>NW_027125673.1:0-1220921 GCF_024489055.1 Chanodichthys erythropterus | reverse complement strand
CTTCATGCTGACCGAGTTTGGTGGCGATCGGATTAATCGTCTAGGAGGAGTATATCAAATTCCAGAGCATGCGTTTTTCAAACAACCCTTAATAGCTGACTTCCTGTTGGCGTGGCGATTAACTTAGAGCGCGAAAGTTGTTCGGCCCGATGAGGTCTATATGTGTACCGAGTTTCATACGTGCAAGCATGTTTAATATATGGACCAAATTTTCAGACTTTTTTCAAGGGGGCGCTGTCGAGCCCCCCTGCCACGCCCGGGTACCAGCCTCTCCGGCGTCCTAATGGCCGCGGATTCCAATGTGTGTGCCAATTTTCAAGAGTTTTTGAGCATGTTAAGGCCCCCAAAAAGCCCCGGAAGACGGAAAAAAAAAAAAAAAAAAAAAAATAAATAAATAAATATAGCTGCGAGCAGCGATGGCGGGCCCAAGCCCGGTGGCACCGCCACCCCGGTGGCTTCAGGGCAACTGTGCACAGCGGGCAATAGGCACTTAAAACGGTTAAACATCAAAGGACTATGTCAAATTCACTCCACATTTACTGCACTACAAGGTGCCGCTATAGAGCCCCTCCTCCCTGCCCATTTTCAAAGGATTACATGTGCCAAGTTTTAACATTATTCTGATGAATTTTGAAGCAAATCAGGTAAAAATAAGAGGGTGATCTCAATGTATGCTGAAAGTGACACATTTTCTGCTTCCAGTTGGTGGCGCTATGACTTTGAATCACAATACTCAAATCCATGTGATCAGCCTTGTACAACGAAGACTAAGCCAAAGTTTCATCAAAATCAATTAATGTATGCAGAAGTTATAACACTTTGTTTCCCTTTTCTTGCCATAAATTCGTTGCCTCGCCACGGCCAAACCGTTTGAGATATCCAAAATCCGTTTGCAATTAAACAACTTCAATGTGTTAGCAACAAGTTAAAAAAAGCTTGGTGTAAATTGGATAAACCCTGTAGGAGTAGTAGTATAAAATTCATAGCCTGTTTTTCAAAAAATTAACATTCAAACCAAAATAGCTGACTTCCTGTTGGTCGGAGCTAATGAATGTAAATTAGAAAATTGTCCGGCTTGATGAGAATAATATGTGTACCGAGTTTGGTGACTGTAGGAAAAACTAACCCCCACTTTTGTCAAAAGGTGGCGCTACTGAGCCCCTCCACCACGCCCATTTCTATGGCTTTGTCCATGTCTACTGGTTGACAATATTGATGTGTGTGTCGAGTTTCATGCAATTTGAAGCATGTTAAGAGCCTCAAAAACACTCAAGAATATTATTACAGTTTGACCTGTTGCCATGGCAACAATATTTCAAATATCAAAAATCCTGTCATAGGTCTACATCTGCTGTGTATTGACATTACACTGATGAAGTTTGAAGCAAATCAGGTAAAAATAAGAGGGTGATCTCAAAGCATTTTAAAAGTGATACACTTCTTGCTGCCATTTGGTGGCGCTATAACTTTGACTCACAATAGTTACATCCATGTGATCAGACTACTACAACCAACACACTCCTGAAGTTTCATAAACATCAATCAATGTATGCAGAAGTTATAACACATTTCCTGTTTCCCTTTTCTCGCCATAAATTCGTTGCCTCGCCACGGCCAAACCGTTTGAGATATCCAAAATCCGTTTGCAATTAAACAACTTCAATGTGTTCGCAACAAGTTAAAAAAAGCTTGGTGTAAATTGGATAAACCCTGTAGGAGTAGTAGTATAAAATTCATAGCCTGTTTTTCAAAAAATTAACATTCAAACCAAAATAGCTGACTTCCTGTTGGTCGGAGCTAATGAATGTAAATTAGAAAATTGTCCGGCTTGATGAGAACAATATGTGTACCGAGTTTGGTGACTGTAGGAAAAACTAACCCCCCCACTTTTGTCAAAAGGTGGCGCTACTGAGCCCCTCCACCACGCCCATTTCTATGGCTTTGTCCATGTCTACTGGTTGACAATATTGATGTGTGTGTCGAGTTTCATGCAATTTGAAGCATGTTAAGAGCCTCAAAAACACTCAAGAATATTATTACAGTTTGACCTGTTGCCATGGCAACAATATTTCAAATATCAAAAATCCTGTCATAGGTCTACATCTGCTGTGTATTGACATTACACTGATGAAGTTTGAAGCAAATCAGGTAAAAATAAGAGGGTGATCTCAAAACATTTCAAAAAGTGATACACTTCCTGCTGCCAGTTGGTGGCGCTATAACTTTGACTCACAATAGTCACATCCATGTGATCAGACTCCTATAACGAACACACTCGTGAAGTTTCATAAAGATCAATATATGTATTAAGACGTTATAACACATTTCCTGTTTCCTTTTTCTCGCCATAAATTCGTTGCCTCGCCACGGCCAAACCGTTCGAGATATCAAAAATCCCCTGGCAATTTTTAATCATCAGTGTCTTGACTTCATGCTGACCGAGTTTGGTGGCGATCGGATTAATCGTCTAGGAGGAGTATATCAAATTCCAGAGCATGCGTTTTTCAAACAACCCTTAATAGCTGACTTCCTGTTGGCGTGGCGATTAACTTAGAGCGCGAAAGTTGTTCGGCCCGATGAGGTCTATATGTGTACCGAGTTTCATACGTGCAAGCATGTTTAATATATGGACCAAATTTTCAGACTTTTTTCAAGGGGGCGCTGTCGAGCCCCCCTGCCACGCCCGGGTACCAGCCTCTCCGGCGTCCTAATGGCCGCGGATTCCAATGTGTGTGCCAATTTTCAAGAGTTTTTGAGCATGTTAAGGCCCCCAAAAAGCCCCGGAAGACGGAAAAAAAAAAAAAAAAAAAAAAAAAAAAAAAAAAAAATAATCCTTAGAAGAACAAGAGGGCCCTGCGCGAATTTTCGCTTGGGCCCTAATAATCCTTAGAAGAACAAGAGGGCCCTGCGCGAATTTTCGCTTGGGCCCTAATAATCCTTAGAAGAACAAGAGGGCCCTGCGCGAATTTTCGCTTGGGCCCTAATAATCCTTAGAAGAACAAGAGGGCCCTGCGCGAATTTTCGCTTGGGCCCTAATAATCCTTAGAAGAACAAGAGGGCCCTGCGCGAATTTTCGCTTGGGCCCTAATAACGAGCAGCGATGGCGGGCCCAAGCCCGGTGGCACCGCCACCCCGGTGGCTTCAGGGCAACTGTGCACAGCGGGCAATAGGCACTTAAAACGGTTAAACATCAAAGGACTATGTCAAATTCACTCCACATTTACTGCACTACAAGGTGCCGTTATAGAGCCCCTCCTCCCTGCCCATTTTCAAAGGATTACATGTGCCAAGTTTTAACATTATTCTGATGAATTTTGAAGCAAATCAGGTAAAAATAAGAGGGTGATCTCAATGTATGCTGAAAGTGACACATTTTCTGCTTCCAGTTGGTGGCGCTATGACTTTGAATCACAATAGTCAAATCCATGTGATCAGCCTTGTACAACGAAGACTAAGCCAAAGTTTCATCAAAATCAATTAATGTATGCAGAAGTTATAACACTTTGTTTCCCTTTTCTTGCCATAAATTCGTTGCCTCGCCACGGCCAAACCGTTTGAGATATCCAAAATCCGTTTGCAATTAAACAACTTCAATGTGTTAGCAACAAGTTAAAAAAAGCTTGGTGTAAATTGGATAAACCCTGTAGGAGTAGTAGTATAAAATTCATAGCCTGTTTTTTCAAAAAATTAACATTCAAACCAAAATAGCTGACTTCCTGTTGGTCGGAGCTAATGAATGTAAATTAGAAAATTGTCCGGCTTGATGAGAATAACATGTGTACCGAGTTTGGTGACTGTAGGAAAAACTAACAACCCCACTTTTGTCAAAAGGTGGCGCTACTGAGCCCCTCCACCACGCCCATTTCTATGGCTTTGTCCATGTCTACTGGTTGACAATATTGATGTGTGTGTCGAGTTTCATGCAATTTGAAGCATGTTAAGAGCCTCAAAAACACTCAAGAATATTATTACAGTTTGACCTGTTGCCATGGCAACAATATTTCAAATATCAAAAATCCTGTCATAGGTCTACATCTGCTGTGTATTGACATTACACTGATGAAGTTTGAAGCAAATCAGGTAAAAATAAGAGGGTGATCTCAAAGCATTTTAAAAGTGATACACTTCTTGCTGCCATTTGGTGGCGCTATAACTTTGACTCACAATAGTTACATCCATGTGATCAGACTACTACAACCAACACACTCCTGAAGTTTCATAAACATCAATCAATGTATGCAGAAGTTATAACACATTTCCTGTTTCCCTTTTCTCGCCATAAATTCGTTGCCTCGCCACGGCCAAACCGTTTGAGATATCCAAAATCCGTTTGCAATTAAACAACTTCAATGTGTTCGCAACAAGTTAAAAAAAGCTTGGTGTAAATTGGATAAACCCTGTAGGAGTAGTAGTATAAAATTCATAGCCTGTTTTTCAAAAAATTAACATTCAAACCAAAATAGCTGACTTCCTGTTGGTCGGAGCTAATGAATGTAAATTAGAAAATTGTCCGGCTTGATGAGAATAATATGTGAACAGAGTTTGGTGACTGTAGGAAAAACTAACCCCCACTTTTGTCAAAAGGTGGCGCTACTGAGCCCCTCCACCACGCCCATTTCTATGGCTTTGTCCATGTCTACTGGTTGACAATATTGATGTGTGTGTCGAGTTTCATGCAATTTGAAGCATGTTAAGAGCCTCAAAAACACTCAAGAATATTATTACAGTTTGACCTGTTGCCATGGCAACAATATTTCAAATATCAAAAATCCTGTCATAGGTCTACATCTGCTGTGTATTGACATTACACTGATGAAGTTTGAAGCAAATCAGGTAAAAATAAGAGGGTGATCTCAAAGCATTTTAAAAGTGATACACTTCTTGCTGCCATTTGGTGGCGCTATAACTTTGACTCACAATAGTTACATCCATGTGATCAGACTACTACAACCAACACACTCCTGAAGTTTCATAAACATCAATCAATGTATGCAGAAGTTATAACACATTTCCTGTTTCCCTTTTCTCGCCATAAATTCGTTGCCTCGCCACGGCCAAACCGTTTGAGATATCCAAAATCCGTTTGCAATTAAACAACTTCAATGTGTTCGCAACAAGTTAAAAAAAAGCTTGGTGTAAATTGGATAAACCCTGTAGGAGTAGTAGTATAAAATTCATAGCCTGTTTTTTCAAAAAATTAACATTCAAACCAAAATAGCTGACTTCCTGTTGGTCGGAGCTAATGAATGTAAATTAGAAAATTGTCCGGCTTGATGAGAACAATATGTGTACCGAGTTTGGTGACTGTAGGAAAAACTAACCCCCACTTTTGTCAAAAGGTGGCGCTACTGAGCCCCTCCACCACGCCCATTTCTATGGCTTTGTCCATGTCTACTGGTTGACAATATTGATGTGTGTGTCGAGTTTCATGCAATTTGAAGCATGTTAAGAGCCTCAAAAACACTCAAGAATATTATTACAGTTTGACCTGTTGCCATGGCAACAATATTTCAAATATCAAAAATCCTGTCATAGGTCTACATCTGCTGTGTATTGACATTACACTGATGAAGTTTGAAGCAAATCAGGTAAAAATAAGAGGGTGATCTCAAAACATTTCAAAAAGTGATACACTTCCTGCTGCCAGTTGGTGGCGCTATAACTTTGACTCACAATAGTCACATCCATGTGATCAGACTCCTATAACGAACACACTCGTGAAGTTTCATAAAGATCAATATATGTATTAAGACGTTATAACACATTTCCTGTTTCCTTTTTCTCGCCATAAATTCGTTGCCTCGCCACGGCCAAACCGTTCGAGATATCAAAAATCCCCTGGCAATTTTTAATCAACAGTGTCTTGACTTCATGCTGACCGAGTTTGGTGGCGATCGGATTAATCGTCTAGGAGGAGTATATCAAATTCCAGAGCATGCGTTTTTCAAACAACCCTTAATAGCTGACTTCCTGTTGGCGTGGCGATTAACTTAGAGCGCGAAAGTTGTTCGGCCCGATGAGGTCTATATGTGTACCGAGTTTCATACTAATACGTGCAAGCATGTTTAATATATGGACCAAATTTTCAGACTTTTTTCAAGGGGGCGCTGTCGAGCACCCCTGCCACGCCCGGGTACCAGCCTCTCCGGCGTCCTAATGGCCGCGGATTCCAATGTGTGTGCCAATTTTCAAGAGTTTTTGAGCATGTTAAGGCCCCCAAAAAGCCCCGGAAGACGGAAAAAAATAAAAATAAAAATAAAAAATAATAAATATAGCTGCGAGCAGCGATGGCGGGCCCAAGCCCGGTGGCACCGCCACCCCGGTGGCTTCAGGGCAACTGTGCACAGCGGGCAATAGGCACTTAAAACGGTTAAACATCAAAGGACTATGTCAAATTCACTCCACATTTACTGCACTACAAGGTGCCGCTATAGAGCCCCTCCTCCCTGCCCATTTTCAAAGGATTACATGTGCCAAGTTTTAACATTATTCTGATGAATTTTGAAGCAAATCAGGTAAAAATAAGAGGGTGATCTCAATGTATGCTGAAAGTGACACATTTTCTGCTTCCAGTTGGTGGCGCTATGACTTTGAATCACAATAGTCAAATCCATGTGATCAGCCTTGTACAACGAAGACTAAGCCAAAGTTTCATCAAAATCAATTAATGTATGCAGAAGTTATAACACTTTGTTTCCCTTTTCTTGCCATAAATTCGTTGCCTCGCCACGGCCAAACCGTTTGAGATATCCAAAATCCGTTTGCAATTAAACAACTTCAATGTGTTAGCAACAAGTTAAAAAAAGCTTGGTGTAAATTGGATAAACCCTGTAGGAGTAGTAGTATAAAATTCATAGCCTGTTTTTTCAAAAAATTAACATTCAAACCAAAATAGCTGACTTCCTGTTGGTCGGAGCTAATGAATGTAAATTAGAAAATTGTCCGGCTTGATGAGAATAATATGTGTACCGAGTTTGGTGACTGTAGGAAAAACTAACCCCCACTTTTGTCAAAAGGTGGCGCTACTGAGCCCCTCCACCACGCCCATTTCTATGGCTTTGTCCATGTCTACTGGTTGACAATATTGATGTGTGTGTCGAGTTTCATGCAATTTGAAGCATGTTAAGAGCCTCAAAAACACTCAAGAATATTATTACAGTTTGACCTGTTGCCATGGCAACAATATTTCAAATATCAAAAATCCTGTCATAGGTCTACATCTGCTGTGTATTGACATTACACTGATGAAGTTTGAAGCAAATCAGGTAAAAATAAGAGGGTGATCTCAAAGCATTTTAAAAGTGATACACTTCTTGCTGCCATTTGGTGGCGCTATAACTTTGACTCACAATAGTTACATCCATGTGATCAGACTACTACAACCAACACACTCCTGAAGTTTCATAAACATCAATCAATGTATGCAGAAGTTATAACACATTTCCTGTTTCCCTTTTCTCGCCATAAATTCGTTGCCTCGCCACGGCCAAACCGTTTGAGATATCCAAAATCCGTTTGCAATTAAACAACTTCAATGTGTTCGCAACAAGTTAAAAAAAGCTTGGTGTAAATTGGATAAACCCTGTAGGAGTAGTAGTATAAAATTCATAGCCTGTTTTTCAAAAAATTAACATTCAAACCAAAATAGCTGACTTCCTGTTGGTCGGAGCTAATGAATGTAAATTAGAAAATTGTCCGGCTTGATGAGAATAATATGTGTACCAAGTTTGGTGACTGTAGGAAAAACTAACCCCCACTTTTGTCAAAAGGTGGCGCTACTGAGCCCCTCCACCACGCCCATTTCTATGGCTTTGTCCATGTCTACTGGTTGACAATATTGATGTGTGTGTCGAGTTTCATGCAATTTGAAGCATGTTAAGAGCCTCAAAAACACTCAAGAATATTATTACAGTTTGACCTGTTGCCATGGCAACAATATTTCAAATATCAAAAATCCTGTCATAGGTCTACATCTGCTGTGTATTGACATTACACTGATGAAGTTTGAAGCAAATCAGGTAAAAATAAGAGGGTGATCTCAAAGCATTTTAAAAGTGATACACTTCTTGCTGCCATTTGGTGGCGCTATAACTTTGACTCACAATAGTTACATCCATGTGATCAGACTACTACAACCAACACACTCCTGAAGTTTCATAAACATCAATCAATGTATGCAGAAGTTATAACACAATTCCTGTTTCCCTTTTCTCGCCATAAATTCGTTGCCTCGCCACGGCCAAACCGTTCGAGATATCAAAAATCCCCTGGCAATTTTTAATCATCAGTGTCTTGACTTCATGCTGACCGAGTTTGGTGGCGATCGGATTAATCGTCTAGGAGGAGTATATCAAATTCCAGAGCATGCGTTTTTCAAACAACCCTTAATAGCTGACTTCCTGTTGGCGTGGCGATTAACTTAGAGCGCGAAAGTTGTTCGGACCGATGAGGTCTATATGTGTACTGAGTTTCATACTAATACGTGCAAGCATGTTTAATATATGGACCAAATTTTCAGACTTTTTTCAAGGGGGCGCTGTCGAGCCCCCCTGCCACGCCCGGGTACCAGCCTCTCCGGCGTCCTAATGGCCGCGGATTCCAATGTGTGTGCCAATTTTCAAGAGTTTTTGAGCATGTTAAGGCCCCCAAAAAGCCCCGGAAGACGAAAAAATAAATAAATAAATAAATAAATATAGCTGCGAGCAGCGATGGCGGGCCCAAGCCCGGTGGCACCGCCACCCCGGTGGCTTCAGGGCAACTGTGCACAGCGGGCAATAGGCACTTAAAACGGTTAAACATCAAAGGACTATGTCAAATTCACTCCACATTTACTGCACTACAAGGTGCCGTTATAGAGCCCCTCCTCCCTGCCCATTTTCAAAGGATTACATGTGCCAAGTTTTAACATTATTCTGATGAATTTTGAAGCAAATCAGGTAAAAATAAGAGGGTGATCTCAATGTATGCTGAAAGTGACACATTTTCTGCTTCCAGTTGGTGGCGCTATGACTTTGAATCACAATAGTCAAATCCATGTGATCAGCCTTGTACAACGAAGACTAAGCCAAAGTTTCATCAAAATCAATTAATGTATGCAGAAGTTATAACACTTTGTTTCCCTTTTCTTGCCATAAATTCGTTGCCTCGCCACGGCCAAACCGTTTGAGATATCCAAAATCCGTTTGCAATTAAACAACTTCAATGTGTTAGCAACAAGTTAAAAAAAGCTTGGTGTAAATTGGATAAACCCTGTAGGAGTAGTAGTATAAAATTCATAGCCTGTTTTTTCAAAAAATTAACATTCAAACCAAAATAGCCAACTTCCTGTTGGTCGGAGCTAATGAATGTAAATTAGAAAATTGTCCGGCTTGATGAGAATAATATGTGTACCGAGTTTGGTGACTGTAGGAAAAACTAACCTCCCCACTTTTGTCAAAAGGTGGCGCTACTGAGCCCCTCCACCACGCCCATTTCTATGGCTTTGTCCATGTCTACTGGTTGACAATATTGATGTGTGTGTCGAGTTTCATGCAATTTGAAGCATGTTAAGAGCCTCAAAAACACTCAAGAATATTATTACAGTTTGACCTGTTGCCATGGCAACAATATTTCAAATATCAAAAATCCTGTCATAGGTCTACATCTGCTGTGTATTGACATTACACTGATGAAGTTTGAAGCAAATCAGGTAAAAATAAGAGGGTGATCTCAAAACATTTCAAAAAGTGATACACTTCCTGCTGCCAGTTGGTGGCGCTATAACTTTGACTCACAATAGTCACATCCATGTGATCAGACTCCTATAACGAACACACTCGTGAAGTTTCATAAAGATCAATATATGTATTAAGACGTTATAACACATTTCCTGTTTCCTTTTTCTCGCCATAAATTCGTTGCCTCGCCACGGCCAAACCGTTTGAGATATCCAAAATCCGTTTGCAATTATACAACTTCAATGTGTTCGCAACAAGTTAAAAAAAGCTTGGTGTAAATTGGATAAACCCTGTAGGAGTAGTAGTATAAAATTCATAGCCTGTTTTTTCAAAAAATTAACATTCAAACCAAAATAGCTGACTTCCTGTTGGTCGGAGCTAATGAATGTAAATTAGAAAATTGTCCGGCTTGATGAGAATAATATGTGTACCGAGTTTGGTGACTGTAGGAAAAACTAACCCCCCCACTTTTGTCAAAAGGTGGCGCTACTGAGCCCCTCCACCACGCCCATTTCTATGGCTTTGTCCATGTCTACTGGTTGACAATATTGATGTGTGTGTCGAGTTTCATGCAATTTGAAGCATGTTAAGAGCCTCAAAAACACTCAAGAATATTATTACAGTTTGACCTGTTGCCATGGCAACAATATTTCAAATATCAAAAATCCTGTCATAGGTCTACATCTGCTGTGTATTGACATTACACTGATGAAGTTTGAAGCAAATCAGGTAAAAATAAGAGGGTGATCTCAAAACATTTCAAAAAGTGATACACTTCCTGCTGCCAGTTGGTGGCGCTATAACTTTGACTCACAATAGTCACATCCATGTGATCAGACTCCTATAACGAACACACTCGTGAAGTTTCATAAAGATCAATATATGTATTAAGACGTTATAACAAATTTCCTGTTTCCTTTTTCTCGCCATAAATTCGTTGCCTCGCCACGGCCAAACCGTTCGAGATATCAAAAATCCCCTGGCAATTTTTAATCATCAGTGTCTTGACTTCATGCTGACCGAGTTTGGTGGCGATCGGATTAATCGTCTAGGAGGAGTATATCAAATTCCAGAGCATGCGTTTTTCAAACAACCCTTAATAGCTGACTTCCTGTTGGCGTGGCGATTAACTTAGAGCGCGAAAGTTGTTCGGCCCGATGAGGTCTATATGTGTACCGAGTTTCATACTAATACGTGCAAGCATGTTTAATATATGGACCAAATTTTCAGACTTTTTTCAAGGGGGCGCTGTCGAGCCCCTGCCACGCCCGGGTACCAGCCTCTCCGGCGTCCTAATGGCCGCGGATTCCAATGTGTGTGCCAATTTTCAAGAGTTTTTGAGCATGTTACGGCCCCCAAAAAGCCCCGGAAGACGAAAAAAAAAAAAATAAATATAGCTGCGAGCAGCGATGGCGGGCCCAAGCCCGGTGGCACCGCCACCCCGGTGGCTTCAGGGCAACTGTGCACAGCGGGCAATAGGCACTTAAAACGGTTAAACATCAAAGGACTATGTCAAATTCACTCCACATTTACTGCACTACAAGGTGCCGCTATAGAGCCCCTCCTCCCTGCCCATTTTCAAAGGATTACATGTGCCAAGTTTTAACATTATTCTGATGAATTTTGAAGCAAATCAGGTAAAAATAAGAGGGTGATCTCAATGTATGCTGAAAGTGACACATTTTCTGCTTCCAGTTGGTGGCGCTATGACTTTGAATCACAATAGTCAAATCCATGTGATCAGCCTTGTACAACGAAGACTAAGCCAAAGTTTCATCAAAATCAATTAATGTATGCAGAAGTTATAACACTTTGTTTCCCTTTTCTTGCCATAAATTCGTTGCCTCGCCACGGCCAAACCGTTTGAGATATCCAAAATCCGTTTGCAATTAAACAACTTCAATGTGTTAGCAACAAGTTAAAAAAAGCTTGGTGTAAATTGGATAAACCCTGTAGGAGTAGTAGTATAAAATTCATAGCCTGTTTTTTCAAAAAATTAACATTCAAACCAAAATAGCTGACTTCCTGTTGGTCGGAGCTAATGAATGTAAATTAGAAAATTGTCCGGCTTGATGAGAATAATATGTGTACCGAGTTTGGTGACTGTAGGAAAAACTAACCCCCACTTTTGTCAAAAGGTGGCGCTACTGAGCCCCTCCACCACGCCCATTTCTATGGCTTTGTCCATGTCTACTGGTTGACAATATTGATGTGTGTGTCGAGTTTCATGCAATTTGAAGCATGTTAAGAGCCTCAAAACCACTCAAGAATATTATTACAGTTTGACCTGTTGCCATGGCAACAATATTTCAAATATCAAAAATCCTGTCATAGGTCTACATCTGCTGTGTATTGACATTACACTGATGAAGTTTGAAGCAAATCAGGTAAAAATAAGAGGGTGATCTCAAAGCATTTTAAAAGTGATACACTTCTTGCTGCCATTTGGTGGCGCTATAACTTTGACTCATAATAGTTACATCCATGTGATCAGACTACTACAACCAACACACTCCTGAAGTTTCATAAACATCAATCAATGTATGCAGAAGTTATAACACATTTCCTGTTTCCCTTTTCTCGCCATAAATTCGTTGCCTCGCCACGGCCAAACCGTTTGAGATATCCAAAATCCGTTTGCAATTAAACAACTTCAATGTGTTCGCAACAAGTTAAAAAAAGCTTGGTGTAAATTGGATAAACCCTGTAGGAGTAGTAGTATAAAATTCATAGCCTGTTTTTTCAAAAAATTAACATTCAAACCAAAATAGCTGACTTCCTGTTGGTCGGAGCTAATGAATGTAAATTAGAAAATTGTCCGGCTTGATGAGAATAATATGTGTACCGAGTTTGGTGACTGTAGGAAAAACTAACCCCCACTTTTGTCAAAAGGTGGCGCTACTGAGCCCCTCCACCACGCCCATTTCTATGGCTTTGTCCATGTCTACTGGTTGACAATATTGATGTGTGTGTCGAGTTTCATGCAATTTGAAGCATGTTAAGAGCCTCAAAAACACTCAAGAATATTATTACAGTTTGACCTGTTGCCATGGCAACAATATTTCAAATATCAAAAATCCTGTCATAGGTCTACATCTGCTGTGTATTGACATTACACTGATGAAGTTTGAAGCAAATCAGGTAAAAATAAGAGGGTGATCTCAAAACATTTCAAAAAGTGATACACTTCCTGCTGCCAGTTGGTGGCGCTATAACTTTGACTCACAATAGTCACATCCATGTGATCAGACTCCTATAACGAACACACTCGTGAAGTTTCATAAAGATCAATATATGTATTATGACGTTATAACACATTTCCTGTTTCCTTTTTCTCGCCATAAATTCGTTGCCTCGCCACGGCCAAACCGTTCGAGATATCAAAAATCCCCTGGCAATTTTTAATCATCAGTGTCTTGACTTCATGCTGACCGAGTTTGGTGGCGATCGGATTAATCGTCTAGGAGGAGTATATCAAATTCCAGAGCATGCGTTTTTCAAACAACCCTTAATAGCTGACTTCCTGTTGGCGTGGCGATTAACTTAGAGCGCGAAAGTTGTTCGGCCCGATGAGGTCTATATGTGTACCGAGTTTCATACTAATACGTGCAAGCATGTTTAATATATGGACCAAATTTTCAGACTTTTTTCAAGGGGGCGCTGTCGAGCCCCCCTGCCACGCCCGGGTACCAGCCTCTCCGGCGTCCTAATGGCCGCGGATTCCAATGTGTGTGCCAATTTTCAAGAGTTTTTGAGCATGTTAAGGCCCCCAAAAAGCCCCGGAAGACGAAAAAAAAAAAAAAAAAATAAAAAATAAATAATAAATATAGCTGCGAGCAGCGATGGCGGGCCCAAGCCCGGTGGCACCGCCACCCCGGTGGCTTCAGGGCAACTGTGCACAGCGGGCAATAGGCACTTAAAACGGTTAAACATCAAAGGACTATGTCAAATTCACTCCACATTTACTGCACTACAAGGTGCCATTATAGAGCCCCTCCTCCCTGCCCATTTTCAAAGGATTACATGTGCCAAGTTTTAACATTATTCTGATGAATTTTGAAGCAAATCAGGTAAAAATAAGAGGGTGATCTCAATGTATGCTGAAAGTGACACATTTTCTGCTTCCAGTTGGTGGCGCTATGACTTTGAATCACAATAGTCCAATCCATGTGATCAGCCTTGTACAACGAAGACTAAGCCAAAGTTTCATCAAAATCAATTAATGTATGCAGAAGTTATAACACTTTGTTTCCCTTTTCTTGCCATAAATTCGTTGCCTCGCCACGGCCAAACCGTTTGAGATATCCAAAATCCGTTTGCAATTAAACAACTTCAATGTGTTAGCAACAAGTTAAAAAAAGCTTGGTGTAAATTGGATAAACCCTGTAGGAGTAGTAGTATAAAATTCATAGCCTGTTTTTTCAAAAAATTAACATTCAAACCAAAATAGCTGACTTCCTCTTGGTCGGAGCTAATGAATGTAAATTAGAAAATTGTCCGGCTTGATGAGAATAATATGTGTACCGAGTTTGGTGACTGTAGGAAAAACTAACCCCCACTTTTGTCAAAAGGTGGCGCTACTGAGCCCCTCCACCACGCCCATTTCTATGGCTTTGTCCATGTCTACTGGTTGACAATATTGATGTGTGTGTCGAGTTTCATGCAATTTGAAGCATGTTAAGAGCCTCAAAAACACTCAAGAATATTATTACAGTTTGACCTGTTGCCATGGCAACAATATTTCAAATATCAAAAATCCTGTCATAGGTCTACATCTGCTGTGTATTGACATTACACTGATGAAGTTTGAAGCAAATCAGGTAAAAATAAGAGGGTGATCTCAAAGCATTTTAAAAGTGATACACTTCTTGCTGCCATTTGGTGGCGCTATAACTTTGACTCACAATAGTTACATCCATGTGATCAGACTACTACAACCAACACACTCCTGAAGTTTCATAAACATCAATCAATGTATGCAGAAGTTATAACACATTTCCTGTTTCCCTTTTCTCGCCATAAATTCGTTGCCTCGCCACGGCCAAACCGTTTGAGATATCCAAAATCCGTTTGCAATTAAACAACTTCAATGTGTTCGCAACAAGTTAAAAAAAGCTTGGTGTAAATTGGATAAACCCTGTAGGAGTAGTAGTATAAAATTCATAGCCTGTTTTTTCAAAAAATTAACATTCAAACCAAAATAGCTGACTTCCTGTTGGTCGGAGCTAATGAATGTAAATTAGAAAATTGTCCGGCTTGATGAGAATAATATGTGTACCGAGTTTGGTGACTGTAGGAAAAACTAACCCCCACTTTTGTCAAAAGGTGGCGCTACTGAGCCCCTCCACCACGCCCATTTCTATGGCTTTGTCCATGTCTACTGGTTGACAATATTGATGTGTGTGTCGAGTTTCATGCAATTTGAAGCATGTTAAGAGCCTCAAAAACACTCAAGAATATTATTACAGTTTGACCTGTTGCCATGGCAACAATATTTCAAATATCAAAAATCCTGTCATAGGTCTACATCTGCTGTGTATTGACATTACACTGATGAAGTTTGAAGCAAATCAGGTAAAAATAAGAGGGTGATCTCAAAACATTTCAAAAAGTGATACACTTCCTGCTGCCAGTTGGTGGCGCTATAACTTTGACTCACAATAGTCACATCCATGTGATCAGACTCCTATAACGAACACACTCGTGAAGTTTCATAAAGATCAATATATGTATTAAGACGTTATAACACATTTCCTGTTTCCTTTTTCTCGCCATAAATTCGTTGCCTCGCCACGGCCAAACCGTTCGAGATATCAAAAATCCCCTGGCAATTTTTAATCATCAGTGTCTTGACTTCATGCTGACCGAGTTTGGTGGCGATCGGATTAATCGTCTAGGAGGAGTATATCAAATTCCAGAGCATGCGTTTTTCAAACAACCCTTAATAGCTGACTTCCTGTTGGCGTGGCGATTAACTTAGAGCGCGAAAGTTGTTCGGCCCGATGAGGTCTATATGTGTACCGAGTTTCATACTAATACGTGCAAGCATGTTTAATATATGGACCAAATTTTCAGACTTTTTTCAAGGGGGCGCTGTCGAGCCCCCCTGCCACGCCCGGGTACCAGCCTCTCCGGCGTCCTAATGGCCGCGGATTCCAATGTGTGTGCCAATTTTCAAGAGTTTTTGAGCATGTTAAGGCCCCCAAAAAGCCCCGGAAGACGAAAAAAAAAATAAAAATAAAAATAAAAAATAAATAATAAATATAGCTGCGAGCAGCGATGGCGGGCCCAAGCCCGGTGGCACCGCCACCCCGGTGGCTTCAGGGCAACTGTGCACAGCGGGCAATAGGCACTTAAAACGGTTAAACATCAAAGGACTATGTCAAATTCACTCCACATTTACTGCACTACAAGGTGCCATTATAGAGCCCCTCCTCCCTGCCCATTTTCAAAGGATTACATGTGCCAAGTTTTAACATTATTCTGATGAATTTTGAAGCAAATCAGGTAAAAATAAGAGGGTGATCTCAATGTATGCTGAAAGTGACACATTTTCTGCTTCCAGTTGGTGGCGCTATGACTTTGAATCACAATAGTCCAATCCATGTGATCAGCCTTGTACAACGAAGACTAAGCCAAAGTTTCATCAAAATCAATTAATGTATGCAGAAGTTATAACACTTTGTTTCCCTTTTCTTGCCATAAATTCGTTGCCTCGCCACGGCCAAACCGTTTGAGATATCCAAAATCCGTTTGCAATTAAACAACTTCAATGTGTTAGCAACAAGTTAAAAAAAGCTTGGTGTAAATTGGATAAACCCTGTAGGAGTAGTAGTATAAAATTCATAGCCTGTTTTTTCAAAAAATTAACATTCAAACCACAATAGCTGACTTCCTCTTGGTCGGAGCTAATGAATGTAAATTAGAAAATTGTCCGGCTTGATGAGAATAATATGTGTACCGAGTTTGGTGACTGTAGGGAAAACTAACCCCCCCACTTTTGTCAAAAGGTGGCGCTACTGAGCCCCTCCACCACGCCCATTTCTATGGCTTTGTCCATGTCTACTGGTTGACAATATTGATGTGTGTGTCGAGTTTCATGCAATTTGAAGCATGTTAAGAGCCTCAAAAACACTCAAGAATATTATTACAGTTTGACCTGTTGCCATGGCAACAATATTTCAAATATCAAAAATCCTGTCATAGGTCTACATCTGCTGTGTATTGACATTACACTGATGAAGTTTGAAGCAAATCAGGTAAAAATAAGAGGGTGATCTCAAAGCATTTTAAAAGTGATACACTTCTTGCTGCCATTTGGTGGCGCTATAACTTTGACTCACAATAGTTACATCCATGTGATCAGACTACTACAACCAACACACTCCTGAAGTTTCATAAACATCAATCAATGTATGCAGAAGTTATAACACATTTCCTGTTTCCCTTTTCTCGCCATAAATTCGTTGCCTCGCCACGGCCAAACCGTTTGAGATATCCAAAATCCGTTTGCAATTAAACAACTTCAATGTGTTCGCAACAAGTTAAAAAAAGCTTGGTGTAAATTGGATAAACCCTGTAGGAGTAGTAGTATAAAATTCATAGCCTGTTTTTTCAAAAAATTAACATTCAAACCAAAATAGCTGACTTCCTGTTGGTCGGAGCTAATGAATGTAAATTAGAAAATTGTCCGGCTTGATGAGAATAATATGTGAACAGAGTTTGGTGACTGTAGGAAAAACTAACCCCCACTTTTGTCAAAAGGTGGCGCTACTGAGCCCCTCCACCACGCCCATTTCTATGGCTTTGTCCATGTCTACTGGTTGACAATATTGATGTGTGTGTCGAGTTTCATGCAATTTGAAGCATGTTAAGAGCCTCAAAAACACTCAAGAATATTATTACAGTTTGACCTGTTGCCATGGCAACAATATTTCAAATATCAAAAATCCTGTCATAGGTCTACATCTGCTGTGTATTGACATTACACTGATGAAGTTTGAAGCAAATCAGGTAAAAATAAGAGGGTGATCTCAAAGCATTTTAAAAGTGATACACTTCTTGCTGCCATTTGGTGGCGCTATAACTTTGACTCACAATAGTTACATCCATGTGATCAGACTACTACAACCAACACACTCCTGAAGTTTCATAAACATCAATCAATGTATGCAGAAGTTATAACACATTTCCTGTTTCCCTTTTCTCGCCATAAATTCGTTGCCTCGCCACGGCCAAACCGTTTGAGATATCCAAAATCCGTTTGCAATTAAACAACTTCAATGTGTTCGCAACAAGTTAAAAAAAGCTTGGTGTAAATTGGATAAACCCTGTAGGAGTAGTAGTATAAAATTCATAGCCTGTTTTTTAAAAAAATTAACATTCAAACCAAAATAGCTGACTTCCTGTTGGTCGGAGCTAATGAATGTAAATTAGAAAATTGTCCGGCTTGATGAGAATAATATGTGTACCGAGTTTGGTGACTGTAGGAAAAACGAACCCCCACTTTTGTCAAAAGGTGGCGCTACTGAGCCCCTCCACCATGCCCATTTCTATGGCTTTGTCCATGTCTACTGGTTGACAATATTGATGTGTGTGTCGAGTTTCATGCAATTTGAAGCATGTTAAGAGCCTCAAAAACACTCAAGAATATTATTACAGTTTGACCTGTTGCCATGGCAACAATATTTCAAATATCAAAAATCCTGTCATAGGTCTACATCTGCTGTGTATTGACATTACACTGATGAAGTTTGAAGCAAATCAGGTAAAAATAAGAGGGTGATCTCAAAACATTTCAAAAAGTGATACACTTCCTGCTGCCAGTTGGTGGCGCTATAACTTTGACTCACAATAGTCACATCCATGTGATCAGACTCCTATAACGAACACACTCGTGAAGTTTCATAAAGATCAATATATGTATTAAGACGTTATAACACATTTCCTGTTTCCTTTTTCTCGCCATAAATTCGTTGCCTCGCCACGGCCAAACCGTTTGAGATATCAAAAATCCCCTGGCAATTTTTAATCATCAGTGTCTTGACTTCATGCTGACCGAGTTTGGTGGCGATCGGATTAATCGTCTAGGAGGAGTATATCAAATTCCAGAGCATGCGTTTTTCAAACAACCCTTAATAGCTGACTTCCTGTTGGCGTGGCGATTAACTTAGAGCGCGAAAGTTGTTTGGCCCGATGAGGTCTATATGTGTACCGAGTTTCATACTAATACGTGCAAGCATGTTTAATATATGGACCAAATTTTCAGACTTTTTTCAAGGGGGCGCTGTCGAGCCCCCCTGCCACGCCCGGGTACCAGCCTCTCCGGCGTCCTAATGGCCGCGGATTCCAATGTGTGTGCCAATTTTCAAGAGTTTTTGAGCATGTTAAGGCCCCCAAAAAGCCCCGGAAGACGGAAAAAAAAAAAAAATAAAATAAATAAATAAATAAATATAGCTGCGAGCAGCGATGGCGGGCCCAAGCCCGGTGGCACCGCCACCCCGGTGGCTTCAGGGCAACTGTGCACAGCGGGCAATAGGCACTTAAAACGGTTAAACATCAAAGGACTATGTCAAATTCACTCCACATTTACTGCACTACAAGGTGCCGCTATAGAGCCCCTCCTCCCTGCCCATTTTCAAAGGATTACATGTGCCAAGTTTTAACATTATTCTGATGAATTTTGAAGCAAATCAGGTAAAAATAAGAGGGTGATCTCAATGTATGCTGAAAGTGACACATTTTCTGCTTCCAGTTGGTGGCGCTATGACTTTGAATCACAATAGTCCAATCCATGTGATCAGCCTTGTACAACGAAGACTAAGCCAAAGTTTCATCAAAATCAATTAATGTATGCAGAAGTTATAACACTTTGTTTCCCTTTTCTTGCCATAAATTCGTTGCCTCGCCACGGCCAAACCGTTTGAGATATCCAAAATCCGTTTGCAATTAAACAACTTCAATGTGTTAGCAACAAGTTAAAAAAAGCTTGGTGTAAATTGGATAAACCCTGTAGGAGTAGTAGTATAAAATTCATAGCCTGTTTTTTCAAAAAATTAACATTCAAACCAAAATAGCTGACTTCCTCTTGGTCGGAGCTAATGAATGTAAATTAGAAAATTGTCCGGCTTGATGAGAATAATATGTGTACCGAGTTTGGTGACTGTAGGAAAAACTAACCCCCCACTTTTGTCAAAAGGTGGCGCTACTGAGCCCCTCCACCACGCCCATTTCTATGGCTTTGTCCATGTCTACTGGTTGACAATATTGATGTGTGTGTCGAGTTTCATGCAATTTGAAGCATGTTAAGAGCCTCAAAAACACTCAAGAATATTATTACAGTTTGACCTGTTGCCATGGCAACAATATTTCAAATATCAAAAATCCTGTCATAGGTCTACATCTGCTGTGTATTGACATTACACTGATGAAGTTTGAAGCAAATCAGGTAAAAATAAGAGGGTGATCTCAAAGCATTTTAAAAGTGATACACTTCTTGCTGCCATTTGGTGGCGCTATAACTTTGACTCACAATAGTTACATCCATGTGATCAGACTACTACAACCAACACACTCCTGAAGTTTCATAAACATCAATCAATGTATGCAGAAGTTATAACACATTTCCTGTTTCCCTTTTCTCGCCATAAATTCGTTGCCTCGCCACGGCCAAACCGTTTGAGATATCCAAAATCCGTTTGCAATTAAACAACTTCAATGTGTTCGCAACAAGTTAAAAAAAGCTTGGTGTAAATTGGATAAACCCTGTAGGAGTAGTAGTATAAAATTCATAGCCTGTTTTTTCAAAAAATTAACATTCAAACCAAAATAGCTGACTTCCTGTTGGTCGGAGCTAATGAATGTAAATTAGAAAATTGTCCGGCTTGATGAGAATAATATGTGTACCGAGTTTGGTGACTGTAGGAAAAACTAACCCCCCCACTTTTGTCAAAAGGTGGCGCTACTGAGCCCCTCCACCACGCCCATTTCTATGGCTTTGTCCATGTCTACTGGTTGACAATATTGATGTGTGTGTCGAGTTTCATGCAATTTGAAGCATGTTAAGAGCCTCAAAAACACTCAAGAATATTATTACAGTTTGACCTGTTGCCATGGCAACAATATTTCAAATATCAAAAATCCTGTCATAGGTCTACATCTGCTGTGTATTGACATTACACTGATGAAGTTTGAAGCAAATCAGGTAAAAATAAGAGGGTGATCTCAAAACATTTCAAAAAGTGATACACTTCCTGCTGCCAGTTGGTGGCGCTATAACTTTGACTCACAATAGTCACATCCATGTGATCAGACTCCTATAACGAACACACTCGTGAAGTTTCATAAAGATCAATATATGTATTAAGACGTTATAACACATTTCCTGTTTCCTTTTTCTCGCCATAAATTCGTTGCCTCGCCACGGCCAAACCGTTCGAGATATCAAAAATCCCCTGGCAATTTTTAATCATCAGTGTCTTGACTTCATGCTGACCGAGTTTGGTGGCGATCGGATTAATCGTCTAGGAGGAGTATATCAAATTCCAGAGCATGCGTTTTTCAAACAACCCTTAATAGCTGACTTCCTGTTGGCGTGGCGATTAACTTAGAGCGCGAAAGTTGTTCGGCCCGATGAGGTCTATATGTGTACCGAGTTTCATACTAATACGTGCAAGCATGTTTAATATATGGACCAAATTTTCAGACTTTTTTCAAGGGGGCGCTGTCGAGCCCCCCTGCCACGCCCGGGTACCAGCCTCTCCGGCGTCCTAATGGCCGCGGATTCCAATGTGTGTGCCAATTTTCAAGAGTTTTTGAGCATGTTAAGGCCCCCAAAAAGCCCCGGAAGACGAAAAAAAAAAAAAATAAAAATAAAAAATAAATAATAAATATAGCTGCGAGCAGCGATGGCGGGCCCAAGCCCGGTGGCACCGCCACCCCGGTGGCTTCAGGGCAACTGTGCACAGCGGGCAATAGGCACTTAAAACGGTTAAACATCAAAGGACTATGTCAAATTCACTCCACATTTACTGCACTACAAGGTGCCATTATAGAGCCCCTCCTCCCTGCCCATTTTCAAAGGATTACATGTGCCAAGTTTTAACATTATTCTGATGAATTTTGAAGCAAATCAGGTAAAAATAAGAGGGTGATCTCAATGTATGCTGAAAGTGACACATTTTCTGCTTCCAGTTGGTGGCGCTATGACTTTGAATCACAATAGTCCAATCCATGTGATCAGCCTTGTACAACGAAGACTAAGCCAAAGTTTCATCAAAATCAATTAATGTATGCAGAAGTTATAACACTTTGTTTCCCTTTTCTTGCCATAAATTCGTTGCCTCGCCACGGCCAAACCGTTTGAGATATCCAAAATCCGTTTGCAATTAAACAACTTCAATGTGTTAGCAACAAGTTAAAAAAGCTTGGTGTAAATTGGATAAACCCTGTAGGAGTAGTAGTATAAAATTCATAGCCTGTTTTTTCAAAAAATTAACATTCAAACCACAATAGCTGACTTCCTCTTGGTCGGAGCTAATGAATGTAAATTAGAAAATTGTCCGGCTTGATGAGAATAATATGTGTACCGAGTTTGGTGACTGTAGGGAAAACTAACCCCCACTTTTGTCAAAAGGTGGCGCTACTGAGCCCCTCCACCACGCCCATTTCTATGGCTTTGTCCATGTCTACTGGTTGACAATATTGATGTGTGTGTCGAGTTTCATGCAATTTGAAGCATGTTAAGAGCCTCAAAAACACTCAAGAATATTATTACAGTTTGACCTGTTGCCATGGCAACAATATTTCAAATATCAAAAATCCTGTCATAGGTCTACATCTGCTGTGTATTGACATTACACTGATGAAGTTTGAAGCAAATCAGGTAAAAATAAGAGGGTGATCTCAAAGCATTTTAAAAGTGATACACTTCTTGCTGCCATTTGGTGGCGCTATAACTTTGACTCACAATAGTTACATCCATGTGATCAGACTACTACAACCAACACACTCCTGAAGTTTCATAAACATCAATCAATGTATGCAGAAGTTATAACACATTTCCTGTTTCCCTTTTCTCGCCATAAATTCGTTGCCTCGCCACGGCCAAACCGTTTGAGATATCCAAAATCCGTTTGCAATTAAACAACTTCAATGTGTTCGCAACAAGTTAAAAAAAGCTTGGTGTAAATTGGATAAACCCTGTAGGAGTAGTAGTATAAAATTCATAGCCTGTTTTTTCAAAAAATTAACATTCAAACCAAAATAGCTGACTTCCTGTTGGTCGGAGCTAATGAATGTAAATTAGAAAATTGTCCGGCTTGATGAGAATAATATGTGAACAGAGTTTGGTGACTGTAGGAAAAAATAACACCCACTTTTGTCAAAAGGTGGCGCTACTGAGCCCCTCCACCACGCCCATTTCTATGGCTTTGTCCATGTCTACTGGTTGACAATATTGATGTGTGTGTCGAGTTTCATGCAATTTGAAGCATGTTAAGAGCCTCAAAAACACTCAAGAATATTATTACAGTTTGACCTGTTGCCATGGCAACAATATTTCAAATATCAAAAATCCTGTCATAGGTCTACATCTGCTGTGTATTGACATTACACTGATGAAGTTTGAAGCAAATCAGGTAAAAATAAGAGGGTGATCTCAAAGCATTTTAAAAGTGATACACTTCTTGCTGCCATTTGGTGGCGCTATAACTTTGACTCACAATAGTTACATCCATGTGATCAGACTACTACAACCAACACACTCCTGAAGTTTCATAAACATCAATCAATGTATGCAGAAGTTATAACACATTTCCTGTTTCCCTTTTCTCGCCATAAATTCGTTGCCTCGCCACGGCCAAACCGTTTGAGATATCCAAAATCCGTTTGCAATTAAACAACTTCAATGTGTTCGCAACAAGTTAAAAAAAGCTTGGTGTAAATTGGATAAACCCTGTAGGAGTAGTAGTATAAAATTCATAGCCTGTTTTTTAAAAAAATTAACATTCAAACCAAAATAGCTGACTTCCTGTTGGTCGGAGCTAATGAATGTAAATTAGAAAATTGTCCGGCTTGATGAGAATAATATGTGTACCGAGTTTGGTGACTGTAGGAAAAACTAACCCCCACTTTTGTCAAAAGGTGGCGCTACTGAGCCCCTCCACCATGCCCATTTCTATGGCTTTGTCCATGTCTACTGGTTGACAATATTGATGTGTGTGTCGAGTTTCATGCAATTTGAAGCATGTTAAGAGCCTCAAAAACACTCAAGAATATTATTACAGTTTGACCTGTTGCCATGGCAACAATATTTCAAATATCAAAAATCCTGTCATAGGTCTACATCTGCTGTGTATTGACATTACACTGATGAAGTTTGAAGCAAATCAGGTAAAAATAAGAGGGTGATCTCAAAACATTTCAAAAAGTGATACACTTCCTGCTGCCAGTTGGTGGCGCTATAACTTTGACTCACAATAGTCACATCCATGTGATCAGACTCCTATAACGAACACACTCGTGAAGTTTCATAAAGATCAATATATGTATTAAGACGTTATAACACATTTCCTGTTTCCTTTTTCTCGCCATAAATTCGTTGCCTCGCCACGGCCAAACCGTTTGAGATATCAAAAATCCCCTGGCAATTTTTAATCATCAGTGTCTTGACTTCATGCTGACCGAGTTTGGTGGCGATCGGATTAATCGTCTAGGAGGAGTATATCAAATTCCAGAGCATGCGTTTTTCAAACAACCCTTAATAGCTGACTTCCTGTTGGCGTGGCGATTAACTTAGAGCGCGAAAGTTGTTTGGCCCGATGAGGTCTATATGTGTACCGAGTTTCATACTAATACGTGCAAGCATGTTTAATATATGGACCAAATTTTCAGACTTTTTTCAAGGGGGCGCTGTCGAGCCCCCCTGCCACGCCCGGGTACCAGCGTCTCCGGCGTCCTAATGGCCGCGGATTCCAATGTGTGTGCCAATTTTCAAGAGTTTTTGAGCATGTTAAGGCCCCCAAAAAGCCCCGGAAGACGAAAAAAAAATAAAATAAATAAATAAATAAATATAGCTGCGAGCAGCGATGGCGGGCCCAAGCCCGGTGGCACCGCCACCCCGGTGGCTTCAGGGCAACTGTGCACAGCGGGCAATAGGCACTTAAAACGGTTAAACATCAAAGGACTATGTCAAATTCACTCCACATTTACTGCACTACAAGGTGCCGCTATAGAGCCCCTCCTCCCTGCCCATTTTCAAAGGATTACATGTGCCAAGTTTTAACATTATTCTGATGAATTTTGAAGCAAATCAGGTAAAAATAAGAGGGTGATCTCAATGTATGCTGAAAGTGACACATTTTCTGCTTCCAGTTGGTGGCGCTATGACTTTGAATCACAATACTCAAATCCATGTGATCAGCCTTGTACAACGAAGACTAAGCCAAAGTTTCATCAAAATCAATTAATGTATGCAGAAGTTATAACACTTTGTTTCCCTTTTCTTGCCATAAATTCGTTGCCTCGCCACGGCCAAACCGTTTGAGATATCCAAAATCCGTTTGCAATTAAACAACTTCAATGTGTTAGCAACAAGTTAAAAAAGCTTGGTGTAAATTGGATAAACCCTGTAGGAGTAGTAGTATAAAATTCATAGCCTGTTTTTTCAAAAAATTAACATTCAAACCAAAATAGCTGACTTCCTGTTGGTCGGAGCTAATGAATGTAAATTAGAAAATTGTCCGGCTTGATGAGAATAATATGTGTACCGAGTTTGGTGACTGTAGGAAAAACTAACCCCCACTTTTGTCAAAAGGTGGCGCTACTGAGCCCCTCCACCACGCCCATTTCTATGGCTTTGTCCATGTCTACTGGTTGACAATATTGATGTGTGTGTCGAGTTTCATGCAATTTGAAGCATGTTAAGAGCCTCAAAAACACTCAAGAATATTATTACAGTTTGACCTGTTGCCATGGCAACAATATTTCAAATATCAAAAATCCTGTCATAGGTCTACATCTGCTGTGTATTGACATTACACTGATGAAGTTTGAAGCAAATCAGGTAAAAATAAGAGGGTGATCTCAAAGCATTTTAAAAGTGATACACTTCTTGCTGCCATTTGGTGGCGCTATAACTTTGACTCACAATAGTTACATCCATGTGATCAGACTACTACAACCAACACACTCCTGAAGTTTCATAAACATCAATCAATGTATGCAGAAGTTATAACACATTTCCTGTTTCCCTTTTCTCGCCATAAATTCGTTGCCTCGCCACGGCCAAACCGTTTGAGATATCCAAAATCCGTTTGCAATTAAACAACTTCAATGTGTTCGCAACAAGTTAAAAAAGCTTGGTGTAAATTGGATAAACCCTGTAGGAGTAGTAGTATAAAATTCATAGCCTGTTTTTTCAAAAAATTAACATTCAAACCAAAATAGCTGACTTCCTGTTGGTCGGAGCTAATGAATGTAAATTAGAAAATTGTCCGGCTTGATGAGAACAATATGTGTACCGAGTTTGGTGACTGTAGGAAAAACTTAACCCCCGACTTTTGTCAAAAGGTGGCGCTACTGAGCCCCTCCACCACGCCCATTTCTTTGGCTTTGTCCATGTCTACTGGTTGACAATATTGATGTGTGTGTCGAGTTTCATGCAATTTGAAGCATGTTAAGAGCCTCAAAAACACTCAAGAATATTATTACAGTTTGACCTGTTGCCATGGCAACAATATTTCAAATATCAAAAATCCTGTCATAGGTCTACATCTGCTGTGTATTGACATTACACTGATGAAGTTTGAAGCAAATCAGGTAAAAATAAGAGGGTGATCTCAAAACATTTCAAAAAGTGATACACTTCCTGCTGCCAGTTGGTGGCGCTATAACTTTGACTCACAATAGTCACATCCATGTGATCAGACTCCTATAACGAACACACTCGTGAAGTTTCATAAAGATCAATATATGTATTAAGACGTTATAACACATTTCCTGTTTCCTTTTTCTCGCCATAAATTCGTTGCCTCGCCACGGCCAAACCGTTCGAGATATCAAAAATCCCCTGGCAATTTTTAATCATCAGTGTCTTGACTTCATGCTGACCGAGTTTGGTGGCGATCGGATTAATCGTCTAGGAGGAGTATATCAAATTCCAGAGCATGCGTTTTTCAAACAACCCTTAATAGCTGACTTCCTGTTGGCGTGGCGATTAACTTAGAGCGCGAAAGTTGTTCGGCCCGATGAGGTCTATATGTGTACCGAGTTTCATACGTGCAAGCATGTTTAATATATGGACCAAATTTTCAGACTTTTTTCAAGGGGGCGCTGTCGAGCCCCCCTGCCACGCCCGGGTACCAGCCTCTCCGGCGTCCTAATGGCCGCGGATTCCAATGTGTGTGCCAATTTTCAAGAGTTTTTGAGCATGTTAAGGCCCCCAAAAAGCCCCGGAAGACGGAAAAAAAAAAAAAAAAATAAAATAAATAAATAAATAAATATAGCTGCGAGCAGCGATGGCGGGCCCAAGCCCGGTGGCACCGCCACCCCGGTGGCTTCAGGGCAACTGTGCACAGCGGGCAATAGGCACTTAAAACGGTTAAACATCAAAGGACTATGTCAAATTCACTCCACATTTACTGCACTACAAGGTGCCGCTATAGAGCCCCTCCTCCCTGCCCGTTTTCAAAGGATTACATGTGCCAAGTTTTAACATTATTCTGATGAATTTTGAAGCAAATCAGGTAAAAATAAGAGGGTGATCTCAATGTATGCTGAAAGTGACACATTTTCTGCTTCCAGTTGGTGGCGCTATGACTTTGAATCACAATACTCAAATCCATGTGATCAGCCTTGTACAACGAAGACTAAGCCAAAGTTTCATCAAAATCAATTAATGTATGCAGAAGTTATAACACTTTGTTTCCCTTTTCTTGCCATAAATTCGTTGCCTCGCCACGGCCAAACCGTTTGAGATATCCAAAATCCGTTTGCAATTAAACAACTTCAATGTGTTAGCAACAAGTTAAAAAAAGCTTGGTGTAAATTGGATAAACCCTGTAGGAGTAGTAGTATAAAATTCATAGCCTGTTTTTTCAAAAAATTAACATTCAAACCAAAATAGCTGACTTCCTGTTGGTCGGAGCTAATGAATGTAAATTAGAAAATTGTCCGGCTTGATGAGAATAATATGTGTACCGAGTTTGGTGACTGTAGGAAAAACTAACCCCCCACTTTTGTCAAAAGGTGGCGCTACTGAGCCCCTCCACCACGCCCATTTCTATGGCTTTGTCCATGTCTACTGGTTGACAATATTGATGTGTGTGTCGAGTTTCATGCAATTTGAAGCATGTTAAGAGCCTCAAAAACACTCAAGAATATTATTACAGTTTGACCTGTTGCCATGGCAACAATATTTCAAATATCAAAAATCCTGTCATAGGTCTACATCTGCTGTGTATTGACATTACACTGATGAAGTTTGAAGCAAATCAGGTAAAAATAAGAGGGTGATCTCAAAGCATTTTAAAAGTGATACACTTCTTGCTGCCATTTGGTGGCGCTATAACTTTGACTCACAATAGTTACATCCATGTGATCAGACTACTACAACCAACACACTCCTGAAGTTTCATAAACATCAATCAATGTATGCAGAAGTTATAACACATTTCCTGTTTCCCTTTTCTCGCCATAAATTCGTTGCCTCGCCACGGCCAAACCGTTTGAGATATCCAAAATCCGTTTGCAATTAAACAACTTCAATGTGTTCGCAACAAGTTAAAAAAGCTTGGTGTAAATTGGATAAACCCTGTAGGAGTAGTAGTATAAAATTCATAGCCTGTTTTTTCAAAAAATTAACATTCAAACCAAAATAGCTGACTTCCTGTTGGTCGGAGCTAATGAATGTAAATTAGAAAATTGTCCGGCTTGATGAGAACAATATGTGTACCGAGTTTGGTGACTGTAGGAAAAACTAACCCCCACTTTTGTCAAAAGGTGGCGCTACTGAGCCCCTCCACCACGCCCATTTCTATGGCTTTGTCCATGTCTACTGGTTGACAATATTGATGTGTGTGTCGAGTTTCATGCAATTTGAAGCATGTTAAGAGCCTCAAAAACACTCAAGAATATTATTACAGTTTGACCTGTTGCCATGGCAACAATATTTCAAATATCAAAAATCCTGTCATAGGTCTACATCTGCTGTGTATTGACATTACACTGATGAAGTTTGAAGCAAATCAGGTAAAAATAAGAGGGTGATCTCAAAACATTTCAAAAAGTGATACACTTCCTGCTGCCAGTTGGTGGCGCTATAACTTTGACTCACAATAGTCACATCCATGTGATCAGACTCCTATAACGAACACACTCGTGAAGTTTCATAAAGATCAATATATGTATTAAGACGTTATAACACATTTCCTGTTTCCTTTTTCTCGCCATAAATTCGTTGCCTCGCCACGGCCAAACCGTTCGAGATATCAAAAATCCCCTGGCAATTTTTAATCATCAGTGTCTTGACTTCATGCTGACCGAGTTTGGTGGCGATCGGATTAATCGTCTAGGAGGAGTATATCAAATTCCAGAGCATGCGTTTTTCAAACAACCCTTAATAGCTGACTTCCTGTTGGCGTGGCGATTAACTTAGAGCGCGAAAGTTGTTCGGCCCGATGAGGTCTATATGTGTACCGAGTTTCATACTAATACGTGCAAGCATGTTTAATATATGGACCAAATTTTCAGACTTTTTTCAAGGGGGCGCTGTCGAGCCCCCCTGCCACGCCCGGGTACCAGCCTCTCCGGCGTCCTAATGGCCGCGGATTCCAATGTGTGTGCCAATTTTCAAGAGTTTTTGAGCATGTTAAGGCCCCCAAAAAGCCCCGGAAGACGAAAAAAAAAAAAAAAATAAAAATAAAAAATAAATAATAAATATAGCTGCGAGCAGCGATGGCGGGCCCAAGCCCGGTGGCACCGCCACCCCGGTGGCTTCAGGGCAACTGTGCACAGCGGGCAATAGGCACTTAAAACGGTTAAACATCAAAGGACTATGTCAAATTCACTCCACATTTACTGCACTACAAGGTGCCGTTATAGAGCCCCTCCTCCCTGCCCATTTTCAAAGGATTACATGTGCCAAGTTTTAACATTATTCTGATGAATTTTGAAGCAAATCAGGTAAAAATAAGAGGGTGATCTCAATGTATGCTGAAAGTGACACATTTTCTGCTTCCAGTTGGTGGCGCTATGACTTTGAATCACAATAGTCAAATCCATGTGATCAGCCTTGTACAACGAAGACTAAGCCAAAGTTTCATCAAAATCAATTAATGTATGCAGAAGTTATAACACTTTGTTTCCCTTTTCTTGCCATAAATTCGTTGCCTCGCCACGGCCAAACCGTTTGAGATATCCAAAATCCGTTTGCAATTAAACAACTTCAATGTGTTAGCAACAAGTTAAAAAAAGCTTGGTGTAAATTGGATAAACCCTGTAGGAGTAGTAGTATAAAATTCATAGCCTGTTTTTTCAAAAAATTAACATTCAAACCAAAATAGCTGACTTCCTGTTGGTCGGAGCTAATGAATGTAAATTAGAAAATTGTCCGGCTTGATGAGAATAACATGTGTACCGAGTTTGGTGACTGTAGGAAAAACTAACCCCCACTTTTGTCAAAAGGTGGCGCTACTGAGCCCCTCCACCACGCCCATTTCTATGGCTTTGTCCATGTCTACTGGTTGACAATATTGATGTGTGTGTCGAGTTTCATGCAATTTGAAGCATGTTAAGAGCCTCAAAAACACTCAAGAATATTATTACAGTTTGACCTGTTGCCATGGCAACAATATTTCAAATATCAAAAATCCTGTCATAGGTCTACATCTGCTGTGTATTGACATTACACTGATGAAGTTTGAAGCAAATCAGGTAAAAATAAGAGGGTGATCTCAAAGCATTTTAAAAGTGATACACTTCTTGCTGCCATTTGGTGGCGCTATAACTTTGACTCACAATAGTTACATCCATGTGATCAGACTACTACAACCAACACACTCCTGAAGTTTCATAAACATCAATCAATGTATGCAGAAGTTATAACACATTTCCTGTTTCCCTTTTCTCGCCATAAATTCGTTGCCTCGCCACGGCCAAACCGTTTGAGATATCCAAAATCCGTTTGCAATTAAACAACTTCAATGTGTTCGCAACAAGTTAAAAAAGCTTGGTGTAAATTGGATAAACCCTGTAGGAGTAGTAGTATAAAATTCATAGCCTGTTTTTTCAAAAAATTAACATTCAAACCAAAATAGCTGACTTCCTGTTGGTCGGAGCTAATGAATGTAAATTAGAAAATTGTCCGGCTTGATGAGAATAATATGTGAACAGAGTTTGGTGACTGTAGGAAAAACTAACCCCCACTTTTGTCAAAAGGTGGCGCTACTGAGCCCCTCCACCACGCCCATTTCTATGGCTTTGTCCATGTCTACTGGTTGACAATATTGATGTGTGTGTCGAGTTTCATGCAATTTGAAGCATGTTAAGAGCCTCAAAAACACTCAAGAATATTATTACAGTTTGACCTGTTGCCATGGCAACAATATTTCAAATATCAAAAATCCTGTCATAGGTCTACATCTGCTGTGTATTGACATTACACTGATGAAGTTTGAAGCAAATCAGGTAAAAATAAGAGGGTGATCTCAAAGCATTTTAAAAGTGATACACTTCTTGCTGCCATTTGGTGGCGCTATAACTTTGACTCACAATAGTTACATCCATGTGATCAGACTACTACAACCAACACACTCCTGAAGTTTCATAAACATCAATCAATGTATGCAGAAGTTATAACACATTTCCTGTTTCCCTTTTCTCGCCATAAATTCGTTGCCTCGCCACGGCCAAACCGTTTGAGATATCCAAAATCCGTTTGCAATTAAACAACTTCAATGTGTTCGCAACAAGTTAAAAAAAGCTTGGTGTAAATTGGATAAACCCTGTAGGAGTAGTAGTATAAAATTCATAGCCTGTTTTTTCAAAAAATTAACATTCAAACCAAAATAGCTGACTTCCTGTTGGTCGGAGCTAATGAATGTAAATTAGAAAATTGTCCGGCTTGATGAGAACAATATGTGTACCGAGTTTGGTGACTGTAGGAAAAACTAACCCCCCACTTTTGTCAAAAGGTGGCGCTACTGAGCCCCTCCACCACGCCCATTTCTATGGCTTTGTCCATGTCTACTGGTTGACAATATTGATGTGTGTGTCGAGTTTCATGCAATTTGAAGCATGTTAAGAGCCTCAAAAACACTCAAGAATATTATTACAGTTTGACCTGTTGCCATGGCAACAATATTTCAAATATCAAAAATCCTGTCATAGGTCTACATCTGCTGTGTATTGACATTACACTGATGAAGTTTGAAGCAAATCAGGTAAAAATAAGAGGGTGATCTCAAAACATTTCAAAAAGTGATACACTTCCTGCTGCCAGTTGGTGGCGCTATAACTTTGACTCACAATAGTCACATCCATGTGATCAGACTCCTATAACGAACACACTCGTGAAGTTTCATAAAGATCAATATATGTATTAAGACGTTATAACACATTTCCTGTTTCCTTTTTCTCGCCATAAATTCGTTGCCTCGCCACGGCCAAACCGTTCGAGATATCAAAAATCCCCTGGCAATTTTTAATCAACAGTGTCTTGACTTCATGCTGACCGAGTTTGGTGGCGATCGGATTAATCGTCTAGGAGGAGTATATCAAATTCCAGAGCATGCGTTTTTCAAACAACCCTTAATAGCTGACTTCCTGTTGGCGTGGCGATTAACTTAGAGCGCGAAAGTTGTTCGGCCCGATGAGGTCTATATGTGTACCGAGTTTCATACGTGCAAGCATGTTTAATATATGGACCAAATTTTCAGACTTTTTTCAAGGGGGCGCTGTCGAGCCCCCCTGCCACGCCCGGGTACCAGCCTCTCCGGCGTCCTAATGGCCGCGGATTCCAATGTGTGTGCCAATTTTCAAGAGTTTTTGAGCATGTTAAGGCCCCCAAAAAGCCCCGGAAGACGGAAAAAAAAATAAAAATAAAAATAAAAAATAATAAATATAGCTGCGAGCAGCGATGGCGGGCCCAAGCCCGGTGGCACCGCCACCCCGGTGGCTTCAGGGCAACTGTGCACAGCGGGCAATAGGCACTTAAAACGGTTAAACATCAAAGGACTATGTCAAATTCACTCCACATTTACTGCACTACAAGGTGCCGCTATAGAGCCCCTCCTCCCTGCCCATTTTCAAAGGATTACATGTGCCAAGTTTTAACATTATTCTGATGAATTTTGAAGCAAATCAGGTAAAAATAAGAGGGTGATCTCAATGTATGCTGAAAGTGACACATTTTCTGCTTCCAGTTGGTGGCGCTATGACTTTGAATCACAATAGTCAAATCCATGTGATCAGCCTTGTACAACGAAGACTAAGCCAAAGTTTCATCAAAATCAATTAATGTATGCAGAAGTTATAACACTTTGTTTCCCTTTTCTTGCCATAAATTCGTTGCCTCGCCACGGCCAAACCGTTTGAGATATCCAAAATCCGTTTGCAATTAAACAACTTCAATGTGTTAGCAACAAGTTAAAAAAAGCTTGGTGTAAATTGGATAAACCCTGTAGGAGTAGTAGTATAAAATTCATAGCCTGTTTTTTCAAAAAATTAACATTCAAACCAAAATAGCTGACTTCCTGTTGGTCGGAGCTAATGAATGTAAATTAGAAAATTGTCCGGCTTGATGAGAATAATATGTGTACCGAGTTTGGTGACTGTAGGAAAAACTAACCCCCCCACTTTTGTCAAAAGGTGGCGCTACTGAGCCCCTCCACCACGCCCATTTCTATGGCTTTGTCCATGTCTACTGGTTGACAATATTGATGTGTGTGTCGAGTTTCATGCAATTTGAAGCATGTTAAGAGCCTCAAAAACACTCAAGAATATTATTACAGTTTGACCTGTTGCCATGGCAACAATATTTCAAATATCAAAAATCCTGTCATAGGTCTACATCTGCTGTGTATTGACATTACACTGATGAAGTTTGAAGCAAATCAGGTAAAAATAAGAGGGTGATCTCAAAGCATTTTAAAAGTGATACACTTCTTGCTGCCATTTGGTGGCGCTATAACTTTGACTCACAATAGTTACATCCATGTGATCAGACTACTACAACCAACACACTCCTGAAGTTTCATAAACATCAATCAATGTATGCAGAAGTTATAACACATTTCCTGTTTCCCTTTTCTCGCCATAAATTCGTTGCCTCGCCACGGCCAAACCGTTTGAGATATCCAAAATCCGTTTGCAATTAAACAACTTCAATGTGTTCGCAACAAGTTAAAAAAAGCTTGGTGTAAATTGGATAAACCCTGTAGGAGTAGTAGTATAAAATTCATAGCCTGTTTTTTCAAAAAATTAACATTCAAACCAAAATAGCTGACTTCCTGTTGGTCGGAGCTAATGAATGTAAATTAGAAAATTGTCCGGCTTGATGAGAATAATATGTGTACCAAGTTTGGTGACTGTAGGAAAAACTAACCCCCACTTTTGTCAAAAGGTGGCGCTACTGAGCCCCTCCACCACGCCCATTTCTATGGCTTTGTCCATGTCTACTGGTTGACAATATTGATGTGTGTGTCGAGTTTCATGCAATTTGAAGCATGTTAAGAGCCTCAAAAACACTCAAGAATATTATTACAGTTTGACCTGTTGCCATGGCAACAATATTTCAAATATCAAAAATCCTGTCATAGGTCTACATCTGCTGTGTATTGACATTACACTGATGAAGTTTGAAGCAAATCAGGTAAAAATAAGAGGGTGATCTCAAAGCATTTTAAAAGTGATACACTTCTTGCTGCCATTTGGTGGCGCTATAACTTTGACTCACAATAGTTACATCCATGTGATCAGACTACTACAACCAACACACTCCTGAAGTTTCATAAACATCAATCAATGTATGCAGAAGTTATAACACAATTCCTGTTTCCCTTTTCTCGCCATAAATTCGTTGCCTCGCCACGGCCAAACCGTTCGAGATATCAAAAATCCCCTGGCAATTTTTAATCATCAGTGTCTTGACTTCATGCTGACCGAGTTTGGTGGCGATCGGATTAATCGTCTAGGAGGAGTATATCAAATTCCAGAGCATGCGTTTTTCAAACAACCCTTAATAGCTGACTTCCTGTTGGCGTGGCGATTAACTTAGAGCGCGAAAGTTGTTCGGACCGATGAGGTCTATATGTGTACTGAGTTTCATACTAATACGTGCAAGCATGTTTAATATATGGACCAAATTTTCAGACTTTTTTCAAGGGGGCGCTGTCGAGCCCCCCTGCCACGCCCGGGTACCAGCCTCTCCGGCGTCCTAATGGCCGCGGATTCCAATGTGTGTGCCAATTTTCAAGAGTTTTTGAGCATGTTAAGGCCCCCAAAAAGCCCCGGAAGACGAAAAAATAAATAAATAAATAAATAAATAAATAAATATAGCTGCGAGCAGCGATGGCGGGCCCAAGCCCGGTGGCACCGCCACCCCGGTGGCTTCAGGGCAACTGTGCACAGCGGGCAATAGGCACTTAAAACGGTTAAACATCAAAGGACTATGTCAAATTCACTCCACATTTACTGCACTACAAGGTGCCGTTATAGAGCCCCTCCTCCCTGCCCATTTTCAAAGGATTACATGTGCCAAGTTTTAACATTATTCTGATGAATTTTGAAGCAAATCAGGTAAAAATAAGAGGGTGATCTCAATGTATGCTGAAAGTGACACATTTTCTGCTTCCAGTTGGTGGCGCTATGACTTTGAATCACAATAGTCAAATCCATGTGATCAGCCTTGTACAACGAAGACTAAGCCAAAGTTTCATCAAAATCAATTAATGTATGCAGAAGTTATAACACTTTGTTTCCCTTTTCTTGCCATAAATTCGTTGCCTCGCCACGGCCAAACCGTTTGAGATATCCAAAATCCGTTTGCAATTAAACAACTTCAATGTGTTAGCAACAAGTTAAAAAAGCTTGGTGTAAATTGGATAAACCCTGTAGGAGTAGTAGTATAAAATTCATAGCCTGTTTTTTCAAAAAATTAACATTCAAACCAAAATAGCTGACTTCCTGTTGGTCGGAGCTAATGAATGTAAATTAGAAAATTGTCCGGCTTGATGAGAATAACATGTGTACCGAGTTTGGTGACTGTAGGAAAAACTAACCCCCCACTTTTGTCAAAAGGTGGCGCTACTGAGCCCCTCCACCACGCCCATTTCTATGGCTTTGTCCATGTCTACTGGTTGACAATATTGATGTGTGTGTCGAGTTTCATGCAATTTGAAGCATGTTAAGAGCCTCAAAAACACTCAAGAATATTATTACAGTTTGACCTGTTGCCATGGCAACAATATTTCAAATATCAAAAATCCTGTCATAGGTCTACATCTGCTGTGTATTGACATTACACTGATGAAGTTTGAAGCAAATCAGGTAAAAATAAGAGGGTGATCTCAAAGCATTTTAAAAGTGATACACTTCTTGCTGCCATTTGGTGGCGCTATAACTTTGACTCACAATAGTTACATCCATGTGATCAGACTACTACAACCAACACACTCCTGAAGTTTCATAAACATCAATCAATGTATGCAGAAGTTATAACACATTTCCTGTTTCCCTTTTCTCGCCATAAATTCGTTGCCTCGCCACGGCCAAACCGTTTGAGATATCCAAAATCCGTTTGCAATTAAACAACTTCAATGTGTTCGCAACAAGTTAAAAAAAGCTTGGTGTAAATTGGATAAACCCTGTAGGAGTAGTAGTATAAAATTCATAGCCTGTTTTTTCAAAAAATTAACATTCAAACCAAAATAGCTGACTTCCTGTTGGTCGGAGCTAATGAATGTAAATTAGAAAATTGTCCGGCTTGATGAGAATAATATGTGAACAGAGTTTGGTGACTGTAGGAAAAACTAACCCCCCCACTTTTGTCAAAAGGTGGCGCTACTGAGCCCCTCCACCACGCCCATTTCTATGGCTTTGTCCATGTCTACTGGTTGACAATATTGATGTGTGTGTCGAGTTTCATGCAATTTGAAGCATGTTAAGAGCCTCAAAAACACTCAAGAATATTATTACAGTTTGACCTGTTGCCATGGCAACAATATTTCAAATATCAAAAATCCTGTCATAGGTCTACATCTGCTGTGTATTGACATTACACTGATGAAGTTTGAAGCAAATCAGGTAAAAATAAGAGGGTGATCTCAAAGCATTTTAAAAGTGATACACTTCTTGCTGCCATTTGGTGGCGCTATAACTTTGACTCACAATAGTTACATCCATGTGATCAGACTACTACAACCAACACACTCCTGAAGTTTCATAAACATCAATCAATGTATGCAGAAGTTATAACACATTTCCTGTTTCCCTTTTCTCGCCATAAATTCGTTGCCTCGCCACGGCCAAACCGTTTGAGATATCCAAAATCCGTTTGCAATTAAACAACTTCAATGTGTTCGCAACAAGTTAAAAAAAGCTTGGTGTAAATTGGATAAACCCTGTAGGAGTAGTAGTATAAAATTCATAGCCTGTTTTTTCAAAAAATTAACATTCAAACCAAAATAGCTGACTTCCTGTTGGTCGGAGCTAATGAATGTAAATTAGAAAATTGTCCGGCTTGATGAGAACAATATGTGTACCGAGTTTGGTGACTGTAGGAAAAACTAACCCCCACTTTTGTCAAAAGGTGGCGCTACTGAGCCCCTCCACCACGCCCATTTCTATGGCTTTGTCCATGTCTACTGGTTGACAATATTGATGTGTGTGTCGAGTTTCATGCAATTTGAAGCATGTTAAGAGCCTCAAAAACACTCAAGAATATTATTACAGTTTGACCTGTTGCCATGGCAACAATATTTCAAATATCAAAAATCCTGTCATAGGTCTACATCTGCTGTGTATTGACATTACACTGATGAAGTTTGAAGCAAATCAGGTAAAAATAAGAGGGTGATCTCAAAACATTTCAAAAAGTGATACACTTCCTGCTGCCAGTTGGTGGCGCTATAACTTTGACTCACAATAGTCACATCCATGTGATCAGACTCCTATAACGAACACACTCGTGAAGTTTCATAAAGATCAATATATGTATTAAGACGTTATAACACATTTCCTGTTTCCTTTTTCTCGCCATAAATTCGTTGCCTCGCCACGGCCAAACCGTTCGAGATATCAAAAATCCCCTGGCAATTTTTAATCAACAGTGTCTTGACTTCATGCTGACCGAGTTTGGTGGCGATCGGATTAATCGTCTAGGAGGAGTATATCAAATTCCAGAGCATGCGTTTTTCAAACAACCCTTAATAGCTGACTTCCTGTTGGCGTGGCGATTAACTTAGAGCGCGAAAGTTGTTCGGCCCGATGAGGTCTATATGTGTACCGAGTTTCATACTAATACGTGCAAGCATGTTTAATATATGGACCAAATTTTCAGACTTTTTTCAAGGGGGCGCTGTCGAGCCCCCCTGCCACGCCCGGGTACCAGCCTCTCCGGCGTCCTAATGGCCGCGGATTCCAATGTGTGTGCCAATTTTCAAGAGTTTTTGAGCATGTTAAGGCCCCCAAAAAGCCCCGGAAGACGGAAAAAAAATAAAAAAAAATAAAAAATAATAAATATAGCTGCGAGCAGCGATGGCGGGCCCAAGCCCGGTGGCACCGCCACCCCGGTGGCTTCAGGGCAACTGTGCACAGCGGGCAATAGGCACTTAAAACGGTTAAACATCAAAGGACTATGTCAAATTCACTCCACATTTACTGCACTACAAGGTGCCGCTATAGAGCCCCTCCTCCCTGCCCATTTTCAAAGGATTACATGTGCCAAGTTTTAACATTATTCTGATGAATTTTGAAGCAAATCAGGTAAAAATAAGAGGGTGATCTCAATGTATGCTGAAAGTGACACATTTTCTGCTTCCAGTTGGTGGCGCTATGACTTTGAATCACAATAGTCAAATCCATGTGATCAGCCTTGTACAACGAAGACTAAGCCAAAGTTTCATCAAAATCAATTAATGTATGCAGAAGTTATAACACTTTGTTTCCCTTTTCTTGCCATAAATTCGTTGCCTCGCCACGGCCAAACCGTTTGAGATATCCAAAATCCGTTTGCAATTAAACAACTTCAATGTGTTAGCAACAAGTTAAAAAAAGCTTGGTGTAAATTGGATAAACCCTGTAGGAGTAGTAGTATAAAATTCATAGCCTGTTTTTTCAAAAAATTAACATTCAAACCAAAATAGCTGACTTCCTGTTGGTCGGAGCTAATGAATGTAAATTAGAAAATTGTCCGGCTTGATGAGAATAATATGTGTACCGAGTTTGGTGACTGTAGGAAAAACTAACCCCCCCACTTTTGTCAAAAGGTGGCGCTACTGAGCCCCTCCACCACGCCCATTTCTATGGCTTTGTCCATGTCTACTGGTTGACAATATTGATGTGTGTGTCGAGTTTCATGCAATTTGAAGCATGTTAAGAGCCTCAAAAACACTCAAGAATATTATTACAGTTTGACCTGTTGCCATGGCAACAATATTTCAAATATCAAAAATCCTGTCATAGGTCTACATCTGCTGTGTATTGACATTACACTGATGAAGTTTGAAGCAAATCAGGTAAAAATAAGAGGGTGATCTCAAAGCATTTTAAAAGTGATACACTTCTTGCTGCCATTTGGTGGCGCTATAACTTTGACTCACAATAGTTACATCCATGTGATCAGACTACTACAACCAACACACTCCTGAAGTTTCATAAACATCAATCAATGTATGCAGAAGTTATAACACATTTCCTGTTTCCCTTTTCTCGCCATAAATTCGTTGCCTCGCCACGGCCAAACCGTTTGAGATATCCAAAATCCGTTTGCAATTAAACAACTTCAATGTGTTCGCAACAAGTTAAAAAAAGCTTGGTGTAAATTGGATAAACCCTGTAGGAGTAGTAGTATAAAATTCATAGCCTGTTTTTTCAAAAAATTAACATTCAAACCAAAATAGCTGACTTCCTGTTGGTCGGAGCTAATGAATGTAAATTAGAAAATTGTCCGGCTTGATGAGAATAATATGTGTACCAAGTTTGGTGACTGTAGGAAAAACTAACCCCCACTTTTGTCAAAAGGTGGCGCTACTGAGCCCCTCCACCACGCCCATTTCTATGGCTTTGTCCATGTCTACTGGTTGACAATATTGATGTGTGTGTCGAGTTTCATGCAATTTGAAGCATGTTAAGAGCCTCAAAAACACTCAAGAATATTATTACAGTTTGACCTGTTGCCATGGCAACAATATTTCAAATATCAAAAATCCTGTCATAGGTCTACATCTGCTGTGTATTGACATTACACTGATGAAGTTTGAAGCAAATCAGGTAAAAATAAGAGGGTGATCTCAAAGCATTTTAAAAGTGATACACTTCTTGCTGCCATTTGGTGGCGCTATAACTTTGACTCACAATAGTTACATCCATGTGATCAGACTACTACAACCAACACACTCCTGAAGTTTCATAAACATCAATCAATGTATGCAGAAGTTATAACACAATTCCTGTTTCCCTTTTCTCGCCATAAATTCGTTGCCTCGCCACGGCCAAACCGTTCGAGATATCAAAAATCCCCTGGCAATTTTTAATCATCAGTGTCTTGACTTCATGCTGACCGAGTTTGGTGGCGATCGGATTAATCGTCTAGGAGGAGTATATCAAATTCCAGAGCATGCGTTTTTCAAACAACCCTTAATAGCTGACTTCCTGTTGGCGTGGCGATTAACTTAGAGCGCGAAAGTTGTTCGGACCGATGAGGTCTATATGTGTACTGAGTTTCATACTAATACGTGCAAGCATGTTTAATATATGGACCAAATTTTCAGACTTTTTTCAAGGGGGCGCTGTCGAGCCCCCCTGCCACGCCCGGGTACCAGCCTCTCCGGCGTCCTAATGGCCGCGGATTCCAATGTGTGTGCCAATTTTCAAGAGTTTTTGAGCATGTTAAGGCCCCCAAAAAGCCCCGGAAGACGAAAAAATAAATAAATAAATAAATAAATAAATAAATATAGCTGCGAGCAGCGATGGCGGGCCCAAGCCCGGTGGCACCGCCACCCCGGTGGCTTCAGGGCAACTGTGCACAGCGGGCAATAGGCACTTAAAACGGTTAAACATCAAAGGACTATGTCAAATTCACTCCACATTTACTGCACTACAAGGTGCCGTTATAGAGCCCCTCCTCCCTGCCCATTTTCAAAGGATTACATGTGCCAAGTTTTAACATTATTCTGATGAATTTTGAAGCAAATCAGGTAAAAATAAGAGGGTGATCTCAATGTATGCTGAAAGTGACACATTTTCTGCTTCCAGTTGGTGGCGCTATGACTTTGAATCACAATAGTCAAATCCATGTGATCAGCCTTGTACAACGAAGACTAAGCCAAAGTTTCATCAAAATCAATTAATGTATGCAGAAGTTATAACACTTTGTTTCCCTTTTCTTGCCATAAATTCGTTGCCTCGCCACGGCCAAACCGTTTGAGATATCCAAAATCCGTTTGCAATTAAACAACTTCAATGTGTTAGCAACAAGTTAAAAAAAGCTTGGTGTAAATTGGATAAACCCTGTAGGAGTAGTAGTATAAAATTCATAGCCTGTTTTTTCAAAAAATTAACATTCAAACCAAAATAGCCAACTTCCTGTTGGTCGGAGCTAATGAATGTAAATTAGAAAATTGTCCGGCTTGATGAGAATAATATGTGTACCGAGTTTGGTGACTGTAGGAAAAACTAACCTCCCCACTTTTGTCAAAAGGTGGCGCTACTGAGCCCCTCCACCACGCCCATTTCTATGGCTTTGTCCATGTCTACTGGTTGACAATATTGATGTGTGTGTCGAGTTTCATGCAATTTGAAGCATGTTAAGAGCCTCAAAAACACTCAAGAATATTATTACAGTTTGACCTGTTGCCATGGCAACAATATTTCAAATATCAAAAATCCTGTCATAGGTCTACATCTGCTGTGTATTGACATTACACTGATGAAGTTTGAAGCAAATCAGGTAAAAATAAGAGGGTGATCTCAAAACATTTCAAAAAGTGATACACTTCCTGCTGCCAGTTGGTGGCGCTATAACTTTGACTCACAATAGTCACATCCATGTGATCAGACTCCTATAACGAACACACTCGTGAAGTTTCATAAAGATCAATATATGTATTAAGACGTTATAACACATTTCCTGTTTCCTTTTTCTCGCCATAAATTCGTTGCCTCGCCACGGCCAAACCGTTTGAGATATCCAAAATCCGTTTGCAATTATACAACTTCAATGTGTTCGCAACAAGTTAAAAAAAGCTTGGTGTAAATTGGATAAACCCTGTAGGAGTAGTAGTATAAAATTCATAGCCTGTTTTTTCAAAAAATTAACATTCAAACCAAAATAGCTGACTTCCTGTTGGTCGGAGCTAATGAATGTAAATTAGAAAATTGTCCGGCTTGATGAGAATAATATGTGTACCGAGTTTGGTGACTGTAGGAAAAACTAACCCCCCCACTTTTGTCAAAAGGTGGCGCTACTGAGCCCCTCCACCACGCCCATTTCTATGGCTTTGTCCATGTCTACTGGTTGACAATATTGATGTGTGTGTCGAGTTTCATGCAATTTGAAGCATGTTAAGAGCCTCAAAAACACTCAAGAATATTATTACAGTTTGACCTGTTGCCATGGCAACAATATTTCAAATATCAAAAATCCTGTCATAGGTCTACATCTGCTGTGTATTGACATTACACTGATGAAGTTTGAAGCAAATCAGGTAAAAATAAGAGGGTGATCTCAAAACATTTCAAAAAGTGATACACTTCCTGCTGCCAGTTGGTGGCGCTATAACTTTGACTCACAATAGTCACATCCATGTGATCAGACTCCTATAACGAACACACTCGTGAAGTTTCATAAAGATCAATATATGTATTAAGACGTTATAACAAATTTCCTGTTTCCTTTTTCTCGCCATAAATTCGTTGCCTCGCCACGGCCAAACCGTTCGAGATATCAAAAATCCCCTGGCAATTTTTAATCATCAGTGTCTTGACTTCATGCTGACCGAGTTTGGTGGCGATCGGATTAATCGTCTAGGAGGAGTATATCAAATTCCAGAGCATGCGTTTTTCAAACAACCCTTAATAGCTGACTTCCTGTTGGCGTGGCGATTAACTTAGAGCGCGAAAGTTGTTCGGCCCGATGAGGTCTATATGTGTACCGAGTTTCATACTAATACGTGCAAGCATGTTTAATATATGGACCAAATTTTCAGACTTTTTTCAAGGGGGCGCTGTCGAGCCCCCCTGCCACGCCCGGGTACCAGCCTCTCCGGCGTCCTAATGGCCGCGGATTCCAATGTGTGTGCCAATTTTCAAGAGTTTTTGAGCATGTTACGGCCCCCAAAAAGCCCCGGAAGACGAAAAAAAAAAAAATAAATATAGCTGCGAGCAGCGATGGCGGGCCCAAGCCCGGTGGCACCGCCACCCCGGTGGCTTCAGGGCAACTGTGCACAGCGGGCAATAGGCACTTAAAACGGTTAAACATCAAAGGACTATGTCAAATTCACTCCACATTTACTGCACTACAAGGTGCCGCTATAGAGCCCCTCCTCCCTGCCCATTTTCAAAGGATTACATGTGCCAAGTTTTAACATTATTCTGATGAATTTTGAAGCAAATCAGGTAAAAATAAGAGGGTGATCTCAATGTATGCTGAAAGTGACACATTTTCTGCTTCCAGTTGGTGGCGCTATGACTTTGAATCACAATAGTCAAATCCATGTGATCAGCCTTGTACAACGAAGACTAAGCCAAAGTTTCATCAAAATCAATTAATGTATGCAGAAGTTATAACACTTTGTTTCCCTTTTCTTGCCATAAATTCGTTGCCTCGCCACGGCCAAACCGTTTGAGATATCCAAAATCCGTTTGCAATTAAACAACTTCAATGTGTTAGCAACAAGTTAAAAAAAGCTTGGTGTAAATTGGATAAACCCTGTAGGAGTAGTAGTATAAAATTCATAGCCTGTTTTTTCAAAAAATTAACATTCAAACCAAAATAGCTGACTTCCTGTTGGTCGGAGCTAATGAATGTAAATTAGAAAATTGTCCGGCTTGATGAGAATAATATGTGTACCGAGTTTGGTGACTGTAGGAAAAACTAACCCCCCCCACTTTTGTCAAAAGGTGGCGCTACTGAGCCCCTCCACCACGCCCATTTCTATGGCTTTGTCCATGTCTACTGGTTGACAATATTGATGTGTGTGTCGAGTTTCATGCAATTTGAAGCATGTTAAGAGCCTCAAAACCACTCAAGAATATTATTACAGTTTGACCTGTTGCCATGGCAACAATATTTCAAATATCAAAAATCCTGTCATAGGTCTACATCTGCTGTGTATTGACATTACACTGATGAAGTTTGAAGCAAATCAGGTAAAAATAAGAGGGTGATCTCAAAGCATTTTAAAAGTGATACACTTCTTGCTGCCATTTGGTGGCGCTATAACTTTGACTCATAATAGTTACATCCATGTGATCAGACTACTACAACCAACACACTCCTGAAGTTTCATAAACATCAATCAATGTATGCAGAAGTTATAACACATTTCCTGTTTCCCTTTTCTCGCCATAAATTCGTTGCCTCGCCACGGCCAAACCGTTTGAGATATCCAAAATCCGTTTGCAATTAAACAACTTCAATGTGTTCGCAACAAGTTAAAAAAGCTTGGTGTAAATTGGATAAACCCTGTAGGAGTAGTAGTATAAAATTCATAGCCTGTTTTTTCAAAAAATTAACATTCAAACCAAAATAGCTGACTTCCTGTTGGTCGGAGCTAATGAATGTAAATTAGAAAATTGTCCGGCTTGATGAGAATAATATGTGTACCGAGTTTGGTGACTGTAGGAAAAACTAACCCCCCCACTTTTGTCAAAAGGTGGCGCTACTGAGCCCCTCCACCACGCCCATTTCTATGGCTTTGTCCATGTCTACTGGTTGACAATATTGATGTGTGTGTCGAGTTTCATGCAATTTGAAGCATGTTAAGAGCCTCAAAAACACTCAAGAATATTATTACAGTTTGACCTGTTGCCATGGCAACAATATTTCAAATATCAAAAATCCTGTCATAGGTCTACATCTGCTGTGTATTGACATTACACTGATGAAGTTTGAAGCAAATCAGGTAAAAATAAGAGGGTGATCTCAAAACATTTCAAAAAGTGATACACTTCCTGCTGCCAGTTGGTGGCGCTATAACTTTGACTCACAATAGTCACATCCATGTGATCAGACTCCTATAACGAACACACTCGTGAAGTTTCATAAAGATCAATATATGTATTAAGACGTTATAACACATTTCCTGTTTCCTTTTTCTCGCCATAAATTCGTTGCCTCGCCACGGCCAAACCGTTCGAGATATCAAAAATCCCCTGGCAATTTTTAATCATCAGTGTCTTGACTTCATGCTGACCGAGTTTGGTGGCGATCGGATTAATCGTCTAGGAGGAGTATATCAAATTCCAGAGCATGCGTTTTTCAAACAACCCTTAATAGCTGACTTCCTGTTGGCGTGGCGATTAACTTAGAGCGCGAAAGTTGTTCGGCCCGATGAGGTCTATATGTGTACCGAGTTTCATACTAATACGTGCAAGCATGTTTAATATATGGACCAAATTTTCAGACTTTTTTCAAGGGGGCGCTGTCGAGCCCCCCTGCCACGCCCGGGTACCAGCCTCTCCGGCGTCCTAATGGCCGCGGATTCCAATGTGTGTGCCAATTTTCAAGAGTTTTTGAGCATGTTAAGGCCCCCAAAAAGCCCCGGAAGACGAAAAAAAAAAAAAAATAAAAATAAAAAATAAATAATAAATATAGCTGCGAGCAGCGATGGCGGGCCCAAGCCCGGTGGCACCGCCACCCCGGTGGCTTCAGGGCAACTGTGCACAGCGGGCAATAGGCACTTAAAACGGTTAAACATCAAAGGACTATGTCAAATTCACTCCACATTTACTGCACTACAAGGTGCCATTATAGAGCCCCTCCTCCCTGCCCATTTTCAAAGGATTACATGTGCCAAGTTTTAACATTATTCTGATGAATTTTGAAGCAAATCAGGTAAAAATAAGAGGGTGATCTCAATGTATGCTGAAAGTGACACATTTTCTGCTTCCAGTTGGTGGCGCTATGACTTTGAATCACAATAGTCCAATCCATGTGATCAGCCTTGTACAACGAAGACTAAGCCAAAGTTTCATCAAAATCAATTAATGTATGCAGAAGTTATAACACTTTGTTTCCCTTTTCTTGCCATAAATTCGTTGCCTCGCCACGGCCAAACCGTTTGAGATATCCAAAATCCGTTTGCAATTAAACAACTTCAATGTGTTAGCAACAAGTTAAAAAAAGCTTGGTGTAAATTGGATAAACCCTGTAGGAGTAGTAGTATAAAATTCATAGCCTGTTTTTTCAAAAAATTAACATTCAAACCAAAATAGCTGACTTCCTCTTGGTCGGAGCTAATGAATGTAAATTAGAAAATTGTCCGGCTTGATGAGAATAATATGTGTACCGAGTTTGGTGACTGTAGGAAAAACTAACCCCCCACTTTTGTCAAAAGGTGGCGCTACTGAGCCCCTCCACCACGCCCATTTCTATGGCTTTGTCCATGTCTACTGGTTGACAATATTGATGTGTGTGTCGAGTTTCATGCAATTTGAAGCATGTTAAGAGCCTCAAAAACACTCAAGAATATTATTACAGTTTGACCTGTTGCCATGGCAACAATATTTCAAATATCAAAAATCCTGTCATAGGTCTACATCTGCTGTGTATTGACATTACACTGATGAAGTTTGAAGCAAATCAGGTAAAAATAAGAGGGTGATCTCAAAGCATTTTAAAAGTGATACACTTCTTGCTGCCATTTGGTGGCGCTATAACTTTGACTCACAATAGTTACATCCATGTGATCAGACTACTACAACCAACACACTCCTGAAGTTTCATAAACATCAATCAATGTATGCAGAAGTTATAACACATTTCCTGTTTCCCTTTTCTCGCCATAAATTCGTTGCCTCGCCACGGCCAAACCGTTTGAGATATCCAAAATCCGTTTGCAATTAAACAACTTCAATGTGTTCGCAACAAGTTAAAAAAAGCTTGGTGTAAATTGGATAAACCCTGTAGGAGTAGTAGTATAAAATTCATAGCCTGTTTTTTCAAAAAATTAACATTCAAACCAAAATAGCTGACTTCCTGTTGGTCGGAGCTAATGAATGTAAATTAGAAAATTGTCCGGCTTGATGAGAATAATATGTGTACCGAGTTTGGTGACTGTAGGAAAAACTAACCCCCCCACTTTTGTCAAAAGGTGGCGCTACTGAGCCCCTCCACCACGCCCATTTCTATGGCTTTGTCCATGTCTACTGGTTGACAATATTGATGTGTGTGTCGAGTTTCATGCAATTTGAAGCATGTTAAGAGCCTCAAAAACACTCAAGAATATTATTACAGTTTGACCTGTTGCCATGGCAACAATATTTCAAATATCAAAAATCCTGTCATAGGTCTACATCTGCTGTGTATTGACATTACACTGATGAAGTTTGAAGCAAATCAGGTAAAAATAAGAGGGTGATCTCAAAACATTTCAAAAAGTGATACACTTCCTGCTGCCAGTTGGTGGCGCTATAACTTTGACTCACAATAGTCACATCCATGTGATCAGACTCCTATAACGAACACACTCGTGAAGTTTCATAAAGATCAATATATGTATTAAGACGTTATAACACATTTCCTGTTTCCTTTTTCTCGCCATAAATTCGTTGCCTCGCCACGGCCAAACCGTTCGAGATATCAAAAATCCCCTGGCAATTTTTAATCATCAGTGTCTTGACTTCATGCTGACCGAGTTTGGTGGCGATCGGATTAATCGTCTAGGAGGAGTATATCAAATTCCAGAGCATGCGTTTTTCAAACAACCCTTAATAGCTGACTTCCTGTTGGCGTGGCGATTAACTTAGAGCGCGAAAGTTGTTCGGCCCGATGAGGTCTATATGTGTACCGAGTTTCATACTAATACGTGCAAGCATGTTTAATATATGGACCAAATTTTCAGACTTTTTTCAAGGGGGCGCTGTCGAGCCCCCCTGCCACGCCCGGGTACCAGCCTCTCCGGCGTCCTAATGGCCGCGGATTCCAATGTGTGTGCCAATTTTCAAGAGTTTTTGAGCATGTTAAGGCCCCCAAAAAGCCCCGGAAGACGGAAAAAAAAAAAAAAATAAAAATAAAAAATAAATAATAAATATAGCTGCGAGCAGCGATGGCGGGCCCAAGCCCGGTGGCACCGCCACCCCGGTGGCTTCAGGGCAACTGTGCACAGCGGGCAATAGGCACTTAAAACGGTTAAACATCAAAGGACTATGTCAAATTCACTCCACATTTACTGCACTACAAGGTGCCATTATAGAGCCCCTCCTCCCTGCCCATTTTCAAAGGATTACATGTGCCAAGTTTTAACATTATTCTGATGAATTTTGAAGCAAATCAGGTAAAAATAAGAGGGTGATCTCAATGTATGCTGAAAGTGACACATTTTCTGCTTCCAGTTGGTGGCGCTATGACTTTGAATCACAATAGTCCAATCCATGTGATCAGCCTTGTACAACGAAGACTAAGCCAAAGTTTCATCAAAATCAATTAATGTATGCAGAAGTTATAACACTTTGTTTCCCTTTTCTTGCCATAAATTCGTTGCCTCGCCACGGCCAAACCGTTTGAGATATCCAAAATCCGTTTGCAATTAAACAACTTCAATGTGTTAGCAACAAGTTAAAAAAAGCTTGGTGTAAATTGGATAAACCCTGTAGGAGTAGTAGTATAAAATTCATAGCCTGTTTTTTCAAAAAATTAACATTCAAACCAAAATAGCTGACTTCCTCTTGGTCGGAGCTAATGAATGTAAATTAGAAAATTGTCCGGCTTGATGAGAATAATATGTGTACCGAGTTTGGTGACTGTAGGAAAAACTAACCCCCCCACTTTTGTCAAAAGGTGGCGCTACTGAGCCCCTCCACCACGCCCATTTCTATGGCTTTGTCCATGTCTACTGGTTGACAATATTGATGTGTGTGTCGAGTTTCATGCAATTTGAAGCATGTTAAGAGCCTCAAAAACACTCAAGAATATTATTACAGTTTGACCTGTTGCCATGGCAACAATATTTCAAATATCAAAAATCCTGTCATAGGTCTACATCTGCTGTGTATTGACATTACACTGATGAAGTTTGAAGCAAATCAGGTAAAAATAAGAGGGTGATCTCAAAGCATTTTAAAAGTGATACACTTCTTGCTGCCATTTGGTGGCGCTATAACTTTGACTCACAATAGTTACATCCATGTGATCAGACTACTACAACCAACACACTCCTGAAGTTTCATAAACATCAATCAATGTATGCAGAAGTTATAACACATTTCCTGTTTCCCTTTTCTCGCCATAAATTCGTTGCCTCGCCACGGCCAAACCGTTTGAGATATCCAAAATCCGTTTGCAATTAAACAACTTCAATGTGTTCGCAACAAGTTAAAAAAAGCTTGGTGTAAATTGGATAAACCCTGTAGGAGTAGTAGTATAAAATTCATAGCCTGTTTTTTCAAAAAATTAACATTCAAACCAAAATAGCTGACTTCCTGTTGGTCGGAGCTAATGAATGTAAATTAGAAAATTGTCCGGCTTGATGAGAATAATATGTGTACCGAGTTTGGTGACTGTAGGAAAAACTAACCCCCCCACTTTTGTCAAAAGGTGGCGCTACTGAGCCCCTCCACCACGCCCATTTCTATGGCTTTGTCCATGTCTACTGGTTGACAATATTGATGTGTGTGTCGAGTTTCATGCAATTTGAAGCATGTTAAGAGCCTCAAAAACACTCAAGAATATTATTACAGTTTGACCTGTTGCCATGGCAACAATATTTCAAATATCAAAAATCCTGTCATAGGTCTACATCTGCTGTGTATTGACATTACACTGATGAAGTTTGAAGCAAATCAGGTAAAAATAAGAGTGTGATCTCAAAACATTTCAAAAAGTGATACACTTCGTGCTGCCATTTGGTGGCGCTATAACTTTGACTCACAATAGTCACATCCATGTGATCAGACTCCTATAACGAACACACTCGTGAAGTTTCATAAAGATCAATATATGTATTAAGACGTTATAACACATTTCCTGTTTCCTTTTTCTCACCATAAATTCGTTGCCTCGCCACGGCCAAACCGTTCGAGATATCAAAAATCCCCTGGCAATTTTTAATCATCAGTGTCTTGACTTCATGCTGACCGAGTTTGGTGGCGATCGGATTAATCGTCTAGGAGGAGTATATCAAATTCCAGAGCATGCGTTTTTCAAACAACCCTTAATAGCTGACTTCCTGTTGGCGTGGCGATTAACTTAGAGCGCGAAAGTTGTTCGGCCTGATGAGGTCTATATGTGTACCGAGTTTCATACTAATACGTGCAAGCATGTTTAATATATGGACCAAATTTTCAGACTTTTTTCAAGGGGGCGCTGTCGAGCCCCCCTGCCACGCCCGGGTACCAGCCTCTCCGGCGTCCTAATGGCCGCGGATTCCAATGTGTGTGCCAATTTTCAAGAGTTTTTGAGCATGTTAAGGCCCCCAAAAAGCCCCGGAAGACGGAAAAAAAAAAAATAAAAAAAATAAAAATAAAAAAAATAATAATCCTTAGAAGAACAAGAGGGCCCTGCGCGAATTTTCGCTTGGGCCCTAATAATAATAATAATCCTTAGAAGAACAAGAGGGCCCTGCGCGAATTTTCGCTTGGGCCCTAATAATCCTTAGAAGAACAAGAGGGCCCTGCGCGAATTTTCGCTTGGGCCCTAAAAAAATAAATAAATAATAATAATCCTTAGAAGAACAAGAGGGCCCTGCGCGAATTTTCGCTTGGGCCCTAATAATCCTTAGAAGAACAAGAGGGCCCTGCGCGAATTTTCGCTTGGGCCCTAATAATCCTTAGAAGAACAAGAGGGCCCTGCGCGAATTTTCGCTTGGGCCCTAATAATCCTTAGAAGAACAAGAGGGCCCTGCGCGAATTTTCGCTTGGGCCCTAATAATAATAATCCTTAGAAGAACAAGAGGGCCCTGCGCGCTTAATTCGCTTGGGCCCTAATTAAACCACTGTACGCACATGAACTGATTTAGATGTGTTTTTAGTACCTTTATGGATCTTGACAGAGGAAGTGACATTACTCCCTATCGAGGCCTCACGGAGCCATCGGATTTGAACTAAAGATTAATGTTAGTGTTAAGATTAAGATTAAGATTAATGAAGGTCTTACGGGTGTGGAACGGCATTAGGGTGAGTAATAAATGACAGAATTTTCATTTTTGGGTGAACTAACCCTTTAAATGTATATGCTTCGATTAGCATTAGCTTGTGGATGCGCCCTGTTTTACATGTAAATGTGTGTTATGTGTGTCTTTTAGGGGTGGGAATCTTTAGTCACCTTACGATCCGATCCAATTCCGATTCTGGGAGTCACGGTCCGATTCCAAAACGATTCTTGATCTACTTTTTTTTTTTTTTTTTTTAATTATTATTAATTAATTAGTTTACCAACTTAAAAACCTTAAAATCCTTACATTTACATAAGTAATTAATAAGTAGGCCTACTTTTTAAAATAAATACAAATTGAAAATTTTTAAAACAACTGTATGTTAAGAATTTTAAACGAATATAACTTCAAAACATATAAGCTATTAGCAAATAATAAAGAGGAGCAACAAAACATAGCCTATTACAAGCGATAAACAAAGAGTGCTTTCAGTATTTAAGATTATCTGAATGTTTTCTTTCTCATGTTTACTTGATTGAACATGTCGTTTGATTGTTACATCAGACAGCGGGAGATCTAATTAGCTGCATTCATGCATGGATCTCTTTTGAAATATAATATCACATCTCACATCCTGTGCAGTGAAGCTCGCTTCAACCTTTCCGAACTTTATGAAAGAGTATTTTGCGGAAGGTTCAAGTAGTGTATGTGTGTGAGGAATTGGCATCAAGCAGTATCTGGCATCTGAATTAAAAAAAAAAAAGCTCAGAATTCTCAGAATCGATCCAGAATAGTTTGAGAGAGAATTGCGATGCATCGAAGGATTGATTTTTTTCTCACACTCCTAGTGTCTTCACATGTAGGTTTGGGCTTGCTTTGAAGTCCATATATGTTTATTTATATAAATAAAAATAAAAGAAAAAAAAATCATTTTTATCTTTGTTTTTTGTTTGTTTGTTTGTTTGTTTTTTTGTACCAGAGGGCTTTTTCATAAAAGATGCTAAGAAAAACAAGGATTAAACTCCAACACCTTACTTGAATGAACCTAACAAATAAGTGAAAGCGGTTTCATAAAAGGTCATTGAAGTTCACGCAATCCAGCTAATTTGATCCAGGTTTACCTAGTCAAGATAATTGCACATGCACGCTTTTCTTAAGCAGCCCTAGAGGTTGATCATGGATCAAATCGATCCACCACAGGAAACAGCATACTTTTTGTACTATTTTATGTGTTTGAGACATGGTGTTTTCCTCAGTGCATAACTTACATTTCACAGGTTTATTCTCTATCTGTAAATGTAAGAAAGTCATGCAAATATTTTCATTTTGCTGCTAAACTTCACAGTGAATGAGCGCTGCCGCGCACATGCCCTCCAAACAGACCGAACGCAATAGGAGCGCAATAATTCTGACTAAAATATACATTTTGCTAAAATATTTGATGTTGGACATTAAATGTGCCTTATGTACAATTTTAAACCTACAAGTAAGTGTATTTTTATGATAGCAATAACTGTAAATTAACTATTGTAATGGGGCAAATCAAGGCTAATATCCTGTAGGCCAATTACTTAGATTCATTTTATCAATTAAAATTTAGTCTGTGCTTTTATTATATTTTAATTTTGTGATTTTAAATTCTGCTTTAAAAAGCATTTTTTTTTTTTTTTTTTTTTTAGATTGTAATGTTATAATGTTCTTCTAATAACCATAAAATGTACTAGGCTACAGCTGCCAAAACAAAACCAGAGAGAAATGTATTCATATATTTTAAAGCTATCTAATTAAATCTTGGCCACAAAACATTTAGCCAGTATGAAAGGAAAACCTGTATGTTACACACACACACACACACATATACAGTAGTGGTCAGAATTACTGGCACCCTTGGTAAATATGATCAAAGATGACTGTAAAAATAAATCTGCATTGTTTATCCTTGTTTATCCCACCAGAAGAGAAGCACCAACATGGAGCTGGGAATCTGAAGGATCTGGAGAGATTCTGCATGAAGGATTGGTCTCTGATCTCTTGTAAGGTGTTCTCCAAACTTGAATAAAAAAAAGGGTGCCAATAATTTTGGCCAACTTGTTTTGGAGAAAAACATTTATTTCATAATGTGATTTTCCCCCCACTTTCAAATCTTTTCCTTGAATGAAAGGTTAGATTTTTGCTAATTTTATGAATTAAAGATCAAAAGGATAAACAATGCAGATTTACAGTATTTTTACGGTCATTAGGGGCCAAGCCCCGAAGGGGCTGTAGCCCCTATTGTAATTGTGCGTTTTCCCTTTTATTAGGGGCCAAGCCCCGAAGGGGCTGTAGCCCCTATTGTAATTGTACGTTTTCCCTTTTATTATTATTATTCTTCCTCCCGAATGGGAGTCTATGGCAGCCCTATCAACGGAACATGAGAAAATGATGAAATTTGGCACAGTTGTAGAGATGCTCACGAATAGTGATTGGACCACATTTGGAGTCTCTAGAACCAACTCTATAGCGCCACCACCAGTTCAAAATTTCAACATTCTAACGGTTTTAACATTTGAACTGTTTGTCATAGAAAAATTAAATTTAGTTCATCTGATTCGGTTCTTCATGCTGATGCTATTCAACTTCTTACATTAAGTCTCCACCCATTACAGTAGCGGCCATTTTGAAAAGTACAGTATTTGTTTTTTTCGCTTCTCCTCCTTCAAAATTTGTCCAATTTTGTCCAATCTTTGATCAGATTATCTTTGGACTGAGCCGCACAGAAATGACTGAACAGATTTTTTTTATTCATCTTTGTTCAAAGGTTATGATGTCACGAAGTTAACGAGGTCGACCCGAAATTAGTATAGAGGCTGTATCTCGGCCAAACTTTGAGCAATCGAAACAAAAATTGGTACGCTTCATCAGAACCATGGTCTGAGGGTCTATGCCAAACTTGGGAACAGCGCCACCTACAGGTCATGAGATATGAAAAATGGCTATTTTGGCCAATAACTTTTGAACAGTTTGTCAGAATCAAGATCTTGGTGTCTATGGATTCCTTGGATCATGCCGAATCCGACAATACCGATTCTGTCAATATTGGATGTATCACGTGTCCACCATTTTGAATTTTGTCATAAATTGCGATATCTTTTAAACAATTTGACATATCTTCACAAAAATTGGTATGTATGACCTTTAGAAGGTCGTGAAGGTACCTGAGAAGTTTCAGCACAGCGCCACCTACTGTTCCACAGATGTAATGATTATTTCAAAAACGCTTATAACTTTTGAAAACACTTTCCAAAATGTGTATGCTTCATGTCATTTTATTCCCTGGCTTATGCCGATTCCGACAATGTATCATTTGCCATTTTCCTTAAATGTACCTGTCTGCCATATTGAAGTAAATGAAAAACAGTTTTTTCGCTACTCCTCCTACAAATTTTGGTCAATTTTGTCCAAAATCAGCTCAGATGATCTTTGGACCGAGCCGCACAGAAATGACTGAACAGATTTTTGATATTCACTACCATTTCCGAGATATTCATCTCTGAATGTGACCTTGCTTGTGTTTGTTGTCTTATGCTAGTTAGCTTAGCACAGTAATTGCTTAGCATGCTAAACTATTGCTATTCTTTCTAATGTGGTCTTCAGTCAACAGGTTAACCAAAACTTAGTTGGCATTAAATAACTTTGCATACTAATATGGTTAACATGCTATGAAGCTTTTTTTTTTTGTGAACTCTTTCTCACACTGAAACCTCTGCTTAGCATACTGATGAGCTTGCATGGCTGATTAGCTCAATGTGTTACGCCACGGATCCCGAATGCTCTGCATCGTGGGTCCGAAACTCAGTGTGACACATGCCCAGACCGCATGAGGTACTGTGGCAGGAAAAGATGCAGAACTTGTGTCTGTTCTAGGCATTCTGCCTAAAACTGGTCTAATCTGAAGCTATCACATGCAATTCCTTTATGTCCAAATTCGTAGTTATTCTTCTTCCCCCTGTATGGTAATCAATGAACCATAAGAAGGAAAATTATCAAATTTGGCATGCTTGTAGTGATAGTAATTAAAAGTAATTTGACCAACTTTGGAGTATCTAGGACTAAGTCTATAGCGCCACCACCAGTTCAAATATTCACTTTTGTAAAGGTTATAACTTTTGAACCCTTTGTTCCAGAAAAATGAATGTCAATACAACTGATTCCTCTCTTCATACTGATCACATTCAATATCTTACATTAAGACTCCACCCAGTACAGTAGTGGCCATTTTGAAAAGTACAGTATTCCATTTTTTCACTACTCCTCCTACAATTTTTGTCCAATTTTGTCCAAAATCAGCTCAGGTGATCTTTGGACCGAGCCGCACAGAAATGACTGAATGGATTTTTGATATTCGCTACCATTCCCAAGATATTCATCTCTGAATGTGACCTTGCTTGTGTTTGTTGTCTTATGCTAGTTAGCTTAGCATGCTAATTGCTTAGCATGCTAACCAGTTGTCATTCTCTTTAATGTGGCTCTTCAGCTATCAAGTTAACCATGAGCTTCATTAGCATTAAGTTAGCTTAGCATGCTAATATGGTTAGCATGCTAAGTAATGCTTATTTGTAAATTCTTTCTTACACTAAAAGTTCTCTTCCACAGATTGTTGAATGTGCATCCTCAAGTAGCTCAATGTGTAAAGCCAGTTACCTGATGAGCTCTGCACCCCAAGATAGTGGGTTCGAATCCCAGGTGGAGCAGTTTTATGAAATAGTGTGTTTTGATTCCTTTACTGCCTCTTGGATTAGAAATAAATGCTTTTTGTTTCATGCTGTGTTCATTTTCATCTAAGCTTATGTACATTCTGAGTTCATTTTCGCCCGTAATTCTGAACCAGCTGTTTCATGTTTGTTCATTTTCTGCTGTTTTTCCTCTTCCTGCTCTGTATTGCGCTACAGCATGATGAGCTGCAGAATGATCTAAAGTAGTTATTAAATATAACATTCAGTGCAGTTTTATAAAAATTCTTCATTTTGAGTTCATTTTCACATGAACTAATGAACTTCGGCAGGTGTGCCAACATTCACCTGCACAGTGGTGCAATGAGATGAGAAATGGACACTGGACTTGGAGGTCGTGGGTTCGAATCCCGTGTGGGGTTCCTTTATACAATTGTGTGTAATGAGTCATTTTGATACCTTTTTTATCCAAATAAGCATTGTACTAATCTTTATTCCTCTTGAATGAGATACAAGTGTTTTTAGTTCATTCCCTGTTCATTCTCTGAACTTCTATTGATTTTCATTTCATTTCCACCTGTCCTTCTGAACCAGCTGTTTTGCATGTACATTCAATTTCTGCTGTTTTTGCTCTTCCTGCTCCGTATTGCGCTACTGCCCCTTCTGGGGCTTGGCCCCGAATTGCTGCTTGCAGCTATATTCTTTGATTATATTTACCAAGGGTGCAAAAAATCACACACACACATATATATATATATATATATATATAATTATATATATATATATATATATATATATATATATATAATTATATATGTTAGGGTGTACCAGCGGTGAAAGTGTAAAATCAATGACAATGGAAGAGAATATACAATCAGGGTGTTTATTTATTTTGGTGCACAAATCGTGGTTCCCAAGCAAAAGCAAAAATATATAAAGTGACAAAACTAAGCAAAGGAATAAAGAGTTTGAGGACCTGCTAACAAGATTTGTAATTGTTTTAATAATAAAACAATCACTGTAATAGTGTTTTGGATTAAACCAGTATCATTTCTAGACTGCCAACACCAAACATCACATGTGTAAAAAAAAAAGTTACTTTCAGTTTGTTTTAAAAGAACTGTCTCTTGTTTAGTAAAGTGTTTTTTTGTTTGCTTGTTTGTTTGTTTGTTTTTTGCTGTTTTTCTCGGATTTGCTTCTGAGTTCCATGCAATTTTTTAGCTTTTCTTGGTTCATTCCAGGTTTTATAGGCAGCCTCTCTCATGCTAATTCCGATTAGTACAGTTGGTTTTAAATTAATCTGGTTTATTTTAATTCAGGACTCCATAGTCCAGGTTTTAGTAATCTGTACTTAATCAGTGTTTCAGAAAGCCTTTTTTTAAAACACAATGAACTATTCTGGATTAAGGCTGACTCCTGGCTTAATTTAAACCCTGTCCGGAAAACCGCCTCATAATGTTATTCTCGTATTGTAGCATGGTGTGTACTAAATTTGAAACAATTTCTGCTAATAATACCATATATGCAGTATGATCATGTTTAATATTTCCTGCATACTTGCATACAAAAGTAGGCCTATATTTTGTTAGGTCAGTTACCTGTGTTGAAGTCTATATATTACTTATTCTGTGTGGATTGATGATAAACATAACAGATGTCCACAGTAACAATTTCAGACATTATATACTGAAAAACGAACTGATGCATAGGATCATTTTAGGTTTTAGGTTAATGTATCATTTGTTGACTTATTGGTGGTTGGGAATACTAATATGGTGGGTGGGATGTTTCCAGCAGCTTCTAATAAAAAGGTACAATTCAATGAGCAATTCTGTCATATACAGAGATCATTGGTGAGAACAGACCAAAATTCACTATAGGTTCATTATCGCTCTTGACATCAGCAGTCTCCTTGGTGGTCATGACAAGTCTAAAGACTTCAATGGCAAGGTGTATACATGCAAAATGTACTTAAATATAACAATAGTAGTGAGTAGGAAATTGAAAATTAAGAAGTTCAGGATAGCTTTTTTTTTTTATAAACCACATAGTGAAGTATTCACATCACATTATAGTGACAGAATAATCACCCAAAACACTCCCGCAACCATCTAACAACCCGCACCATCCACATTATCTTGTCAATATCAGCTCAAGCTGCAGATTATCTTTTCAGTATTATACGTGGAGCTTTATCAAAATAATAAGATTAGTTACATGTTTTTTGTTTGTTTGTTTTTCTTTTCACCAACAAGTTTGGTTATATATTTTCAGCATTGCTAACAAAAGAAAATCCAAAAACATATTTATGGTTTAGCCTGTTGGATATGTAGCAAATGCAAGGAAATCTTGTTTTCTCCTCTCAATAATCGTCCTGCCAATGCGAGACTATATTTAGCAAGGACAACCTACATCTTGGATTTGATCCTGTTATTCATTGGAAAGTGATGTTATGAAACAAAGGCTGCACAGATCCATGTGGAAAAAAAAAATACATTTGTCCAAATAGAACACAGAATACAGATTTTAAAGTGACAGTATGATGTTTCGAGTACTGACTCACCTCTGTAGTACTGGAGAGTATATCACACTAACAAGCAACACTTTCCTGTACATTTCCACCCACAACATCATTTGCAGACTCACCAGACGTGTAGTAATATTCCTCAGAATGTGATTCAGATTCAGGACACATGAAATTCATGTACTTACCAGTTAACATGCAAAATGAATCTGTTTGAACCACAATACATCAGAATGCCATGCCATTCAGTAGGAGAGAAGTAAAAGATGATGTCATTTTTTTTTTCTCCTGAGGACATGTATCTAAGATAAATCTACAATGCTGACAGATGAAAACAATCACTGACACCTATCTCATAAATGCCATTTGAATGGCAATGACATTGAGTTTGGGTGTCAGTTTAAAATTTCATTTTAATGTGACCCATCCATCCAAGTTCCAAAGCACTTGGGTTGTGGGGATGCTTGAGGTCATCCCATTGTCTCAGGATGTAGGCTTCAGATGTGACCGAAGTGTGTAATTTTTTGGATCTCAAAATACTTTCTCCTATCCCAGTTTAAAATGCACTTTCACCTATAAAGAGATGGTTCACCAAACAATCAAAATTCTATCATTTACTCACCCTTCCAACCAGGACTTTTTCTTTTTTTTCAGTGGAACATAAAATATATTTTGATAATTGTCCAATGTTGTTGGGTTCCTATCATTCTTCAAAAATTATTTTGTGTTCAGCAGAAGGAAGAAAGTCATAGAGATGTGAAACAACATGAGGGTGTGTAAATGAAGACAGAATTTTGATTTTCGTTTGAACTATCCCTTTAAGCCAGGGTTTCCCAAATGGGAGTTCGAGAACCCATAAGGGTTATTGAGGGAATTACGGGGAGTTCATTAGTTGATGAAAACCTAATAATTAAATTATAAACATTTTAAATAAATAAGCTGTAAAATTAATCAAAATAAAATTGAAATTGTGATATGGCTTGTCAAATCGCAGAAGGCTGTGATTTAATCTGATGAGCTGCATGTTTCAGAGTGAACTGAGACACTGTGTTAATTTACATGTGAACAGCTCATGGTCAAGTTTTGCAGTAAATGCTGCTCCAAACAAACTCCATCTCTGCATGTCACTCATAACGTGCATCAGGATCACTTATTTTCACATTCGCCTAATTTCAAACAATTTCCAACATGTTAATAGTATGACTAATACAAGATTTAAGCAATATGAATTTCATTAAGCTATAAGGTACATGTGGTTGTTTTACTTTGTGAATATTGTACCTGCTAAAGGGCATTAGTAAGCACTAATGCAGCACAGTGACTATATTCACAATATAGCACAGCCTTGTGTGCCTTATTACTTTTAAAACATGACTACAGAAAAATATATTCATTAAAACATAATTTTATTAAGTTCATTAAAATGCCATCCTTCGCTAGAGGTTAGGTTTGACAAAACAGAATGCTGCTGTGAGATAAAAAATAACAATCTCCCTTGATTTGTGAACATTATTTTTTCTTTGGCTGCTGTAACAGTGTCTTTAAAATACATTTGCTATGGCAAAAAAGCCAAAAGAAAATGTGATCAGATGATGTTAGCCAATTATTAATGGTTACAATCATCATCTAATGGCCCAATTCATTGATCCCATCAGAGTCTAATCTATAATTAAAGCTGCAAGCAGCGATGAAAGGGCCCTTTGCACCCAGGGCCAGCGTCACCTCGTGGCCTTAGGAAAACAGTGAATAGTGGGCGATATGCATGTAAACAAATAAATACAGGAGAAATATGGCAAAGTCATTTCGACGTGCCACACTTCCTGCTTCCAACAGGTGGTGCTTTGACTATAACTGAATATTGCCATGTAGATGTCTTCAGGCCAGGACTATTATCAAACATGTGAAGTTTTGTAACTCATTGTGTGCCTCAGTTACAATAACTTCTTACTACGTGGCTTTAATCGCATAGAGGCGTGTAACGATTCACTCGTTTTCTCGATGCATCGGTTACAAATCCTGACGATGCATATGCATCAATCTTGAAACATGTTTTTTGAATCGTGAATCGTTCATTTCGGTAAATAATCGATGTAAAATGCTCAGAATTGGATTACTCGTGATTCTATAGCCATTCAGTGCTTTAACATATATACAGTGCCGATCCTATACTTCTGGGGGCCCTAAGCAAAACTTTGTGAAGGTGCCCCTGTCAGTGCATTGTTAACCCCCCCAAAATGTCCATAATTTTTATCATTGCATAAACCAATAATTACAATGGTTTAAGCAAGGTTTTATAGTTAAAGGTTTTATAATTAAAACATCAAGGAAACAACGGCAAGTTATTAAAAAACGCATATAAATACGTAACGGGAAACCTATTAAAACATGTTAAATTGGCAGTAAAAACAATTAAAATTAAAACCAAATTTTCGATGACAGCTAAATAAATTTTATTTTTTGCTATATTGTTTTATATCCTACTTTTATACACTTCTCTGTCTGTGAAGCACTTTGGGCAACAAAGTTGTTTTTAAATGTGCTATATAAATTAATAAAAGTTGAAGTTAAAAATTGATAAATGCTTTTTGATAGTAGTAATGCTCTAGCACCATCTAGCTGTCAGAATAACCAAAGAGCTTAGAACCCCAAAGGCGACACTTTGATACTTTTTTGCTAACAGCCACTAGATGGCGCTCCGGTAGCGCGACCGCCTTTATGGGGTGAAAATACTAACTAGACCATATAATCTTTCACATCTTACGCACCCAAAATCTGCGAATTTCACTGCCAAATCAGAAACACAATAGAACAGTTTTTTTAAATTAAGTCACCAGTAAATTGTATGGCTCCTACAGTAAATGTTGTATTGTCTTATATGTTTTTTGACCAGTTGTGGAATCCAACCATTCAACCATCTGAGGTAACGTAGTTAGCCTACTTTATTGAGTATTTCCATTTTATGCAACTTTACACATTTATTAATAGTAAATTAATAATTAATACATTTAAGATCATCATGTTTGCAGCGAACAATATATTTTAGACATAGTGGAGTAATAATAATCATCTAGGTATATTGTACGTTTTAAAGGATCAAGCTACAAACTTAATGATCTTAAAATACATGATGCATTGCTGTGTCCGTTATTGCATAATTCCCACTTTTGGACACTTTTGCTTTAACGGAAATTAGATAACACTGCAAAATCAAGCTGTTATATTCATATATTTATTGTCCAACATTCCCAATTTTTCTGATGCATTTCCTTAATTTAATTTCATATGTTGGTAATAATTCAGTGTTCATAAGCCTTTTAAAGAATTTTAAATCAAACTGACTGGGTTTCTAGAGAGCAAAGGTTTTGTCAAAAAAGTGGAAGATTTAAACACAAAGTGTGTAAAATAAACTGTAAAAAGGATTTGATGATCTCTAGTGAAAGTAATATATTCTGTGTTGTCTAATTGCTTTAATGTACTTTTTTTTTTTATTTTTAACAAAGCAGCTGATATAGCCATAGAAACAAGTGGACTTCCGACTCTTTCACCCCAAAATGGCGGAAACGCAGGGCTGCTGCTGGGCGCTGGTGTTTCAATGGAACATTCTATTGAGTGTCGATTCTTGTTAGTGTATATTCTTTGGAATAACTATAACACACAGCTGAATTGGCTTTCTAAATGCGCAATAGACCCTTTTCACATGACGTCACACAGCTTCCGTTAGGACTCGATGCAGTGGATCCTCACTTCCGTCAGCATAGTGGAATACTCGAATGAAGTGCACTCAATAGTTGTACATATGCCACAAATGTGGTTAAAAGATGACTGTAGTCGCCTAATTTCATGTAAATTCAAGGTTAGGCAGATCTCAAACAAACTTACCGATTGGCGCAATATGCTGCTTGAAGTCAGAGGAGTTGAATATGTACTGAAGCCATACATACACTTTCTGCTGCCCGTAGTAACTTGCAAACTTTGCTGTGGGTGTTTATATTTATATGTGGGTGTGCTACTTTCAGGTGTCCATTACTCGTAAATAAATCTCACAAGAGCAATATTCATTATCAGAGCCTACCAATTTCTAAAAATAAAGATTTGTTTTTAAAGACAGTATTCTTGTTATTCCAAATAGGTTAATAGATTTGTGTGGACGCACAATCGTTGTGATAAAACTCTGACAGCAATTCAAGGGCACATTGCTAAAGTTTCTGCTCGTGAAAACCCTAACCAAGGCAGTTACAGAAAGGGAATAATAAATAACGTTACCAGAAGAACCTTGTAAATCATTGACATAAACAGTTTGCATTTAAAGTTATTATTAAGCATTTTCCCGAGAAGTCGCCGGCACGAAGGTAAGACGGAACAACTGATACACTGCTTTGTGGATAGGCGGAAGTTAACTAATGTCATTGTCAAAAGGGTCTATTTACTAATTACAGCATGATAAACAATAATAATAATAATAATAATAATAATAAAATATGCTAGGTTGTTTCAACCCAAATTTTGGGTCGAAAGTCAATCTGGTCAGTAAGCGAAGCTGGTAATGCTTTTTTTGTTGTTTAACCCTCATCTCCTGAGATCTTGAGAGATTTCATTTATTTTATCTTCAGTTGATTTCATCTAAGGCTGTGGCTGGAAGTCAGTTGTAGTTCTTATGTTTCTGCTTGTTTATTTTTCTTGTTTTTTTTTTTCTGTTCTTGTTGTTTCTTTTCGTTCAGTCAGTCTGCTTGTTAATAGCAGGTGTCACTAATTCCTAATCATCACTTAAATGACCGAAAACTTGTACATTTTGAAAAATGTTGAAAAGTTTTGAAATGTTACAAGTGAAAATTATTATTTTTTGCTTCATCAGAATGGGATGAAACTTGGTGACTTTTGTCGCATTAGCTATGTGAACACACACACAAAATCATGGACATGATTCAGATATGTTAAAAGGTCATAAAAAAATAGTCACACTTGGCTCCTTCATGGTAAAAAATGACCGACATAGGAAATGCATGGGCAATATAAGAAAAATACGAAAACTCAGAGAATCTTTTGGTGGTACAAACTATAAATCAGCCACTGTGCAGAAAAAAAGTGCACAGCAATGAAGGGGTGACACTCTAAAATGTCAAGAGTGCAAAATAGACACATCCATCCCCCACATATATACAGTGGGTACGGAAAGTATTCAGACCCCCTTAAATTTTTCACTCATTGTTATATTGCAGCCATTTGCTAAAATCATTTAAGTTCTTTTTTTTCCCTCATTAATGTACACACAGCACCCCATATTGACAGAAAAACACAGAATTGTTGACATTTTTGCAGATTTATTAATTTAAGTCCAGATGTGTTTGATTATACTGATTAGGAAAGCCACACACCTGTCTATAAGACCTTACAGCTCACAGTGCATGTCAGAGCAAATGAGAATCATGTGGTCAAAGGAACTGCCTGAAGAGCTCAGAGACAGAATTGTGACAAGGCACAGACCTGGCCAAGGTTACAAAACAATTTCTGCTGCACTTAAGGTTCCTAAGAGCACAGTGGCCTCCATAATCCTTAAATGGAAGATGTTTGGGATGACCAGAACCCTTCCTAGAGCTGGCCGTCTGGCCAAACTGAGCTATCAGGGGAGAAGAGCCTTGGTGAGAGAGGTAAAGAAGAACCCAAAGATCACTGTGACTGAGCTCCAGAGATGCAGTCTGGAGATGGGAGAAAGTTGTAGAAAGACAACTGAAAAAGAACAGAAAGTCACTGCAGCCCTCCACCAGTCGGGGCTTTATGGAAGAGTGGCCCGACGGAAGCCTCTCCTCAGTGCAAGACACATGAAAGCCCGCATGGAGTTTGCTAAAAACACCTGAAGGTCTCCAAAATGGTGAGAAATAAGATTATCTGGTCTGATGAGACCAAGATAGAACTTTCTGGCCTTAATTCTAAGCGGTATGTGAGGAGAAAACCAGGCACTGCTCATCACCTGTCCAATACAGTCCCAACAGTGAAGCATGGTGGTGGCAGCATGATGCTGTGGGGATGTTTTTCAGCTGCAGTGACAGGACGACTGGTTGCAATGGAGGGAAAGATGAATGCAGCCAAGTATAGGGATATCCTGGACGAAAACCTTCTCCATAGTGCTCAGGACCTCAGACTGGGCCGAAGGTTTACCTTCCAGACAATGACCCTAAGCACACAGCTAAAATAATGAAGGAGTGGCTTCACGACAACTCCGTGACTGTTCTTAAATGGCCCAGCCAGAGCCTTGACTTAAACCCAATTGAGCATCTCTGGAGGGACCTAAAAATGGCTGTCCACCAACGTTTACCATCCAACCTGACAGAACTGGAAAGGATCTACAAGGAGGAATGGCAGAGGACCCCCATTTCCAGATGTGAAAAACTTGTTGCATCTTTCCCAAAAAGACTCATGGCTGTATTAGATCAAAAGGGTGCTTCTACTAAATACTGAGCAAAGGGTCTGAATACTTAGGACCATGTGATATTTCAGTTTCTCTTTTTTAATAAATCTGCAAAAATGTCAACATTTCTGTGTTTTTCTGTCAATATGGGGTGCTGTATGTAAATTAATGAGGAAAAAAATGAACTTAAATGATTTTAGCAAATGGCTGCAATATAACAAAGAGTGAAAAAATTAAGGGGGTCTGAATACTTTCCGTACCCCCTGTACATTAAATGTTCCCATCTTCCCTTAAGAAAAACATTCTTTGCTGAAATTTCTTGCAAACAACTGTTACATTTGCTTCAAAACTTAGTTCGTCATCAATTACTATCCCAAAATATTTATAACTGTCAGTCATTTCAATATCCACTCCATTTATGTTTGTCAGCCCTGGACTTAATTTAGATTTTCTTAAATCAATTAACATATCCTTAGTTCCTTTTCAGTCAGTCATGTATGACGTACGTCAGAAGTGAACTCAAGAATTGGGATATCACATGAGAGCCCATTTCACCTTCGAGTGTAAATTAAATGAGCCAATGCACATTGGCGTGTGAGCTTTACGTCACGCGCCATCCTGCAGCGTGGGTATAAATGCGGAAGGGGGTGCACTCGCATTCTACAGCGGCGGCCGCAAGCTCACAAGCTCTCAACTGCTGTTTTCACCACATTATCTGTGTGCCCTCGTGATTGCTTTTTAAGCAGAAAGGATTGCGATTTGGGCCGGTTTGGTGTGAGCACGCATTGTATGTTGTAGTGGTTCCTTACAATTGCGCCATTGCTGTTCCCCTGTGTGCTTCAGCACCAAAAAGCTGTGAGGATGGACCTGCTGACTTCTCCATGAAATCTCTGGAATCTCCATGTCTTGTCCCTGGATGGGACGTGGAGATTTTAGGTGACCTACCCCAGTCGGTGGTAGACACCATCACTTCTGCTAGAGCTCCCTTTACGAGGCACCTCTATGCTTTGAAGTGGAACCGGATTGTCGAGTGGTGTTCTTCTCACCAGGAGAACCCCCGAACTTGCTCAGTCAGGTCAGTGCTTTCCTTCCTGCAAGACGTGTTGGAGCGAAGGCTGTCTCCCTCTAACCTCAAAGTGTATGTTGCCGCTATTGCTGCACATCACAATGCAGTTGAAAGGAAGTCTTTTATCATTAGGAAGCATGACATTAGTGTTCACGTTGTTATGCTGATGATACTCAGCTCTATATTTCTTCATGCCCTGATGAAACTTACCAATTCACAAAATTAACAATGCATAGCAGATAAAAAAATTGGATGACCATAATAACCTAGAATACTGTCTAACACTTGATGGATGTTCTGTTTAGTCTTTGTCGTCAGTTAGGAACCTGGGTGTGCTCTTTGATACCAATCTCTCATTTGAAAGCCACGTTTCTAGCATTTGTAAAACCGCACTCTTCCATCTTAAAAATATATCTAAACTACGACATATGCTCTCAATGACAAATGTGGAACAGTTAGTTCATGCGTACATGACATCAAGGCTAAATTACTATAATGCTCTACAAGGTGGTTGCCCTGCTCGCTTGATAGAAATGCGAAAAATTTTGCAGGAGTGAGGACCCAGGCGCAGAATGAGCAATAAAGGGATTTATTAACAACACTAAAGACAGCGCACAACAGGGAGATATAGGCGTGAACCAGTCAAACAGCAGGGCAGGGCAGACGACACAACGACAGGCAGGGTTGATGACCACTGACACAGTCAAAGTTGGTGAAGACAGAACCAGAGGCTTGACAAGAGAGTTGACTGCTGTTAAGGTCCTTGCTGCCAGGCAGAGGAGTCAGTGGCCAGGAAACTCAGGATACTGGGCAGAGGAGGGCAGGAACAGACAAGACTCAAACAATAGACAAGACACAAGACAAACAGGCAAGGCACAAGAGAGGGTTAATAAAATAAAACATGAGGCAATGAATTCTGAAGCAGAAAACTAAGACTAGAGAAACAAAATAAAAGTAAGTGATTGAAACTAGCAAACACACAATAAAGCAAGAGAACACCCTTGCATGAAACTAAAACAAACAAAGGATTAGTTCAAAAACAAGAAACCAAAAAATTAAGCTTTGGAGAACTAGAGCAAAATATAGAATTTATCAAGAAAGAAAGTCAAATAAGGGAAGCTAAATCTAATCACTGAATGACAGGATCAATGAGCACAATACACACAGTGAACACACAACAAACCAGCAAAGACATGAGGGAAGGAAGCACAATATAAAGGGACCAAAGCACACAAGGTTCAGGTGAGCACAATTAGTGAAACGAGGACTAGACAGGACTAAACAAGGGGGCGTGGTGAAAGCAAACTAGGAGGCAGGACAAGAGGAGCACATGGCAAACACAAACAAAGACAAAGCCATGTGCTGACAAATAACACAAACATAGAGACATAAAACAAAGACAACACAGACAAGGCTGCCAGGGCAGAACCCTGGCAGAATGACCATATTAGCCCGGTTCTGTCAACACTGCATTGGCTCCCTATTAAACATTGTATAGATTTAAAAATCTTGCTAATCACTTACAAAGCACTAAATGGTTTGGCACCCCAGTATCTGAGCAAGCTCTTAACGCATTATAGTCCTTCACGTCAAACGTCAAACTGATAATACCTAGAATATCAAAATCAACGGCAGGCGGTAGATCCTTCTCTTCTATCTGGTACCTAAACTCTGGAACAAAGTGCCTAGCATTTTTCAGGAAGCAGACACACTCTGTCAGTTTAAATCTAAACTAAAAACGCATATCTTTAACCTGGTATCCACATAACACATTATCAATTTATGTTTTCAAATCCCTTAAAGTATTGTTAGGCTGCATAAATTAGGTCAGCCTTAACCAGGAACACTTCCTATAACACCAGATGTACTCATTACATCGGAAGAAGAATGACATCTATGCTAATACTAGTCTCCCTGTTTATTATTGTGGCTTACCGTAGTCAGCCGGATCTAGTCCATATCCAGGTGAGATTGAGGACCTGCGCCAAGACATGACTACAATGTAGCCCTGAAGTGTCAACAGAGATTGTGTCAACTAGATCATCCCCTGTGCAGGCCTCACCGACACGACAGCCAGTGTCACAGATTCCCAACAAACCGTCCCTTACCGCCGTGAATACGATCTTCAACTAGATAGAAAATATTTTGACTGTTGCAATCCCATTCGGGCTTATGACCTGTAAAGCTGCCTGACTCATAATCACGCACTGTTCGCTGTTTTAGTATACTGCAAATCACGTCATGCATGCGTAATGATTCAAATGTTTTTATAGCTGTTTTTATTGCATTTCATTTTAAAATGTGATGTTTTCTTTTTGCCAAGGGCTGCCCCTGACTAACGATTTTTCCTGTCAACTAGTAGCCATTCATTTAGGCTATGAAATATTTAGTCGTGTGTTCATATTAAATTAATTAATATAATAGCCTAACCATCCTTTAATAGCATATTTTTGATGGCATATGCCGCGCTCAAGCTCGCACATAAAGCTTGCTGCAAAAGTAATGATTATGACAGTGTTGGGGGAAAAGAACACATTTTAATTATTTATTAATAACTAGTGCTTTCTGAGTCAGTGTCAGCTGCTACGGCAGTTGCTGAAGCTGACCCGACATCTCCACAGAGACGTGCCTTTTTAGAAAAATGCACCTTCTCATTTGGATTACATAATCAGAGAGAATTTGTGTTTTTTTTTTTTTTTTTTTTTTTTTTTTTTAAAGTAGACATTTCAAGTTTTCTATAGATTCATTTCTTATGTCTGTGAGGCAAGTAGCCGGTTCATTGTGGTCTCGAAAGCGCATATCCTGTTTGTTTTCTCTATTTTACAAAAGCACAGCATTTTGGAGTTATTGTGTGTGTACTCCAATAAATAAAATTGTAAATGATTTATTACTCATATCTGTATGACTTAAAATGTATTTTATGATTCCATACTCCTCCGCATAAACACTTACTTTTTGGACCATATAGACATGCGTTTATTGACAAACTCCTCTCTATATGTAAGAGATCATGTGAGAGATCTTTGTCCTGTCTCCGACATTTGAAGACATACAGTATCTGAGAAGCAACTGCGGGGATGCCCAAAACAGCTTGCACATTTGGCAATCAACACACAGAGAGCGGAGGCTCTGGTTTGCGACTTTAAATAGCAAGTAAATATATCCCAGTGTTTTTTTGTTGTCATATTGCCATTGACTGAAATATTTCAAAATGCTTGATATTCAACAAAACCAATGTATGCAAACTGAATTGAGTTCGATGATGACATCATTGTTTTGTCCAGTGCTGATATATAGTCAAATTAACTAAATTAATAACTAATGATTTTTACAACGGAATGAATCAATTCTGAATTTGGCCTTACTGTGATACTCTGCTGAGGGCCCTACCAGTCCGGTCTGAAATAGTCAGAATATAAACACTTATTATAGGTGTACCATAATGATTCAGGGTGAGACAAAATCATGGTTTGGAAAATGGATTCATGTTTTACATTCTCATTATATAATTTTTGTAAATTTTGAACACAAAAAAAGTTACGGACAGCAGCTTTAAGAGAATATTGTGATCAATAGTGCCGAATGCAGCACTAAGATCCAGTAACACTGATAGAGAGATACAACCACAATCTGATGATAAGTGCAAATCATTTGTAACTCTAAGAGCTGTCTCGGTACTATGGTATGGTTTGAATCCTGACTGGAAATCCTCACAGATACCATTTCTTTCTAAGAAGGAACATAGTTGCGATGATACTGCCTTTTCTAGTATTTTTGACAGAAAAGGTAGATTCGAGATTGGCCTGTAATTGACTAATTCTCTAGGATCAAGTTCTTCAAGATCAAATTCTTCCTCTCCTATAGCAGTGAATGAATGGAATTTTTCCTCAGGGATACTACAATGCACTGTCTGACACAATACTATAGTAGGTGGTTGTAATTTTCTCTCTGATATTATCAATCTTGCAAGTAAAGCAGTTCATAAAGTCATTACTGCTGTGCTGTTTGGAAACATCAGAAGAGCTTTATTTCTTAGTAATTTAGCCACTGTATCAAATTAATACCTAGGGTTATGTTTATTTTCTTCTAATGCCGAGTTCAGACTGCACGATTTTAGCCCCGATTTTGGCTCGCCGACAGGTTTTGAGAAATCGCCGACAAATGCCCGAAATCACAGGCAAATCGGTGCTCGTTCACGATTTGCCTGTGACAATCACGTGACAATCACGCAGTGTGAATGAGCAAAGACGCGATATGAGAGAATCGCCGACGAGTCAAAATCCTGCTGTGTGAAAAGTGTTCTGACTGAAAACTACATCGGCAATGACCGACAGCCAATGAGAGAGCAAGATACAGAGCAGCGGGGAGTTCGGGGAGGAGTTATAGACCACAATATCAGCAAGCATGGCTTCATTCACATAAACATTACAATTCTATCAAACGGAAACAAAACACAAACATTTGCTTGACCATCCGCAACAGCAGCACATTGAAAAGTTATTTATTTACCTCCAACTGTCATTGCAGAACACACAATCCACAGTCTCCCCAACCATTTCCTGATTTTTCTTTTCTTTTTTTTATATTCATTTATATTTATTATATTTTTTATATCAGCGCACCGGCAATTCATATTGCAAGCTTCTTGCCGGCTACCATTTTTAATAATAATAATAACTCCGGTCTTGCACGCGTGATATCGCATTGTTACCTTGTCACATCTCGCGTGTGTTTGGTTGTGAAACGTAGTTTGCGTGCCAGACAGAGTTGTCGGCGATTCTTCCTATTGTAAAGTCATGCAGTGTGAAACCTTCTGTCGCCGATCCATCGTGCAGTATGAATACAGCAGCGACTGAATGCTGGCCAAGATAGTCATGCAGTGTGAAAAAACAGTGACCTGACTACTTTGAAAATTGTGCAGTCTGAACTCGGCTTAAGAGGTTTGAAAAATAAGTAGATCTAGTAGTTTTTAAGGCCTTTCTGTACGTAACAATGTGTTTTTTCCATGCAATGCTAAAGACCTCTAGTTTTGTCAGACCACTATCATCAAAGATTATTAATGATAAAGAACGTTAGCAATAAACAATTTAAACAACAGTAATAAACAATAGCAAATTAAGGTTGGCGTATAGAACTGTTCTGGGCAAAACTCCCCACTCATTCAAGCAGCCATGCCTGGACAGAGTAGGGAGCGCAATGATACATTTCCCCCATAACCAGAACAGTTTAGAAAAACAGAGAACAAAGACATCTCACAGAAGAATACATGTGAACATCACCTGAAAGAGAAATAAACAGACATGAGGAATTAATAACAACAACAACAACAATAATAAATATAGCTGCGAGCAGCGATGGCGGGCCCAAGCCCGGTGGCACCGCCACCCCGGTGGCTTCAGGGCAACTGTGCACAACGGGCAATAGGCATTTAAAACGGTTAAACATCAAAGGACTATGTCAAATTCACTCCACGTTTACTGCACTACAAGGTGCCGCTATAGAGCCCCTCCTCCCTGCCCATTTTCAAATGATTACATGTGCCAAGTTTTAACGTTATTCTGATGAATTTTGAAGCAAATCAGGTAAAAATAAGAGGGTGATCTCAATGTATGCTGAAAGTGACACATTTTCTGCTTCCAGTTGGTGGCGCTATGACTTTGAATCACAATAGTCACATCCATGTGATCAGCCTTGTACAACGAAGACTAAGCCGAAATTTCATCAAAATCAATTAATGTATGCAGAAGTTATAACACTTTGTTTCCTTTTTCTTGCCATGAATTCGTTGCCTCGCCACGGCCAAACCATTTGAGATATCCAAAATCCGTTTGCAATTAAACAACTTCAATGTGTTAGCAACAAGTTAAAAAAAGCTTGGTTTAAATTGGATAAACACTGTAGGAGTAGTAGTATAAAATTCATAGCCTGTTTTTTCAAAAAATTAACATTCAAACAAAAATAGCCGACTTCCTGTTGGTCGGAGCTAATGAATGTAAATTAGAAAATTGTCCGGCTTGATGAGAACAATATGTGTACTGAGTTTGGTGACTTTAGAAAAAACTACCCCCCCCCCCACTTTTGTCAAAAGGTGGCGCTACTGAGCCCCTCCACCATGCCCATTTCTATGGCTTTGTCCATGTCTACTGGTTGACAATATTGATGTGTGTGTCGAGTTTCATGCAATTTGAAGCATGTTAAGAGCCTCAAAAACACTCAAGAATATTATTACAGTTTGACCTGTTGCCATGGCAACAATATTTCAAATATCAAAAATCCTGTCATAGGTCTACATCTGCTGTGTATTGACATTACACTGATGAAGTTTGAAGCAAATCAGGTAAAAATAAGAGGGTGATCTCAAAGCATTTCAAAAAGTGATACACTTCCTGCTGCCAGTTGGTGGCGCTATAACTTTGACTCACAATAGTCACATCCATGTGATCAGACTACTACAACCAACACACTCGTGAAGTTTCATAAAGATCAATATATGTATGCAGACGTTATAACACATTTCCTGTTTCCTTTTTCTCGCCATAAATTTGTTGCCTCGCCACGGCCAAACCGTTTGAGATATCCAAAATCCGTTTGTAATTAAACAACTTCAGTGTGTTAGCAACAAGTTAAAAAAAGCTTGGTGTAAATTGGATAAACACTGTAGGAGTAGTAGTATAAAATTCATAGCCTGTTTTTTTCAAAAATTAACATTCAAACAAAAATAGCCAACTTCCTGTTGGTCAGAGCTAATGAATGTAAATTAGAAAATTGTCCGGCTTGATGAGAACAATATGTGTACCGAGTTTGGTGACTGTAGGAAAAACTAACCCCCCCACTTTTGTCAAAAGGTGGTGCTACTGAGCCCCTCCACCACACCCATTTCTATGGCTTTGTCCATGTCTAGTGGTTGACAATATTGATGTGTGTGTCGAGTTTCATGCAATTTGAAGCATGTTAAGTACGGTGGCCGAGAGAGCTCAACGCGCTGCAAATAAAGAAAACATCTTCATCAGTTTGACAACACACGCGCTGCAAACTCCACAACACTTACAAATAGACAAACGCGCTGCAAATAAAGACAACATCTTACATTTACATTTACGCATTTGGCAGACGCTTTTATCCAAAGCGACTTACATTGCATTATACTATACATTTGTATCTGAGTATGTGCAATCCCTGGGATCGAACCCATGACCTTGGCATTGCTAGTGGCATGCTCTAACCACTGAGCTACAGGAAAGCTTCATCAGTTTGACAACACATGTGCTGCAAACTCCACAACACTTACAAATAGTGAAACGCGCTGCGAATAAAGAAAACATCTTCATCAGTTTGACAACACATGCGCTGCAAACTCCACAACACTTACAAATAGTGAAACGCGCTGCAAATAAAGAAAACATGTGGAGTATGCAGCGCGTGTGTTGTCAAACTGATGAAGATGTTTTCTTTATTTGCAGCGCGTTTCTTTTGTAAGTGTTGTGGAGTTTGCAGCGCATGTGTTGTCAAACTGATGAAGATGGTTTCTTTATTTGCAACGCGTTTGTCTATTTGTAAGTGTTGTGGAGTTTGCAGCGCGTGTGTTGTCAAACTTATGAAGATGTTTTCTTTATTTGCAGCGCGTTTCACTATTTGTAAGTGTTGTGGAGTTTGCAGCGCGTGTGTTGTCAAACTGATGAAGATGTTTTCTTCATTTGCAGCGCGTTGAGCTCTCTCGGCCACCGAAATGTTATAACACATTTCCTGTTTCCTTTTTCTCGCCATAAATTCGTTGCCTCGCCACGGCCAAACCGTTCGCGATATCAAAAATCCGCTGGCAATTTTTAATCATCAGTGTCTTGACTTCATGCTGACCGAGTTTGGTGGTGATCGGATTAATCTTCTAGGAGGAGTATATCAAATTCCAGAGCATGCGTTTTTCAAACAACCCTTAATAGCTGACTTCCTGTTGGCGTGGCGTTTAACTTAGAGCACGAAAGTTGTTGGCCTTAGGAAACCGTGAACAGTGGTTTCCTGTTGCCAGCAGGTGGCGCTATGACTAACTGAATATTATCATATAGACGTCTTTAGGCTAGGACTCTTATCACACATGTGAAGTTTGGAGCAGATCGGACATAGTATGCCTGAGTTACAACAGTTTCCTCTTTCATTGTGAAACATCAGAATTTGTCAGGCCGCCACAGACACGCCCTTCACCGAAAACTCAAGATCTTTGATATTTATCATCGCTAAGGTCTTAAGATTAGACTGACAACATATGATGTTGATCTGGTTAAATCTCCATGAGGAGTTAATCACAGTGTAAAACATGTAATTTCCTGTTGCCCCCAGGTGGCGCTATGACTGTAACTGAATATTGCCATATAGATGTCTTCAGGTCAGGACTCTAATAAAACATGTGAAGTTTGGGGCAGATCAGACAGAGTATGCCCGAGTTACAACAAGTTCCTGTTTCATGGCAAAACATCGAAATTTGCCAGGACGCCACGGACACGCCCTTCAGTGAAAACTCTAGATCTTCGCAATTTAACGTCACAAAGGCCTTTAGATTAGACTGACCAAATATGATGTTGATCTGATTAAAGCTCTAGGAGGAGTTTGTTAAAGTACAACGTCTGGAAATGGCAAAAACTGCATACATTTTGAAAAGAAAATTCAAAATATCTGACTTCCTGTTGGATTTCAGATTTCAATCCAAGAGACTTGTTTGTAGGTATTGGGCTGTTAGATGTGTGTACCAAATTCCATACCTGTACGTGAAACGTAGTGTCAGGGGCACTTAGTTGACATTTTTTAGGTGGCGCTATCGAGCCATTTTGCCACACTTCATTCTGAAACCCATATCAGACGTAAATTTTCACCACTTCTGACGCATCTGCAAAGTTTCATGAGTTTTTGAGTATGTTTCGTCCCTCAAAAAAGTGATTCACCTTACATGGCGAAACATCCGCCACGGACACGCCCTTCAACGAAAACTCAAGATATTTGCAATTTAACATCTCAAAGGCCTTAAGATTAGACTGGCCATATATGATGTTCATCTGGTTTAATCTCTATGAGGAGTTAATCACAGTGTAAAACATGTCATTTCCTGTTCCCCTCAGGTGGCGCTATGACTGTAACTGAATATTGCCATAGAGATGTATTCAGGCCAGGACTCTAATAAAACATGTGAAGTTTGGGGCAGATCAGACATTGTATGCCCGAGTTACAACAACTTCCTGTTTCATGGCGAAACATCGAACTTTGTCAGGCCGCCACGGACACGCCCTTCAGTGAAAACTCTAGATCTTCGCAATTTAACGCAATTTTAACGCAATTTTAACGCAATTTTACTTTTTTGTAGGTATTGGGCTGTTACATCTGTCTACCGAATTTCATAACTGTACGTGAAATGTAGCACGAAGGGCGCTTAATTGAAATTTTGTAGGTGGCACTATCGAGCCATTTTGCCACACCTAATTCTGAAACCCATATCAGATGTAAATTTTCACCACTTCTGACGTGTGTGCAAAGTTTCATGAGTTTTTGAGTACGTTTAGGCCCTCAAAAATGCGATTCATTTTGGAGAAGAAGAATAATTGGCTGAGCAATTCCAATAGGGTTCTCACACCATCGGTGCTCGGGCCCTAATAATCCTTAGAAGAACAAGAGGGCCCTGCGCGAATTTTCGCTTGGGCCCTAATAACCCGGATTACATGAGTAGAGGTGCGATACTGAGCCACTGGTGTAGTCATTTATTGAGGAGTAGGGGATGGAGGCGATCAAGCGGCATCTGAATACTGGAAGGTGTATTTCGAAAGATGTGGTCTAATCTGAAATGTACCCCTATTGGATGGTATGGATCAGCTGAATCTCAGCTGATGCAAGCTTGACTGACGTGTCTGCCAGAACTGACACTAAACGCTTGATTTTTGTTTTCTTCCAGCTGCGCTCTATTTTTCTGGCTGCTTTCCTAAGAGCCAGAGTATGCTTGTTGTACCACACGACTAACCCAGGTGAAAAAAATACTATAGTAATTTATAGTAAATATTATAATGTTTTTGAACCATACTATAGTAAAGTACTTGAATTAATTTGCTGTGGTAATCCTATAGTTGCTGTGGTAACATAACTATAGTAATATAAACAAATTACTTTACCCAATACTGTACTAAGTTTTCTACAACTATATAGGTATATTACACTACAATATACACTACAATTTACTGTAGTAAAAACTAAAGGGTACTACAGTATTTATTACAGTTTATCAGTTCACTATAGTTAATACTACAGTATGCTGTAGCATTCATTAACAAAATGTTGTAAATACTATAATATATACAGTATACTACAATTTACTATAGTATGGTTCAAAAACACTATAGTATTTATTATAAATTACTATAGTATTTATACTATAGTATTGGGAATTTCCTTCCCCTGGGAATCTTCTATAAGTGCAAAGGAGCAACTGAGTCTAATGTGCTGGAAAAGAGAGTCAATAGTTTCTGTTGCAACATCTAGTTCTTCTTGGTTTCTCATGTGATATCCCAATTTGTTGGTTCACTTCTGACATACGTCTCCGTTCCCTCCTGCAGGGAAGGAGGGCTACATACGTAACCAACACGCTTTTTCCATATTTAATTGGAGGTGGAATTTACTACACCACAGTCATCCACTACAGGACCTTGCCCTCGATCCTGATCCTGCAGAAGACTCACTATCACAGAGTCATCTGGATATTTGATAATATGCCTATCCTTGTAAAAACTATGACAATAATTTGTATACATACAAATGCATGTGTACAAAATGACTGTATAGAATATACATCGTTGACTTGAACACACTGTGATCTTTCTGTTAAAAAATCTAAAATCTATCCTGCAACATTTAAATCAATATTAAATTGAGAGATTAATTTTTCTATTAGCAAATGTGACTTAATAGTGTTAAAAGCAGGAGAGAAATCAATAAATAACAATCTGGCACACATCTTAGGTTTTTCCAAAGGTCAAGGCTAGTCTCGATCTGCTATAAAATCATTATCTTAACTATTTTTTCAAAACATTTCATCATAATGATGTTAATGCAACTGGTCTAAAATTTAATGTTACATGTGCACTCTGTTTTGGACTTGGTTTGGACTTGTTGTTGTTCTATTTCCCGCCACCAGTTTGTCACCATAGCAACTAATCATCACACCCAGCTGTTCCTTATCACCCTGCTTGTTATCCCTTGTAAATAAGCCCTGTGTTTCCAGTCCTGTGTTGTCCAGTATTGTTCATGTATTGTTTGGTGTATGTTCCTGCCAGTTCCTGTATTCTCCTGTGGATATTCTCGTAAAAGACTTGTTTATATGTATATTACTCCTCGTCGTGTGCTTCTTACACCAGCAACCGTAACAGAATACCGGACCGAAACAGTCAAACAGATTGCGGCGTGTTTAGTGTTTTGTTTTTTTCCGTCTCAGTGTTTTTCGTGTTTCACTCCTCTTCCCCGTCACTATGTACACACCCGCATTTCTGTTAATCTGCCTTGAGCAGAAGGACCGCTCCCTTGAGAAACATCTGAATGACTTTCTGTTCCTAGCACCATCGACACATTTCCCGGACAGCAGCCTTTGCAACTTTGTTTGCCGGCCTGAACACCGCCACCAAAGCGCTGCTGTCTGGGGAAGGACCTCGAGGGAGCTTCCCTGAATACGTGGAGTGGGTACTGGCGTCCTGTTGATCGTCAATGACCGTGGGCTTCTACGACAATGACGCCAGTCCCACTCCAGTGCCCAGCCAGGAACCATCAGACGGCGTGGAAGGACAGCACGACCCCACCAAAGACAGAGAGCCCGCCTCCACCGCGATGCAGGAGCCAGCGACCAGCGGAACGACTGAGCGTAACATCGCCGCGGAGACGGAGCCCAGCGTGTCTGACCAGGTGTGTGAGTTTGCTGTCTCCATCGCCGAGGGAGACAGTGTGGAAGACGAGGGGTTGGATGGGAGCCCCGCCCACACTCCCGCCACTGAGAGTGAGTTCCAGGCAAGCACTATAGAGTATGACTTTGAAAAAGATTCCTTACCTGAGTTAGTACCTCCTGAGACTGTCATTTTCATTTTGGATGAAATGGTCCCGCCCAGCCTCCCTCTCCCACCTCCTCTCCAAAACCCCGTTAATGACTTTGTTTGTCCTAGTCCCTCTGCTTTTCTGCCTGTTCTCCAGCCCACAACCTTGCCTGCTACCCAGCCTTCACTGTCTCACATCACGCCCTCAGCTCTACTCCAGCCTCCTCTCAGTGGCGTGGCTACACCTGGGGCCTGCTGTGAGCCAGCCTCAGGCGATGAGGATCCTGTGGTTCCGCCTCCGGCCTCAGATCACGTCATTCCACCTTAACTCATCGTCCTGACTCCTCCGCCTCTGCTCCTGCCACCCTCGTCTACAGCAGTGACCATCGAGCGTTCGGCTCCACTGGACTCCCTCGGTCCTGCGACTCCGCCTGGGTCAGTCATCGCCTTCACTTCGCCACGGACTTACGGGTCGTTCGAGTTTCTCCGACCCTCCACCCCTACGGCTCTGTTGGGCTCTGCCTTCCCTCAGACTCCGCCTCGGCCCTCAGTCGTTCCAGCTCCACCTCAGCCCTCCGGTACACTGCTGCTGCCTCGGGGGGCCGTCGCAAGGACGTTGTCGCGGACTCAGAGGTCATCGGCATCACTCCGCTGACATCACTCCGCTCCCTCTTCTTCGGCGGCGCTGCTTCCACGCCTCCCCAAGGTGGTTTGGAACGCTTCACCACCTCGGCTCCTCCCTCCAGCAACGCCGCCTTGGGTCGCCGTCCTGGTTGTGGCCTGGAGCAACATCTGGTCTCCTCTGCTCAAGGCCATTCACTGGACTTCACCACCATCTGCACCTCCCTGGATTTCTTCATCTCCTCCACCTTCCTGGATCCCTGCACTTCACCTCCTCCCGGATAGCCGTCCGCCTCCGGAACCGCCTCCTACATCTTTGTCATCTCTTCTTTCATCTTCCCCTCTCCACGGCGCGAGGACACGCCTTTCCGGGAAGGGGCGATATGTTACATGTGCACTCTGTTTTGGACTTGGTTTGGACTTGTTGTTCTATTTCCCGCCACCAGTTTGTCACCATAGCAACTAATCATCACACCCAGCTGTTCCTTATCACCCTGCTTGTTATCCCTTGTATATAAGCCCGGTGTTTCCAGTCCTGTGTTGTCCGGTATTGTTCATGTATTGTTTGTATGTTCTTGCCAGTTCCTGTATTCTCCTGTGGATATTCTAGTAAAAGACTTTTTTTCCACATGTGTATTTGGAAAAAATGTTTAAACTTATGAGCTTCTATATTTCCAAAATCACTAGATATTATTCTGTTTTAAATTTTAACACTAAGAATGAGTATCTTTAACCTTAAATAATACTCACTCAATTTATTAGCAAAATCTGTCAGTTAAAACCCTACAATCTGATCATCTTGGTATCCTTCTTCTCTATAACTGCAAAGGTTTTAATCCCTTGCCATGCTATTTTTTTTTTTTTTAATTATTTCCATCCAGCTGATCTTCCACTTTCTTTAAATTTTAACCTATCCTTCTGTATTTCAGCTCTCTAACTTTTTCTCCTTTCTGGAAAGCCATTTTCTTTTTATGCAGAAGATCTTTTGTTCTATTTGAAATCCAAGGCTTATTATTGGGGAATACTCTAAATGTCTTATGAGGAACAATACATTCAGTACAAAAATGGATATATGCACACACAGTCTCGGTAAATTCATCGATATTATTCGTAGCTTCTTTAAAAACAGTCCAATCTGTGCAATAAAAACACCGCTGTAGAGTCAATGAACTGTTCCTCTGTCCAAACTTGAACTCTTTTTATTCCTAATTCGCTCTCTACACAGCACTGACTTATACACAGGTATCCAATGAACTGTTATGATCAGAGAAACCCAAAGGAGGACCAACAGTAGATTTTGTCGCCCACTTAATAGAACTTATGGAACAGCAGAACTGGTTTCCATGGTTACCACTGTACAAAAACTAATAAACGTTACTTTATTAGACGTTATCAAAGGCCCTTTCAGTAAAATCATTTTACTCGGCAGCCATCTTTAAAATGCCTCTTGGGCAGCTATTTCAGTCATGCAAGTGCAGCTCCTATCTTTTTGAATGAGAAAACATCAAATTCTCCAAAGCTGTTCACCAAAGCTTACGATTAAATTTCATATTTGAAATAACCCATGAAATCTGACAACAACTGTATCATAAATGTGGTTTCTTATGCTCAAACAGTGTTATTTTTGAGGGAGGAGCAGCCAATCCACATGCGCAGTCCTAATCATAAATCTCAGAACACTGATGTGTTAGCAAACTGGAGCTTCTAATGGCTGCTGCAATGACACGATGACTTTACCAAATAGCGAATGGTTCTTTTATTTAGAACACAGGTCTTATTCTGCCATATTGCGAGTTGCACTCCCATTCATAATGATACAAGTGCAACATCTTTCTAAAGTCTTTGGACCTCATTCATGAAACTTTCGTAAATATATATATAAATTCTGAGTAATTTGTGTGTAAAACGGACCTTCCCGAAAACTCTCCTTCAGATTCACAAATGCTTTGTAAACATCAGATTTGATAGCTAAACATGTGTATGTTAATGAATTCCAATCATTCGTAAATAAAGCGAGCGTGCACGCTCATTAACAATTAGCATCCCCCACCTATAAATTAAAACTACATAAATTACGTGTCCTGGAACACTGTGGAATCTTCTAAATTCTCTTCTCATTATTGGCTTCGGTATTTTGCAAAACAGACTAATAGGTTGCCTGACAATACTTTACTTTACTCTATCGTCACATCACTGACAAGTGTACAATGAGTGAAAATCTTTTGTGCATAGGTCCTAGCGGCAATGCAGAAAAAGGAATGTGACATATAATGTAAATAAATTTATGTAATTTATAATAAAAAAATACAATAAATACACTGCACAAAAATACAATAAGACAGGGGTGGGAAGTAAACAGTAAACTAAATTCTGTAAACAGAATTTTTGTGCAATTCACACAATATTGTAAGGATACAAAATAGGCACCAGGACAAGATAAAGCAGGTAAGTCTATGCAGATATGTTATTCAGGCCCTGATGACTTGGGGAAAGAAACTACACTATATTGCCAAAAGTATTGGGACACCCCTCCAAATAATTGAATTCAGGTGTTCCAATCACTTCCATGGCCACAAATCAAGCACCTAGGCATGCAGACTGCTTCTGCAAACATTTGTGAAAGAATGGGTCACTCTCAGGTGCTGGGAACACTTTAGAATACTGATCCTTCATTAATGAATAACTACACAGGGACAAATGAGTAATGCATTATTAACACTCTAGTAACTACTATTAACTAACAAGAAACTCTGATGAATGAATTAGTAAGTAATAGTGCTCAGTTGAATGTGGTAGTTCACTATTAGCTAATCAGTAACTACTGTTTTTTTTTTCATACCTTGCAGATAACTACTAAGAACTAATACATGTTTGTAATTAATGTGAATAATGCATAATGTATAATTAATTCTAAAGTGAAGGTCATGGTAACCCCCTAATGACTGAAGTAATACCAAATCCTTCAGAAAGAATTACTAATTATTTGGATCAGTATTCTAAAGTGAAAAGCATGATAACTCTCTTGTAACTACTGAAGTCATTGTGAACTTTTGATGTTTTTGTAAAGTATTGGATAGTAATAACTCAAGAGTTACTATATAACTCTAAAGTAACTACTTCTAATTTGGATCAGTATTCTAAAGTGAAGTTCATAGTAACCCACTAGTAATTACATAAGTGTTACTACATCCTTCTAAATGAACTACTAATTATTTGGATCAGTATTCTAAAGTGAAAGGGATAGTTCACCCAAAAATGAAAATTTGATGTTTATCTGCTTACCCCCAGGGCATCCAAGATGTAGGTGACTTTGTTTCTTCAGTAGATTACAAATGATGATTTTTAACTCCAACCGTTGCCGTCAGTCTTATAACGCGAGTGAATGGTAACACAATTTATATGAGTCGAAAAATATGCATAGACAAATCCAAATTAAACCCTGCTGCTCGTGACAGCACATTCATGTCCTAAGACATGAAATGATCGGTTGAAAATCATGGTAACCCACTAGTAATTGCTTAAGTGTTACCAAATATATCATAAGAAATTACTGTACAAAACTGTACAAAAACATCAAAAGTTTACAAAGACTTCAGTAGTAGTTCACTAGAGAGTTATCATGCTTTTCACTTTAGAATACTGATCCAAATAATTAGTAATTCCTTCTTAAGTTTTTGGTAATACTTCAGTCATTACTAGTGTGTTACCAAGGCCTTTACTTTAGAATTAATTATACATTATGCATCATTCATGTTAATTATGAACCTGTATATCGTAGTTCTTAGTATTTCTCTGGGAGGTATAAAAAAACAATAGTTACTGATTAGTTAATAGCGAACTATCTACAATTGAGCACTATTACTTACTAATTCATTAATCGGAGTTTATTGTTAGTTAATAGTAGTTACTATAGTGTTAATAATGCATTATTAATTTATTCCTGTGTAGTTATTCATTAATGAAGGATCAGTATTCTAAAGTGTTACCGTCCATTTGTGAAATTTTCTCACTACTAAATATTCCATGGTCAACTGTTAGTGGTATCATAACAAAGTGAAAGCAATTGGGAACAACGGCAACTCAGCCATGAAGTGGTAGTCCACGGAAAATCACAGAGCGGGGTCAGCGCATGCTGAGGCGCACAGTGCACAGAAGTCTCCAACTTTCTGAAGAGTCAATAGCTACAGACCTTTAAACTTTTTGTGGCCTTCAGATCAGCCTGAGAACAGTGCCTAAAGAGCTTCATGGAATGGGTTTCCATGGCCAAGCAGCTGTATCCAAGCCTTACATCACCAAGTGCAATGCAAAGCGTAGGATGCAGTGGTGAAAAGCATGCCGTCACTGGACTGTAGAGCAGAGGAGACGTGTTCTCTGGAGTGATGAATCACGCTCCTCTGTCTGGCAATCCAATCGACGAGTCTGGGTTTGGCAGTTGCCAGGAGAATGGCACTTGCCTGACTGCATTGTGCCAGTGAAAGAAACACTTAATGCTACAGCAGACATTTTGGACAATTCCATGCTCCCAACCTTGTGGGAACAGTTTGGGGATGGCCCCTTCCTGTTTCAACAGGACTGCGCACCATTGCACAAAGCAAGGTTCATAAAGACATGGATGAGTGAGTTTGGTGTGGAAGAAATTGACTGGCCTGCAAAGAGTCCTGACTTCAACCCGATAGAACACCTTTGGGATTAGTGCGGAGACTGCAAGCCAGGCCTTCTCATCCAACATCAGTGCCAGATCTCACAAATGCACTTCTAGAAGAATGGTCAAAAATTCCCATAAACACACTCCTAAATCCTTGTGGAAAGTTGAAGCTGTAATAGCTGCAAAGGGTGGGCCAACTCCATATTAAACCCTACATATTAAGAATGGGATGTCATTAAAGTTCATGTGCATGTAAAGGCAGGCATTCCAAAACCTTTGGCAATATAGTAATATTATATATATATATATATATATATATATATATATATATATATATATATATATATATATATATATATATATATATATATATATATATATACATGTCTACCAGTCCCGGCCTTAAAGTGTTAGTTCACCAAAAAATTAAATTTCTGTCATTAATTACTCACCCTCATGTTGTTCCACCTCCCGTAAGTCTTTTGTTCATCTTTGGAACACAAATTAAGAGGTATGACTCGTCCAAAGACAACAATATAATCACCACTTTCAAGTTCCAGAAAGGTACTAAAGATATTGTTAAAACAGTCGACGTGACTGCAGTGGTTCAACCTTAATTTTATGAAGTGATGAGAATACTTTTTGTGTGCAAAAACAAAACAAAAATAATGACTTTATTCCCAATTCCCAAACCAGGCTGTAATGCATCCAGTCCTTTCAATAGCACAGTTGTAAAAAGTCCTGAGGATGCGTGAGCTTATGCTGATCCTCTTCAATCACCTGAGAAAGAAGAGGTGCTGCTGTGCCTTCCTCACAGACTTCTGTCTGTGCCTTGTCCACGTTAGGTCTTTAGTGATGTGCATGCCAAGGAATTTAAAAGAGCTGACCCTCTCCACTGTGTTGCAGTTGATGGTGGTGGGGGGCATGTACTCCTGTCTGTCTTCTGAAGTTTACTATCAGCACCTTAGTCTTGGGAACATTGAGGGAGCGATGGTTTTCCTGGCATCAGTGTCAGGGCTCTGACTTCCTCAAGTCTTGTTGCCATGGGTGATAAGGCCAACCACTGTTGTAGTAGACGTCTCTCTTTTCCAGATGATAAAGGGCAGTGAACAGCGTCAGGACTATCAGTGGACCTGTTCTGATGCAAACTGAGGCAAACGGTAGAGGATCCATGGTGTCAGGTAACATGGAACAGATAATATCCTTTACCTGTCTCTCAAAGCATTTGCTCACTATGGGAGTTAAAGCAACCAATAATCAATTAACAAGTGTCCACCAAAGCATTTTTAACCAGCAGAAAAAAAAGCCTGGTGCTCTTCAGAAAATGGCCAGCTGGTGCCAATTGAAAGCGCTTTCTGCAGCATTTTTCCATCTGAGAAGCTTTAGTCTCTATGATTTGGAATATTCACGGCATTTAGGTTAGCACAGGGCACAAACTAATGCGGGGTTAGTTATAACACACATGGTTTAAATACTTCCACACACTAGCATGAAGAAACTTAGCGTATTTACTAGTTGCCATATCAACAATATATTGAAAATGTTTTGAAGTACTTCTTCGAAAAGCCGGATCTGATTCTGAATCACTGATTCACTGATTCTGAAGATGATCTGAGCGACGATGAAAGCAGCATAATAAGACTGAATAATATCCCTAATCTGCAACTGAGCGAAGATGAAGACGAGGAAGAATGTATCAGACTGGCGTCAGACGAGTTGGACCGTAAGATATCAGAGGCTATATCGATAGTAACATTTGATGGGGATAAAGACAGAGAAATGGTGAAAATCCGTAACTTTGACTGTAAATGCTGCACGAGGAGAAAAGAGAACTCTCTGCATGGGAGACAGCCATGAAGCCATAAGCTTTCCCCAGATATTATGTACAACATACGGCTGGATTCTTTAGCTGCGGAAAAAGAGTGGCAGGACATGCAAATTATTGGACATTTAGAGGCAAACAGACGCACAGTGCAAACTTCGGAGATGGTTACATCCACAAAGAAGACCCCGACAAAGAGAAAGTGTGCCCGAACGACTTATTTCATTGGAGACAACGAGATCTGCAATAATACTTTTCTGTTTCTTATGGGGTGAGTTTCCATTAACATCAAAGTTTGTTGTTTTGTGTTCATTCTAAGAACACGTACACGTTTTCTCATGTGTCTATTGTTATTATCTAGCTCAGGACTTTCACTTTAATTGTAATCGTTAGCATCGTATCACTTGGCAAAAAGCCCCATTACTATAATGGGCTTTTAGATGGTAATGTTAGCATCTGCTATTAATTTGAATAATGCTTCAATTGCTTGAATTGACTAGTGTAAATGACTTAGCCCACGTAAACCTGCCAGTTAGCATTCTTGAATTGAATGTGATGCTAATCATTTTAGCTAGTGGTGGAGGAAGTGCTACATTCTTAACAAGGATTTTCTAACGAAATGGTAAATGTATCAGATTAAATTCCTACTTAAGTAAAAGTAAAATTATCCGTAGCCGTAAAATGTGCGTTATAAGTCAAAAGTAAAAGTATTTATGAAGAGTTTAATGTACAGGATTTTTTTTAATCCTTTGACTCAATAATTTGGTGAATTATTGAGTCAAAGATGCCTGTTAGCATGATGTTAAACGTTTTTTTTCTTTTTTTTTTTCCTCCTTTTTTTAGCATTGGCAAAGACACCCTGGCTGATATAGTCAAACACTATGAGGAGAATGGTGCAAGACCACGTTTGAGGAAGAAGCACTCACTGCCACGTCCGCCAGCCAGGTTCATCAGGCCTGAGGATATCAACAGAGTTGTGGACTTCATAAAAAACTATGCAGAAGACAATGCCATCATGCTGCCTGGCCGACAGCCTGGGCATAAGGATTGGCATGTGAAGTTGCTGCAAACTCATGTGTCCAAGGCCTCAGTGTGGCATCTCTACATGAAGTCTGCTAAGGAGCTTGGTATGTGTAAACATTGATTTAGAACTGAGTGCTTATAATGTGAAATAATGCGAAGCTCTATTAGCAATTACAATACAATTAACCATAAGCAATATCTATCTTTCAGGTGAGCGTGCAGTTTGTAAAACCAGCTTCAAAGCACTGTGGGACCGACTTCTCCAACACATCAAAAGTTGCCGGCCACGCACAGACCTCTGCTGGCAGTGCCAAAGCAATAACGAGCAGCTGATACGAAGTGCAAACCTCCCAGATGACAGAAAGTCTGAAGCAGTAAAGAAGCAACAAGATCATCTTTCCCTTGTGCAGAAAGAGAGGGCTGTGTACAACGACATGACTGCTGCCTGCCTCTGGCTCTAACCTGTCTTTTGGACCGTCCCTACCAGCAAGCAAGAAGATTAGGATGTGTGGGCGTAGGTTTAGGGGGGGACGCTAGGTACTAGTCCCTATCAATATTTTGATATGACAAATTTGTCCCAACCAATATTTAGCAAGCTCCTTTGCACTGCTATTTGGATCGATTCTAACGGCCAGGACGACGACAGTACAAGAAACGCCGTAATTTGATTGGCGGCGGGGTATCTTACAGGCTACACGCGCGGGCCGGGACTACTTTTGTGCTTGCACTAGCAGCGAGCGGTTGGTGTGTGTGCGCGCGCGCATGTTGACGACGCCGACAGTAAGTTACCAGGGCTGTCTCTCTGCCACATACAAAGGCCAGAGTAAAAACATTTTAATATTCCGTTTTAACTATAATTAGCTAGCCCCACAAATAAACTAGCAGTAGTGACTGACCAGGCTTTCAAATGCAGATTCTACTGTGGAAAATAGTATTAACTGGTGATAGTATGTGTTACCCAGGATGATAGAATGCTACATTAGCAAGTAACTGAATGTCAATTAGCCAACAGTGTTTTTTGTAAGTATAAATAGGCTATTAACGTAGCCTATAGTAAATTATGTTTGTTTGTTAATAAACCGTATGGTTGTTCAGCATTTCACATTCCCAGGTATTACTGTGTACTGTAGGGTAAGTAGTGTTTAGAAAAAGGTTATTATATTTATTTATTTAGATTTCCTTGTGGCAGAATATTTTTTGTTAGTGTAATTACTAATGTACATAATTTCTGTTAATAAAACGTTTGGTTGTGCAGCATTACACAGTCTCAGGTTTTTATTTTTATTTTTTGAGAGTGCTTTTGGTGGGGCGTGGGGTGTCCCCACCAAAGCTGAGACCAAACCTACGCCCATGTTAGGATGCATTACAGTTTTGATTTTGCTCAGCAGGTAATACTTCACACACACATTTACTTTACTTTATTAATGTCCCTTAAAGGGCAATTTTGTGCATGAGAATAAGCAGCCTGATAATAGCGCAAATGCAGAATAGCATCAATATAGTAATTTTTATCTTTATTAGACAGTTATGAATATACACAAATTTTATTTAATCTAATCCAAGTTCCCTCTCTCCCTCTGTCTCCAACAGTTACACTTTCCATCAAACCTTCTCCAGCCAGGACCAATGTACTTCCTGACCCCACGGAAATGTGGCCTATTTTCTGTGGAGGCCTGCAGAAACAGGTGAATTACCTGATTGATGAGGGCATGTCATCTACTAAGGGAAGCAATGAAGTCATCAGCTACATGCATCATTTCTTCGGCAACTTTGTAGTTGGAGAAACAGAGGTGGATCTTCATTGTGACAACTGCAGTGGCAGAACAAGAACAACTTCATGCTCTGGTACCTTGCCTGGTGGGTTGGACACAAGCTTCACGATAAAATTGAAATCCACTTCCTTATTGCTGGCCACACCAAGTTTTCCCCTGACTGTGGCTTTGGACTCATCAAGCAAGCCTACATGAAGACAAGAGTCAACACTTTGGCAGACATCGCTGAGGTACTTTAACTTTACTTTGCTTTAATGACTTCAGTGCTGTTTTCTGTTCTGCTTCAATGAAACATTTAACTGAAGATCTTTTTTTCTTCTTCCTCTCTTCTCTTTTTTGTCATCAGGTGTGGAAAACAGCTCTCCTGTGAGTCACCTCAATATCCCACAGCTTGTTGGAACGGCAGAGGGCAAAGTTTTAGTCCAGACCTTCGACTGGCAGCAGCATCTGACTCACCACTTCCGTAGACTCCCACAGATCAAGAGTTATCAGCACTTCAGGTACTTATATTGAAACTTTCACATTGTGTACATACAATATAACATAGTAACAACATACATGACAGTATTTTATGAGAAAATACTTTGCCATGTTTAAAATGTCTTATGTGCTTATTCTGTCACAGATTTGATGCCAAGAGACCAGGTGTGGTGCTTGCAAAAACTCACTGTGATGCACAACCTGTCGAATATCAGCTACTGCGCGACGGAGCAGATCTGCCCTCTATCGACGGTCTTTCTGTCCTGGCCCCACCTGGACTGAACATTGACAGGCAGACCTATCTTTATGAAAAAATCAGGCCATTCTGTGCTGACGAGGCAAGATACATCACATGCCCAGCGCCAATGGTCACAACACAGAAGAGACCGCGAATGTAATATCATTGGACTGTGTCACAAAGACCTTTGTCTTATGCTGCTATTACCAAGTAAAAGTGGTACTTTTGGTATATACTTGGATTCATACTCATGCCCTGGAAAGTTTTTGAAAATAAACATACATAGATACAGATCCTTGAAAGTGCTTGAATTTATTTTATAAAAATTAAGAAGTTTTCTGGAAGAAATTCCATATTATTCTCTCCGGTCCGATAATGTGTTATTTCGCCAACACTTCATGGACTATGCTTGATTTACGTTAGTTACTTGCGTTTACGCATTATGTTAAGTGTTTACCACGTGAGTTACTTTGTGTTGTACGTTGCCATGATGTTCACGTGCGCACAAAACTACTAAACTGCAAAAGTTAATATCAGATCATTTTAGAATACAGTATAGGATATACCGAATATTCTTCAGTTTCATGCAGAACAGAAATATGACAAATAGAATCAAAAAGCTTTTTGCACAGTTGTGTTTGACACATGAAAACTGTAACAATGTATTTTACAAGGTAACGCGATGTAAACTTGCTCTCACTTGACATGTGTCCCCACATTAACAGGGGGGAGCTTTACAGGGGGTATGGCTTATCTAAATGAGATGTAAAAGAGCCCTATTGTCACTCCCAGCAGGTGAGAACAGGTGAGAACTGCAGAAACTTTAAAGGGGTTTTTCCCCCCTCTTGAGCTTTTTTGAGTGCCTACCTTCAAATGGCCCCGAAACAACTTGTGTCCCTACTTTCCGTGACTGGTCACATATTGAGAAAAAATTGCACCAAAATTCAGAAATCTTTGGGAGATATCACTGAACATTTATTTAAAAATAGCAAAAGTATATTTATTACTCAAGCTAATTTTTTTGTGTTTATTTAAAATGAGACAAATCTGATATTGTTTTAAACTCCAATCTGTTATTTAGCAGTTTGGGTACTTCTTTAATGCTTCACTAACTAGCAGAAGACACTAACCAGGTTTAAATTCCAGTTGCGCAGAGAGGGTTTGTTGTAACACTCCGTTACAATGTGCCCTGCTATTAGAACTATGCTATTCGATACAGTTACGGTATAACTGGCATAATAAACTTTTATGAATTTCTGTTGATAAACTATGGGAAAAAAGGTGAATAAAGACTGAGAGGAAGAACGTGAACATCCAGAAAATATTTCAAGAAATGTTCAGCATTTGTACTGGCTCATCTATTTATCTTGTGTTCTGTGAGAGCTTTGAGTGGAGGGAGAGGAGTATTTTTCTTCAGCTCTGTGTTTTTCTGAATGTCTGAATATGTCTCTTCATCTGTTTGTCTCTTCCTCTTTTATTGAAAAAATATTTTAGTTTGTCATGTATATATTTTAATTCAATCACATAACATTTTTAGCTGTCAAATGGTCATGTTACAGCGTGCCCCATCACATGTTACAATGTTCCCCACCTATGGGCCATGTTGTCACATTTCTCTTCCCTTCTTTCGGGGTAAATAAAGAAAAAAGTATAGACAAAGCCACATATTTGTACCAGACATGTGTGAAATTAATGTGGAACAAAAAAAATTCTCTGAATCCCATGTACATTTACACAAACTGAGAAAGTAAAAAAGCGTTAGGTTGTGCCCCGCGCTCCCCTACGTGCTAATAGTATCTAATTTTGAAGAATGTTACTGAATAAAAAAAATGCAGTAGCCAGCAATATTAATTTCTCCATTGTTGTTCAGTCACTGTACAATTAGGATGATTGGTCGGTGTAGTATTTGTCCCGCCCCTCTTCCACTGTGATTGGATGACTGGGTAAAAAGTGACATTGATGAGCACAACAACTTTACGAACAATTTACACAAACGTTCAATCTGCTCATGTTTCCTGAATGAGGCCCTTTGACATTATACAGTTAAAATTAAAAGAAAACCATTTAATTACCATTTTACCACTACCATTTAATTCAACAAATCTCTTAGTTATATCACGTTTGCATTTGTTAGTGTACAGAAATTGAGTTGCAATGATGAGATCACTGCTTTCATGCGCTCAACATGTCTGTGATCATGTCATGATCACAGTGTTCATCTCTACAACCTTTCATGCCACCATCTAAATATAATGCCATAGATCTAAATGTAATGCAACACTTTTCACGATTAGTTAAGCTTGAGAGCTGTAATAGTAAAAACGCGCCAAAAGAGAGAGTAATACTTGGCTATTTCAAATGGAAAGACGTTAGCCAATCACAGCAGTGGGCATTTACACTGAAGTCTCACAGAAGACACGCCCCTTAAAACAGAGCGTTCAAACCAGAGGGCTAAAATCAGAGTAGGAAAAATGCCTTTTATTTATAAATTATGACAATTTTGAATGTAAAAAGCATACTAACATTACATGTGCACCCCAGGAAACATTATAAAAAAATAAAACACATGGTTCCCTTCAGAGATACACAAAATAAACACACAAATAAAAAACACCTCTGAGGTTTGCATGAATTAAGTGAATAATCTATTTCAATGTCAGAATGCAAAGGTGATGAGTTTGCTGGTATGCAGTGAAGAAAGTCTTTCAGTAGTGTCTGGTCTCTAAAATTTACAAATCCTAAATATTTCCACACCCATGACTTCAGACAGGAGAGTATACGTTACTCATTTATCATTTATTACAACAGACTGAGTCAGCTAACCAATTAGAGCAGTCTGGGCTTTTCAGAAAGGTGGACTTTAAAGAGACAGGAACTAAAATAGAGTGTTTCAGGCAGTGGGTGAAACAAGGTGCTGCAGCAGTGTACAGTATGAGAAACATGTTTTTTTTTTGTTTTTTTTTTTACTTTAAATCATGTAAATGTATTCTAGCAGACTCCAACATAAAATTATGAACTTGTAAATGAACATAATATTGCAATTAAAACATCACATAGGCTCATGTTTTATTTGGACATAGCAATTCCCTGTATTGTGTATTTGTGCAGTCAAGTAATCTCTCATATTTACAAACAACTCACCCGTCTACCTTGCCCTCTTCAAAGACACATGCACTCAGCCCAGTGGCAATGATGGTCGGTCAGCTATGATGATGTGAGGAGTGCTAACCTTGGCTCCATTTGCAGGGCAAGGGAAGTGCAGGCTCAGCACACTGTTGACAGCCATCAATTGAGGAAGAGCTGATGGGAAGCGATAGCCTGGGCAAATGGAGTCTGAGCTGCAGAGACATCTCTGACACAAATTTTCTGCGTCAGGCCCCCTGCGCCATCAGCTGAGTGCAGTCAGCTCAGGCAAGACATGAGGCAAATCAGAAGAGAGGTAAATAAATGTCTCCATGTCTCTTCCTCTAGGTTCAGCGTTTAAAAAAAAAATATCAGGATAAATCTCAAGAAAACATTACATTGTTGTAAATTATTTGTATATATCATCACTCAGTAAATGAGACTTACAAAAAATACAAAAGTGAAAAATGCTTAACTGTAATGCAAATATATATATATATATATATATATATATATATATATATATATATATATATATATATATATATATATATAGTTACACAATGCTCCAAAGCACAAAGGTTGAGGATCCAGATGCAGTGTTGTTTTATTGAAGGGTCATCCACAATAGTGGTCAATAACAGGCAAGGTCTAAAACCAGTAAATCAGTTCAAACAGTGACAAGGTTGCAAGGCATAGGCAAATGGAGAAATCCACACAGCAGGCTGAAGTAACAAGACTGGAAATAAGGGAACAGAATAAAGTGGCTCAAAAACGCAAAGGTAACAACTGCAAGATCTAGCGATTAGTAAGTGAGAGAATCTAGCCTTGTCCAAATACCCACACTTGCGGTCTTTGCACTTGACCACTTGTCTACTTACACGACGGATTTCCTGTATTTCGCTTAAGTGTTCAAGTGGGCGTGAAGACTACAAATGTATGTAGAACATTTGATTGCCTGATGGGACACACTTAGTCTTGCAAAAAATGTAACAGCTTTTATTATTATTATTATTATTTTCAGTATTTTGCATTTTAAAATACAGTTCTAAATGTCTGTTCAGTGGTCGCTATGTAACTAACAGAAAAGACTATTTTAAAATTGTGGTGCTTCTTTAAGTGATAAACAGCAGTTGCAAATGTTGTACAAAATACACATAGCCCACTCATCTTTGCATCAATAAAATTGTCACAGAGACGAACTCCGTGATTCCCTCCTCTGGCCATCGGAGGGAGCCATCCCCGGAATACTAACACACATACACACTACATTACCCATCATCCCGTTCTCTGGACTGATTACGCCTCAGCTGTTGCCTATCACCTGGACTCTAAACGACTCACACACACCACACCACATCGCGAGGTCTTGTTTTCCTAGTGAGCATTTCTGAGCGTTTATTGTCTGACTGATTACCTGTTGCTGTACTTGCTGTTACCCGTTCTTGACCCTCTTCTGCCTGCCAACCGACTTCTGCCTGGAATACTGTCTTGTGAGTGATATCTGCCTGCCCTGACATTCTGCCTGTTTTATGACCACGTTTCTGCCTGTCTGTGCCATACCTGTCTGTCCCCGATCTGACCCTGCCTGTACGACCATTCTACTATTTGATAAAAGCATGCAAATGGATCCCGGCTTGAGTGATGATTCGTTACAAAAATGTGCAACACTTTATATTTTACTACCAAATGATATGTAATATATTAATTTATCTTATAGTTGTATGTTTTCCCTGAAATCTCGCAATTTCGGGGCATGTGTGTTCCCGAGCATAATGCATGATGGGAAAGCCTTAGCCTCGAATACCACTCAGAAGTGGGTTTAGTGTGGGTTTAGTGTGCATTAAGGGCACTGCACTTGGGAATTTTTAAGACATGGGACAGTCTTGTGCACTTACTTCCTGTCATGTGCACGAGCTCTCAAGTGGCCAAGACTGCAAGTGTGGGTATTTGGACAAGGCTTCTTGCTTTTATGGACAGAGATGATGATGATGCTAATCGCCGCTGTTGCCTTTGGCTTGCTTAGTTGGGGACACTTGACATTTGACTTGACATTTGATATTCAACAGTGCTTTGATCTGCCTGCATTGACACTATTCTTTAAGATCTGCTGTGCAGCCAAAAATATATACCAGTTATCAATGTAAAGCTGCTTTGACACAATCTGCATTGTAAAAAGCGCTGTGATGCCCCTGTTGGCCGTCCCTTGTTGTGTGTGTGTGTGTGTGTGTGTGTGTGTGTGTGTGTGTGTTGTCTGTATTGTTTGCAGGTGACAGGCTGATTGCATGATTGGGAGCATCGTATTCATGGTGTTCATTGCTCCCTATCAAAGCTTATCGTTCCTGTTGGTGTTTCGGCTCTGGATTTGGCGGCTGTTTCTAAGCACTTTGTTCCATACATGGTGTCATGATCACCGTCAGTTCCTGGACAACATTTCCCATAATCCTGTCTGCCAGTCACATGCACACTCCAAACCAATCACCTGTTGCCACATACAGCTTAACACATTACCTGGACTATAAGAGACTCACTCATATACCACCTGATTGTGAAGTCTTGTTTACCTTGTGTGCAATTCTGAGCGTTAATATCCTGTCTGCCTATCTGTTGTTGATCTTACCTGTTAACCGTTTATGATACCTCTGCTGCCTACCTCTGACCTGTGCTTTGTATACCGACCTGTGAGTGTTATCTGCCAGCCCTGACATTTGCCTGTATCCTGACCACGACTCTGCCTGTCCCTTGCTGTTCCTGTTTTTGACCCTGCCTGTACGACCATGCTCTCATTTAATAAAAGCTTGCAATTGGATCCCTGCCTGAGTCCAGCTCCATTACAGAAGACTTCACCACATCGAGATCCAGCAGCTTTCGTGAGTGTCCCTGTCTCAGCTAATATGAGTCCATCTGTCCAGTTAAAGTGCCTCCATCAAAGAGACAGAACGATAGAGGATTATGTCGAGGACTTTATTGGACTGGCACATTTAACAACCTTTGACACTTTATGTCTCATGATATTCTTTCGCGGGAGACTGTCTGAACCATTCAGTTCCATCATGCCATTACATGATCCTAACGGGACTTTAGAACAGTATATAAAGCTGGCTTTGCAACTGAGTGGATCTCCCTTTACTCTGGGTGTCACGGAGGAACACGACACCTCGCTGAATCATGTAATGGCTGCCACTAAAGAGAACACTCACAAGATGGCGGCTACCACAACAACAACATGTCACGCTGATCTTCCAGAACAACACCATGTCTTCGCTGATCTTCCAGAACCAAGTCACGTCTCCGTAGATTTCCTACAGCAACATCACGTCTTCGCTGATCTTCCAGAGCCAAGTCAAGTCTCCGTTGATCGTCTAGAATCACATAACGTCTCTGGATCTGTCTGGGAGCAGAGAGGGTTGTGTTCCAGTGTGGCTGATCCACCGCTGACTTCAGCACGAGTGGCTGGCATTCCTAAGCCTCTGCTGGCCGCTTTGTACTCAAGCCCGCCGGCCGCTTCGTACTCAAGCCCGCCGGCCACTTCGCACTCAAGCCCGCCGGCTGCTCCGCACACAAGCCCACCAGCCGCTTCGCTCTCAAGCCCGCCGGCCGCTTTGCTCTCAAGCCCATCGACCGCTTCGCTCTCAAGCCCATCGACCGCTTCGCTCTCAAGCCCATCGACCGCTTCGCTCTCAAGCCCATCGACCGCTTCGCTCTCAAGCCCATCGACCGCTTCGCTCTCAAGCCCATCGACCGCTTCGCTCTCAAGCCCATCGACCGCTTCGCTCTCAAGCCCATCGACCGCTTCGCTCTCAAGCCAGTCGGCCACTTTGCTCTCAAGCCCGCCGGCCGCTTCGCACTCAAGCCAGCCTGCCGCTTTGCACTCAAGTTCGTCGGTTGCAACGCACTCTAGCTCGCCGGTTGCTATGCACTGTAGCTCGCCGGTTGCTATGCACTCAGGTTCTCTGGATGCGATGGACAAGATGGCCACTTCGCCAGTGCCCACAGGCAAGATAGCCGCCCCTTCGGTGTCTGTAAACATAGGGGTCATTCCAGCCGTTGAGTCTGCTCCAGAGCCCAAGCTCCTTGCCCTGCTGGTGCCGCCCAAACGTCTTGCCCTGCCAGCGCTGCCCGAGCTCCTTGCCCTGCCGGCGCCACCCGAGCTCCTTGCCTTGCTGGCGCTACCCAAGCTCCTTGCCCAAGAACCCGCCACAAATTCCCCAATAACTTTTTTGGGGGGGGCCATATACCTGAGGGTGGGGAGCTTGTGGGTGGGGACCCTGCAACTGGCTCTGAACTGCTATGGCCGTCTACGGACTATAACTCCCTATGGCCATTTATGGACTCTGACCCACCGTGGTCATCTACGGACTCTGTCTCGCCAGGGCCGGTCACTGCATCTGACCTGCCGTGGTTGCCCGAGCCACCTGACCCGCTGTGGCTGCCTGAACCACCTGAACTGCCGTGGCTGCCCGAGCCACCTGACCTGCCGTGGTTGCCTGAGCCACCTGACCCGCTGTGGCTGCCTGAGCCACCTGACCTGCTGTGGCTGCCCGAGCCACCTGACCTGCCGTGGTTTCCCGAACCACCTGACCTGCTGTGGCTTCCCCGAGTTCCTGGACCTGCATTGGAGACCCCGTTCCCGTCTGCCTACAGGTCTCCAATGCACCCATCCCATCTGTACCATTTACGTCGCGAGGACGAGCCTTCCGGAAGGGGGGCATTATGACACGATCACCGTCAGTTCCTGTCAGTTCCCGGACTACATTTCCCATAATCCTCTCTGCCAGTCACATGCACACTCCACACCAATCATCTGTTGCCACATACAGCTTAGCACATTACCTGGACTATAAGAGACTCACTCACACACCACCTGATTGCAATGTCTTGTTTACCTTGTGTGAAATTTTTTATTTTTTTTTTCACGGCTGTATTTAGTGGGAGACCCTGGGATTAACTTCACTGGTCACCAGATGCTCCGCCACGTCGGCTGCCGAAGGGTTACCAGAGGACTCAACAGGGTCTGCCCGTAGGGACTCTCTGGAGCAAAAGAGCGCATGTAGCGCAGCAAGTCAACACTAAGCCGGGGCCTCTCCATGCCTCTGACCTGAGGTGAGAACATGGGAGGAGACCGGCTTGACACGAAGGCTATAGTATCTAGCAAACGTGTTAGGTGTCGCCCAGCCCGCAACTCTACACATGTCTGTTAGTGAGGCACCACGAGCCAGCGCCTAGGAGGATGCTTCACCTCTCGTGGAGTGAGCATGCAACCTGAGCGGGCAGGGCATGCCCTGAGCTTGGTAAGCCAGGGCGATGGCATCCACTATCCAGTGGGGCATCCTCTGCTTGGAGACAGCCTTTCCCTTCTGCTGGCCTCCTTAACAGACAAAGAGCTGGTTGGAGATCCTGAAGCTTCGAGTTCTGTCTATGTACAGTGGTAAAGTGCGGACTGGACAGAACAAAGCCAGGGCTGGGTCTGCCTCCTCCGAGGGCAGCGCTTGCAGGCTCACTACCTGATCCCTGAAGGGAGTGGTAGGAACCTTGGGCACATAGCCAGGCTGGGGTCTCAGTACCACGTGGCTGTCATCCGGCCCGAACTCTAGGCACGATTCGTCGACCGAAAACGACTGCAGGTCCCCTACCCTCTTGATTGAGGCCAATGCATTCAGCAGCAAAGTCTTCAGAAACAGAATCTTTAAGTCTGCTGACTGCAAAGGGAGCAATCTGAAGTGCTCGAAGCACCAGAGTAAGGTCCCAAGAGGGTATGGAGGGGGGGACGAGGAGGATTTAACCGTCTCGCCCCCCTAAGGAACCTGACGACTAGGTCGTACTGACCAACAGTTTTGCCATCTATGTGGTCGTGGTAAGCGGAGATAGCAGCAGTGTGACTTTGAGGGTGGAGGGGGACAGCCTACGCTCCAACCCATGCTGCAAGAAGGACAGCACGACTCTGATTGAACATCTTCGGGGGTCTTCTCGGCAAGAAGAACACCACTCGACGAACAGGTTCCACTTCGAGGCGTAAGCATGACTTATAGACGGTGCACGTGTCGAAGTGATGGTGTTAAGTACCTTGGGGGTAAGTCACCTAGAACCTTCGCATCCCGTCCAGGGACCGGACATGGAGTTTCCAGAGGTCTGGACGCGGGTGCCAAAGAGTGCCCCATCTCTGAGAATAAGTTCCTTCCTCAGAGGAATGGGCCAGGAAGGGGCTGTCGCAAGGAGTGAGAGTTCGGGGAACCAGGTCCGGCTGGGCCAATAGGGCACAACTAGCAGGACCTGCTCCTTGTCCTCCCTGACTTTGCACAGTGTCTGTGCAAGTAGGCTCACTGGGGGAAACGCATATTTGCGAAGGCCCCGGGCCAGTGCATCTGTTCTGAGTGTTCTCTCGGTCAGAGAGTAAAACAACTGGCAATGAGAGGTTTCTGGAGAGGCAAACAGATCTACCTGAGCCTCTTGAACTCTCTCCAGATCAGCTGGACCACCTGGGGGTGGAGTCTCCACTCTCCCGGCAGTGCAGCTTGTGAACGCTCGTCGGCCGCACGGTTGAGCACACCGGGAACATGAATGGCGCGAAGCGACCTCAGATGCTTCCGACTCCACAGGAGGAGATGGCGGGCGAGTTGCAACATGCGACGGGAGCGTAGACCACCTTGATGGTTGATGTACGCAGCGGTCGCAGTGTTTTGTTCGTACGGACCAGTACATGCTTGCCCCGTAGCTGCCTTTTGAGGCAACCCAGAGCAAGGCGTACTGCAAGCAACTCGAGGCAGTTGATGTGCCACTGCAGCTGGGGTCCCGTCCAAACCCCTGAAACTGCAAGCCCGTTGTACGTGGCACCGCAGCCGGTGGTTGAGGCATCCGTGAAAACCACAGCATGCCGGGACACCCATTCTAGGGGCACTCCTACCCGAAGAAACAAGTGGTCCGACCACAGACTGAAGGCTTGGCGACACTCCTGAGTGAACGTGCCGCATTGCCACGCCCATCTCGGAACTCAGCTGTAAAGCCAGTGCTGAAGCTTTCTCATACGAAGCAGACCGAGCGGTGTTACAGCCATTGCAGCCGCCATATGCCCCAGGAGCCTCTGAAAGAATTTCAGTGGGACCGCTGTCCTGCCGTTGAATGTATTCAGGCAGTTTAACACCGACTGAGCACGTTCCTCTGTGAGGCGTGCTACCTGTTCGACGAATCCAACTCCATACCGAGAAAAAAGACCCTCTGCACCGGGGCGAGTTTGCTCTTTTCCCAGTTGACCTGAAGACCCAACTGGCTGAGGTGTCTGAGCACCAAATCCCTGTGTTCGCACAACTGATCCCGAGACTGTGCTAGAATGAGCCAGTCGTTGAGATAGTTGAGATTGCGAACACCCTGTTCTCTCATGGGAACAAGGGCTCCCTCCACGTAAAGACGCAGGGAAACAGGGCCAGCCCGAAGGGTAGGACTCTGTACTGATATGCTCGACGTTCGAACGTGAAAGACCGTATTTGCGCACTAGGTTTTAGAAAAAAGAAAATTAGATTTGGAACAACAGCGGCTTGACCTTATGAAAGAAGGTAAGATAAGAATGTTCGGTGATGGTGATGTACATGAAGTGGTAGAAAGTGGCTTGCTTTCTTTTAACTTTAATGTAGCGTCAAATTTGCGATTGATGCATTTATTCAATGAGGAAGATGTGGATTTTTTTTTTTTTGTGTGTGTTGTTTGAAAGGGTTACTGATAAACAAAAATGGCCTGAAACTGAACCTTAATGCTGCAATGTGTTCTGACTGGTAAGAGGTTATTCTGCTTTGAGCGGAGCTGATAGTCAAAATTATGAGAAGGTTAAAAGGTGTGGTTTTTAAGGCATATGAAATGGTTCCAGAGGCATATCGCCAGAAGTTTAGCAGGCTAAGAAAGCGTTTCACTCAAACACATGTAGAATTGTTGCGTGAGTTAGAATTGTGTTTTATTGCTTCGGCTGTTGAATCATTCGAAGATCTGGTCAGTTTACTTGTTTTAGAGCAGTTCAAGAATGTGCTGCCAAGTCAAACGGCTATTTATATTGCAGAACATAAGGTGTCTAATGCGGCCGAAGCAGCAGTATTGGCTGATGAGTATAAGTTAATTCATAAATCCTGTTTTGATTTTGGTCGATTGGAAAATGAACACACAGGTAAGAATGTAGTACCGTCAATTCAGTCTGTAAATATGTCAATCACCCCATGTAAATATGAAATTTGCAGGTAAAGCTGCAGGTAAAAATGTCTCTAATATGTAACTATTGTCTCGGTCATGGTCACTGGAAAAAAGATTGCCCGGTTTTTAAAGCAAAAGATCACAACCGCTATTTGTCCAACCCTACGGCGTTGGCTGCCGCAGTTCCTATGACCGGTGGTTTGAAGCCGCCTTGCGTTATTCCGGTTGTTGGAGACATTGACAAGACCATCTGTGCAAATTCTGTTTTTTCGCCTTTTGTTTCTGATGGTTTTGTATCTCTTCCGCAGGGTGAGAAAGTTCTGGTGAAAATTTAGCGAGACACTGGTGCCTCTGCTTCGTTTATTTTGGGATCGGTATTGCCTTTCTCAAATGAAACCTTTACTGGTGATTCTCTGTTGATTTGTGGAATAGGTCTGACTAAAATGTCTGTACCTTTACATAAGGTTGTTCTGTATTCTCTTTTAATTCAAGGTGAAGTCGAATTGGGTGTGAGACCAGCTATTCCAGTGGAAGGAATATCTGTGATTCTGGGGAACAATCTGGCTGGGGAACAGGTTTGGAGTGATGTGTCCTCACCTTTGATTGTTACATCTAAACTTGTTTTCTCTGGGGATACTGATGAGAGTATGCAGAGTTTATCTGATGTTTTTTCAGCATGTGTGGTCAAGCGTGCTGCCAGTCGAGCAGCTGCAACTACAGAATGTGCAGAACCATCCTTGGTGGATGGAGGCATCTAGTGGCCACATACTCTTCTTTCTGTGCCTCAGGGTGAGTTGATCAAAGAACAAAAGGCAGATTCCACCCTAAATGTTTTATTTTCACAGGTAATGTCCGATGACAGTGTCGCACAGGGGTAATTTGTTTGTGATGGGATTTTGATAATAAAATGGACACCTCAGACTAAAGCTTTACTGAAGAAGTAAGTTGTACAAGTAGTCATTCCTACGCTGTTTCATTTGATGGTGTTGAAACTCCCTCATGATGACTTATCGGGGCATCTCGGAGTGAAAAAAGACTTATGATTGTGTTATGCATATTTTTTTTTGGCCTCGACTAAAATGCAATGTATCTAAATATATTCAAACATGTCATACATGCCAGATGTCAGGTAACCCTAATCAAAATCCAAAGCTGATTCCTTTGTGGCCGATTCCTGCTGTGTCTGAACCATTTAACCATCTAATTGTAGACTGTGTCGGACCCTTGCCCCGATCTAAATCTCGCAATGAATATTTGCTGACCATTATGTGTCAAGTTACACAATATCCGGCTGCCTTTGCGTTACGGTCAATCACGACAAAGTCTGTGATTAAAGCGTTGTCTCAATTCATGTCGGATTTTGGAATACCTAAAATTATACAATCAGATCAGGGTACTAATTTTACTATTGGCATGTTTGAGGAGGTTTTGCATCAGCTAAATATTAAGCATAATATATCCACTGCATATCATCCTCAAAGTCAGGGTGCCTTAGAACGCTTTCATCAGTCATTGAAGTCCTTACTACGTGCTTATTGTAAGGAATTGGATCGAGAGGTGGGTTTACCTTGGCTTATGTTAACGGCCAGAGAAGTGACTCAGGAGAGTACTGGGTTTAGCCCAAATGAACTTGTTTTTGGGCATACCATTTGTGGGCTGTTCTGCTAGAGGGCTGGGTATCTACTGAACCACCGTAGTGAAAATTAAAAGTGAAAAAGTGAAAATTATGTCATTGGTACGCCAAAGAGAAGACTTAAAATGAAATTATGTCATGTGAATTTGCTTAAACCTTATTATGTGCAGGAGGAAGGGGCATCGCCTCATAAAACAGAATCTGTTGCTTTATCCGTAGATCATGCCTCATCAAGGAATGAGTTGCCTTTGGATTATGAGGAAGCCGTCGAGCCTGAAGACTACGTGATGTGTCCTCGGTTAAGGAATTCAGAAACTTTGAAGAATTTGCAAACACTTTTTGATCATCTTACAACTGAAATACATTTGAAATTGGCTAAGTTAATTCAGGAATATTCATCTTTGTTTTCCAATGTTCCTTCCCAGACGCACGTAGTACAACATGACATTGATTTTGGTGATTTTCCTCCGATACGTCAGCGCTTTTATAGGGTACCGTGGGAAAAAAGAAAACAACTGGAGTCAGAGGTTAACCCTCTGGAGTCTGAGTCTGATTTGGGGCCTGGAGAAGTTTTGACATGCCCTGACATTTGTGCTTTTTTCATTTGTTCATAAACACATTAATGACACAAGTGTCATTACACTGTATTCAACACAAACTAGGCTACAATAATATGTAAGGAACATGTATGTAGGGCTGTCGCGATAACCGCAATTTCGTAATACCGCGCTTTTTACGAGCCAACCGCAGAACACTGCAAAAACCGCAGCAACCGCGATATTTGCATGTTTTCTATTTTTTGAAAGGCTATGTCCTTCCCGTTTTACACTTCATACACGTGTACTAAATATTAAATAAGGTAATAATGATAGCATAATGTGTACCATGGTGATTTGTACAGAGGCTCCGTAGATTTGCACTAAACAAGCCTAAACAGACAGTGAATGTGAGAGAGATCGACTGAGCGCGTGCGATTACCTGCGTCTGTCCTTCAGGCCGACATATATTCGTGAAAAAAAGTTGTCATGTCCAAGGATAGCGAAATCTCTGCCTTAGCATCGAAGCATTACTGGTCAGCTGAGCCTTATAAAGTGGCGCTCAACGTTAAAATGATTTCAACAGCTTGTTTCATTTCATCTCTCTTGGAATGAATCTGCGTTTTTGAACGTGCAGTTGAATGAGCGGTTTAAAGACTCAAAAACAGTCCCTTGCCGCCACCTTGTGTCATAACAATGTAACTGCACTGACTGACAGCCCGTCTAGAACGCGCAGAGATGAGTAACGTTAGTTCTGCTTATACTCATGAAATATCAGCAGAAAGTCTTGTTTAGTCAGATTCGATGATCGGAACTAACTATTATACATACAACAGCTCTACCATCTTATTGTCAGGTTTATGTTCTGTTTTGTAGACCCTTATTTTGACATTCTCTTTACTTCAATGCTCTTTTTAGTTTCGTTATTGAATATGATCTCTCTCTGTCTCTCTCTCTCATATATATATATATATGGCGGTAATACCGCATATCACGCTATTGAGCCACTCAAAAATACCGCAAGGGAAATTCCTTAACCGCGACAGCCCTACATGTATGTACATGTTTTTTTTTGTTTTTGAAGGAATAATGTTTATGCTCTGTCACTGAAGTCACTGAAATAAGGCCAAAAAAAGTACTTTAAATCTGTGTTCATAAGACTTCTGGGTATTGGAGGTTGTAGACTAGAGTTTTTGCTTCAGAATTATGTAAAAATTATGCTGCCTACTCCTTCATATAAAACAATATATTGATTTAGTTTTTGTAAGTCACTTTTTGTCAAGAAACACAGTATGCATGGAGGCGTGAATGATCATGAATAATGGGCCATTTAGACCTGAGAAGACAAAAGAATCAAATAGTAATGACCTGAAATGACTTGCATATTAATGAGGCCTTTCAGTCAGGTAGGGTGTGAAAAAACCCTCTGTAATCATGTCTCAGCTCAATTTAAAATAATGGTATTCTAATATATTCTTTAAATTATAATGTATTTCTGTGATGCAAAGAGTCTGAACAATTATGTTACCTCTGTGGCATTTCATATAGGCTTTTAGCTTAAAGCATGCACATTTGGAGAAATATTGATGGATTCTTATATGTTTATGTCAAATTTCTATACAGAGGAGTAATATTTATTCTATATTTATTCTATATATCATCACTATGAGTGCTGGATACAATTCATACTTGCAGCCGGAGGGCACTCTGTACACCTTTAGGCCACAAATCCATATAAAGAAGAAGAAGAACCAGGAACTAACTGCATGTCTTCTAGAGTTCGCTAACCATGGCTTTACCATCCAAATAAACACTATTCAGGAAAATAAATACACGATTGAGACGATGAATGCATGTATTGCCTCTGAATTTGCATCTGAATAGTGCTCCCTCCGTGGGCGTGGCCGCATTAGCAGATAATGAGCTGAATCACGGGCTTCTGACATGACTCTCTTTTCATACAGATTACATAAACACAAAATGTTTGTTTTCGATTTGACTTGCACGATTTAAAACCTGACATTTCAATGTTTCTTTAGACATAAGTTTAATTTTTTTGTCATTCGTAATCACTAAGTTACAGTTCATTTTCTGAGAACTATCAGATTGGACTTTGTTCAGAGGGAAACGAGAGATCACGCATCATGTTAGTTTTCTTTATTTTACAAAAAGCACAGCATTTTGTTTTTTACTCTGAGTGTACACAAATGAAAGAAGATATTCAACAGATAAAATGGTGTATAGCTCTTAATTGTATGTGCAACATTGGCGGAGTATTTTGAGTCTCTTTCACACTGGTAAGAAAAAAAATGCGGTGGTATCGCCGGCGATACCCTCAGACCTCAGAGTGTTAAGTATCTGCTTGATAATCTAGCTGTTCCATCACTGTCAAGTTGGTCATCTCCTTGTCTGTTGGTAAAAAAAAAAAGGATGGGACTGTGGCGAGGGGGGCGTGGTTCAGCGAGGTCTGCAACCGGAGAGAATAGCGGGAGACGCTTGGTAAGTGAGTGGGTTGGATACAAATCGCGAACACCTGTTTCTCATTCCAGTGATTGGCGCGGAGACAGGATAAAACGCCGTGAGAAGCAGGAGCGTGTGAGAGAGAGGGGAACTGTTGACTGAGTCGAGTCGAGGTTCGTGGAGAGAAGCCCTTGTGGATGGTGTAAACCAAACTTGGAGAGAAGCCCTTGTGGATAGCGTATGCCGAACCTGGAGTGAAGCCCTTTGTGGATTGTTTATTTTCGTTGTTGTGCGTTGCACAGTCCTTCTGTTGAACCATTTTTCAATAAAGACTCAGTCAGCAGTTGTTCGTCGTCCCTGACCTCTTCCTTCCCCCACTACGAACTTAAGTTTACTACAGGGACATTTAGATTCTTTACAGATTATAGAAAATTGAATGCAATCACTAAACCAGACTCTTTTCCACTACAATGCATAGAGGATTGCGTGGATCGAGTGGGCACAGCAAAATATCTTAGCAAATTTGACTTGTTAAAAGGATATTGGCAGGTCCCATTGACTGAGCGTACTCGTGAAATCGCTGGTTTTATTACTCCGGATGGTGTATATTCATATAAAGTTATGAGCTTCGGACTGCGAAACGCACCGGCCACATTTCAACGGTTAATGAATTGCGTGGTAGCTGGGCTCGAGGGGTGTGCAGTTTACTTGGACGATTTGATCGTGTATAGTGATTCATGGGAGGAACATCTATTCCAAATTTGGTCGCTGTTTAATCGCTTGAAAGATGCTCGTCTTACAGTGAGCCTAGCGAAGTGCGAGTTTGCTCGGGCCAAGGTGACTTATTTAGGCAAAGTCGTTGGTCATGGCATTGTTTGACCAGTGAATGCAAAAATTGAGGCAGTCATTAAGTATCCTCCACGCTGTACAAAGCGGGAGTTAATGCGTTTCCTAGTGATGGTGGGGTACTATCAGAGTTTTTGCAGGATTTTTTCAGAATTTGTTGCCCCATTGACTGATCTATTGAAAGCATCACGTACATTTTTTTGGTGTTCAACTTGACAAAATGCGTTTGAGAGTGTAAAAGCGCTGCCTACTAGTGCTCCAGTGCTTGCTGCTTCTCAGTGGGATAGACCTTTTAAAATGCATGTAGATGCTAGTGAGGTAGGGGCCTTTTACAGGGTGATGATGAGGGAGTTGAAAGTCCGGTATGTTTCTTTTTGTGAAAATTCTTGTCATATCAGCTGAATTATTCAGTTATTGAAAAGGAAGCATTGGCAATGGTTTGGGCGCTTCAGCATTTTGACGTTTACGTGGGAGGGGGAGGTACGTCCGTTGTGATTTAATGTGATCATAACCCCCTTATGTTTTTGACAACCCTTCAGAACCCTAATCAAAGATTGATGCGCTGGTCATTATTCTTACAACCTATTGTAATTTTGGGGTAAACTTTGAAGGAACTTTCAAGTTTATTTTATGGGGGACGGTGTGTTGCCCCTGTTGGCCATTCCTTGTTTTGTGTGTGTGTGTTGTCTGTATTGTTTGCAGGTGACGGGCTGATTGCGTGATTGGGAGCATTGGCTTCATGGTGTTCATTGCTCCCTATAAAAGCGGATCATTCCTGTTGGTGTTTCGGCTCTGGATTTGGTGACTGTTTCTAAGCTCTTTGTTCCATACATGGCAAAAACCTGGTTCTAATATCTCTATATCCTACACAGTGAATATTAATCCATTATGTTAATATTTTTCACATTTCTTGTTTACTCTTTCATTTAGATGTTGCCTGTTTTCATGTGAACACTGAGTTTGGACAGGCAAAGCCCTGTGAATGTCACTGATAATATAATCCATAATACACAAATACTCTAAGATAACACATCTAAAGTGAAACTGACAAAGTTCCTTTTTCCTTAATGCCATCTGTCTAATTTAGTTTTGGTCTGTGGACAAACACAGGGAATGGATCATATTTCAAAATAAAAGTGGAAAATCGTGTAATAAAAATAATGTCACAGTGCCTAAAAGGGTTTTTTTATGCAAAATATAATTTCTTATGTATTTAATTTGATTTAATGGCAGAATGACCTGGACAGCAATTCAGTTTTGACCTTTCACAATGTTCAGACCACAATGACCTCCAAAAAGATTGAGATCATCACAATAGGGCATCTTTGAACAGAATAAGGGTCAGTGGCCTCTTCCGAGGTGCCACAGTTGTGCAAATAACTTTCAAAAGACCTCATATGCTGGTGTACTGGCAATGACTCACTGGTATTTGTGGTGCGTTTTGATAAGCTAAAACTGTTTGCCCCTACAGCATAGTGACAGATAGAGTTTTCAAGCGAAGGTGACAACAGATTCAGATGTCAATAAATCCTGCCTTGAGGGGGGTCTTGTCTTGTGTTCAGGCATTTCAAAGGCGAGTCTCTCCAGATACACAGGCACTGTCAATGCCTCCAATTCTTTTCATGGCCTGCCAAGCACAGAGCCTTCATCCACTCAATGGATTAGCACTTCTCTCATCCTCACACTCCATACTCACAGTCCATATGGCATTAAATGCAGAAAATAAGTGCTGAAAGATTCAAAATGCTTGTAAATAAAAGTGGTCAAAATGGAGAGGCTTATTTATTTATCAAAAGCACAGTAACATATCTAGAATAATATAGCTGCAAGTGGCAATCATTGGGGTCCAAGCATAAATGGCCCATGTGGATGGTAGTTTGTTTGTTGAAGCAGGTAAGCAATATGTGCTACTGTCAAAAGATACAATTGACTTCCAAATGAAATTGCTTATTTCAGCCTGCAAAAATTATTTTAATCATTTAAATAATATATAATAATCAACTAAACAAGGGGTATAAATACACAGGGAAAAAAAAGGGGGCACTAAACTAGACACAGGTGAAACTAATCAATTAACTAATCAGACATGGAGACAAACAAGGACACACTCAGAAACTGTGACATCCAAGTAAACATGAAATTCACACAGGGGAAAGTAAAAACAAAAAATATATTATGATGCTTATAGATTACATGTTAACATAACTGTATATATATATATACAGGGCCTAAAATTAACACTCGCCAAGCACCAAATGGGAGTAAAAATTGGCGTTGGCGAGTATATGAAACTGTGTCACTCGACAGTTGGCCGGTAACATTTTTATAAATTCTAACAATGCATGAACCTCTCCCGGAAGATCCAGGAGTCACCCGCATATTTATAGTGGCTCCCTGACACCTGCAAATTATATACAATGTCCTGAAAATCAAGTGAGCGAGAGAGAAAGGCTATTTCTACCTGGTATTCAGATGCGTTTTCGGTGAATCGACAGCAAGGCTAACCGGGTATGTGACAAACATAGCTCTGGCTTAGGGCCAATCAACATTATCTTTGCTTATACATTCAACTTAAACAGTAAAATTTAACAGTAAAACACTTAACTTAAAGAGTAACAATATTACTGATTTGACTGCACTGACACTATTGGATGAGAACTGAACTGAGTTGGACAATGACCACTGTTTTCTGCAGAACTGGTTTATAGACAAAATTAACTAATTTAATAATTGATTATCTGGTAACACTTCAGAATACTGACCCTTCATTAATGAATAACTACACAGGAACAAATGAGTAATGCATTATTAACACTCTAATAACTGCTATTAACTAACAAGAAACTCTGATTAACGAATTAGTTAGTAATAGTGTTCAGTTGAATGTGGAGATGCACTATTAGCTAATCAGTAACTACTATTTTTATACCTCCCAGGGAACTACTAAGAACTACGATATACAGGTTAATAATTAATGTGAATATTACATAATGTATAATTAATTCTAAAGTGAAGATCATGGTAACCCACTAGTAATGACTGAAGTATTACCAAATCCTTCAGAAGGAATTACTAATTATTTGGATCAGTATTCTAAAGTGAAAAACATGATAACTATCTAGTAACTACTGGAGTCATTGTAAAATTGTAAGGTTTTTGTAAAGTATTGGATAGTAATAGCTCAAGAGTTACTACATAATTCTAAAGGATCTACTACTTATTTGGATCAGTATTCTAAAGTGAAGATCATGGTAACCCACTACTAATTACTTAGGTGTTACCAAATACATCAGAAGGAATTACTGAACTGAAAAACTGAACTGAATCAACACTGAACTAACTTCAATTGAACAATGTCAGATATCACCCTGCAAATACTCTTTCCGGGTGATGGCACAATGATGTGGCAAGAGGGGTGTGGTTCAGCGAAATCTGTGACAGGAGAGAGACAGTCAGGAGACAGGCGGTGAGTAAGTGGGTCAAGTGCAAATGACAAAAACCTGTGTCTTGTTTCAGTAATTGGCATGAAGAGACCATATAAAGCCACCTGGGAAAGGAGAAGCATAGAGAGGGTCTGACTGCAGACTCGTGGTGCTGGAATCTTTGCTGGAAAGCCCTGGAGAGCGTGATGATCCACTGAGCAGGACTGCGTGATTGAGAGCGCACGAAGCACGGATTTATGTTATATTGTGTTTATTGTTTTTTGAAAATAAAACCACGAGTCTGTCAAAGCCAACCAGCACTTCTTCCTTCATTTTACTGAATCTTGTTACACACAAGTTTGTTCATTCAATAGTATTGTGAAAGTGACATAGAGTGTGAGGAAATAGGAAATCCGAACACAAGTGGTCACAGGATACGCATTTGAAATACATGATAATACCAGGTGAAAATGGTAATATGTTTTGGCTGAACATTTGTAATCTTAATAGCAGGTGGAAACAGAGCTTCTGTCTTACATGCTCGATTTACGAGATACTGCATAATTTGCGAGCATCAGGGAGCCGCTATTAATATGTGGGAGACTCACGGAACTTTCGGGAGAGATGGGATGTCTGCAGTCTAAACTGAAAATGTTGAACTTGTCACTGTAGAAATTGACAGTCTGCAATGTATTTTAATTATATGTAAGTCAAGTTACTTTAATTTATATAGTGCTTTGTACAATACAGATGTACAATACATATGTTTCAAAGAACTTTACAGTGAAATTATTCAATGACAGTCCATTTCGGCTGTACAGCAGCTCTAAAATCAAATAGTGTCATTAGCTGTGTTTCCACTGTCAGGCCAAGAGGGAGCATGTTAGTGCATGCCAAGGCCAGTTGAGTTTCCACTGTCACATCTGGGGCTTAATCAGGCCTCATCGGGGCTTCCTCAAGGCCAATGGCCGGAGTTTTTGGCCCGGTGAATACCTTGGTCCAGAGCGGGCCAACTGGGGCTTGGGAGTGGTCATAAACAAAGGCGGAGTTTACCCAATTCAGGAGATGGTCAACACCGCTGCTCATTTCCCCATGTTATAATATTAGGCTACCAGGTAACTTTCAGCTCAAAACTCACTTTTAGACACCAGCGAGTGTTTGAAATAACTTCCTTGCATTCCGAAGGGTTTTCTGATCACTGTATGATGCAGAAATATGTTTATATGTGATGCTAAAGACTACTTATGCTAACCATTGTGATACTAAATACTAGTGTATGTTTATGGAAAATATCAGATACTGCTCGAGGAACACAGACAAATCATATATGATTATAATCATGTATTCATTTGATTTCATGTTTTATCTGTCTCTTCCCTGTGCCTTTGTTGATACCGGACTAATACATCTGCATATTTGTCATAAAAAAAACACTCCGTATAACTCATAACTCCTGTTTTCTTCTTGTGAGATCCCTCTGTTGCTCTGTCTGAAAGAAAAACAGTATATTAAGACAGGAGAGATCGCTCAAATTTCATGGCTGCATAATTTCGTGGTTGCATAATTTTATTGAAAACTAATAGAAATGCTGACTCTTCCTAAAGAAATGTGATGTAAACATACAATATTTTATCAATATTTTTCTACATGTTTAAGCCTTTGGACTTAAAAGCCTTAAATGGAGTTGTTGTGTGCATTCCTGTGATTGCAAATAATTCATGTGATGTGTTCTCTTTTTATGTGAAATGGCAAATACTAGTTTGATTCAGCATGATTGATTTGCACTCCTGACACAAATTAATAAATTATATTACATCAAAAGACATAGTCTTTATTGTTATGATCCATCAGAGAAAACAGGTTTTAGGGTAGCACTGCGGGGCTTGACAGTGGAAATGCAACTGTCGAGACTATTGGCCCCATCATTGCATCATTGCAAGGTTCGAGACTATTGGCCCCACCTGGCTTGCACTGGCCTGACAGTGGAAAAGCGGCTATTGTCCCATATCATAAATGCTGTAATGGCTTAACGACAGCAGTCAACAGCTTTGAGAATCTATAATGTTAAATAAAAGTCTGCAGACAAATGTTGTAACTTTTATGCTTAATTCACTTGCACATGCACTGTTGTATGCGTACCGTCCTTAAGGCTGATTTATACTTCTGCGTCGGACCTACGCCGTAGGCTCTGTGCTGCAGGCTATGCGTCTGTTTTCATTTATACTTCTGCGTCTTTTTCCATGTCGATGTGCATGCAGACCACTAGTAGGCAGTGTCTGCGGTCATGTTGAGTATCAAGGCAAAAGCCGAAGAAGAAGCAGCTTGTCTTGTACGTTGTCAGAGGCGCTTACAAATAGAAGTGGCAGAGAAGTGGCAAATAGGTAATGACTTTTGTTGCAGTAGACTACATGTGTCCCCTGAAACAGAGCATTTTTTCATTCCTATGGAAGTTGAAAATTCTAGCTCTTCTCCAATTGCTCCGCGCCAGTTTTTTAACCTGAGGGAGGGGTTCTAGCAGACCAATCACAGCGCTTGTGTCCGCGTAGAATTGATGCAAAGAGGTTTTTGAAGAGGTGCATGTCAGGCTACATCATAGGCTACGTCGTAGGCTACGCGTGGTACACACAGCCCATGCTGTAGCTACAGAGCACACTCGACGCAGAAGTATAAATCAGCCTTTGGTCACAAAAATCTGTATGCGGCCACTGTTCAGATTTGGGCTTTTATAGCCGTTACTTTCTGGTCCCCAAGAAAGATGGCGGTCTCAGACCCATCTTAGATCTCAGGATCCTGAACCACTCCCTCATGAGACGGAAGTTCAAGATTCTGACGCTGAAGCAGATCCTCGCACAGATTTTTCACGAGGACTGGTTCTGCTCACTGGACCTGAAAGATGCCTACTTTCACATCCAGATAGCCCCCCACCACAGGCGGTTCTTGAGATTCGCCTTCAAGGGTGTGGCTTACCAATACACGGTCCTACCCTTCGGGCTGTCCCTGGCTTCTCGCACTTTTACCAAGTGCATGAATGCGGCTCTTTCCCCACTCAGACAGATGGGAATCCGTGTTCTGAATTATCTCGACGATTGGCTCATTCTGGCCCACTCGCGAGCAGAGCTAGAACTTTACAGATCTGTGCTCCTCAGCCATCTAGAATGCCTGGGACTCAGGGTCAACCTATCCAAGAGCTCGCTGCTTCCCAGCTAACGCATTTCGTTCCTGGGAGCGGTTTTCGACTCTGTCCGCATGACGGCAGTAGTCTCGCCAGAGCACTCTGGCCATTCAGCAGCTCGCGGCTTCTGTCATAAACAAAGCCTACCTTCCTCTGAAGTCCTTCCAGAGGCTATTAGGGCTGATGGCTTCCGCCTCCCCAGTTCTACAGCTCGGCCTTCTTCGGATGCGGCCTCTGCAGTACTGGCTGAAGTTTCCGGGCCCCCCCCCCACGCCTGGCAACATGGCCGCTTCTGTCTCAAGGTCAATCAGGCCTGTCTATCAGCCCTGAAGCCCTGGTTGAACCCCGAGTGGTTCAAGCGTTGCGTACCCCTTCAGGCGGTGTCGCGAAGGCACTCTTTGCGAGGGCAGACCGGCCTTCGGCTCGTGGTCACACGAGGAGAGCCATCTTCATATCAACTGCCTCGAGATGCTGGCAGTGATACGTGCCCTTCACTTCTTTCAGGCTACCCTGACGGGACGCCACGTCCTAGTCCAATCGGACAGCATGACGGTGGTGTCGTACATAAATCACCAGAGAGGTCTTTCATCCAGCCGCTTATGCACACTGGCGAAGCGTCTTCTGGAATGGGCTCTACCCAGATTTCTGTTACTCAGGGTGACACACATTCCTGGCAAAACCAATCTAGGAGCAGATATGCTGTCTCGGAGCAATGTTCCCTCAGACGAGTGGATGCTCCACCCCCAGACGGTTCTCACAATATGGGAATTCTTCGGGAAGGCAGAGGTCGACCTCTTCGCCTCTGAAGACAATTCTCATTGCCCAACTTATTTCTCGAGGAAGGACAACGCGCTGGCCCACCATTGGCCCAGCACCCTTCTTTACGCATTCCCCCCGATCGCTCTGATTCCTCAGGTTATCAGATGAATCAAGGAAGACAAGCACAGAGTCCTCCTGGTGGCCCCGCTCTGGAGGAGCCAGGTTTGGTCCTCAGAGCTGTTCAGGCTCTCCACGAGAGCCCCGTGGCCCATTCCTCTGAGACGGGACCTTCTTTCTCAGGCAAACAGGACAATTTGGCACCCACAGCCAGAACTTTGGGCTCTGCACTTATGGTCCCTTGACGGGAGCCGGTCAACCTCCCCGGGGACGTGTTGAATACCATCTCTCAGGCGAGAGCTCCGTCTACGAGACGTCTCTATGCCCAGAAATGGTCAGTCTTTGTTGATTGGTGCTCTGCACGCAACATAGATCCAGCGGAGTGTGACGTATCTCCGATACTGTCCTTTCTCCAAGAGCATTTGAATTCAGGGCAAGCCCCTTCAAGGCTCAAAGTTTACGTAGCAGCCATCGCACCGTTTCACTCTCCTATCGCTGGCCAGTCGGTGGGGAGAAACGGCCTAGTGGTACGTTTCTTGAGGGGTGCTAGGCGATTGAATCCTCCTCGCCCCCTCACTGTTCCCACCTGGGACCTATGGTCCTTAGGGCTCTCAAAGGACATCCCTTTGAGCCGCTGTGCTCAGCTGACCTCAAGCCCCTGACGCTTAAGACCGCTCTGCTGCTGGCTTTAGCATCGGTAAAACGTGTCGGCGATCTGCAGGCCCTCTCTGTGAGCCCTGCTTGCCTTGAGTTTGGGCCCAACGACTCTAAAGTCGTATTGAAACCCAGGCATGGCTACGTCCCCAACGTGCTCGCGACCCCGTTCAGAACACAGGTCATCTCCCTCTCTGTGCTCCCTGTCTTGTCAGAAGAGCAAGAGCTGGCGTTGCTCTGCCCTGTTAGGGCATTGAGAACTTATGTAGAGCGATCACAGCCTTTTCGGCTATGTGATCAGCTCTTTGTTTGCTTTGGCGGCCGCACCAAAGGGTCTCCGGTCTCAAAGCAACGCCTCTCGCGTTGGATTGTCGACGCCATAGCTCTTTGTTACTCCTCCATGGGCTCAGAATGCCCCATAGGAGTTAGAGCTCACTCCATTAGAAGTATGGACTCTTCATGGGCCAGGTCCAGTGGAGTTTCTATCAAAGACATCTGTGAGGCGGCCGGCTGGTCCTCGCTGCCCACCTTTGTCAGATTTTACCAGTTGGACGAGCCCCGCCTCAAACCGGTTCAGGAGTGATCTCCTCTTGCAGTGTAACTATTGGTTCAACGGCTTCGGCCTTCTCATTAGTTTCGTGAACCCCCCTAGGCGTCCCAAGCTTGTCCAGTCGTTCCCTGCCGTGGCACGGCGCAGTTGAATTCGTTCCCCATACGCAGTACGAGTGAAGTATCGAAAGGGAACGTACTCGGTTACTAACGTTACCTCGGTTCCCTGAGATACGGAATGAGTACTGCGTTACTTGCCGTGCCACGAGGCTGCGGCTTCAGGGTCGTTGCTTCAGTCGATATGGCCTGAAATCTTATGGCGAAATGCCCGCTTATATAGCACTAAACCCCGCCCCTTTCGGCGGGAATATTCGCGCGCTTTGTCGCCATAGGCAGCGCAGCTATGTCGTGCCGTCATTGGTTCAACAACTTCTCATGAGTGAACCAATGACGATGCAGTTACACTGCGTTATTGAAAAAGGCTTCAGTGACGGGGAAAAAGGGAGACTTTTCCCCATACGCAGTACTCGTTCCGTATCTCAGGGAAACGAGGTTACGTCAGTAACCGAGTACGTTACTGTAGTCTTTATTGCAATTCTACATTCTACTTTCTACATTAGAAAATGAAATGCTACATGTCATTTTATTGCAAGAAACCCATAGCAGAGTGGGGGATATGGTGGAAGGGTCAGCATATACTTAGCTGATTCTTCCACAATCTAAGACAAATCTGAGCACTGGGATTGCTCCCTTTTTTTCTCCAGATAATTTAATAAATGAATCCAGATCATCCAGATCCAGATAATCCAGATAAGTTAATATTGAAAAAACAGAAGAATTTGTAAAAGGTTGTCTTGTAACTTTATTGAAGGAACGACAATTTATGTTATAAATCTTTATGCACCATATGTGGGACATGAGTGACTACAGTTATTTAGTATACTAACTAATGTTTTAAAACAAGATTTTAGTGATGGAAACATCCTTATTGTCGAAGATTAGAACTGTACTTAATGTTTCAATTTTGACTGTGACAAGATTAGTGAAAGAGGCTGAACTTTTCGATATGTTGAGAATCAAACATTTCAAAACAAACGATTTGGGGGATATTATTTTGCTTTAAAAAATATTATTAATAAACTATTAATAATAAATAACATCCTCATCATCATTCAGATCATCGCAGAAGGGGCTTGAGATCACTGGGCCTGGTATGTGCTATTTGTAAGTGTTGTGGGCTTTTACAGCACATTTCACTATTTGTAAGTGTTGTGGGCTTTTGCAGTGCATTTGTCTATTTGTAAGTGTTGTGGAGTTTTGCAGCACATGTGTTGTCAAACTGATGAAGATGTTTTCTTTATTTGCTGGTGTTTTTTCTATTTGCATGTTATTTCTTCATTTGCAGCGCGTTGATCTCTCTCGGCCACCGTATATTTTGGCTTCAAGGGGCATCAGACAAGGATGCCTTTATCAAGGAAATTTTACAGCATTGCTATTGAACGATTACTTTTTAACAGTCAGGGGTTGGCCATTGTGCCAGTGATACCACCTCGGTTTTTTTCTTACCAGTGCGAAAGAGACTCAAAATACTCTGTCAATTTTGGACATACAAATAATATTATTAAAAAACTATTGAATGTCTTCTTTTGTTTGTGTACACTCACAGTAAAAACAAAATGTTGTGCTTTTTGTAAAATAAAGAAAACTAACATGATGCACGAGCTGCAGTCTATTTCTCAATGAAGTCCATTCTGATAGTCCTCAGAAAATGAGCTGTAACTTAGTGAATACTAATCACACAAACATGAGACATATATCTAAAAAAACATTGAAATGCCAGATTTTAAATAATGTAAGTCAAATCGAAAACAAATATTCTGTGTTTATGCAATCCGTTTTAAAATAGAGAGAGGTCAGTCATTCGCGAGTCATCTCATTATCCACTAATGCGGCCACGCCCACGGAGAGCACGCCTTATTCAAACATTCTGAGGCGATCCATGCAACAGAGTGAATGCCTGCATAGGCTCAAAATATGCATCAAACTTAGTCAGATTCATGTACATCATTTTGAGATACAGTGGGGAATAATTCTGGAATAATTTACCTCAAAAGAAGAGCATGACTTTCAATTTCATTTTGAAGATCAAGCCGATGGTTGTGAATGGTAAGTTTTTTTATTTTTTATTAAGTTCTTTATTCTAATCGTGATATAGTGTCTGTGAATATTAAACCGCAAAAAGACTGTTAACATATGATTCCTGCAAGTTTTGTATTTCTCGGTGTGAATTAATGGGGCAGATTGCGCAGTTTCGTTTACTACACGCACCTTACATTAGTAAATTGCCATATTGGCTACTCCCAAACCATATTGCTATATGGAGATGAATGAAATCGACTGAAATACATGATAAATACTGAAGTGCAACATATTAAACATATTAACATTTAGTCTCTGTAATATAACAAATATAATATATAAAATGCCATAGAGGTAATATGAATGTTTAGATGCTTTGCATCACAGAAATTATATTTTACATTATATTTTAAATATAAAACCATTATTAGGGGCCAAGCACGAAGGTGCTTAGGCACCTATTGTTATTGTTGGCGTTCCGTACGCTTATTAGGGGCCAAGCACCGACGGTGCAGAGGCACCTATTGTTATTGTTGGCATTCTTTTTTTTTAATTTTTTTTATTATTATTAGGGGCCAAGCACCGAAGGTGCTTAGGCACCTATTGTTATTGTTGGCGTTCCGTACGCTTATTAGGGGCCAAGCACCGAAGGTGCGGAGGCACCTATTGTTATTGTTGGCGTTCTTTTTTTTTTTTTTTAGGGGCCAAGCACCGAAGCTGCTTAGGCACCTATTGTTATTGTTGGCGTTCCGTACGCTTATTATTAGGGGCCAAGCACCGAAGGTGCGGAGGCACCTATTGTTATTGTTGGCGTTCCTTTTTTTTTTAGGGGCCAAGCACCGAAGGTTCTTAGGCACCTATTGTTATTGTTGGCGTTCCGTACACTTATTAGGGGCCAAGCACCGAAGGTGCGGAGGCACCTATTGTATCTGTTAGATTTCTTTTTTTAGGGGCCAAGCACCGAAGGTGCTTAGGCACCTATTGTTATTGTTGGCGTTCCGTACGCTTATTATTAGGGGCCAAGCACCGAAGGTGCGGAGGCACCTATTGTTATTGTTGGCGTTCTTTTTTTTTATTTTTTCTTCTTCTTCTTCTTCTTCTTCTTTTTCTTCTTCTTCTTCCGCTCTTGAAGTCTATGACAGCCCATAGAACCGCTTGCGGGAAAGTTATGAAATTTGGCACACAGTTAGAGGACAGTCTGATCTATGTCCATAGCAAATTTGGAGTCTCTAACTCAATCCCTCTAGCGCCACCAGCTGTCCAAAGTTGCACTTATGTTTATGTTAATAACTTTTTAACCATAAGGGTTAGAAACAAAATTCTTTTTTCCTCTGATTCCTTGGCTCAAGCCGAATCGATTGCCATTTTCCGACATGAAAATTTTTCCGCCATTTTGAATTTTCTGAAAAATATACTTTTTCGAACTCCTCCTAGGCCGTTACTCCGATTTTCATGAAAATTGAATCAGATCATCTTCAGACCATGCTGACAAAAAGTTATGGAATTCAAGTTGATTCCTCAAACCGTTTTCGAAAAACTCACGAACGAATTGTACGTAGTGCTTGCGAAAACAGAAGTAAGGCTGTATCTCCGCAACGCTTTATCGTATTCAGACCAAACTTGGTACATGTCATCACAAGCATGACCTGAGGTACCATGCAGTGTTTCTGTGCAGCGCCACCTACTGGTGCGGAGATATGAAAAATGGGTATTTTTGCTTATAACTTCTGATGGGTTTGTCCAAAAATCATAAATTTGGTCTCGTTGGATTCAGGGAATCATACCGAGTCGAATGATATCCAATTTTCCCACTTCGACCATTTTGGCCGGCGGCCATTTTGAATTTTGTGCTAAAATGCTGTATTTTACGAACGCATTAACATATCTTTACAAAAGTCGGTATGGGTCATCAGCACAATGCCCTGAGGGAGTCTGAGAAGTTTCAGAACAGCGCCACCTTGTGGTCAAAAGTTATAACAAAATGTACAAAAATGTTAATAACTTTTGACTGTATTCACCAATTGTAATGAAACTGGTCTCAGTTGATTCCTTGGGTCATGCTGAGAACATAGATATCAAATTTGCCATAGTCAGCTAAACTTCTTGTCCGCCATATTGTTTTTCTTTAAAAACCTACTTTTTCGAACTCCTCCTAGATCGTTGCTCCGATTTTCACCAAAATTGAACCGTATCATCTTCTGACCATGGCGACACAAAGTTATGGATTTCAAGTTGATAAGTCAAACCGTTTTCGTATACCGGAGCAATGAATTTGAGGCATGATGCAAAACACACTCTTGAAGCTGTATCTCTTCAGTGCTTTGACATATTGACACCAAACTTTGCAAGTATCATTGTCACCTCACTCTGACCATACCACAACAATTTGGACACAGCGCCACCTATTGGTTGAAAGTGATGAACCAGTCAATCATAATTTTTGATCATTTTTCAGCTCTTTTATCTAAAATGATCTTAATAGGTCTTTAATTGCTCACTGCTGCAGTTAGCCTGATGCTCCCAGTCGTGTTGGCTTGCTTCTTGTGCCATTTTTGTGCTTGGCCCCGTAATTGCTGCTTGCAGCTATATTTAGGGGCCAAGCACCGAAGGTGCGGAGGCACCTATTGTTATTGTTGGCGTTCTTTTTTTTTTTTTTTTATTCTTCTTCTTCTTCTTCTTCTTCTTCCACTCATGAAGTCTATGACAGCCCATAGAGCCGATTGCGGGAAAGTTATGAAATTTGGCACACAGTTAGAGGACCGTCTGATCTATGTCCATAGCAAATTTGGAACCCCTAACTCAATCCCTCTAGCGCCACCAGCTGTCCAAAGTTGCACTTATGTTTATGTTAATAACTTTTGAACCATAAGGGTTAGAAACAAAATTCTTTTTCCTCTGATTCCGTGGGTCAAGACCCTATGACGTCATTTTCCGTCATGAAAATTTTTCCGCCATTTTGAATTTTCTGAAAAACTTACTTTTTCGAACTCCTCCTAGGCCGTTACTCCGATTTTCATGAAAATTGAATCAGATCATCTTCAGACCATGCTGACAAAAAGTTATGGAATTCAAGTTGATTCCTCAAACCGTTTTCGAAAAACTCACGAACGAATTGTACGTAGTGCTTGCGAAAACAGAAGTAAGGCTGTATCTCCGCAACGCTTTATCGTATTCAGACCAAACTTGGTAAATGTTATCACAAGCATGACCTGAGGTACCATGCAGTGTTTCGGCGCAGCGCCACCTACTGGTGCAGAGATATGAAAAATGGTCATTTTTGCTTATAACTTTTGATGGGTTTGTTCAAAAATCATAAATTTGGTCTCGTTAGATTCGGGGCATCATGTCGATTTGACTGATATCCAATTTTCCCATATCGGCCATTTTGTCCGTCAGCCATTTTGAATTTTGTGCTAAAATGCTGTATTTTACGAATGCATTAGCATATCTTTACGAAACTCGGTATGGGTCATCAGCACAATATCCTGAAGGAGCCTGAGAATTTTCGGAGCAGCGCCCCCTTGTGGTCAAAAGTTATAACAAAATTTACAAAAATGCTAATAACTTTTGACTATTTTAATTCATTGTAATGAAACTGGTCTCAGTTGATTCCTTGTGTCATATCGAGAACATAGATATCAAATTTACCATAGTTGGCTGAACTTCCTGTCCGCTATATTGTTTTTCTTTAAAAACCTACTTTTTCGAACTCCTCCCAGACCGTTGCTTCGATTTTCACTAAAATTGAAATGTTTCATCTCCAGACCATGCCGACAAAAAGTTATTGATTTCAAGTCGATAGGTCATACCGTTTTTGTATACCGGAGCAACGAATTTGAGGCATGATGCAAAACCCACTCCTGAAGCTGTATCTCTGCACTGCTTTATCATATTCAGAACAAACTTCGTACATGTCATCACAAGCATGACCTGAGGCATCATGCAGTGTTTCGGCGCAGCGCCACCTACTGGAGTGGAGATATGAAAAATGGCTGTGTTTGCTTATAACTTCTGATGGGTTTGACCAAAATTCATAAATTTGGTCTCGTTAGATTCGGGGCATCATGTCGATTTGACTGATATCCAATTTTCCCATATCGGCCATTTTGTCCGTCAGCCATTTTGAATTTTGTGCTAAAATGCTGTATTTTACGAATGCATTAGCATATCTTTACGAAACTCGGTATGGTTCATCAGGACAATGCCCTGAAGGAGCCTGAGAAGTTTTGGACCAGCACCACCTTGTGGTCAAAAGTTATAACAAAATTGACAAAAATGCTAATAACTTTTGATTATATCTACCGATTGTAATGAAATTGGTCTCAATAGATTCCTTGGGTCATGCTGAGAACATAGATATCAAATTTGCCATATTCAGCTGAACTTCCTGTCCGCCATATTGTTTTTCTTTAAAAACCTACTTTTTCAAACTCCTCCTAGACCTTTGCTCCGATTTTCACCAAAATTGAACCGTATCATCTTCAGACCATGCCGACAAAAAGTTATGGATTTCAAGTTGATAAGTCAAACCGTTTTCGTATACCGGACCAAAGAATTTGAGAGATGATGCAAAAATGACTCTTGAAGCTGTATCTCTACAATGCTTTGACATATTCAGACCAAACTTGGTACGTGTCATCACAAGTATGACCTGAGGCATCATACAGTGTTTCGGCGCAGCGCCACCTACTGGAGTGGAGATATGAAAAATGGCTATTTTTGCTTATAACTTCTGATGGGTTTGACCAAAATTCATTAATTTGGTATGGGTCATCAGGACAATGCCCTGAAGAAGCCTGAGAAGTTTCTGACCGGCGCCACCTTGTGGTCAAAAGTTATAACAAAATTTACAAAAATGCTAATAACTTTTGACTGTATTAACTGATTGTAATGAAACTGGTCTCAGTAGATTCCCTGGGTCATGCTGAGAACATAGATATCAAAATTGCAATAGTCAGCTGAACTTCCTGTCCGAAATATTGTTTTTCTTTGAAAACCTACTTTTTCGAACTCCTCCTAGACCGTTGCTCCGATTTTCACCAAAATTGAACCGTATCATCTTAAGACGATGTCAACAAAAAGTTATGGATTTCAAGTCGATAAGTCAAACCATTTTCGTATACCAGAGCAAAGAATTTGAGGCATGATGCAAAAATGACTCTTGAAGCTGTATCTCTGAAATGCTTTGACATATTGACACCAAACTTTGGTCACAGCGCCACCTATTGGCCGAAAGTGATGAACCAGTAAATCATAATTTTTGATCATTTTTCAGCTCTTTTGCCTAAAATCATCTTAATAGGTCTTTAATTGTTCACGGCCGTGTTGGCTGGCTTTTTGTGCCGCTTGTGTGCTTGGCCCCCGTAATTGCTGCTTGCAGCTATATTTATTCTTCTTCTTCTTCCGCTCTTGAAGTCTATGGCAACCCATAGAACCGCTTGCGGGAAAGTTATGAAATTTGGCACACAGTTAGAGGACAGACTGATCTATGTCCTTAGCAAATTTGGAACCCCTAACTCAATCCCTCTAGCGCCACCAGCTGTCCAAAGTTGCACTTATGTTTATGTTAATAACTTTTGAACCATAAGGGTTAGAAACAAAATTCTTTTTTCCTCTGATTCCTTGGCTCAAGCCGAATCGAAGCTTACTTTTTCGAACTCCTCCTAGGCCGTTACTCCGATTTTCATGAAAATTGAATCAGATCATCTTCAGACCATGCTGACAAAAAGTTATGGAATTCAAGTTGATTCCTCAAACAGTTTTCGAAAAACTCACGAACGAATTGCACGTAGTGCTTGCGAAAACAGAAGTAAGGCTGTATCTCCGCAACGCTTTATCGTATTCAGACCAAACTTGGTACATTTCATCACAAGCATGACTTGAGGTACCATGCAGTGTTTCGGCGCAGCGCCACCTACTGGTGCGGAGATATGAAAAATGGGTATTTTTGCTTATAACTTCTGATGGGTTTGTCCAAAAATCATAAATTTGGTCTCGTTGGATTCGGGGAATCATGCCGAGTCGAATGATATCCAATTTTCCCAATTCGGCCATTTTGAATTTTGTGCTAAAATGCTGTATTTTACGAACGCATTAACGTATCTTTACAAAACTTGGTATGGGTCATCAGCACAATGCCCTGAAGGAGCCTGAAAAGTTTCGGCACAGCGCCACCTTGTGGTCAAAAGTTATAACAAAATTGACAAAAATGCTAATAACTTTTGATTATATCTACCGATTGTAATGAAACTGGTCTCAATAGATTCCTTGGGTCATGCTGAGAACATAGATATCAAATTTGCCATATTCAGCAGAACTTCCTGTCTGCCATATTGTTTTTCTTTAAAAACCTACTTTTTCAAACTCCTCCTAGACCTTTGCTCCGATTTTCACCAAAATTGAACCGTATCATCTTCAGACCATGCCGACAAAAGTTATGGATTTCAAGTTGATAAGTCAAACCGTTTTCGTATACCGGAGCAAAGAATTTGAGAGATGATGCAAAAATTACTCTTGAAGCTGTATCTCTACAATGCTTTGACATATTCAGACCAAACTTGGTACGTGTCATCACAAGCATGACCTGAGGCATCATACAGTGTTTCGGCGCAGCGCCACCTACTGGAGTGGAGATATGAAAAATGGCTATTTTTGCTTATAACTTCTGATGGGTTTGACCAAAATTCATTAATTTGGTATGGGTCATCAGGACAATGCCCTGAAGCAGCCTGAGAAGTTTCGGACCAGCGCCACCTCGTGCTCAAAAGTTATAACAAACTTGACAAAATGCTAATAACTTTTTTTTTTAATTGCTCACTGCTGCTGTTGGTCTGATGCTCACGGCCATGTTGGCTGGCTTCTTGTGCCGTTTTTGTGCTTGGCCCCGTAATTGCTGCTTGCAGCTATATTTTTTTATTAGGGGCCAAGCACCGAAGGTGCGGAGGCACCTATTGTTATTGTTGGCGTTCTTTTTTTTTCTTTTTTTTTTTTCTTCTTCTTCTTCTTCTTCTTCTTCTTCCGCTCTTGAAGTCTATGGTAACCCATAGAACCGCTTGCAGGAAAGTTGTGAAATTTGGCACACAGTTAGAGGACAGTCTGACCTTTGTCCACAGCAAATTTGGAGTCTCTAACTCAATCCCTCTAGCGCCACCAGCTGTCCAAAGTTGCACTTATGTTTATGTTAATAACTTTTGAAACATAAGGGCTAGAAACACAATTTTCCGTCATGAAAATTTTTCCGCCATTTTGAATTTTCTGAAAAACGTACTTTTTCGAACTCCTCCTAGGCCGTTACTCCGATTTTCACGAAAATTGAACCAGATCATCGTCAGACCATGCCAACAAAAAGTTATGGAATTCAAGTTGATTCCTCAAACCGTTTTCGAAAAACACGCGAACGAATTGTACGTAGTGCTTGCTAAAATAGACATAAAGCTGTATCTCCGCAACGCTTTATCGTATTCAGACCAAACTTGGTACCTGTCATCACAAGCATGACCTGAGGCAACATGCAGCGTTTCGGCGCAGTGCCACCTAGTGGTGCGGAGATATGAAAAATGTATGTTTTTGCTTATAACTTCTGATGGGTTTGTCCAAAAATCATAAATATGGTTTCGTTGGATTCGGGGAATCATGCCGAGTCGAATGATATCCAATTTTCACATATCGGACATTTTGACTGTCGGCCATTTTGAATTTTGTGCTAAAATGCTGTATTTTACGAACGCATTAGCGTATCGTTATGAAACTTGGTATGGGTCATCAGCACAATGCTCTGAAGGAGCATACCAAGTTTAGGACCAGCGCCACCTTGTGGTCAAAAGTTATAACAAAATTTACAAAAATGCTAATAACTTTTGAGTATATTAACCGATTGTAATGAAACTTTTTTCAGTAGATTCCTTGGGTCATGCTGAGAACAAAGATATCAAATTTGCCATATTCAGCAGAACTTCCTGTCTGCCATATTGTTTTTCTTTAAAAACCTACTTTTTCAAACTCCTCTGTAAGAACTGTGGACGAACCAGACAAATGAATCATTTAGATGATTCTTTCAAAACATAATTCTAATTCAGAATTGAGGTTCCGGCTCCGAACCGTCTGCAGATAAAGCCAGGCTGATTACTTTTACGACACAGGCTTCCTGATAGCAGAAGCGACATACCAAAGGGTCACCCAAGAAGACAGAGAGACAATCCAGACCCTTTTGTTTCCTTACTTCACAGGAGAGCCAAAGAGACTGTTGAACAAATAAATCTGCTTCAAAATTGTTCCAACAATTTTAACGGACTTATCAAACATCTTTTAACTACATACATTTTGCATTATGTGTCCACAAGTACTACCTGTAAACAGTTAGGCTTTAGAACACTCACAATTCGTGTAAATGCGTTAACTCTTGACTGAATGACTGGAAGTATGCCTTATTTGGACTTAATTTGATTCTTTCTCCCTTTCCTCTATTCTGACTTGAATGAAATCTGTTTAAAATGTATTGTATTCCATTTAATAGCAATTATGTTAAAATGGCACTCTGCTAAAGCAGAGACAGACCGGGATGTGACACTTATGTTTTATTGGGGGCAGAGGAAGGCCCTCTTGAAACAGGACAATGTCTGATTGGCCAAGACTCCTCAGAGGTGTGACAAACAACTAAGTTTAAATGATCATATTGCAAGATAGTGAATGGAGAGAAGTTGGTTAGTAAACGAACTGGAGTTGGTTAGTTCTGGTAAGAGAAACCATGACCAGAGTACCAAGAACAATGGAGTAACAAGAAGAACAGACCAGCCGCCCATTCAAGCCATCCAACCTTCACTCACTTTTCTTTTCTTTACTTAATTTTCCTTTACCGCTGAAAGTCTCGTGTCCTACGTTTCGCCGCAAAGTTCAACCAACGACTTTTGCCGCTTCAACTCCAGCGACAAAGAGACTTCCTTCATTGTTCCACACGGACCTGATCTGGACCAATCATCGACTTGGGAAACCCCTCTCTGCACGACGAGGGAAATTCACCTTTAAGTCAACGCAAGCAAGTACCTCCAGACCAAAACTGAACTGGTGCATAAATGAATGATTCATGGTTCGTTCTGGTCCTTGAAATGCATTGATAGGAATTCGGTTAATCAGATCACTCTCTCTCTCTCTCTCTCTCTCTCTCTCTTTCAAAACTCTTTCTCTCTCATTTCCTTCTTACTGCAACGCGTATGAATGTGTGTGTGTGTATGTGCGTGCCTTTGTGTTAGATTAGTTTGTGTTAGAATAAATAAAATCTCTTGTAGATTTTAAAAGGAAAGTGTCTTGTATTATGTGCTTTATGATTTAATGTCTTAAACTGTGATCAAGTTACCGTGCTCTAATCAGTGTTTTCACGATTGTTGGATATTTATATCCGTTACAAGAGCTTATTACGGCTCGAGCAAATGAACGCTGGACGAATCAGTTGCTCGGTCGTAATATAAACAACTCTTTATAATTCCCTAAATATTTCATTTGAGCTAATTTTACTTCCTAGGGTGTTTTCCCTACAGTAATGGTGGAGAATGATTCGGGCAGTTTAATCTAAATTTGGAGCACATTTCAAGTCATTTTTCTTTTTATCAACGCAAATTATTAAACCCCTCAGTGTTTGTGTGACGTATGCAGCGCGCACGGCGCGGTCCGTTTGAACGAGTGCTTGAATGAGTGAGAGCTGTAACCCCAGTCTGCTGTCTTGTCTCTAAACTCCAGTCTGCAGTAAATTTCAGATCTGTATCACACATACTATAAGGTAAGAATTAAGCGTGTTCCTTAAATTCTAGAATGCCTTGTTTATAGCTATCCTGATGTCTGCGTGTTCCAGCGTCATTCAAATAGCTATAATAACGTTAATGTGTATCAGAGAGCTGAATTGAAAATAAACTGCATTTAGTTTAAATAGTCTGTGCAGGACGAATACTCTCCTCACAGAACGGCAAGATCGAGCGTGTTCCTCGATCTGTTTCTAAAACCATATATTTATAGCCAAAGTGTCAGTGCGTGTTCCACTGTACTAAATCTGCTATATTCTCCCTTTGTAAAACAGTAACGCTATACGCTTGCTTGTTTTATATTTATAGCTAAACTGGTTATAGTGCGTGTTCCACTGTACTCAATCTGCTATTTTCCCCTTTGTAAAACAGTAACGCTATACGCTTGCTTGTTTTATATTTATAGCTAAACTGGTTATAGTGCGTGTTCCACTGTACTCAATCTGCTATATTCTCCCTTTTGCTAAACGCTATACGTTTGCTTGTTTGAGCTCGTGTAACACTACGTATGTCCGAGCGCAATTTGTGATTTGAAACTGTTATATTTTGCACGCAAAGAGACCCTCCGAGGTCGCGATTTTTCCATCTATTACAGCAGAAAGCTATCACTTTAAGTTTAAGCCCCACGTCGTAAAACAGCTACGAGTGGTGTCTCTTATTTATAGAGTTGAAATGCGCCGACATTTCACGTAACGCTTGATTGTACGTGCATGTGTCTTTCATTTGTACAGTTACATGTATTTGATGTAATTCACATGTTCGCCACTATCATTTAGTTTGGTCGCCATAGTTACAGTCGTGGCACGGAAGTCTTAACCAACGCTTCCGGAAGAACGTCATTGTAAACAAACCGCACGGTGTTGCTAAAGCTAACCTCTGCAGTTGTTTACATTGAAGTTCATATGCTAAAGCCTTTAGCCTCGAAGCTAAGCTAGTTAACATCATTGTGTGAACGCAGTGTCTGTTTTAGCAACTAAGTGATTTAACCATTTAAAACACTTCAATTTTATGTACACTTGTTGGTCTGTCCTTATTTTCCCCTTGACTTTCTCACTGATTACCTTACCTATATTTTACTTTAAATAGAAAAATATTGGTTTACAATTATTAATCGTTTTACCTGCATTTGACTTGAAAAAGAAATACTGGCTTAGAATTTTTAATTGTCAAATTTGAATTTAATAAAACTAATTAAATTGAAATTGAAATCCTATTTTTCTAGAAAGTAATTTTAAATGATTTCTACATTTCCAAATTTCCATTATTTCTAATTTCATAATTTTCATAACTAAAATTATATTTTAGATCTAATTACTTCAGGTATGAATAAGCCTTGAACTTTAAAAGTTTAAGCAAACTTATTCCACCAAAGTTTTTCCTAATTTTGACTCACATTTGTTCATTATTTTATTGCGTTACATCTTTCTTTTCCTTTTCTTGGTTATACACTTAGCCACTCTATTTTATTTATTCATTTACCTCTTTGTTTAATTCCCTTTTTCTTATCTCATCCCATTATTTTCATTTTTTCTCTTTCTTACCTTTTTTCCTTTCCTCTTTGTATTCTAGCTTAGGAACGACACACCTGAGCCTTTTTAGGAGACATTGATAACTTATTACGAGTTTCAAACCAATCAGAGACAACCCTCTCTTACTAACATTTTTATTCTCATGGGTTAGTTGTCCATCAACTACCAATTATATCCTCGTAATTAGACAAAGGCTTCAGAGCCATTTGTGGATCTGGTCTCCTTTCTTCTCCTTTCCTTTTCCTCACGTGTTTCCTGCTTTCTTCCATCCTATTCTTCACTTTTGTAGGGATCAAGCTTGGACGAACCATCAATCAATTCTAAAGAAAGAGAAACACAATCTTTCCAAAGAAACAATTCATTAGGTTTTTGATTTTAATCAAACCCTTTTGTGTTCTCCATACTCCCTGCATTTGTAAACGCAATTTAAATTTTGACATTTCCTCCAAGAACATTTAACAGAGACAAGTGTTGAGCAACCGTTGCCTTCACAGCATCCCTGGTAAGCAGTTCAACTGAAGGTGTGTGGTGTCAATCCTGTCAAACTAAGAAAAGAGGTATCAGCATTATTATTGTCTTATTGTCCTTGCGAACATAAACAATAATATATATATTTTCTTTTCTTTTAGTTTTAGAAACAGTTGTTCATTAATAGAAAATATTTATTTGAAATAAATATTTCTCTAAATTAAAAAAAAAAAAAAAAAAACTTACAATTTGTTTTAACATTTTCTCTCTTTTCCCTTTCTCAGTTGAGTGACAAAGTCCTCAAATCACGAGTTGAAAACAGTTTTTCATTAATAGAAAATATTTATAGAAAATATTTCATCTATTGAAATTTGTTTTAACTTTTTCTCTTTCTCTCTCTTACTCAGTTGAGTGACAAAGCCTTCTCATCACTAGCCTACCTGTCTACAATCTGAGACCAACACGTAGCCATCACACTTCACGATTGGTGTACATTCACTGAACGACACTTAGCTGTTCCACCACATATAGGCTTGCACCCCACACAGATCTGTGTCAGTCTCTTCTCCCCAGCGTGCCAACATGTCGCAGACGGAAAACCCCACTGCCCAAGATGTGGACGCCTGGCTCAGCGGCATTACAAACTGCCTCATGCCAAAGACAATTGAACTGTTATTATTTTTAATAATAATCATAATTCTGAGAAGATTCCCGACGCATGATTCAAGCCAGAACCAAGACCACACTGAACTAGGCAAGATAACCAATTCTCTAAGCATTGCCTTCACAGCCCAGCTGAAACTAAGCGACAAGCACATCACCCACCTACAGGAGGAGCTGACACGTGCCCAGAGCCGCATAGACAAGCTGGAAGTGAAAGTCCAAGACGACTTCAAACGTCAGACCACTGAGTTCCTGAGAGAGCTGATGCACATCCAATGCTGCGCAGACCAGCACAAGGTGAAAGCTCAAGACAAACTTGTGGAGCAAGAAACAAAGGAACAAGTTGACAAGCTCCAAGAAGCCCTTGCAGTTGCGGAACGTGACAAGCAAGAATTAAAGACTGTCCAATGTCACCTGGTAAACCAACTAGAAAATGCCAATTCTGACATTAAAGATAAGAACTTTAAAATCAATGCTCTGGAAGACCATTTGAAATGGTACAGCACTGAAATGGACCATCTAAACCAACAATTAGACGATGCCAACGGCAAGCTCTACATGGTTAGAAATGAACTTAAACATGTTCACACCCAGAAACCAGAGTTAAGAAGGGAGGGGCCTCCCTCAGCATCACCACAGCTGAGCACAACAGAGTCCCCCATCCAAGAACTGCCATGCAACGGAAGAAGTGAGTGGCCACAACCCACAACATCACCGGCCTTCACTACAGAATTCTTCCCTGTCAACCAAAGAGAGCTCATCCATGCAGACCCCAAAGTTGCACACGAGATGACCCTTAAAGACCTTAACAAGCTGGCTAAGAACATCACACAGTTCAACCCGAACACCATGGAGAACCACAACATCCAGACTTACCTCCGAGATATTGACTTCTACCTAGAGGTGAGACCCAATGTGACTGACAGAGACAGGTTGTATCTCCTCAGGTCCACATCCAGCCCAGAGGTACGAAGCTTCTTAGATCGACAACCTGTTCACGTTAAGCACAACTACCAGCTATTACGTGAGTCACTGATCAAAGAATTTACAGGCCCAGAGTCTGAACATGGACTGTTAGTCGCCTTGGAAACCAAACAAGGTCGACAAGAGACTCCCCAAGCTTACTACAACCGTTTCCGACAAGCCTACTTAGGTGCACATCACGAACCTGAACTTGAAGAGGATGTGAACTTCAAAACCCTCTTCCTGAGAAACCTGCACCCTGGACTAAGTCACCATCTTGGCGTAATGGCCTGCCCAAGCACAATGTCAATCCAACAGCTACGTGACTTGACACACAAGGCCTACATCAAACAGAAGATGAACTCAAAGAAAGGTTTGAAAACAGCCACAATTTCAAACTCCGGCAGCCAAGACTCAAGCCGTGCACTGCAAGACAGCCAGTGGCATGACAATGCCACAGCCTGTCATAAAGGACACGGAGAACGTGACCCCCATGCCACTGACAGGTTCCACACCGACAGCTGGAAAATGCCATGGGACCAGCCACACTTCTCAAGAAACCCACCAGAAAGAAACATCTGGGATCCAAACTGGACAGCCAAAGTCCACCAACCAACACATTCAAATGCATCCACTGTGGGTAAGCGACGGCGGAACCCACCTCTGCATCACTCAGTTAAACACAGCACTGAGAACAAGAACGCCCAAGAACAAGACAGTTCCACCTCAGAAGACATGGAACAACTGATGAGGCAAATTACAGCGTTCTTTGCAAACAACATAAACAGCGACGATCACAAGGATCAGTCACCCTCGTTATGACTAGAGACGGAACGGAAGGTCAGTGATCACCTGATCCACCTTCCGAATGGAGATGACTGCCACCTGTTCTACAACAGCACAGAACGAAGCAGCCTCTTGCAGCCAAACACCGCTGGAAACTCAATAGTACCAGAGAACACAGTTCTGGTCACTCATCACCCACCAATAAACCCAACGAGTTCCCATCTCAAGAACCATGCTTGTGCAACAGTAACAACAGTAAGCACAGAAGGTCAGACAGTCTGTCACAACCAGAAGGCATTACAAAAGGAATGCAACGTAGGAGACAAAGTTTTGCACCACAGCTCAACACAGCCATGTCAAACTTCCTCCTACCTTCTGCCAAAGAACTTCCTGCCTAACTGGACTGACTCCCATCAACTTAGGGATGATCTCTCATCCCAAGTCCAAGATGCAAAGAGCCAATCTTCATCTAAGCCCTTCAAGAAAGGGGGGAGCAAGACAGACTGAACCAGATCTGACCATACATACACTGCACTACATTGCGTTTTACACTACATTACATTTTACACTACACTACATTAACATACTCACCAACATGCTCTTCCTACAGACAGATATTAGTTTCAGAACCTAGCTCAACATCGACTTAGCTACATTCACCATAAGAAACATGCAACCATCTGCCCAACAAGTAGAACACCTTTCATTAAGCTGGTACATGACATCTTAGATGCACGCAGTAGTGTTAGCCATACCAGGAAACACTTAAGTGTTTTATTTTGTTTTGTTTTCCTCTTCCTCTCTTTCCCTTCTTCTTTATAAGGTAAAATACCTGTCTGCCCCATAAGGGTCAAGGTCATGACATTAGGATTGACGCACCACGCCTAAGGTCTGAAAGCCATTTGAAAATTCAAATGTGAGCCCGAGAGAGCTCCATGATGGGTCACATCATTTTTACCACAAATGATGTCACCAGACAACCTAGAACAAGTTAGAAGAGATGGAAACTAACAATTTAATCACACAATGTAGAATAACAATCCCAAAATTGAACTTAATCCATCAGTACTCAGATAATCTAATGCCCTGCACCAGTATAGTGGTCAATCATGGAGGTGTTGTTTTGTTGTTGCTTTGTGTGTGTCTGCTTCGTGTCCATTTTTCTACAGTGTTCGCCGATGTCTTCATCTCAACACATCGCCGAACAAAGGGGGGATATGTAAGAACTGTGGACGAACCAGACAAATGAATCATTTAGATGATTCTTTCAAAACATAATTCTAATTCAGAATTGAGGTTCCGGCTCCGAACCGTCTGCAGATAAAGCCAGGCTGATTACTTTTACGACACATGCTTCCTGATAGCAGAAGCGACATACCAAAGGGTCACCCAAGAAGACAGAGAGACAATCCAGACCCTTTTGTTTCCTTACTTCACAGGAGAGCCAAAGAGACTGTTGAACAAATAAATCTGCTTCAAAATTGTTCCAACAATTTTAACGGACTTATCAAACATCTTTTAACTACATACATTTTGCATTATGTGTCCACAAGTACTACCTGTAAACAGTTAGGCTTTAGAACACTCACAATTCGTGTAAATGCGTTAACTCTTGACTGAATGACTGGAAGTATGCCTTATTTGGACTTAATTTGATTCTTTCTCCCTTTCCTCTATTCTGACTTGAATGAAATCTGTTTAAAATGTATTGTATTCCATTTAATAGCAATTATGTTAAAATGGCACTCTGCTAAAGCAGAGACAGACCGGGATGTGACACTTATGTTTTATTGGGGGCAGAGGAAGGCCCTCTTGAAACAGGACAATGTCTGATTGGCCAAGACTCCTCAGAGGTGTGACAAACAACTAAGTTTAAATGATCATATTGCAAGATAGTGAATGGAGAGAAGTTGGTTAGTAAACGAACTGGAGTTGGTTAGTTCTGGTAAGAGAAACCATGACCAGAGTACCAAGAACAATGGAGTAACAAGAAGAACAGACCAGCCGCCCATTCAAGCCATCCAACCTTCACTCACTTTTCTTTTCTTTACTTAATTTTCCTTTACCGCTGAAAGTCTCGTGTCCTACGTTTCGCCGCAAAGTTCAACCAACGACTTTTGCCGCTTCAACTCCAGCGACAAAGAGACTTCCTTCATTGTTCCACACGGACCTGATCTGGACCAATCATCGACTTGGGAAACCCCTCTCTGCACGACGAGGGAAATTCACCTTTAAGTCAACGCAAGCAAGTACCTCCAGACCAAAACTGAACTGGTGCATAAATGAATGATTCATGGTTCGTTCTGGTCCTTGAAATGCATTGATAGGAATTCGGTTAATCAGATCACTCTCTCTCTCTCTCTCTCTCTCTCTCTCTCTCTCTCTTTCAAAACTCTTTCTCTCTCATTTCCTTCTTACTGCAACGCGTATGAATGTGTGTGTGTGTATGTGCGTGCCTTTGTGTTAGATTAGTTTGTGTTAGAATAAATAAAATCTCTTGTAGATTTTAAAAGGAAAGTGTCTTGTATTATGTGCTTTATGATTTAATGTCTTAAACTGTGATCAAGTTACCGTGCTCTAATCAGTGTTTTCACAATTGTTGGATATTTATATCCGTTACAAGAGCTTATTACGGCTCGAGCAAATGAACGCTGGACGAATCAGTTGCTCGGTCGTAATCTAAACAACTCTTTATAATTCCCTAAATATTTCATTTGAGCTAATTTTACTTCCTAGGGTGTTTTCCCTACACCTCCTAGACCTTTGCTCCGATTTTCATCAAAATCGAACCGTATCATCTTCAGACTATGCTGACAAAAGTTATGGATTTCAAGTCGATAAGTCAAACCGTTTTCGTATACCAGAGCAACGAATTTGAGGCATGATGCAAAAATGACTCTTGAAGCTGTATCTCTGCAATGCTTTATCATATTCAGACCAAACTTGGTATGTGTCATCACAAGCATGACCTGAGGCATCATACAATGTTTCAGCACAGCGCCACCTACTGGAGTGGAGATATGAAAAATGGCTGTTTTTGCTTATAACTTCTGATGGGTTTGACCAAAATTCATAAATTTGGTATGGTTCATCAGGACAATGCCCTGAAGGAGCCTGAGAAGTTTCGGACCAGCACCACCTTGTGGTCAAAAGTTATAACAAAATTGACAAAAATGCTAATAACTTTTGATTATATCTACCGATTGTAATGAAACTGGTCTCAATAGATTCCTTGGGTCATGCTGAGAACATAGATACCAAATTTGCCATATTCAGCTGAACTTCCTGTCCGCCATATTGTTTTTCTTTAAAAACCTACTTTTTCAAACTCCTCCTAGACCTTTGCTCCGATTTTCACCAAAATTGAACCGTATCATCTTCAGACCATGTCGACAAAAGTTATGGCTTTCAAGTTGATAAGTCAAACCGTTTTCGTATACCGGAGCAAAGAATTTGAGAGATGATGCAAAAATTACTCTTGAAGCTGTATCTCTACAATGCTTTGACATATTCAGACCAAACTTGGTACCTGTCATCACAAGCATGACCTGAGGCATCATACAGTGTTTCGGCGCAGCGCCACCTACTGGAGTGGAGATATGAAAAATGGCTATTTTTGCTTATAACTTCTGATGGGTTTGACCAAAATTCATTAATTTGGTATGGGTCATCAGGACAATGCCCTGAAGCAGCATGAGAGTTTTGGACCAGCGCCACCTCGTGCTCAAAAGTTATAACAAACTTGACAAAAATGCTAATAACTTTTTTTTCTAATTGCTCACTGCTGCTGTTGGTCTTATGCTCACGGCCATGTTGGCTGGCTTCTTGTGCCGTTTTTGTGCTTGGCCCCGTAATTGCTGCTTGCAGCTATATTTAGGGGCCAAGCACCGAAGGTGCGGAGGCACCTATTGTTATTGTTGGCGTTCTTTTTTTTTTATTATTATTATTATTTTTCTTCTTCCGCTCTTGAAGTCTATGGCAGACCATAGAACCGTTTGCAGGAAAGTTATGAAATTTGGCACACAGTTAGAGGACAGTCTGATCTATGTTCATAGCAAATTTGGAGTCTCTAACTCAATCCCTCTAGCGCCACCAGCTGTCCAAAGTTGCACTTATGTTTATGTTAATAACTTTTGAACCATAAGGGCTAGAAACAAAATTCCTCTGATTCCTCAAGCCGAATCGATTGCACCCTATGACGTAATTTTCCGTCATAAAAATTTTTCCGCCATTTTGAATTTTCTGAAAAACCTACTTTTTCGAACTCCTCCTAGGCCGTTACTCTGATTTTCACGAAAATTGAATCAGATCATCTTCAGACCATGCTGACACAAAGTTATGCAATTCAAGTCGATTGCTCAAACCGTTTTCAAAAAACACAAGAACGAATTGTACGTAGCGTTTGCGAAAATAGAAGTAAGGCTGTATCTCTGCAACGCTTTATCGTATTCAGACCAAACTTGGTACCTGTCATCACAAGCATGACCTGAGGCAACATGCAGCGTTTCGGCGCAGTGCCACCTAGTGGTGCGGAGATCTGAAAAATTAATATTTTTGCTTATAACTTCTGATGGGTTTGTCCAAAAATCATAAATTTGGTCCCGTTGGATTCGGGGCATCATTCCGAGTCGAATGATATCCAATTTTCCCATATCAGACATTTTGGCCGTCGGCCATTTTGAATTTTGTGCTAAAATGCTGTATTTTATGAACGCAATAACGTATCTTTACAAAACTTGGTATGGGTCATCAGGACAATGCCCTCAATGAACCTGATAAGTTTCGGACCAGTGCCACTTTGTGGTCAAAAGTTATAACAAAATTTACAAAAATGCTAATAACTTTTGACTATATTAACCGATTGTAATGAAACTGGTATAGTCAGCTATAGTCAGCTGAACTTCCTGTCCGCTGTATTGTTTTTCTTTAAAAACTTACTTTTTCGAACTCCTCCTAGACCGTTGCTCCGATTTTCACCAAAATTGAACCGTATGATCTTCAGACCATGACGACAAAAAGTTATGGATTTCAAGTCGATAAGTCACACCGTTTTCGTATACCAGAGCAAAGAATTTGAGATATGATGCAAAAATTACTCTTGAAGCTGTATCTCTGCAATGCTTTATCATATTCAGACCAAACTTGGTACGTGTCATCACAAGCATGACCTGAGGCATTATACAGTGTTTCGGCGCAGCGCCACCTACTGGAGTGGAGTTATGAAAAATGGTTATTTTTGCTTATAACTTCTGATGGGTTTGACCAAAATTCCTAAATTTGGTATGGGTCATCAGGACAATGCCCTGAAGGAGCCTGAGAAGTTTCGGCACAGCGCCACCTTGTGGTCAAAAGTTATAACAAAATTTACAAAAATGCTAATAACTTTTGACTGTATTCACCAATTGTAATGAAACTGGTCTCAGTAGATTCCCTGGGTCATGCTGAGAACATAGATATCAAAATTGCCATAGTCAGCTGAACTTCCTGTCCGAAATATTGTTTTTCTTTGAAAACCTACTTTTTCGAACTCCTCCTAGACCATTGCTCCGATTTTCACCAAAATTGAACCGTATCATCTTAAGACCATGTCAACAAAAAGTTATGGATTTCAAGTCGATAAGTCAAACAGTTTTCGTATACCGGAGCAAAGAATTTGAGATGTGATGCAAAAATTACTCTTGAAGCTGTATCTCTACAATGCTTTGACATATTTAGACCAAACTTGGTACATGTCATCACAAGCATGACCTGAGGCATTATACAGTGTTTCGGCGCAGCGCCACCTACTGGAGTGGAGATATGAAAAATTGTTATTTTGCTTATAACTTCTGATGAGTTTGACCAAAATTCATAAATTTGGTATGGGTCATCAGGACAATGCCCTGAAGGAGCCTGAGAAGTTTCGGACCAGCACTACCTTGTGGTCAAAACTTATAACAAAATGTACAAAAATGTTAATAACTTTTGACTGTATTCACCAATTGTAATGAAACTGGTCTCAGTATATTCCTTGGGTCATGTTGAGAATATAGATATCAAATTTGCTATAGTCGGCTGAACTTCCTGTCCGCCATATTGTTTTTCTTTAAAAACCTACTTTTTCGAACTCCTCCTAGACCGTTGCTCCGATTTTCACCAAAATCGAACCGTATCATCTTCAGACCATGCCGACAAAAAGTTATGGATTTCAAGTCGATATGTAAAACCGTTTTTGTATACCGGAGTAATGAATTTGAGGCATGATGCAAAAACGACTCTTGAAGCTGTATCTCTGAAATGCTTTGACATATTGACACCAAACTTTGGTCACAGCGCCACCTATTGGCCGAAAGTGATGAACCAGTAAATCATCATTTTTGATCATTTTTCAGCTCTTTTGCCTAAAATCATCTTAATAGGTCTTTAATTGTTCACGGCCGTGTTGGCTGGCTTTTTGTGCCGCTTTTGTGCTTGGCCCCGTAATTGCTGCTTGCAGCTATATTTAGGGGCCAAGCACCGAAGGTGCTTAGGCACCTATTGTTATTGTTGGCGTTCCGTACGCTTATTATTAGGGGCCAAGCACCGAAGGTGCTTAGGCACCTATTGTTATTGTTGGCGTTCCGTACGCTTATTCTTCTTCTTCTTCTTCCGCTCTTGAAGTCTATGGCAGCCCATAGAACCGCTTGCGGGAAAGTTGTGAAATTTGGCACACAGTTAGAGGACAGTCTGACCTTTGTCCACAGCAAATTTGGAGTCTACCTATTAACCGTTTTCGAATAACAAGCGAACGAATTGTGCAGAGTGCTTGCGAAAATGGACATAAAGCTGTATCTCCACAACTCTTTATCGTATTCAGACCAAACTTGGTACATGTCATCACAAGCATGACCAGAGGCATCATACAGTGTTCCGGCGCAGTGCCACCTACTGGTGCGGAGATATGAAAAATTGTCATTTTTGCTTATAACTTCTGATGGTTTTGTCCAAAAATCATCAATTTGGTCTCGTTGGATTCGGGGAAACAAGCCGAGTCGAATGATATCCAATTTTTGCATATTGCCATTTTGAATATTGTGCTAAAATGCTGTATTTTACGAACGCATTAGCGTATCGTTACGAAACTCGGTATGGGTCATCAGCACAATGCCCTGAAGAAGCCTGAGAAGTTTCGGACCAGTGCCACCTTGTGGTCAAAAGTTATAACAAAATGTACAAAAATGTTAATAACTTTTGACTGTATTCACCAATTGTAATGAAACTGGTCTCAGTAGATTCCTTGGGTCATGCTCAGAACATAGATATCAAATTTGCCATAGTCAGCTAAACTTCCTCTCCGCCATATTGTTTTTCTTTAAAAACCTACTTTTTCGAACTCCTCCTAGACCGTTGCTCGGATTTTCACCAAAATTAAACCGTGTCATCTTCAGACCATGCCGACAAAAAGTTATGGATTTCAAGTCGATATGTCAAACCGTTTTCGTATACCAGAGCAAAGAATTTGAGGCATGATGCAAAAACGACTCTTGAAGCTGTATCTCTTCAGTGCTTTGACATATTGACACCAAACTTTGCAAGTGTCATTGTCACCTCACTCTGACCATACCACAGCAATTTGGACACAGCGCCACCTATTGGTCGAAAGTGATGAACCAGTAAATCCTAATTTTTGATCATTTTTCAGCTCTTTTACCTAAAATGATCTTAATAGTTCTTTAATTGCTCACTGCTGCAGTTAGCCTGATGCTCCCAGTCGTGTTGGCTTGCTTCTTGTGCTGTTTTTGTGCTTGGCCCCGTAATTGCTGCTTGCAGCTATATTTAGGGGCCAAGCACCGAAGGTGCGGAGGCACCTATTGTTATTGTTGGCGTTCCGTACGCTTATTCTTCTTCTTCTTCTTCTTCTTCCGCTCTTGAAGTCTATGGCAGCCCATAGAACCGCTTGTGGGAAAGTTGTGAAATTTGGCACACAGTTAGAGGACCGTCTGCCCTTTGTCCATAGCAAATTTGGAGTCTCTAACTCAATCCCTCTAGCGCCACCAGCTGTCCAAATTTCCACTTATGTTTATGTTAATAACTTTTGAACCGTAAGGGCTAGAAACAAATTTCTTTTTTCCCCTGATTCCTTGGCCCAAAACGAATCGACTGTACCATATGACGTCATTTTCCGTCATGAAAATTTTTCCGCCATTTTGAATTTTCTGAAAAACGTACTTTTTCGAACTCCTCCTAGGCCGTTACTCCGATTTTCACGAAAATTGAAAAAGATCATCTTCAGACCATGCTGACAAAAATTTATGAAATTCAAGTCGATTGCTCAAACTGTTTTCGAAAAACACACGAACGAATTGTATGTAGCGCTTGCGAAAATAGAAGTAAGGCTGTATCTCTGCAACACTTTATCATATTCAGACCAAACTTGGTACATGTCATCACAAGCATAGCCTGAGTCATCATGCAGTGTTTCGGTGCAGCACCACCTACTGGTGCGGAGATATGAAAAATGGGTATTTTTGCTTATAACTTCTGATGAGTTTGTCCAAAAATCATAAATTTGGTCTCGTTGGATTCGGGGAATCATGCCGAGTCGAATGATATCCAATTTTCCCACTTCGGCCATTTTGACCATCGGCCATTTTGAATTTTGTGCCAAAATGCTGTATTTTACGAACGCATTAACGTATCTTTACGACTGTTGCTCCGATTTTCACCAAAATCGAACCGTATCATCTTCAGACCATGCCGACAAAAAGTTATGGATTTCAAGTCGATATGTCAAAACGTTTTCGTATACTGGAGCAATGAATTTGAGGCATGATGCAAAAACAACTCTTGAAGCTGTATCTCTGCAATGCTTTATCATATTCAGATCAAACTTGGTACGTGTCCTCACAAGCATGACCTGAGGCATCATGCAGTGTTTCGGCGCAGCGCCACCTACTGGAGTGGAGATATGAAAAATAGCTATTTTTGCTTACAACTTCTGATGGGTTTGACCAAAATTCATAAATTTGGTATGGGTCATCAGGACAATGCCCTGAAGGAGCCTGAGGAGTTTCGGCACTGCGCCACCTTGTGGTCAAAAGTTATAACAAAATTTACAAAAATGCTAATAACGTTTGACTATATTAACCAATTGTAATGAAACTGGTCTCAGTATATTCCTTGGGTCATGTTGAGAACATAGATATCAAATTTGATATAGTCGGCTGAACTTCCTGTCCGCCATATTGTTTTTCTTTAAAAACTTACTTTTTCGAACTCCTCCTAGACCGCTGCTCCGATTTTCACCAAAATCGAACCGTATCATCTTCAGATCATGCCGACAAAATGTTATGGATTTCAAGTCGATATGTAAAACCGTTTTTGTATACCGGAGTAATGAATTTGAGGCATGATGTAAAAATGACTCTTGAAGCTGTATCTCTTCAGTGCTTTGACATATTGACACCAAACTTTGCAAGTGTCATTGTCGACTGATATCCAATTTTCCCATATTGGCAATTATGGCCGTCAGCCATTTTGAATTTTGTGCTAAAATGCTGTATTTTATGAAAGCATTCGCATATCATTACGAAACTTGGTATGGGTCATCAGAACAATGCTCTGAAGGAGCCTGAGAAGTTTCGGACCAGCGTTTCATCGCAGTGCCGCCTACCTGTGCGGAGATAAGAAAAATGGCTATTTTTGCTTATAACTTCAGATGGGTTTGACCAAAAATCAAAAATTTGGACTCGTTTAATTTTCCCATATCAGACATTTTGGCTGTCGGCCATTTTGAATTTTGTGCTAAAATGCTGTATTTTACGAACACATTGGTGTATATTTACAAAACTTGGTATGGGTCATCAGCACAATGCCCTGAAGGAGCCTGAGAAGTTTTGACACAGCGCCACCTTGTGGTCAAAAGTTATAACAAAATTTACAAAAATGCTAATAACTTTTGACTATAATAACCGATTGTAATGAAACTGGTCTCAGTATATTCCTTGGGTCATGTTGAGAACACAGATATCAAATTTGCTATAGTCGGCTGAACTTCCTGTCCGCCATCTTGATTTTCAGTCAAAACATACTTTTTCGAACTCCTCCTACACCGTTTGTCCGATTTTCACCAAAATCGAATCGTATCATCTCCAGACCGTGCCGACTAAAAGTTATCGATTTCAAGTTGATAAGTCAAACCATTTTCATATACCGGAGCAATGAATTTGAGGCATGATGTAAAAACGACTCTTGAAGCTGTATCTCTTCAGTGCTTTGACATATTGACACCAAACTTTGCAAGTGTCATTGTCACCTCACTCGGACCATACCACAACAATCTGGACACAGCGCCACCTATTGGTCGAAAGTGATGAAGCAGTAAATCCTCATTTTTTATCATTATCCAGCTCTTTTGCCTAAAATTATCTTAATAGGTCTTTAATTGCTCACTGCTGCAGTTAGCTCCCAGTCGTGTTGGCTTGCTTCTTGTGCCGTTTTTGTGCTTGGCCCCGTAATTGCTGCTTGCAGCTATATTTTTAAATTGTAATAATATTCCACAGTATTGTTATTTATTTATTTATTTATTTTTTCTATATTTTTGATCAAATAAATACAGGCTTGATGAGCATGAGACTTCTTTCAAAAACATTAAAATGTACTGTGTCCAATCTTTTGACCGGTACATAATTTAAAATATAATAGGCCTATACAGAATGTTCCTCACATGATGTGCAATAATCCGTGCATGCATGAGGCCACAAAAATCATGTTTTCTGTTAAAAGTGGACATTATATTAATGTTAATACAATAGCTTATATGATCCTGTTATCAGCATGCTCACATTTTTTTTTTTTTTCTTTGATCTCACAGATTTGAGAATCATAGTGACCAGATATTGCCTACATTGGACTGCATGCATATGATACTGAGATCACTGACTGGAAGTTTTTTTTTTCTTCTTTTCTTTTTTTTTGCCCTCGAAACATAGAAAAACTAAATGGCAGGTATGTTATGTTCACATGTATCTTTGAACAGGATTTATTTCCAGGTATAACTGTGTACTCAAAATGTCTTTATAAAGGTAACTATATTATTATTAAGTATTAGGGTATAAATAAAAGTAAAAATGGTAAAAATAGTTTCTACTCCATTTGTGAATATCAAGAATATCAAATATTGAGAGACAATTTGGCCATTTCTAAATTTTAGGGAGACTTGTCACTCTAAATGTTTATAGTGTCTATCTAACATACTGTGATTAATTCACCTCTTGAGGTTTGACTCGTTTGTTCTGCTAAAGCTATGCAGTCTGTACCGGAAAGAGAACTGATTAGTTCACTTCTCGAGTCTTCGGGTTTGAGTTGTTTGTTTTTTTGTCACATGACCACTCAGTATCTTACAACAAACAACATTACATTAGTATTAGAACTGTATGTTGATATTATATATAGGTATCTTTGTTTAATCAAAGTGATTTCCCCATAATAAGGATAAAGTTTAAAGTAACCAACTCTTTATTACCACATTCAGTGTTATAGAAAATAACCATCATGACAGAAATTCACAAATATATTAATTGTAAGAAATGAAAAGGTACAATTTGAGACCAGAAACACATCACATAACTGTAAGAAGAAAAGAAGAAAAGAAAAAAAGAAGAAAAAAAAAAACCCTGACCAACCATGTTTGTAAAGAAGTTTGGGAATTATTAATTCATTTCTGTATCCATGTAAGGAGTCCCCTGAGGCAAGTTGCACAAGAACCCATTTGCAGTTTATTAACTGTTTATGTTTATAAACATGAACAAAATGAACAAAGACTTGGCTTGACATGGCTTGATACAAAAAATTAGCAAGAATCTCACCAACAGTGGTTACAAGGACAATACTAGACAAAGATGCATGGTAAACATGATGGCTTAAATACACAAAAGGACTAATGACTTGACAAGACACACTTGTGAACATAATTAGACAATAAACCGACAAGACAGGACACATGACAAGGGGAGCACATGGCAGGATCACATGACTAGAACATGACACAAACAAGGGAAGCACATGGCAAACAGGAAACATGACTATGAGAATTTCAAAATAAGACATGAAACAAAACAAAAACAAAACTAGACATGACATGACAGAACCTCCATCCATCGGGCGGCTCCCGATGCCCAATAAAATGAAAGGTGTGTTTGACATCAGCTGTGTTTGCAAACAATATTAGTAGAGGCAGCAGTAAGTAGACAATGTAGTTGCATGAAATTTCAGTACATGCATGGATGGTAGTCTGCATGAACTCTCTTAAGTGAAATGGGCATTTGATTACGTTTTGCTTATTCAACAGGTCTACAGCAATTCTAAGTAGGCTACTTTGTGCAGAAGCAGTAAGCTATAGCAAATTAAGATTGTAATGTTCATGATTATTTAACAGCAGCAGAGCACATAGCAATTCATACTGCAACATTGCGAATATTGTTAACAGCCACAGCATCTATTGCAAATTCAGTATGGCAATGGTAGCTGGTAGTTAACTCATTACTACACCGGGGTGCCACGCCTTAGCAGCTAGAGGCGATTTAAAAAATATATAAATAAATAAATGAATAAATAAAAAGTTAAAAGGATAATGACAATGACAACTATTGAATGACAAAGATTTCAAACTATTTGCTCAGGTGGTTGCGGGAGTCATTTTCTCTATCAGCTTGCAATGTGATATCCTGTTTGTTAACGACACACGTAGTGCACGTTTCTGCCTAGGTATGTTTATGTTTTTCGAGCCGATATGATATGATTTATTTATTGAAGTGATCATAGAAACATGTACCATATTTTGTAGATATATATAACAAGGATAATGACAATGACAACTATTGAATGACAAAGATTTCAAACTATTTGCTCAGGTGGTTGCTGGAGTCATTTTCTCTATCAGCTTGCAATGTGATATCCTGTTTGTTAACGACACACATAGTGCACGTTTCTGCCTAGGTATGTTTATGTTTTTCGAGCCGATATGATATGATTTATTTATTGAAGTGATCATAGAAACATGTACCATATTTTGTATATATATATATATATATATATATATATATATATATATATATATATATATATATATATATATATATATATTCCTCCTCGTTAATTTAGGGAGGTGTATGTATGTATGTGTATAACTGACATGCTGTGAGGATAATAAAAGATTAGGGGATTAGCTCATCTTTGAAAACGATAAAAAAAAAAAATAATAATATATATATATATATATATATATATATATATATATATATATATATATATATATATATATATATATATATATATAATATATATATACAGTACAGTCCAAAAGTTTGGAACCACTAAGATTTTTTATGTTTTTAAAAGAAGTTTCTTCTGCTCACCAAGGCTACATTTATTTAATTAAAAAAACAGTAATATTGTGAAATATTATTACAATTTAAAATAACTGTGTACTATTTAAATATATTTGCCAAAGTAATTTATTCCTGTGATGCAAAGCTGAATTTTCAGCATCATTACTCCAGTCTTCAGTGTCACATGATCCTTCAGAAATCATTCTAATATGCTGATGTGCTGCTCAAGAAACATTTAATGTGCACAACTGTACAAAATATTTGTGTACAATAAATTTTTTTTCAGGATTATTTGATGAATAGAAAGTTCAAAAGAACAGTGTTTATCTGAAATCTAATCTTTTGTAACATTATAAATGTCTTTACTGCCACTTTTGATTGATTTAATGCATCCTTTGCTGAATAAAAGTATTCATTTCTTTAATTTCTTTTCAAAAAAATAAAAATAAAAATTCTTACTGACCCCAAACTTTTGAACGGTAGTGTATAATGCTACAGAAGCTTTGTATTTCAGATAAATGCTGTTCTTTTGAACTTTCTATTCATCAAGGAATCCTGAAAAAAAAAAAAAAAAAAAAAAAGTACACAACTGTTTTCAACATTGAAAATAATCATAAATGTTTATTGAGCAGCAAATCATCATATTAGAATGATTTCTGAAGGATCATGTGACACCGAAGACTGGAGTAAAGATGCTGAAAATTCAGCTTTGCATCACAGGAATAAATTACTTTGTCAAATATATTTAAATAGTACACAGTTATTTTAAATTGTATTAATATTTCACAATATTACTGTTTTTCACTGTATTTTTAATTAAATAAATGTAGCCTTGGTGAGCAGACGAAACTTCTTTTAAAAACATTAAAAATCTTAGTGGTTCCAAACTTTTGGACTGTACTGTATATATACCATGTTGCATGATTTGTTAATCTGACTGGAATTGGGCCAGTGACAATTGTGTGCTTTTACTGGTCAAGTTTGAATACGCCACTAATACACTTATAATAATAAAGTTAATTCTTGCATAACATCAAATGTAAAGTGGTACCTGAATTGATCTGTGGAAGGTACTTGACTGGTTCACACACGGAGTGCTGTGCTAGTCTGTTGACTATTGCAGTTGTGTCACACTCTAATAGCTTTATGATAAAGGTTTACACTAAGAAAATACAAAACATAAAAAAATAAAATACATTAATAAATAAAATACATACTCCTCTCTTTTGCTGTTGCTCGTGCACCATAGTTTGTGTGCTGTGCTACTGTATTTACATGATTTGAAGCTCAACAACAATAAAAAAGACGGCTAATAGCATGCAAATAAGAATATGGATTTTGAAAGATTTCTAAGATCACTCTTTCTTTGCATAGACAACAATCTTTCTCTTTTTTGTAATTTTGTCACTATAGCCTAGCTACTGTTTGTGGCCTTTGTTTTACAATCACATTTTATTTGTCATTTGTCTGATCTTTAATTACAATAATAATGCCAGTGACTGCTTTTGAGTTTGGACTGGGCTACAAGAAATATTATAGCTGCAAGTAGCGATGACGGCCCAAGCCCGGTAGCACCGCCAACCCAGTGGCTTCAGGGCAACTGTGCAAGGCATTTCATGTCAAAGAATGTCATAGGTCAATTTCAAATGAGTGCAGAATATCATCCTTATCTGCCATGTCTGTGTTTTTCTCAGAAAACCTCTATAAAAATTCCAGAGCAAATTACATACTGGTATTTGCGCAAATTCAACAGTACTCTGAGAAATGTAATCCAGTTATAATGTAATCAATATGTGTGCTATACGATGAAAAAAATACAATTATAAAATTAATAGAGCCAAATCACAGAACCTGCAAAGATGATTTTAACATCATGTCTAGATTTTTCTGCTCACTTATGCAAGTTTATTTTAAACAGACACTTTTATAAAATCATGTGAAATTTACTTAACCCCGTAAGCTCTGAGGGTATTTTCACTTTTTTTTTTTTTTTTTTTTCTGAGTGACGGACAAAAAAGTAAAGACACGTAACTCCAAAACTGTAACAAGGAGAGTCAAAAGGTTGGTATCGTTTGAAAGGAAACTTTTTAAATTTAACAAATAAATAAATAAATAAATAAATAAAATAATAATAATTTGGACATTCTCATGCTGAGAAACTGCAAATAAATAGCAAAAAAAAAAAAAAAAAAAACACTAGATATTGTGTCAAGTGTTAATCAGTACAGTAGTTTAAAAGTCAGTGTCATTTAAGATTTGCAATGTAATTCTTTTGAAAACTGAGCCATTAAATTAAGTTTTGTACAGTATTCTTTTCTTTTACAGATTTGTATTTTGTCTTTCAAAATAAAATTACAATCTTTGCATTGTTTCTTAGGAGAACGTTTTTGCTGTAACTTTACTGAAGGTGTTTGGTCTTAATAATCTTAATATTTTTTATCCATAAAATAACAGCGTTTCTCTGCAGAATTTTTTTGTGCTGTTACTTTATTAAAGGTGTTGGATCATAATAATCGGTATAGATATATAGATATCTGTAAAATAACAGTGTTGTGCTATAAAACTTGTAATGAGAATTTCTGTAAAATTGTTTTTGCACTTTAAATGAATTAGAATAGTTTACTTTTTAATTTTATGATTTTTGCTTGGCAGCCAAATGCTGCCAGTCATATGACAGTTTTTGTTCGGGGTATATATATTATATATAGGATGACAGTATCAAGATTCATCAGGCTCAAATTGTGGAAGAATGGTTGGGAGGGGGCATGAAGAATCATTTCCACACATGAATTGGCACCTCTGAGTCCAGAACTTAAATTTATTGAACGTCTTTAAGATGTGTTGGAGTAGACTCTACTCTTGCATTGTCAATACAAAAACCTTGACCAAAATGTGATGCACCTCTCGATGGAAATAACATTTAAGAGGTGTGTGAAAATGATTCTTCATACTACCTCCCAACCATTCTTTCACCATTTGAGCCTGATGAATCTTGACATTGTCATCCTAGAATATGGCCATGATATGTCTTCCTACAAATTAAAAGCTACACACTCCATCAATTACAGTTAGAAGAACTGTTGCCAAATATATAACATGCTAGAAACATAATAATCACTGCAATAGTGATCCTGTCATTTTTGGCCAAAGAAAGTGTTTTTGGAACTGCCTTTTCATTGATGGAACCTCAGAGCTCAATTTATGGGACAAGGCACCATTACATTACATTGACAGGCAGATCAAAACAGATGCAACTGTGGGTGTCATCCAAGGTTCAGCATTTTTTTTTTTTTTTTTTGCTTAGACTGTCATTGATACTGTTGAAAAACCGGGAACAGCACATCTCCTCATGTCGTGTGGAATCTTCATGAGTAGATGAGTCATATGAGGGAGGTTTCAGATTATTCTTGAAACTCCAGCTCCCTGCAGAGGTCTATCACATTGAATGCATGGGGTGGGGGGATGCATGGGTTTCAGAATTAAGTATTGCAAAATGCCTCGATAGTGCCACCTTCAAAATTTCAATTAAGTGCCATTCACGCTGTGTTTCACATACAAGTATTCAATTCAGTAGACACATGTAACAGCCCAATATCTACAAAAAAAGTCTGCAAAATCTGAAAACCCAAGAGGAGTGAGATGTTTTGAATTTTCTCTGCAAAATATTTACAGATTTTGCCATTTCCAGATGTTGTATTTTAATAAACTCCTCTTAGAGATTTTATCAGATAAACATCATATTTGTTCAGTCTAATCTAAAGGCCTTCGTGATGTTAATCCTCTGGGGTCTGAGGCTGATTTGGGGCCCTGGAGTAGTTCTGACATGCTCTGATATTTGTGCTTTTTTCAGTTGTTTATAAACATATTAATGACCAAAGTCTCATTACACTGTATTCAGCACAAACTAGGCTACAATAATATTTGAGCAACAAGTATGTACATGTTTGTATTTTTGAGAGAATTACCCTTCAGTGAAAACTTAAGATCTTCACAATTTAACGTCACAAAGACCTTTAGATTAGACTGACCAAATATGATGTTGATCTGATTAAAGCTCTAGGAGGAGTTTGTTAAAGTACAACATCTGGAAATGGCAGAAACAAATTTAGCAAAAAAAAATAAAAAAATCTGACTTCCTGTTGGTTTTCAGATTTTACTCTTACTTTTTTGTAGGTATTGGGGTGTTAGATGTGTCTATCAAATTTCATAATTGTACATGAAACATAGCATGATGGGCACTTTGTCGAAATTTTGTAGGTGGCATTTTGCCACAACTAATTCTGAAACCCATATTAGATGTAAATTTTCACCACTTCTGATGCGTGTGCAAAGTTTTATGAGTTTTCGAGCATGTTTAGGCCCTCTTGTGATTCATTTCAGAGAAGAAGAAAGAAGAAAAAGAAGAAGAAGAAACGGAGCAATTCCAATAGGGTCCCCACTTGTGCTTGGGCCCTAAATATAGCTACAAGCATTATTAACCAAATTATTAAACTAATTATATAAAACTATATTGTTTGTGCACAACAAATTAACGCACTCGGTTACTAACGTAACCTTGGTTCCCTGAGATACGGAACGAGTACTGTGTATGGGGAAAAGTCTCCCTTCACTGAAGCCTTTTTCAATGACGCAGTGTAACTGCACCGTCATTGGTTCACTCATAGACAATTTGTTAAACCAATGGCGGCGTGGCATAGCTGCGCGACCTGTGGCGAGAAAGCGCGCAAACTTTCCCGTCGAAATGGGCGGGGTTAAGTGCTATATAAGCAGGCGTTTCGCCATAGGATTTCAGTGCCAATCGACTGAAGCGACGACTCTGAGCTGCAGCCTCGTGGCACGGCAAGTAACGCAGTACTCGTTCCGTATCTCAGGGAACCGAGGTTACGTTAGTAACCGAGTACATTTCCTTTCGATACTTCACTCGTACTGCGTATGGGGAACGAATTCAACCACGCCGTGCCACGGCAGGGAACGACAAAACTTGTTTCAGACGCCGGGAGGGGACCAGGGAAACAAGCAAGAAGGCAAAGCCGCCGTATCCCTTGTTACACTACAAGGAAATTAATCCTGTAACGGCGTGAGGCGGAACTCATAAGGGGCCGCCAATCACACTGAAAGAACCCGAGCTTGTAAGGACGGGACATCAAGATGGTAGAACCTGACAAAAGTGGACGGCGAAGACCAGCCGGCCGCCTCACAGATGTCTTTTATGGATACTCCGTTGGACCAAGCCCATGAGGAAGCCATTCCCCTAGTGGAATGAGCTCTGACTCCTATGGGGCATTCAGCACCCAGGGAGGAGTAACACAGATTAATGGCGTCGACTATTCAACGTGAGAGACGTTGTTTTGAGACCGGAGACCCCTTGGTGCGGCCACCAAAACAAACAAGGAGCTGATCCGACTGCCTGAAAGGCTGAGATCGCTCCACATAGGTCCTCAATGTCCTGACAGGGCAGAGTAATTCCAGCTCTCGTTCATCCGTAGAGGAAGGAAGAGCAGAAAGTGAGATGACCTGAGCTCTAAACGGAGTTGAGAGCACTTTGGGAACGTAGCCATGCCTGGATTTCAGAATGACCTTAGAATCATTAGGTCCGAATTCGAGGCATGCAGGGCTCACAGAGAGGGCCTGCAAATCGCCAACACGCTTGACCGATGCTAGCGCAAGTAGCAGAGCGGATTTTAGCGTCAGGGACCTGAGGTCAGCTCAACTCAACTCAACTCAACTCAACTTTTATTTATAAAGCACTTTCAACACCACAAGTGGAACCAAAGTGCTGTACAGAAAGTATAAAAGAGAATCATAAAAAACAAAAAAAGACATATGACATACACACTAACAAAGCATTGTCAAAAGCTAAAGAAAACAAATAAGTTTTAAGCGCACTCTGAAAAACACCCAATGAAGGACAAGTTTTTAGAGACAGAGGAAGGTCATTCCAAAGCCTAGGAGCTGCAACAGAAAACGCCCGATCACCTTTACATTTTAAACGCGTACGTGGAACCACAAGAAGCAACTGATCATTTGAGCGCAGAGATCTGCTGGATTGACAGCGGCTGATTAAATCAGTAACATACTCAGGGGCTAGACCATGCAGGGACTTAAAAACATACAACAGTGCTTTGTATTGAATTCTGTAACGTATGGGTAACCAATGTAGTTTAATTAAAAACGGAGTAATGTGTTCTCTCTTCTTAGCACCCGTTAAAAGTCTAGCAGCTGAGTTCTGAACGAGCTGCAAACGGGAGAGAGAAGCCTGACTCACACCCAAATACAAAGGCATGAACAACCTTCTCCATATCATTAAAGGTAAGAATAGATTTCAATTTAGATATTGATCTAAGATGGAAGAAACTATTCTTAACAACAGCATTAATTTGCTGCTCAAATTTGAGCTCAGAGTCAAAAATGACACCAAGGTTCCTCACGCTAGACAGTTTTTTCCCAGGAAACATCCCCAGGCAGTCATCATCCACACACCCCTTATTTCCAAATAAAATTATCTCAGTCTTATCCTCATTTAATTGGAGAAAGTTATTTGCAAGCCAGCACTTAACTTCTGCCAAACATGCATGAAGAGACTGAATGGCACTTTTATGCCCATGTTTCAGTGGTACATAAATTTGAGAATCATCTGCATAAAGATGATACTGAATCCCAAATTTCTCAAAAATAGAACCTAAAGGGAGCATATAAAGGGAAAATAAAACAGCTGAATGCAGTGGCTCAAAGGGTTTGCCCTTTAGTGTCCTGAGGACCAGAGAAAGGTCCCAAGTGGGCTCAGTAAGGGGACGAAGTGGATTTAATCGCCTAGAACCCCTTAAGAAACGGATTACAAGGCTGTTTCGCCCCACTGATTGGCCGGCAATAGGAGCATGGAATGCTGCGATGGCTGCCACATAAACTTTAAGCGTTGAAGGGGTGCACCCCATATCCAAACGCTCTTGGTGGAAAGACAGTATGAAGGATACGTCACTCTCCACAGGGTCTATGTTGCGTGAGGAACACCATTCAACAAAGACCGACCATTTTTGAGCATAGAGGCGTCTCGTGGATGGGGGTCTCGCCTGAGAAATGGTATTTAGAACATCCCGAGGGTTAGGTTAAACCCTCCCATCGAGGGACCAGAGGTGTAGAGCCCAGAGCTCTGGCTGTTGGTGCCAGATCGTTCTGTTTGCCTGAGAGAGGAGATCCCATCTCAGGGGAATTGGCCAGGGGGCTCTCGTTGAGAGCTTGAACAGCTCCGAGGACCAGACTTGGCTCCTCCAGAGCGGGGCCACCAGAAGGACTCTGTGTTGGTCTTCTCTGATGCGCCTGATGACCTGAGGGATCAGTGCGATCGGAGGAAAAGCATAAAAGAGCGTGCTGGGCCATGCGTGGGCCAGAGCATCGACCTTCTTCGAGAAAAATGTTGGGCAGTGAGAGTTGTCTTCTGAGGCGAAGAGATCTATGTCCGCTTTCCCGAAGAACTCCCAAATCGTGAGAACCGTCTGGGGGTGGAGCATCCACTCGTCTGAGGGGATGTTGCTCCGTGACAACATGTCTGCGCCCAGATTGGTCTTGCCAGGAATATGAGTCGCTCTGAGTGACTGAAGTCTTGGCAGAGCCCATATCAGAAGACGTTTCGCCAGAGCACACAAGCGGCTGGACGAGAGACCTCCCTGATGGTTTATGTACGACACCACTGTCATGCTGTCCGATTGGACTAAGACATGGCGTCCTGTCAAGTGAGCCTGAAAAGATTGAAGGGCTATCATCACTGCTAGCATCTCTAGACAGTTGATATGTAGACAGCTTTCCACGAGCCGAAGGCCGGTCTGCCCTCGCATACAGCGCCCAAACCCGAGTTGGAGGCGTCCGTTGAGAGCACCGTCCTACGTGAGATTGCCTGCAGGGGTACTCCAAGACTGAACCTGGCAGGGTTCAACCAAGGTTTCAGGGCTAGAAGACAGGCCCGATTGACCTTGAGACATAGGCGGCCATGCCGCCAGGTGTTTGGAGGAACCCGGAACTTCAACCAGTACTGCAGAGGCCGCACCCGAAGAAGGCCGAGCTGTAGCACCGGGGAGGCGGAAGCCATCAACCCTAGCAACCTCTGGAAAAACGTCAGAGGGAGATAGGCTTTGTTCTTGACCGAGGCCGCGAGCTGCTGAATCGTCAGAGCGTGACTACTGCCGTCATACGGACTGAGTCTAAAGGTGATGATACACGGGGCAACTTTTTGAGCAATGTTGCCGGGCAATATTGCCGAGCAACGTTGCTTGGGCACTTTCCCACTGAGAATGAGCAACAAATATATATCTGGATACGTTAGATTGGTTGTGGGCAATTTTTTGAGATCCTCCAATCAGAATGTTAGCAGCCGATCACGTGACCAGTTCAGAGATTTCAGAAAAAATGTAAACAAGATGGCGGCCTCTCAGCGGCAGTGGAGCGGAGAAAAGGAGTGTGAACTTTTATCTTTTTACGCTAGCAAGTTGTCATGCGTCAACCCAAAACAGGGAATTTACTTCATATATTGCTTAAACCAACAACTGTCCGAAAGTAATGAGTGTATGCTGTAATGAAGCTATTGAATGATTTCAGTTAAACACTAAAAAGACGGGATTTTTCAACGTCTGTAGTAGCGTAGGCTGTAGGGCGTTTGACATTTGAATAGCTTTTGATGCGATCGACGCGGGTTCGAATCCGCCTTTTGCCGAACCCGCTCTTCTCCATTTTCCTGTCACAAATCAGATCGGAAAGGCATTTATTTTTAATAAAAATGAAGAAAATATTTGAAAAGTTGAAATAAAGTGCCTAACAAGTGTTTATAATAAAGTATTTATTGAGTTGGCAATAGATTTGCTCCTCTCTGATTAGTTGCTGCCAACTGTCTGTTGCCCTAATTAGTTGCCCTGTGTCTCATCAGGTTGCCCGTTGACGGCAACATTGCCCAGCAACATTGCTCAAAAAGTTGCCCCGTGTATCATCACCTTAAGACTGCCCCCAGAAACGAAATTTGTTGGCTGGGGCACAGCGAGCTCTTGGCTAAGTTGACCCTGAGACCCAGGCATTGCAGATGGCTGAGGAGCCCGGATCTGTGGTGTTCCAGCTCGGCTCGCGAACAGGCTAGGATGAGCCAGTCGTTGAGATAATTTAGAACCCGGATTCCCATTTGTCTCAGAGGGGAAAGCGCGAGGAGCCAGAGGCAGCCCGAAGGGCAGGACCGTATATTGGTACACCACCCCCTCGAATGCGAATCTCAAGAATCGCCTGTGAAGGGGGGCTATCTGGATGTGAAAATACGCATCCTTCAGGTCCAGCGAACAGAACCAGTCCTCGAGGCAAATGTGCACAAGGATCTGCTTCAGCATCAGCATTTTGAACTTCCGTCTCATGAGGGAGCGATTCAAAAGTCTGAGATCTAGGATGGGTCTGAGATCGCCATCCTTCTTGGGGACCAAGAAGTAGCAGCTGTAAAAGCCCCACTCGCGCTCCGCAGGGGGAACTATTTCCACAGCTCCCTTTCTTAGCATTGTCATAACCTCGGCACGGAGGACGTGAGCGCCGTCCGGGTTCACCAAGGTTTGAAGCACCCCGCCGAAGCGAGGGGGCCGTCGTGCAAATTGGAGCGAGTAGCCCTGAGTAACGATCCCCAGGATCCATTCTGACACATCGGGGATGGCTTGCCAAGCCTCGGCCCGAGTGACAAGGGGTTGAATGACATCGGATGGCAGGCACACCGAGAGAGGAGGAAGAGGAAATTTAAAAAAATAGTGTTTGAGTGGGCGCAACAGGTGTGGGCCCAGCTACAGCATGAAGCATGTTTCCCACGCCCGGAATTAAACGAGGCGGCGGGGAAACTGCACGCAGGAGCTTTTGGGGTGGTCCGGTCGCAGCGAGACAATCCCCCATCCTCTTCCTTTTTGAGAGATCAGGACGTCTTCGGAGTCACCGGGTCCAGCACAATCTTTGGCCGGGGTCCCTGGCATCTCGGGAAGGGAGGGCACTTTGCAGGGCGCGAGAGCTTCATCTAGGGATGGCAGATGCTCGTATCCCTTTTCCTCAGCACCGTCGACGGCGGTGAGGGCAGAGCGATGCGTCATGTGGAGGCGGGCGGAGTACGGAGCGCGCCATGATTTAGTGAGCTCCTCATGGACCTCGGGGAAGAAGGGAGCTGAGCGCTGGTGAGGCGCTTGGCGGCGGCCTGGGAGGAACCATTCATCCAGGCGGCTGCGAGAAGGCTCCTCTGGAGGGGCCCACTCGAGGTCCAGCTCTTCCACGGCTCTGGACAGGATACGGAATAATTCGGCATCCATGCCTTGGCCATGCTCAATGGGCTCCAAGGGAGGTGGGGGAGCGGGATCTTCCGGCTCACCAGCCCAACCTTCTGTTTCGGAGGCAGCGAGGGACATGGAGTCATCCTGCTCGTCGTCCGATCCCCTAAACGAGACGAGGTCGCTTGCATCAGCAGAGGGACGCTGCTCGGGTCAGGAGAACAAGACGGGAGAATGTTCCCTTGGAGGAGAAGGCGAGGCACGCAGGGGCTGGGTCGCTCTACCCCGCTGTCTCTTCCTTGCCGGCTCGCGGGAGGAAGGAGACGGGAGGGCGCGAGCGGCAAGATCGCCTTCAGTGAAGAAGGCGACCCACGAGCGCAGGGAACCGAGACTCATGCTCTCGCAGTGCGGGCATGAGGCTCCAGTGAGCGCGCCGTCAGCGTGGGACTTGCCCAGGCAAGCGACGCACTCGCTGTGACTGTCGTCAGGGCCGCATGTGCCACATGAGTGGCGCGCCATTTGGATCAACGCAGGCGCCGTGATAACGGCGATTGGGGGGCTCTTTTAGAGCGGCGAGGGCTGCGGAAGCTCAATAGAGCGGTGAAAACCGCTGTTTACGCTCTTTTAGAGTGGCAATAAGCCGCGGAGAAGCCCTCAGGAAGGCGCGCCGGATGGCGGCAGGAGACTAGTGATGTGTCGTTCTTGAACGATTCGTTCATTTTGAACGAATCTTTAATGTGACTCGGGAAGAACGAGTCGTCTCGGGGAGTGATACGTTCAGTCGCGCATGTGCAATATTCTACAGGTTCTGTACTGCTAGAAGTAGTTCACCTGATGATTCAATTGATTAGTTCATTTCATGAGTCTTTCGGGTTTTGAGTCGTTCCTTAATCACGTGACAAACCCATACGCTACCAATGCATTCTGAGCCGGAAAGAGAATTGATTAGTTCTTATGAGTCTTTCGGGTTTTTGAGTCGTTCCTTAATCACGTGACAGACCCATATGCTACCAATGCATTCTGAGCCGGAAAGAGAATTGATTAGTTCTTTTTATGAGTCTTTTGGGTTTTTGAGTCGTTCCTTAATCATGTGACAGACCCATACGCTATGCTGTGTGACCCAAGCAGGGCCGGCTCTAGCCCTTTGGTTGCCCTAGGCGAGATTGCCCAGTTATAAGTCACAGTGCCGCGGATATTCCGTATCATAGCAACAAAGCGTCTCAACGGAAAAAAGCGCTCACAGACGGGCGTTTTAAGCAGAGCGCCTAGCGTTTTCAGCTGGCTAAAAACGCTTTAGTGGACACACGGCCTAATGGCTGAGATGAGAAGATTTACCTCTATACTGGGTTTTCCTTTTATCTTCTTGCTTTCTCCGTTTTCGTCCCTGTGCACCGGAGGGTTTATTAGACCGCTTCATTTTCTTCATCAACTGCGCACTTGCCTAACGTAACGTAACGCAATGGCGACCCTAGAGGGCGCCCGCGCCCCCAACATATTTGTCGCCCTAGGCAACCACTTAGTTCGCCTATAGCAATCACCGGCCCTGGACCCAAGCACATTATATTTATTAGTAAATCACGTTAACTCTCCAGTTTTGTTTGAGTTTGTGTTACAACTGTTAAAGCTGGTTATCATAACCTTGATGTCTTAAACTAACATTAATAATTCAAATTCAAAATGTTATTTGCTTTTAATTTATGTCATTATGTCCTTTTTGAGCAATCTTCTTATACATATATTAGACTAATATGTCCAGTCTGACTAGGAAAAGCAATTATTATAACAGCAAACTCATAATAACAGCAAACTCTATAAATACTTTGTATTGTAGGCTTGGATTATTATATTATTATATAGCCTAGTGTTTATTTACAGATAGACAGTCAAAAAGATAATTTAATCAATATTTTATTTATAACAGGGCTTTATTTATTTATAATAACACACCACAGATCCTCAAGAAACAGTAACAAAAACAGTGACAGAAATGTCAGAAATAGCGTATGGGTCTGTCACGTGATTAAGGAACGACTCAAAACCCGAAAGACTCATGAAGAGAACTAATCAATTCTCTTTCCGGCTCAGAATGCATTTGCTTACTGTATGGGTCTGTCACGTGTTTAAGGAACAACTCAAAAACCCGAAAGACTCATGAAGCGAACTAATCAATTCTCTTTCCGGCTCAGAATGCATTGGCTTAGTGTATGGGTCTGTCACGTGATTAAGGAACGACTCAAAAACCCGAAAGACTCATGAAGCAAACTAATCAATTCTCTTTCCGGCTCAGAATGCATTGGCTTAGTGTATGGGTCTGTCACGTGTTTAAGGAACAACTCAAAAACCCGAAAGACTCATGAGATGAACAAATCAATTCTCTTTCCGGCTCAGACTGCATTGGTTTAGCATGGGACTGCCTGTCACGTCATTAAACCCGAAGACTTGTCAGACAAGAGGTGAGGTGAGCTTAATCAGCTTGTCATAAACTGAAGACCCAGGTAAAGAATGAATTAATCATTTCTGAATCTTGTAGTTTTGTATTGTTTGTAGTGGGATCAACGTTTGCATAATGATCACCAACAGATGTGTTGGGGAAGTAAAACGTAACATTTTAATTACATTTTGCTAAAATGAACGAAATGAATGAAATGACTCGAAAAAAGATTTGTTCATTTTGTTGAACGAGACTCAAAAGTCCGAGTCAGTAAAATGATGATCCGAACTTCCCATCACTACAGGAGACACGCTAGGAAGCGGCCGGGAGCGGGAAGTGGGAGGCGGCGACTCGAGGACGGCGCTGCGGGCTGCAGTCAGCGAGGGCGCCGGCACTGTCTCCGACCGGCGAGTCCAGCTGAGTCCGCTGCGGGAGCCTCTTCAGACGGCGGCGAGAGCTTCTGGAAGGCGGCGAGCTTCTTCGGCTTCAGGCGGAGATCAGCGAGAAGAAGTTGAAGTCGTCGCTGAAGGAGAAAACACTGAAATCCTATGGCGAAACGCCTGCTTATATAGCACTTAACCCCGCCCATTTCGGTGGGAAAGTTTGCGCGCAGCTATGCCACGCCGCCATTGGTTCAACAACTTGTCTATGAGTGAACCAATGACGGTGCAGTTACACTGCGTTATTGAAAAAGGCTTCAGTGACGGGGAAAAAGGGAGACTTTTCCCCATACGCAGTACGAGTGAAGTATCAAAAGGGAACTGGTTCTATGCATTTATTTTGTTATTCAAATTCAGAAAAAAAAGACAAGGCCTATGAGATTTCTTATCCTTTAATGCAGGCCAAAGCACACAGCAATGAAAAGTTTAAACTCTAAACCATCAAAAGAGTTACTGACACACACACACACACACACACACACACACACACACACACAGAGAGAGAGAGAGAGAGAGAGAGAGAGAAAGAGAAAGGCAGAGTGAGATCAAATGCTTAGTTGTTTTATCAGTAAGTTCAATCAGAAGATTCAACAACATTTTAAATAAAAAATAAAATGTACATTGTGATGAGTTTAGTCTTTGCTTATGCCTATATATGCATCCAGATAGAATACCCACTTTATGTAATTGTACCTAAAACAATGTTCTAAACAAACAGTGTTGTCAACAGTGTTTTCAACAAGTTTTCTCAACCCTGTTTAAAATAGTTATAAGTATGTATACGTATATGCCCTCTAGTGGTTACACTATGTATGAGATTTTTCTCCTACCAGATGTAATCTGCCTATTTTTAACTTATACATGTTTTTTGAATTGAAAAAAAAAAAAAATGTTTATTTCAAACATTATTTTATATAGAAAGAAATTGTGTACAATGTATTGTTTAGAAGATATGAGACTCTTCCTGATTTCCTTTTCTGACATTAATTTAATCTCTTGCCATGGCAACACCATTTGAGATATCCAATATCCATTCACAATTTAACATCTTCAATGTCTTAGCACCATGGTAAAAATATTTGGTCTAAATCGAATAAATCCTCTAGGAATAAAAATGTAAAATTGATTTTTCAAAAAATCCACATTCAATCTAAAATAGCCAACTTCCTGTTGGAACTAATGAGTTTAAATAAGAAATAGGTCCGGCATAATGAGAACAATATATGTACCAAGTTTGGTGACTGTAGGTAAAACCAACCCCCCCACTTTTGTCAAAGGGTGCTATAGATGCCCTCCTCCCTGCCCATTTCTAAGGCTTTGCTCATGTCTACTAGCCGACATCCCTGATGTGTGTGTCGAGTTTCTTGCAATTTGAAGCATGATAAAAGCCTCAAAAACACCCAAGAATATTATTAAAGTTTGACGTGTTGCCATGACAACAGAATGTAACATATCAAGAATCATTTCACAGGCTTTGACTCACAATAGTCACATGAAGAATTCATCCAGTCCTTACCAAACTCGGTCAGCATGAAGTCAAGAAAAATATGTTGTTGTTCTGGTTAAATCTCAGTGAGGAGTTAATCACAGTGTAAAACATGACATTTCCTGTTGCCCGCAGGTGGCACTATGACTGTAACTGAATATTGGCATGTAGATGTCTTCAGGCAAGGACTCTAATAAAACATGTGAAATTTGGGCCAGATCTGACATTATATGCCCAAGTTACAACAACTTCCTGTTTCATGGCAAAATATCAAATTTTCTCAGGCAAGTACCGTTCTCATGGCAACCGGAAAACCCAGACTTGTCCATCAGATTCCCAGATAGAGAAGCATGATTTGTGACTCCAGAGAACACATCTCCACTGCTCTAGAGTCCAGTGGCAGCATGCTTTACACCACTGCATTCGATGCTTTGCATTGCACTTGGTGATGTAAGGCTTGGATGCAGCTGCTCGGCCATGGAAAACCATTCCATGAAGCATGCACTCTATGCACTGTTCTTGAGCTAATCTGAAGGCCAAGCGAAGTTTGGAGGTCTGTAGCTAGTGACTCTGCAGAAAGTTACCGACTTCTGCGCACTGTGCGCCTCAGCATGTGCTGACCCCACTCTCTGATATTACATGGCATACCACTTCATGGCTGACTTGCTGTTGTTCCCAATTACTTCCACTATGATACCACTAACAGTTGACGTGGAATATTTTGTAGTTTTTGTAGGAAATTTCACGAATGGACTTATTGCACAGGTGGCAACTTAACATGGTACCATGCTTAAATTCACTGAGCTCCTGAGAGCGACCCATTCTTTCACAAATGTTTGTAGAAGCAGTCTGCATGCCTAGGTGCTTGATTTTATATACCTGTGGCCATGGAAGTGATTGGAACACCTGAATTCAATGATTTGGAAGGGTGTCCCAATACTTTTGGCAATATAGTGTATCTTTGAACTGGATTTATTTTCAGATATAACTGTGTACTCAAAATGTGTCTTTAAATCATTTATATAGTTAACTATATTCTAAATAAACTACAAAAAAAAAAATATATATATATATATATATATATATACATTTCTTTTGTCATTGCTCATTATGCGGCTCATTAGGGGCAGGGTCTTGTGAATCACAGCATTATTCATGAAGAAACACGCATCCTCGCATATTACCAAAGCACACTACTGGCAGGGCAAACACAATGGACATCAAACGAATCCTATCGAATTTATCAATCGAACGTAGAAACGTCTCAGGTTACGTACTTAACCATGGTTCCCTGAGAACAGGGAATGAGACACTGCGTTTGTAGAGCAGGAAAATAACCAACCAAATGAATCGTAGAGAGGGTTTTTTTCCCCCGCTGATGACAAAGGAAGCAGTGTGAACCTCATCAAAAGTCGTTAAATACACATGTATTGCTTTCATAGTCTAATAATATATAATTAATATAATAATAATAATAATGATACTTAAGGAAATTTCTTTTAGTATAAAATTTGATTTTTACCTAGCCTGTTATTCAGTTCATTATATTTAGTAGACTGAATAAATCAATTACATTGTATCACTTGAACCTGGGCAAATTGAGTGGCAGTCACAGAGACAGTCACAATTAACAAAGCTTATTTGGCAATTTAAAACATTATCATCCAATGTTATGGCAAAACGTCTCAGGTTATGACTAGAACCATGTTTCCTTGAGAGGGAACTCGCACTGCGTCGAAGATGCTGTGGGAATGCCTCTGTGTGATTGCATCGTGAAGCATGTGTGAGATCAGTCCAATGGTGTGACGGAATGTCATAGGCGGGTGATGTCATGACCAGGAAAGTATAAAGAATACCCAAACCAAACAACACTAGCTTCTGATAGGCTGAAGCAAGTCAGTCACAGGCATGCAGGGAGTATGGCAAAGCGACACAGTGTCTCGTTCCCTCTCAGGGAACCATGGTTACAGTCGAAACCTGAGACGTTCCCTTCAAGGGAACTCTCATTGTGTCAAAGACTATACCCATGCCACCATAGTACTAAGTGCCTGTCTGTGTGAAATCGTAATGCACACACTGAGATGAGAGCACCCTGGACACTGGAGTGCCAGATCCAGGTTATAAAACCTCACAAACGTGCACGGCAAGGACCAACCTGCTGCATCACAAACTTCTGAGGGAGACTCCTGACAACAAAGCTTTGGAAGCAGCCGTACTCCTGGTCGAGTGGGCCCGGACCGCCAAAGGAAAAGGCTGGCCCGTTGATTCGTACGCAAGTGCTATAGCCTTGACACTGCTTAGATGCAGGGTACCCTTTTTTGGAAGATTTGAAACACAAACAACTGGTCAGTCTTATGCCACAGGGCAGCTCTGTGGATGTATGTGTCTAACGTCCTGACTTGGCAATGCAGATTCTATTTCTCCTGGTCTGCACTGGAGGAGGACAGAAGGCCTGCAACACAATAGGACTCGCCACATTAGTGGGGACCTTAGGAACATAACCCGTTTTAAGGTGTAAGAAGGCTTTTACCATGCCTGGTGCAAATTCAAGGCACAAAGGGGATACCAAGAAGGCCTGTAAGTCTCCAATTCTCTTGAGAGACGAGATAGAGAAGAGGAACACAGTCTTAAAAGCCCCTCGAGGGCTGACTGAGCGAGCTCTGCTCTCAAACAAACAACGCAAAGCTTGTGTGTATTCCTGCCCGTGATCTAGTGAAGGCAGGGAGGAACAAACTGCTGTTTATATATATACACATATAATATATATATATATATATATATATATATATATATATATATATATACACACACACACACACACACACACACAGAGGCATTCCCACAGCGTCTTTGACACAGTGTGAATTCCCTCGAAATCAAAATTTGCATAGTATTATAGCAGTAAAATTATCTCTCACACACGTTTTACAGCCTCATTATCCTTGCAGAGCCCTCCTCTAAATTAAAAATATTTCCTGTTGGTACAGAGGATGAACTGCAGCAGCTCCTGGCCACACAGCTAGAGAGACTTCACCTGCTACTGACCACACCTTGGTCTTAGGATGGATGAAAAATTAACCACCACAAACTACCATCTCTACTGCAGGGTACACACTGACCACTGCCTTTATCATGTCTTAGGATGGAATGCTCAGAGAATGGTTACTGGCCACAGTATTTAACAAAATTCCAAATGAAACACTTCAGTTGGAATTGATTGAAGAATCTGTCAATTCTAACAAATTCTGGGACAATTGGAATTCCATGAATAAAAAACAACACGAACAAACAGCCATACAAAATGGAGACACCTGGAAAATCACTTTGAACAACTTTATAGCGAAATAAAAATGGCAGACAGGATAATAACGCTTGGAATTGTAACACAGGTTAACAAGACTTAGCCCTGAGGTTGTGTGTGTGTGAGTCCTTTATAGTCCAGATGATGTGCTAAGCTGTATGTGGTGACAGGTGATTGGTGTGGAGTGTGTGCATGTGACTGGCAGAGAGGATGATGGGAAATGTAGTCCGGAAACTGACAGGAACTGACGGTGATCATGACAACATAAAAGAGCCATGAAATTTTGGAAACATCTAAAAATTAGCCTTATTTTAAATTTTATTTAAAAAAACCCTCTGATTCAGATGGTCCTGAGGCTGCAAAAACAAACTAACATGACTAACAACAGCCAGCCTTAAGGACACTAACACCCTCAACCACAGAATTAGGCCCAACCAAATTATAAAAGCACAAAAAGAAAATTACCTGACTTATTGGACTGAAACAACAGAAAAACAAAGTAAACTTGAATGTTATTTGACACTAAATAGAGACTACACAACAGCACAATAACTGAGAACCATTAAAGACTGTAAATTAAGAGGAATAATGATGAGGTACAGACTGAGCAATTACACGCTGACTGTAGAGACAGGCAGATACAGACAGAACTGGCTGTCCAGAGAGAGCTGCATCTGCCCATACTGTGACCTGGGAGAAGTGGAGACAGAGCAACACGTCCTCACCAGATGCCCTAACTATGAGAGAAATCAGAAAGACATTTTATCCAAAATTTGAAATACTTTGCCCTAACTTCATTGACAATAAAACAATAAACAATGAAACACAACTTCAACATTTATTAGGTGAAAAAAAAGACTGTATCCTACTAGCAGCAAGGATACATTGATGCCTGTCACAAAAAGAGGAATTCAACTAATCAGTAATGCACTCGTGCACACACACACACACACACACACACACACACACACACACACACTGAATACTAAATTGTTCATAGAATTCTAAAATGTTGATTGATTGTTCTCCATACTTTTTTATGTGTGTATATGTATATACATGTATGTTTATTCAATGTAAAAATTAGAAATGCTTCGGCAATACATTGTAACAACTGTCATGCCAATAAAGCACACTTTGAACTGAACTGAATCGAAAAGAGAAAGAGAGAGGTTGTGTGTTCGACAAAGCAATTGAGCATGCCATTTCAACATGAATTCATACTGTGTACTGTTGTCATCATACAGTCCCATACAGATGACATTTTAGACTCTTTCCAAGACATATAGAATACTGCATTTACAGCTTTTATAAGGTTAGATGCATCACATTTTCTTAGCAAAGCTGTCGTTGTAGACCAGCTTTAATTCTAGTAAATCTGTGATTCAGCTCTTTGAGGCTTAAGGCCAGGGAAATCAGCTGCTTTTAAATATTTAAAATCACTTTTCAGTCTTGTGACATTAAGTTCAGTCTGCATGAATATTTCATAAATCTTTAGTTCAGCATAATTTCATAAAAGCTGCTAGTACGGTGCATTTTTAAATATAACCCAGGTCTTGGGAAACTTGAAATAATGGCTTTTAGAACTAGTGAAGATGGCAAAAAAAACAATAGAACAAACTCAAACTGTACACTTACAGATTTCTTGTTTCATTTTTCAATATTAATTAATGAGCAAATACATAAAAAATTTCGGTAACACTTTAGATTACAGCCCGGAAAGTACTGCGTAATTACAACAAATTTACAGCGTAACTTTCAATAATTATAGTGTAACTATACAGTAAGTATGTGTAAGTATAGGGGAACAATATGTGAAGTATTGGGAATAAAGGGGTAACAACCAGGAAAAATAACAAATTATTCATACTTTTAATATTTTATAACTAAGGGGTACGTATGACATAACTAAGGGGTAAATATGACATTACGGGCCGTAAATTAAAGTGGAGCTTGTTACCCTCTTATTTCATGTAGTTACAGGGTAAGTATGACATTACGGGCCGTAGTGGAGCTTGTTAACCTCTTATTTCATATAGTTACAGGGTAAGTATGACATTACGGGCCGTAAATTAAAGTGGTGCTTGTTACCCTCTTATTTCATGTAGTTACAGGGTAAGTATGACATTACGGGCCGTAAATTAAAGTGGTGCTTGTTACCCTCTTATTTCATGTAGTTACAGGGTAAGTATGACATTACGGGCCGTAGTGGAGTTTGTTACCCTCTTATTTCATATAGTTACAGGGTAAGTATGACATTACGGGCCGTAAATTAAAGTGGTGCTTGTTACCCTCTTATTTCATGTAGTTACAGGGTAAGTATGACATTACGGGCCGTAAATTAAAGTGGTGCTTGTTACCCTCTTATTTCATGTAGTTACAGGGTAAGTATGACATTACGGGCCATAAATTAAAGTGGAGCTTGTTACCCTCTTATTTCATGTAGTTACAGGGTAAGTAATTAATAAAAATAAATAAATAAATAAATAAATAAATAAATAAAAACACAAACAGTCATATCACTTGGAAAACTTTATTTGAAAAACAACTTATTTCAAAACAGATTTAAAGTTACAACACTTCTTATTTGTTTCTCTTGCTTGGCTTCCTCCTCCTCTTGTTCCTCTTCGTTCGTTCTTACCACTGATGAATCTTAAGAGGGAATCCCATTTGCTATTCTGTATTTAAAAATTACAGAACACCCGGAAATGTGCTCACCGTTTACTCATCTTTTACCCTCATGCCATCTGAGATGTATACGACTTTCCTTCTTAAGATGAACACAAAAAGGATTTTAGGAAAAAAATAAATAATCTGGAAACGCTTTATAATGCAAGCTCACGTGTTCCTAAAAGTCGAAGCATCAAACAGCACAAACAGCAATAACTACAGTAATCCATACGACCCTAATGGATGAATCGATGTCTGCTGAAGTGAAACGATACATATTTGTAATAAAAATGCCAAATATTTGAATATTTTTAAAACTTTCGACCAACTGTCTCCTTGCGCGTGCATGCGAGGGTTGAGAGTTCATGCGTGACGTAACTTGAAGCGTGACGTAGGCGTGCCGAGAAACTCACGCAGATGATGGATGCCGTCAGTTTTTTTTTTTTATTATTATTATTTTAGTAATGCTCACAACAAAATACACAGAATAACAGATAATGAGAATGAGAAACAAACAAGACAGAATAACAGAGATGGCAGTTCTCGCGCGAGTTTCACAGGAATCTCCCGCGTGAACGTCATGAAAGCTTCACGCTGCTTCATCGAACTGCATCGAACGCGAAGTCGACTCTCATGCAGGCGCTGGTGACAGTTGGTCAGAAGCGAAAAGATGAATAGCCTAAACCATGAGAAAATTTCGGGGTGTACTGTATTTTCTTATAATACAGAATAGCAACGGGATTCCTTCTTAAGATTCATCAGCTGAGAAACAAGAGCAGGTGGAAGCCAAGTGAGAAACAACAACAACCAAAAAACGGACAAAACTTGTTACTTTCTGTCAGGACTTTAGAGTTTGAAATGAAAAGTTGATTTAAAAAAATGAATAATAAGTGTTGTAGACTTGTTTTTAATAAAGTTGTTTTTCAAATAAAGGTTTCGGAGTCAGTGATATCAGATTGTTTGCATTTTATTAATTACTTACCCTGTAACTAAATGAAATAAGAGGGTAACAAGCGCCACTTTAATTTACGGCCCGTAATGTCATACTTACCCTGTAACTACATGAAATAAGAGGGTAACAAGCTCCACTTTAATTTACGGCCCGTAATGTCATACTTACCCCTTAGTTATATGTCATAGGTATCCCTTAGATATAAAATATTTACAGTATAAATAATTTGTTATTTTCCTGGTTGTTCCCCCTTTATTCCCAATACTTTACATATTGTTCCCCTATACTTACACATACTTACTGTATAGTTACACTATAATTATTGAAATTTATGCTGTAAATTCATTGTAATTACGCAGTACTTTCCGGGCTGTAATCTAAAGCGTTACCAAAATTTCTAATTCAAATGTCTGCCATTAAGGAAAGATTACAAAACTGATTCATATGTAAAGCTGTTACTTTAAAGGAACACTCCACTTTTTTTGAAAATAGGCTCATTTTCCAACTCCCCTAGAGTTAAACAGTTGAGTTTTACCATTTTCGAATCCGTTCAGCCGATTTCCGGTTCTGGTGGTACCACTTTTAGCATAGCTTAGCATAGTTCATTGAATCTGATTAGACCGTTAGCATCGCGCTTAAAAATGACCAAAGAGTTTTGATATTTTTCCTATTTAAAACTTGACTCTTCTGTAGTTAAATCGTTGAGACCGACGGAAAATAAAAAGTTGTGATTTTCTAAGCTGATATGGCTAGGAACTATACTCTCATTCAGGCGTAATAATCAAGGAACTTTGCTGCCGTACCATGGCTGCAGCAGGCGCAATGATATTACACAGCGTCTCTCACAAACGTCTCCATGGTTGCAGGGCACGTTCCCTGTGCAAGCAGGGGCTCACGGGCGCTGCGTAATATCATTGCACTGCTGCAGCCATGGAACGGCAGCAAAGTTCCTTTTACCGAAAACGGTAAAACTCAACTGTTTAACTCTAGGGGAGTTGGAAAATGAGCCTATTTTCAAAAAAAGTGGAGTGTTCCTTTAAAAAAAGAAAAAGAGGCCCATCTACTATGGTGGCAGATTTTATTTTAATTTGTCTTATAGGTGTTGTACTGTAGGACTTTCCTTTACTATCAGTAATGCTGGTGTTGCTATAGGTGTGCATTTATCAAAAGCATCATTAGCCAACTATGGTTGCAAGTTCAACATATAGTTCAACATAGTTCATCATAGTGTTTTCTAGTGTTTTCAGAGTCATTCTACACAGACAAAATACCTTTTGCCAAGTCAAGTGGTTATACAAAATGAATACACTCTTAATACACATTTTTAGTTGAACTTAGTCAATGTTTTTAGTTATGTCAGCTCAAGTATACTGAGCAGATTCCAGTATATTCATATCTGTGTTCTTGAGTAAATGTAAAAGGCCTGTTAGTTCACATTGAATTGTCATACATATAAAATACTTTCTACAACTAGCACAGCAACTAGCATTTTCTAGAATATTTTAAGTTGTAAAGTAAGCAGGATGTATAAAAATGTATTGCTGTAAGGACGTTGAGGCGGCGTTAGAATCCATGTGCAGTGTTTTAATAAAATCCACAGCAAACAAATCCAGAACAGCAAGCAGTAAATCAGAAACGTTAAACAGGCAGGGGTACATACACAGGTAGGCAGTCCAATCCAGGCAACAGAACAGAGGGCAATCCAAAAGACAGAGAACGGGAAGAACAGGCAATGATCATACACAAGAAGGCAGACAATGGCAATGGGAATAACGCTCGGTAAGGCAGACAGGCTGGCAATACTTCGCGAGGTAACAATGGTGGATGCCATGCTTAAATGTCCAACAAACAGGAAGTGACAGGTGAAGCAGAGGGAGCGGCACACAGTCAGTATTCGGGCGAGGGCTCCCTCTGCTGGCGTGGCGTTACAATTGCATGGCTTCGGCAGGCATGTATCATGATACTAAGTGGGGCAGGCGGTCTCCCCAGCTCTACAGCGCCCCACACATTTCGAATGTAAATCTTTGGTGAAAAATGACCTGCAGCGCACTCTAATTAAGAGCAATTGGGGCATGTTTCAGACTGCCCTGCTTATTTTCACGTTAATAGACCTCGTTCCAGACCAAGAAAATATCAGTCCGCTTCAGCTATGTGTCTGCATCAGGTCAGTAATTAGTTGGCATGTCTGTTCTTCCTATGTGGAGTAGCAAAAAATGAAAGTATAAATCCTTTAGTTTAAACATGCTCATGTGAATAGCCTGTATATACAGTAGTTCCATTGTGCTTGTTTTATGTTTGTTTTGAGAATAGACATGACTTTGTTTTCCTCACTGCAATTCCTACATTCCAAAACAACATTCCGAGGCAATAAATACTACATTGAAAGCAATTCTAAGATAGCATTCTATACGTCTGTCATGTGTAATAAAGTCTGTCAATCATCATCAGAGCGCCACATTCAGGCTGAATAACGCAAGGACATTAGAATTCTGCCAAAAGTGTGTCTGATGTGTTCAGTGATTAGAATATAAAGCTTTCAAAATGTTTATTACAATAATAAATGTACAAAATTATATTTATTAATATTTGCACAAGTGCCTAATTTTTCTTGCATTAAGGGGTGTTTTTAAAAACTGTATCAAGTTAAAAGCCGTTTAACATTATAAGCATGCAATCTGCAAAAATAAAAATTGTGAAAGAGAGTCATACAACTGTGGAATGACACAAGGCAAAAGGCTACAATTTTCAAACATCTACGAGATCTGTAAAGGTTAAAGAAGGTGGAATCCAGAACCTCCCAGTTCAGTGTTTGTTTGTTTTTTTTTTGTTATATTTTTGTTTGTTTGTTTGTTTGTTTGTTTGTTTGTTTTTGGATAAAGGTGGCAGAGTGGAAGATAACAGAACATACTACTGCTGTCCACTACTCATCAGCATAGACCAGGTTAAACATCTCTGTACACAAAGCAGTTTCTGAATGATTGTCACATGAAATCAGTTTTATAATTTGCCCCTGCAATTCAGGCATGACTTTGACAAACCTTTGTTAAATACCTCATGTTGCTTTGGATACTCTCACAGGAAAGTGCTAATTGTCAGATCTCCTTTAAAGCTCTTTTATACTGCAATCTTACAATCAACCTAATGTGACTTGCCTTCACTTATGCATTTAAATTGCTATGAATTTTATAGACTTTACTTTCTAAGTAACTTTACTTTCATTACTTTTTTTTTTTTAGTTTTTAAAAGAGCTATTCTGTTTTGAATGCAGGAGACCTTTTACCTTAAGAAGAGCTGTGTTTTGGAATGATGCATCAACACAAAGCATGTAAGATTTCTTTGGACTTGCAGTAATGGAGCACATTCGTTGCTAATGGACAGTGTGAAATTGCACAGGAAACGTGAAAGATTAGAGCTGCTATTGGTATTTAAGTTCAAGTTTATAAAATCAACAAAGAACTAAGTTGTACCAAAATGCTTTACAATAAAGAAACATGCAATAAATAACAGAATCAAACTGAATTAGACAGAAAAAAACTGTTCGCAAAGCACCAATGGCTCATGTAGACGATACAGTGATAATGGCCATGTGTCTTTTCAAAAATAAATCTTTAAGTGTCTCTTAATGGAACTATTATATAATGTATTATATTAAAATAGACAAAGAATATTGTCTTAATAGGACAGCAATACATTCTCTTTTTTTATTATTTATTTTTTTTTATTTCAATATCATAGCATTATATAAAAAGTAACAATGATCTACAGTATAAGCATTTTGGATATCACAGATTTCTTTGCAAACTGAATATAATAAAATCTATGAAACTATAATGAATTTAAAAGGATTTCTTATCCTCTTGTGAACACCTATCATTCCAATTGATATAAGTGGCTGATATTTTAGAAATTGCTGTTAGCCCCTTAAGCATCAGAAATTCATGAAATATGGTTTCCTAATGTCTTGTGAAGTTTGGACATTATGTTTGAAAGATAAAGGTCAGTTAGTCATAATGAGTCAGTGTATCTTTTGATCATTCGTTTTTTTTTTTAAATTTATTTAATATAGAAAACGGAAAATGAAAAAAAAAAAACTTGAATATTTGATCTCTACATGTGGGCGGGAATAAAACACCCCTTTCTGCTGATTGGTCAACCAAACATTAAACCGCCCCGTCATCAGGGGCACGTTCAAGCTCAAATCGGTGCTTAACGTTTTGCTACAGTTGCTGGGTTGATCATCATGTTTCCTGGAAACGGTGTGCAATGGGTTTGAGATACCTTTTCTCTTGTTTGGTGGGTGTGTCAAAAATGTCAGCCCAATCAGCATCAACATGCATATACAGGTGCTGTTCATATAATTAGAATATCATCAAAAAGTTGATTTTTTTAATTAATTTCTTTCAAAAAGTGAAACTTTTATATTATATTCATTCATTACACACAGACTGATATATTTCAAATCTTTATTTCTTTTCATTTTGATGATTATAACTGACAACTAAGGAAAATCCCTAATTCAGTATCTCAGAAAATTAGAATATTACTTAAGACCAATACAAAGAAAGGATTTTTAGAAATCTTGGCCAACTGAAAAGTATGAACATGAAAAGTATGAGCATGTACACCACTCAATACTTAGTTGGGGCTCCTTTTGCCTGAATTACTGCAGCAATGCGGCGTGGCATGGAGTCAATCAGTCTGTGGCACTGCTCAGGTGTTATGAGAGCCCAGGTTGCTCTGATAGTGGCCTTCAGCTCTTCTGCATTGTTGGGTCTGGACCCTTAAGCAATGTGGATTGTGTGCCTCTCCTCTCTTCCTCCAGACTCTGGGACCCTGATTTCCAAAGGAAATGCAAAATGTACTTTAATCAGAGAACATAACTTTGGACCACTCAGCAGCAGTCCAGTCCTTTTTGTCTTTGAGACGCTTCTGACACTGTCTGTTGTTCAAGAGTGGCTTGACACAAGGAATGTGACAGCTAAAACACATGTCTTGCATACGTCTGTGCGTAGTGGTTCCTGAAGCACTGACTCCAGCTGCAGTCCACTCTTTGTGAATTTTTTAATGGGTTTTGTTTCACAATCCTCTCCAGGGTTCGGTTATCCCTATTGCTTGTACACTTTTTTTCTACCACATCTTTTTCTTCCCTTCGCCTCTCTATTAATGTGCTTGGACACAGAGCTCTATGAACAGCCAACCTCTTTTACAATGACCTTTTGTGTCTTGCCCTCCTTGTGCAAGGTGTCAATGGTCGTCTTTTGGACAACTGTCAAGTCAGCAGTCTTCCCCATGATTGTGCAGCCTACAGAACTAGACTGAGAGACCATTTAAAGGCCTTTGCAGGTGTTTTGAGTTAATTAGCTGATTAGAGGGCTTCCGGTTTGGCGTTGGTAATTGCGGCAGCATAGAGTAACAGCTCTCCGATTAAAGTTTTAAAATACCCTTTGTCTTAGATTGGAAACATCAAAATTAGGATATTAAAGGAAGGGGGTAGGATCAGGACAAGAGGGAAAGCGAGGAAGACTGGTAACAACACTGGAAACAAGGGAGACGTCCAAAATCAGTCAGGACTAGCAACGAGCCCAACGTTAGCCGAGGACGAAGTTAGCAGAGCAGACGAGCTAGATTGGTAGAATTCATCTAATAACATGGCAACTCTGGACATTGTGCTGCAAGAGATAAGAGATTTTCGCAGTGAGAACGGGGAAAGCCTCAAAGTAATTCGGGAAGACATACAAAAAATAGATAGCAGGATGGACGAGGCAGAGCGGCGCATAACGGAATCAGAAGACCGGATTCAAAATATCGAGGACGCCACTTTGGAACTTTTAGAGTTACAAAAACAAGTTGCAGCTAAACTGACGGATCAAGAGGGCCGCTTGAGAAGGGACAACATTAGGATTCACAGCTTAAAAGAAGGAGCGGAAGAAGGGGCTCAGTTGATGGTCGCTTTCATCGAGACCCTCCTGAGAGAAAAGCTTGAATTACCGCTTTCCCTGGAACTCACCATTGAACGAGCTCACCGGTCGTTGGGTACGTTACCCCCAAAAGATGCACCACCGAGATCAGTAGTGGTGAAGTTTCGCAGTTACAGATGCAAGGAAGTAATCGTGAAGACGGCGTGGCAGAAAAAGGGATTCGAGTATGAAGGCAAGAAGATAATTATAGATCATGGTTATGCACCAGAGATACTGAAACAGCAGAAAAAATACGTGGAGACAAAGAAAGTGCTCAGGGATAAGAAGATACGCTTCCAAACACCATTTCCAGCACGTCTCAGAGTATTTTACGATGGCGGAACATGCACATATGATTCAGCGGAGGAGGCGACGAAGGACATGGCTGACAGGGGCTATCAAGTGAAGGTCATGCAGTCCACGGAGGACGTGATGGAGAGGATTAAACGCCTGACGTGGCACCGTGACCGAGGCGCGAACGATGGAAGACAAGCGGATGCTAGACCTGGGTATAAGCAGAGATTGCAAGAATTTAGGAGGACGCCGGAGGCAAACGACTGATCCAGGGGGTTCCAGATGTTTCCAGGACTTCCTTTCTCCCTTTTTTTTCTTTTTTTCTCAAAGTGAGAGATAGAAGAAGAATTCCCTCAAATTAAGGTACAATTGTCGGGACTGTAATCTCCGAGTTGTCGTTATGGTATGTACTTTTTGTTAGATTTGTGTTGTAGCGAGGGCCCCCTGGCCATTAGGGCCAGAGGCTATCCCTCCGAGTCTTTTTTAGGCTCAGATGAGGTCGAGAGAATGACCTTAACATTGGAAGTCCTTTTATTTTTGACTTGTGATTTGGGGGGGGGGGTTGTTAGGGGAAGCTTTTAAACCCATCTGACAGAAAAAGAACATGGAAAATTAAAGAGAAATGGTTATAACCAGGTATATGCTGCTTCATATAAATCAGGTCACAGGAGAGGGTTAGCGATTTTAATATCGAATCAAATCCCATTTCAAAAACAGTCAGTGATAAGTGATAAAGAGGGAAGATATGTCTGGGTTAAAGGACGAGTAGAGGGAGTATTAATCACCCTTCTGAATATATATGCACCACCTGGATCAGATTGGTCTTTTTATAGACAAATGTTTGATTTGATGACATCGGAGGGGGATGGGGTGTTAATCGCAAGAGGGGATTTGAACCAAAAGCTGGACCCTCTATCGTGTAAGGTGGTGTTAAGAGGGAAAATAATGGCCAAGTCTGCTTATTTAAAAACAATTAAAACAAAAAAATCTGGTTGCATTACAGATGGACCTACAGAAAGTAGAACAGGAGCATAAAGAAAGGCAGAATGATAAAATTTATCAGGAAATTAGGAAGAAAAAAGCAGAGATAAATGATATTTATTCAGCAGATATACAACAAAAAGTTACTGTTCACAAAACAATGGTATTATGAAGCAGGTAGTAAATCAACAAAATTACTGGCATATAAGTTAAGAAAGCAGGAGGCCAGAAGTAATATATACAAGATTATGGACTTTCACAATAAAACAATAGACCATTTCAACTGCTATTCGTTGAAGTAAGGAAGTGACGTCTTTGGTCCTCGGAAGTTTCCGGTTAGTTAGCGCGCACATTCTAAACATTAGCGGGAGGCACTTCAGTTCGGTGATACTGCGACAATTTACAGATAATAAATGTCAAGATTAAAATTAGGACCGTGTTGTTCGGTGGTTGAATGCTCTCTCAGACCGGGAACTAACTTGCTTTCTGAAATTAAAGCGTTTAGACTTCCGAAAAACTATATTGAATAGTGGGGTGCGTTATAAATGTTTAAATGGACCATATCACACAGTGAAAGCGTGCACTCTATAAAGACAATTTTCAATAAAGATATATACAACAATATACAATAAAAGCGCACTAGTCTAACCTACTAGACTAGACTAACGTTACATCACGTAGTGTGTGTGTGTTTTTTTTAATACTCGATAATTTCAGATCGCATATGACAATTAACGCAGTCGGTACTCGTGTCGTGTGTTTTGCACATATTGTAATTTGTCAGATTTCTGCAAATGTTTCCTTACCTTCAAGGACCTAAAAAGCATGCTTGGTGAGACTGGTGTGACTACGGTAGATGTGACGGGCTCCCTACTCTGAACTGGCCTTTAGTTTGGTAAAGTTGGTTTTATATTCGCACATTCGGACATCGTATTCAATAGCCTTAATCACACTACATTGGACATTCACAAGTAAATATGCCATTAAAACAATACTTGCCTATTTTGATCGACTGTGAAAAATGTTATAAGTTGACAATCGTTGGTTGTCAATATCATGTCGCTGCTTAAAATTCACAAACATTAATTTATTGCACATTTATTGGAAAGTCAGAAGTCCGAATGTGCGAAAATAAAACCAACTTTACCGAAGTCTGGCCTTGTCAGACAGGCCAAAGTCAATGTCTGCCACTGGTTTTGGATCAATCTAAAACAAAGTGGGATTATACTTTTTTTGCTGTTGTAGTAAAACCATGGTTAATTTTCGCAAAGGATGTGATGAATTAGAATTTAATAAAAATTAGAATAAAAACACATTAGCCAGCATTGAATTGCATGCACCTTCTTGTTTATTCGTGACCACATGCAGGGCTCAGATGGAGCATTAAAACCCTCTCTCACACAGTTCCACAGCAACGAGAATCGCAGCAACATAGCTACACACTTCACCTAACCTAACCACAAACATTTCGAAACGTATGAAATAATTACGTATGTAATAGGTAATAATGGAACACAACAATTAGTTTACTACTAGAATTCAGTACGTCTTGTTTGCATAGACGTACAAACCCGGCCATGCAAGTGCAATGCCCACAAATAACCTCCCCGGTCACCTAAGCAACGAACCACGCAGAGTATGTTTTCGACAACGTTTGACTTGCCCCGACTTCACCAAACACAAGACAAAAATCGTCCACATTGTAGGAACAAATGTTTCCAACTTTTCCGCTAAGGCAGTAATTGTAAGCATCCAGACTACGATATGCCTTTACTGCTTCTTTCGTGTAGACGCACTCTGTCTCAACTAGATAATGATACACGTCTGGATAAGTTACTTAAGGTAAACGTTTAACGTTCTGAGTGAAAAGTTGTCGCCTCAGTGTTTGAGTTAAAGGGTCCGGTAATTCCACGTTATCATCTATTTTTAGTTTTTGTAAATATCTTAACTGTTCTGTTTTAGCTAGACTTAAAAAATATGCGCTAGTCATTTTGTTTTGACAGCTTTGTGATTTAAAAATGGCGCCACCGGAAATGCTTAAGGACCAGACATGCGCAGTAGCATTGCAGCGCGTTTGTTTTTGTTTACTTCCTTGAAATGGTCTATAAGGCATAAGACAGAAGACATGCAAAAATGTTCTGAATCATATTATAAACAACTTTACGACCAACCATCCATCGATAATAAAGCAGACATAGAAGCCTTTAAACAAAATTCATGCCTTATATCAGAGATTACAGATCAAGAAATAAGATATGCTATTTCTAAACTCAAAGTGAATAAGTCTCCGGGAGCAGATGGATACCCCTCAGAGTGGTACAAGTTGTTCAGGGAATCATTAATCCCAATGTTAGGAAGAACGTTTAACTGGGTGTTAAAGAAGGGGGAAATACCATATTCATGGCGGGAAGCTATAATTTCAGTAATCCCTAAAGAGGGCAATGATGAGTTGGATTGTTCCAGTTATAGACCTATTAGTGTCCTGAATCAGGACTATAGACATTTCACTGCAATATTGGCTAGGCGTATTGAAAAAATCTTACAGAGTATTATTCAGCTGGACCAAACGGGATTTATTAAAGAAAGACAAACACAAGATAACATAAGAAGGGCCTTACATGTGTTGCAGCATATTAAAGAAAACCATACTGAAGCAGTGATTATGGGAATGGATGCGGAGAAAGCGTTTGATTCTGTCAGGTGGGATTTCCTTTACAGGGTGTTAGAAAAATGTAATTTCCATGATATAATAATTAGGACAATACAAGCCTTATATACCGACCCAACGGCTAGGATTAAGATTAATGGTAGTTTATCCAATTCTATTTCATTAAGGCGCGGATGTAGGCAGGGTTTTTCGGCTAGTCCCCTTCTCTTCGCAATTTTTTTGGAACCATTTAGCCAATCCATAAGACAAAAAGCACAGATACAAGGCATAGAGATAAAGGGTACATGTCAGAAGCTTGCACTTTTCGCAGATGATGTTCTAATATTCTTATCTAGTCCTGATACATCCGTGCCAGCACTCATGTCAGAATTTGCAAAGTTTGGTCAAATGTCCGGATACAAGATAAATGAACAGAAAACACAAGTCCTCACTTTTCATTATAGCCCCTCTGAAGCTGTTAAAGAAAATTATAAAATTAAGTGGGATTTAAAATCAATGAAATATCTAGGAGTTAATTTGACATTGATTTGACATTAAAAGATATTGGCCAACTGAAATCAGCAAATTACGACCCACTAAATATCATTTATTAATTGCAATGTCTTCTGGTCCATGTCCTTTCCTTAGGAAGGTGTGCTAGACACTGATTAATGTAACATAAAAATACTAGCCTATACTTATATATTTTTCTATTGTATTGTGGAGTGATACTTTCATATACTTACATAAACATAAAGGCCAATGTTGGGTCACAATAATTAGGAACCACAGTTTGCACAAATCCCTTCACTCGATTGGGATGTTCTCTTTTATTTTGGACGGCAAGGGCAGTGACTGTAACATTGAGCATATTTTGCAGAATTAAACACGTAGCCTCTTTATACTGACTTCATCTGGTTCTGAAAATTCTTCAAAAAGAAAACAAAGAATGGCCTTCTCAGCTGCCATAGTTGCAACTCTTGCGTCATCAGAACAGGGTGTTCATCGCGCAGCAAAATAATAGTCCTCCGCTACTATGGATTATTAACGCGTGTATTGCAACTGCATTTAATCTCTTCCTCATCAAACAGCCAGACTAACGAATGGCTTAACACAAACCATACCGAGGTAGAGCCTAGACAAGGCTTTCTTCTGTGTGTCCATAAATTCTGCAACCCACACCTGTTTATCTCAGAAATATTATTATTATTATACTAGTTTATCTCAGAAATAATACATTTACTTCACACCTGCACTCAAAACTACCTAATAGCCAACACCTTTGGCATACTGCTTGTTTTATTATTGCTGACCACCTAACAAAATCGGTGCGGCAACGCTAAATTATTACATTATTTGCTATCACTGTTAGCAGTTTAACTGAAGGTAGAAGCAATGAGCTCCTGGAAAAATTAATTACATATTAAAAATAATTAGGATATTTAGTCATCATACACAGAAATCATAACTTTTGTCATAGTTAATACGCTGAGATTTGGACAATGGAGAACTTGAAATAATATGACCAGTACCGTCGCAAGGGCTGTGCCAAGTGTGCGACCGCACAGGGCCTCGCGCCTCTAGAGGGCCTCGCTCCTGGCCTGCATTTTATGTAGTTTATGTCTATTTTTTTATTAGTTTTCCACCAAACATCGATAATAAATAAAATTCATCTGTCTCGCAATTATGTATAATCAAGGCCACATGAAAAGAAATCTGCAAATAATTATTAATTTTCAAATTTCGATATTACGTTCTGCATGCTCGCACCACTATGAGCTGCTCACTCTGTGAGGAAAAAAATGTTGGGTGCTGCACGAGAGCGCGACCGATTTCGTAATCAGGGTGGCGAGAAACGGAAACGAATTAAAAAGAAAGATGTCGCGGTGGTGGGGGAAAGGGAAAGGGAAAACTTACATGATAAGCAAATAGGCGTAGGCTATGCATTTATAGCCTACAATGAAAAGAAAGTTGATCAAAGACTAGCTGCGTCACTTTCAGTTTTCATCTTGAACTCTTGTCACGGATTGTGAGTGAATGCGATCATCCTTTCCTCTTTACTACTGTACAGAACGAAATAAACATGAATGAAAATAAAAAAAAAATATGTTGAAAGATACAGTAGTTTACCGAACGTCAGTTCAATCAGTGTTGCAAACAATGTCACGTACCATTATACCTCAGAAAAGCCATTCGTTGACCATTAACTTAGCAAGAAAAATAACAAAACTTAATTATGTAAGTAAGCATAAGTAACTTTATTATTATACAGTTTACTTATCTGGGTGCTCGTCTGTGTGTAATCCATCAAGCGCATCGTTTTCATTTAATTCTGGAGACTGAACTCGCGCTCTGCTGCCACACTGGAGCGCGCTCACCACCTACTGGACGGGGTGGGAATTACAAGCTTACATACAAACTACATAATCTGTCAAAATGACGGACGGACTGCAGATTTTTTTCCGTCACTGCTAAAAAAAAATCCATCAAAGACGGAAAATTTTCAGTTAACGAGATCTCTGAGATATATAAATATGTATTATATATGACGTCACACTACCGCCGGTGACGCTCCACGACGCGGTGGCGCGGTTGTCATGCCTAACGTTACCGTCACAGCCCTAGCCAATACTGCGACTACAAGCAACACAACCTACATCACTGAGGCTAACCAGGCCACCGGGTTGCAACAAGATGAAGTTCAAGAAGAGGCATAAATTCAACAAGTGGCCGTGGTGACTAAAATATATAATCCGGCATACAAGGGTGAGCGATGTGCTGGTAGACACGATTAAACAGTAGAAATGTGTCAACTGATAACGATTTAATAGGCTGTTTTAGACTATCTAGTGATAGATTATCTAATCTAGTGATGCAAACTACTCAACTTTCTATGAAATTTCGCCGTTTTGAATTTAAATTATGCCATAATGATTCATGTAAATCATAAATTAATGTGACAAGAAACGTTTGCGTTTTCAATATTGGATGAATAAGAGTGAATGTTTGCACATTTTAAAATAAAATATTTTTAAATGATTACCTCATAACTACAATTAGACCTAGATCTTATTTTACCATTCTTATTTAGGCTAGTTATTATTCCCTAAGATCGCTTTTAATTATTGTTGTTGTTGTTGTTGTTATCATTATGCCATATAGGCTAGATCGCACAATAGCCTATTACCACACATGTCAAGATTGTATACAGAGTTTTACTCACTCCATTTTAAATTCTAATTGCAGCATCTGAAATAGGTCAAACGCACACATGCACGCAAATCAATTGCAGAGAGGGCCTCGCAAGTCAACTTCGCACAGGGCCTCGCACCCCCCTTGCGACGGCCCTGAATATGACATATGAAAAGAAATAGAGCAGGTACGAAACTACAATTTTTCACAAAAATTTAATTTTAAAAGATAATGTTTTAGATAGCGATATATTTTTGCTGTGGTCAATAACTCACAAGTGTGGTCTATCAATACCAGGTGATATTTTGCACAAATATAGAATGGCTTCAGTATAATTTCACTTTGAACATAAATTGCACATTGTTACTTTCGACCCGGTCAGTTGGAATGAAATTAACACACAGGTGGGTCAAAAGTAACACAACAATACAAGCTAGATTTTTTGTGTTAGTCTTGTTTTTATTAAATATACTAGATTAAGACCTTGTTCGTATGTAACTGCAAACATATTTTGTCCTTTATCTTTGCAAAAAAAAAAATAATAATAATAAATTACATTTTCATTTTAAATTGAGAATTTCAGTTTTATCAAATATTTCAAAAGTAACCCGACAGTACAAACTTGAATTGTTTCGATTATTATTATTTTTTTTTTTTTGGCAATGGCAATTTATTTTATAAAACATTTTTTCAACATTATGAACAATATGAAAATTAAATTAAATTAGCATAACATAAATGCTCAACATTTGAATGGAAACACTGCAAATTCATAGGTGGATGTGGAAAAGCTAAAGTATTGGTGAATGTGACTATGGTAAATGTAAACAGATTGATTGAATAAATGGTGACATACAGAAATCAGCAACAGATATGTCCAGAAACGCCCTCTCATAAACATGTGGCTGAATCAGACCTCTGTCTGTCTTTCACTCTTGGTATATTCTGCTAGTATGATATGACATAAACATGTTTTAATAAATGCTGCAATGCAAAGAAAGCCACCACATTAGCAGTGGGACAAAATAAACACTTGTTGTCACTGCAGAGGAACAAAAGTAACAAGTGTTACTTTCATCCCGACAGGAACTCCTGATATTTAAACCAGATTTACGTCAGTGTTAATTTTGGCAGCCATTTTTGATTTAGTCTTAGTCTTTATCTTCAAATGAAAATGCTCTTTAGTCTTAGTCACATTTTATTCATTTTTGTCTTTCATATTTTAGTCTAGTTTTAGTCGAAGAAAAGTCATCGCATTTTTGTCAAGTCTTAGTCATTACTTTTAGACAAACTACAGTTACCAACATTAATTTTGATAGCTATTTTATATGTAGTCTTTAGACAAAATAGTCATTATAATTTTTCTCTTTAGACCAATTCAATTAAGCTTATGAAATATATGAATCAAGGTAACAGGCTGTATTGACATTGTACTCTTAGCAGTAGCACTTGTGCAATTACATATCCCTTTTCAGTGGTTCTCAAACTTTCTAGAGTGTCATACCCCCTGAGGGAATTAACATCCTTCTGCATACCCACTCTTTTCCACTTACTGCAGTTACCCCTTTTCCATTAAGGGACAATATTTGCCCTCTTAAATCGATTTTTCCAGAGCATTTTTTTAACCTTTATAAATACCTTTATAAAATAAATAATGCTTTAAATTAAAAAAAAAAAAATCAATAAATACAATGATGATAAAAATTAAGTGATACTTTTAAATATTACATTAAAACCACCAGTAGGTGGCGGTAAGCACTGTTTTTATGAGTGAATAATCGAGTCATTCATTCATTCAGTATCAAAGTAAGCAGCTGTATTATGAATGGATCATTGAATCATTAATGATTTATTCAAAGCCGCAGATTCGTTTATGAAACACAGCTTGTGTGCTGCAGTTCTACTGTAGCTTTCGTTGCAAAATACTGACAATACTGTTTAAAATGTACATCACTTAATATTACCCTTCTGTTTGTTTATGTCACGATCACCGTCTGCCCCTGTCTAGTTCCGGACTCCATTTCCCATCATTCCCCTCGCCAGTCACATGCTCACTCTACACCAATCACCTGTCGCCACATACAGCCATGCACACATTCCTCACTAATCACCACACCCAGCTGCAGCTTGTTACCTGGACTTTAAAGGACTTCCACTCACACCACCTCACCGCGAAGTCTTGTTTTCCCTGTGATGCAATTCCGAGCGATTATACCCTGTCTGATTGTCTGTCACCGTACCGCTTGTCTTTCGTTTATGATCCTGTGCCGCCTGTCCTGACCATTGTTTTGTATACTGTTCTGTGATTGATATCTGCCAGCCCTGACCCTCTGCTTGTTCCTGACTACGATTCTGCCTGTCCCTTGCTGTTCCTGTTTGCTCCTGTTTGACCCTGCCTGTACGACCACTCTATTCTAATAAAATGCTGCACATGGATCCCTGCCTGAGTCTCCATTCGTTACAGAAGACTTCGCCACCACTAAGATCCAGCAGCTTCCCCGGAGAGCATCTGCACGGTATGGACATTACTCAACTGTTGCTGTGGAGTACGCAGGGTACACGTTCTCTGGAGGAATATATTGGTGAATATCTGGACATTGCTTACTATTCTGATCTGCCTGACTGTGCATTAATAGACTTTTTCTGTGATGGCGTTAACCAGCCACTCCAGAACAAACTACGTCAAGGAGGACCGGTTGCAACGTTCTCAAGCTCGCCGGTTGCAACGCTCTCAAGCTCGCCGGTTGCAACGCTCTCAAGCTCACCGGTTGCCATGGACGCAAGCGCCCTGGATGCTATGTAACTTTATGGATTTTGCTTTAGTGACTATTGGCTCTCCGTTTACTGTGGCCTTTACGCCTTCGCTGATCGCCCAGAGCAAAGTCACGTCGCCGCTGATCGCCCAGAGTCACGTCACGTCTCTAGATCAGTCCGGGAGGGGAGAGGGTTGCGTTCCAGTGTGACTGATCCACCGCTGATTTCAGCACGAGCGGCTGGCATTCCTAAGTCTCCGCCGGCCGTCTCGCTCTCAAGTCAGCCGGCCGTCTCGCTCTCCAGTCAGCCGGCCGCTACGCTCTCAAGCTCGGTGGCCACTTCGCTCCCAAGCCCGGTGACCGCTTCGCTCTCAAGCCCGGTGGCCGCTTCGCACTCAAGCCAGCCGGTTGCAACGCTCTCAAGTTTGCCGGTTGCAGCGCTCTCGAGTTCGCCGGCTGCAACGCTCTCATATTCGCTGGTTCCAACGCTCTCAAGTCCGCCGGTTGCAACGCTCTCAAGTTCGCCGGCTGCAACGCTCTCAAGGTCGCCGGTTGCAACGTTCTCAAGCTCGCCGGTTGCAACGCTCTCAAGCTCGCCGGTTGCAACGCTCTCAAGCTCACCGGTTGCCATGGACGCAAGCGCCCTGGATGCTATGGACAATATGGCTGCTTTGCCAGTGCCCACGGGAAAGATGGCCGCCCCCTCGGTGCGTAAGGATGCAGGGGGCGTTCCAGCCATTGAGTCCGCTCCAGAATCCGCTCCAACCAGTGAACCATCGCCTCATCCTCAGAAGAGGAGGAGGAGGAGGAGGAAGAAGGCGTCCTCCTCTTCTCAAGACACAGACGCCCTTCAAGAGACCGCTGTGGGTCTGGAGACCATTCCAGTGGTCTCTCCTGCGCCGCCCAAGCGCCTTGCCCTGCCGGCGCCACCGGTGCTCCTTGCCCTGCCGGCGCCACTTGTACTCCTTGCCCTGCCGGCGCCACTTGTACTCCTTGCCCTGCCGGCGCCACCGGTGCTCCTTGCCCTGCCGGCGCCACCTGTGCTCCTCGCCCTGCCGGCGCCACCCGAGCTCCTCGCCCTGCCGGCGCCACCCGAGCTCCTCGCCCTGCCGGCGCCACCCGAGCTCCTCGTCCTGCCGGCGCCACCCGAGCTCCTCGCTCTGCCGGCGCCACCCGAGCTCCTCGTCCTGCCGGCGCCACCCAACCACTTTGCTCTGCCACCGTCATCCAAGCTCCTTGCCCATCAACCCGCTATGTACTCCGTTGATTTCCCCAAGAACTTTTTGGGGGGGGTAGTATACCTAGGGGTGGGGAGCTTGTGGTTGGGGACCCTGCCTCGTTACTGCCGTCATCGGCCTTCGAACTGTTATGGCCATTTATGGACTCTGACCCATCGTGGTCATTTACAGACTCTGACCTGCCGTGGCTGACCAAGCCACCTGACCTGCCGTGGCTGCCCGAACCACCTGACCTGCCGTGGCTGCCTGAGCCACCTGACCCATCGTGGTTGCCCGAGCCACCTGACCTGCTGTGGTTGCCCGAACCACCTGACCCGCCATGGCTTCCTGACACTCCTGACCTGCCATGGCTACCCGTGGCACCTGACCCACCGTGGCTGCCTGAATTACTGGGGCTGCATTGGAGACCCTGTTCCATCTGCTTACATCTCCAATGCACCCACCCCCCCTCCCTTATTGGTGTCCTCTACGGCGCGAGGACGCGCCTTCCGGGAGGGAAGGCGCGATCACCGTCTGCCCCTGTCTAGTTCCGGACTCCATTTCCCATCATTCCCCTCGCCAGTCACATGCTCACTCTACACCAATCACCTGTCGCCACATACAGCCATGCACACATTCCTCACTAATCACCACACCCAGCTGCAGCTTGTTACCTGGACTTTAAAGGACTTCCACTCACACCACCTCATCGCGAAGTCTTGTTTTCCCTTTGATGCAATTCCGAGCGATTATACCCTGTCTGATTGTCTGTCACCGTACCTCTTGTCTTTCGTTTATGATCCTGTGCCGCCTGTCCTGACCATTGCTTTGTATACTGTTCTGTGATTGATATCTGCCAGCCCTGACCCTCTGCTTGTTCCTGACTACGATTCTGCCTGTCCCTTGCTGTTCCTGTTTGCTCCTGTTTGACCCTGCCTGTACGACCACTCTATTCTAATAAAATGCTGCACATGGATCCCTGCCTGAGTCTCCATTCGTTACAGTTGAACTGTTGTATAAAATCAATATTCGGGATATATTATATTATATTATATTATATTATATTATATTATATTATATTATATTATATTATATTATATTATGGCAATATTCTATGATCAACATTAAAAACGAACTCACAGAATGGTATGTTTTTGTATCGAAGAGAGTTTTAATCTTAAATTTCTATGCAGTGTGTGTCTATACGCTATTTGTTCTCCATGCTATAAGTGCTAAATCCCCACTTTTACAAAGGTATATTGTCGAGAACAGCACTAATGTAGCACAATTTGCTGGCTTGTGTGGGTGCAGTCAGTTTTGACCGCGAAAGATGAGGTAATTTGTTTGAATGTCGTGAAATTATGGCATTTTACCTGCTAGAAATACATGCCCAGTTTTAATGTTATGTTAAGGTGGAGTAGAATTAAATGAACCGCAAAACATTTTGTTCGCGTACTTCAATTTAAGAGCCACTGCTGGATATCAGCCTACACTTTGGTCGCAGATTTAGTTAGCAAATGAGCATCGCAATAAAGACCGACTGAATGACACATTCATTTAATTAAGTAGAAAATCTCAAATGAAGATTGCTGAACTCTAGCAACGTTAACGTTTTCGTTAACATAATTAACACTAATACTGAAAAAATACTGAAAAATTCTGCCAAGGCAAACTTCAGGATGTGTTACAGCACTAAATAACCAGATTGATCATTATTGTGACACATGAAATGAGAAACACAACTTGTAATTAGAAAAAAAATACCACTTCAGAAATGTATTTACCGCACTCGGAAACTGCAAACAGGGGCACCTTCAAGCTCAAACCGGTGTGCAATTTTTGCTACGGTTTCCGGGTTGAACGGCATGTTTCCTGGAAACGGTGTGCAATAGGTTTGAGATACGTTAGCTGTGTCTCATTTCATATAATTTCAAAAGCTGCATCCTCAAGAGGACGAATCCTGTGAAGGATGCAGTATATGGAGTGTCCTTAGCCAGAATTAAATGAGATGTTCTTCATAGGACACACAGGCAGGAAAGGAAAGGAAACAGGAAGTATCTCGTTGCTATGCCAACGCGTTCACGGCAGCCTCGTTGCGCTCTCAGCAAATGAATGAAAATTATTAATAAATTTGTATGTAATTTGAAAATAAAATGTATTTACTTGTTTAATTTTGGTTAATGCTTGAGGAGCTGGCTTATGTACAACATATCTGTTACAGAGACAAAAGAGGAGGATATTAGGAAGAACAAAGCTTAAAACAAAAACAAGCATGAAACTACTTACATTTAAACACATCTTCGCTTGTATGTACATTTGATGACGGCGCCATTTTTTTTTTTTTTTTTTTTTCAAATAAATGATGGTTGTTAGCAGCGACACAAAGAACTGTGGGCTATCTGCAGCAGCAAAGGATACACCTCATGGATCCTCCGAATTCCTGTGAAAGAAGGATGCATTCCAAGGTCGCGTTTGGAGAGTCCTACTTACTTTTCTGAAACGATACAGCCTCAATGACATATGAAACCTTCGAATGCGACTTCCGGAGGATGCAACCTTCGAAATGAGACACAGCTGTTTTCTCTTGTTTTGTGGGTGTGTCAAAAATCTTAGCCCAATCAGCATCGACATGCATAAACCACGGTATTATAGAGACATCTTGCACAATGGGTATGAATGTAACATAAATTACTATACATATTTATATATTTTGCTATTGTATTTTGGTGTTACACTTTCATAAACTTTTCTATTCTCCTCTGATTATATAATGGTAAATATTACAATATTAGCATAACAACAGTGATCAGAAATAACGATAAGCTTAATACTCATAAAAATACAATAAAAATAATGTCATATAGATCATTTAGTCTCGGGCATAAGAAGTGGATTATCCTTCACCTGAAATGTTTGTCTTTTCATCCTGAAATGCGAGGTAAATGTTGGATCACAATAATTAGAAGTTTCCACAAATCCCTTCACTCAATTGGGATGTTCTCTTTTATTCTGGACGGCAAGGGCAGTGACTGTAACATCGAGTGTGTTTTGCAGTATTAAAAACATATTTATACCGACTTTATCAAGCTCTGAAAATTCTTCCAAAAGAACACAAAGAATGCCCTTCTCACCTGCCATAGTTGCAACTTCTGCGTCATCAGAACAGGGTGTTCAACGCACCACCGTTTCCGTTTAAAAGATGTTTTGTAACGTTTTGTCAGGGCTGAATGCAGCCCTGGGCCGTTTCTCAATAAGCGTACTTGTCTGTACTTGTGTTCTTGTGGACTTGTGAAACGTCATCAGTCGCTGTCCAAGTACTGTTCCAATTCAAAGTTCGCATCTAGCCAAGTTTAGTTTGAATTCCCGGATGTGTTCTTGATCCGCCCCTTTTATCGAGGATGCATCGAGAGGTGACTTATGCAGACTTGAGACAGCCAGGTATCCCAGAATGCATCTCGCACTAACCAGCAAGCTTCAATAGTAAAGGAGAAAACCCGCATAATTTAAACATATTACTGTTTTTATGTCATGATATGTAGTTTTAAGAGTTTTTCAGGCAAAAATGTGCTGGTTTAAAGCTCAAATTTGTGGTTTTTTGATAAAGATTGCGCCTTTCTGACAATTTGATCTGATGTTGTCGGAGTTGTGAGATCCAGGCGATCACCGGACGCTCAGCGCTCATGTGCCCAGCCGAGAGCAGCCTTACCTCGACTAGTCCTTCTGACGTTTGCCGCTGGCTCCGTTTTGGCTGAGAGCAACAGTTTCATAACTCTATATATGGCTATTTAACTTTTGTATCCTACTAAAGCGCTGATTTTGTACGCTTAACTGAATTTTTGGCTTTATTTCTTATTGTATTTCTTACCTTTTATAAGGGCTTATTTATCATTAAAACGGGAGACGGGAGTTCGTTCTCCTGAGTCGAACTTGCCAAGTCCTAACTACCAAGGACGCGAGTCCGAAGTTTGCGAACTTGGTTTTGAGAAACGGCCCAGGGGTCTCATTTATAAAGCGTGCGTACGCACAAAACGGGGCTAGAAGCGTGCGTACGCCAGTTCCTGCGCAAAGGTTGTGATCTATAAAAACAAACTTGACGGGAGAATGTGCGCACCTTTAAGCAAACTTTGAGCCGTGCGTACGCACATTCTGGAGACAAAAGTGATATGAATTGAGATAGTAGATGTGCTACTTTCGATCACTTTTCCAGTGACACGCTGTTTTAATGACAGCGAGGAGCGCGGGAAGTACAATAATTCCTCTTTAAACTAAACTGCAGATGTTATGACAAAATATTTTTTCGAGAATGACGATCAGTGATGCACACTTAACTTAGATATTATGGAAAACACTGCTGGATTCGGTGGTCGAACGGTCCATTGTCCAGTTTGAATAGGTCCAATAATATCTTACTGTACAACCACAGCTGTAGGAGGTGTTGATGTTGTGTGAAGGATCTTCAAACAGTTACTACTGTATTTGAAGGATATAATTTGAGGAAAACGGTAAGATTTGCATGTTTTCTTTTTAAAATACTTTGTCAGTGACGCGCCGAGTCAGACAATTGTATTTACACTGCAATAAATAAGTAGTCCGATCTGTTTCCACTAAAAATAGCCTATAAACTTCCTAAAAGATATGTTCACCTCATCAGCAAAACTGCATAAATTTGATTTGAATTGTTTAAAACTATTAAAATACTATCTGGCCAGTGGAAATGAATGAATCAACTCTATCCTAAAACCTTTATCTGAAGTATTTTATACAATTTAGTTTTTATGGATATTTTGATATATTTATTCTAAAACATAAAGAGGATATTGGATGATCTTTATCAATATAATGTGTGGCACAAATGGCATTTATAGTCCATATCTAATATTTTCCAATGTCTTGTACCTTTGACGGTGTTAACCGTGGTGTCACGTGGATGGGAATATGTATGGAAATGATATGCAGATGAGGTTATGCATTGTAAAACTAGGCGTCATAAGCTCCATATATGGTGATGTCGGGGAGGAGACAAGGTGGAGATGCACGTACGCACAATCTTCCGCTGACTGGGATTTATAAAGGGATTTGTACGCAGGTTCTGGCGTATGCATGGTTTTATAAATCTGATTTTTTTGTGCGTACGCAGAATCTAGCTTTTGCGCGTAGGTACACTTTTAGTAGGGATCCTATGCACAGTTTTATAAATGAAACCCCAGGTGTTTTACGCGATTTTCGGTTTCTGAGATTTTCGGTTTCCGAAGTGAGGAGCATACATGAATATTAATGAGTTTCCCAGACATGCGCGATTGCACGTGCAACTGAGAATTTTAGTTATCTCAAGACATTAGTGGATTATTCCATAAAGGTAACTATATTCTCAGCGTCACGGCTTACTTATGCCTAAACTACAGTTGTTTACTTCTAGGTAACAGTGTATAATGTTTTCATTAGTATGTACAATTTGTGCAGTCGTCTGTAACTGAATGACAAATACTTCGTGTAACAGAGCATCCTTCAGCTATGTCTACAATAGACGCGTTTCCACTGTCGGGCCTAAGGCCGGGTTTACACTGCACGCGTGTGCGGCGAGTTACGGCTGCGGAGCGGCTACCGGAGCTGATACTATGAGGGGTGACTTCAACAAAATGTGATGATTACTAAGCAAACTGAGAGGAGAACTAACGTGTATACACACGCCAGCCGTCTGGCCAAAATCCCATAGTATTCAGGCGTCAGACGTCAGATATGAGACGTTAGACGTCACGGTCACGCGTTGAAGCTGCGCTCAAAGTGCGCGGCGGCGATGGCGGCGACGTAGTTGAGAAAGTATATTTTTTACTTTGCGTCTGGATAACGTACGTGTGGATAAGCGTCTGGATAACGTACGTATGGATAAACGTCTGGATAACGTACGTGTGGATAAACGCCTGGATAATATGGAAGGCCATGAGGGCCAAATATACGTGAATTTTAACACGTCAACAACACGTTAAATACGTGTATTTCACGCGTATTTGACGTGTATTTCACACGTAAAATACACGTTAAATACATGTATTTAACGCGTGAAATACGCGTGAAAAATCAACACGTTAAATACGTGTATTTGACGTGTACTTCACCCGTGAAATACACGTTAAATACGCGTTAAAAATCAGTTTGAACGGGTCATTGTCATTGGCTGCTGAGAACTTGGGTCAAACCATTTCTGTAAGCTTAAGGGGGTGTACCATTCATTTACTAAGATGCCACCATTTAACATGCTAGATCAGCTTATTCTGCTCTTTTATTTGGTCATTTTGTATAATGTAATATATTTAAACTGTTGTTTGATGAAAAAATAGATTTAATTTTTCCACTTATGCATTTTTTATTTTATTATTATTTTATTAATTTTACAACGCCTTTACTTTTACTGACAATAAAATGCAGCATTGTAAGCCCACTGAATGCAAGTATGCTCTCATATGACCTGCAAAGTTTTTTTCTCTGGTGTGTGTTGGGGTGGGACACTGAAGAAGATTGGTGACTTGAGTCGATAGACCTGCTGCAAAGTTTTGTTCTAAAGAAATAGTGCAGTTTACTCATACACAAATATAATTTTAAACTGATAATAATGTAGATGCTCCCACTGTGTTTGTGTCAGAACATGGGTGCGGAGCGCAAGTTCAAACCTTTGTGACATACTGTATCAAAACTATGTGAAATAAATTATTTCTAGTTGACTAGTAGTTCATTTAAGCCATTAGTGACTAATCGCATTTAAATTCATATAATTTCTTAAATACTGGAGAGAATAAACCATATCTGTGGAGCCTTGGGTACTATATAGATATAACCTTGCATTAAGTATAAACCTTGCATTAAGAACCGGCAAAAGTAATGATTATAAAAGTGGCAAAAAAACAAAACAAAAAACAAAAAAAAAACAGCAAGGAGACATTTTAATTGTTTTTTAATAAACTAATGTTTTCTGAATCAGTGGCGGCTGCAAAGATGTTGACATTGCTGACTCTCATCATCTCCGCAGAGATGCACATTTCATTCTATTAGGCCTACATAATCAGAGAGTAGCATATTTAATTATTTCGTTTAAAAGTAGACATTTCATGCTTTCTGTATATTTCTCATGTCTGTGAGGCAAGCAGCCTATATGCTGAGTTTCGGTTCATTTAGCCTATAAGGCACGCTCCAGTTCACCTGCGAGTGAGCGCCTGCGCCTCCATGTCAGGATTATATTGTCAGACATATTTGCTTCTTATTTATTAAATCCAGGCAATTGGTTGATGAAACATTGATTAAAGTTAAGATACAATTTTTACAAAACGAAATTCACTTAAGTTTTGTTTTGTAGAAAGCCTTTCTTTAAAGTGAATTTCGTTTTGTAAAAATTGTATCAATTTTAATCAATGTTTCATCAACCAATTGCCTGGGTGTAATAAGTAAGACGCAAATATAGTAGAAAATATAATCATGACGTGCCAGCGCGATCACTGGCGTGTGAACTGGAACACTTACATAAATGAACCGAAACTCAGCGTATAGGCTGCTTGCCTCACATACATGGGGAATTTCTCTATAGAAAGCATGAAATATCTACTTTAACGAAAACGAAATAATTCAAAACGAAAAGAAATAGGCTTCTCTGTTTATGTAGAATAAACCGAATGGAATGCTCATTCTCTCTCTAAGCGCGTCCATGAGAAGATGATGAGAGTCAATGTCAACTTCATCTTTGCAGCCGACACCGATTCAGAAAACATTACTTTATTAATAAACAATTCAAATGTCTCCTTGCTGTTTTGGTCACATTCATAAGACCAATATCGATTCCCAGGCTATATGCCTTTTTCAGTTGACACCTCCCACTCAATAAATTGCAAAAGGCTTAAAGCTTTGTGTTGCTTTTGATATGGAACAAACACTCAGATTTAAAATTCTGTCCATTTCATTAAGAAATTCAAGCAATAAATACCGTTTTGGCGCTCTTTAATGTAGCGTAATAGATCGTTGTAGATTCTGGGTACTTGCATGTGCGTTATCAAACACATAGCAAAAGATTCGTCCCAGTTTCATTTTTGTTCTGGATCTTAACCTTAATATATAGGCTATATATTTATGTAAATAACTGGGTTATGACACTTACATGTTTTGTCTATCAAGATAATCTTTACAAGTTAACACAACATTTATACACAAATCCGCTGCGAACTCTATGGGCGCCGCCATCTTGCCTGCCGCCATTACTGCGTGCCTGCGAAGTGTGACGGTGTGACACTTGCCGGTGCCCTTTAATGACATTTCAATGAAAAGCGCATCCTGCTCATTAAAGAAAATGTCTGGTGAAAGGGAACATGGGTAGATGATGTCAGGCAGTGGCCAAAACTTACCGATAAAGGTAATTTATTGACAACATAATGTAATAATGTAAAAATGTAATGTAATTAATAAGTGTATTAATTGATGACACCATAAAACCGAACGCTGTAATCACTAACTGTGTTGCTAATATGTTCAAAAGCTTCACAAGTTTCAAATAATTATTAGGCCATCCTTAAAAAATATTCTTGTTTGCCATAATCCGACCGACCCTGTCAATTTAGGACTGACCCAATTAATTATTTTTCCCCCTTTTAGTCCGACTGACTTGCCGATTGTAATTGCTAAGACCCACGGATTTTTTTTTTTTTTTTTTACTCTTCAAACAGCTAATACAAATGCAATAAAATGTGAGACACACGCAATTGACGCTTTTCACACGCTCTCACGCCACATACCCATTTTCTCACGCACAAAAAAATCGCGTAGAGGACAGAGAGACCGACAGACAGAGCAGGTTACTTATGATATATAAAAAAAATCCAAGCTCTCAGATTCTGTCAATTTTATTACGAAATTCAAACAATAAATGCCGTTTTGGTGCTTGTAAATGTGACATGCTAGAAATACAGATTAAAAAATATTACAACATCGGACAACGTATAATGTTATGTTCTTGCAAACATGTTTTTCAAAATGGATTTATGTATTCACACTTACCTTCGTCTGAGGTAAATCTCTCAGAAATGACCGAACGCTGTCAGCTATAGCTGTCATGATCAACGTCTGTTCCTGTCACATCCCGGACTACATTTCCCATGATCCTCCATTGCTTATCACCTGCACTCACTTCACAATCACTCCACACTAATCATCACACCCAGCTGCACATCATTACCAGGACTATAAAGGACTCACACTCACACCACCAGTTTGCGAAGTCTTGGTTACTCTGTGTGTCAATTCTAAGCGTTTCCCTGTGATTATCCTGTTTCCCTGTCTGTTCCTGTTCCTGCCTTTGACCCTTGCCTTGCCATCCTGTTCTGTGAATGATATCTGCCAGCCCTGATCTTCTGCCTGTATCTTGACCACGATTCTGCCTGTCCCTCGCTGTTCCTGTTTGCTCCTGATTGACCCTGCCTGTATGACTACGCTCACTTTAAATAAAGCTGCAAATGGATCTCTGCCTCAGTCCCGTTTCGTTACAATAGCAGCCCCTCACACAGAACCTGTTTTGGCTGATATGTGTACTGTATTACATCTTTATTATATTTTTTACTTATATCATTAAATAAAGTTGTTATTATAATAAAAAATGCATTATATTAAAAATGTTATTTTTAAATATTACTGCAAGCTGATAGGGCTCTCTGTATGTTTACAGCATTAAGTTAGGTGAGTTGTTTTTTTCTTGAGAAAAATTAATGCCTACCTAATATTTATTCAAACGAGTCAATATTAAATCAAATCAAATCACAATAATAATTAAATAATAATAGAATAATTGAATTAAAATAATAAAAAAGTGTAGCTTGTCACGGATCCCTTGTTCCCCTGGACTCCATTTCCCATCATCCTCCTGTTCTCCACACCTGCACTCACTTCCCTCGTCTGCTCCTCATCAGCACTCATCACCTGCACCTGGACTCTATTGTTAGCACTCCCTTTATATGGCACTCACTCCCTTCACTCCTTGTCCGTTCTCTGTTGTGTTAATGTTGTATGTTGGTGTTCCTGCCTTGTCTAAGTAAAGATTTATATGTATTGTGGAAATCCATATCTGCCTCGTCTCTCTGCACCAGCATCCGTAACAGAAGAACGGACCAAAAACTACCGGATTTTCCACAGAGAAAAAAAGAAAAAAAGAAAAAAGATGGAAGCTTCCTTCTTCTCCCGGGCTCCAACTTCTCCCATGCCTCTCTCATCCTGGACAGCTGGTGAACGGCTCATTGGACAGGTGGGTCGTTCGCTGGAGAGGTATGTGGAGGAGTTCGCTGAGCTTGCTTTTTTTTGTCTGACTGGCCTGAAGCACGTTTGATCGCCCTGTTTCTGGATGGTCTGGACGACAACACTGTCCGTTTAAACGAACCTGATTTTCGTCTCTCCTTAAGCGAAACTATCAATTTAATTTTGTTTTTGAATGAGTCAAAATTTTTCGTGGAACAGGTTCAGGATGTGTGTTTGTCTCCAGGCCATCCAGAAACACGGTTGGCCGGGCCAGTCAGTCAGCCTCCGTCCTCCTCCGCATACCCCTCCAGCGAAGGTTCCCCCTGTGTCCTGCCGGGCCCACAAATCTCCGCTGGGTCCGGTAAACCTAAGAGGAGGAAGAGGAAGAAGGGCGAGCGCTCTCCAGTCTCCTGCGAGCCAGTCTCTCCAGTCTCCTGCGGGCGAGTCTCTCCAGAGCCCGGGCGAGTCTCTCCAGAGCCCGCTCCAGTCTCTCCAGAGCCCGCTCCAGTCTCTCCAGAGCCCGCTCCAGTGCCTGTGGGGATTTTAATTGTATTTGAGGGGATGAACGAGCCCTCTGCTCCAGCCGCCGCCGCCGAGCCTGCCACTCCAGCCGCCGCCGCCGCCGCCGCCGAGCCAGCTGCTCATATTATGAACTTTATTATAAATGTCTCCAGCTCAAAGACTGTTTTCCCTCACTGCCTCCCTCTCCCACCTCCTCTCATTTGTCTCGACATGTCACCTCCACCTCTAGCCCCTTCATCCAGTACTCCACCTCGGTCCCATTACCTCCACCTTGGCTCCAACCTCCCTCGTCTCCACCATGGCCCATCGGTCCACCAGCTTCACCAGTCTCCATCCTTCCTCCGGTCAAACATTGGTCGTCCATCAGCCTGCCCTCACCTCAGGACTTCACTCCTCCGTATTCACTCCATCCCTCTGTCCCTCAGTTCTGTTGGCTTCTTCACTCCCTCCTGTTCTCCCTTTGTTGTCTGTCATCCTGCCTCCGCTGCGGCCTTCTGGAGCCCTGCCTACACCTCTGTCGGCGGAACCGCCGGTGTCGCCATGGTCCGACGGACCTTCAGCGTTGCCTGGACTCCATGGCTTCTCGGCAGCCCAGGACCCCTGACCCGCCATGGCTGCCCACGGCTCCTGACCCGCCATGGCTGCCCACGGCTCCTGACCCGCCATGGCTGCCCACGGCTCCTGACCCGCCATGGCTGCCCACGGCTCCTGACCCGCCATGGCTGCCCACGGCTCCTGACCCGCCATGGTTTTTGAGCCTGCCCTGGAGACCTCCACTCCAGTCTACTCCCTCCCCCTGCTCCGGTTTGAGGTCTCCAGGGCGCCCGCACCCTCCCGGTTGTTACATCTACGGCGCGAGGACGCGCCTACCGGGGGGGGAGGTACTGTCACGGATCCCTTGTTCCCCTGGACTCCATTTCCCATCATCCTCCTGTTCTCCACACCTGCACTCACTTCCCTCGTCTGCTCCTCATCAGCACTCATCACCTGCACCTGGACTCTATTGTTAGCACTCCCTTTATATGGCACTCACTCCCTTCACTCCTTGTCCGTTCTCTGTTGTGTTAACGTTGTATGTTGGTGTTCCTGCCTTGTCTAAGTAAAGATTTATATGTATTGTGGAAATCCGTATCTGCCTCGTCTCTCTGCACCAGCATCCATAACATAGCTTACCAGAAATTGTAGCCTACCATGTAAACCTTGTAACATGTCACTAAACCTAATAAAATTCAGCTTAGTTTAAAATGTTTTGACAATCACAATACACTTATTGTGATGCAATAATAAAAATATTTACATTTTTTACGACCTACCGACCATTTTTTATTTTTTTGGCTGTTACGGCAAACCAAAATATTTTTAAGGATGGCCTTAGCCACGACCAGTTGTAGCAATAAAATACATGTTCTTACAGGTATTCAAGATTATTTTATTAATCATCTGGCATGCGATGAGCATCTCGGTTATGTGTTTCATCCACTTTTGACGCACATCTTGGTCCTCCGCTCGACCAGGAACTCTGTGCAATCCTTATGGCCGTAAACATGGGCAGTCAATGTGCAACAAAGGTTCGTGGATTACACAAACGGTTTTATTCCAGGCCTGTAGTTTTGTGCTGTTGTTAAAACAACCAACCACACAACACGCTCTTCCCGGTGTTGCAGTCGATTCTGTTCCCTTTGGAATGTGTGTTCCCCTGCTGACTGTGCATGCGCCATGAAACACCGCTGGATGAACGGAAAGCGAAGGAGGACAAAAATATTGGCGCTACGTTTAAATGTCTTGCACTGTAGCATAATAAAATGATTCTCACTGTCCAGTTTTATTTCTGTGAATTGAATTAATCTTGAACTTGTTCATAGTTTATGTATTATGCCTGTATTTAGTTTATTATGCCTGAATTTATTCAGTTGAATTGTGCCAACACAAATTAGCTTATGTCCAAACTTGATGCCTCATTTTACTGCATTTTTATTTTTTAGCATTATTATCATAGCAAAAATACAGAGATGACATGTTTATGATATACAACAACAGTATACAAAATGTATTAACAATGTTCACTGTTTACAAAGTAGCCTACACATGATAAAATTTGAGTTCCTCAAATTATTGTCACAAGGGAAACAGATACTATGTTATATTTTGTTCCTTATATAAAATAAAAGTGAATAAATATATATGGATACAATTATATGTTGTCATTATTGCCTTCTTTAATATTTTTCACATGCAAAATGCAAGGGTGCAATATAACATTCTTAACAAAATTAATTTGTAATTTCAAAGGGCACTTATGAAATCAATCAATCAAGAAGAAAAAGTGTTTGGAGGCAACAAGGTATTTTTCATGCAACACAATCAGTTGTAGTGTTATTGTGAAACATGTATGCTTGAAAGAAAACTCTTGTTTGTAGAGCCCTGATGATGGCAAAAGGTGTCTCAGTTTCACACTGGGTTTGTGAAAGCCTGCCTCACCCACTTCAGAGGGACACTATTTCATGTGGCGTGTTTGCTTTGAATGTGTGATAGCATTATATAAAAATATTAAATGTCCATTGAAATGGTACAATACTTTAAAGTTAATTTGTCTTATTACTTCAGTTTGCAGAACACATTCTGCAAAATTCTACAATAAACTTCTCCAGTGAGCCACAAGACATAACACGGTCCAGAATGGAGATTGCTTTAACACTGCTACACCAATCTGGTATGACTTTAAACTTATGAATACCATTGATGTGCTTTTTGGTGTGCACCTTCACTAGTGTTGTACCTCCATAGATGACCTAAGTGAACTGTGCCACTTTTGTGGAGAGGCAGAAACATTTGAAGACACTGGAGGAGAGACTGAAACATTTGAAGACTCTGAAGTTCTTTGGGTAAGAGCATTTTTGGTTTGTAGTGCAAGTCAAGTAATATAAATGGACCATTGCTTTAAAACTGTTTGTTTCTAATGTTGACAGATTGCTTGTGACTACTGCGGGTGGTGGTTCCACTTAAAATGTGTGGGCAATCCATCTACAGAGTAAGAATACAAATGTGTTTCTTGCAATAAATGACTCAGTTATGAAGCCTTTGTTTTTGGAGGTTTTTTTTTTCTCAATTTTCACTTTGGGTAAACTCTTTTCTTTTATAAAATTTGCCATTTAAAATCACCTGTGAACTCCTTGTGGTTCAAATAGGCCTGCAATGGAGGCTTCTGTACTAACCAAAGCCTTAATAAACATGGCATTAAAATCTGTAGTGCATTTTAAATTGGAAAAGGAATAAAGATTTGAAGAAAAAAAAAAAAAAATTGCTTAAAAAAAAATACCACCTTCGAGGGGAAAAATAGTTTTTGAACCTTTTGGGTTCCCATGCTTGTGAAAAGGGGAACACAGATTCTAAAGGGAACAATCAAATTTGCAATAATGCTAAACGGTAATATGAGGCATAAAGTTTGGACATAAGCTAATTTGTGTTGGAACAATTCAACTTTATAAATTCAGGCATAATACATAAACTATGAACAAGTCCAAGATTAATTTAATTCACAGAAATAAAACTGGACTGAATCATTTTATTATGCTACAGTGCAAGATATTTAAACGTAGCGCCAATATTTTTGTCCTCCTTCGCTTTCCGTCCATCCAGCTGTGTTTCATGGCGCATGCGCAGTCAGCAGGGGGAACACACATTCCAAAGGGAACAGAATCGACTGCAACACCGGCATCACTGGACAGCATACGAACTAAAAAAAACTATATAGCTAACATCTACTACAGCCTACGGGACCAGCACGCTACTTCTGCTACAAGGCACGCAGTAATGGCGGCGCTGCTTTACTTCCGTGTTTCGCCGGATTTGTCTATAGATTTTGAAGCCTAAATAAAGTCGTCAGATATAAAAGGCTAACAGTAGGCTATAAACGGACTACAGCACACCATGGTCGCGGATCAACGTCACCACCAAGCGTCCTCAAACTTTATTTAGAAAACAACTCTATTTAAAAACATGCTCACTGATTATATATGCGCTGTGTATGAATACTTATCCACTTTTTCATGAGAAATGCTGTGCAAATGTCCTGTTTGTCATGATGACGTCTAAAGTCCCCGCCAAAGGAAGTAGTCCCTTTTAGCAATTTGTTAGCAACCGCCGAATTTAAGACACAGTAAAAGTTTAAAAAATCACAAGTGGGTTATAACTGGTGTGTTATGTCATAGATCAAAACGTGAAAGTATTTAGAGGCTTTGTTTACCACAGACCTTATTTCAGGCGATTTAGCAAAAACCCATTCAAAAACCCCATAGACTTTACAGCGTTGGAACCGGAAGTCCTAAAATGCTAACTCGCGGGTTTTGCCTACAAAAACGCGTCATCCCTGGGGTACTCTATTAGTCTGGGCAAATGAGGACATAAATTAGGTTAAACTACTGCATGTCTGCCCATAGAAAAATAAACAAATATAAAAATTACCATCTGATTACCAACACACAACTATTGATACACAATGTTGCCACGACATCGCAGTTACTAACTGGCAACGTCACAAAGTTACGTTGTGGCGACTTATAGGCACCTTTCACTTTTCCGGTTGCCACGACGTAACTAGTTAAGTTTGGTGAAATACGCGTTAAATACGCGTGAAATACATGTATTTAACGTGTTGTTGACATGTTAAAATTCAGTATATTTGGCCCTCATGGCCTTCCATAGGATAACGTACGAGTGAATAAACGCCTGGATAACGTACGTGTGGACTAGCATCTGGATAATGTATGTGTGGATAACATTGATAATAATATTTTAGCTTTATTCTTATTTTGTCCAAAGGAAGCTTTAATTAAGGTGTAAATGTTCATAATTGTAGGAAGCATTACAAATCTGTCTCTCTGAATGAAGCTTGGCCATTCCTCCGGCAACCTCTGTTGCGCAAGCACCGCATTTGCTGACTTTTCTCCGTTTAAAGGACACACCGGCCATTCCAGCTGAACTAAAGCTTTCCCCTCTTAATATGGAAAATAATAATAATAGGCTAATAATAATAATAATAATAATAAAATAATAAGCCTAAAAATGCATAAGTGGCCATGGTAACACTGCAAGTGCGCGCTTGGCTTGAAGCACACTGTTAAAAATAAATGTATATTTACAGGTATTGGTCTGTATTTTTTTACAGATTTTTTCTGTTTTCCCATTATACATTGAAATACCTGTTGTTTTACAGATATTTGCTGTAATTTAATTTTCAGCTATTAAATTTACAGGGAATTGCATGTATTTTAGCATTACATTAAATTTCTGTTTTTTAAAAGAAATGTTCTGTATTTTTTTACAGAAAAATGTGTAATTTTACATAAAATGTTGATTAATATTTTACAGATTTTTTCTGTAAAAATAGAAAAAAGGGAATGAATGTATAACTACAGAAATATGCAGTCATTCAACATGTTTTTTTTCTTCTTTCATTTAAGAGTAGCTAATGTGTTGGTTAAAGTTAGTTTTTTAAGGTTCAGTTATAGTATTGGTACATACAGTAGGTGTGTAGGCCTTCTATATATTTAGGGCCCAAGCGAAAATTCGCGCAGGGCCCTCTTGTTCTTCTAAGGATTATTAGGGCCCAAGCGAAAATTCGCGCAGGGCCCTCTTGTTCTTCTAAGGATTATTATTAGGGCCCAAGCGAAAATTCGCGCAGGCTTTTTGGGGGCCTTAACATGCTCAAAAACTCTTGAAAATTGGCACACACATTGGAATCCGCGGCCATTAGGACGCCGGAGAGGCTGGTACCCGGGCGTGGCAGGGGGGCTCGACAGCGCCCCCTTGAAAAAAGTCTGAAAATTTGGTCCATATATTAAACATGCTTGCACGTATTAGTATGAAACTCGGTACACATATAGACCTCATCGGGCCGAACAACTTTCGCGCTCTAAGTTAATCGCCACGCCAACAGGAAGTCAGCTATTAAGGGTTGTTTGAAAAACGCATGCTCTGGAATTTGATATACTCTTCCTAGACGATTAATCCGATCGCCACCAAACTCGGTCAGCATGAAGTCAAGACACTGATGATTAAAAATTGCCAGGGGATTTTTGATATCTCGAACGGTTTGGCCGTGGCGAGGCAACGAATTTATGGCGAGAAAAAGGAAACAGGAAATGTGTTATAACGTCTTAATACATATATTGATCTTTATGAAACTTCACGAGTGTGTTCGTTATAGGAGTCTGATCACATGGATGTGACTATTGTGAGTCAAAGTTATAGCGCCACCAACAGGCAGCAGGAAGTGTATCACTTTTTGAAATGTTTTGAGATCACCCTCTTATTTTTACCTGATTTGCTTCAAACTTCATCAGTGTAATGTCAATACACAGCAGATGTAGACCTATGACAGGATTTTTGATATTTGAAATATTGTTGCCATGGCAACAGGTCAAACTGTAATAATATTCTTGAGTGTTTTTGAGGCTCTTAACATGCTTCAAATTGCATGAAACTCGACACACACATCAATATTGTCAACCAGTAGACATGGACAAAGCCATAGAAATGGGCGTGGTGGAGGGGCTCAGTAGCGCCACCTTTTGACAAAAGTGGGGGTTAGTTTTTCCTACAGTCACCAAACTCGGTACACATATTATTCTCATCAAGCCGGACAATTTTCTAATTTACATTCATTAGCTCCGACCAACAGGAAGTCAGCTATTTTGGTTTGAATGTTAATTTTTTGAAAAAACAGGCTATGAATTTTATACTACTACTCCTACAGGGTTTATCCAATTTACACCAAGCTTTTTTTAACTTGTTGCGAACACATTGAAGTTGTTTAATTGCAAACGGATTTTGGATATCTCAAACGGTTTGGCCGTGGCGAGGCAACGAATTTATGGCGAGAAAAGGGAAACAGGAAATGTGTTATAACTTCTGCATACATTGATTGATGTTTATGAAACTTCAGGAGTGTGTTGGTTGTAGTAGTCTGATCACATGGATGTAACTATTATGAGTCAAAGTTATAGCGCCACCAAATGGCAGCAAGAAGTGTATCACTTTTAAAATGCTTTGAGATCACCCTCTTATTTTTACCTGATTTGCTTCAAACTTCATCAGTGTGATGTCAATACACAGCAGATGTAGACCTATGACAGGATTTTTGATATTTGAAATATTGTTGCCATGGCAACAGGTCAAACTGTAATAATATTCTTGAGTGGTTTTGAGGCTCTTAACATGCTTCAAATTGCATGAAACTCGACACACACATCAATATTGTCAACCAGTAGACATGGACAAAGCCATAGAAATGGGCGTGGTGGAGGGGCTCAGTAGCGCCACCTTTTGACAAAAGTGGGGGTTAGTTTTTCCTACAGTCACCAAACTCGGTACACATATTATTCTCATCAAGCCGGACAATTTTCTAATTTACATTCATTAGCTCCGACCAACAGGAAGTCAGCTATTTTGGTTTGAATGTTATTTTGAAAAAACAGGCTATGAATTTTATACTACTACTCCTACAGGGTTTATCCAATTTACACCAAGCTTTTTTTAACTTGTTGCTAACACATTGAAGTTGTTTAATTGCAAACGGATTTTGGATATCTCAAACGGTTTGGCCGTGGCGAGGCAACGAATTTATGGCAAGAAAAGGGAAACAAAGTGTTATAACTTCTGCATACATTAATTGATTTTGATGAAACTTTGGCTTAGTCTTCGTTGTACAAGGCTGATCACATGGATTTGACTATTGTGATTCAAAGTCATAGCGCCACCAACTGGAAGCAGAAAATGTGTCACTTTCAGCATACATTGAGATCACCCTCTTATTTTTACCTGATTTGCTTCAAAATTCATCAGAATAATGTTAAAACTTGGCACATGTAATCCTTTGAAAATGGGCAGGGAGGAGGGGCTCTATAACGGCACCTTGTAGTGCAGTAAATGTGGAGTGAATTTGACATAGTCCTTTGATGTTTAACCGTTTTAAGTGCCTATTGCCCGCTGTGCACAGTTGCCCTGAAGCCACCGGGGTGGCGGTGCCACCGGGCTTGGGCCCGCCATCGCTGCTCGCAGCTATATTTATTTATTTATTTTTTTTTTTTTTCCGTCTTCCGGGGCTTTTTGGGGGCCTTAACATGCTCAAAAACTCTTGAAAATTGGCACACACATTGGAATCCGCGGCCATTAGGACGCCGGAGAGGCTGGTACCCGGGCGTGGCAGGGGGGCTCGACAGCGCCCCCTTGAAAAAAGTCTGAAAATTTGGTCCATATATTAAACATGCTTGCACGTATTAGTATGAAACTCGGTACACATATAGACCTCATCGGGCCGAACAACTTTCGCGCTCTAAGTTAATCGCCACGCCAACAGGAAGTCAGCTATTAAGGGTTGTTTGAAAAACGCATGCTCTGGAATTTGATATACTCCTCCTAGACGATTAATCCGATCGCCACCAAACTCGGTCAGCATGAAGTCAAGACACTGATGATTAAAAATTGCCAGGGGATTTTTGATATCTCGAACGGTTTGGCCGTGGCGAGGCAACGAATTTATGGCGAGAAAAAGGAAACAGGAAATGTGTTATAACGTCTTAATACATATATTGATCTTTATGAAACTTCACGAGTGTGTTCGTTATAGGAGTCTGATCACATGGATGTGACTATTGTGAGTCAAAGTTATAGCGCCACCAACTGGCAGCAGGAAGTGTATCACTTTTTGAAATGTTTTGAGATCACCCTCTTATTTTTACCTGATTTGCTTCAAACTTCATCAGTGTAATGTCAATACACAGCAGATGTAGACCTATGACAGGATTTTTGATATTTGAAATATTGTTGCCATGGCAACAGGTCAAACTGTAATAATATTCTTGAGTGTTTTTGAGGCTCTTAACATGCTTCAAATTGCATGAAACTCGACACACACATCAATATTGTCAACCAGTAGACATGGACAAAGCCATAGAAATGGGCGTGGTGGAGGGGCTCAGTAGCGCCACCTTTTGAGAAAAGTGGGGGTTAGTTTTTCCTACAGTCACCAAACTCGGTACACATATTATTCTCATCAAGCCGGACAATTTTCTAATTTACATTCATTAGCTCCGACCAACAGGAAGTCAGCTATTTTGGTTTGAATGTTAATTTTTTGAAAAAACAGGCTATGAATTTTATACTACTACTCCTACAGGGTTTATCCAATTTACACCAAGCTTTTTTTAACTTGTTGCGAACACATTGAAGTTGTTTAATTGCAAACGGATTTTGGATATCTCAAACGGTTTGGCCGTGGCGAGGCAACGAATTTATGGCGAGAAAAGGGAAACAGGAAATGTGTTATAACTTCTGCATACATTGATTGATGTTTATGAAACTTCAGGAGTGTGTTGGTTGTAGTAGTCTGATCACATGGATGTAACTATTGTGAGTCAAAGTTATAGCGCCACCAAATGGCAGCAAGAAGTGTATCACTTTTAAAATGCTTTGAGATCACCCTCTTATTTTTACCTGATTTGCTTCAAACTTCATCAGTGTAATGTCAATACACAGCAGATGTAGACCTATGACAGGATTTTTGATATTTGAAATATTGTTGCCATGGCAACAGGTCAAACTGTAATAATATTCTTGAGTGTTTTTGAGGCTCTTAACATGCTTCAAATTGCATGAAACTCGACACACACATCAATATTGTCAAACCAGTAGACATGGACAAAGCCATAGAAATGGGCGTGGTGGAGGGGCTCAGTAGCGCCACCTTTTGACAAAAGTGGGGGTTAGTTTTTCCTACAGTCACCAAACTCGGTACACATATTATTCTCATCAATCCGGACAATTTTCTAATTTACATTCATTAGCTCCGACCAACAGGAAGTCAGCTATTTTGGTTTGAATGTTAATTTTTTGAAAAAACAGGCTATGAATTTTATACTACTACTCCTACAGGGTTTATCCAATTTACACCAAGCTTTTTTTAACTTGTTGCTAACACATTGAAGTTGTTTAATTGCAAACGGATTTTGGATATCTCAAACGGTTTGGCCGTGGCGAGGCAACGAATTTATGGCAAGAAAAGGGCAACAAAGTGTTATAACTTCTGCATACATTAATTGATTTTGATGAAACTTTGGCTCAGTCTTCGTTGTACAAGGCTGATCACATGGATTTGACTATTGTGATTCAAAGTCATAGCGCCACCAACTGGAAGCAGAAAATGTGTCACTTTCAGCATACATTGAGATCACCCTCTTATTTTTACCTGATTTGCTTCAAAATTAATCAGAATAATGTTAAAACTTGGCACATGTAATCCTTTGAAAATGGGCAGGGAGGAGGGGCTCTATAACGGCACCTTGTAGTGCAGTAAATGTAGAGTGAATTTGACATAGTCCTTTGATGTTTAACCGTTTTAAGTGCCTATTGCCCGCTGTGCACAGTTGCCCTGAAGCCACCGGGGTGGCGGTGCCACCGGGCTTGGGCCCGCCATCGCTGCTCGCAGCTATATTATGCATTGTATTTACTAAAATTTTAACCTCATCTTGCAAATATGCTTATTTTGAAACTTCTGATTGGCCTTGACTTATTCTCCCCTAAATTTTCTGAACACATCTATTATTGATATGTACATTTTATGTTTTTCCAAATCGAGTTGCAAATGCGCAGCTTTGTGTGTGTGTGTGTGTGTGTACGTACGTGCGTGCGCGCGCGGGGGGGCGTCTGCGAGCACGCGCGACGCAGATTCAAATTTGCCGCCGATAACTTTTCCGTTAGTCCCGCCTACAACAGTTCCTGGAGTAGTGCAGTGATGCAGTGATGGAAGGGCGAGCGCGTTATTTGAATTTATTTCAGGCTACGCTTGTGTGTCGTGAGATTAAACAGTAGTGTAAAGCAATCCTAAAGAGCAGTCGTGAGCAGGGGCCAGTTGCACCAGCTGTGCGCAAGTTACAACGTAGACTAGTTTTGACGTAAATGGGCACTAAGTTACAATTTACGCACTACTAAATATTTTTGTGTTGCACCATTAAACTTAGTTGAAGCGTAACTCTACGTATACACTAAATATTTACGGAAGCCTCCTATCAGGAGTAACGGTTGGAATAAAATAGCAGACTGACTGAACTGCATCAATAAGCTCTTGTTTTACCTGACAGACTTCATTCTTTACACATATATGATGCTGCTGACATTTACACTCTCTTAAATTTTAAGAGAGAGAACATCATGTGAAAAGATTACTTTGTTAGACACTCTTCAACACGAACCCGTTAAACAGCGCACCGCTGTGTGCATCGGTCCTATCACTCCGTGTTGTGCATGTCAAATAAAATCAGTCATAATCAATAAATGTAATTTCTTATGTTTTTGTTGTTGTTTCAGTATTTATTTATTGATCCTTATTAATTTCGTTTCAAATACAGTTTCTGAATGTTATTTACATATAAAAACATTTATGATTAAGTAGCTAGAAGGCTATTATATTTAATGTGAACTTATTTTTACTGTTAGCTACGTGAGGCAAAATAAGTCAGAATGAAGGATAAACTGAAATTCACGGAATTTCAACAACTTCTGCTCCTGTATTTGAAGGATAACTGAAGGTAAACGTCATATTATGCGACTACGCATTACTTTACGGAGACCTTACGAGCTACTAGCTACGTTCTGCCTTAAGAACAAATGGTGCAACCGAATAAAGTACAGCGTTAGTTACAAACTAGCTAGTAGTTACTAAGCCACTAGTGTGGACTTTACGTTCCAATTTAAGAAAGAACTTACGAACGGCTGGTGCAACCCTACCCAGGGCCAGTTGCACCAGCTGTGCGCAAGTTACAACGTAGACTAGTTTTTACGTAAATGGGCACTAAGTTACAACTTACGCACTACTAAATATTTTTGTGTTGCACCATTAAACTTAGTTGAAGCGTAACTCTACGTACACACTAAATATTTACGGAAGCCTCCTATCAGGAGTAACGGTTGGAATAAAATAGCAGACTGACTGAACTGCATCAATAAGCTCTTGTTTTACCTGACAGACTTCATTCTTTACACATATATGATGCTGCTGACATTTACACTCTCTTAAATTTTAAGAGAGAGAACATCATGTGAAAAGATTACTTTGTTAGACACTCTTCAACACGAACCCGTTAAACAGCGCACCGCTGTGTGCATCGGTCCTATCACTCCGTGTTGTGCATGTCAAATAAAATCAGTCATAATCAATAAATGTAATTTCTTATGTTTTTGTTGTTGTTTCAGTATTTATTTATTGATCCTTATTAATTTCGTTTCAAATACAGTTTATGAATGTTATTTACATATAAAAACATTTATGATTAAGTAGTAGGCTATTATATTTAATGGAAACTTATTTTTACTGTTAGCTACGTGAGGCAAAATAAGTCAGAATGAAGGATAAACTGAAATTCACGGAATTTCAACAACTTCTGCTCCTGTATTTGAAGGATAACTGAAGGTAAACGTCATATTATGCGACTACGCATTACTTTACGGAGACCTTACGAGCTACTAGCTACGTTCTGCCTTAAGAACAAATGGTGCAACCGAATAAAGTACAGAGTTAGTTACAAACTAGCTAGTAGTTACTAAGCCACTAGTGAGGACTTTACGTTCCAATTTAAGAAAGAACTTACGAACGGCTGGTGCAACCCTACCCAGGAGTATTTATTTGAACTCATCCGTCAATCCATTCTTCGGGAACAGTGTGAGGAAAAACTATCACGTCCTTTCAGCGAGAAGACCACAGCGAACATCATACAAACCGATCACTGGCTGAGGTAAGAGTTTCATTCTAACGTTACATGTGTGTGATATTTTATGTAGTGTGGCTACACCTTTGTATTGTTTATAGTTTCGAAGCTAATATAAGTATTTCTAAACGGTGTTCACACAAATGACGTAAGGTAACTGCCGTTGAAAGCAAAACAACTGCAGCAGGTATCTGTCAATTTTCCATCTGTTTTAAACCAAGAAAGATTAACGTTAGTTATTAATAAAGTCCATTCAGTGTTTATGTCTTCGTTCAGATGTGGTAGTACCGCCATTATTTAAATCTCTTTTTATAAACTCTGCAGCCTGTATACTCATACTATAGGCCTATACAGGAAAGCAGATAAGAGTACAATATGAACAACATAATAAATATTATGAGTGCATCTGCTTGCAAACGCGAATAGTATGCATATATTAGTGTAATAATAAAGTATAATAATAAAAAAATCTTACATGACCTGAGTAAATTGTCATTACTGAATCATAAGATACATTGGATAGTTGGATATAAAAATTTCAGATCAAAGAAGGTTGAGGTTTTGCATTGTCTCAGTAAAACATATTTGTTTGAACATGTTCAAAACATGTTTGAATGAATGTAATAGCCAACTAATTTTTATTTCTTTATGATTTCAGGTAATGTGGAAAGACTGGAGATCTACAGCAGCATTACAGTACAGGTGTGGAAAGATTACTATTCTTATACAACAAATTCTTTGTTTACATCTTTTTATGCTGCTATTCTGAACAGTATTTTTTGTTGTAATTGTAACTAGAATCATTCAGAAACATGGCTTTTCCTATCACTGTTATCCTCACACACATCTCTACTTTTCATTCCAGCCAGATGATCAACCAGTAGCTGCTCCCATCTCAGCCTGCTTGATGGAAATGTCCGACTTTCACCTGGATGACCTTTACCTTCAACTCCACCTTGCCAAGACAGAAGTGCTCGTGGTTTCAGCCACCCATCCTTTGTGTTATAATTGATCAGTTAAACTTCACAGACTACAGTGCTGGAACTGCCCGATCTTGCATATTTGCCCAGTACAACATTGGGAAGATCAAGCCATTCTGTATGCTACACAACAGAACAACAACTGGCTCTCCAAGCCTGTACCTAAACTCTCTGCTTCAGACTTATTATACGCCCTCCAGAAGCTTGCTTTCTGGAAGTGAACAGCATCTTGTGGTGCCATCCCAAAGGGGCACAAACTCACTTTAACTGACCTTTACCTGGACTGTTCCATGCTGGTGGAATAACCTGACTAACTCAAACCATTTTCAAGAGACTGATAAGAGAGAATGCATCTTTTTTGTGAACAATTGACTGGTTAAGACTATCTTTCTGTTTAACTGAAGAAAAAAAATAAATAAAATAATAATAATAATTTCTATGCATACTGTGCTAGACTAACTGGAAATTGTCATTGTACTTATTGTTGCTTCCATTGTACTCCTTGTAGTCACATATATGTAAGAGTCATCATATATGCATAAAATAACAGCAATATTACAGTACAGAAGTATACAGTAATTGTCTTTTAATGTAGATGTTCTATATACTACGCTTGTATTTCCTATAATTTAAGTAAGTTGACATACAATGTCTTATATACAATGACCAATACTGTATGTGCATGCTTTGATTAAATGTATTCTGTACTATATTTTGTTAATTTAACAGAAATTGGTTGTAAAGGTTGCTATTATGCATTTCTAAGTAATTAATTCATAGATTGAAGTTGTGAGTGGTTCTGTAAAAATAAAGATTAATACTGTAAATTGCAAACATTTGTTTTGAATTTATGTGCTAATTACATTTTTATAAATAATTTCTTAGTTATTTTACATGGAAAATCTATATTTTAAAAGTAAATAACTGTAGATGGACAGAGCAGCTTGATAAAATAACTCATAAAAACCTTCAATTTGCAGAGATTAACCTGAAAATTAGTTGTTTTCTATGTAATCTGACATAATTTATCAGTTTTTTCATGGTTTAATAAATGATTATCAACAGTAAAATACTGTAATTTTATGAATTTTGACTGTAAAGTCTGTTCTGTATTTTTACAGTTTTTGCATGTAATTTTGTGAAATGGTTATTTGCTGTAATTTTATGGGATTTCTCTGGAAACTCTGCTGCCAGACTTTTTACCGTTTTTTTACAGGATTTTTTTTTACAGTGCAGCTAAACAAATAAAACAGCAGAGACGAGCTTAACGGTCAAACATGTTTTTGTTTTTTTGTTTTTTAAGCGCATGTTTACTTAGAAAAATAATGTAAAAGTGCTGCAATGGCATAAAAAACATTAAGGTTAGCACAACGAAATAAACAAATATATTGCATGGTTATACACGCTCGTTTGAGATGTGTTGCATTAATTATTATTAGTAGGCCTAGACTTATTTATTTGTTCCCATGTGCTTGCATTCGATTTGTCTAATGCAATAAATTGAATTATTATATTTAAGCTTTAGTTATATTTTAGGTGATGTTGCTGGGTAAGTGAATTAAGAACAGTGCTCGCTCAGTCATAAAAAAATAAATAATATTGTGTGTGCGTGAGGCGCCGACGCGATCACTTACATTTTCTTATAAAAGCGGGAAAAAAAATAAAATACTTAGACATTTATGGTCACATTTATGTAACATTTCGAATCTGTGAAGGGTTAATAGGCCTATTATTTCACAAGAAAAAAAAAAATGCCTGTAAAATAAAGAAAGCAAAAAGAATTTCCTTTCTATGGACTTCTCAAAAATGAACCGAAACTCATATAACTACTTGTCGCAGTTTGTTCCTTTCATTTTGTTAATATGTTTATTATTTAGATGAAAAATTTCACGCATAGGTTATTTATTCATTTTATAGGATTTCTCCATTCAGAAGCGCTGCTGCCCGATGATGATGAATCCTCATGTTCTGTTGTTTATTCTGCTATTTGTTCATGTAGGCTAAAACTAATTAAACCCCTGGGATTTTATTAATGGGTCACGGACACGTATTGTAATTTCGTTTAATTCTAATTTTATTTTACCTTGTCGGTTAATGAAAAGATAATGATCTCGTCGGTTGAAAGTCAGGGGAGGAAACGAAATGGCATCGACAAGGCAACATTTAGTTTTCGTTTAGTTTAAGTTTTTTTTAACTAATTTTTTTTTTTTTTCTTATATTCAGGTTTGTTTCGATTAGCATAAATGTTTAATAGCTAGTTTTATTTTTTCTTAGTTAACTATAATAACCCTGCCTGGGAAAAACATCCACAACTGCAGTACAGTCAATTTTCCAGCTGTTTAAGCCATGAATATTTACAAATTCACTAACTATTTATTGCCGTCTGGGACACAATCTCAGGCCGGGAGTCTCAGACTCATCGAAGCCAAATACAGTTATTGATGCTCGGGAAGCTAAGCAATTTCTTAACGATCAGCATTTCATCTGAAAGAGGTTCGCCTGAAAATGTTGTCCAATAGAGGGAGCCACAAGATAAGGAATATTTTAAGCTTATTTTCCTTATTTTTAAGCTTATCTGTTTCCATACTTATACTTTTGAAATATAACCATTACATTTCTTTAACCATGTTCTGACACTATAGTTTTACTGTACATTGACATGAGAAATGTTTATCCCAAGAATAATTATTTTTATATGCTGTCTTAACTAATATGTGCATTTCTTTTTTCCGGTATATAGGCTATAGCTTACAATATTATAATTTCTATTAAAATACTACATGATTAAAGTGTTTGATAATAGGCCATAGCTTGCACTCTGAATTAATCTTTTAATTTCGAATTTGGTCTTTTAATTTAACTGTCATTAATGCATCATGCATTTTTTGTTTTGTTTTGTTTTGTTTTGTTTTATAAAGGATTTCTATGGGGGACAAAACTCTGTAACAATATGTTTTACTTGGATAATGCTGTCATTATCTTAGCAGTAGTGTTTATGACAGGAGAAATGTGTTGATTAGTTGTCTCTGGTTGTCATTTTAGGACATTAAGCCCAGGCATTTTCAAGTTAAGCAATAGCACATCTTTTAATGTCAGTTGATTGGCTAATAGTGTACCTTAGGTCATGTTTTCGTCAACATATTTAAACAAAACAAAACAAAGCAAAAACACTCATTTACAGAACTTCAGACAATTTACAAAATAACAACTGGCAAAACTTACTTCAGACATCACAGCGCAGATGTCACGTACCTTCTCACGTAGCTTCTCACACGGTTTCTCAGGCGAGAAGAGGGGCGACGAAAGTGTCACGCTTCTTATCACACGTCATTGGTCACGGCTTCTGCTCACGGCAAGGTACGCGACGATCGACACGACTGATTGCTTAGTTAGCATCGTAAATAGCGAAACGACACCTCATAAGGGAGCGCCATAGAGTGCATGTTGCAAAGTTATATTATTGACCCTCGTCGGAACGCCATATAGTCAATGCTCGTGTTTACACCAGCCGCGCTGCGGTGCGTTTGAGAAGCGTCCCAGAAGGGGCTCACTGCGCCGCTTCGCTAAAGATAGGCGCCTCGCCTATTTTTTGAAGCGCAGCTCAAATACAAAATAAAGTCAAAATAATCCTGTAAACTCCTGCTGATATTTCACATCACTACAATGACAGAAACTGAAGACAAGAGATTCGAAGTTGAAAAACTTGAAATTTCTTTGTTTTTGTTGTCCATAACTGGAATTTTAAGTGTGTTAACTCCAAAGGAGCCATACGAACAGTGTAAACGAGGCTTAAAGGTACAATTTGTGATATTTTTTTCCGCTAGAGGTCGCTAGAAGCCTATTCAAAACAAAGGCGTAGTTTGATGACGCCAAGTTTTAGAGCGGAAACTTGGGACATGTGGTCTCCATCTCAATGGACGGTGCAAACGAATAGGGATTGGAGTCTGGAAGAACTCATGTTCGTGGATGCGATTATTAACGTTACTGTAGTATGAAGCAGAGCAGGACCGAGTGTTGCGGGAGCTGAATGAGGAGCTGGAGCGATTGATCAACGCCTCACGAGCAGCGGGACTTTTATTATGACACAGCCGCCGGCGCCGCTTCCGCTTTTCCGGTCATGAGTTTACGGGAGCTGTCCTTGTCGACAGAACCAGCAGCAGATGGTAAACAGTAATTATGTTCCATAAATAAGTAACACAATACACCATAAAACGTGCAAGAAGTAAATAAGGAACTGCTTGAAGCAAGATAGTGGTTTGCTGGACGCTAGACACTACTTCCGCATTTGTCCACGGCACTGTTGTCATGTGGTTTCTACGTCAGTAAAGGCGGTAACAAAGGTTAACTGACGTCATTGACAGGCGACTGCACTGCCCCATGTCACTGTTTAGAATGGGAATTTTCTCATGATTTACAAGTAGTTGAAAACATTAGAGATATTGTTAGTAATCAGCTGGACAAAATATATAACACTAGCCTAGTGGTTTTTGGATATTTTACTGCAAAAATTGTACATATTGTACCTTTAAGTACAACATGGAGCTTGAAGAAGCAAAGAAAAAAAATTAAAACAGGATTAACTTTGAGCAAGTCTGGAGGAAAATCGGAGGTACGGAAACATTTTAAACTAGTTTTAATAAACAAACAACGCAGTTTACATATCCTTGTCGTATTATTCATTAAGATAATAATTAATAAATGCACGCACAATTATGATCTTGATAAATGTTACAGATATGTTTACTATGCACAAACAAATGCTTTTCAACTTACATGTGCAAAATTCAGAATTAACCCTTTCAATCGTGAGTTTAAAATATTCTAACTGTCCCCCCAGAGTGAGTTTTTTTAAGGCGACCGTTATTTTAGAACGTTCGCCTTTAATGTTTCCATAGCGACGCGTCTTGCGTGTCACGAGCGCTGAATGCAGCAACAATATGTATGACAGATGGATTGCTATTATTTTGTTTTTCCTTTTTTATTTAAAATATTCGCAAAATTGCTTACCATGTCATCAACTATCTGATATTCCGATTCTCAAATATGTGAGTGTGCTTTGTCGTTTTAAAACCTTTATAAATGATCTTTATCTTGATCTATAATGCGAGATGGGCGCCGCCATCTTAGTTTGCGCTGCAGTTCACAGAGTCCTGTCAGTCGGATTTACACCAGGTTAATTCATCATTTTCGTCCGAAATATATGCAAGTAAGTGGCTGGTGAACTGGAAGAATAAAGAGTAAAGAGTAAACTTTATAGTTACTTGGGCCCATTATGTGTGTCTGATATGAATAAATGTCGCCAAATTATATTTGTTATTGCTGCTTCCACTGATGTCGGACATCAATGTGTAAATTATAAACGCTTAATGTATTGTTTTAATGGTGCTTATGCATATTTAAATGTCTGAAACCTTAAAATAAACATTATGTGCCTGAAAACACTGCATACCCAGCTAACCAAAATACGTGACTGTTACGTAACTGCAACGTAATTTGGTGACCAAACTTTCGTCGTGGCGACGTAACTAGTTACGTCGTGGCAACCGGAAAAGTGAAAGGTGCCTATATGTCGCCACAACGTAACTTTGTGACGTTGCCAGTTAGTAACTGCGACGTCGTGGCAACGTTGTGTATCAATAGTTGTGTGTTGGTCATCAGTTGGTAATTCTTATATTTATTTATTTTTCTATGCGCGGACATGCAGTAGTTTAACCTAATTTATGTCCTCATTTGCCCAAACTAATGTAAAGGCTATTCCAACAGCTGTGAACGATGAATGCAGACTCGAAATGAATTCAATTCATTTATTTTGAAAAACACACAGAACATGAACAAAACTCCAAATAAAAATAATGAAATACACTCAAACTATAAATAAAAACATATAGCCTACAGCGAAACATAAAATAAAAGCATTCAAGACGTTTTGCTCTAAGTATCATTAAAAACATATGCTATGCTAACGTAACATTTTGCATAACATATATTTCAGACGATCAAGGAAATCACAAAGGTAAAAATATTAACAAAAGTACTTAAAGTAGACTGTGGGTAATGTTACTTAACCAATCTGACGCAGTTGTTGAACTTTATTGCTATAAAACTGACGAGAAACACGGAGAAACGTCGACGCTGTCCTCTCCAGCAGCTTGAATGGTTTCCCGGTTGCCATGGGTTTCTAACGGCCACCTGCACTAACGTAAACATAACAATAAAAAAAGGTTTTGCGTCTTTCCAAAGTTAACTTTATACATTTTTATAAAAGCCATTTATTCGTTGTCACCTCGGAAAAATAAATTCTTCTCTCAGAAAAATTAACTTTACACTCTTATCAACATACTGTGGGCACGCGCGCAATACATTTGTGGAGGCGCGCGCTGTATGTCACGTCACTATATATAAAAAACAGTCATCCATACTCTGATTTGGTGAAAAGAAACATTTTTTTTCTTAAGGGGACATTTCAGTCTTGTGTCTGACATTTAATTACACGTTTTATATTGCAAATTCTGGTAATAATAACATATAAAGAATGTGTAAATGATGGTAATGAAATTACGAGCACATGACGTTGCTGCTACGTTGCCAGTAAGTCATGGAATGACCATTATATTACGAATAGAGGACGTATCTGGAACGTCCTTGGTAATCTTGTAACGTTTGGAGAACGTAGCCTACTGACGACGTTGTGATATGGTAATTTGATGGTAATATTATTACGGGCATACAACGTTGTAGTTACGTTACTAGTAAGTCATGGAATTACCAATATATTACGAATAGAGGACGTATCTGGAACGTTCTGGGTAATCTTATAACGTTAGGAGAACGTACTGACGACGTTGTGAGATGGTAATATGAAGGTAATGAAATTACTGGCATGCGACGTCGTAGTTACGTTGTCAGTTAGTAAGTCATGACATTACCAAAAAGTACGAATACATTACGTAACTGTTACGTCGTGTGTTAGCTGGGTAGCTGTGATATATGACAAGAGCTGCGCGCGTCTGTCTTGTAGCCAGAGCGCGAAAGCACAGTTTGAATCTGGCAGTTATGTGACGTCGCTGAACGTTCGAAATCCCATATGTGGTACCGTACGCCCAGAGGCACTGAAATAAAAATCCCATATGTGGGAAATGAATGTGCTGCAATTTGTACAAAAAGAGAGTCTTTAGTCTACGTGTTTTAGCCATTAAATAAGCACATTTAGTTTCAAGTTTGTTAAGTTTTGTTTTGAAGAAATATTTTTTTTAAAGTGAATTTCGTTTAGTATAAATTGTATCTTAATTTTAATACATTTTTCATCATCCAATTACCTGGATTTAATACATAAAAAGCAATATAGCAGACAACGTAATTATGAAATGGAGGCGCCGGCGCGCCACGGTCACACACCTTTTGAAACTGGTAACACACGCTGTCACCGAATTTACAAATGCACATCTTGCTTGTTGCTCACACACATATTATGTTGAAATAACAATATGTTGAAGTAACATTATTAATAATAATTAATCTTTAAGAATATTTGATTGAATGCTGAATGTTGAGCTTGTTCAATTTAATCAAATTAAAACTTTAATTACGATAATTAAAATAATTTAATATTTAATATTGAGTGGCCAATTTTTGCTCATTTATTAATAGTATTTATATAATTTATATAACTGCGCAGCTCCCCCCGTAGCCTAAATGATCTAGCACAGCAGCACCTGCATAAAAAAAAAAAAAAATCTGGCGCCGCCCCTGGTTATAACGGCCCACATATTAAAAATGGTCGGGTTTAAATCGGGCTCGGGCTCATAATTACAGTGGACGTGTCGGGCCGGCCGGGCTCGGGCACAACGTGCTCGGGTAGGGTCGGGCTTGATTTGTTGGGCCCGATCTAAGCTCTAGCGCAGAGCGCTGACAGGACAGAGCAAAGCCAGGGCTGGGTCTGCCTCCTCCAAAGGCAGTCCTTGCAGGTTTACTACCTGATCTCTGAAGGGAGTGGTAGGAACCTTGGGCACATATCCAGGCCAGGGTCTCAGGATAACGTGAGAGTCTACGGGCCTGAATTCCAAGCATGATTCGTCGACCGAAAATGTGTGCAGTTCCCCTACCCTCTTAACCAAGGCCAATGCAACCAGGAGGACGGTCTTAAGTGACAATACTTTTAACTCCACTGACTGCAAAGGCTCGAACGGATGACCCCGGAGAGATGTAAGTACCAGCGGACCAGTACGTGCTTGTTTGACAACAGCTCCTTGAAGCGGCCCAGTGCAAGATGTACTGCTAGCAACTCGAGGCAATTGATATGCCAATTCAGTTAAGGCCCCGTCCACAGACTCGACACTGCATGCCCGTTGTACGTGGCTCCTCACCCGGTGGCAGAGGCATCTGTGGAGACCACAGCATGCCTGGACACTTGTTCGAGGGGAACTCTTGCCCGCAGGTACGAAGGGTCCGACACCGAGTGAGGGTACGACGGCAGTTTGGGATCATGGGGACACGGAACGTACAGTGTTGCCCATCTTGGGACTCGGCCGTGAAGCTAGTGCTGGAGCGGCCTCATATGAAGCAATCCAAGCGGCATGACTGCGGCTGCAGATGCCATATGCCCCAGGAGCCTCTGAAAAAAATTCAGTGGGGTCGCTGTCCTGCGCTTCAGCGAACTCAGGCAGTTCAACACTGACTGGACGCACTCCTCAGTGAGGCGCGCTGTCCGGGCGACCGAGTACAGTTCCATACCGAGATAAGAGATCCTCTGCCCGGGGGCAAGTTTGCTCTTGTCCCAGTTGACCCAAAGACCCAACCAGCTGAGGTGAGCTAACAACATGTCCCTGTGTTCGCACAACTGTTCACACACAATACTTGTCGGTCTCCCTCATGTCAGCCAAGGTCAGCCATAAGTGGCACTGCTGGACTACTAGTGTAGCCATTGCTTGACCAATGGAGTGAGCCGTCACCTTAGTCGCCCGGCCTGGCACGAATGCTATACGGCGTTCTCCACAACTTGGTCACCTCCTCATGCACTTCTGGAAAGAATGGTACCAATTGTCTCGGTGGCCCGGGAAAGCATAGCTGTCAACTTGGAATCAGGCTCGGGCAATGCTACGCTCCCAGACGGAGGTAGTGCAGCCGAGTCTTCATCTCCCGAGGACTCCAGCTCACCCTCCTATACCGCGATCGACATCTGTTCATCTGTAGTTTTGGTCTATACTGCTAATTTTGCCCTTCAAGACAACTCTGAGGGGGGTGAATTTTTTTTATAATTAATTTGCTTAAATTATATTAATCCTTTAATTTCTGCATGATTAAGGGTGTGGCCACTTGAGGGTCAGGTGGATTGCACTGCTGTCTGTGAGCCGTCACTTCACCTCAGCTAATTCCAGCTGCTGAACTTGGCATCTCTGCAGTATTTGAGCTTTTTCGGGATTATTTTATACAATTATAAAATAATATGGCTTGCTGCGTTAATGGTCGAGACTTGAGACAGATGTGCATCTGTGCATGCATGTGGAAGATAAACACACCTTGTTGGATCGTGGCATTGGCTAAAAGTTTTGTTTGTGAAATTTACTACAATGACTGGCAGGAGGATATAAAACTCTGCCATCACTGCTTGGATATTATAACTAAAACTGCTGCATTTTGAAAAATTATACTTTAGACTTTCACAAACAAATGAGCCCGTGTCCAATGTATACAATCATATACAGTTTTACAACATAAACACTGCTCAGGTTGCATAATTTCTTGAAGAACGATGATGGAGAGCAGATCATTCAGAAGAAACGTGATGCAAACAATGGACAATAAATCAATATTTCATGGATTTAATTAAAATTTAATTTTTTCAATCACTCATGGACATTTTACCCAAGTGCCACGGATTGGATTCATCTCGTGATCGCTATTTCATTATAGAGGTATGGAGTCCCGTTTTGATTTTGCTTGTTGTCATTTGCACACCCGACACAAATTACAATTACAGCAACCAGGCACCTCAGTTCCAACCACGTCCCGCCTCTTTGCCCATTTTCAGTTATCCAAGAGTGACGTGCAGTGACACGCTGCTAAGATGGCAGCAGCCTCATTTTCGCTTCAAAAATACTCTTCAGAAATCTACAGGTGATGTCACAGACACTATGTCCATATATTATATATATATATATATATATATATATATATATATATATTTATATTTTTTTTTTTTTTTTTGTTTTTTTTGTTTTTTTTAACAGTCTATGGTTTGAAATCTCCCTTAGGTGGTGGTAGCTGTTTTTAATGCCTGATCAAAAGTTACTGTGAACCTGATAATACTACTACTAGCAACAACAACAACAACAACAACAGAACACATTACATAATTGTTGTTAATCGTTTCTTGATTGGACTAACATTTTAGTCCTTTGGGGTCAGATAGGCCCCAAACTTTTACAGAGCGATTGCATAAGGAAATATACATTTTTTATATGATAAACTATATATATATATATATTTTATTTACTTCTCAACTATGCATTTATGCTGCGTTTTTTAGGATATTTTGTAGTTTTTTACCTATGTACTGTACAATTACTTAACTACCACATAAATTGGCTTGTGAAAAATTGATTTTTAATAAAAAAAAATCACTTTAATGATGAACTCAATTAAATCTAAATTGTATTTGGACATTGCTCTAATGAAAAAACATTAGGAAATATAGCTGCAAGCAGCAATTCGGGGCCAAGCCCCAGAAGGGGCAGTAGCGCAATACGGAGCAGGAAGAGCAAAAACAGCAGAAATTGAATGTACATGCTAAACAGATCGTTCAGAAGGACAGTTGGAAATGAAATGAAAATTAATAGAAGTTCAGAGAATGAACACGGAATGAACTAAAAACACTTGTATCTCATTCAAGAGGAATAAAGATTAGTACAATGCTTATTTGGATAAAAAAGGTATCAAAATGACTCATTACACACAATTGTATAAAGGCACTGGTGGTGGCGCTATAGACTTAGTCCTAGATACTCCAAAGTTGGTCAAATTACTTTTAATTACTATCACTACAAGCATGCCAAATTTGATAATTTTCCTTCTTATGGTTCATTGATTACCATACAGGGGGAAGAAGAATAACTACGAATTTGGACATAAAGGAATTGCATGTGATAGCTTCAGATTAGACCAGTTTTAGGCAGAATGCCTAGAACAGACACAAGTTCTGCATCTTTTCCTGCCACAGTACCTCATGCGGTCTGGGCATGTGTCACACTGAGTTTCGAACCCACGATGCAGAGCATTCGGGATCCGTGGCGTAACACATTGAGCTAATCAGCCATGCAAGTTCATCAGTATGCTAAGCAGAGGTTTCAGTGTGAGAAAGAGTTCACAAAAAAAAAAAAGCTTCATAGCATGTTAACCATATTAGTATGCAAAGTTATTTAATGCCAACTAAGTTTTGGTTAACCTGTTGACTGAAGACCACATTAGAAAGAATAGCAATAGTTTAGCATGCTAAGCAATTACTGTGCTAAGCTAACTAGTATAAGACAACAAACACAAGCAAGGTCACATTCAGAGATGAATATCTTGGGAATGGTAGCGAATATCAAAAATCCGTTCAGTCATTTCTGTGCGGCTCGGTCCAAAGATCATCTGAGCTGATTTTGGACAAAATTGACCAAAATTTGTGGGAGGAGTAGCGAAAAAACTGTTTTTGATTTAATTCAATATGGCAGACAGGTACATTTAAGGAAAATGACAAATGACACATTGTCGGAATCGGCATAAGCCAGGGAATAAAATGACATAAAGCAGACAAATTTTGGATAATGTTTTCAAAAGTTATAAGCAATTTTGCAAAAATCATTATATCTGTGGAACACTAGGTGGCGCTGTGCTGAAACTTCTCATGTACCTTCAGGACACTCTGATGGTCTTATGTACCAAATTTTGTGATGATATGTCAAATTGTTTAAAAGTTATTGCAATTTATGACAAAATTCAAAATGGCGGACACGTGGTTCATCCGATGTTGACGAATTCGATATCCTCGGATTCGGCATGGCACAGGGAATCCATAGACACCAAGATCTTGATTTTCTAATAAAGTGTTCAAAAGTTATTGGCCAAAATAGCCATTTTTCAGATCTCATGACCTGTAGGTGGCGCTGTTCCCAAATTCGGCATGGAACCTCAGATCATGGTCTTGATCAAGTGTACCAATTTTAGTTTTGATTGCTCAAAGTTTGGCCGAGATACAGCCTCTATAGCAATTTTGGGTCAACCTTGTTAACTTCGTGACATCATAACTTTTGAACAAAGATGAATAAAAAAATCTGTTCAGTCATTTCTGTGCGGCTCAGACCAAAGATCACTTGATCAAAGTTTGGACAAAATTGGACAAATTTTGAAGGAGGAGTAGCGAAAAAACGGAATACTGTACTTTTCAAAATGGCCACTACTGTACTGGGTGGAGACTTAATGTAAGATATTGAATGTGATCAGTATGAAGAGAGGAATCAGTTGTATTGACATTCATTTTTCTGGAACAAAGGGTTCAAAAGTTATAACCTTTACAAAAGTGAATATTTGAACTGGTGGTGGCGCTATAGACTTAGTCCTAGATACTCCAAAGTTGGTCAAATTACTTTTAATTACTATCACTACAAGCATGCCAAATTTGATAATTTTCCTTCTTATGGTTCATTGATTACCATACAGGGGGAAGAAGAATAACTACGAATTTGGACATAAAGGAATTGCATGTGATAGCTTCAGATTAGACCAGTTTTAGGCAGAATGCCTAGAACAGACACAAGTTCTGCATCTTTTCCTGCCACAGTACCTCATGCGGTCTGGGCATGTGTCACACTGAGTTTCGAACCCACGATGCAGAGCATTCGGGATCCGTGGCGTAACACATTGAGCTAATCAGCCATGCAAGTTCATCAGTATGCTAAGCAGAGGTTTCAGTGTGAGAAAGAGTTCACAAAAAAAAAAAAGCTTCATAGCATGTTAACCATATTAGTATGCAAAGTTATTTAATGCCAACTAAGTTTTGGTTAACCTGTTGACTGAAGACCACATTAGAAAGAATAGCAATAGTTTAGCATGCTAAGCAATTACTGTGCTAAGCTAACTAGCATAAGACAACAAACACAAGCAAGGTCACATTCAGAGATGAATATCTTGGGAATGGTAGCGAATATCAAAAATCTGTTCAGTCATTTCTGTGCGGCTCGGTCCAAAGATCATCTGAGCTGATTTTGGACAAAATTGACCAAAATTTGTAGGAGGAGTAGCGAAAAAACTGTTTTTCATTTACTTCAATATGGCAGACAGGTACATTTAAGGAAAATGGCAAATGATACATTGTCGGAATCGGCATAAGCCAGGGAATAAAATGACATGAAGCATACACATTTTGGAAAGTGTTTTCAAAAGTTATAAGCATTTTTGAAATAATCATTACATCTGTGGAACAGTAGGTGGCGCTGTGCTGAAACTTCTCAGGTACCTTCACGACCTTCTAAAGGTCATACATACCAATTTTTGTGAAGATATGTCAAATTGTTTAAAAGATATCGCAATTTATGACAAAATTCAAAATGGCGGACACGTGATACATCCAATATTGACAGAATCGGTATCGTCGGATTCGGCATGATCCAAGGAATCCATAGACACCAAGATCTTGATTTTCTGACAAACTGTTCAAAAGTTATTGGCCAAAATAGCCATTTTTCATATCTCATGACCTGTAGGTGGCGCTGTTCCCAAGTTTGGCATAGACCCTCAGACCATGGTTCTGATGAAGCGTACCAATTTTTGTTTCGATTGCTCAAAGTTTGGCCGAGATACAGCCTCTATACTAATTTCGGGTCGACCTCGTTAACTTCGTGACATCATAACCTTTGAACAAAGATGAATAAAAAAAATCTGTTCAGTCATTTCTGTGCGGCTCAGTCCAAAGATAATCTGATCAAAGATTGGACAAAATTGGACAAATTTTGAAGGAGGAGAAGCGAAAAAAAACAAATACTGTACTTTTCAAAATGGCCGCTACTGTAATGGGTGGAGACTTAATGTAAGAAGTTGAATAGCATCAGCATGAAGAGACGAATCAGATGAACTAAATTAAATTTTTCTATGACAAACAGTTCAAATGTTAAAACCATTAGAATGTTGAAATTTTGAACTGGTGGTGGCGCTATAGAGTTGGTTCTAGAGACTCCAAATTTGGTCCAATCACTATTCATGAGCATCTCTACAACTGTGCCAAATTTCATCATTTTCTCATGTTCCGATGATAGGGCTGCCATAGACTCCCATTCGGGAGGAAGAATAATAATAATAAAAGGGAAAACGTACAATTACAATAGGGGCTACAGCCCCTTCGGGGCTTGGCCCCTAATTATAGTTAAAGAAAGAAAGTGCAATGACCACATATATCCAAAAGAGGTCAATAGGGACTCATTTCATTTTCACTTTCATTAATTTTTCTTGATGCTTCAACTTCTCACAACTTTAATATATTTTGTGAACATGTTCCATGGTGCCTTTGTGTTCTAGTATTAGTCCTTCATTTATGTATGGAAATTTTTCAGATTTATGCTAGTTTTGATTATTTTATTTTATTTTAATTTCTATAAAAAATGTTTGTGTGTGTGTATGAGATACAAAGTTTGTTCCACTTTGTGTTTATGGTCTAGGACCAGACTTTTATTTAAATGTAGAAATATTTTTAATATTCCCATTCATTTTCAATGTGGGATCAATCCGATCCCAAAGGTCTTTAACAATTTTTTTTTTTTTTTTTTTTTTTACACACCTTTAGAACAACCAGATCAAGCCCAGATTTTTGTGCATGTTTAGATAGATTATTTAGGAAAAGTCACAGAGTCTCATGCCACTGAGATGAAGGGAACACTTTTTAAAAACGAAGGAATCTGTCAGCAGGGTCAGCTGGACCCCAAGGTCTGATTAAGGGTTAAATGAAATATCTGGACATTTAGCACTTATTTAATAACATTACAGATTGATTTGAATAAACAGGGTATGTGCAATTTTGGTGTATAAGACAGCAGGCTAACTGGGTAGCTGTATTTTGTGTGAACGATATAAATCATAATGTGATTTTGTAGAAATTGTAATCAGGTAAAAAAAAAAAAAAAAAAAAAGTACCCATTAAAATGTCTTTACATAAAGGAACAATGCACAGTACAAGTGCAACGTTGAGCTTTTTGGGTCTGTTCAGTAAGGAGCATTTTGATTGGTGGATTAAAAGCTCAAAGCGATTGGCTAAACAGAACATCTCCAAAAGAAAAAAAAAAAAAAAAAGATACTTATGAATCTTAACCTGTCAGGAAGGTCTCAAACATACCGCACACAAATTCAAAGCAGTCTACACATTTGTGACGATTTGCAAATGCAAATTCAATGATCCATAAATAGATGTAACATCATTCATAAATGTGTCTGGAAATTAATTCAAGAACTTGACATATACATATTTGTGTAAACATTTTAAAATTATTTAGGTAAGATGCATTTGTGAGCATTTGGGAAAATATTTATGCTTTTACTCAATATTTTATTGCATGGATGAAGAAAAGTTTTTTTTTTTTATTTACCACTACAAAGTTAAATAAGCATATATAGCCTACTATTACTCACCTTTCGGACCATCAGTGAGAGCAACGTTACCGCAGAATGAGTGTAGACAAGTCAATCTCTAGACGTTTTAAACTTTTGTTTTTAAATCCAAAGATTTCAAAAAGCAGTTGGAATGTCCAGTTTGGAATGTTCTGAAAAAGATAGATACCACTGGCAAGCTTCAGCAACCAACAACTACCAGATCAGCTGAAAAAAAATCAACAGCAGGAGATAGACAAATGACAAGGGCTATGAAAAAATAAATAAAATAAAATAACTGTCAGTAAAATCACCAGCAACCTCCAGAAAGCTGTACAATCTGCTGTTTGCAGGAGACTTCACCAACAGAATTAGAGAGGATACACAGCAAGATCAAACATCTGATTAGTACCAAAAAGAGGAAAGCCAATTAGAATTTGCAAAAACACATATAGGTGAGCCAGTAGAGTTTTAGAACAGAGTTTTATGGACAGATGAGACAAATAGTAACCTTCATCAAAGTGGGAAAGCAAAAGTGTGAAGAAAAAAAAAGAAACTGCAAATGATCCAAGGCATACAACCTCATCTGGAAAGCATGGTGGAGGTAGTGTCATGTCATGGGCATGCATGTCTGCCTCTGGAATAGGCTCACTCATCTATACAGATTACTTATTCAGTGATTGGCAACAGGAGAATGAAGCATGAGAAAGAATTCAGAAGTTTACAAAAAAATCATGCCTACCAGTGTTCAAGAAAATGCCACCAGACTCACTGGGAAGTGTTTCATATGGCAAAAGGAAAATGACCCAAAACACTAGTACTGCCAACTCAATCAAGGAGATTATCATGGTAAAGAAATTTTGGGTTTTAGATTGGCCAAAGTCACTCTCCAGATTTAAATCCTATTGAACATCACAAGTTCACATAGCCATATAATTAAATAGAGTAAAGTTATGCGTATTTGGCGTGCTGTCCGGGGAGAGGGCTCTGAGCTCGGAATTTTGGCACGAACCCAGAGCACTCACCCCAAAAAGCAAAAGAGCAAAAAGGACAGCCGCCAGACTAAAGACCCCCAAAAGATGCCGAGAATTGGCGGACTGGCATTTCAAGAAGCCTGGTCGCTTGACCAGGAGAGCCCATGTTGCCACTGACAGGAGCACATCACTGTACCAGGCGGACGGGCCCTACTAGCCGACAAACGATGAGTAGCTGAAATTTGGAATGGCCGATTGGGAGGGCTCTTGTGACATCTGATGGGAGACCAAGGCTCCATGAGACCAATGCTCATTGTATCAGATGCGTAAAGCCCTACATGGGCCGATAAATGAGGAGCAGTATGAGTTAAACCGTCTGACCGGGGGGGTCCGTGCTGCCTCTGACGGGATCGTGCATCGCCAGGTAGACGGGCCCTACCGACCAATTGACGGGGAACGCGTGATTTGGAGCGGCCATTGGCTGATGGCGGGATGAAAGAAACTGGAATGCCTGGCCAGGAGAGCTCTCGCAGCATCCGATGGGAGACCAAGTCTCCAGGAGACCAATGCTCATTGGATGGGTAAGCCCTGCTAGCACACAGGCGGAAAGTAAAGAACAGAGGTTTGACCGGGAGGCTCTCGCGGTGTCCGACGGGAGACCAAGGCTCCAGGAGACCAATGCTCAAGGCCTCGGATGGGTAAGCCTCACCAGACAAAGAAAGAGAAAAGATGGAAACTGACTGGGAGGGCTCTCGCTGCATCCGACGGGTGATCAAGACTTACTGTGTCGGACGGGTAAGCCTCACTGGACGGAAAAAGTTAAAAAGATGAAAAACTGACCGGGAGGGCTCTCACAGCATCTGATGGGAAATCAAGACTCGCTGCATCGGATAGGTAAGCCTCGTCAGCGTTGGAGAGAAAGGTTTTTTGTTTTTTTCCCCCTTCTCTCTCTCTCTCTCTCTCTCTCTCTCTCTTCTCTTTCCTTTCCCTCTTCACAAAACTGAGCTCCAGCAGAAGCAGAGGGGACATTGCTGCTGCAGCAGAGGATAAATTTAGCTATAGAACTGGGCTCCTATGGGAGTGGAGGGGACATCGTTGCTGCTGCAGTGGAAGGATCAGCCAGACAAACTGAGCTCCTGCGAGAGCAAGGTTTGCCAGAGAAGGAGCTCCTGTGAGAGCGTCAGTGTAAGAACAGAGTGGGCTCCTGCGGAAACAGATGAGAAGACGCTGCTGCAGCAGTGAGACTATTTTAGTGGATTGATGGTGTTATTTTTGTGGTGGATATGGTGAGCTTGTAGGATTGAGCGAGAGAACAAGCTGAAGCTGAAGAATTTGGCTGGTAAGGGTTTGTTGAGCTTCTTTAACATGGAAGCAATTTAATTAGATAGGATATAGATCTTTAAAGCCTCTGATGGCCAGCGACTAGAGTGTTTGAATCTGATGCTTGGAGAGGCCTTTTGGGGCAGCTGTGGTTCCTTGCCGCTGTTGCTTCTGGGTTGCTTAGTTGGGGACACTTGATATTCAATAATGTTTTGATCTGCCTCCATTGTCTTCACTGCACCATTATATGCAAACTGAACTGTTATGACATCACTTTTCCTCCAAAGCTGTTGTATAGATAAATTAACTATATGCATAACTAGTTTTATGATGGAATGAATCAATACTGGACTTACTTAAGCTGGACAGTGGCACCATTTTCTTCTAGAGCTGCTGTGCAGCCAAAATTATTTTGCCATCACTGTAAAGCTGCCCCGACACAGCCTGCATGTAAAAAGCTCTATAAAAGTGACTTGATTTGGTTGCTGCTCCTGTGCGTAACAAATATTTGGAAAAATTAATAGGTTGGGTCAGGGTCCACCTTTGGAGCCAGTGGCCTGAATTTCAGATCAAATCTGTGCTCTGATCTTGCTGGCGACCTCCATAAAGCAAACAAAACAAGATAATTGTAACAACAATTCAATAAAATAACACATAATACCGACATTTCATATTAGGGTTGCATGGTGTACCGATACTAAAGTAGTATTGCGATAAGTCAAGTCAAATCAAGTCACCTTTATTTATATAGCGCTTTTTTACAATGCAGATTGTGTCAAAGCAGCTTTACATTGATAAGCATCACTTAATCAACATCATTATATCTTTATATAAGAATGAATTTTCAGTTTTCCTGCTGCTCATTTGACCACTTCTGGAACAGGTGCTAAGATGATTCAGGCAAATGCAATTCCATTCATCAATATAGCGGCTTTGCACTCATTTATTTATTTTTAATAAACATTGTATTATGTTTTAGTACTGCTCTCCAGTCAAGGTTGGAAATTTCATGCCAGAAAAAAATGCTCCTGATAGTTCGTGACACAAGCAAGAGCGTTATTTTTGTTAAGTTTCTAAATGAAACCGTTTTGGACAAATCGGGCGAGTCGCTGACTCACTAAGCGATTCATTATTATTTTATTTTTTATTTTATTTTATTTTATTTTAATTGTAATTTAAGTGCAAATGCATAAATGCTATGTAGCTTCATGCTGAGTTCGTTTACAATGATTCATTGATTGGTAACAAAAGGGTGCTGACACACCCAAACAGCAGACGAGGCACACGAAGGGAAGGAGAGACGCTGGAGACAGGTGAGTATACGAAGAGGATTCCTTAAGGTAAGCATCACATGGAGTATATGCGAACGAGACCGGACATAGAGTGCTGTGTGTGTGTGTGCTTTGTAGTGCTGTTGATGAGTGAGGTGATGAGGTGCAGGTGGCAGTGATTAGTATTCAGGAGACTGTGAGCGTTGTGGTTTGGTGACGTAGGAACCTGACGTGTCTGTGACAGATCCGAGGGAAACAATCATTTTCTCGAAGTGATTGGTTCAGTTGATTCAAAAAGCTTTGTTTCTCACATCACTAGGAGGAAACCTCAACAGTTATTTTCATCAGTTTCAGCAGATACAGTCGTGGAATTTTTTGAATCCATTAGTGAGAATAAATGAGTGAATGAATTTGTCTTACCAGTCTGTGCAGCGTCTCTTTAACGATAGTGAAGCTGGATTTTGAGTTACTTCAAAACACAAACATATAGATTAGAAACTGAAAATTATATAGCGTTATGTTTTATGTTCATCTCAGGACAGCGCTGACATTAAGTTATTATTAATTCTGCAACTGTGCGTGTGATCTGACTGCACATGATGTCCGAGCTGTTTGTACGCATGCGTTTAAGATAAAGGGAAGCAGCGCGTTAGATTAGAAACGGCAAATCTATGGAAACGGTTCAAAACATCTGTTTCTTCCGATCAAATCAGATAAACTATGCTCGTGATTTAGCGACCAAAGCGAAGCAAAATTCAACCAGGGAAAACGAAAAGGATTTGAGCTGTGTTTACGGTTTTGAGCCAGCGGGGTTGAGAGAGAAAGCTGGCCGTCAATGAATCAATGGCGCGGCTTGTTTAGGGCCTGCTGCAGCAGCCTGACTCTAGAGGAGGCCCATTCTTTTGTGGGAAGAGGGCAGCATTGCCCAAGACACGAGCTTGTTGTTTGAGGGACTTTATTGTCCATTTCTTTATGGCCAGAAATATTGAATGAGCTAGAGATGAGAAAGACGGGGAAAGAGATCCTGGATATGTTGCCCGTGGTAGGCCTCGGCACGCTGGGCCGGTTTGTTTGGGCTGACACCCGCAAGATAACGCAGAGGGATCGGCGGTGGTGCCATGTGGAGGATAATCACTCTTTAGGCCAGAAGATTGAGGTAAGATTCCTCGAGGACGAAGGTTTTTCATTGGACGGACGGCAAGAGCTCGATTTTAGACCAGAATGTTGGGCGGGGCCTAATGCTGATAAACTCTCAGATGAACAGAAGTCAATCTGCTGAATTTATACCTTTTGACATTGGTTGAGTTGATTAACTGAATGCTCTCCACCTGTGCTAATTAGGTTAATTATCTTAACTTGCTCCTCCTGAATTTTGTTAATAAAACATCATAACATTTCACCAGCTGAAGAGGAGACTAAAGACATAAACACCCCAAAACAAGCAACCATTGAAAATGGCTGTATTAAATGCCTGAAAAAGCATTTCAAAAGTGTGAAAGTGTCTGGTGATGTCTATGGGTCACAGACTCACTCCTGTGATTGCTTGCAAGGGATTTACAACTAAATATTAGTTTTTAAACTTTTACATTTCCTTTAACTTAAACCATACCAATACTTATGCTCACATTAGGCAGAAGAATGAAACTCTAAAAGTGCTGTTGAAACATTTAATAATAAAATGTGACATTCTGTACTTCTGCCTCATATTCATCTTTTAATCATTTTTATAGATGTCTTGATACCACAGCTAACAGAGCAATTTTGTCTTTACTGTCCCAATACTTACGGAGGGCACTGTATATAGGCCTCCTCTCCTGCTGATTGGATAGATCATTTGAATGTGTTCCTCCCGAACTTTGATAATTGGAATAAAACAGGAATGCCCAGACCAGGAAGCAGACTGTCTTACCCAACGTCTGCTAGCTGCCATGAGTTGTCATATGGCTCATTTGAATTACAACACAATTATTTCCACAGTGACTGCATCACCTAGTTACTTTAACACTGTGACTATATCTGTTCCATGAACTACCAAATGCAAAACTTATTAAAAAAAACAACAACAAAAGATTATTGTTTATTTCATTTTTATTTAAATGTATTTATATAAACATTTACTGAAGTTTGGGATTCTAAACATTACATGATTTTCATCAAGATCAAAAATTGCATATGAAATTATTACTGATCATAATTTGGATGCACTCTATTTGACAGAGACCTGCTTGAAAGTGTGTGGAAAATTTACAGTGATGTTCTTGAAAGTCAAGATTAAATTTAATTCTTTTTCACATAACTGCCACTTTTCTTACTATGTTGCTTACAAGAAGTTTCTGTCTTACCCATGATACTCTCCAAAAGGGTCATGATGCCTATCCACAGCTTGTTTATCAAGATGAAATTGAAATTTATCAATATATTTATTATTTTTTACATGAACAATTTACAGAATCAGTTCAGTAAACTATTTTTTCTAAACACCCTCTCACCCCGTCCCACATTACAAGGCCTTGAGCTGATGTTTAAGATAAAAAATTATAATAATAATAAAATAAATATATAAATACATAAAAAAAAAGTTAAAGTAAAGAAGGCTTACATTATCACATCAGCATTTTCAATCAATGTAACATCCAAATTATTCAAATATTCAAAAAAATTTGCCCCAAATCTTTTCAAGCATCAATGAGCAGTCTTAGTGACAGTTATCTTAGTGACAGAGATGAATTAATGATATTAAGGAGAGGACCTATGACCTCTGGAAGCATCTCTTTCAAAAGCCTAGTTGGTATAGGGTCTGACATACATGTTGTTGATTTTGATGATTTAACAATTTAGACAATTCTTCCTCTCCTATAGCAACGAATGAATAGAATATTTTCTCAGGGACACTACAATGCACTTTCTGACACGATACTGTAGTAGACCGTTGCATGGTTATAATTTTATTTCTAATATTATTAATATTAGTATGCCGTCTCACAGTCACCCAGTTGCCCTGCTGCACGGGCTCAGTCGAACAATGTATGAGGTTTGATAAACTACTCACATCCAAAGCAGTATCTAAAGCCCTTGCATTCTTACTATCCTCAATTAAGATTTGGAATGCATGTCTCTAATTCTCTAATGAAATTTTCTCTGTCAGCCCGACTATTTCCCTGCATTTATGACATGTGCGATATACAGGTCCTAGACATAACAACAAAGACTAGTTGGCTAATTAGACACAGGTGAAAAAAAATCACTCGTTTCAGTAAAGCGCAGAATTGCAGTTATTGCAGCTCTCAAATATACAAGTGAACTGCCTCTCCTCTCATGAGAGCGCGCTCTGTGTAGTGCGCAATCGCGAATCTCTCCGTGCTCTTAAATTAAACATTGTCAAGTTATCAATCAATCAGAATAGAATTCCATGCCTGGCCGATGAAAATGCTACAGGAAATCTTATTGGCTATAAGTGAAATGCACCACACTCTTAGCCCGGATTTTATATACTTAAACTATATAATTACAATATACTTAAAATATTTAAGTTTGATTGCATTACTTATAAAATATAAGTATATTCTACTAAATTGTGGATGTAATTTGAATGTGTTAATAAATGTAAGTTAAATGCACTTAAATTATTTTTTCTCCTGACCACGCCTCCTACACATTGGTTTACGGCACACTGTAAAAAAAAAAATTTTTTGAAAAATTTTGGAAACTGACAATTAAATATTGACTCAACAAATTGCTTTCAAATAATTATCCCCAAACAAAAAGATGCATTGGGGTAATTTTAGCTTATGGTCTAAAGGTAAAATTAAAATAATAGATTCACTGAACATATTAAATTGTGTTCAGCCAATTCATCAAGTAAAAGTGAAATATCTGTGTTTGCCGAACAAGCCTTGCGGAGAAAAAAAAAAACGCATGCGCATGCCAGACAGGCGCATGCATAGGCGCATGCACCCGAGAGAAACCGTTGGATTCAAATGTATCTGCGCGGGAGAGTGAGGAGAGGAGACAGAGGAGTCGATGCTGAAGTACGACGACAGAAGTTCAGACATCATTTCCAAACAGATTTTTCTTCATTTAAGTTATGGTGAGTACTGAAATATTTATGTTAAACCGAGTGCAGGTCTCAATGTTTCAGCATAAAACCGTAAAAACATGGGCATTAATGTTACACTACCGCGGCCATTACACTAGCATTGGGTATGGTTAAACGAATTTACGACTCTCTGAATGTTTTTACTTGAGGACATAGTAAATTGTAATGTCTGAAAAATGACAGACAAGGGAAGCTCTATTTCCGAACTTTTAATCAGAACGAAGACAGTCTATGAGACGAACACTGTCCCGGCCCTCCGAACTATGCTCCGAACTTAAAGGGATAGTTCACCCAAAAATGAAAATTTGATGTTTATCTGCTTACCCCCAGGGCATCCAAGATGTAGATGACTTTTTTTCTTCAGTCGAACGCAAATTATGATTTTTAACTGCAGCCGCTGCCGTCTGTCAGTCAAATAATAGCAGTGATTGGGAACTTGAACAATAAGAGTCGAAAAAACTTCCATAGACAAATCCAAATTAAACCCTGCGGCTCGTGACGGCACATTGATGTCCTAAGACACGAAACGATCGGTTTGTGCGAGAAACCGAACAGTATTTATATAATTTTTTACCTCTAATACACCACTATGTCCAACTTCGTTCAGCTTCCGGCTAGTGAGGTCTGATCGCGCTCTGACAACGGAAGTGATGTCTCGCGCTCATTGAAGTATATGGGTAAACTAATTTAGCCCGATACTATTTCTAATACTATTTATTGAACTAAATAAATTTGTCAAACTACATTGTGATTATGTTAAATGTATGAGACACTAGGTATGTTATATGTTATATAGTTATATGTTTCTGTTATAACTTTTTTTTTCTCTCAATGTAGCCAAACATCGTAGGTCTGACTCAACGGAACGACTAATGTTACGACTTTCACAGTGAGTATTTAAAAGTTTTTATTGCATATTTGTTCATACCATATTCGTGTCAAATACCCTTAGCTCTTATGATATTTAAATTGTGTTAAATTGCTTAATTGAGAGCCGCCATGAGACGCTTCTAAAATTTGTGACACTGTAATTCAGGCTGCATAATTTACAAAGTGGTTGGCCATTTTGTGTTACACCCGTTTGACACACATACACCGTCTGCAGTGCTTATGTGCGTGTTGCAGTACATGTATGGCAAGCTATAAGGCTCAGAATTTAATTAAATCACTATTTATTAATAGCAATCTGTTAATTAATAATTAAATACTGTTGGGTTAACATACGCACTGCAAATGGAGTATGTGTGAAACGGGCATTAGTCTGGGAACAAGTTTTGCCAAACCCCTCCCTCAGAAAATCTTGAACTTGAACAAATTTTATTTTATATAATTTTACATCTAATTAATTTTTTCTAAAGATTTCTAACTCTTTTTTTTTTTTAAGATGTAACAGAAATTGATCAATATTACTCTGGGTCTTTTGCCCTTTCAGCAGTGTTGACTTGACTATCACCAGCATGCTGGTCACACAGTCCACAGTTTGCTATATTTTCCATTAGTTGCTGTACAGACTGCCTGACAACTTTTCCCCATTTAGCTCTATCTTTAGAAAGATTTTTTTTATGCAAAAGTATCATCTTTCAGCTTTGTCATTTATTTATTTTGCAGGTTTTCATCACCTCACCAAGACCTAATTTAAGCACTACAGAACTTGCCATTGGTCAGTTAATGCAACTTCCTTTCCATGTTTACACCTAGAATGTGTTTGCATTTTCAGTCTAATAAGCCTGCTGCTGTCTGTCATGTTAATCAAAGAGAAAAAGACAAATCAAATCACTCTACTCTTGACTGAATAAATTTTGTAAGTGTAAGCATTCATCTGTATTTAATTTTTACAATGAAGACTAACCAGTGTTATTTTGCATCTGATTACTTTGATTTATGTAGTATTTCTAACTGCAAGTTTTTTTGTACATTCTGTCAATTATATTTTTTAGAAGTCTGTATCAGCCTGCTTTCTATATATCTGTAAATGTGTTTACATGCTTAATATTTGAGTAAGATGCAGTTTTTTTACATAATATTTTAAATTATTTAAATGTTTAATATTGTTAGTGCAGTTTCATAAATGTAGTACCTAAATACCAAAATGTCAGTGAAATTTCTCTAAACACTGATAACACATGTTTTTTAAAATAATTGTGGTTTTGTTAATGTAAGATCTAAGGTCTAATGAGTTTTGTGTATCTTGGAATCCTGAATTGAAATGCATGATTTCTATCTACTAAGGTCTACTGTGCAGAAATGTTCAATGTATTTACCATTTAAGGTATTTTAATAAAATGTATTAAATACAATGTGGCTGTATGGCTTGAGTGTTTAGTATATATATATTTTTTCTTTTGGGGCAACTGGGAATAAACAATACAGTGAAGTTGCTTTACTAATATAAATTTACCAAAATACATTTTTAGTTTAGGTAAAACTAAAAAGGAATGCTACTACAATTTAAAATGTATAATTGGGCCAATAACATGGGTTGGTAAACTAATTTCTTTTCAATTGTTTTAACAAATTATTTCTCATTGAGCCAATGTTAACAGACTATTGCTACAATTGATAAAACTACATTTACACAATTTCACAAAATTTTGAGTTGGGAAGATTAGAATTTTTTTACAGTGCAGGTAATGACGCCATTTTGTCGTGGTGTGTGTGAATTCAAGGAGCGCTGTTGATGAGAAGTGGGAACATTTGTTTTGGCAAGTTCTACAGACATTTTTTTCCAAACATTTGCCTTTTTATCGTTTCCCCTCCCCCTGAGAGACTGTTTGTGAGCAGTGAAAATCGTTTGTTAAAGTTTAAACGACGGAACTGTTTTCTCTGGTTAGTGTTCTCTCTCGCATGCGGTGGATCACCGTGCTATGGGGGCGGATTCGTGCCATTGATTACCAACCAAAGGAAACAGTCGTGTACTTTTTACGTGTGAGAAGGAGCACGTCGCAACACAGACGCGTGAGACCAACGCCGGAGAAGGAGCACGTCGCATCACAGACGCGTGAGACCAACGCCAGAGAAGGAGCACGTCGCCACCACAATAAATTAATATCTTACCCTCATGTTTTTCCTATGTTTTCGTATTTTCTTTATCAATAACTTTTTTCTTTTACTTTCCTGTTCTGATGACACTGGATATACAAATGGTGTATTGCATGCACAGTTCTCTGTAGCCTACTGTTAAAAAACCTAATAATTAAAAAATAATCATTAACTTTCTCTTTGAGATTAATGACTGTACCAAATTATACACCACCAAACTCGCAATTTTATGTTATGTTCACGATTATTAAGCCTACCAACTTCAAATTCAAGCACGTAAAATTTATAATTATAATCTATGCAACATAATATTCTGGGATGTCATTCTGAGCTTTTACTTTTGATAGCCTAGTGGTAAGATTTTTAATTAATACAGCTGACTATACAATGTGTGAATAGATCAGCTCACAATATCTGACTATATGCAATATTGTTTTCAGAAGATTAAGTCATTTTAATAGCCTATTATTTTCAAGAAATCAAATAGGCCTATAGCAAAATATAGGAAAATATTCTAATCACAAATTTCATAACAATGCAGGTTAATTTTTAAATGTTTTAACTAGGGCTGTCAGTAATGATTGTTTTGTTAATCATCTGCTAAATAATTTATTTATTTATATTTTTACATAATTTATAATTTATTTTTACATATTTAGGCTATATATGTTTTGTAATTATTACTATTGCAAAGGGGGACTGATAAATGAAAGTGGGCAAAAGAGGCACATTATTATCACTTTTCCAACATTATTCTTAAAAGTAATGTAAACTTTGTTTTCAGCAATAGCTTTAGGTTTATTGGCCTCGATGAGCGTGAGACTCCCGGCCTGAGATTGTGTCCCAGACGGAATTAAATAATTCGTGAATCTTTGTAAATATTCGTGGCTTATACAGCGGGAAAATTTACTGTTATGTAGTTCGGTTTTGCAGGGTCATTATAGTTAATTCATAACAAAAACTATTAAAACATTTATGCTAATCGAAATAAACATGAAATATAAGAAAATATAAATATTAGTTGAAAAACTTAAACTGAACGAAAATTATTGTTGCCTTGTCAATATCGTTTCTGTTTATTTCCCCCTGACTTTCAATTGACGCGATCATCTTTTCATTAACCGACAAGATTAAATTAAATTAATTAAACGAAATTAGAATTGATAAGTGTCTGTGATTAAAAAGTCCCAGGGGTTTAGTTTTAGCCTACTTGAACAAATAGCAAAATAAACAACAGAACATGAGGATGCATTAATCACGCATCTGCAGCACTTCTGTGAACGGAAAAAAAGATTAAATTAGGCTATATAAAAGGAATAAATAGCCAATGTCTATGCGCATAACTTAACATAGCCTATTAAAAAAATGAAAGGGGGAAGAATGCGACAATAGACTAGACTATATGAGTTTCGGTTCATTTGAGAAGTTCACAGAAAGGAAACCGAGACGGAAGGAAATTCTTTGTTTATTTTACAAGCAAAGTTTTCTTTTTAATTTTTGAGTGTAAACTAATACGCCTATTAAAACCTTCACAGATTCGAATGGTGTTGCATGTGTGTCTCTCTCAAGTTATTACACCATAAATGTCTGATTATTTTAAGATGTTTCCGCTTTTATAAGAAAATTCAAGTGAACGCGTCGGCGCCTCATCACGCGGACACAAAACATATCAGTTTTAGTAACTTGACATCGCAGTTGTTAACTGTCAAAATAACATACATTCAACCAAACATATAAAAGGTTATACTGCTAATTTTAAGTAGTCTGTGTAAAAGCGTTTAAATAATAAATATAGTTTGGATTTGTGCCAAATTAGAGAGGTAGGTTATAACGCAGGTTTCTGTTTCAGTTTAGCTTTAAATGAATTCGTTTTGGCTTAACGTTTATATAATATTTTTTCATAACTAAAATAGCTATGTAGTGGTTAATAAAATAATGCAAGAACGCAAATGGTTCTGCCACAAACTCAACTGTTGAACTGAACATGGGTTAAAGAGATATAGATGTTTATGTTGTCCCAAACACGTATTTCTTTTTCTTTCTTCTCTGGAAAATAAAAATTAAAAATAGACTTATGGAACACTTTCCCTCAAAAATATGATAATAGTAACAGTTCTATTTAGAACAGCATCGCCCTCATGAATAACCCCTTTATATGCATTACTTTATTCCTGCTTTTTTGTTTTTCAAAGCTGTAACTGACATAGCCACCTCATTAATGGTTTTCTGGAGCTCAACCATCAAACTAGTTTCGGCTTCTGCTATTGCTACAAGCTGAAGAACCATAATTTGGTACCGTTTAAAACCATTTTTCTTTAGAGTGAAGGGAGGAATGCATTTTCTCCAAGTGATAGACTTGATTTTGTTATTTTTAAAGCAATAGCCTACTTACTACTAATATTTATTGAAATCACCGCCTGTTAAATAAAACTTTACTAAATTAATAATAAATAATTATAAATAATGAAAAAATACAAAAATATGGAAAAATGCAGGTAAGTTAACACATCTCATCATGTATATGATTTAAAATTAATAATATTAAAATATATATTTTTCCACCATCAAATAGGCTATTACTGTTTCACATTTCACAAACTTACATGTAAATGAAATATACTGTCAATACACAAGTTACACAAATTATCTACATAAATAAATGCAGTTATTTCTATTCAAAGGGATAGAAAACAAATTAATAATACAAGTCTAAAATGATACCTTATCTTATAGCTCCATCTAGTGGACAAGGTTAATATCCAAGCCTTCAGGTTGCAGATGAAATTGCTGATGATTTAGAGCAGTGGTTATAATACCAAAAATAAAATTATAATAGTTCAGGGTGAGAACAGCAAATTCTAAACCAGGAGTTCTCAACTGAATAGGGTTGGAGCTAAACTCTGCAGTAAAGTGGACCTTAAAGAGCTGACAACCCCTGGTTTAGAATTTGCTGTTCTCCTGAGCATCAGAAATTCATACATCTATTATAACTGCTCCTCTTTTTGGTCAGAAGTTACCATGTTAGTATTCCTTCGTTGTAACAAATGTAATAATAATAATAATAATAATAATAATATAATAAGAAGAATCCTTTCTACCATCATCTTTTTACTGTTTATACTTTTTGTAACTTCTTATTTTCCCAAATAGACAAACTATATCCATGAAACCAAGAATGTTTTCTAGGAATAACTTGTTCTCCATCTCATTTTGAAGAAAATGTTAAATGACAAAGAAAATTCAGGCAAGATCACGAAAGAACAAAAAAAGATATAGACAAATTGAGCATAAGCTTTTAGGGCTAAGTTAAAATAATGCCTTTAAATTTTCAAAACATGCTTAATTTGTTCACTTCAACACTAACGTAACAGCCAATACACACAAAGACACACACACACTCATAATACATTAAATAAATTTAGAATTCTTATGCACTGTTGCCACTAGTTAGTTAACTAATTATTGTAAAAACAATAGTCTATAACAAATAGCCTACATCTACTAATGGAAATTTTTAAATGCGTTTAAAGGCGTCATATGATGCGACGTATGATGATCAGGCGTCATATAATGCGACGTATGATGATCAGGCGTCATATGATGCGACGTACATATTTCAGACGTACCAATCACACGTCATTTTTTAATGTAAATTTCTCACGTACGCCGCCGTCACGTCGCCGCCTACGATTAGATCTACAATGACGTCGCCGTGACATCGCCGCGGGTCTATCGTCTGTCCTCCCTATCAATCCCATTCAAAATTTGACACGGTCTGACGGCGACGTAAGGGTAGACTGCGCCTTATCCTTCGCCTGCTTAGCCTTAGAACTGGCACGGACCGCCCCCCATAGCTGTCTGGCTGTCGGCGAACACCGCGGCCGCGCCCGCACCCACGTTTGCAGCAGAGGAGAGAGAATGAAGCGCGAAAATGGTGAGTGCAATAATTTAACGACCGTGTTTTATTTCGACACGGCTATTGATTGAAAGATTAAGTTAAAGTTAATAAACGAGTTGAAAACAAAAGCAGATGGATATACTGTTTTATCTAGGTGCATAGCTTTCTTAACAACAGACTATCTTGTTTTGTGTTGCAGGTCAAGAAGAGATGCTTTGGATTAGAAGTGTAAGTATTGCCCTTATAACTGTGAAAAGAAAGCTCAGCTATTTAAAGCAGAACTAAGCAAGATTCGCGAAGCTCCCCCTACAGTTTCCTTCAGTGAATGACACTGTAGCGCAGCTCTGGACTACAACGACTACAACAATCGCCAGCGCAGTAGTTTTGCAAATACAGTACAAGAAAGAGGAGGTGGGTAATTTGCAAATACAGTACACTCGATGGAGGTGGGTAATTTTCGAAATTGTCGTATAAAGACATAATATATACATTGTTTTTGAATTACCGTAAAGCATTTTCTCACTCTCGCGTGAACGTGAACATGAGGCGAGATTGTTTCGGGTCGGTGCAGCTGAAGTTGCAAGTGCTGTATTCTGACGTAGACGTGCCAGAGGGGGTTAGTGCTCGCCTCAAACACATCACTACAAGTCAATTAACCATCGTAAGGACTTAGAAAATTATTTATGAAGGTAAAAAAAGTTACTTAGTTCTGCTTTAAACATTATAGGCTCAAACAATGAAGTTATACAAGAACAGAAAAATTTCCTTGTTTACATCTGGAACATATACATGTACATTTATATCACATGTTATGCACATTATGTACACTTATACAGCCTTCACCAAAAACTTATCAGCTGTGTGTCATGTGGGTTTACTGAGACCTGTTCTTTGGCTGATTATTTTATTAATCTGCATAGTGCACAGTGCACAATTACATGTAAACCATAAAATCAGGTGCTATAATCAAGATTTTAACTTTAATGTTTGCTCCTCACAGAAAAGTTGTCAACGCCGAGCCTGACATCTGCCTGATGGTACTTCAATGGCCAGCTCTTTCTACAGTAAACCAGGTATGTATTGATGCATGGAGTATATGACAATACCATTATCTGATGCATTACTATATGATAATGTCTTTGTCGATCTTTGTCTTCCTCTACTAGGTTGCAGCTGACAAGGACTCATACAGGCAAACTTCAGTGAGAATCGTCTGTGTTGATCTATAAAGTGCTCAGCTAAACCCATCATGAGTGAAGATCGTCCTGGAAGGATGTTTGGTGATGGATGAACCGACCAACCTCAGAACTTCTGTGTCCTTTTTTCTGACTGATTTATGCCCTGCAACTGGACTACCCCAACTGTATGAAAAATACTTTATATTTTATTCAGCAGGTAATGCTCAACCTAGGAAAATGTGAGCTGGCACCTAAAATGGAATACTGCCACTATTGTGAACTCAGGAGTGTGAACAAACCATATAGTTTTGATGCAATTTGATGTGATTCTGAGATAGACTATTTATGTGCTTAACAATAAGCTGATTTGTTCAAACTAGTTTTTTTCACGTTTTATAAGGAAATGTTTTCAGGACATGAAATGTTGTTGTATTTGGAATTGAATTAAAATAAAACATAAAATTTAATGAATGTACCTTTTTATTTGCTTTTTTTCTTAATTTTGTAGTAAAATAGAAGTTGCTATAAATTAACTTGCTTAGTACATTGAACTATGTATAATAACTACAAAGTAATTAATATCACAAAACATTTTAAGTTAAATGAACTTGAATTTTAAAGTTCACATTACTTAATCATTACTTAATTTTTTTAGGGCAACCAGTTTCCTCAAATTTTTAAGTAAATTCAACTTAAGTCTTAACAAACAAAGTTGGACCTTTCATTTCTTTATAATGTATATGTATGTTTCAGAATGGGGCATTTGTAGGATTTTTACATATAAAAAACCTAGTCTGTCTAACTGCTCAGGTCAAACCATTCTGATGTTCTTTTTATCTAAATAAACATCATATTATATGGCTCTTAAAAGGTTAGTTCAACCAAAAAAATGAAATTTCTGTCATTAATTACTCATCCTCATATTGTTCCAAACACGTAAGACTTTTGTTCATCTTCAGAACACAAATGAAGATATTTTTGATAAAATCCGAAAGCTTTCTGACCCCAGACTGCAATGTATTTGCAGGCCCAGAAAGATAGTAAAGACATTGTTAAAATAGCCCATGTGACTACAGTGGTTCAACCTTAATGTTATTAAGCAACCAGAATACTTTTTGTGTGCAAAAAAACTAAAATAATGACTTTATTAAACAATTTCCTCTCTCCATGTCTCTCTCTGACGGTGTTCATGTGAGCACCACAGCGCATGCATGTGATGCTAATGCAGAATCCGGCCAGTAATGAGCCGACTGTGTTTACTACGTCAACAGTGTCAGAGACTGACATGGAAGAGAAGAAATTGTTGAATAAAGTGGGTTTTTTGTTTATTTTTTGCACAAAAAGTATTCCGGTCGCTTCATAACATTAAGGTTGTACCACTGTTGTCACATGACTGTTTTAACTATGTCTTTACTACCTTTCTTGGCCATAAAAAGTGGTAATAACGTTGCAGTCTATCAGAATTTGTGTTCTGAAGATGAACGAAGGTCTTATGAGTTTGAAACAACATGAGGCTGAGAAATTAATGACAGAATTTTCATTTTTCTGTGAACTAACCCTTTAAGATACAGGGCATATACAAATTTGGTGTTGTTATATTTTATATACCTCAACAGAATTGAGTTAATTTGTTTTATTTGTTCTAATTTTATTACTGTCTGTTTACTTGTCTTTTTTGTAAATTCAATTCAGTTTGAAATCCAGCTTTCTTTGTGCTGCATGTGAGCTATTGCAACAAAGTTACCCTATTGTTAAGACACAAATGCACAGAGTGAGCAAATATTTAAGTGAGATTATGTAATGGTAATTGATCAATGTTACTGGAATTTAAAATGATACTGAATATTGATCATTTGTATTGTATTGAAGTTCGAAATTCCAGTATTGTGACCACTAATTCATGAACTTCATGAATAAGGTGAAAGTTCTTTGTTGAAAGTAGCTGTTTTCTACTGATTGATTGAATGTCAAAGTGCCTTAAACATAATGAGTTCTTGTGCTCTGGGGACGATCCCTGGAGGGGTTCTCAACAATTGCCAAGATAAAAGTCTTGATTTCGACACATAGGCCGAACAGGAAAACATAATAACATAATTACGTTTAAAAAAAAAAAAAAAAAATTCTAACTTTGGAAATACAGACAACTGTTAAAAACTCTATCACACAGGTGCATGTATTAAAGAAACAATTCAACCATAATGTGATTATTAGGGCCCAAGCGAAAATTCGCGCAGGGCCCTCTTGTTCTTCTAAGGATTATTATTATTTTTAGGGCCCGAGCACCGATGGTGTGAGGACCCTATTGGAATTGCTCCGTTTATTATTATTATTATTATTATTATTATTAGGGCCCAAGCGAATTAAGCGCGCAGGGCCCTCTTGTTCTTCTAAGGATTATTAGGGCCCGAGCACCGATGGTGTGAGGACCCTATTGGAATTGCTCCGTTTATTATTATTATTATTATTATTATTATTATTATTAGGGCCCAAGCACCGATGGTGTGAGGACCCTATTGGAATTGCTCCGTTTATTATTATTATTATTATTATTATTATTATTATTATTATTAGGGCCCGAGCACCGATGGTGTGAGGACCCTATTGGAATTGCTCCGTTTATTATTATTATTATTATTATTATTATTATTAGGGCCCGAGCACCGATGGTGTGAGGACCCTATTGGAATTGCTCCGTTTATTATTATTATTATTATTATTAGGGCCCAAGCGAAAATTCGCGCAGGGCCCTCTTGTTCTTCTAAGGATTATTATTATTATTATTATTTTTTTTTTTCCGTCTTCCGGGGCTTTTTGGGGGCCTTAACATGCTCAAAAACTCTTGAAAATTGGCACACACATTGGAATCCGCGGCCATTAGGACGCCGGAGAGGCTGGTACCCGGGCGTGGCAGGGGGGCTCGACAGCGCCCCCTTGAAAAAAGTCTGAAAATTTGGTCCATATATTAAACATGCTTGCACGTATTAGTATGAAACTCAGTACACATATAGACCTCATCGGTCCGAACAACTTTCGCGCTCTAAGTTAATCGCCACGCCAACAGGAAGTCAGCTATTAAGGGTTGTTTGAAAAACGCATGCTCTGGAATTTGATATACTCCTCCTAGACGATTAATCCGATCGCCACCAAACTCGGTCAGCATGAAGTCAAGACACTGATGATTAAAAATTGCCAGGGGATTTTTGATATCTCGAACGGTTTGGCCGTGGCGAGGCAACGAATTTATGGCGAGAAAAAGGAAACAGGAAATGTGTTATAACGTCTTAATACATATATTGATCTTTATGAAACTTCACGAGTGTGTTCGTTATAGGAGTCTGATCACATGGATGTGACTATTGTGAGTCAAAGTTATAGCGCCACCAACTGGCAGCAGGAAGTGTATCACTTTTTGAAATGTTTTGAGATCACCCTCTTATTTTTACCTGATTTGCTTCAAACTTCATCAGTGTAATGTCAATACACAGCAGATGTAGACCTATGACAGGATTTTTGATATTTGAAATATTGTTGCCATGGCAACAGGTCAAACTGTAATAATATTCTTGAGTGTTTTTGAGGCTCTTAACATGCTTCAAATTGCATGAAACTCGACACACACATCAATATTGTCAATCAGTACACATGGACAAAGCCATAGAAATGGGCGTGGTGGAGGGGCTCAGTAGCGCCACCTTTTGACAAAAGTGGGGGGTTAGTTTTTCCTACAGTCACCAAACTCGGTACACATATTATTCTCATCAAGCCGGACAATTTTCTAATTTACATTCATTAGCTCCGACCAACAGGAAGTCAGCTATTTTGGTTTGAATGTTAATTTTTTGAAAAAACAGGCTATGAATTTTATACTACTACTCCTACAGGGTTTATCCAATTTACACCAAGCTTTTTTTAACTTGTTGCGAACACATTGAAGTTATTTAATTGCAAACGGATTTTGGATATCTCAAACGGTTTGGCCGTGGCGAGGCAACGAATTTATGGCGAGAAAAGGGAAACAGGAAATGTGTTATAACTTCTGCATACATTGATTGATGTTTATGAAACTTCAGGAGTGTGTTGGTTGTAGTAGTCTGATCACATGGATGTAACTATTGTGAGTCAAAGTTATAGCGCCACCAAATGGCAGCAAGAAGTGTATCACTTTTAAAATGCTTTGAGATCACCCTCTTATTTTTACCTGATTTGCTTCAAACTTCATCAGTGTAATGTCAATACACAGCAGATGTAGACCTATGACAGGATTTTTGATATTTGAAATATTGTTGCCATGGCAACAGGTCAAACTGTAATAATATTCTTGAGTGTTTTTGAGGCTCTTAACATGCTTCAAATTGCATGAAACTCGACACACACATCAATATTGTCAACCAGTAGACATGGACAAAGCCATAGAAATGGGCGTGGTGGAGGGGCTCAGTAGCGCCACCTTTTGACAAAAGTGGGGGGGTTAGTTTTTCCTACAGTCACCAAACTCGGTACACATATTATTCTCATCAAGCCGGACAATTTTCTAATTTACATTCATTAGCTCCGACCAAGAGGAAGTCAGCTATTTTGGTTTGAATGTTAATTTTTTGAAAAAACAGGCTATGAATTTTATACTACTACTCCTACAGGGTTTATCCAATTTACACCAAGCTTTTTTTAACTTGTTGCGAACACATTGAAGTTGTTTAATTGCAAACGGATTTTGGATATCTCAAACGGTTTGGCCGTGGTGAGGCAACGAATTTATGGCAAGAAAAGGGAAACAAAGTGTTATAACTTCTGCATACATTAATTGATTTTGATGAAACTTTGGCTTAGTCTTCGTTGTACAAGGCTGATCACATGGATTTGACTATTGTGATTCAAAGTCATAGCGCCACCAACTGGAAGCAGAAAATGTGTCACTTTCAGCATACATTGAGATCACCCTCTTATTTTTACCTGATTTGCTTCAAAATTCATCAGAATAATGTTAAAACTTGGCACATGTAATCCTTTGAAAATGGGCAGGGAGGAGGGGCTCTATAACGGCACCTTGTAGTGCAGTAAATGTGGAGTGAATTTGACATAGTCCTTTGATGTTTAACCGTTTTAAGTGCCTATTGCCCGCTGTGCACAGTTGCCCTGAAGCCACCGGGCTTGGGCCCGCCATCGCTGCTCGCAGCTATATTTAGGGCCCAAGCGAAAATTCGCGCAGGGCCCTCTTGTTCTTCTAAGGATTATTATTATTTTTTTTTTTTTTTTTTTTTTCCGTCTTCCGGGGCTTTTTGGGGGCCTTAACATGCTCAAAAACTCTTGAAAATTGGCACACACATTGGAATCCGCGGCCATTAGGACGCCGGAGAGGCTGGTACCCGGGCGTGGCAGGGGGGCTCGACAGCGCCCCCTTGAAAAAAGTCTGAAAATTTGGTCCATATATTAAACATGCTTGCACGTATTAGTATGAAACTCGGTACACATATAGACCTCATCGGGCCGAACAACTTTCGCACTCTAAGTTAATCGCCATGCCAACAGGAAGTCAGCTATTAAGGGTTGTTTGAAAAACGCATGCTCTGGAATTTGATATACTCCTCCTAGACGATTAATCCGATCGCCACCAAACTCGGTCAGCATGAAGTCAAGACACTGATGATTAAAAATTGCCAGGGGATTTTTGATATCTCGAACGGTTTGGCCGTGGCGAGGCAACGAATTTATGGCGAGAAAAAGGAAACAGGAAATGTGTTATAACGTCTTAATACATATATTGATCTTTATGAAACTTCACGAGTGTGTTCGTTATAGGAGTCTGATCACATGGATGTGACTATTGTGAGTCAAAGTTATAGCGCCACCAACTGGCAGCAGGAAGTGTATCACTTTTTGAAATGTTTTGAGATCACCCTCTTATTTTTACCTGATTTGCTTCAAACTTCATCAGTGTAATGTCAATACACAGCAGATGTAGACCTATGACAGGATTTTTGATATTTGAAATATTGTTGCCATGGCAACAGGTCAAACTGTAATAATATTCTTGAGTGTTTTTGAGGCTCTTAACATGCTTCAAATTGCATGAAACTCGACACACACATCAATATTGTCAACCAGTAGACATGGACAAAGCCATAGAAATGGGCGTGGTGGAGGGGCTCAGTAGCGCCACCTTTTGAGAAAAGTGGGGGGTTAGTTTTTCCTACAGTCACCAAACTCGGTACACATATTATTCTCATCAAGCCGGACAATTTTCTAATTTACATTCATTAGCTCCGACCAACAGGAAGTCAGCTATTTTGGTTTGAATGTTAATTTTTTGAAAAAACAGGCTATGAATTTTATACTACTACTCCTACAGGGTTTATCCAATTTACACCAAGCTTTTTTTAACTTGTTGCGAACACATTGAAGTTGTTTAATTGCAAACGGATTTTGGATATCTCAAACGGTTTGGCCGTGGCGAGGCAACGAATTTATGGCGAGAAAAGGGAAACAGGAAATGTGTTATAACTTCTGCATACATTGATTGATGTTTATGAAACTTCAGGAGTGTGTTGGTTGTAGTAGTCTGATCACATGGATGTAACTATTGTGAGTCAAAGTTATAGCGCCACCAAATGGCAGCAAGAAGTGTATCACTTTTAAAATGCTTTGAGATCACCCTCTTATTTTTACCTGATTTGCTTCAAACTTCATCAGTGTAATGTCAATACACAGCAGATGTAGACCTATGACAGGATTTTTGATATTTGAAATATTGTTGCCATGGCAACAGGTCAAACTGTAATAATATTCTTGAGTGTTTTTGAGGCTCTTAACATGCTTCAAATTGCATGAAACTCGACACACACATCAATATTGTCAACCAGTAGACATGGACAAAGCCATAGAAATGGGCGTGGTGGAGGGGCTCAGTAGCGCCACCTTTTGACAAAAGTGGGGGTTAGTTTTTCCTACAGTCACCAAACTCAGTACATATATTATTCTCATCAAGCCGGACAATTTTCTAATTTACATTCATTAGCTCCGACCAACAGGAAGTCAGCTATTTTGGTTTGAATGTTAATTTTTTGAAAAAACAGGCTATGAATTTTATACTACTACTCCTACAGGGTTTATCCAATTTACACCAAGCTTTTTTTAACTTGTTGCTAACACATTGAAGTTGTTTAATTGCAAACGGATTTTGGATATCTCAAACAGTTTGGCCGTGGCGAGGCAACGAATTTATGGCAAGAAAAGGGAAACAAAGTGTTATAACTTCTGCATACATTAATTGATTTTGATGAAACTTTGGCTTAGTCTTCGTTGTACAAGGCTGATCGCATGGATTTGACTATTGTGATTCAAAGTCATAGCGCCACCAACTGGAAGCAGAAAATGTGTCACTTTCAGCATACATTGAGATCACCCTCTTATTTTTACCTGATTTGCTTCAAAATTCATCAGAATAATGTTAAAACTTGGCACATGTAATCCTTTGAAAATGGGCAGGGAGGAGGGGCTCTATAACGGCACCTTGTAGTGCAGTAAATGTGGAGTGAATTTGACATAGTCCTTTGATGTTTAACCGTTTTAAGTGCCTATTGCCCGCTGTGCACAGTTGCCCTGAAGCCACCGGGGTGGCGGTGCCACCGGGCTTGGGCCCGCCATCGCTGCTCGCAGCTATATTTATTATTATTCTTCTTCTTTAGGGCCCAAGCGAAAATTCGCGCAGGGCCCTCTTGTTCTTCTAAGGATTATTAGGGCCCAAGCGAAAATTCGCGCAGAGCCCTCTTGTTCTTCTAAGGATTATTATTAGGGCCCAAGCGAAAATTCGCGCAGGGCCCTCTTGTTCTTCTAAGGATTATTAGGGCCCAAGCGAAAATTCGCGCAGGGCCCTCTTGTTCTTCTAAGGATTATTATTTTTTTTTTTTTTTTTTTTTTTTTTTTTTTTTTTTTCCGTCTTCCGGGGCTTTTTGGGGGCCTTAACATGCTCAAAAACTCTTGAAAATTGGCACACACATTGGAATCCGCGGCCATTAGGACGCCGGAGAGGCTGGTACCCGGGCGTGGCAGGGGGGCTCGACAGCGCCCCCTTGAAAAAAGTCTGAAAATTTGGTCCATATATTAAACATGCTTGCACGTATTAGTATGAAACTCGGTACACATATAGACCTCATCGGGCCGAACAACTTTCGCGCTCTAAGTTAATCGCCACGCCAACAGGAAGTCAGCTATTAAGGGTTGTTTGAAAAACGCATGCTCTGGAATTTGATATACTCCTCCTAGACGATTAATCCGATCGCCACCAAACTCGGTCAGCATGAAGTCAAGACACTGATGATTAAAAATTGCTAGGGGATTTTTGATATCTCGAACGGTTTGGCCGTGGCGAGGCAACGAATTTATGGCGAGAAAAAGGAAACAGGAAATGTGTTATAACGTCTTAATACATATATTGATCTTTATGAAACTTCACGAGTGTGTTCGTTATAGGAGTCTGATCACATGGATGTGACTATTGTGAGTCAAAGTTATAGCGCCACCAACTGGCAGCAGGAAGTGTATCACTTTTTGAAATGTTTTGAGATCACCCTCTTATTTTTACCTGATTTGCTTCAAACTTCATCAGTGTAATGTCAATACACAGCAGATGTAGACCTATGACAGGATTTTTGATATTTGAAATATTGTTGCCATGGCAACAGGTCAAACTGTAATAATATTCTTGAGTGTTTTTGAGGCTCTTAACATGCTTCAAATTGCATGAAACTCGACACACACATCAATATTGTCAACCAGTAGACATGGACAAAGCCATAGAAATGGGCGTGGTGGAGGGGCTCAGTAGCGCCACCTTTTGACATAAGTTGGGGGGTTAGTTTTTCATACAGTCACCAAACTCGGTACACATATTATTCTCATCAAGCCGGACAATTTTCTAATTTACATTCATTAGCTCCGACCAACAGGAAGTCAGCTATTTTGGTTTGAATGTTAATTTTTTGAAAAAACAGGCTATGAATTTTATACTACTACTCCTACAGGGTTTATCCAATTTACACCAAGCTTTTTTTAACTTGTTGCGAACACATTGAAGTTGTTTAATTGCAAACGGATTTTGGATATCTCAAACGGTTTGGCCGTGGCGAGGCAACGAATTTATGGCGAGAAAAAGGAAACAGGAAATGTGTTATAACTTCTGCATACATTGATTGATGTTTATGAAACTTCAGGAGTGTGTTGGTTGTAGTAGTCTGATCACATGGATGTAACTATTGTGAGTCAAAGTTATAGCGCCACCAAATGGCAGCAAGAAGTGTATCACTTTTAAAATGCTTTGAGATCACCCTCTTATTTTTACCTGATTTGCTTCAAACTTCATCAGTGTAATGTCAATACACAGCAGATGTAGACCTATGACAGGATTTTTGATATTTGAAATATTGTTGCCATGGCAACAGGTCAAACTGTAATAATAGTCTTGAGTGTTTTTGAGGCTCTTAACATGCTTCAAATTGCATGAAACTCGACACACACATCAATATTGTCAACCAGTAGACATGGACAAAGCCATAGAAATGGGCGTGGTGGAGGGGCTCAGTAGCGCCACCTTTTGACAAAAGTGGGGGGGTTAGTTTTTCCTACAGACACCAAACTCGGTACACATATTATTCTCATCAAGCCGGACAATTTTCTAATTTACATTCATTAGCTCCGACCAACAGGAAGTCAGCTATTTTGGTTTGAATGTTAATTTTTTGAAAAAACAGGCTATGAATTTTATACTACTACTCCTACAGGGTTTATCCAATTTACACCAAGCTTTTTTAACTTGTTGCTAACACATTGAAGTTGTTTAATTGCAAACGGATTTTGGATATCTCAAACGGTTTGGCCGTGGCGAGGCAACGAATTTATGGCAAGAAAAGGGAAACAAAGTGTTATAACTTCTGCATACATTAATTGATTTTGATGAAACTTTGGCTTAGTCTTCGTTGTACAAGGCTGATCACATGGATTTGAGTATTGTGATTCAAAGTCATAGCGCCACCAACTGGAAGCAGAAAATGTGTCACTTTCAGCATACATTGAGATCACCCTCTTATTTTTACCTGATTTGCTTCAAAATTCATCAGAATAATGTTAAAACTTGGCACATGTAATCCTTTGAAAATGGGCAGGGAGGAGGGGCTCTATAGCGGCACCTTGTAGTGCAGTAAATGTGGAGTGAATTTGACATAGTCCTTTGATGTTTAACCGTTTTAGGTGCCTATTGCCCGCTGTGCACAGTTGCCCTGAAGCCACCGGGGTGGCGGTGCCACCAGGCTTGGGCCCGCCATCGCTGCTCGCAGCTATATTTATTATTATTCTTCTTCTTTAGGGCCCAAGCGAAAATTCGCGCAGGGCCCTCTTGTTCTTCTAAGGATTATTAGGGCCCAAGCGAAAATTCGCGCAGGGCCCTCTTGTTCTTCTAAGGATTATTATTAGGGCCCAAGCGAAAATTCGCGCAGGGCCCTCTTGTTCTTCTAAGGATTATTAGGGCCCAAGCGAAAATTCGCGCAGGGCCCTCTTGTTCTTCTAAGGATTATTATTATTTTTTTTTTTTTTTTTTTTTTTTTTCCGTCTTCCGGGGCTTTTTGGGGGCCTTAACATGCTCAAAAACTCTTGAAAATTGGCACACACATTGGAATCCGCGGCCATTAGGACGCCGGAGAGGCTGGTACCCGGGCGTGGCAGGGGGGCTCGACAGCGCCCCCTTGAAAAAAGTCTGAAAATTTGGTCCATATATTAAACATGCTTGCACGTATTAGTATGAAACTCGGTACACATATAGACCTCATCGGGCCGAACAACTTTCGCGCTCTAAGTTAATCGCCACGCCAACAGGAAGTCAGCTATTAAGGGTTGTTTGAAAAACGCATGCTCTGGAATTTGATATACTCCTCCTAGACGATTAATCCGATCGCCACCAAACTCGGTCAGCATGAAGTCAAGACACTGATGATTAAAAATTGCCAGGGGATTTTTGATATCTCGAACGGTTTGGCCGTGGCGAGGCAACGAATTTATGGCGAGAAAAAGGAAACAGGAAATGTGTTATAACGTCTTAATACATATATTGATCTTTATGAAACTTCACGAGTGTGTTCGTTATAGGAGTCTGATCACATGGATGTGACTATTGTGAGTCAAAGTTATAGCGCCACCAACTGGCAGCAGGAAGTGTATCACTTTTTGAAATGTTTTGAGATCACCCTCTTATTTTTACCTGATTTGCTTCAAACTTCATCAGTGTAATGTCAATACACAGCAGATGTAGACCTATGACAGGATTTTTGATATTTGAAATATTGTTGCCATGGCAACAGGTCAAACTGTAATAATATTCTTGAGTGTTTTTGAGGCTCTTAACATGCTTCAAATTGCATGAAACTCGACACACACAACAATATTGTCAACCAGTAGACATGGACAAAGCCATAGAAATGGGCGTGGTGGAGGGGCTCAGTAGCGCCAAATTTTGACAAAAGTGGGGGGGTTAGTTTTTCCTACAGTCACCAAACTCGGTACACATATTATTCTCATCAAGCCGGACAATTTTCTAATTTACATTCATTAGCTCCGACCAACAGGAAGTCAGCTATTTTGGTTTGAATGTTATTTTTTTGAAAAAACAGGCTATGAATTTTATACTACTACTCCTACAGGGTTTATCCAATTTACACCAAGCTTTTTTTAACTTGTTGCGAACACATTGAAGTTGTTTAATTACAAACGGATTTTGGATATCTCAAACGGTTTGGCCGTGGCGAGGCAACGAATTTATGGCGAGAAAAGGGAAACAGGAAATGTGTTATAACTTCTGCATACATTGATTGATGTTTATGAAACTTCAGGAGTGTGTTGGTTGTAGTAGTCTGATCACATGGATGTAACTATTGTGAGTCAAAGTTATAGCGCCACCAAATGGCAGCAAGAAGTGTATCACTTTTAAAATGCTTTGAGATCACCCTCTTATTTTTACCTGATTTGCTTCAAACTTCATCAGTGTAATGTCAATACACAGCAGATGTAGACCTATGACAGGATTTTTGATATTTGAAATATTGTTGCCATGGCAACAGGTCAAACTGTAATAATATTCTTGAGTGTTTTTGAGGCTCTTAACATGCTTCAAATTGCATGAAACTCGACACACACATCAATATTGTCAACCAGTAGACATGGACAAAGCCATAGAATGGGCGTGGTGGAGGGGCTCAGTAGCGCCACCTTTTGACAAAAGTGGGGGGGTTAGTTTTTCCTACAGTCACCAAACTCGGTACACATATTATTCTCATCAAGCCGGACAATTTTCTAATTTACATTCATTAGCTCCGACCAACAGGAAGTCAGCTATTTTGGTTTGAATGTTAATTTTTTGAAAAAACAGGCTATGAATTTTATACTACTACTCCTACAGGGTTTATCCAATTTACACCAAGCTTTTTTTAACTTGTTGCTAACACATTGAAGTTGTTTAATTGCAAACGGATTTTGGATATCTCAAACAGTTTGGCCGTGGCGAGGCAACGAATTTATGGCAAGAAAAGGGAAACAAAGTGTTATAACTTCTGCATACATTAATTGATTTTGATGAAACTTTGGCTTAGTCTTCGTTGTACAAGGCTGATCACATGGATTTGACTATTGTGATTCAAAGTCATAGCGCCACCAACTGGAAGCAGAAAATGTGTCACTTTCAGCATACATTGAGATCACCCTCTTATTTTTACCTGATTTGCTTCAAAATTCATCAGAATAATGTTAAAACTTGGCACATGTAATCCTTTGAAAATGGGCAGGGAGGAGGGGCTCTATAGCGGCATCTTGTAGTGCAGTAAATGTGGAGTGAATTTGACATAGTCCTTTGATGTTTAACCGTTTTAAGTGCCTATTGCCCGCTGTGCACAGTTGCCCTGAAGCCACCGGGGTGGCGGTGCCACCGGGCTTGGGCCCGCCATCGCTGCTCGCAGCTATATTTAGGGCCCAAGCGAATTAAGCGCGCAGGGCCCTCTTGTTCTTCTAAGGATTATTATTATTATTTATTTATTTATTTATTTTTTTTTTCGTCTTCCGGGGCTTTTTGGGGGCCTTAACATGCTCAAAAACTCTTGAAAATTGGCACACACATTGGAATCCGCGGCCATTAGGACGCCGGAGAGGCTGGTACCCGGGCGTGGCAGGGGGGCTCGACAGCGCCCCCTTGAAAAAAGTCTGAAAATTTGGTCCATATATTAAACATGCTTGCACGTATTAGTATGAAACTCGGTACACATATAGACCTCATCGGGCCGAACAACTTTCGCGCTCTAAGTTAATCGCCACGCCAACAGGAAGTCAGCTATTAAGGGTTGTTTGAAAAACGCATGCTCTGGAATTTGATATACTCCTCCTAGACGATTAATCCGATCGCCACCAAACTCGGTCAGCATGAAGTCAAGACACTGATGATTAAAAATTGCCAGGGGATTTTTGATATCTCGAACGGTTTGGCCGTGGCGAGGCAACGAATTTATGGCGAGAAAAAGGAAACAGGAAATGTGTTATAACGTCTTAATACATATATTGATCTTTATGAAACTTCACGAGTGTGTTCGTTATAGGAGTCTGATCACATGGATGTGACTATTGTGAGTCAAAGTTATAGCGCCACCAACTGGCAGCAGGAAGTGTATCACTTTTTGAAATGTTTTGAGATCACCCTCTTATTTTTACCTGATTTGCTTCAAACTTCATCAGTGTAATGTCAATACACAGCAGATGTAGACCTATGACAGGATTTTTGATATTTGAAATATTGTTGCCATGGCAACAGGTCAAACTGTAATAATATTCTTGAGTGTTTTTGAGGCTCTTAACATGCTTCAAATTGCATGAAACTCGACACACACAACAATATTGTCAACCAGTAGACATGGACAAAGCCATAGAAATGGGCGTGGTGGAGGGGCTCAGTAGCGCCAAATTTTGACAAAAGTGGGGGGGTTAGTTTTTCCTACAGTCACCAAACTCGGTACACATATTATTCTCATCAAGCCGGACAATTTTCTAATTTACATTCATTAGCTCCGACCAACAGGAAGTCAGCTATTTTGGTTTGAATGTTATTTTTTTGAAAAAACAGGCTATGAATTTTATACTACTACTCCTACAGGGTTTATCCAATTTACACCAAGCTTTTTTTAACTTGTTGCGAACACATTGAAGTTGTTTAATTACAAACGGATTTTGGATATCTCAAACGGTTTGGCCGTGGCGAGGCAACGAATTTATGGCGAGAAAAGGGAAACAGGAAATGTGTTATAACTTCTGCATACATTGATTGATGTTTATGAAACTTCAGGAGTGTGTTGGTTGTAGTAGTCTGATCACATGGATGTAACTATTGTGAGTCAAAGTTATAGCGCCACCAAATGGCAGCAAGAAGTGTATCACTTTTAAAATGCTTTGAGATCACCCTCTTATTTTTACCTGATTTGCTTCAAACTTCATCAGTGTAATGTCAATACACAGCAGATGTAGACCTATGACAGGATTTTTGATATTTGAAATATTGTTGCCATGGCAACAGGTCAAACTGTAATAATATTCTTGAGTGTTTTTGAGGCTCTTAACATGCTTCAAATTGCATGAAACTCGACACACACATCAATATTGTCAACCAGTAGACATGGACAAAGCCATAGAATGGGCGTGGTGGAGGGGCTCAGTAGCGCCACCTTTTGACAAAAGTGGGGGTTAGTTTTTCCTACAGTCACCAAACTCGGTACACATATTATTCTCATCAAGCCGGACAATTTTCTAATTTACATTCATTAGCTCCGACCAACAGGAAGTCAGCTATTTTGGTTTGAATGTTAATTTTTTGAAAAAACAGGCTATGAATTTTATACTACTACTCCTACAGGGTTTATCCAATTTACACCAAGCTTTTTTTAACTTGTTGCTAACACATTGAAGTTGTTTAATTGCAAACGGATTTTGGATATCTCAAACAGTTTGGCCGTGGCGAGGCAACGAATTTATGGCAAGAAAAGGGAAACAAAGTGTTATAACTTCTGCATACATTAATTGATTTTGATGAAACTTTGGCTTAGTCTTCGTTGTACAAGGCTGATCACATGGATTTGACTATTGTGATTCAAAGTCATAGCGCCACCAACTGGAAGCAGAAAATGTGTCACTTTCAGCATACATTGAGATCACCCTCTTATTTTTACCTGATTTGCTTCAAAATTCATCAGAATAATGTTAAAACTTGGCACATGTAATCCTTTGAAAATGGGCAGGGAGGAGGGGCTCTATAGCGGCATCTTGTAGTGCAGTAAATGTGGAGTGAATTTGACATAGTCCTTTGATGTTTAACCGTTTTAAGTGCCTATTGCCCGCTGTGCACAGTTGCCCTGAAGCCACCGGGGTGGCGGTGCCACCGGGCTTGGGCCCGCCATCGCTGCTCGCAGCTATATTTAGGGCCCAAGCGAATTAAGCGCGCAGGGCCCTCTTGTTCTTCTAAGGATTATTATTATTATTTTTTTTTTTTTTTTTTTTTTTTTTCGTCTTCCGGGGCTTTTTGGGGGCCTTAACATGCTCAAAAACTCTTGAAAATTGGCACACACATTGGAATCCGCGGCCATTAGGACGCCGGAGAGGCTGGTACCCGGGCGTGGCAGGGGGGCTCGACAGCGCCCCCTTGAAAAAAGTCTGAAAATTTGGTCCATATATTAAACATGCTTGCACGTATTAGTATGAAACTCGGTACACATATAGACCTCATCGGGCCGAACAACTTTCGCGCTCTAAGTTAATCGCCACGCCAACAGGAAGTCAGCTATTAAGGGTTGTTTGAAAAACGCATGCTCTGGAATTTGATATACTCCTCCTAGACGATTAATCCGATCGCCACCAAACTCGGTCAGCATGAAGTCAAGACACTGATGATTAAAAATTGCCAGGGGATTTTTGATATCTCGAACGGTTTGGCCGTGGCGAGGCAACGAATTTATGGCGAGAAAAAGGAAACAGGAAATGTGTTATAACGTCTTAATACATATATTGATCTTTATGAAACTTCACGAGTGTGTTCGTTATAGGAGTCTGATCACATGGATGTGACTATTGTGAGTCAAAGTTATAGCGCCACCAACTGGCAGCAGGAAGTGTATCACTTTTGAAATGTTTTGAGATCACCCTCTTATTTTTACCTGATTTGCTTCAAACTTCATCAGTGTAATGTCAATACACAGCAGATGTAGACCTATGACAGGATTTTTGATATTTGAAATATTGTTGCCATGGCAACAGATCAAACTGTAATAATATTCTTGAGTGTTTTTGAGGCTCTTAACATGCTTCAAATTGCATGAAACTCGACACACACAACAATATTGTCAACCAGTAGACATGGACAAAGCCATAGAAATGGGCGTGGTGGAGGGGCTCAGTAGCGCCACCTTTTGACAAAAGTGGTGGTTAGTTTTTCCTACAGTCACCAAACTCGGTACACATATTATTCTCATCAAGCCGGACAATTTTCTAATTTACATTCATTAGCTCCGACCAACAGGAAGTCAGCTATTTTGGTTTGAATGTTAATTTTTTGAAAAAACAGGCTATGAATTTTATACTACTACTCCTACAGGGTTTATCCAATTTACACCAAGCTTTTCTTAACTTGTTGCGAACACATTGAAGTTGTTTAATTGCAAACGGATTTTGGATATCTCAAACGGTTTGGCCGTGGCGAGGCAACGAATTTATGGCGAGAAAAGGGAAACAGGAAATGTGTTATAACTTCTGCATACATTGATTGATGTTTATGAAACTTCAGGAGTGTGTTGGTTGTAGTAGTCTGATCACATGGATGTAACTATTGTGAGTCAAAGTTATAGCGCCACCAAATGGCAGCAAGAAGTGTATCACTTTTAAAATGCTTTGAGATCACCCTCTTATTTTTACCTGATTTGCTTCAAACTTCATCAGTGTAATGTCAATACACAGCAGATGTAGACCTATGACAGGATTTTTGATATTTGAAATATTGTTGCCATGGCAACAGGTCAAACTGTAATAATATTCTTGAGTGTTTTTGAGGCTCTTAACATGCTTCAAATTGCATGAAACTCGACACACACATCAATATTGTCAACCAGTAGACATGGACAAAGCCATAGAAATGGGCGTGGTGGAGGGGCTCAGTAGCGCCACCTTTTGACAAAAGTGGGGGTTAGTTTTTCCTACAGTCACCAAACTCGGTACACATATTATTCTCATCAAGCCGGACAATTTTCTAATTTACATTCATTAGCTCCGACCAACAGGAAGTCAGCTATTTTGGTTTGAATGTTAATTTTTTGAAAAAACAGGCTATGAATTTTATACTACTACTCCTACAGGGTTTATCCAATTTACACCAAGCTTTTTTTAACTTGTTGCTAACACATTGAAGTTGTTTAATTGCAAACGGATTTTGGATATCTCAAACGGTTTGGCCGTGGCGAGGCAACGAATTTATGGCAAGAAAAGGGAAACAAAGTGTTATAACTTCTGCATACATTAATTGATTTTGATGAAACTTTGGCTTAGTCTTCGTTGTACAAGGCTGATCACATGGATTTGACTATTGTGATTCAAAGTCATAGCGCCACCAACTGGAAGCAGAAAATGTGTCACTTTCAGCATACATTGAGATCACCCTCTTATTTTTACCTGATTTGCTTCAAAATTCATCAGAATAATGTTAAAACTTGGCACATGTAATCCTTTGAAAATGGGCAGGGAGGAGGGGCTCTATAACGGCACCTTGTAGTGCAGTAAATGTGGAGTGAATTTGACATAGTCCTTTGATGTTTAACCGTTTTAAGTGCCTATTGCCCGCTGTGCACAGTTGCCCTGAAGCCACCGGGGTGGCGGTGCCACCGGGCTTGGGCCCGCCATCGCTGCTCGCAGCTATATTTTTTTTTTTTTTTTTTTTTTTCCGTCTTCCGGGGCTTTTTGGGGGCCTTAACATGCTCAAAAACTCTTGAAAGTTGGCACACACATTGGAATCCGCGGCCATTAGGACGCCCCAGAGGCTGGTATCCGGGCGTGGCAGGGGGGCTCGACAGCGCCCCCTTGAAAAAAGTCTGAAAATTTGGTCCATATATTAAACACGCTTGCACGTATTAGTATGAAACTCGGTACACATATAGACCTCATCGGGCCGAACAACTTTCGTGCTCTAAGTTAAACGCCACGCCAACAGGAAGTCAGCTATTAAGGGTTGTTTGAAAAACGCATGCTCTGGAATTTGATATACTCCTCCTAGACGATTAATCCGATCGCCACCAAACTCGGTCAGCATGAAGTCAAGACACTGATGATTAAAAATTGCCAGGGGATTTTTGATATCTCGAACGGTTTGGCCGTGGCGAGGCAACGAATTTATGGCGAGAAAAAGGAAACAGGAAATGTGTTATAACGTCTGCATACATATATTGATCTTTATGAAACTTCACGAGTGTGTTGGTTGTAGTAGTCTGATCACATGGATGTGACTATTGTGAGTCAAAGTTATAGCGCCACCAACTGGCAGCAGGAAGTGTATCACTTTTTGAAATGCTTTGAGATCACCCTCTTATTTTTACCTGATTTGCTTCAAACTTCATCAGTGTAATGTCAATACACAGCAGATGTAGACCTATGACAGGATTTTTGATATTTGAAATATTGTTGCCATGGCAACAGGTCAAACTGTAATAATATTCTTGAGTGTTTTTGAGGCTCTTAACATGCTTCAAATTGCATGAAACTCGACACACACATCAATATTGTCAACCAGTAGACATAGACAAAGCCATAGAAATGGGCGTGGTGAAGGGGCTCAGTAGCGCCACCTTTTGTCAAAAGTGGGGGTTAGTTTTTCCTACAGTCACCAAACTCGGTACACATATTGTTCTCATCAAGCCGGACAATTTTCTAATTTACATTCATTAGCTCCGACCAACAGGAAGTCAGCTATTTTGGTTTGAATGTTAATTTTTTGAAAAAACAGGCTATGAATTTTATACTACTACTCCTACAGGGTTTATCCAATTTACACCAAGCTTTTTTTAACTTGTTGCTAACACATTGAAGTTGTTTAATTGCAAACGGATTTTGGATATCTCAAACGGTTTGGCCGTGGCGAGGCAACGAATTTATGGCAAGAAAAGGGAAACAAAGTGTTATAACTTCTGCATACATTAATTGATTTTGATGAAACTTTGGCTTAGTCTTCGTTGTACAAGGCTGATCACATGGATTTGTCTATTGTGATTCAAAGTCATAGCGCCACCAACTGGAAGCAGATAATGTGTCACTTTCAGCATACATTGAGATCACCCTCTTATTTTTACCTGATTTGCTTCAAAATTCATCAGAATAATGTTAAAACTTGGCACATGTAATCCTTTGAAAATGGGCAGGGAGGAGGGGCTCTATAGCGGCACCTTGTAGTGCAGTAAATGTGGAGTGAATTTGACATAGTCCTTTGATGTTTAACCGTTTTAAGTGCCTATTGCCCGCTGTGCACAGTTGCCCTGAAGCCACCGGGGTGGCGGTGCCACCGGGCTTGGGACCGCCATCGCTGCTCGCAGCTATATTTATTATTATTATTTTTATTTTTTTTTATTTTTTTTCCGTCTTCCGGGGCTTTTTGGGGGCCTTAACATGCTCAAAAACTCTTGAAAATTGGCACACACATTGGAATCCGCGGCCATTAGGACGCCAGAGAGGCTGGTACCCGGGCGTGGCAGGGGGGCTCGACAGCGCCCCCTTGAAAAAAGTCTGAAAATTTGGTCCATATATTAAACACGCTTGCACGTATTAGTATGAAACTCAGTACACATATAGACCTCATCGGGCCGAACAACTTTCGTGCTCTAAGTTAAACACCACGCCAACAGGAAGTCAGCTATTAAGGGTTGTTTGAAAAACGCATGCTCTGGAATTTGATATACTCCTCCTAGACGATTAATCCGATCGCCACCAAACTCGGTCAGCATGAAGTCAAGACACTGATGATTAAAAATTGCCAGGGGATTTTTGATATCTCGAACGGTTTGGCCGTGGCGAGGCAACGAATTTATGGCGAGAAAAAGGAAACAGGAAATGTGTTATAACGTCTGCATACATATATTGATCTTTATGAAACTTCACGAGTGTGTTGGTTGTAGTAGTCTGATCACATGGATGTGACTATTGTGAGTCAAAGTTATAGCGCCACCAACTGGCAGCAGGAAGTGTATCACTTTTTGAAATGCTTTGAGATCACCCTCTTATTTTTACCTGATTTGCTTCAAACTTCATCAGTGTAATGTCAATACACAGCAGATGTAGACCTATGACAGGATTTGTGATATTTGAAATATTGTTGCCATGGCAACAGGTCAAAATGTAATAATATTCTTGAGTGTTTTTGAGGCTCTTAACATGCTTCAAATTGCATGAAACTCGACACACACATCAATATTGTCAACCAGTAGACATGGACAAAGCCATAGAAATGGGCGTGGTGAAGGGGCTCAGTAGCGCCACCTTTTGCCAAAAGTGGGGGGGTTAGTTTTTCCTACAGTCACCAAACTCGGTACACATATTGTTCTTATCAAGCTGGACAATTTTCTAATTTACATTCATTAGCACCGACCAACAGTAAGTCGGCTATTTTTGTTTGAATGTTAATTTTTTGAAAAAACAGGCTATGAATTTTATACTACTACTCCTACAGGGTTTAACCAATTTACACCAAGCTTTTTTTAACTTGTTGCTAACACATTGAAGTTGCTTAATTGCAAACGGATTTTGGATATCTCAAACGGTTTGGCCGTGGCGAGGCAACGAATTTATGGCAAGAAAAGGGAAACAAAGTGTTATAACTTCTGCATACATTAATTGATTTTGATGAAACTTCGGCTTAGTCTTTGTTGTACAAGGCTGATCACATGGATGTGACTATTGTGATTCAAAGTCATAGCGCCACCAACTGGAAGCAGGAAATGTGTCACTTTCAGCATACATTGAGATCACCCTCTTATTTTTACCTGATTTGCTTCAAAATTCATCAGAATAATGTTAAAACTTGGCAAATGTAAACCTTTGAAAATGAGCAGGGAGGAGGGGCTCTATAGCGGCACCTTGTAGTGCAGTAAATGTGGAGTGAATTTGACATAGTCCTTTGATGTTTTACCGTTTTAAATGCCTATTGCCCGCCGTGCACAGTTGCCCTGAAGCCACCAGGGTGGCGGTGCCACCGGGCTTGGGCCCGCCATCGCTGCTCGCAGCTATATTTATTATTATTATTATTATTATTATTATAGTTGCATCTTGAGCACTTTATACATGCAAACAAACAACCACATACAAAACACACCTGTGACTCCTGTATGTTTCCCTTTGGACTGAAATTTCAACTAAGATGGGAAAATTAACTTTGAAGTCCACTTCGCAAGGCACATTGGAATGCACTTACGGTAGAGTCTAGTTTGTTTCCTTGCCTTTACATGCACACATGCATGGGTTTTCATGGGGACATTCTTTGTGTGAACATTTCATCCCCATAATGTAGGGTTTACCTGAAGCACTCACTCACTCACTCACTCACTCACTCACTCACTCACTCACTCACTCACTCACTCACTCACTCAGAGAGAGAGAGAGAGAGAAGTATGTTCCAACCACAGTGCTGTACACAATAACACACTGCAAGCTATTTACACCCAATACAAAATCTTAGAGGTCATGTTCTGCTTTAGATTTTGCATGTAGTTGTTGTTAATTGCTTCTAAATAGGTGAAAAACAGACCTGCCATTGGCTCAAGAAAAAATTGGGCTGAGTTTAAAGTCCTCTATAAGGCATTTTTCATGTGCAATAGAACAAGAACTAGTATTTAACAAAACATCTTTAAACCACTCTGTTTTTTTTGTTGTTTTTTTGTTGTTTTTTTTATCATTCTGTATAATAATTATTTAAAAGAGAAACAGATCTAATAACAGCTGCCAGGCCCTTACATTTATCAAACTTCCTCCAGAGTCCCATTCCCCTAGCAGAAGAAAACTGGTTATAGATGTGCAATTAAAATGATGAAGTACTACTTTCTTGGCCCTCTAAGTATGTTTCTCCCCATCTTAGTGATTCATGCAGGCCATAGGCCATATAGCAAAAATCACAATGTAAACACTTTCTATCAACAGTGACCTACCCAGAGGCAGATGTCACCAGTAAGATGTGGCGTAAAGGGTTTTTTTATGTCTTAGTACTCCTGTTTAAGAAAAATGGAGACAATGCTAAACAAAACACATGTGACATTACTCCCCCTCTACAGAAAAGTGTGTCCTCACGCATATAAAAAAAAAAAATCTATACTGAGGATTGAGGGAGAGCGGGGGTTCTGGAGGAAGATGAGGAGCAGGCAGAAGAAGACACCATGGAGACAACCAGGGAGGATAAGAAGGTGGGATGAGCCAGGGTGGAGACAGGAGGATGATCTAGAGCCCAGCCAGGATGCCCATGATGGAGCCAATGGATGGAGAAGCCATGGCAGAGCCCTGATGGACAGGCCAGACGAAGCCAGGGAGACGGCCGAGCTACAGCGACGAGTGTCCGACGTGGTGCTGGAGAACTGAAGCAAAGCCGGTGGGACTGAAGGCCAAGGCATAGCCAGAGGGAAGGCAGAGAAGCCTCAAGGGATGGAGGGACGAAGCTCAGCTGAAGGCCCGGAAGTCTGTGGCGCAGGCAGAGTGATGACTGACCAAGGCGAAGCCTGAGGGATGAGGGAGCCCGGTGGAGCCGAGGGAGGGAGAAAACAAGGCAGAGCTACTCCGAGGTGGAGTGAAGGGCTCAGTGGCCCGAGGTGGAGACAGAGGATCCTCGTGCTGAGGCAGAGTTGGAGACTAGAAGACTTGAGGCAGATCCAAGTTGCTGGTTGGAGCCAAATGAGAAGGAGACGAGAAACTGAAGGGAGCCAGCAGAGGTGGGGCTGAGGAACTGGCTGGCTTTGGTAGAGGAGCGGGAGAGGGAGGCTGGGTGGGATCGTCAGAGACGCAGGAGACTTGGAGCGGGTTGGGACCAGCAGTGACATGAGACTTAGGGGAATTATTTCCTCCAATTCATCAAAATAATTCCCAGAGGCCAGATATAGATCACACTCAGCTGCGGGCAGGCATGCCTTGGAACGTTCACTGAGGCTGGTGTAGTAAAAGATGCAAAGTGAGCGATCTGGGTAGTGGGTGAGGCATACCAGGTCTAAGAAGTCCTTTGTGTGGTCCTCGAGGACGAGAAATCCTTGCTCCAGCAAAAGAAGATGTACTGCAAGCAAATCCATAATTGTAATCCTGATTTTTCTAAGATTCTCCATTATGTTACATGAACTCACAATACAAACCATCAAAGCATCAGAGTAATTTTAGTATTCAGATCATTGAATTACTAAATTTAGTCTAATTTAAAGTGCCCCTATTATGGATTTTTGAAAATGACCTTTAATGCAGTGTGTAATGTAGCTGTCTGTGAATGTAAACAGTCTGCAGAGTTGTAAAGCTGAAAGTGTATCATAAAGTTATTTTCTAATTCGAATCCCATTTTCACGAGGTTCACACGTCACAAGCTAATACATTTGCATAATGCCCACCTACGTTCTGCATGGACATCCCATGAAAACTTGAACTCCTCTCAAGCGCTGTAGCTTGTTAGTCTGGATAACATGTCAACAAGACATGCACTGCGCTGTGAAAGGAAATTCGGTTTATTTTCACTTCCAAATGATGAGGCTGTGAAGAATCAGTGGTTAAAGATGGGACAGGACCTGCTTTATTTGGACCAACTTGCTCCTCAGAATCACAAACTGTAAGTTTTATTAATTATTGATGTATTTTATACAGAGTTTTTAAAATACATAGTTTTTTGCTATTTAGCCATAATGTGTATGTCTCCGGCTAACTCACGTTATTACTGTCTTACTGAAATACTTCTGCTAATCAGCTGTGGGCCCACTATTAGCTAAAATTGTGTCCATTAATGCAGATTGTTTTCTTTCTTACTACTTTGAATAATGATAAAGGATGGAGCAAGATTTGTTTTACAAACTTTAATGTTACGTGAGTCTTTCATGTTAGTGCACGGCTAACGTATGCACTGTTATTGATACTGTTAATACAGTTCCCACATGTGCATTGCAATAAATTAGAAATATACACATCGATTTGTTGATGGACATTCACTTGTTATTGCTGATGGTGAGGAATTACAGTTGGAACATCTCATGATGAACATCAAACTGAGTAGCGTATCACTGAGAAAAGTCCTGTTCAAGCGAATAACTAGTTCTTCTAATATTTCATCATCAGCGCTCAGATTGATATGGTAAAATCGACGCCCTCATTACTGTATTTACAGTGTGTACAATTGCTGAGCTTTAGGAAGCCTCCAGAGCTGCAAGCGGTACACCAATCGCAACAGACTGGACCATCTGGCCAATCAGAGCAGAGCAGGCTCACGGAAAGGAGGGATTTAGAGAGACTGATTCATCCGACGAGTCGTTTGAGAATCATTGAAAAATGTGGTGATGTGCAATGTATATCATTTTTTACCTTTGATGCATGTTAATATGTTGCAAGAGACCTCCTAAACAGAATTAGGAACCATTCAAATGGCATACTTGCACTTTAATAAATAGACTGATTTGATATATGCTATATTTTAATAGATAAAGTTTTTTTTTTTTTTTTTTTTCAAACTTGAATTGTCTTGTTTGATTGTGATGCACATGATAACCAATGCTATTTGCACAAATGCCATTGGAAGATCATCAGTGAATAACTACATCAATATTTGGATCCGTTCACTTCAGACTTAGAATATGGCTACTACTAATTTAAGTAAAAAAAATTGTGGATACTTTTTTTCTGAACAGTTTTTTTGTTTGTTTGTTTGTTTTATTATTATTTGAACTGTTTTGACTGAGAACCAGCCCCTGATCACTGCATGCTATATGGCCGCTGTGTCTGTTCAAAAGTGTAACAATGCCCCGAATGTGTCACATTTCCAGTCATTCCCGGACTACATTTCCCACAATCCTCCCTGGCAATCACCTGCACTCACTCCACCAATCACCAATTGCCACATACTGCTTCAGCACATTATCTGGATTATTTAAGCCACACACACCCTCACACACTTTGCAAGGTCTTGTTAACCATTGTTGCAATTCTGAGCATTTCTATCTTGTCTGTCTGTCTGCCTGCCTGTTACTGATCCCGTCTGTTCCCCGTGTTCCTATTCCTGCTGCCTGCCCTTTGGACCTTTGGATTGTTTATTGTTTCCTGGTTTTGTGAATGCTTTCCGTCTGCCCTGATTCATTGCCTGTTCCTCGACTACGATTCTGCCTGCTCTCTGCCATACCTGTTTGCCACTGTTTGACCATTGCCTGTCTTACTACGAGCTCTGTTTAATAAAAGCCTGCAGATAGATCTCTGCTTAAGTCCCGCCTCTTTACAGAATGATTCACAATGACCGCAGACCAGTCAGGTGGTCCAAATTCCTACAAGCTTTACCTTAAACATTCCATTCTCAACTATAGGGCTGTCAAATTAAAATTTGAATATTCATTGAATATAAAAAAAATAAATAAAAAAAACATTGGAATACAAAAAACGGTGTGAATTTTAGGTGTGTGTCAGGCAGCAGTGGTGCACGAGATGCGATCGTAAGATGTAAGAGTCGATGTGTTTCAATATTTTTGTTAGTCTATCCAGTTAAAGCCACAAGATGTTATGCTGCTGCATTGTTCATTCTAACCATATATAAATATAAACATACAAATAGAGGAGCTCAATGTGGAGAAGATCTTGGTTATGGTTTTTCCGTTCTCACAGAATGCATTTTCTGTGCTGCTTTTCCATTGTTTTCTAGGGCTGCGTTTAACTTTTAGACATGCACTCGCAAGCTTCCCTAAGCACTTCTTCTAAGGGCACACTTCAAAATGGCCCACCACCATTTTGAAGTGTGTTCAACTTTGTCAAGTGGAGAAGGGAAGTTTATTTGGACAGACCCTCGATTTTGAGGGAGCAAGTCTACTCAACATGTACCCTTCAGACAGATCCATAGACCACAATTAACCATGAATGTGACGTCACTGCAGATTACGCTTAATTTACCCCCACTCCACACAACTTGAGTGTATGATATTGGCATTATTTTGACATTTAACCACATTTAATACTTGTAGCTACCTTAAGCTGATTGCTTTTTTAACAGTTATAGTTTATTGTATTATCATTTTCATTTGTTTATTTTTTTAATACTGAAAATAAATATATCCATATTTAATATTTGTTTACAATTACTTTTTTAACAGCCCCAGCATACATACAGGCCTATATAATGGTGTGTAAAAAAAAATAATAAATCAGCTCCATAGCAGATACCAAGTGATTAAGGGCTTAAAGTGTTCCATTTAAACACATTTCAAGGGTTCCGCCAGTAGTGGTCACTTTTTTTTTTTTTTTTTTAAGTTGAATATGGAAGGCGGTCTGGCGGAAGTTAGATATTTTACTTTATAACTTGTTAAATATGTACGGTGGCGCATTGCTGCCTCATACATAATATTTTTTCCACTCAATTATCTCGTAAAAACAAGATATTGTTTCGTTAAAACGACATATTTTCTCATAAAAACGACATCTTTTTCTCATTAAAACGACATCTTTTCTCCTAATAATGAGATATGTTGTTTTTAATGCATTTTAAATCCAAATAGCAAAATTATCTGTTTTTACTGTTATTTATATTCCTTATGTTCTATTTTTATTCTTCTTCTTTATGTAAAGCACTTTGAATTACCATTGTGTATGAAATGTGCTATACAAATAAAATTGCCTTGCTTTGCCTTGCCTAAAACGACATATTTTGTAGGTCTACATGACATGTACGTATAGGCTACCTTGATCTGATCTATAATAGAGAATTTATAGCCTATAGCGTAGATCAGTGGCTTTATCACACTTCACCACTCGAAAAGCAGAAGCAAATATAGTGTAAAATATCTTTCAATGCCTGTATTGATGGCAGTGCCCATAGAGTAATGAACACAATATTATTGTTTTATTGGTGTATATATGCAGTTTCTAATAGCCTAAGAAAGCACAATTTTATCATTTAGCATTCCTTATTTTCTGGAAAATAACTTGCACCTGATTATGTCACATGCACCAAGTCAGAGTTAAGTTTTTGAGAGAGAAAAATCTCAGATAATTGTCCTTGTTTTAGTCACATTGCCTACATTCAAAAATAATGTAGCTAAAGTACCGGTAAACAGGCTTGGCGCTACAGAAACAACAATAATGCTATTGTCATAGACCAATTTATCAAAATAAAAATGATAAATGAAAGTGGAGACAATAGCCTACCTCAAAAAAGGTCTACACTACTTTTCCAACATTTGTGTCATTATTCTTAAAAGTAGCCTAGTGTAAATTAAGTTTGCAGCTGTAGGTTTATTGGCCTCGATGAGTCTGAAACTCCCGGTCAGAGATTGTGTCTCAGACGGCATTAAATAATTTGTGAATATTTGTAAATATTTGTGGCTTAAACAGCTGGAAAAATGACTGTACTGCAGTTCTGTGGATGCTTTGCCTAGGCAAGGTTATTAGCCTAGAGTTAACAAAATATATATATATATAAAACTATTAAACAAAATGTATGATAATAGAAATAAACCTGAAATATAAGAAAATATAAAAGTTAGTTGAAATTGATATTTTCAATATAGCCTAATTTTGCTTTTTCCCCCCGACCTTCAACCAACCCAATCCTTTCATTAACCGACAAGATTATGCTAAATTAGAATTAAACAAAATTAGAATGAATAAATAAATAAATAAATAAATCCCAGGGGTTTGGTTTTAGCCTAGGCTATATGCACATAGAAGAAACAACAAAACATGAGGATTCATTGCATCACATGCAGCGCTTCTGTGAACGGAGAAAAAATAAGATAAAATCTTATAAAAGGAATAGCCTATTCCTATATAGCTAGGCATAAATGAAATATATTTCACCTAAATAATCAACATATTAAGAAAATGAAAGAAAAAAAAACTGCGATAAATAGACTATCTATATGCAGAGTTTCAATTCATTTTTGAGAAGCAAGTTCACGGAAAGGAATTGCAATGTTTTATTGTGAGCGTACAAAAATAATAGTTATACCTTCACAGATTCGAATGGTGTTACTCTTATGACCAAAATTGTTTCCGCTTTTATATGAAAATTCAAGTGAACGCGCCAGCGCCTCATGCGCACACACAAAATAGGCTATAACCAGTTTTAGTAACGTACTCAGTTACGAACGTAACCTTGGTTCCCTGACATATGGAATGAGTACTGTGTATGGGGAAAGGTCTCCTTTTTCCCCGCTGCTGAAGCCTTTTTTCAATAATGCAGTGTAACTGCACGGCCATTGGTTCATACTAGAGAACCTTTTGAACCAATGACAGCGCGCCATAGCTACTGCTACAGCGCGCCTGCTTCGCTACTGTTCCGACGCTTACTTACAGCTCTGCGCTATTGCTTTTATATTTTATCTCCTAATTTTAACTTCAGCAAATCAACACAGTGCTCAAACGACAAATCTTGGCAACAACAATCTTTTTAACTGGAAGAATTGCTACAAAAAAGGGAAATTTTTATCCAATCAGCCTCCCACTGACGGCAGCCATCAGCTTACATTCCGGAGAAGGGAAAACACAGCTGCCTACATCCAAAAGATTAGAAATAATATGCCTCCTCTGGTTGAAGAATCTACCTGCTGCACAAACTGCCACAGACTTCTACAAAGGATTGCAGTTCTTGAAACAAAGTTACTTGCGGGACTACCAAAACAGAAGGAACACACAACAGAGCTTCGTCATGGACGTCCTCAGCCCACAGTCGGTGAGTCCCATGAATTTAATGCCCCTAAACAGACGGAACTCAGTGCCGGAACTGATCAGCATATTAATCGATGACACACACAGGGAGCGAGCACCAAAGGCACTCGAGACATCAGATTGTCACGAGTATCACATATTAATGCAGTAGCATCCTCTACCCCAAACACTAGCTCCCTACCACCGCAAATACATCTGGAGAACAGATTTGAAGTGTTAATGAATGTGGGTGAGGAATCTAATGTGGGTGAGGAATCCCCAAACATGATCGGACACAGATCAAATCAGCCAGCAGCTAACACCGATGCTAACTGCCGCTCAAGGTTGAACAGTCAGCAGCACTCAGCTCAGAGAGCAGCCGAGCCCAGGACTCTGATAGTGGGTGACTCTATTATCAGAAACATTAGCAGCAGGGATACAACTACATGCTGCCTTCCACAAGCAACAGTTTCTGATGTAAACAGGGAACTTAAGAGCATTCTGATGAAATATAAAACTGCAAATCGACTAATCATTCATGTGGGGAAGAATGATATTCGGAAGGAGCAGTCAGAACTCCTTAAGAGGGATTTCAATGAACTTTTTGAAATGCTTAAAAGACTAAAAATTCAGTCGTTCATCAGTGGACCACTCCCAGCAAGAGGAACAAATAGATTTACACGGTTGCTTGGACTTAACACATGGCTGCAAAAAACCTGCAACTTAAAAGGACTGAATTTCATCGACAACTTCAATCTGTTCTGGAGTCAGAGACAAGTGTTCACTCATGATGGCCTGCACCCAAACAAACTGGGCTCAAGAGTGCTAAAGGACAATATCTACTTCTGCCTCCATCATCCTTCAGCAGTGTGTGCAAATCCACTCAACCTGAATGGCACAAACACACCTGGACAGAGTACAACTGACCACAGGACTTCACTTCAGCAGCTGAATGGACATGCGGTTGACACTTCCCACAAGGTCAATGATAACACCACGCAGCCACAACAACCACTGCTCACGGACACAATCTTGACTGAGCCCTGCCCACAGAGCTCACCGAGAGACAGTGACGTATTAGAACTGCTCCAAGATTCAGCACCCAAGGACGACTTTCGGGAAAACAGCCATGGAAGCCAGGACAACATATTACAGCCTCCGGTAACACCAGAGCAACAGCCCCTCTCACCGGACACATTATCCCTCTCTCCAGCATCCCCTCTTCTGTGCTTCTCAGAGAAAATGGAGGAACTGGTGTACGCTGGAACCAAACTCTCCCACTCTTTTGCTGCGAGCCCCCAGATATCAACAAAAAAGCGCCAAGCCCCGAAACCACCAAAGCCTGTGGGCCCAGCTCGCCCTCCTCCTCCTCCTGTGAGAGCTCTTCGGCCCCTGCCACAACGCCAGCGCCCTCACCCTCCTTCATCTGTTCCTTGTGAATCAAAAACAACCGATAACAGCTCTCAGTGATGTGTGTCGGGTCCCCGCTATGATAACAGTGACTTTATCAAATGAACCCAGTGTGCCTGCAGCTTTCTCTATTTCTGTTTTATTACGTTATAGATAGCCTAAGGCCTTTTCAAACTGTTTGGCAAACCCATTTAATCTGCTACCTATTACACGTCAAACTAAGATTACTGTAGAGACAGAAAGTAAGACTGTTAAGTTAGCACTTCTAAACATTTGCTCACTTAAAAATAAATCACTTCTAGTCAATGACTTAATAACCACAAACAACCTAGTTTTCATGCTTCTAAATGAAACATGGCTTGAAGACAGCTGCAGTGCAACAATCCTGAATGAAACAGCCCCTCCTAACTTTACTTTTATGAGTGTCTGCAGAGCTGTTAGGAGAGGTGGAGGTGTAGCTGCTCTATTTAAAGATGTCTATCAGCAAGTGTCATTTGGTGATTACTTGTCTTTTGAATACTTGGGTATTGTATTATAAGGTGCTCCTCGCATTCTACTTATAGTTATCTACAGGCCTCCAAAATACTCTCCAGCCTTTGTGGAGGACTTTACAGAACTGTTATCAGCAATTTCCTCAGAGTTTGACTGTTTTGCTATTACTAGGGACTTTAACATCCACATAGAAAATGCAGAATCCAATATGGCAAAAGAAATCATAACTGTTTTGAATACTTTTGATCTGACTCAGCATGTACATGGACCTACACACAATCGTGGACACACTCTAGATTTATTTATCAGTAAGGGTCTAAACATTTCATCCATTGTCATTAAGGATGTAGCGCTATCTGATCATTTCTGTATTTTCTTTGAAATATTGATCTGTCCGACTGTTGAAGCTAGATCTGTCTCGGTCAAAAATCGATGCTTAAATAAGAACACTAGTGCACTGTTTATGAAGGCTATATCTTTAACACCAAGCATATCTGCAGACTCTGTTGATTTTCTCCTTGATTCTTTTAACTCAAAAGTACAGAATGTTATTGATAACATTGCTCCTGTGAAAGTCAGGAAGAAAAGTGGCAGACAAAAAGCACCATGGAGAAACTCAACAGCAGTGCAAAATATGAAAAGACAATGCAGAAAAGCTGAGCGCATGTGGCGAAAGACAAAACTTGAAATCCATTATAACATCTATAAAGATATTCTTCATGCTTCCAATGTGGAATTAGCAGGGCTCTCAAGTCTCACGCATTGGGCGTGAGACACACGCATTTCAACCCGTTCACACACTCACACGCCGCACCTTGTATTTCTCACGCAGAGAAATCTCCAGGATAACAGGGTCCCCGCGGGGAATTTTCTGGAATTTTCCATAAAGAGGTCTTAAATTTCATGTGGGATCTTAAATTTCATGTCCGACTCGTCATTTTTATTTATTTTTTCAACCGCAATTTGAACAGCGCAACATTTGGTGGCAGCACTTCGTGGGTGCAACCTGCATCATTCCATAGGTGACATACGAGTATAAGTGGTTGATGAATGCGTTGCGTTGATGGTGCGCCACCACGGCATTTTGCGAAATCGCAGCATGGGCAAATGTTTGTATGATGACAATCATGAAGAAAAAGACGGTGAAGCTGGGGCCACATAGCGCTCAATTCACACATGAAAGCAGAGAAGCACAAGAAGTAGCCTATGTGAAATAATAGGTTAGCAATTAAATGTAACATCGAAGCAATGGAAACATTTCGATTAATGCCGAATGAGAGAGATAAGCTACGTGAGTTTATACATTTAAGCTTTGTGTTCTGTTTTGCGAATCGCGATCTGGTCACCTGGTTATCAGAGAATTTAACAATATTCCATTGGTTATTCCACTGAACATGGAATCTGTTTCTTTTCCCAAATCTTCACTCGCGCACGTTTTTTTCTTTCGTTCGCATTTAGGCCTATAGGCTTTTCCTTCTTTACTGTGGTAAAGTAGAAAATACACCGTAGAACAGAAACCTTTTTTGCTTGCACGTCAATTTCTATTTAACACAGTTTGTGCTTGTTATTAGACTTTATAAGGCGCGTCAAGTTTGTTTGTATAGCGCGTTTCACATGCCGGTTATTTTTACTTTCGCTTCATTGCTAAATCAATATAGCCTGAATGTCTTGTCCCTGCGGAGGATTAAACTCGCTCTTCAGACCTTTTACAACAAGTGTCAGTTGCTTGTAACATCAGGAGATAATAATATTAAGATATTATTATAGAGATGATATTATATCTCTTTCCTGCTCGTGTCCCACATCCCTCTCAAGTGCAGAGCGATATCAAAGACTAATAACGGGACTTTGGCTATATGACGCATCTTTGTGTGGAAATAAAAAACGAATGTTTTTTTTTAAATAATATTTAACTTTCTTATAGGTTACCATTATTTACTGATATTTTTTTCATAGTTTTACAGGCTAGTGTGTTCCCAGCTAACACACGACGTAACAGTTACGTAATGTATTCGTACTTTTTGGTAATGTCATGACTTACTAACTGACAACGTAACTACGACGTCGCATGCCAGTAATTTCATTACCTTCAGATTACCATCTCACAACGTCGTCAGTACGTTCTCCTAACGTTATAAGATTACCAAGAACGTTCCAGATACGTCCTCTATTCGTAATATATTGGTAATTCCATGACGTACTAGTAACGTAACTACAACGTTGTATGCCCGTAATAATATTACCATCACATACCATATCACAACGTCGTCAGTACGTTCTCCTAACGTTACAAGATTACCAAGGACGTTCCAGATACGTCCTCTATTCGTAATATAATGGTCATTCCATGACTTACTGGCAACGTAACAGCAACGTCATGTGCTCGTAATTTCATTACCATCATTTACACATTCTTTATATGTTATTATTACCAGAATTTGCAATATAAAACGTGTAATTAAATGTCAGACACAAGACTGAAATGTCCCCTTAAGAAAAAAAATGTTTCTTTTCACCAAATCAGAGTATGGATGACTGCTTTTTATATATAGTGACGTGACATACAGCGCGCGCCTCCACAAATGGAGTGTGCGCGTGCCCACAGTATGTTGATAAGAGTGTAAAGTTAATTTCTGAGAGAAGAATTTATTTTTCTGAGGTGACAACGAATAAATGGCTTTTATAAAAATGTATAAAGTTAACTTTGGAAAGACGCAAAACCTTTTTTTTTTGTTATGTTTACGTTAGTGCAGGTGGCCGTTAGAGTTGCCATGGCAACCGGGAAAACATTCAAGCTGCTGGAGAGGACAGCGTCGACGTTTCTCCGTGTTTCTCGTCAGTTTTATAGCAATAAAGTTCAACAACTGCGTCAGATTGGTTAAGTAACATTACCCACAGTCTACTTTAAGTACTTTTGTTGCTATTTTTACCTCTGTGATTTCCTTGATCGTCTGAAATATATGTTAGCAAAATGTTACGTTAGCATAACATATGTTTTTAATGATACTGAGAGCAAAACGTCTTGAATGCTTTTATTTTATGTTTTGCTGTAGGCTATATGTTTTTATTTATAGTTTGAGTGTATTTTATTATTTTTATTTGGAGTTTTGTTTATGTTCTGTGTGTTTTTCAAAATAAATGAATTGAATTAATTTTGAGTCTGCATTCATCGTTCACAGCTGTTGGAATAGCCTTTACATTAGTTTGGGCAAATGAGGACATAAATTAGGTTAAACTACTGCATGTCCGCCAATAGAAAAATAAATAAATATAAGAATTACCAACTGATGACCAACACACAACTATTGATACACAACGTTGCCACGACGTCGCAGTTACTAACTGGCAACGTCACAAAGTTACGTTGTGGTGACGTATAGGCACCTTTCACTTTTCCGGTTGCCACGACGTAAATAGTTACGTCGCCACGACGAAAGTTTGGTCACCAAATTACGTTGCAGTTACGTAACAGTCACGTATTTTGGTTAGCTGGGTTGTTTCACTGACAGAATAGCTAAAATAAACATGCACGTCTCTTATCCCTGTTGAAAAAAACAGCAAATATTAAAATGTATTTAATTGAGGTCGCCTATATATACACAAACATACACATTCTTCAAATCATATTTAATGCTTTTAAAATAGGCACCATAAAAAAGTTAAATAGTTCCAGCAGATTTTGCTGTGGTACCGAAATTGGTACCGAGAACCGTAAATTTTCATGGTATCGGCACCAACTACTGGAATTTTGGTACCGTGACAACACTAGTTTGTATACTGTTATACATGTAGGCCTATATCTTGGATTGCCAGATTGGCATTAATCCCATTGCTGACCATATTGGAAGTTTGATGTCTTCACAGCACTGAAAGTAGTAGCTGAACAAAGCACTTTTAAATACATTTCTGATCCTGATCTTTCCTACAATTGTCTGACTGGATCTTCATTCATTAGGTCTATCTATGCATATATTATTGAATGTGCTTGCATTTATCTGTGTCTGAAATGACATAGAAAACACTAATCAGCCCCTGAACAACATTTTCTTGGGGGAGAACCCCCAAACCCAGCTCAAGGCTATTTGGCAGCCACATTTACCCATAATTTAGATCAAGTATGATGAATACTTTAACTTTTGTGTATTTTTGGGCTTGTGTAATGTCCTGGGGCTAAACTGCTATGAGGGGCCAGAATTTAGAAATTACTTTAAGTACCTTAAAGGCTGATAGTTTATACATAGTCAACCATGTCAGGGTTGTAAGGTCAATCAGCACTTGGTATAAAAGTTTTTGCGTCCCTTTGACCTGTCGTAAGCGTGGCTCTGGTGAATTGTGCCACGCTAATGCTTCGCCACATCATTCTGTGTTGTCGCACTGAACATTTTCCTGTTTTTTTTTTTTTTTTGTTGAGGTAAAGTCTTAAATTTTCCTTTTAGAGGACTTAAAAAGGTCTTAAAAGCTATTAAATTTGCTGTTTAAAAATGTGCAGATACCCTGGATAATGCACAACAAGTTGCGCCGCTATTAGAGGAATCAAGCGAGTTCCCCATAGAGTTCAGAAGGCCCTGCCACGCACCAGTTAATCTAATAAAAAATATAGCTACCGAACAGCCAATCAGAAAATAGAATTATTGTATCCGGGTAAGATTTAGATATTCCCGCCACAAAAACATTTATGTTCTGATTCCAATGACACATTCTGTGATTCACGGGCTCGCGCACTGATTCAGATGCTCGCTGAAGTAGTTAGCTACAGAGGAGGACATCTGTCAGTCACATTGATTCACATCTGGCTACAGACTGATCGTGATCGATGTGGGACCATATCCTATGAGTACAGTAAGTCATCTCATCAAATTGCAGGGGAATATTTGTGTCCAGGCAGCTGTAGGTTAGTTAACAGTTTGTCCAGAGTACTTTTACGTGAACTTGCCTGGCTAGTAGTGATGGGCATTTTTCCAAAATATTGTATTCGAATATTTGGGCTAGTAAAAAAACGAATATTTGTGTATTTAAAGCTGCAGTCCACAACTTTTTTTGTGTTAAAAATGTACAAAAATTATATAATGAGAATATACAAACATGAATCCATTTTCCAAACCGTGTTTCTGTCTTATCCTGAATCATTACGGTACACTTATAATAAGTGTTTATATTCGGACTATTTCAGACCGGACTGGTAGGACTCGCCGCAGAGTATGTAACTTCGTGACTCGCCATAGACATACCGACATACACGGAGAAAAGTAGCTCCGCCTAGAATGTTCCTCCGCAAGACGCGTGCAGTTCTTTTTATTAACCGCTAGAGGGCCAAAAATCGCGGACAGCAGCTTTAAATTACGATTATTTTGAGAAAATGAGAGACGTTTTTTATTTTTATTTTTTATTCAAGTTGTCATCACCATTTCTGAACAAACTTATGATTAGGTAATATACACAACAAGTTTGTGTTTTATCTTAAGGTTTTCATTCAGTTTAAAATATTAAACAATATGTGTAAACAAAAAATATAGGCCTAAAGAACAAAAGCATTATAGGCTCAATCAGCGAGTGGGAAAAAACACTAGTAAAGCAGAGCGCGCCAGTTATCGTGCCGAACGTAACGTATATATAAGGTACACTAGAGTCGGAATATGGTTACCATGTTTATATTGTTTCACATTGCAATGTTGAGGAAAAACAATATAATGTGTATGATTATATTACCATTATCTATCTCTCACACTCACTCACTCACTCACATACACACAAAAATGCTGAATCAAATAAATATTTTTTTTTATTTGTACGAATGTGTCATTTTTCATATCAGACCCCTGTCCCCACCCAAACCCCCATCGCCGCCGAAATCTCACTCTGAACTCAGTTCAGAACTTGAGAGCCCTGAATTAGGCAAAGCTAGACAGACCTTCTTCTCAAATATTATAAACAGAAACTTAAACAACACCCGCACTATTTTTGCTACAGTAGAGAGACTAACAAACCCCCCAAGTCAGATTCCCAGTGAAATGCTCTCAGACAGCAAATGTAGTGAGTTTGCTTCTTTCTTCTCTGAGAAAATTAATAATATCAGAAAGGCGATCAGCACATCCTTGAGCTGCACTGGGGTAAAACAGATCAGATCACAACCTCAGAAAGTAGCTATTATGTCTGATTTCGAAGCAATTGATGGTAAAATTTTGGAAGAAACAGTACAGCACCTTAAAACATCAACCTGCGCCCTTGACACACTTCCCACATCTTTTTTCAAAAGAGTGTTAAACTGTTTAGAAGCAGATCTCCTAGAAGTGGTAAATGCCTCACTTCTCTCTGGGACCTTTCCAAAATCCCTGAAAACTGCAGTTGTTAAGCCCCTCCTGAAAAAGAGCAATCTGGATAACACCATATTGAGCAACTACAGGCCAATCTCAAATCTTCCTAAATAAAGATTAAAAATTGAAGCTCGAGTCTTAGATCTTTTTAATGATGTATAGTTTGTCAAGGTAATTATATTAAATCTAACAGTAAATTTGAGCTAATTTAAACAAAGAAGCTTTGGTGCGTCGGCGTGACAGTGCTGGTTAACAGGTTAAATCCAAATAGCAAAATTATCTGTTTTTACTGTTATTTCTATTCCTTATGTTCTATTTTTATTCTTCTTCTTTATGTAAAGCACTTTGAATTACCATTGTGTATGAAATGTGCTATACAAATAAAATTGCCTTGCCTTGACGGCAAACGCCAAAACGGGCAAGGCTTATGTATATATACGCCATAGGATTCCAGGTCATTCGACTGAAGCGACGGCATTGAAGCCGCAGCCTCGTGGCACGGCATAGAACGCAGTACCCGTCTCAGGGGAATTGGCCATGGGGCTTCCGTGGAAAGCCTGAACAGCTCCAAGGACCAAACTTGGCTCCTCCAGAGTGGGGCCACCAGGAGGACTCTGTGCTTGTCTTCCCTGAGACGTCTGATGACCTGCCAGGATCAGAGTGATCGGGGGAAATGCATAAAGAAGGAGGCTGGGCCAGTTGTGGGCCAGGGCATCCGTGTCCTTTGAAAAATAAGTTGGGCAATGAGAGTAGTCTTCTGAGGCGAAGAGGTCGACCTCTGCCCTCCCAAAGATTTCCCAGATCATGAGAACCGTCTGGGGGTGGAGCATCCACTCATCTGAGGGGACATTGCTCTGAAATAGCATGTCAGATTCCCCCCAGATTCGTTCTGCCTGATATGTTGCTTTGAGTGACCACAACCTTGGTAATGCCCATTCCAAGAGGCGCTTTGCCAGGGCACAGAGGCGGCTGGACGAAAGGCCACCTTGGCCACACCACTGTCATGCTGTCCAATTGGACTAGGACGTGGCGCCCTGTCAGGATTGCCTGGAAGGAGTGAAGGGCTTGACTCACTGCCAGCATCTCGAGGCAGTTGATGTGGAGATGGTTCTCCTTGTGAGACCACGAGCCGAAGGCTGGTCTGCTCTCGCACAGAGTGCCCCAACCCCAGTTGGACGCGTCTGTCGAGAGCACCGTCCTTCTGGACACTGCCTCTAGAGGTACTCCTCGACTGAACCAAACAGTGTTCATCCAAGGTTTCAGGGCCGCTAAACTGGCCTGATTGACCTTGACGTGAAGGTGGCCATGCTGCCAGGCTTGAGGTGGGACCCGTACTTTCAACCAGAATTGCAGAGGCCGCATCTGTAGAAGGCCGAGCTGCAAAACGGGGGAGGCAGAAGCCATCAGCCCTAGCATCCTCTGGAAAAACTTCAGAGAGAGACAGGCTTTGTTCCTGACGGAAGCCGCGAGCTGCTAAATAGCCAGGGCGCACTCTGGCGAGACCACAGCCGTCATACGGACTGTCGAAGACTGCACCCAGGAACGTAATTCATTGGCTGGGGAGCATTGAGCTCTTGGCAAAGTTGACCCTGAGTCCTAGGCACTCCAAATGGCTGACAGCCTGAAGGGAAGGACTGTGTACTGGTAAGCCATGCCCTTGAATGCGAATTTCAAGAATCGCCTGTGATGGGGGGCTATCTGGATATGAAAGTAAGCATCTTTCAGGTCCAGTGAGCACAACCAGTCCTCGGGGCAAATCTGCGCGAGGATCTGTTTCAGCGTTAACATCTTGAACTTCCGTCTCATGAGGGAGAGGTTCAGGAGTCTGAGGTCTAAGATGGGTCTGAGACCACCATCTTTCTTGGGGATGAGAAAATAACGGCTGTAGAACCCCGATTCGCTCTCTAAGGGGGGAACTATTTCTATAGCTCCATTCCCTAGCAGAGTCATCACATCGGCATGGAGGACATGAGCGTCGGAAGCACCCCGCTGAAGCGCAGGGGCCGTCGGGCGAACTGTAGAGAGTAGCCTTGATTTATTATCCCCAACACTCATTGTGACACCCCGGGGTTGGCCTGCCAGGCCTCGGCCCACATGACAAGGAGTTGAATGACGTCAGATGACAGACCGCCGGGAGGGGGCCTGTACACCGACGAGTGAGGAAGAGGAAGTTTGCTCTTTTTTTGAGAGTGTACATTTTTTATTGTGTTAGCCATAACAACAGCGTTTTTCATGGGCGCAACAGCAGTGGACCCAGGTAGCAGAACACACACTTCGTCCCCAACACCCGGAACTGAACGGGGCGGTGGGGGAACTAAACGAGCGAGCTTTTGGGGTGGTCCGCCCACAGCGGGACTTTGCCCCTTCCTCTTCTTTCCTGTGAGATCAGGAAGACTTTCAGAGGCATCGGGTTCAGCACAATCCTTGGCCGGGGGCCCTGGCGTCTCGGGAAGGAAGAGTGCTTTGTGGGACGTGCTCGCTGGCGCTGCTCCTTGGGGGGCACTGCCTGGGAGGTAGAGGGAGCGGGTTTGCTCGGCTGCTGAGTCGGCGCAGTCCTGGGGCGACTCGTGGCAGAGCTAGAGCGCTTGGGCAGGAAGTGTCGCATGGCCTGGGACAACTTCTGGGCTGCAGTGAAGCGTTCCGTGAAGCCCTCTACGGCTGGCCCGAAGAGACCGGTTGGAGAGACTCGGGCATCCAAAAAGACTGTCTTGTCTCCTGGCGCTCCAGCACAACCAGGCTGGCCATGGAACATCCAATGGCCTGGGCTGTGGCTTTCATGGCATGCAGGGCTAGATCTGTGGCACTGCGGAGGTCACAAAAGGCAGGTGCATCAATTCTGGACTCGTCCAGGGAGCGGAGGAGTTTCACTTGGAACACCTGGAGGATAGCCATGGTTTGCAGCACTGAGGCGGCTTGGCCTGCAGAAGTATAAGCTCTGCCAGCTAAGGCAGAGGTGGTTCTACAGGGCTTAGATGGAAAGGCCCTCTTGGTCTTCCAAGACGGGGGACTGCTCTCTCGTGGGAGAGGGTGAGGCACGTGGGGGCTGAGTTGGCGTGAGCTCACACAACTCTGGGCACTGAGCCCCTCTGCCCCGCTGTCTCTTCCTGGCGGGCTCGCGCGAAGAAAAACTATATATTTTGAAGAACTACTATAACGACATCGCAGCCTGTTTATTGTAAAAATAAAATACAGTCAACCAAATATAGAAAAAGTTACACTGCTCATTTTAAATAGTCTGTGTACAATCAGATCGTTTAAATAATAAATAGGCTATAGGCTATTTAATATGCAAATACATTGTGCATATGGAAACATTTGGATTTATGCCAAATGAGAGAGTAGGTTATAACGGGGGTTTCTATTTCATTTTAGCTTTAAATTAATTCATTTTGGCTTGATGTTTATATATTATATTTTTCATTCTTGTTTTGTTTTTCTGAATACCATTAAATTTAAAAGATTTGTAGTGCTAAATAGCCTACGTAGTGGTGCCCCCCTATGGGATTAAAATGCTATGCCAACCTGCAGCCGGGGCCTGCCGGTAAAATTGAAATTTTTACAAAAAAAAATTCTAAACATGTATTTTAGGCTATTTCCACAACAAATCCTTTAAATTGCTCTATACAAAATATAAATATAAAATAAACATAAATAAATAAATTATATTGCCATTCATTAACTAACCTACAAACAATATTTTAAAGCCTAAACTAACTGTCACAGTCTCCATCTGTCCTGGACTCCATCTCCCATCCTCCTCCCTGGCCCTCACCTGTACTCACCCCACTATCAGCTAGTCACACACCTGTTCCCCATCAGCTCCTCATCACACCAGACTTTTAAGCACACCACTCACCTCCCTCAGTTGTCCAGTCACTGTTGTTTTGGATGTTTTTGTGTTTGCCTGTTGTATTTTAGATGTTACCTGCCTTTTGAGTTATCATTAAACCTTTGAGTTCTTTTGAGAACCTTCATCTCCTGCTTCCTTCCACCTGTGGTCACATACCATGACACTAATTTATTTAAAGCAAAACAACAACAAAAACAGCCTAAAATTGCTAAATTTTGTTATATTCATTCAAGTTCATTTTACTGCACAAATGCAGAGTTAAAAAAATAATAATAGTGTTTAAAAGATTACATGTCTTGGAAAAAAATATTAAAGAAAATGTTAGCCACATATTGCCAAACTAGACAAATACAACCTAAAATAGCCTAAACTTTGTTGATATTCTTAATGATTATTCATGAATATTAGCTGGTTATTTAGAATGATTAGAAATAAATCTAATAGGAACTGACTTGATATAGGCCTATGTTGTTCAAACATTTATTAAATAGGCCTATATCAGCCTATAGCCTATATATTTTTTTAAATCCCTCATTTGGGGCTGAGCCCCCCTAATATTGAAACAATCGACCCTGTTCCAAGCATGTTTTTGCACATGTGAAGGATGCTGTTTTGGGACATGAAAGCATTGTTAACAACATAATAGGCGTAAATATATTTTAACGTCCAAGTGCTAATAGAAATAATTGGATTTGTGCCGGATGAGAGCCCAACAGTAACAGTAACATTTAACATAAATTTGTTTAGGCTTTTAAATAAACATTGTTTGTAATGAATGCCACTATAATTTGTTTATGATTATTTTATACTTTTTATAACATTTTCATTGTTTTTTTCATTGAATACCATTGGGTGTCGTGGTCAAACAGGCAATGGTCAAACAACAGCAAACAGGTACAGCAGAGATTAGACAGAATCGTGGTTGTAGAGCAGGCAGATATCAATCACAAGTCCAGATCAAAGCAAAGAGTCCAAAGGGCAGGCAGCAGAGAATCGTAAATGGGTAACAGACTGGGTCAATAACTGGCAGGCAAACACAATAAAGAATGCTTAGAAAAGCAAACCATAGTAGTACAAGTCCTCGCAGTGAATGCAAGGTAGAGCGCAGCTTAAATAGTCCAGATAATGTGGTGTGGTGATTAGTGCCAAGGTATGGGGCTGATGGGAAATGTAGTGTATGAGTCAATGTGTGTGTGTGTGTCAGTATTCTGGTGAAGGTGCCCTCTGATGGCCAGAGGAGGGAATCACGGTGTTCATCTCTGTGACACCATTAAGGATTTGTTGTGGAAATAGCCTAAAATACATGTTTATAGCTTAATGCTTGTGTAATGTATAGCTTAAGACAGTGACATAAAAGACCAAACTTAGTAAGCATCATACTAATAAACCGTACCATGTACAGCAATGCAGATGAGCCCAGAATATGAATGCAATTCGAAAGTGCTTAGGCACCTATTGTATCTGTTGGCGTTCTTTTTATTAGGGGCCAAGCACCAAAGGTGCTTAGGCACCTATTGTATCTGTTGGCGTTCTTTTTATTAGGGGCCAAGCACCGAAGGTGCTGGTATAGTGATGCACTATGATAGCCCATAGAACCGCTTGCGGGAAAGTTATGAAATTTGGCACACAGTTAGAGGACAGTCTGACCTTTGTCTACAGCAAATTTAGAGTCTCTAACTCAATCCCTCTAGCACCACCAGCTGTCCAAAGTTGCACTTATGTTTATGTTAATAACTTTTGAACCGTAAGGGTTAGAAACAATTTTTTTTCTTCTGATTCCTTGGGTCAAGACGAATCGATCACACCATATGACGTCATTTTTCGTCATGAAAATTTTTCCGGCAATTAGAATTTTCTGAAAAACCTACTTTTTCTAACTCCTCCTAGGCCGTTACACCGATTTTCATGAAAACTGAATCAGATCATCTTCAGACCATGCCGACAAAAAGTAATTCAAGTCGATTCCTCAAACCGTTTTCGAAAAACACGCGAACGAATTGTATGTAGTGCTTGCGAAAATAGATGTAAGGCTGTATCTCTGCAATGCTTTATCGTAGTTAGACCAAACTTGATACATGTCATCACAAGCATGACCTGAGGTATCATTCAGTGTTCCGGCGCAGCGCCACCTACTGGTGCAGAGATATGAAAATGGTCATTTTTGCTTATAACTTCTGATGGTTTTGTCCAAAAATCATTTGCTGAGTCGAATGATATCCAATTTTCCCACGTCGGCCATTTTGGCCATCGGCCATTTTTAATTTTGGCTAAAATGCTGTATTTTACGAACTCATTAGCGTATCATTACCAAACTCGGTATGGGTCATCAGGACAATGCCCTGAAGGAGCCTGAAAAGTTTCGGATCAGCGCCACCTTGTGGTCAAACGTTATAACAAAATTTTCAAAACTGCTAATAACTTTTGACTATTTTAACTCATTGTAATGAAACTGGTCTCAGTTGATTCGATGGGTCATGCTGAGATCATAGATATCAAATTTGCCATAGTTGGATGAACTTCCTGTCCGCCATTTTGTTTTTCTTTAAAAACCTACTTTTTCGAACTCCTCCTAGACCGTTGCTCCGGTCATTGCAATGAATTTGAGGCATGATGCAAAACACACTCTTGAAGCTGTATCTCTGCAATGCTTTGACATATTGACCCCAAACTTTGCGGTTGTCATTGTCAACTCACTCTGACTATACCGCATGAATTTGGTCACAGCGCCACCTATTGGTGGAAAGTAATAAACCAGTAAATCTTTATTATTGACTGTATATGTGATTTTTCAGCTCTTTTGACTAAGTTGATCCTAATAGGTCTTTAATTGCTCACTGTTTCAGTTGGTCTGATGCTTACGGCCATGTTGGCTGGCTTGTTGTGCCGCTTTCATGCGAAGGTGCGGAGGCACCTATTGTATCCGTTAGATTTCTTTTTTTTTTTATTAGGGGCCAAGCACCGAAGGTGCGGAGGCACCTATTGTTATTGTTGGCGTTCTTTTTTTTTTCTTTTTTTTTTTATTATTATTCTTCTTCCGCTCTTGAAGTCTATGGCAGCCCAACATGGAATTCAAGTCGATTCCTCAACCCGTTTTCGAAAAACTCACAAACGAATTGTACTTGTGCTTTTGTGCTTGCGAAAACAGAAGTAAGGCTGTATTTCCGCAATGCTTTATCGTATTCAGACCAAACTTGGTAGATGGCATCAAAAGCATGACCTGAGGTACCATGCAGTGTTTCGGCGCAGCACCACCTACTGGTGCGGACATATGAAAAATGGACATTTTTGCTTATAACTTCTGATGGTTTTGTCCAAAAATCATATATTTGGTCTCGTTAGATTCAGGGCATCATGTCGAGTTGATTGATATCCAATTTTTCCATATCGGCCATTTAGTCCGTCGGACATTTTGAATTTTGTGCTAAAATGCTGTATTTTACGAACGCATTAGCGTATCGTTATGAAACTCAGTATGGGTCATCAGGACAATGCCCTGAAGGATCCTAAGAAGTTTTGGCACAGCGCCACCTTGTGGTCAAAAGTTATAAAAACATTTACAAAAATGCTAATAACTTGTGACTATATTAACCGATTGTAATGAAACTGGTCTCAATAGATTCCTTGGGTCATGTTGAGAGCATAGATATCAAATTCTATAGTCGGCTGAACTTCCTGTCCGCCATATTGTTTTTCTTTAAAAACCTACTTTTTCAAACTCCTCCTACACCATTGCTCTGATTTTCACCAAAATTGAAATGTATCATCTACAGACCATGCCGACAAAAAGTTATGGATTTCAAGTCGATACGTTAAACCGCTTTCGTATACCGGAGCAATGAATTTGAGGCATGTTGTAAAACATACTCTTGTAGCTGTATCTCTGCACTGCTTTATCGTATTTAGACCAAACTTGGTACCTGTCATCACATGTATGACCTGAGGTATCATGCCGTGTTTCGGCGCAGCGCCACCTACTGGTGCGGAAATATGAAAAATGGATATTTTTGCTTATAAATTCAGTCTCGTTGGATTTGGGACATCATGCTGAGTCGAATGATAACCATTATTACCATATCAGCAATTTTGTCTGTCGGACATTTTGAATTTTGTGCTAAAATGCTGTATTTTACGAACACATTAGCGTATCTTTACAAAACTCGGTATGGGTCATCAGCACAATGCCCTGAAGGAGCCTGAGAAGATTCGGACCAGCGCCACCTTGTGGCCAAAACTTATAACAAAATGTACAAAAATGTTAATAACTTTTGACTGTATTTACCAATTGTAATGAAACTGGTCTCAGTAGATTCTTTGGGTCATGCTGAGAACATAGATATCAAATTTGCCATAGTCAGCTAAATTTCCTGTCCGCCATATTGTTTTTCTTTAAAAACCTACTTTTTCGAACTCCTCCTAGACCGTTGCTCCGATTTTCACCAAAATTGAACCGTGTCATCTTCAGACCATGCCGACATAAAGTTATGGATTTCAAGTCGATATGTCAAACCGTTTTTGTATAACAGAGCAAAGAATTTGAGGCATGATGCAAAAACGACACTTGAAGCTATATCTCTTCAGTGCTTTGACATATTGACACCAAACTTTGCAAGTGTCATTGTCACCTCACTCTGACCATACCACAACAATTTGGACACAGCGCCACCTATTGGTCGAAAGTGATGAACCAGTAAATCCTAATTTTTGATCATTTTTCAGCTCTTTTGCCTAAAATGATCTTAATAGGTCTTTAATTGCTCACTGTTGCATTTGGTCTGATGCTCACAGCCATGTTGGCTGGCTTCTTGTGCCGTTTTGTGCTTGGCCCCGTAATTGCTGCTTGCAGCTATATTTAATATTATTATTATTATTATTGGTATTGTTATTATTATTAAATGGTAGGTGTAAAGTTGACAATCGACTTTGCTTGCAGAGAAATAAACGATGTGAAGAAACTGGTTGAAAATGTGGAGAAATGCATGAAGAAACAGGAAGAGGAGGTTGTTTAACTTAAAGTCAGAATCACAGAGCTGGAAAATTACTCGAGATGATGGAACTTGAAATTTTATGGGATTTCGGAGTTGATTGTGGATGTTAAGATGGAGACCATTCAGATCTGTCGATCCATACTTCCTCGGGACCAGAAAAAACTAGTGGAGGCAATTGACATTGTGCATCAACTCGGAAAAAGGAAACCAGGTGTGTCAAAACCAAGACGAGTCATTCTTTGCTTTCTGTCAAGAACATATTGGGATGCAGTCTGAGCCACAGTGAAGAACAGCTCACTTCTATGTGAAAAGGGCCTACGATTTGCTGAAGACCTTCCACATTCTTTTAAGGAGATCGGAGCTAAATTATGGCCTGCAATTCAAAAGGCATGCAATGAAGGGAAACTCACATACTTTGTCTGGGTGCGTGCCTTCATCAGTGGCGCTGAACTTCATCTACAGCAGATCGAGGAACATCAGCTGAATGCAACAGGTGATGAAGACCAAATGACTTAACAACTTGTCATTTTGTGGCCCTGTTGGGTTCTTTTGGTACTTAATCTTTCAGATGAAAATAACCTGGAAAGACTTGTTTGTTCAGAGTTTTTTTTTTTTTTTTTTTTGTCCACTGCTGGAGTTAAGGCACCACGTTTGGTTCTTTCTCTCAAGTATGTTTTCTCTCACAAAAGTGACATTGGGCTTATCTTTTAGAATTTTCAAGTTTGTTGTTCATGTATTTTTTTTTTTTATCTTTAAATGCCAGAGGATTGCGACATACTTTAAAGTGTAAAGCACTCTTTTTGTTTGTGAAGCAATTTAAGACTGACTATTGTTTTTTTTGTTTTGTTTTTACAAGAATCATACTCTGTTCCTGAGGACAGTTAGTTTTGGAGATCGCAATGGGGGAATGATATGTGGTTTTCGAATTGTTCTGAGCGTTTGACTGGTGTTATTTCTTTATTGAACCAGTTTAATGGCAATGTTTTACATTCTGAAGAGTACTGTAATAGTCACTTTCTTATTAGAGGCCAAGCACCGAAAGTGCAAAGGCACCTATTGTAATCGTTTGTTTTCTTATTATTATTATTTCGCTCTGGAAGCCTATGGCAGCCCATAGAACTATATTTTAAAAAGTTGTTAAATTTGGCACACTGATAGAGGACAGTCTGAAATGTGCCCATAGACAATTTGGAGTCTCTAACGCAATCCCTCTAGCACCACCATCTGTCCAAAGTTTCACTCATATTTATGCTAATAGTTTTTGAATCGTAAGTGCTAGAAACAATTTTTTTCCCCCTCTGATTCCTTGGCTCAAGATGATTCGATTGCACTGTAGCATCTGAATAGATCAAACACACAATTGCTCAACATCTTCCAACCCTTCACCTATGCCAGGCCCTGTAACATCTGGCTTCCCCACTGAGTGCTATCACCATTTGCTCTTCACATCTACTTCAAAGACAGTGTTTCAATAGGAAAACACAGGTCACCAGAATCATTTGGTTTATAAAAATTGAATTTTTGCCACTAATTAATTGACAGCTTCATCTAAATGAATGAACATGCATTTCCCCAGTACATCTTGTGTATTATTACTGTTTGTATATTGTATAATGTATGTCGTATAGTGTTATGCATGCCTTAAAGCTGGAACTACTAAATAATGTATTTCATCTAGGTGATGTTTAATATCAAATTACTCCTTGTTTAATGACTCACATTTTGGAGGACATCACAATACCATAGAATGTAATTGTATGTTTGTTATATTTATCAGAGTATAAATGGACACAAACTTTCTAGTGAACTCCCCTATGCAAGTTAATTCACTTTCAAACAAAGGAAATCCCTGCCAGAGAAGTGCACCTTTCTCATTGGTCAAGCCAAGATCTGAAGGTGTTGACTTTCTGTTGAAGTTAAATAGCTCTGAGCAGATCTGAGTTGCTTCTTCTAGTTGTTCTGGTTCTTCTCTTTATTCCTGTTGATACCATGTGAGGGCCACCTGGCCAGAGCTGGGCTGGTAGGCCTCCATTCACTTCAAGCCATGCGCAACTGCATTGACCACAAAAGAGTCAAAGTTTTGTCTTCATTTTCTTCATTTAACACAGAAGATATCGATTACAACTTCCACACTAAACCATCAAGGATTTCTCCTGATCATTCAGATAAGGACAGCTAAGGCATTTGCAAGTATCGTTTGAACACTAAATGACAATTTAGTTTTAAGATTGTAAACCCGTTGTGTTAACAAAGGTGCTTCATAGTATTAAAACAGTCCAGCAGTTGTTAATTTACTCTTTCCATTGTTTCATTCCCCTGTTATGATATGGTTCAAATTCATTTTCCACTCTCTCACTGAGTGAATGGTATGTTTGTGTTTGTTAGTTTAGTTATGTGTTTGTGATTTAGTTAAATAAAACTCTTGTGAGTTGATTCTGGCCTGTTTATAAAACTAATGTCCCTGATAACAATTCGATCACAGCTATGTGCTAAGAAAGTGATATTTTTCTGTGGCCACGGAAAAATATCCTTCTTGAAAAGTTGATAGACGATCAATACTGAGTGTTCGCTGGCTAAACAGATTAATTGATTGTAATATTAATTCAGCTACATTAAGTTAATTTGATAACTGATTCAAATATTTATATAACAAGTTATGATTAATTATTAATATTTCCCCTTTTGAGCTAATAAATATCGTTACAGCACCCTATGACGCCATTTTCCGTCATGAAAATTTTCCCACCATTTTGAATTTTGCAAAAAAAATACTTTTTTGAACTCCTGCTAGGTCATTGCTCCAATTTTCATGAAAACTGAACCAGATCATCTTCAGACCATGCTAGCAAAAAGTTATCAAATGCTTTTTGATAGAATTATCCATTCTTGAAAACTGCACAAATGAATTAGACAAAAAGCTTTCCAAATCAGACGTGAGGCTATTATCTCCACAACACTTTATCATATTCAGACCAAACATGGTACATGTTATCAGAACCATGACCTGAGGTGACCTGCAGCGTTTTGGTGCAGCACCACCTAGAGATACTAGAGCAGCACCTGGTCTAGAGATACGAAAAACTGCTATTTTTGCTTGTAACTTCTGATGGGTTTGTCCAAAAATCCAAATAAATTTGGTCTTCTTAGATTCGGGGCATCATGCAGAGTCAAATGACCCATATCGGCTATTTTGGCTATCAGCCATTTTGAATTTTGTGCAGAAATGCTGTATTTTATGAACGCATTAGCGTATCGTTGCAAAACTTGGTATGGGTCATCAACAAAATTACCTGAAGGAGCCTGAGATGTTGTGGACATGTGCCACCTAGTGGAGCATTTATTCACTCCAAGATGAAGTGGCTTGAGGAGGGGAGCAAAATTCATCTTATTTTTAAAAACATATCTTAAAAACAACATGCTAATTACAATACTATACATCAACTCAATATTAACGGAACTGTTACCTCTGATTTGAAGCTAATTTTTAAATTTTGTTCAATGTTCTATAGTAAGCTTTATACCTCTAATTACTCTGAACGGTTAACTTCCTCCTTTTTTGCTTCTTTAGAAAAACATAAGTGTATTCTACCGGAGAATAAAGACCTACATGACAAACCTCTAAGAAATAATGGATTCAATTGACCGATTAAAAAATAATAAATCCCCTGGGACGGGTGGGCTTACTAGATAATTTTTTAAGTGCTTCACCCAAAAAGTGGCACTGTTTTTACTGAACGTATTTAATGGAAGCATTAACACTGGCCAGCTTCTACCAAACATTTAAGATGTTCTTAATTATTCTCATCTAATTTTTGATCAAAGCTATATTTTATTTTTGGATTTCTACAAAGCATTCAATACTCTTTTGCATAAATTTATTTTTCTTAGTCTGGAAAGATTTGGCTGTGATGCAGTTAGGACTTTATTCTGTAATGCTAACAGTTCAATTAAATTAAAACATGGGTCATCTTCTAGGTTTGATGTCAAAGTTGATATAAGTCAAGTTTGCCCCATCTCTCCTATTTTTTCTTATTAGCAGCTCAACTCTTAGTAGACAATATCAAACAAAGCAACCTTGTAGGTATTTCAATTGCAGGGAGGGAGGTGATCATACGCCAATTGGCTGATGACACTACTCTCTTCTTAAAAAATAGTGATCACATTGCAGTAGCTCTAGGGGTGTAGTGAACAGCAGACATGATGGCACCAGAACTTCACAACAGAAGTTCACACGTCAAAACAAGAATCCTTTTGTCCCACTTTGATTAATACAAAAGAGTGTGATAGGACCCTCAACGACAGCTAAAGGACTATTGTAATTAGGACTGCTAAAGGTGGAGTCCATTGTCCAACAGTCCATTGATCACAGGCTAATCTCATCACGAGTGCAAGGTGTGAATGGCCATGGATTCCTAGGCTACCAAACCGGTTCTTGCTAGAGCACAGCAAGAACAAAGAAATGCTCCAAAAGAAAGACAATTTCTAAACATATTGGCTTGAAATCCCCAAAAATGGACAGGAATACTGTAAGGAACATGTCCTTTTTACTCATCCAGGAATCTGTGCACACACAGTGGAAACCACACTAAAAGCCAATGTAATTGCACCCACTGAGACCTCAACCAAAATGTGTTACCTCAAATTTGTAACCTTACCCAATTCACATCAAGTTTGGACTCTATGAGTTCAGAACACTGCCACAAGGACTTTGAGAAAGGTTTGAAAAAGAAATAAACAAACAGTCTCTCCCACGGCAAACGGAAGGATACCAGTGGAAGACGTTTCCTATTGCCGGACTGATCACCCGACCAAGTGAAACGTAAATATAAGCTAACGAAACCTTTTCCCAAAGGCCTTGGCATTAGGTTTTTGCTATATGAGATTGCTATTTGTGTAGAGACTGTTTATCTAGGGTCAGCATATACAGATAGATACATCAGACATGTTATCTGTATTCATAGTAAATGCATATTTTTTATTTCATACAAGCATCTAGAAAGACCAAAACTGACTCCCCCATAGACTGCTAATTACTAAGCTAAATTAACTCAATTAATGCTAAAATAATTCAATTTGCTTTGTAGTTTAGTAATTTTCCTTAGTATTTAGTGAGTGTGATATTTTACTCTTGTATATCTTTTTGTTAATAAATTCATTTTTATTGTGAACTGTGTCATTTTTGTGTTGATAATCAGAGGCTCTACAAGCTCGCCTGAATCTCACAAAATCCTTCAGATTGGTCAGATGACAAACTTGGCTGAATAAATTGTCCTTGGCTGGTGCCCTGAATTATTGGAAGGAATCGTCTGACTCAATATTCATATTAATACAAAATATTAATATTTAAGACCATAAATAACTACATTTGTGGTGCCCTTGTTTGAGCTAATACAAAATCACTAAAGGGGTAATGTCACACCTGGTTGTAAGTACACACACAAAGAAGAAGATGAAGGGTCAAACAGGATTTAATAAATCCACAGGCAAGTAAATCCACACAGGCAAACAAAGAAGCACAACCATACATAGACGATACTGGGCAAGGATGAACTGAAAAAAGACAAGACATATACACAGACAAACGAGGTGGATAATGATACACAGCTGATAGTGATGATGATGATGATGATGATAATGATCAGTAACTATGGTGACAGACTAGAGGCAGAAAAGTGCAAAACAGTAGTCCAAACAGGGTAAATTGGTGACAGGTAATATGCAGCTTTAGCTTTACATTTGTACAATAAAAAATTGTAAAATGATAGATAATCTTCTATTTAATTTTGTTTGGAGGAATTGTACCTATTATATATAAAAAAATAAAAATAAAAAACTGTTGTAATGAACACATATGAAAATGGAGATTTAAATTTTCCAGATTTTAGTACATTAACTTTTAAAATTAATTGGATGAAACACTTTTTAAAATGCCCCTCCTCAGTTTGGAACTTCATCCCAAATTATATATTCTCCCAGCTTTGTGGCCTGCAGTTTCTTTCACTATGCAACTACAGGGTCATCTAAAAAATTAGAATATCATGAAAAAGTTTTTTTTTCTTTTTTTTTTTTTTTTTCTGTAATTTAATTTAAAAAAAAAATAAAACTTAAATATATTCTAGATTTATTAGACATAAAGTAAAATATTTCCAGACTTTTTTGTTTTCATTTTGATGATTACAGCTTGCTGCTCATCATAATCAAAAAATGGAAAGTTAACTGGAATGAAAAAGTATGGTAGGAAAAGTTGTACAAGTGAAAGGAATGAACACAGGCTTGAGAAGATTGTCAGGCAAAGCCGATTTAAGAACTTAAGAACTAAGCTTCAAAAGGAGTGGACTGCAGCTGGAGTCAGTGCATCAAGAGCCACCGCACACAGACATCTTCAGGAAATGGGCTACAACTGTCAGATTCCACATACCAAGCCACTTCTGAACCAAAGACAACATCAGAAGTGTCTTATCTGGGCTAAGGAGAAAAAGAACTGGACTGTTGCTCAGTGGTCCAAAGTCCTCTTTTCAGATGAAAGTAAGTTTTGCATTTCATTTGGAAATTAAGGTCCCAGAGTCTGGATGAATAATGGAGAGGCACAGAAACCATGTTGCTTGATGTCCAGTGTGAAGTTTCCATAGTCATTGATGATTTGGGCTGCCATGTCATCTGCTGGTGTTGGTCCACTGTGTTTTCTGAAGTTCCATGTTTCCTGAGCAGTGCCACAGGCTGATTGCCTCCATGCCACGCTAAATTGATGCAGTAATTCATGCAAAAGGAGCCCCTACCAAGTATTGAGTGCACAGAAATGAACATACTTTCAGAAACATTTCTGTTTTAAAATATCCTTTTTTTTTATTGAAGTATAAAATGAAGTATTTATGAAGCATTCTAATTTATTGAGATAGTGAAATGGTGGGTTTTTGTTAAATGTGAGCCAAAATCATCACAATTAAAGGAACCAAAGACTTAAATCTTCACAAAGACTTCGGTCTGTGTGCACTGAATTTATTTAATACACAAGTTCCACAATTTGAGTTGAATTACTGAAATAAATGAACTTTTCCATGACATTATAATTTATTGAGATGCACCTTTATAACAAATTACCTGTAAAGCTCTCTGATTTCTACAAATGCTTCTTTTTTGGTCTCTTATTTATGAGCACAACCTTTCCCCACATTCCTATTACATATGTAATAATCAAAATATTCTTTATAAAAACAGGTTATTTTTTTTCCAAACTGGTATGATAACAGTCACCTATATATATATATATATATATATATATATATATATATATATATATATATATATATATATATATATATATATATATATATATATATATACACACATACTTTTCCTGTCACACCTAGAGAATTTGCCATTTTTTTCGATGATATACCCATAGGTGTTATGACGTTGTTTAAAGGTTTTGAAGGGACTCTTTTTGCTATACTACCTATGTCAGATCCCATCCAAACATTTGTGGGCAAGATTTGTCTAGCTCCATCCTCTAACAATAGATCAATTCACATTCTCTTTCAAAGAGATATTGTTACCAAATCTTATGTAATTACCTACTAGAACAATTTTGTCAACATTGGGGACTGGAAAAAAGTTTGGTTATTGCCACATAAAATACCTTATTGTGAATAAAGTTAGAGAAGTCTCTTTTAAATTAATTCACAGATTTTATCCAGCGAATAATTATCTAAAGATGTTTAAGCCTGACATTGTCATAAAATGTGATTTCTGTAAAGTTGAAACCACTGTATATTTTTTGGAACTGTAACCAAACTGGAACCAAAATTTTCTGGAAGAGCTTTTGCAGGTATATTATTGATTTTGTGTACCCTCACCTTTCTTTGTTTTGGAAAGAAGTTTTATTTGATTTTGTTAATACTGAGAAAAACACTGAAAAAGAATTTTACCTTATAAATCTTTTACTAATTCTAGCAAAATGTCATATTCATAAATGTAAATTCTCTAATCATAAGCCTTTATTCAAAGTTTTTCTCAGCGAATTCTACCAATACATTAAAATGCTTTCTATACAAAGAATGTCAAAGCAAGGAAAACATCTTGTTGTGTTCTTTTTAAAATCCCCCTTTAGTTTAGTCCTGTCTTCTTTTCTTAACATGCCTCAGTCACTTTATTATTTATTTATTCTGGCAGTAGTTCTTGTTCCCCCTTTTTGGTGCTGTTTGTTATATATTTCTTAAATGTGTATATATTCATAGTCTGTATGCATTATTATTCCCAATTAAAAAAAAAAAAAAAAAAGTCCTCTTGCTCTGCTGCTATAGCAGTACCGCTTCTTAATGTCACGGATGGTGGGTTTTGTTTCATGTTTTATTTTGATGTTCATGCTTATGATTTCATGTTTGCATTGCCTTGTTTGCTTTGTTTGCCATGTGCTCCCTGTTGTCATGTGTTTCCCAGGTGCTCATGTGATCATGTCATGTGCTTCCATTGTCTCAGGTGTCATTGGTTCATTTGTTTAATTGTGCACAGGTGTCCCTTGTTTCGTCATTAGTCTCTGTGTATTTAAGCCCTCTTGTTTGCCAAGCATCCTTGTCAAGTATTGTCCTAGTAATCAATAGGCTTGTTTGAGATGCGCCTCGCCTCGCCTCGCCTCGCCTCGCCTCGCCTCGCCTCGCCTCGCCTCGCCTCGCCTCGCCTGAAGTTCAGCCGAGAGTAGGCGACTGCAGTGAGGGGAGGAGTGAAAAAAGTGCAGGCAAGACGGACAATTCTCCGTTCTCGTAGTGCATCAGACACCTGCGAGATCAAAGGCGGATATCACGGGATTTGTTGGGAAAATTCATTGATTATTAACGTATTACCAGTAGAGAATAGCTTGTATGAACAACACTGGAAAGCACCGGGTTTTCTGCACTGAGAGCATCAAGCGTAAATGAAATATAAGTGTATTCAATGCAAATTATAAAAGCAAAGTTGTGGAAAGTACCAAAGAAACCATTAAAACATGTTTTTTTTAAAAATATAGCGGTTGGCGATCCGCCACCATTAAAACCAAAGCTGAGGGGTACTCATAGATAATGGTGGCAAAACGCCAGGGTGGAGCAAAAAGAAAAAGATAGCTCATTGGTTCTGTAACGATAAGAAAAACATATAAAACGAGCTGATTAATACTGTCTAGATCAGATGCGATGCCTGATGAGAAGCTGACATCTCACTTTGTTGCCTGGCAATAAAGAATATCTTTTGGAGACCTGGAATTTCTGACTCTGAGAGCTTTTTTGAGAAGAAACTAGAATCATCTTAGAACACTGCAGACTGGCCACAACATAATTGGCGAGCGGCAGCCAGGAGCAGCGAGAGGTCAGAGGTGGCCCCCACGGCGGGACTGCTGCAGGAGGCCCTACAAAACAAAAAGGCGCCAAACAAAGAGGTAAGCACTTTTGCTTATATTTGTTTTGTATGGCCCCTTGTGAGCTGATGCCTGGGTGGTATTTATAAGACCTCAGCAGAACGAACCTAAATTTAAATTAAAATAATAAATGAAAGAATTAAGAAAATTAAGATAATTAAGATTAAAATGATTTATTATGAATATTAAAATGAGGAACAATTTCCAGGTCTTTGAAGATAGCGCATGCGTAGACTAGTAGTATTTAACACGCAGAAGTGCGTTGTGCCAGAAGTTGGCTTTAGAAGTATTTAACACGCAGAAGTGCGTTTTGCCAGAAGTTGGCTTTAGAAGTATTTAACACGCAGAAGTGCGTTTTGCCAGAAGTTGGCTGTAGAAGTAGTATTTAACACGCAGAAGTGCGTTGTGCCAGAAGTTGGCTATATAAGAAGTGTTTTATGCAGAAGTGCATCTCTGTCTGCCTGAAGGAGGCACAGAGGAATGTGTGTGCGCAGAAGTGCGCTTGTTGTTTGATGTGTGTCAGGGAAGCCTTTTGAAGAGTAGGCAGCCCAGTAACTGTGTTGTATAATAAGTGTATAAAAATAAGGTGGATAGAAGAATTCTTTGGCTTTGTATAATTTGCATTGAGGAAAAAGTATGCTTAGAATTGATGAAAGTATTTAAAGGTATTTTTGTGAATTGGGAAAACAAGCTTATTAATGGATAATGAGAATCAAAATAAAAATGGAAATGTAAAATGTGAAAAAACTTATGTGAGAACAAAAAATACTCCAAAGAGTTTGTGTTGCAGATTATTTGGACATTTTCCAGATTGCAGACGCTGTGATCCAAATAAAGAAACACAGCCATTGATAAATAAAATAATTCAATAAGACTGAATTGTTTTCCCACTGTCACAAAAATCAGAAAAAAGTTAATGTAGTGTAAATATACTGTATATGAAGTGTGAGTGAAATCCTGGGTGTGTGAGTGAGCATTGAAGTGTCCGTGAGCTTGAGGAGGGGAGAGAGGTGTGTGCGTGTGTGAGTGTGCAGTAGAGCAGAAACAGAGAGATTCCTTTCTAAGAAGCAACAGTTGGCCAGGATCCATGTTTGAATTACTTGTCTCAGAATATGAGAAGGATAGAATGAGGGAGTGTTTGAGGCTGGATAGAGAAGAAACTAAATTTAGACAAGCATTAAAAGAGTCCCAAGGGATACGAAATCATTTTTGGCTTGAAACTGAATATATAGACATTAATGGGCAGAGAGGGGAACTCACTGAACAGAAAAAAGAACAGTTGCTGAGAGATTTGGTAAAAGTCACCAATGCAAAATTGATTGAGAAAGAATGGCCTTTAGTGAATTGGAGTGAAGAAATCAAAAAACAAATAACACTTGAAAAGCTAAGACCATATTTAGCTAAATTTTGCCATCCCAGAACAACACTTCTGGAAACATTGCTGACAACAGCAGAAATAGAATTAGACCCAATTCTCATTCCCTATTTGAAAAGAAATGTTGGGTATCGTTGGCCTCAGGATTTGGGAGGAGCAACTATACTAAAAAATATTTACATCATTGTAAGTACATGCACAAGGCCAGTACAGTGGGAAAGTGACAGGATTTTTAAAGTAGGGAAAAAAGGAGTTAGAAGTGTCACAACCACTAACTGGACGCTGGGAAAACTGACAGTGTCAGTGGTGCTGAGGAACAACCCAGAACACATACATCACTTGTGGGTGGAGATAAGGAGGGGCAAAAGAGAATTAGAGGAGCAGCCAGTGACTGTGGAAAATGACAGACCTTCAAGCAGAGAAGCAGAAGCGAAAGAGGGGGAGGAAGGGGAGGAGGATTTTGAATACTAGAGAAAGAGAAAGTTTGATTGAAGTGTTTGAGCCATTGGATTTTATTACTTTTCCCAAAACACAATTGCAAATTTCAGTAACAGTAGTGGGAGGATTTAATGCAAATTTAACACCATGTCTCACTTATTCATATTGGGCAGGAGGAATAACAGCAATTGGGCGGAGAGTTGAGGAGAACGAGCTCTGGAGTTTTGAATTGATCTGCTTGGGGGAAGACATTATTTGGAAACGCAACAATTACAGTTGGCTGGATCTGGAAGACGTGACTCCGAAGCCATTGACTGAGGTACAAATAAGAGCAATTTTAAAATACATGAGAAAAAGAAAGACCATCAAACTATTGTTTTAAAGTCCTCAACCCAGTACAAGTCTGGTGAAGGTCAGGGGTCGAATACTTTTAGTGGTCCTCATCTGACTAATCCGGTGAAGAATTCAAGTAAAATTGGAAAATGATTTAACTGGGGTTAAAGAGATAAAAGATTGGTCACAAGACACAATGGCTTCGAAGTCACCGGAAACAGACATACCAGTAGAACGAATAATAACACAATACCCCATATGCAGAGATATTATTAAGAAATTATCAAAAAAGTGGGAAAAAAGGACCAAAAAATTAAAAACAAAATGGCCAGCAGAGGGAACATTTGATGTAGCAATGTGTAGAGAAATGAAAGCATTAATAAAGAACCATAAGCCACATGACAAAACCAAGAAAAGAGAACAAAAGAGACAAAAAGAACAGGAGGTTTTAGATCTCTTCATACAACAAGCAATAAAAGATCACAAGAAGAAACAATTGGAAGAACAGAAAAAGAAGATGGAAGAAAAGGTGGAGCGCCCACCTCCCTACGCACCTCCCTACCAGGAAATAAAAAAGCAAATGCCTATGGTAAGAGGTACATTAGAGGTGGATGGAAACTTAAGTGTTGTTGAAACTGATGAAGAGGATGATGAAGAACAACAAAGAAGAGAAGGAGAAAAGGAGTATGCTCACCAAAAAGATGATGAGCAAGGAAGCTATCAAGAGAACAATGGACAGAAAAAAACTAACAAGCCTGTACCAGTGAAGAAAAGGCTAACAGCGACCACGAAGACACAACAACAACAACAAGAACAAAGGGAAGAAGAACAAAGGAACTCACTGATGGACTGCTCCTATGTAAAACAAAGAAGACAAGAAAAAGAACGAAAAGGAGGAGGAAAAAGAAATCCATTATTGAACAATCCCTACTTCTATATGGGAGAAGCCATACAGGAGCTGAACAGAGCTGGAAGAGATGGTGACAATGAACCCATGACAAGAGAACAAGAAGAAGGTGGCGGCGTGGACCCATTCGATCATGAGCTGAACAAGCTTCAGGAGGCTGCAGAAAAGCTAAGTCTGGAAAAACAACAAAGATGCCTGACTGAAAGGGCTCGACACCTGAGAGGGAACCTTGAGGAAGAAGAGAATGAACATTGGCAAAGGAGAAGAGCACACTCAGCCAGCCCATTGGGAAGACACAGAAGAAATAGCTCACAGGAGGAATATAGAAGGGTCTCAGGAACCCTCCGACTTGAGAGAATACCTCCAGGGGATCCAATGTGGAGAAACAGAGAAGAGAGACAACTCATATCCCCTGCAGAGTCCTTGCCAATCCTGACACCATACCAAACAGGAAACCTGGCAGAGAATTGGGGTGATCTAAACCCCTTTCAAGCACAAGAGAGATACTCTCCAGGAGGATACAACTCAATGCTGCAACCGGAGGTCACATATGACTTGATAACCTCTGTATCCCAGGCACCTATGCTACAAAATAAGAGCAAGCAACTCCCCATTCTGATTAAGGGGGAACAAGCGCAATACATGCCCTGGGCGGGACAAGATTTAGAAGGACTTGTGGCTCGTCTACCAGACATACATGAAGGAGCTGGAAAGTGGATTCGTCTACTGGAAGCAGAAACAATGGGAAAGATATTGGTCATTGGAGACATCAAGGCCTTACTGGCAAAGAGTGTGGGAGGAGCCAAGACCAACGAGATCCTTGAGGATGCAGGTTTGAAGTCTGCAGTAGGAGGAACAAGGAAGGATGCCACCACCTTTGATCAGTACCGATCCATGATATGGAGGGTACTGAGGAAACACTACCCGACACAAATGGATCCCAAGCTACTGAAAGGAGAACAGTTGGGAGAAATGGAGAACCCTACCTCCTACATCCAGAAACAATTAAGAAGATGGAAAGAAGAACTGGAAAAGGATCCAGAAGGAGACATAGTGATGACAACACTCTTCAGAACTGCCATAGTGGAAGCCATGCCCTCAGCAGTAAAAGCAAGATTGGAAGATGTAGTGGGCCTGAACTCAAAGACAACAAAGGAGTTCTGTGACCATGTGGCTCATGCAGTGGAACAATATAGGAAGAATGAACAAAAACTGAAGAACCAAGAAAGAGAACTGCAAAGAAAATTGACTCAACTACAGCTAGAAGACCTGGCCAGCAAAAAGAAAAAAGTTCAAGCTACCCTGAAGAGTGGTGAAGACCAAACTGCAGTGATGGCCACAGTGAACATGTCAAGCCCACCTATGCAAGCTCCAGCTGTAATACCAGCACAGGCTCCAGTAATGGCAGCAGCGCCAGCATCAGTGCCAGCACCAGTCCCTCAGAACACATCTGCACCAATAGGAGGTGTGCAACAACCAAATACACCAATTGTGATCTACCTACCTGAACAGCAGAACAACAGGAACCCAGCTGAACAACAGCAGAGAGGAAGAGGAAGAGGGAGACAATTCAACAGTCAACAGAAGAATGGTCCTCCAGGAATGTGTTGGGGATGCAACCAATTCGGACACAACAAGAAGGATTGCCCAACCAACCCATGGCCATTGAATATGCCACCTACAGGACAAATGCAGCAACCATGGCAATACAATCCTCAGAGCCCCACATCAGGCCCCGTCAATCCATGGCGAGGCCCAAATCAAGGTTATTAGGGATGCCCAGAGAATCCTACGGGGAGAAGTCAGCTTCCAATGATATCTTCTGATGCTGATCAAGAACCTATGCTGCAGGTTAAAGTAGAGGACAGGATAACGCCAATGATGCTTGATACTGGGGCCACTTTCTCTTGCCTAAGCCCAAAATATGCCTCTCATCTCCCCAAGTCTGGCAAGTATGTCAAGACAGTAGGATTCTCGGGACAAACGCAGCTAATCCAAATGACGGCCCCTGTCACCATAAAAGTCAAAGACTCTGAAATAAAGATTCCAGTCCTAATATCAGAACAGACACCAGTTAACTTGTTAGGAAGAGATGCAATATGCAAACTGAAACTACAGATATGGTGCTCCCCAGAAGGAATATACATAGATGACAAAGGAATTAGACAGATGGTAGTAACAGAAGAACAAAACTCACAAGAACCACAGGCAAATATATATTGGCTAGGAAATCTGGGAAAGGAAGTAGGAGAAGCTATTAACAAATGGGGAAAATATATAAAAGAACAACTTAAAAATCCAGTCATGCCTGAAACTGAATTTCACTGCACAATGAGATATGACCCCACCAGAGACCCTGAGCTAGAAAAACAGTGGTTAGATCAGACCAAAGAACTGGAAATACCCTTAAATTCTGAGTATTTAGTAGTGGGATCAAAGGGAGCAGCCTTACAAATTGAAGAAAATAGATTTATCCAAAAATGGTTTAAGGTAGATAATTCAACTCCACATGTTACTTTATACATAAGTGAGGGGTGCCAACCTGAGGACTTAGGACCAATGATGTTACATGCAAAAGGGAAAACATGGGAGGCCACAGAAAACCCATTTATCTTTCAAACCACAGATATGATGTATCTTAAAATTCTCTGTCAGACTAAAATGAAAGGAATACCAAAAATGATAGTGGAAACTAGGGAAATGAAAAAAGAATTGAATTCCAAATTGGATGAATTGATGATGGAAATGGAACAAAAAGTACCACAAAAATTGTGGTCCAAACATGATACAGATGTAGGTTTAGTAAAATCTGCTAACCCAGTGAGAATTAAGACAAAGCTAGGTGTTCAGTTACCCAGAAAACAACAATACCCACTCAAGCCTGAAGCAGTGGAAGGGATTAGGAAAACAACTGAAGGGTTAATTAAAGCAGGGGTGTTAATTGAAACAGTTAGCTATTGTAACACACCCATTTTACCTGTTGAGAAAGCCAATAAGTCAAAGTGGAGATTGGTCCATGACCTAAGGGCAGTGAATGAGGTAGTGGAAGATTGGCCTGCTGAGGTTCCAAACCCACACACGTTGTTGACGAATGTTCCACCTGCTGCTAATTATTTCACAGTTATTGATCTCTGTTCTGCGTTTTTCAGCGTTCCTCTAGCGGAAGAGAGCAGACACCTTTTTTCCTTCACTTACCAAGGTAAACAGTACACATACACTAGGATGCCCCAGGGGTTCAAACACTCACCACATGTATTTAACCAAGTATTAAAGGTTGATTTAGAAGATCTGAGACTGGATAGCACACTGATACAATATGTGGATGATTTATTGATCTGTTCGACAACATTGGAACAGTGCCATCAAGATTCCATCAAAGTGCTCACCAAATTAGCAGAAGGAGGTCACAAGGCCTCGAAAGAAAAGTTACAATATTGTATGACACAAGTAGAATATTTAGGCCGAATTATTGCTCACCAGACAAAAGCAATCTCTCCAAGCCAATTAGAAGGGATTAGCAAAGCACCACAGCCCCAAACTGTGGGACAAATGATGACCTTTTTAGGTATGACAGGGTTTAGTGCTGATTGGATTGAAGAATATGCAATAAAAACAGCCCCATTACGGGCAATGATGAAACAAGCTGGTCATCAAAATCTTAGAGCAAAACTTGTATGGGATACTGAGGCACTGATCGCTTTTGAAACATTAAAAAAGGAGCTCCAAACTGCTCCTGCACTTGCTACGCCAGACTACGGTAAAGTATTTCATTTATATGTTGCTGATAGAAAAGATGGCTATGCTTCAGCAGTACTAATGCAAGAGACATGTAGTGGCAGGAAAAAACAGCCACTTGCTTACTATAGCACCAAATTGGATAGTGTAGCCCAAGGCTACCCGCCATGCTATCGGCAAGGCTTAGCAGCTGTATATTTTGCTAATGATAAAGCATCCACTGTGACAATGGGCTACCCAGTCATTATCTATACACACCACAAGGTGGCTGAACTGTTAGAAAAAGGAAGATTTGTCTTGACACAGGCAAGATGCCTTACGTATTCTAGCCTGTTAACATATCCTGACATTACTATCAAACGATGTACAACAACAAATCCAGCAAACTTCATCCCTTTGGAGGGAGAAGGAACCCCACATGAGTGTGTGACAGAATCTCTGGCATTCACTCGATTGAGACCAGATTTGGAATCAATTCCAATTTCTGATGCAAATGTTGACTACTTTGTTGATGGATCGTGTTTTAGAGATCATTTGGGGAACCATGCCGGATTTGCAGTTGTAAAAAGAGAAGGAGATGACTTTATCCCGGTCTTACTCAAACACTGTGAACAGCCATGCTCAGCACAATTGGCAGAATTACGGGCACTTACTGAGGCATGTCTATTGGCAAAAGATCAAGTAGCAAACATCTATACTGACTCTGCATATGCACATGGTGTATGTCATTTATTTGGAGCAGTATGGAAACAAAGAGGGTTCAAAAAGAGTGATGGAACACCAATCCAACATGGTGACCAAATTACTAAATTAATCTCAGCTATGATGTATCCAACTAGACTGGCTATTATTAAGTGCCAGGCACATAAGAAAGGCAATGATTTTGTAATTAAAGGAAATAATGCTGCAGACTCCTTTGCAAAACAGGCCTCAGGGTGTCAGCTGGCTGTGATGGCACCATCAGTTTTAATTCAACCAGTTCCAACTCTTGAGCACATAAGTGAAATGCAAAACAGAGCACCCCCTTATGAAGTAGCAATATGGCAACAACGAGGGGCAACACGAGATGCTAATGGACTTTGGCGCTCTCATGAAGGATTCATGATAGCTCCAAACCCACTGTTGAACATTTTAATCACAGATGCGCATGGGTTTGCCCATTGCGCAAGGGGGGAGATCTTAAAGAAAATAAAAAGACAGGGATTCTGGTCACCCTATATGCAACAAAGAGTAGATGAGTACTTAAGTGAATGTGAAGTCTGTGCACAAAACAATGTTAGAAGGGGAACAGCAACACCATTAGGCTCAATACCAGTTCCAGAGGGACCCTTCAAACACCTAGTACTAGACTATGTGGACATGATTAAATCAGTAAGGGGAAAAAGATACATGTTAGTGATAATAGATCGATTTAGTAGATGGGTGGAAGCAGAACCCTCAGCAGATCAAGGAGCTAAGACAGTAATCAGATTCTTGACCAGAGAGGTCATCCCAAGATTTGGCATACCATCCCAGATTAGTTCTGACAATGGCTCAGCCTTCATTCAAAGAACAGTAAAGACAGTAATACAACAGCTACGAATCAAGCAGAGGTTAGGCTGCATCTATCACCCTTCCTCCCAGGGTATTGTTGAACGTGCTAACGGCACCCTCAAGGCCAAACTCAACAAGATTTGTGCAGATACAAAACTTAACTGGGTAGATGCGTTACCCCTTGCCCTTATGAGTTACCGTATGCAAACTAACAGAGTGACAAATTTGACTCCCCATGAGATGCTGACAGGGAGACTCATGCCTGCCCCCCATTTGAGAGGCCCGTATGAAGGACCGCCCCTAGAGCAGCTTGAGACTGAAATAAGGGCCTATATGAGACAATTGACTTCCATACATGAAGCCATACATACTCAGGAGCAAAACAGGGGGCCAAGAGAGGAGGAAGAGGCACCCTGTCCAGTGCTACCTGGAGATCAGGTCTATTTGAGAGTTTTTAGGAGAAGATGGAATGAGCCAAGGCGAGAAGGACCTTATACTGTAGTAAGAGCAACCCCAACTGCAATCCAAGTAGAAGGAAGAACGACTTGGTATCATTTGAATCATTGTACTAGGGTGCCAAGGCTGAGACGGAGAGAAGAAGAGGCAGAGGGTGCAGAAGAAGATGCAGACCAAGATGCCCAAGAAGGGGAGGGGCCAGGGGAACCAGGTGAGGGACCTAGTAATGTTGTTGCTGAACCTTCTTCTAGGGAAGCTGAGCAACCTGAGATACAAGATGAGATGCGGGGACAAGATGATGCCCCACAAGCAGGTGAAACTGGGGAGGAGGGTCTTGACATTGATCCTACTGCTGATGTACCTGCTGAATCAGCTACCACTGACCCAGAGCCGTCAGGTGACCAATCTTCTGAGGCAGGACCCTCCACCAGTGAACAACCTCAGCCAAATGGATTCCTCACCGAACTCCAAGGTATTGACCTACCCACTGCAGGTAGTGGATCCCCAGCCAGTGACCTCCCAGGTCTTAGCCTCCAAGGAGACTTTCCCACCCTCAATCTTCAAGACCTTGAGGACATCATTGGAAGTGATCCAACTCAAGATGATTAACTCAACCCAAGGTACTGTTGTAAATAGATCTATAAGGAAACGAGCTGCTGACCTGAATGACACTGACTATGAAGGATTAGGGTATGATATGGCTTTAGAAATGCACAAAGAAAAATTGTTGGATATTGATTATCATAATGAATGGTATAAGTGGGCAGAATATACTGCCAAACAATCAAAGAGACAGACTTGCTTGTTGTGCTCGCCATCACCCTTGAAAAAGTTAACAGTGGTGCCTGATGAATATAGCTTTGCTCATTGTGCCAGATTTTATTCGAATCATTGTGTAAATATATCAGGGCGAGTTGCTCCTTATTGCCCTGCAGAGTGTCTGGCATTACTGGGAAGTAAATACTATCACAGGTACTATGAGCAAGAATATTGGGGAGATGAATGTAAAAAATTAGATGTAAGAATTGATCTAAGACGAAGAGAAACTCCCAAGAATTATGTTTTTGATCGAACTTTGATATATGAATGCTTCAACAAGTCAAAAGGGGATGTAGATTATGGAACCTTTCAAGGACAGTGTGGAATAATTTGGCATTTGGATAAAGACATGTATTATAAATCAGGTGTACATAAAACATATAGCGTAATATACGCTACAGCTACTGTAAATATTGACATGACAGTTATCACAACTATGGAAGCATGTGAAAATGCCACACTGGCCTTTCCAATAATAGATCAATTTGAAGCAATAGATGAAGCAATTGCTGATCATTTTTGGATATGTGGAGCCACCTTACCAAAAGGGTGGAAAGGGATATGTGCTAGAGTAAGACTAGCTCAATAAGTAACAATGATTGATTGGGACCCAGATGATGAAACACCAAGCCAGCATGTAGCTCCCGGACATAGAGCCAAAAGAGCATACAAACCAGATCCTAATGTGGTTATAGATGCTATAGGTCAACCTAGAGGTATACCACATGAATTCAAGGCAAGAGATGAAGTGAAGTCAGGATTTGAGTCTATATTTGTTTGGATAACTCCAAATAAGAATGCTGAATGGATTAACTACATTTATTACAATCAGCAAAGATTTATTAATTACACAGATGATGCTCTGATGGCTCTGGGAGAACAGTTGAAATACACTAGTAAAATGACCTGGCAGAACAGACAAGCGTTGAATTGGTTACTCGCGGAAAAAGGCGGGGTTTGCGTGATGTTTGGAATTGACTGTTGTACCTTTATCCCAAACAACACAGCACCTGATGGATCCTTTACCAGAGCCATGAAGAAGCTAAAGAGTTTGAGAACAGAAGTCACTGAAAATGCTGGAAGAGACAGAAAAATTGGAGAATGGTTTGACTCTCTTTTTGGCTCATGGAAAGAATGGCTGGTAAAGGTGGGAGTAATAGTAGCAGTTGCTGTTGGAATTTTTGTGTTGTTGTTCTGTTGTGTGTTACCTTTTCTCAGATCAATGATGGCAGGTGCAGCAGCCAAGCAGATGGTGAATGTGTCTGTAAAACAATCTGGGGTTGACATTGGATGCACCACGACAACTGGAGTGTATCCAATAGGTCCAGGTCTGGATGAGCTGGACGAATTCCCATGAAATGATCCCTAACTGGGGTGTAATGGAAGGGGTGCCACTTTTTTATTTTTGACCCTGAATTTAATGCTGTTTTTGATAGAGAGGGAGGTAGTCAAGAACATGTATTTTCTTTTGGGGCAAAAACTCAAGTTAGCATATCAGACAATGGGTAGAGTAGGCAGTTAGCAAGTGGGTGTTTTGTTTGTTATTTTGGCATAAACCCCCTTCCAATTTTTATTTTCATTTTTGTTTTTTCCAATATTATAAAATACCTGCACATTATTAAATATCACTTTAAAGAATGAGAGGGGACGACTAAGGGTCTGAAGCAGGTCATTATCCATGTTACGAGGTAATGCAACCAGATTTAAAGGGAAATGACAAGAATGTTTTCTTAAATTTCTTTTATTGCTATATTCATTCATTTACTCATCACTACTTTGAAGTTATAATATGCACTTGTTAACCTACTGAAAATTCCAAAGGAAGTCAAGAGAAGAAAGGATCGGCGAGCACCTCAGTGCTTAGCAGCAAGGGCTGACTCTACTGGTGGTTTAAAAACCCGCTGTCAGTCCCAACTCCAGATAGTACCCTAGGCAGGTCCAGGTACCTCTGGCAACGGTGGAGCAGCCCAGATAGCGCTCCAGGCCACCGGAAGCGCCTGAGAGTTCCTCTGGCATCGTGGGACTATATATACATATTTATATATGTGCATTCTACTACTGCCATCATTCTATTACTGTATGGTGTAATCACTGAAGTGCATTAATCTACTGATATAACCAAAGCTTGTGAATCAATTGAAATGTGAAGAAGTATCCCCCTAAAAGAAGGTTTTAGGTAGGGAGATGGGATCTTTTACTCCTCTCTAGACAAACAAAGGGGGGAGATGTTTGGTCTCATTCTCCTCTGGAGTGTGTCCCCATGGGAAGGTCACTTGGTAGAAAAAGATGGGTGACTATTTTTGTCACTAAGAAAGAAGAAGGAAACAGGCTGACCTATGAGGACATGCTCTGGGACAAGGGCATAGAGGTGGGGCTAAAGAGAGCCCCAAAGGGGGGATGTGTTGGGAAAATTCATTGATTATTAATGTATTACCAGTAGAGAATAGCTTGTATGAACAACACTGGAAAGCACCGGGTTTTCTGCACTGAGAGCATCAAGCGTAAATGAAATATAAGTGTATTCAATGCAAATTATAAAAGCAAAGTTGTGGAAAGTACCAAAGAAACCATTAAAACATGTTTTTTTTAAAAATATAGCGGTTGGCGATCCGCCACCATTAAAACCAAAGCTGAGGGGTACTCATAGATAATGGTGGCAAAACGCCAGGGTGGAGCAAAAAGAAAAAGATAGCTCATTGGTTCTGTAACGATAAGAAAAACATATAAAACGAGCTGATTAATACTGTCTAGATCAGATGCGATGCCTGATGAGAAGCTGACATCTCACTTTGTTGCCTGGCAATAAAGAATATCTTTTGGAGACCTGGAATTTCTGACTCTGAGAGCTTTTTTGAGAAGAAACTAGAATCATCTTAGAACACTGCAGACTGGCCACAACAGATTCACACTTGTGCGCTGTGTTGCTGATAAACTGGATGTAAATTACGTTCTGTTGCTTTGATATGAAAACAAACATAATGAACAATACACCCAAAGTACTTGATATTTATTTCCATTCGAAGGATGTGTGTATCAGTCAATTTTATTTTAATTAAAGACATGTTTTTATATATTTTTTATAAATATGATAACAATCACATAACCCATATAGAGATCACACTGTCAGAGACTTTTGGAATATTCACACATAATTTATAAACATAAAATCATGGTATTAGTGTTTTAAAATCAAACATTTTAAAAGAGATCAATACATAACGGTTGTTTAAACCAATAAGCTTTATCCTGTGTCGTCATCAAGTCGTTTCCCATCATGCTTTTAGTCAGCGCAGTCGGTGGAGAGCAACTGCGCTCGACTGCAGAATCCGACACGTCCGCCTCGCCCTCGCGAGAGGTTTTTGACACACGTCAGCATGACATCAGAGCAAGGCGGACCACCCTCGGACACATTTCTAACCAGCATGCATCTCGCGATGATCACCGGTGATCGGTTCTGCGCAGAATTTGCTCATCTCAAACAAGCCTAATGTTGGTGAGTTTTCTTTTTGATGATTTTGTGCCATGCCATGCCATGCCATGCCATGCCAAGTCTCATGCCAAGTTTCATGCCAAGTTTACAGTACAGGATTTTAAGCCCAATTTAAGCCCGATTTGCAAGTTAATGAGCTCGCTAACCGGTCAGGCTGAGATCGGGTGAAAATCAGCGGGTGATCAGTGCTCGCCAATCTTTACGTGTGAACTACTCGCTGACACTTTGCCGACACTTTGCAGATGCCAGACAAATATCTAGCATGCTAAATATCTGGAGCTGTCGGCCGACTCGATATCAAAGAATATACACTAACAAGAAGCAACACTCAATAGAACATTACATTGCAACACCGGCGCCCAGCAGTGGCCCTGCTTTTCCGCCATTATGGGGTGTAAGCGACTCGTGGTCCACTAGTTTCTATGGCAATATCAGCTGCTTTGTTAAAAAAAAAAAAAAAGTACATTAAACCTCCAACCTGAATGATGACAACACAGAATAAAATACTATCACTAGTGATCACCAAATCTTTTTAACAGTTTATTTTACAGACTTTGTGTTTAAGTCTTTCACTTTTTTTCACAAAACTTTTTGCTCTCTAGAAACCCAGTCAGTTTGGGTTAAAATTCTTTAAAAGATCTAGTATTAGCATTATAAATACTGCCAATTTTTCTGATGCATGTCCTTAATTTAATTTCATATGTTGGTATTAATTCAATGTTGGACAATAAATATATGAATATAACAGCTTGATTTTGCAGTTTTGTCTAATGTCCGTTAAAGCAAAAGTGTCAAATTGGGAATTATGCAATAACGGACACAGCAATGCATCATGTTTTAGAAGATCATTATGTTTGTAGCATGATCCATTAAAATGTACAATATAGCCTATTTCAATTTAAGACCTAGTGAATTGATACTATTATTACTATTACTCCACTAGGTCTGAAATATATTGTTTGCTACAAACATGATGATCTTAAATTGATTAATTATTAATGTACTATTAATAAATGTGTAAAGTTGCATAAAATGGAAATACTCAAAGTAGGCTAACTACGTTACCTCAGATGGTTGAATGGTTGAATTCCACAACTGGTAAAATAAAACATATATAAGACAATACAACATTTACTGTAGGTGCCATAAAATTTACTGATGATTTCATTTGAAAAATGTTCTTTTGCGCTTCTGATTTGGTTGTGAAATTCGCCGATTTTGGGTGCGTAAGATGTGAAGGATTCTATGGTCCAGTATCACAGTTCCTCAACAGACCGTCCATACCGGTGTGATGAATACAATCCTCAACTGGACACGACCACAACGCAGCCCTGAAGTATCAGCAGAGATAGAGTCAACTGGATCATCCATTGTGAAGGCCTCATCGACATGACAGCCAGTAGCACAGTTCCCCAACAGACCGTCCATACTGGCGTGATGAATACGATCCTCAACTGGATGAAACTGAAATAAATACTTTGATTGTTGCGATCCTATCAGACTTATGATAGCAACCTGATTGTAACAAAGCACTGTTCGCCAGAGGAGAACTGGCCCCCCGACTAAGCCTGGTTTCTCCCAAGGTTTTTTTTTTCTCCATTTTAACACCTATTTGCCACTTGTTTGCCACCTGATGTCACCTGATGGAGTATGGGTTCCTTGCCGCTGTCGCCTTTGGCTTGCTTAGTTGGGGACACTTGACATTTGATATTCAATAGTATTCTTGACATTTATTCAACAGTGCTTCTGATCTGCCTGCATTGACAATATTATTTAAGAGCTGCTGTGCAGCCAAATTATGTACCAGTTATCAATGTAAAGCTGCTTTGACAATCTGCATTGTAAAAAGCGCTATATAAATAAAGGTGACTTGACTCCACTTAGTATTTTCACCCCATAATGGCGGCTGCGCTACTGGAGAGCCATCTAGTGGCTGTTACCCAAAAAGTATCATAGTGTTGCCTCTTGGGTTCTATACTCTTTGTCGAAATCTTGTGGTGTCACATGTTGCGATGAGACAGCCAATAAAATATACGCTGATGTCTATGGAAGCAGCAATAACAAACCATTCAAATATAATTTGTTGATGTTTATTCATATCAGATACACATTGTGTAAGTAACTATAAAGCTCACTCTATTGTTCCAGTTCACCGGCCACATGTATTTCAGGAAAAATGGATGAATTCACGTTATATATTAACATCTCAAAAAAGTTTGGACAAGGCCATGTTTACCACTGTGTGGCATCCCTTCTTTTTATAACTTTTATTATAACTCTTTTTATTGTCTGCAAACGTCTAGGGACTGAGGAGACAAGTTGCTCAAGTTTAGGAATAGGAATGTTGTACCATTCTTGTCTAATACAGGCTTCTAGTTGCTTAACTGTCTTAGATCTTCTTTGTCGCATCTTCCTCTTTATGATGCGGCAAATGTTTTCTATGGGTGAAAGATCTGGACTGCAGGCTGGCCATTTCAGTACCCGGATCCTTCTTCTACACAGCCATGATGTTGTAATTGATGCAGTATATGGTCTGGCATTGTCATTGTCATGCAGCATTGGGGGAATTGGTGATCCTCTGCCCATCTTGACTTCTGAGAGACACTGCCACTCTGAGAGGCTCTTTTTATACCCAATCATGTTGCCAATTGACCTAATAAGTTGCAAATTGGTCCTCCAGCTGTTCTTTATATGTACAATTAACTTTTCCGGCCTCTTATTGCTACCTGTCCCAACTTTTTTTAGAATGTGTAGCTCTCATGAAATCCAAAATGAGCCAATATTGTGCATGACATTTCAAAATGTCTCACTTTCAACATTTGATATGTTATCTATATTCTATTGTGAATAAAATATACGTTTATGAAATTTGTAAATTATTGCATTCCTTTTTTATTCACAATTTGAACAGTGTCCCAACTGTTTTGGAATCGGGTCTGTATTTGAGAATCAGAATATCAGATAGTTGATGACATGGTGAGAAAAGCAATACAGGGTGGCCGGCTTGCCGCGGTGTGTCACGTGATAAGCATGAGGCGTCGTCATGTAAATAATAAGGGAATAAGGGAAACGTTCTAAAATAATAGTCGCCATAACTCAAGGTCAGCCAGAATGTTTTAAACTTATGTGTGAAAGGGTTATTTTAATTTTAATTAAATTTAATTCAAAATTTAATCTAATTTCCTCCCAACATCCATTTTCGAATAAAATTGTTGAGTGACAGTTGTCATCAGCTCGTGTAGTGTGTAACCTCTTGTTGCAGATAATTTATGTAGCGTGAACACCACAACAACTTCAAGACTCCACAGCGAGTCATGTAGTCTGAACAGCACAGCGATCTGCTGACGTTTAAAGTCTTAGTGTAAACTTGACTTTAGTTTGTTTTATTTTTGATCATGTGGATTTAAATAAAACCGCACCTTGGGTTCTCAACGCTTGCCTTCAGTGGATCTCCTTGTTACATTTAAACTGTACAGGGCATGTTCTAGATTGGGCTTTCTTCTGTGCAACTTAAATTTCACAGAAGTTTCACAGAAATATTTATATCAGAAATACTAAATATTAATCTGCACCCAGCCTGTTTTATATAGCTGTGTGCAGTTAAATTTGTATCGTGAAGCTGCACTAGAGAGCGGAGCGGATGAAGCACAGACCAATGTTTAGTCAAGTAAATGCACAGCAGTCATAACTTTTATTTTAGACTATGCTCCGTTTTGGACTAGGGATGGTCATTGCAAATACTGTAATGCAAATTGGCTGAGGGTGGGTACCAATGATGGTGAATTTAAATTTTACTGTAACTGTAATCAGAGCCATCGTGAGTGAGACAGTATATAATATTTGTTTGTCTTTCAATCAAATAATAGTTAACCACAAACTGAGCATTAATTTTAAAGTTTTTTTTTTTTTTTTTTTTGACAAGAACCGATTTTTATTCTACAGCCATTTTCAGGTAAACTGTGCAACTGGTAAAGTGTGAAACACATTTTCATTTTTGTGCTTGGATAATAAAATTGTTTACATCAGGGTATTGTACATTTCCTTTTGGAATAGAAATTTTTCAAAATGTTAAAGAATAATTATAAAATCATACACACTAGCAGATTGTGGGGTTGATGATGGAAACGGTGATGTTTCATAGACAGAAAACGTTTTGGAACCAGTAATAACCTGCTTTGTTTTTGTTTTCAGAAAAACATTTAATTTTACAAGTTTATATATACATTTTTGGAATTTGAACTTTTCAATTGCTTTTTCTCTAGATCACTTTACAGTGTGATGAAAATAAACTTTTCTTAAAGCATGTTGTATATCACTCCACTGGCACCTTTATATACACTGTGTTCCAAATTATTATGCAAGTGACATATCAGTAAGATTTCAGTACAATAAACATTCAGATTTTAGTTTTTCTAAGAAAATGTTTGTTTGTTTATTTATCCATGTCTTTTTAGATAACTGGTGTCAATCTCAGACAAAATAATTTGCCAGGTCAATGAAAACCCTACTTAGAGGTTGTTCCACATTATTAACCCTCAGGGGTCTTAGGATTTTTGGGGCCCTGGAGAAGTTTTGACATGCCCTGACATTTGTGCTTTTTTTAGTTGTTCATAAACATATTAATGACAAAAGTGTCATTACACTGTATGTTTTGATGTTGTCTGTATGTTTCACATGTCGGCAAATCAAATTTAATCGGCTAAATCGCCTGTGCGAGCAAGCTTTAACTAGTCTACAGTGCAACATTGATGCACCAAAAAACAATCACAAATTAATTTACAGAATAGAATTAGAACATAATATACAATTTTTATAAATAATAATAATAACAACTAGAATGTACATTTCCTGAAGAAAATGTGAATGGTGCTTGCAGTGGCAAAATTCCGCACCGGTTGCTAGGCGGTTGCTCAGGTACTTGGGGTAGTTGCTAAGATGTTGCTTGGCGGTTGCTAGGGTGTTCTGAGTGGTTGCTAGGCAGTTGCTATGGTAAACTGAGTGGTTGCTAGGGTGTTGCTAGGTGGTTGCTAGGGTGTTCTGGGCGGTTGCTAGGCGGTTGCTATGGTAACCAGGGTGGTTGCTAGGGTGTTGCTATGCAGTTGCTAAGGTACCTGGGGTGGTCAGTATGGTGTTGCTAGGCGGTTGCTAGGGTGTTCTGGGTGGTTGCTATGGTAACCTGGGTGGTTGCTAGGTTGTTGCTAGGCAGTTGTCAAGGTACTTGGAGTGGTCACTACGGTGTTGCTAGGCGGTTGATAGGGTGTTCTGGACGGTTGCTATGCAGTTGCTATGGTAACCTGGGTGGTTGCTATGGTGTTACTAGGTGGTTAGTAGTTGTCACAGATAGTTACTATGGAGTTTCTATAGAGTTCTTAGCATGTTCTCAGCCCACTTTAGCACTTAGCTAATCACTATTAACATGTAGCTATTCACTGCTAGCATGTGTATCATGTTGGAAGTCCAGATTGCTAGCATGAGTCAAAAGAGCCAACCGCCATGTCTCTACAATGCTCTGATGCAGAGATATAGGTCTTTCTAAATGGTTGCTAGGGTACTCTGTTTGGTTGCTAGGGAGTGGCTTGTCAGCTGCCAATGATGATACTCCAAAGGCTGCTGGCCAATATAAGTCAACCCCCATGTCTGTACGATATTCTGATGCAGAGATATAAATCTTGCAAAATGGTTGCTAGGGTACTCTGTTTGGTTGCTAGGGAGTGGCTTGGCAGCTGCCAGTGATGATACACCAAAGGCTGCTTGCCAGTATGAATGATATAAACCAACCCCCATGCCTCTATGATATTCAGATTTGAAGATATCCCTCTATACTTTGGGTTGCTAGGGTGCTCTAAATGGTTGCTAGGGCGTGGCTATGAAAGTCTTTAAGGGGATTTGTGATTGGCCGTTTGCTGCCCCGAGTCAAATGAGCCCAGCCTCATGTTCCTATGACACTTCTATCCAAAGATAATCCTTTGATCTTTTTCAATGGAAGTCTATGGAACTTGTTGCTATGGTGCTCTATATGGTTGCTAGGGCGTGGCTTGATAGCTTCACATTGATCCTGAAAGACTGATTGGTTGCCTGAGTGAAATGAGCCCGCCCCCTTGTCTCTATGACACTGTGATCAATAGTGAGTGAGTGAGAGAAAGGGTTCTAAGGGCCTGCGTGTGTGAGTGTGTGTGAGAAAGTGACAGTTGAAATTCAAATTTCTGAAAATTCCGCCACTGAAAGTCAATGGGACTTTTTTGGCCGCTTTTTCGTCCGCTGTGCGAACATCGTTGGTCCGATCGCTTATAAAAGTCATAGCCGGGACAAGTTACGCGCCGAACTTTTGTCCAGAAGAAGAAGAATAAGTATGCAGGAGAATAAGAATGGAGCTTTGCCTTTGGCAAGCACCATTAATAATAAAACGAATAATCATAATTCATAATTAAATTACATGGTTCAGAACAAATATGTGCAAATGCCTAAATTGCAGAAGAACATTCAAAACACAAGCCACAAATAGTTAAATTAGATAACCCAGAGTGATCAATAAATAAATTAAAATTAAATAAATTATTAAAATAACGAAAGTATAGCAAGAATTAACTGCAGAAACAATAAACGCTAAACTGGAGTGGCAGTCTTTTTAGCTAAACATGTTCACAGCATCCAAAAATCAAATTAGAACCGGCTGAAATATTTTGAAATCACTTGTAGCCTACCTGATTGGGAAAAAAAAATCCAGTCTTTCACGCGATCTGCCTGTGACCATTCCAGTTTTTTCAAATAGTGGGATAGTCAACTCGTTAACGTTGGCCGGCAGAAGTGCGCCACAGTGTTTGTTGTTGTTGAGTGGTAGGACATGAGCTGTTGGCACAACTTGCATCTTACTTTTTTTTGGATCATCTTTTACCATTTCAAAGTGCATCTAATTCCACACTTTAGATTTTATTATCCCAGACATTTTTCAAGATTTAATCCCTGCCGCCAAGATGCTCCTCTGTCGGTCACAGATCATGGAAAGTGAAACTAAAATCTGTCACAGGGGTGGTTAGATTTATACACGCACATTAAAACATATTTATTAAAAGCTTTCTTTTCACATTTTTATTTACAACATTATCATAATAGGCTGTAGGCTATATGTATTTGGAGAAAACCAATAGGTCTAGCCTATGTGAAATCAGATATTGAGCAACCACATATCTTGTTTCATAACACTTCTGCGACGATTCGACTGTGAGATTGGGTGTCGAATCAGGCTCCTCCTATCGAAGCATCAAATCATCGACTGTTCAGGGTTAACATGACTTTTAACACGAAACATGAATTAAACCTTGTGGTTACTTCTTAAGAAATTGATGAAGTTGACCACGCAAAAAACACATAGTGATATGCATAGAAAACTGTTCACTTATCTTAGATGTTGAATTTCAGAAGAATTCTGAAAGCGTGCTGCAAACTGTGCATATAGTGAATGCTAAATAGCCATTTAAATGTTGTGAGCTGCAAATGTGACATTAACCAATCAGCTTGTGCCAGGTAGTTAACGCTTAGGATATCATCGGTTTGCGTTAATAATGACCCATCAGCCTGTGCCATGTAGAGTATCACGACAGAACTAGGCATATATTAGGGCTGTCAAGGGATTAAAAATTTTAATCTAATTACATGATGTGGCGATCAATTAATCTAATTAAACGCAAATTAATCGCACATCAAATTTGGCTGAGAAATTACTCCCAAAAGATCATTTAAAGTCATTATTCTGTAAAGAATATAATAGATGTTACAAAAAGTAGCTTCAGCGAGAAATATTTGATTTGATTCAACAGAATTATTCTTTTGGACCATGAGGGTGAGTAGGGTAAACGTATCTATTAAGCTTACCAAAATCTATATTGAGACATTTTTAGTGCACAGGATATTGGTTTCAGTACAAGAAGTTATGTTAAAATGAAATATTAATCTCTCACACAATAATATTTAATTTTATTTTAAATGACAAAAGCATTTCATTTAAGATGTACATCATTAAATGCAAAAAGTCTGGCTGTGCTTATTGGGTACATTTTAAGCTCACAACATGTTTTATTAAAAATTCTTGTTTATTTTAAACAACCTTTTTAAATAACTGAAAAAAAGTTTTATTTGAAGTCAATCACAAAAAACAAAACAAAACAGATCACTAAAATCAAGCAACAAGGCATTCAATTTGATCTGTTATATATTCTAATTCATGACCAGTGTTTTGTTTTGCTCTATTTCTGCACTTCCGCGTTTGTCATGCATCAAGTCAGAGTTCACTCTTTCGCTGTAAATCATTCTGTACGGCCGCCTGTCAGAAGCTAGTTATTTTAGTTTTTATAGTTTTAAATATGGATATTTTTCTTACACAAATGCATTGCTTCAGAAGGCCCTTATTAACCCCCCGGAGCTGTGTAAATATCTTTTATTATGGATGGTTGCACTTTTTTGGGCTTCAAAATCTCATTTTCTATTTACTGTCATTATAAAGCTTGGAAGAGCTAGGACATTATTTAATTTAACTCCGAGTGTATTCATCTGAAAGAAGAAAGTCATATACACCTAGGATAGCTTGATGGTGAGTAAATTATGGGGTAATTTTTTGGGGGGTGAACTAACCCTTTAAGGCTGTGAAAATAAGTCATCAATCTTATTATAAAGATTAACTTAAAGTGACAACCATCAGTTAATAATTAAAGTCTATATTTTTTTATATTTAAAGTGTTTATGAAGTATTTACATAGATGTTCAATGTGGATGTGGTTAAAGGGAGCGCCTTTCACAAATGTCAATAATGTTCTCAAATTAAACAGTGAAATGTTCATAAAGTGACTAAGAGCAGCTTAGACTGATTTGGCTCAGGGCCAGCCAGTGCACACACGCTCAATCGTTCTCTTTCTATGGAACCTGTAAACCGCATTCACTGGCTCTAACTAGTGACAATAACTCTATAGCGGTTGTCCAGAGCACTGCAATTATTTCTTATTTAAACTACTACAATCAATTTCCTCACACATGATTTTCATGTCTGTTCTCTGCGTGGAAATTATTTATTCTGCACGGCTGCGGCTTCAGAAGTGCACGGCCATGCACGCGCGCAGCTTAGAGGGAACATTGGTGCTCTACTGGGTGGTTGCCCTGCACACTTAATAAACAGACTCCAGCTGGTCCATACTGCAGCAGCTAGAGCTCTTACTAAAACCAGAAATTATAACAATATTAGCCCAGTTCTGTCAGCACTGCATTGTATCCCTATTAAATTGTCTCTTAAACAAAGTTGTTTATAAACAACGTCTCTTCCACAAAGTGAGGCATACCGTTTATTAGGTAATTCAGAACTTTGTTTGTTTGTTTTTTGTTTGTTTTTAGTATTGGATCGGTACTCTGTATCAGCCAATACTGAATCCCAGGTATCAGACTCTGTTTTGGAGGCAAAAAAGGCATCTTCCCTAGTCGTCAGTAAACTCACTTTCAACTGATTGACTTCGACTCCTGGTCTTCACTGAGCATATTGGTCACTTTATGTTGTCTAAGTGTAATTCCCCTACACCATACTCATGATGTTCAGTCAAGCATATAAGCCACATTAAGATGTTTAGAAGTGTGATTTCAGGCATAGGAACAGATGAGTGTGAGAGAGCTCTCTGGATGTGCGCTCTCACATTAGGTTCAATTATACCCAAAGGTAATTATCCATAACATCTGTATTTCAAAATGAGCATTTAATCTTCTCCCGCTGTTAATGACATCCTCTGTGGCTGACGTTTGGCAGGAGTCCATTTCCACACACACCATCAGCCGACATGTATCCTGCTCTGTCAGAGTGTTTTACTACTCAGTTCTGTTCACACTGGCAAAAGAATGCAGACATTTAAGAATTGTTAACAGAATTGAACATCATGAACATCTTTCGGTTCCAGTGTTTTGTGGGTTTGAACCAGCAAACTTTTTAGAGAACAATGCTGAGTTTGAGCCACTATGCTACATGCGTCCAACATCACAACAGATGTGATGTGAGAAAATAAAATCCAGGATTGTTTTTACCCATGTCTCAAGTCTTGTTTATACTAATGCAGTTACTGTATAATAGAAGTCTATGAGGCAAGGCAATAAACATTTAAAGACAACAAGTTAGCAGTATGAACATGAGACTAATGTAATAGAATTGCTTATCCATACAGCACTGTTTACACAGACCAAACTCCACCAACAAGAATTACATCAGTAATGCTGAACAATTAACCAGAATATCACCTTCCCACCACTAAAAAGAGCTTTACGGCTTTAAGGAAGATTTCATGTAAGTGCTTTAACAAAACAAAATTGTTTCACATTCAACAGTGTACAAGTCAAAATTATTAACACAAGTTAACAGATGATGACTATTCATTATTGTATGTTGATACCTCATATATCTTATATTTATTAATTCTTTACTGTTATTAGAGGGTAAAAGAAACCCAGCTTTATTTAGTAAAAAGTACAAAAAAGTAAAAAAAAGAAAGAAAAAAAAAAGAAAATCACATGTAAGCATCTTAGCTATGTGTGAACCCTAGGTAGATTTGACCTCCCCTCATAGCGGACAAAAAAACACTGGTCTCACTTGAATGAGATTTAGGACAAGTGCAACTGCCACTCCTCCCCTCCTCCATTAACAGTCTAGCAAACACTGTCCGCAGTACCTGAAGGATTAATTAGCAATTATGCATGTGCTATTAAACAACTCCGGCTGTTTCTCTCGAGGCAAGATGCATACTGCTGGCTTTGGCATTCATTTCTGCCACAGAACACAATTCCAAATAATAGTGAATTCTTCATCTTTGCCCTAGTTTCCTAAACGCTTTTGTTCAAAAATGGTATGCAAACCCAACTCTCCCCCCATCCACCATCCCCCACCCCCACCCCCCACCTGCAATGAGCCATTCTGACCTTAAGTGCTTGTACTTTTGCAAAAAAACAAAAAAAAAATCATATTACTACTATTTATTAAGGTAGCCAGAAAATTGCTATGGGGATTCAGGATTCAAGAGTCAGGAGGAGAGGAAAAAAAATATATGTGCCCTTTTCAAGAGAGCATTTTCTGGGATGTTGTGTTCTGTGCCAAAGAAGGAGCACTTTGTCTGGCCTATAATCTCTTGCCTCCCTCCCTCGCTCTTAAAACAGTACTACAAAACAAGAGAGGGAAGAAAACAAAACCTGAATTATCTTGCAGCTTGTTCAGCTGGAAGACAAATTATTTCCTCTTGGTTAAACACTTTCTTAGGAATAAGACAGCAGCACAGTAATGCTTGGCTTAATGTACTACGCTATCTAAGACATGCTGTAAACTCTGGGAAACAAGAGTAGATGAAAAATAATAAAACTCTACTCTCAATTGACACAATCCAGTAAAGAGTTCCTTAAACATTTATAGTGGTTACCTCTCCTCTTGTCTTCAAGCAGATGATTCACTTTAATCATTTCCTTTAGACACTGTTTCTATGGGAACTATAAGCGATTGTCAGCGTGCATAAATAAAATCTCCATTTGAAATCCAGCCTCTGGTACTTCAATGTCTCAAAATGTGGAGAAGAGTGCATTAAAATATTGTGTTGGAAAAATCCAACAATGCCAGGCATCTTAGATCAAGGCGAGTATGACAATTCCCAATTCCTTGAAGTCTTTTTGCTCGAGTCAAGAGGAAGTACACAACGTTGATCAGCTGGATATTACAGCTCATTGGCAAAAGGGAAGGAGGCTACAGATGTTCACAGATACTAAAGCCTCAGTGCACTAGGCCATGGCTGATTGACTCTTCAAGCATGAAAGCTTTGCGAAGCAAAAACGATTGAATAGTAATAAATAAATAAATAAAAATAAATAAATAAACATGAAATAAATAGTTAAATAGACAAAATAATAGGTATTTATAAACAAATATTTATGATAGATTTCATCGTGAATATTTGAATCAGATAAATATCTGCTGGGTTACAGATATTTCATGTGTTAAAAACAACCTGATTTTTAAACAAGAAACAATAAGAAATTAAAGCTGCAAGCAGCGATGAAAGGGCCCTCGCACCCGGACTCACCGCCACCCGTTGGCCTAAGGAAAACAGCGAACAGTGGGCAACATGCATGTAAGCGAGTAAATACAGGAGAATTATGGCAAAATCATGTAAAAGTTCCACTCTTTAGGCCAGGACTTTTATCACTCATGTGAAGTTTGGGGCAGATCAGACATAGTACTGACCTGAGTTACAACAGCTTCCTCGTTCATGGCGAAACATCATACTTTGTCAGTCCGCCATGGACACGCCCTTCAAGATCTTTGATATTTAACATCTCAAAGGCCTTAAGATTAGACTGGCTATATATGATGTGCTTCTGGTTTAATCTCTCTGAGGAGTTAATCAAAGTGTAAAACATGTCATTTCCTGTTGCCCCCAGGTGGCGCTATGACTGTAACTGAATATTGTCATATAGATGTCTTCAGGTCAGGACTCTAATAAAACATGTGAAGTTTGGGGCAGATCAGACATTGTATGCCCGAGTTACAACAACTTCCTGTTTCATGGCGAAACATCGAATTTTGCCAGGCCGCCACAGACACACCCTTCAGTGAAAACTCTAGATCTTCGCAATTTAACGTCTCAAAGGCCTTTAGATTACACTGACCAAATATGATGTTGATCTGATTAAATCTCTAGGAGGAGATCGTTAAAGTACAACATGTGGAAATGGCAAAAATTGCCAAAATTTTGTAGAGAAAATTCAAAATATCTCACTTTCTGTTGGGTTTACAAATTTTGCACCCAGGGGCTTTTTTGTAGGTATTGGGCTGTTTACATCTGTCTACCGAATTTCATAACTGTACGTGAAACGTAGCGCAAAGGGCGCTTAATTGAAATTTTGTAGGTGGCGCTATCGAGCCATTTTGCCACACCTAATTCTGAAACCCATATCAGATGTAAATTTTCACCACTTCTGATGCGTGTGCAACGTTTCATGAGTTTTTGAGAACGTTTAGGCCCTCAAAAATGCGATTCATTTTGGAGAAGAAGAATAATTGGCTGAGCAATTACAATAGGGTCCTCACACCATCGGTGCTCGGGCCCTAAATAACCTACAAAATATCAATTACGCACAAACTAACAATGAAGAGTTGTGTTTTATTAACTAATGTTAACACAGATGAATACATACTTTAACAAATGTATTTCTCATTGTTAGTTAAAGGGATAGTTCACCCAAAAATGAAAATTTGGTGTTTATCTGCTAACCCCCAGCACATCCAAGATGTATGTGACTTTGTTTCTTCAGTAGAACACAAATGATGATTTTTAACTCCAACCTTTGCCGTCTGTCAGTCAAATAATGCAAGTGAATGGGAACTCTATTAATAAGAGTTGAGAAAACTTGCATAGACAAATCCAAATTTAAACCCTGTGGCTCGTGATGACACATTGATGTCCTAAGACATGAAACGATCGGTTTGTGCGAGAAACCAAACAGTATTAATACAATTTTTTTTCCCTCTAAAAATCCACTATGTCCGTTCATCACTTGGTTAGTGAGGTCTGATAGCGCTCTGACAACGGCAGTGATGTCTCACGCTTATACTTCAATGAGTGCGAGACATCACCGCTGCTGCATCACGAGCCACAGGATTTAATTTGGATTTGTCTATGCAAGTTTTTTTCAACACTTATTCATAGAGTTCCAATTCACTTGCATTATTTGACTGACAGACGGCAACGGGTGGAGTTAAAAATCATAATTTGTGTTCTACTGAAGAAACAAAGTTACCTACATCTTGGATGCGCTGGGGGTAAGAAGATAAACATCACATTTTAATTTTTGGGTGAACTATCCCTTTAATGTTGGTTAATACATTATGGGGCATTACTGTAAAGTGTTAATTGTTCATGAGGTATGTGCAAATTATGCTTAAAACAAGAAATGAGACAACAAAATGTACTGTATTCATGATATGTGATGTTTCAGGGCCAATAAAGGATGGTGACTGAGAATGTATAATAAAACTGTTTAACTGCATTTAGAGCTACTGTATAACACAATACGAACACTATTCAAGCCAGCACAGTTGGTGTCATAAGGGAACAGATTTCGGACACGCGCCCCGTTTTCAACGAAAACTCAAGATCTTTGCAATTTAACATCTCAAAGGCCTTAAGATTAAACTGTCCATATTATGATGTCGATCTGGTTTAATCTCTATGAGGAGTTAATCCCAGTGTAAAACATGTAATTTCCTGTTGCCCCCAGGTGGCGCTATGATTGTAACTGAATATTGTCATATAGATGTCTTCAGGTCAGGACTCTAATAAAACATGTGAAGTTTGGGGCAGATCAGACATTGTATGCCCGAGTTACAACAACTTCCTGTTCCATGGCGAAACATCAAACTTTGCCAGGCCACCACGGACACGCCCTTCAGCGAAAACTCTAGATCTTCGCAATTTAACGTCTCAAAGGCCTTTAGATTAGACTGACCAAATAAGATGTTGATCTGATTGAAGCTCTAGGAGGAGTTTGTTAAAGTACAACATGTGGAAATGGCAAAAACTGCCAAAATTTTGTAGAGAAAATTCAAAATATCTCACTTCCTGTTGGGTTTACAAACTTTGCACCCAGGGGCTTTTTTGTAGGTATTGGGCTGTTACATCTGTCTACCGGATTTCATAACTGTACGTGAAATGTAGCACGAAGGGCGCTTATTTGAAATTTTGTAGGTGGCGCTATCGAGCTATTTTGCCACACCTAATTCTGAAACCCATATCAGATGTAAATTTTCACCACTTCTGATGCATGTGCAAAGTTTCATGAGTTTTTGAGAACGTTTAGGCCCTCAAAAATGCAATTCATTTTGGAGAAGAAGAATAATTGGCTGAGCAATTCCAATAGGGTCCTCACACCATTGGTGCTCGGGCCCTAAATATAGCTGCGAGCAGCGATGGCGGGCTCAAGCCCAGTGGCACCGCCACCCCGGTGGCTTCAGGGCAACTGTGCACGGCGGGCAATAGGCATTTAAAATGGTAAAACATCAAAGGACTATGTCAAATTCACTCCACATTCACTGCACTACAAGGTGCCGCTATAGAGCCCCTCCTCCCTGCTCATTTTCAAAGGTTTACATGTGCCAAGTTTTAACATTATTCTGATGAATTTTGAAGCAAATCAGGTAAAAATAAGAGGGTGATCTCTTCTGCTTCCAGTTGGTGGCGCTATGACTTTGAATCACAATAGTCACATCCATGTGATCAGCCTTGTACAACGAAGACACAGCTGAAGATTCATCAAAATCAATTAATGTATGCAGAAGTTATAACACTTTGTTTCCCTTTTCTTGCTATTAATTCGTTGCCTCACCACGGCCAAACCGTTTGAGATATCCAAAATCCGTTTGCAATTAAACAACTTCAATGTGTTAGCAACAAGTTAAAAAAAAGCTTGGTGTAAATTGGATAAACCCTGTAGGAGTAGTAGTATAAAATTCATAGCCTGTTTTTAAAAAAAATTAACATTCAAACAAAAATAGCTGACTTCCTGTTGGTCGGAGCTAATGAATGTAAATTAGAAAATTGTCCGGCTTGATGAGAACAATATGTGTACCGAGTTTGGTGACTGTAGGAAAAATTAAAGATCAATATATGTATGCAAATGTTATAACACATTTCCTTTTTCTCGCCATAAATTCGTTGCCTCGCCACGGCCAAACCGTTCGCGATATCAATTGCTGGCAATTTTTCATCATCGATGTCTTGACTTCATGCTGACCGAGTTTGGTGGTGATCGGAATAATCTCCTAGGAGGAGTATATCAAATTCCAGAGCATGCGTTTTTCAAACAACCCATAATAGCTGACTTCCTGTTGAGGTGACGTATAACTTAGAGCACGAAAGTTGTTCGGACCGATGAGGTCTATATGTGTACCGAGTTTTAGACTTACATGTGCAAGCGTGTTTCATATATGGACCAAGTTTTCGGGCGCAATTCAAGGGGGCGCTGTCGAGCCCCCCTGCCACGCCCGGGTACCAGCCTTTGTACGGCTGTCATGGCCGCGGGTTCTGACACGTGTGCAAAATTTCAAGAGTTTTTGAGCATGTCAAGGGCCCCAAAAACCCCAAAAACGTAGTAAAAAAATAATAAATATAGCTGCGAGCAGCGATGACGGGCCAAAGCCCGGTGGCACCGCCACCCCGGTTGCTTCAGGTCAGCTGTGCACGGCGGGCAATGTGCATTTAAAACAATTAAACATAAAAGGACTATGACAATTTCAAACCACATTTACTGCAGCGGCTGATGCTCCTTTGATGACAAACCACAAAAGCCACATGCATGAGATCGTTTAAATTGAGATGACTTTCATGTCACAGAATGTTATAAGTCTATTTCAAATGAGTGCAGAATATCATCATAATCTGAAATGTCTGGGTTTTTTCTCATTGCCGGTTCAGGCTGCATGATTTTAGCCCCGATTTTAGCTCGCAGACAGGTTTTGTGAAATCGCAGACAAATGCCCGAAATCACAGGCAAATCAGTGCTCTGTTATGTGAGTGCTCTGTCACAGTCTCTCCAACCATTTCCTCCTCCATATTCTTTTATTTTTCTTGTTTTCGCTGCAAATCAGCACACAGGCCATTCGTATTGCAAGCTTCTTGCGGGTTACCGTTTTTAATAATAAACCCAGTCTCACTTGAGAACTCCGGTCTTGCATACGTGATATTGTGTTGTTTCCTTGTCACATCTCCCGTGTGTTTGGTTGTGAAATGTAGTTTGAGTGCCAGACAGATGTGTCGGCGATTCTTCCTATTCTAAATTCATGCAGTGTGAAACCTTCTGTCACCGATCCATCATGCATTTTGAACACAACAGCGACTGAATCGAAAGCGAAAGTAATGCAGTGTGAAAAGGACAGTGACCAGACTAGTTTGAAAATCATGCAGTCTGAAGTCGGCTTCAGACAACCCCTTTATAAAAATTCTAGACCAAATTATATACTGTTATTTGTGCAAACTCCACAATGCTCTGAAATAACTAATCCAGCCATAATGTGAATGTCTGTGATTGCTGATGTATAATCCTCACTCTTCTATTCATGTGTTTTTTGACCTCCATGAGCTGTTGTTTGTGCACCAATCTTATGCACCAAAAGCATGCATTCATTTAATTTTAATATGTGTGGTATAAGATAAAAAATAAAATGGAAAAATAATAAATAATAAATAGAGCCAAATCACAGAACCTGCAAAGACAATTTTAATGTCAGTCTCAGGTATTAATAAGGTTCATATCTTGAATTTTCTGCTCACTTATGCAAGTTTATTTTAAACAGCCACTTTCATAATCATAGAAAATTTTACTGAAACAGGGTTTTTTAATAAATTTGAATTATATCAGTAAATAAATAATTCAAAATTCTCATTGTAATTGTTAAAAATAAATAACTCAATATTTAAAAAAAAAATAAGACTGTAAAGCACACATATGCATACACAGAGAGAGAAAGGATATATATAGACAGTGTGACACAGACATAGACCCACACACAGACACCCCGCCCCCACCCACACATACACACACACACCTGAATGAGCCTGAGGTAATATGGGGGAGGACAGAGAGAGAGAGAGAGGGAGAGAGACTGAGAAGTTCATTTTAAACAAACAAACAAAACAAAACAAAATCTTAATTATGTCAAAGTAGTCTTTGATAATTTTTTAATATACCTGCACAAACAGTATAATTAAAACAAATTATTTGTTCTATATATATCAAAATGATTATATATATTTGACTTATCCAACCCTGTTTTAAAAATAGGTATATGCTGCCCTCTAGTTGTTACTCTATGTGTGACATTAATTATATTTGATTGAAAAATGGATTAATCTGCCTATTTTTAATTACACATGCTTTTTGAATTGGAAGGAAATGAATAAAATGTGTTTATTTAACACATCTATATTATTCTATATATAAATTAATTGTGTATAGTGTTTTTTTTTTAATGGAGAATATGAGTCATTCCGTTTACCTTTTTTACATTACTTCAATCTATTACCATGGCAAGACGGTTCGAGATATCCATTATCCGTTTTCAATTTAACATCTTCAATGTCTTAGCAACATGTAAAAAATGTTTGGTCTGAATGGAATAAACTCCCTAGAAGTAGTAATTTAAAATTCAGAGCCTATTTAGTCAAAAAATCCACATTCAAACCAAAATAGCAGACTTCCTGTTGGTCGGAGCTAATGACTGTAAATTAGAAAATAATCCGGCTTAATTAGATCAATAAGTGTACCGAGTTTGGTGACTGTAGGTTAAACTAACCCCCCCACTTTTGTCAAAAGGTGGCGCTATAGAGGCCCTGCTCCCCGCCCGTTTCTACGGTTTTGCCCATGTCTGCTGGTTGATATCGCTGATGTGTGCATTGAGTTTCATGCAATTTGAAGCATGTTAAGAGTCTCAAAAGCTTCCAAAACTAATATTAAAGTTTGATGCGTTGCCATGGCAACAGTGTTTGTGATATCACTATTCCCTTTCAAAGGTCTACATTCACCATGTCTTGACATTATTCTGGTGAAGTTTGAAGCAAATTGGATAAAAATAAGATGATCTCAAAGCATTTTGAAAGTGACACACTTCTTGCTATCAGTTGGTGGTGCTATAACTTTGACTCACAATAGTCACATCCATGTGATCGGACTACTAAAACCAACACACTCGTGAAGTTTCATAAAGATCAATCAATGTATGCAGAAGTTATAACACACTTCCTGTTTCCCTTTTCTCGCCATAAATTTGTTACCTAGCCACGGCCAAACCGTTCGAGATATCAAAAATCCGCTGGCAATTTTTCCTCATCGATATCTTGACTTCATGCTGACCGAGTTTGGTGGTGATCGGAATAATCTCCTAGGAGGGCAATATCAAATTCCAGAGCATGCGTTTTTCAAACAACCCATAATAGCTGACTTCCTGTTGAGGTGACGTATAACTTAGAGCACGAAAGTTGTTTGGCCTGATGAGGTCTATATGTGTACCGAGTTTTAGACTTATATGTGCAAGCGTGTTTCATATATGGACCAAGTTTTCGGGCGCAATTCAAGGGGGGCGCTGTCGAGCCCCCTTGCCACGCCCGGGTACCAGCCTCTGTACGGCTGTCATGGCCGCGGGTTCTGACCAGTGTGCAAAATTTCAAGAGTTTTTGAGCATGTTAAGGGCCCCAAAAATGCCTGAATAGTCGGGAAAAAAAAATTTAAATAAATATAGCTGCAAGCAGCGATGATGGGCCAAAGCCCTGTGGCATCGCCACCCCGGTTGCTTCAGGTCAGCTGTGCACGGAGGGCAATGTGCATTTAAAACAATTAAACATAAAAGGACTATGTCAATTTCAAACCACATTTACTGCAGCGGCTGATGCTCCTATGATGACAAACCACAAAAGCCACATGCATGAGATTGTTTAAATTGAGATGACTTTCATGTCACAGAATGTTATAAGTCTATTTCAAATGAGTGCAGAATATCATCATAATCTGAAATGTCTGGGTTTTTTCTCATTGTGAGTTCAGGCTGCATGATTTTAGCCCAGAATTTTAGCTCGCAGACAGGTTTTGTGAAATCGCAGACAAATGCCCGAAATCACAGGCAAATCAGTGCTCTGTTATGCGAGTGCTCTGTCACAGTCTGTCCAATCATTTCCTCCTCCATATTCTTCTTTTATTTTTCTTGTTTTCGCTGCAAATCAGCACACAGGCCATTCGAATTGCAAGCTTCTTGCGGGTTACCGTTTTTAATAATAAACCCAGTCTCACTTGAGAACTCCGGTCTTGCATACGTGATATTGTGTTGTTTCCTTGTCACATCTCCTGTGTGTTTGGTTGTGAAATGTAGTTTGAGTGCCAGACAGATGCGTTCCTATTCTAAATTCATGCAGTGTGAAACCTTCTGTCGCCGATCCATTATGCATTTTGAACACAACAGCGACTGAATTGAAAGCGAAAGTAATGCAGTGTGAAATACACAGTGACCAGACCAGTTTGAAAATCATGCAGTCTGAAGTCGGCTTCAGACAACCCCTATGAAAATTCTAGACCAAATTATATACTGTTATTTGTGCAAACTCCACAATGCTCTGAAATAACTAATCCAGCCATAATGTGAATGTCTGTGATTGTTGATGTTGTATAATCCTCAATCTTCTATTCATGTGTTTTTTTACCTTGTTACAGATCCCTTGTTCCCCTGGACTCCATTTTCCAGTATCCTCCTGTTTCCACACCTGCACTCACTTCCCTCGTCAGCTCCTCATCAGCACTCATCACCTGCACCTGGACTCTAGTGTCAGCACTCCCCATATATTGCACTCACTCCCTGCACTCCTGTTCCGTTCTCTGTTTATGTTAACTGCTAGTTTGGTGTACTCTGCCTTTGCTTTCATTAAAGTGTTATATGTTTGTGGAAATCCGTGATCTGCCTCATCTCTACACCACCAGCCGTAACAGAAGAACGGACCATAACGTTGGATTTTCACAAGAAAAAAAAAATGGAGACTTCCCCCAGCTCCTTGGCTCCTGCTCCTCCAACGCCTCTCACCCTGACAGCCAGCGATCGCCTTATCGGGCTCCTGCAGGTAGGTCGTTCGCTGGAGAGGTATGTGGAGGAGTTCGTTGAGATCGCTTATTTGTCTGACTGGCCTGAAGCAGTTTTGATCTCCCTGTTTTTGGATGGATTGGATGATGACACTATCCGTTTTGATGAACCTGTTTTTTGTTTCTCCTTAAGCGAAACTATCAATTTAATTTTGTGTTTAAATGGCTCCAAATTCTTTGTGGATAGGGTTCAGGATAAGTGTTGTCGTCCAGTCCATCTAGAAACACGGTTGGCCGGGCCAGTCAGTCAACCTCCGTCTTCCTCCGCATACCCCTCCAGCAAACTCCCTGCCTGCCCCATGCTGGACCCACATTCCTCTACTGGGCCCAGTAAGCGGAGGAGGAGGAAGAAAGCGGCTCCAGTATCTCCAGAGCCCGCTCCAGTATCTCCAGAGCCCGCTCCAGTATCTCCAGAGCCCGCTCCAGTCCCCACAGAGCCAGCTCCAGTGCCTGTGGGGATCTTAATTGTATTTGAGGGAATGAACTGGCCCTCAGCTCCAGCCGCCGCCTACGAGCCCTCAGCTCCAGCCGCCGCCTCCGAGCCAAGTTCTCCAGTCTCCGCCGAGCCAAGTTCTCCAATCTCCGCCGAGCAAGGTTCTCCAGTCTCCGCCGAGCAAGGTTCTCCAGTCTCCGCCGAGCAAAGTTCTCCAGTCTCCGCCGAGCATGTTTCTCCAGTCTCCGCCGAGCAAAGTTCTCCAGTCTCCGCCGAGCCAAGTTCTCCAGTCTCCGCCGAGCAAGCCGCTTCAGTCTGCGCCGAGCAAGCCGCTCCAGTCTCCGCCGCCGAGCAAGCAGCGCCAGTCTCCGCCGCCGAGCAAGCAGCGCCAGTCTCCGCCGCCGAGCAAGCAGCGCCAGTCTCCGCCGCCGAGCAAGCAGCGGCAGTCTCCGCCGCCGAGCAAGCAGCGCCAGTCTCAGCCGCCGCCGAGTCAGCCGATCCAGCCGCCGCCGAGCTTACTGCCCCTATGAACTGTGTTTCTGAACCCGCCAGCTCTAAGACTGTTTTCCCTCCCTGCCTCCCTCTCCCACCTCCATCCATTTATGTTTACACGGAACCTCCACCTCAAGCCCCCTCGCCCAGATCTCCACCTCGGACCTCTGGGCGATTACCTACACCCCGGCTCCAACCTCCCTCTGCTCCACTGTTACCCATCAGTCCACCAGCGTCACCAGTATCCATCCTGCCTCCACTCACACCTTGTGCACTCGTCAGCCTGCCCTTCCCTCTGGACTACACTCCTCCGTCTCCGCTCCGTCACTCCGTCCCTCAGTTTCAGTTGGCTTCCTCACTCCCCCCGGTGTTCTTTTTGTTGGCTGTCCTACTGCTTCCACTGCGGCCTTCTGGAGTCCCGGCTGCGCTTCGGTCGGCAGAGCCTTTGGTTCCGCCATCTCCCGCCGGTCCTTCTGCGCCGACTGGGCTTGACGGCGTGAGGACTTCAGCTCCTGACCCACCATGGCCGCCTTCGGCTCCTGACCCGCCATGTCTGCCCGCTGCATGTCTGCCCGCTGCACCTGACCCACCATGGCTGCCCGCCGCACCTGACCCGCCATGGTCACCTTCGGCTCCTGACCCGCCATGGTTTTTGGACCTGCCCTGGAGACCTCCACTCCAGTCTACTCCTCCCCCTGCTCCGGTTTGAGGTCTCCAGTGCGCCCGCCCTGGTACTGTTACAGATCCCTTGTTCCCCTGGACTCCATTTCCCAGTATCCTCCTGTTTCCACACCTGCACTCACTTCCCTCGTCAGCTCCTCATCAGCACTCATCACCTGCACCTGGACTCTAGTGTCAGCACTCCCCATATATTGCACTCACTCCCTGCACTCCTGTTCCGTTCTCTGTTTATGTTAACTGCTAGTTTGGTGTACTCTGCCTTTGCTTTCATTAAAGTGTTATATGTTTGTGGAAATCCGTGATCTGCCTCATCTCTACACCACCAGCCGTAACAGACCTCCATGAGCTGTTGTTTGTGCACCAATCTTATGCACCAAAAGCATGCATTCATTTAATTTTAATATGTGTGGTATAAGACAAAAAATTAAATGGAAAAATAATAAATAATAAATAGAGCCAAATCACAGAACCTGCAAAGACAATTTTAATGTCAGTCTCAGGTATTAATAAGGTTCATATCTTGAATTTTCTGCTCACTTATGCAAGTTTATTTTAAACAGCCACTTCCATAATCATGTGAAATTTTACTGAAACAGGGTTTTTTAATAAATTTGAATTATATCAGTAAATAAATAAATCAAAAATTCTCATTGTAATTGTTAAAAATAAATAACTCAATATTTAGAAAAAAATAAGACTGTAAAGCACACATATGCATACACAGAGAGAGAAAAAGATATATATAGGCAGTGTGACTTCATGCGTGTATCTCCGCTGCCTGCTCATAGAGACATTTATTATAAAGCACATTTGAGGAAAATTGGGTTGTTGTAGCTTGTTGTCTAGGTTACTATGATTGGAAGTAGCTGCATTTGTGTTTTAACAACATTTAGCTAACGAGTTATTAATCCGGGAAGCTCGAATCTGTGAATATATTGCCAACTGAACTGCTTGACATAAGCACTGACTGCATTTCTTCATTTTTGAGTCCAAGTTCAAACTCTATGAGCCGCGCATTATTTGTGTGCATTATTAACGTATGTTACTAACTGAAACACTACTGCCAGCCAGCGGGACATTAAACAGGAAGTGTTCGTCCGAGCTCACAGCAAGGGAACGATTATAACTTTGCGAGGGAACGCAAAACATCTTTGCGAGAGAACGCAATCTTTGCGAGGGAACGCAAAACATCTTTGCGAGGGAACGCAAAACATCTTTGTGAGGGAACGCAAAACATCTTTGCGAGGGAACGCAAAATATATAAAAAAAAAAAAATCCTCCCATCCCAAATTTTTTTCCACCACCACGTAAAATTTCCTTCCTTCCCATTTTTTTTTTTTTACCACCATGTCCCTTTAGGGGCTCCGTAACAAACAGTATAATTAAAACAAATTATTTGTTCTATATATATCAAAATGATTATATATGTTTGACTTATCCAACCCTATTTTAAAAATAGGTATATGCTGCCCTCTAGTTGTTACTCTATGTATGACATTAATCATATTTGATTGAAAAATGGTTTAATCTGCCTATTTTTAATTACACATGCTTTTTGAATTGTAAGAAAATGAATAAAATGTGTTTATTTCAAACATCTATATTATTCTATATATAAATTAATTGTGTATAGTGTTTTTCTTAATAGAGAATATGAGTCATTCCGTTTACCTTTTTTACATTACTTCAATCTATTACCATGGCAAGACGGTTCGAGATATCCATTATCCGTTTTCAATTTAACATCTTCAATGTCTTAGCAACATGTAAAAAATGTTTGGTCTGAATGAAATAAACTCCCTAGAAGTAGTAGTTTAAAATTCAGAGCCTGTTTAGTCAAAAAATCCACATTCAAACCAAAATAGCAGACTTCCTGTTGGTCGGAGCTAATGACTGTAAATTAGAAAATAATCCGGCTTAATTAGATCAATAAGTGTACCGAGTTTGGTGACTGTAGGTTAAACTAACCCCCCCACTTTTGTCAAAAGGTGGCGCTATAGAGGCCCTGCTCCCCGCCCGTTTCTACGGTTTTGCCAATGTCTGCTGGTTGATATCTCTGATGTGTGCAATGAGTTTCATGCAATTTGAAGCATGTTAAGAGTCTCAAAAGCTTCCAAAACTAATATTAAAGTTTAATGCGTTGCCATGGCAACAGTGTTTGTGATATCACTATTCTTTTCAAAGGTCTACATTCACCATGTCTTGAAATTATTGTGGTGAAGTTTGAAGCAAATCGGATAAAAATAAGATGGTGATCTCAAAGCATTTTGAAAGTGACACACTTCTTGCTGCCAGTTGGTGGCGCTATAACTTTGACTCACAATAGTCACATCTATATGATCAGACTACTACAACCAACACACTCCTGAAGTTTCATAAAGATCAATATATGTACTATGTGATCAGACTACTACAACCAACACACTCCTGAAGTTTCATAAAGATCAATATATGTATGCAGAAGTTATAACACACTTCCTGTTTCCCTTTTCTAGCCATAAATTTGTTGCCTCGCCACGGCCAAACCGTTCGAGATATCAAAAATCTGCTGGCAATTTTTCATCATCGATGTCTTGACTTCATTGTGACCGAGTTTGGTGGCGATCGGATTAATCGTCTAGGAGGAGTATATCAAATTCCAGAGCATGCGTTTTTCAAACAACCCTTAATAGCTGACTTCCTGTTGGCGTGGCGTTTAACTTAGAGTACGAAAGTTGTTTGGCCCGATGAGGTCTATATGTGTACCGAGTTTTATACTTGTATGTGCAAGCGTGTTTGATATATAGACCATGTTTTCGGACCCCATTTAAGGGGGCGCTGTCGAGCCCCCCTGCCACGCCCCGGTACCAGCTTCTGCCCGGCCCTGTTGGCCGCGGATTCCAATGTGTGTGCAAATTTTCAAGAGTTTTCGAGCGTGGTAAGGGCCCCAAAAATGGCCGAATAGTCGAAAAAAAAATAAAATAATAATCCTAAAGAAAACAATAGGGCCTTCAGCCCCTTAATATAGCTGCGAGCAGCGATGGCGGGCCAAAGCCCGGTGGCACCGCCACCCCGGTGGCTTCAGGGCAACTGTGCATGGCGGGAAATGGGCATTTAAAACAGTTAAACATAAACAGACTATGTCAATTTCACACCACATTTACTGCAGCAGCTTTTACTTCAGCCAAGTTTTTAGTGTTTTTGGTCCAAACAGCATATTATTAACTTTGAACAATTTCAATTGCCAGAAGACTGCTATTACACTACAATTTTCCACTTTAGATCAAGTTTTAGAATAACAAATATTTTCTTACATATATTTCCCTGTCAGCTTGCCTCCTTTTAGATGAAAAATACATGTTTTTAAATTTTTTTACTCCTACTGCCAATACCTTATTAAATTCATACACATATTTCTTTCAAACCATATTAAGGCTGTGCACTATAAGTAAATGTTGTGTTATACCAAACTATTATTTTAAAATTGATTATATCATAATATTTACAAATAAATAACTACACACAAAATATTGCATTGTACCCTAAACAATGCAATTTTATTTTCCAAGTTTTACAGTACACTAAAACTCATGCAATGAAAACATAGAATCAATCAGCTTTATTCAGTGCCTAACACAGCTATTTTGTAATTCAAACTTAGAAAAAGACAAAGACTGACAGTTTTTTTTTTTTTTTATCTTTTTACTGATCTGAAATATAGTACCTTCATTTTGAATTAATTCAGGTTCAATTACTAAACATTCAATAGTAATTTAATTTAAATCAAACAATGAGTGCAAAATATCATCCTACTCTGCCATGTCTGTTTTTTCTCAGACAAACCCTAAAAACTTCTAGAGTAAATTACATACTGTTATTTGTGCAAACTCCACCGTGCTCTGAGAAATCTAATTTAGCCTTAATGCGAATGTCTGTGATTGCTGATGTTGTATCCACCTTATTCCAACGCCCCATGACGCTTTGCACGAATTATGGGAGTAATTTATGTTAAGCTGTAAACAGTCAGTGATAGACACTATGAACACAGTAATGCGTTTTATTTTTAAACTGGGTACAATGAGATGACATTATTCTACTCACCCTTCAACCAACAAACAATAAATGGACATTTAAAAGTGTGAAAGCATCAACAAGGTAATTTCAACAGGCCATGAAAAGGTATGATTCTTTCCACAGCAATAACGGATGAGTTGAACATATGCTATAGTGATATATATGCATTATGTAATACGTTGCCTTAATAAAAATGTTCATGAACTTCAGCATTGTGTGATACTATTTCAGAGTGATTTCCATTTTAATAAATTGTATTTACCTGTGAAACAAACCTGGAAAGAGACGTGAGGCTTTGAGGAGATTCTTTGTGCATTCCAGTGAATTATTAATGGGATGTATTGTAAATTATATAGAAAGAACAGACCACAAATGTGCAGTATATGCTGTCCTTTTTCATACTATTACAGCAGTATGCAAAGAGACAAAATAAAATATTCTGAAGGATAGAAAGCAGCTGCTGAAAAAGGTATACATCTGCTGTGTATTGACTTTACACTGATGAAGTTTGAAGCAAACCAGGTAAAAATAAGAGGGTGATCTCAAAGCATTTCAAAAAGTGATACACTTCCTGCTGCCAGTTGGTGGCGCTATAACTTTGACTCACAATAGTCACATCCATGTGATCAGACTACTACAACCAACACACTTGTGAAGTTTCATAAAGATCAATATATGTATGCAGACGTTATAACACATTTCCTGTTTCCTTTTTCTCGCCATAAATTCGTTGCCTCGCCACGGCCAAACCGTTCGAGATATCAAAAATCCGCTGGCAATTTTTAATCATCAATGTCTTGTCTTCATGCTGACTGAGTTTGGTGGCGATCGGATTAATCGTCTAGGAGGAGTATATCAAATTCCAGAGCATGCGTTTTCAAACAACCCGTAATAACTGACTTCCTGTTGAGGTGGCATTTAACTTAGAGTACGAAAGTTGTTCAGCCCGATGAGGTCTATATGTGTACCGAGTTTTATACTTGTATGTGCAAGCGTGTTTGATATATAGACCAAAATTTCGGACCCCATTCAAGGGGGCGCTGTCGAGCCCCCCTGCCATGCCTGGGTACCAGCTTCTGTCCGGCTGTAATGGCCGCGGGTTCTGACTCGTGTGCAAAATTTCAAGAGTTTTTGAGCATGTCAAGGGCCCCAAAAACCCCAAAAACATAGAAAATAATAATAATAATAATAATAAATATAGCTGCGAGCAGCTATGGCGGGCCCAAGCCCGGTGGCACCGCCACCCCGGTGGCTTCAGGGCAACTGTGCACAGCGGGCAATAGGCACTTAAAACGGTTAAACATCAAAGGACTATGTCAAATTCACTCCACATTTACTGCACTACAAGGTGCCGTTATAGAGCCCCTCCTCCCTGCCCATTTTCAAAGGATTACATGTGCCAAGTTTTAACATTATTCTGATGAATTTTGAAGCAAATCAGGTAAAAATAAGAGGGTGATCTCAATGTATGCTGAAAGTGACACATTTTCTGCTTCCAGTTGGTGGCGCTATGACTTTGAATCACAATAGTCAAATCCATGTGATCAGCCTTGTACAACGAAGACTAAGCCAAAGTTTCATCAAAATCAATTAATGTATGCAGAAGTTATAACACTTTGTTTCCCTTTTCTTGCCATAAATTCGTTGCCTCGCCACGGCCAAACCGTTTGAGATATCCAAAATCCGTTTGCAATTAAACAACTTCAATGTGTTAGCAACAAGTTAAAAAAAGCTTGGTGTAAATTGGATAAACCCTGTAGGAGTAGTAGTATAAAATTCATAGCCTGTTTTTTCAAAAAATTAACATTCAAACCAAAATAGCTGACTTCCTGTTGGTCGGAGCTAATGAATGTAAATTAGAAAATTGTCCGGCTTGATGAGAATAATATGTGTACCGAGTTTGGTGACTGTAGGAAAAACTAACCCCCCACTTTTGTCAAAAGGTGGCGCTACTGAGCCCCTCCACCACGCCCATTTCTATGGCTTTGTCCATGTCTACTGGTTGACAATATTGATGTGTGTGTCGAGTTTCATGCAATTTGAAGCATGTTAAGAGCCTCAAAAACACTCAAGAATATTATTACAGTTTGACCTGTTGCCATGGCAACAATATTTCAAATATCAAAAATCCTGTCATAGGTCTACATCTGCTGTGTATTGACATTACACTGATGAAGTTTGAAGCAAATCAGGTAAAAATAAGAGGGTGATCTCAAAGCATTTTAAAAGTGATACACTTCTTGCTGCCATTTGGCGGCGCTATAACTTTGACTCACAATAGTTACATCCATGTGATCAGACTACTACAACCAACACACTCCTGAAGTTTCATAAACATCAATCAATGTATGCAGAAGTTATAACACATTTCCTGTTTCCCTTTTCTCGCCATAAATTCGTTGCCTCGCCACGGCCAAACCGTTTGAGATATCCAAAATCCGTTTGCAATTAAACAACTTCAATGTGTTCGCAACAAGTTAAAAAAAGCTTGGTGTAAATTGGATAAACCCTGTAGGAGTAGTAGTATAAAATTCATAGCCTGTTTTTTCAAAAAATTAACATTCAAACCAAAATAGCTGACTTCCTGTTGGTCGGAGCTAATGAATGTAAATTAGAAAATTGTCCGGCTTGATGAGAATAATATGTGTACCGAGTTTGGTGACTGTAGGAAAAACTAACCCCCACTTTTGTCAAAAGGTGGCGCTACTGAGCCCCTCCACCACGCCCATTTCTATGGCTTTGTCCATGTCTACTGGTTGACAATATTGATGTGTGTGTCGAGTTTCATGCAATTTGAAGCATGCTAAGAGCCTCAAAAACACTCAAGAATATTATTACAGTTTGACCTGTTGCCATGGCAACAATATTTCAAATATCAAAAATCCTGTCATAGGTCTACATCTGCTGTGTATTGACATTACACTGATGAAGTTTGAAGCAAATCAGGTAAAAATAAGAGGGTGAGCTCAAAACATTTCAAAAAGTGATACACTTCCTGCTGCCAGTTGGTGGCGCTATAACTTTGACTCACAATAGTCACATCCATGTGATCAGACTCCTATAACGAACACACTCGTGAAGTTTCATAAAGATCAATATATGTATTAAGACGTTATAACACATTTCCTGTTTCCTTTTTCTCGCCATAAATTCGTTGCCTCGCCACGGCCAAACCGTTCGAGATATCAAAAATCCCCTGGCAATTTTTAATCATCAGTGTCTTGACTTCATGCTGACCGAGTTTGGTGGCGATCGGATTAATCGTCTAGGAGGAGTATATCAAATTCCAGAGCATGCGTTTTTCAAACAACCCTTAATAGCTGACTTCCTGTTGGCGTGGCGATTAACTTAGAGCGCGAAAGTTGTTCGGCCCGATGAGGTCTATATGTGTACCGAGTTTCATACTAATACGTGCAAGCATGTTTAATATATGGACCAAATTTTCAGACTTTTTTCAAGGGGGCGCTGTCGAGCCCCCCTGCCACGCCCGGGTACCAGCCTCTCCGGCGTCCTAATGGCCGCGGATTCCAATGTGTGTGCCAATTTTCAAGAGTTTTTGAGCATGTTAAGGCCCCCAAAAAGCCCCGGAAGACGGAAAAAAAAAATAATAATAATAATAATCCTTAGAAGAACAAGAGGGCCCTGCGCGAATTTTCGCTTGGGCCCTAATAATCCTTAGAAGAACAAGAGGGCCCTGCGCGAATTTTCGCTTGGGCCCTAATAATCCTTAGAAGAACAAGAGGGCCCTGCGCGAATTTTCGCTTGGGCCCTAATAATCCTTAGAAGAACAAGAGGGCCCTGCGCGAATTTTCGCTTGGGCCCTAATAATTCTAAAGAAAACAAAAGGGCCTTCAGCCCCTTGGGCTTTGGCCCTAATAATCCTAAGGAAAACAAAAGGGCCTTCAGCCCCTTACAGGGCTTGGGCCCTAATAATAATAATAATCCTTAAAAGATCAAGAGGGCCCTTCGCCATTTCATTGGCTTGGGCCCTAATAATAATCCTTAGAAGAATAAGAGGGCCCTTTGCCATTTCATTGGCTTGGGCCCTAATAATCCTTAGGGGATCAAGAGGGCCCTGCGCTAATTTTCACTTGGGCCCTAATAATAATAATAATCCTTAGAAGAACAAGAGGAAATTCTTCTTTCTGAAGAAGAAGAAATATAGCTGCAAGCAGCGATGGCGGGCCCAAGCCTGGTGGCACCGCCACCCCGGTGGCTTTAGGGCAACTGTGCACAGCAGGCAATAGGCATTTAAAACGGTAAAACATCAAAGGACTATGTCAAATTCACTCCACATTTACTGCACTACAAGCTGGCACTATAGAGCCTCTCCTCCATGCCCGTTTTCAAAGGACTACATGTGCCATGTTTTAACATTATTCTGATGAAGTTTGAAGCAAATCGGGTAAAAATAAGAGGGTGATCTCAAAGCATGCTGAAATTGACACACTTTCTACTGCCAGTTGGTGGCGCTATAACTTTGAATCACAATAGTAACATCCATGTGATCAATCTTGTACAATGAACACAGAGCCGAAGAGTCATCAAAATCATTTAATGTATGCAGAAGTTATAACACCTTGTTTCCCTTTTCGTGCCATAAATTTGTTGCCTCGCCACAGCCAAACCGTTTGAGATATTCAGAATCTGTTTGGTGACTGTAGGACAAACTAACCCCCCCCCACTTTTGTGAAAAGGTGGCACTACTGAGCCCCTCCACTACGCCCGTTTCTATGGCTTTGTCCATGTCTACTGGTTGACAATATTGATGTGTGTGTCGAGTTTCATGCAATATGAAGCATGTTAACCCTCTGGAGTCTGAGGCTGATTTGGGTCTTGGAGAAGTTTTGACATGCCCTGACATTTGTGCTTTTTTCAGTTGTTCATAAACATTTTAATGGAAAAAGTGTCATTACACTGTATTCAGCACAAACTACGCTACAATAATATGTGAGGAACATGTATGTACATGTTTGTGTTTTTGAAGGAATAACAGTTATGCGTGGTTATTGAAAAAACAAAAAACTTAAGTCACTGAAACAAGGCCAAAAAAAGTATATTAAAACTGTGTTCACAATACTTGAGGGTATTGGAGGTTGTAGACTAGAGTTTTTGCTTCAAAATTATGTAAAAATTATGCTGCCTACTCCTTCATATAAAACAATATATTGATTTAATTTTTGTAAGACACTTTTTGCTAAGAAACACAGTATGCGAGGAGCCGTGAATCACCACTGAAAATGGGCCATTCTCACCTGAGAAGACGAAAGATTTGGATAGTAATGAGCTGAAATGACTTGCATATTAATGAGGCATTTCAGTCAGGTAGGCTGTTAAAAAAACCTTCTGTGATGTCTCAAGCTCATTATGATATATGAAACATACAGAAAAATATTATTACAATATAAAGTAATGGTTTTATATTATACTTTAAAATATAATGTATTTCTGTGATGCAAAGAGTCTGAATATAGGCTTTTAGTTTAAAAGCATGCACATTTGGAGAAATATTGGATTCTCATATGTTTGTCAATTTTCTATACAGAGGAATTATTTTTATTTAATATTCACTGTCATTACTATGAGCGCTGGTGTTTTCAATTCATCCTTGATGTCGGAGGGTGCTCTGTGCATTTTTAGTCCACAAATTCATCTAAAAGAAAAAGAGGCTATTCCATGAATGGAGTTTCCAATTCATACTGCAGCCGGAGGGCGCTAAAGAAACAAAAACTCATCTAAACTTCATCTATAGAAAAAAGGAAAACAGGAACTAACTGCATGTCTTCTAGAGCTCGCTAACCATGACTTTTACATCCAGATAAACACTTTTCAAGACAATAAATACACGATTGAGATGATGAATGCTTGTATTGCCTCTGAATTTGCGTCTGAATAGCGCTGGCTCTGCGGGCGTGGCCGCATTAGCGGATAATGAGCTGAATCACGGACTTCTGACATGGCTCTCTTTTCATACAGATTACATAAACACAGAAGGTTTGTTTTCGATTTGACTTACATGATTTAAAACCTGACATCTTAACGTTTTTTTTAGACATAAGTGTAATTTTTCTGTGATTAGTATTCACTAAGTTACAGTTAATTTTCTGAGAACTATCAGATTGGACTTTGTTCAGAGGGAGAGGAGAGATCATGCATCATGTTAGTTTTCTTTATTTTACAAAAAGCACAACATTGTGTTTTTACTCTGAGTGTACACAAATAAAAGAAGATATCCTATAGTTTCAATTGATATAAATGACGGAGTATTTTAAGTCTGTTTTGCTGCAATGTGAAAAAAAACCTGAAAACGTGCCGGCGCGTTTTCAGACCTCAGAGTGTTAAAAGCCTCAAAAACACTCAAGAATATTATTAAAGTTTGACGTGTTGCCATGGCAACAATATTTCAAAAATCCTATCGGAGGTTTACATCTGCTGTATATTAACATTACACTGATGAAGTTTGAAGCAAATCAGGTAAAAATAACAGAGTGAACTCAAATCATTTTGAAAGTGACACACTTCCTGCCGCCAGTTGGTGGCGCTATAACTTTGACTCACAATAGTGACATCCATGTGATCAGACTCCTATAATGAACACACTGCTGAAGTTTCATAAACATCAATCAATGTATGCAGACATACATTGATCGTTCGAGATATCAAAAATCCGCTGGATATTTTTCATCATCAATGTCTTGACTTCATGCTGACTGAGTTTGGTGGTGATTGGAAAAATCACCTAGGAGGAGTATATCAAATTCCAGAGCATGCGTTTTTCAAACAACCCATAATAGCTGACTTCCTGTTGGGGTGGCATTTAACTTAGAGCATGAAAGTTGTTCGGCCCAATAAGGTATATAAGTTTGCCGAGTTTCATACTAATACGTGCATGTTTGTTTAATATATGGACCAAGTTTTCAGACTTTTTTCAAGGGGGGCGCTGTTGAGCCCCTCTGCCACGCCCGAGTACCAGCTTCTGTCCGGCCCTGATGGCCGCTGTGACGTCTCAGTCTACGCTGTGCGTGTTGGGTGTGTGATTTCTTAGGTGCCGTCTGGAGGGGGGTGGCCGACACACCTGACACTCGTTGGATGTGAGTTAAATGCCAATAAGACTAGTTGTGCGGGGGCTTTGGGTGAATGGTCGTCTGGTTCCAGCATGGCGCTTGGTGGTCTGCGTTACGCTGAGTGTCCTGCCTGCCTTTATTTATATTATATTTATGTCTTTTTCTGTAAAATAAATGTTTTCTGCAAAGAATTGGCGCGTCTGGTCTCCTATTTGCTACAGTCTAAGAGCTGGCTGTAACAAGTGGGGGCTCGTCTGTAAATTGCGTTGAATTAGCTAATGCGTTAATCATATTATTATGATTTTCGTTTGATTAGTTTGATTGTGTTTGGCGTAAAGAAATCGAAAATGGTAGGAGACGGACGCAATAATCAAAGCAGTTTGTTCACATTATCACAGGTAAGTCTAGGTAGATTACAAGATGAGGTTTGATTCATTCCCCTGTTAGGCTTTAGCAATGCTTAGCGTTGGTTTGTTGTTTTTGTTTTTTATTTTTGTGCAGACTCCTGGGTTGAGTACATGGATGTGGTTTGTGGAATTGTGCAGATTGCTCATTTATCGGCCAGTGGTATTTGTGTTTAAAGGCGCTCGACTCTGGGGAGTTGCATGAAGATTAGGTTTAGGAAGTGTAGTGGGGTGGAATGGGTGTAGTTTAGCAAGGGGAATTATGAATTATTTCTCATCTGTGTTGACCATATTTTTTGTGTTTTGTGTGCCTGTGAATTTGTGAATTGGAAATTTAAGAATGGCATCCATTGGAGATTTTATCAAAGCTCCGTCTGAGGGATTATTAAACTCGTTAGATAAGGGGCAATTGTGGGAACTTGTGGAATATTATGGGATCACGGAATTGGATAAGCACTTGAAAAAGAATGAGTTAAAAACCGCTTTGAAAGCAAAATTGAGTGAGGAAAATATTTTGTCCATTTTGGATTTTGGGAAGATGAGAGAATCAATGGATATATTTCCAGGCTTATCGTTTGATCAGAAAAAGGAGATTCTTGAAATGCAGCAAAAACATGATCGAGAGATGGCTAAGGTGGTTAAAGACCGTGAATTTGAATTGGAAAGATTAAAAGTGGATGATATGCTTAAACAACGCTAAATTGAATTATTACAGCTTAAACATGCTCAGCAGTTGGAATCTGAAAAGTTGTCCAGGGAATTCGAGTTACAAGTTCAAAGGTTAAAATTGATTGGTGAAGGTAAATTAGCTCCTGAAGGTGCACCTCTGAATGAAAGTTTTTCGCGTGCATTCGATGTGGTAGGTAACTTAAAATTGCTCCCAAAATTTAATGAACGCGATCCTGATGTTTTTTTCTCCTTGTTTGAGAGTATTGCGGAAGAACGCAATTGGCCGGTTACGGATCGTGTAGTGATGCTTCAAAGTGTCATTACAGGGAGAGCACAGGAGGCTTATATGGCACTTACGGTGGAGGATCGAAAAGATTATTATAAAGTTAAGTCTACCATTTTGAAGGTGTATGAATTAGTTACAGAAGCGTATCGCCAGCGCTTCAGGAATTGGCGAAAAGGGGATCGGCAGACTCATGTAGAAGTGGGAAGGGAGCTGACTGTGCATTTTGATCGATGGTGCGCCGCGTCGAATGTAAGTACTTTTGAGGAGTTGCGAGATTTGATTTTGTTGGAGCAATTTAGAAACATCGTTACTGACAACATTGCTACCTATATCAATGAAAATAAACCCAATACGGTTGTTGAAGCTGCGGTATTGGCGGAGGAATTTATTTTAACCCATAAAAGTGGATTTGTTGATGCTCGTGCAGGTAGTGGCATTAGCCACAGAGAAAATTTGTCTCTGCAACATTCACGAAAATTTGATTTGCCTCTTGTTCAGAGGCCGGTTAGCTTTGCGCGTGGAAAAACAGATGTGAATGTTTGCCATTATTGCTTAAACACGGGCATTGGAAAAATGAATGTCCAGTGTTGGCGGGCAAGCTAAGATTGCGGAGTAAAAAGGTAAACTCTGCTCCTGCATTATTAGTGGAGACATTGTCTACTTTTGTAAATTCGGAAATGCTCCCTAATTCTGTTGAATTAAAAACTCTAAAGACTGATCCTGATTATGCTCAGTTTATTACGGACGGTTTTGTGTCTGTACCTGATGGTATTGACAAAGTACCAGTTAGGATCTTGACAGATACTGGGTCGTCTGAATCATTCATTTTGGAGTCTATTCTGCCTTTTTCTGCCGCCTCAAGTGCGGGGAAAAATGTATTGATAAGGGGAATAGGGCTGCAGACCTTGTCAGTTCCTCTGCACAAAGTTAACCTAAAATCTGATTTAGTCGAAGGAGAGGTAACATTAGGAGTGCGTCCATCACTGCCTGTGAGTGGTGTTTCTGTAATTTTGGGAAATAATTTGGCAGGGGGGCGGGTGTGGAGCGATGTTGTCCCTCCACCTGTAGTTTCGTTTACTCCGTTGAAAGAACAAGCTGATGAATTGGAGTGTCAATTCCATGAGGTGTTTGTATCTTGTGCTGTAACACGCACAATGAGTCGTTCTTTAAGGTCTGAATGTGTAAAAATGCCTAAATTTGAGGTACCTGGGTTATCTGTTCTCTCTCCCATCTCTCATAGTGACTTGGTAGCTGTGCAGCAGAAAGATCCTGCTTTACGAGCTCTGTTCGCTGCTGTAGTGCGGCCGGAAGAGGTGGAGAGCGTGGCAAATGGCTATTTTATACAGGAGGAATTGCTGTTGAGAAAGTGGAGTCATCAGAATGAAGATTCTGGTGGTGAGGCAATAATTCAGGTAGTAGTGCCTGGTCAGTTTAAGGAGGCGGTATTAGTTGCTGCCCATGGTGATGTGGCGGACCATATGGGCGTGAAAAAAACTTATCACCGGGTTTTGCGGCAATTTTATTGGCCTCATCTTAAAAAAGATATCGCAGCATTTATTAAAACGTGCCACACTTGCCAGGTGGTGGGTAAACCCAATCAGATTTTAAAGCCTGTACCGTTGTGTCCGATACCCATAGTAAATCAACCTTTCGAGCATATACTGGTTGCCTGTTTTGTTCCGTTGCCTCCGTCTAAATCGGGCAATTCATATTTGCTCACAGTTTTGTGTCAAACAACTCGTTATCCCGCGGCATACCCTTTGCGTAAGATCATTACTAGGGCTGTGGTCAAAGCCTTAATGCAGTTTATTTCTATTTTTGGTAGGGATGTCCCGATCACGTTTTTTTGCCCTTGAGTCCGAGTCCGAGTCATTTGATTTTGAGTATCTGCCGATACCGAGTCCCGATCCGATACTTAATTGCCTACATAAAAAAGAATAAAGAAGAGCGAAAAAACTGATCCAGGAACAGTGCTTTTCAGGTTTTTCAGGTATCTAACAGTTTTCAAATAGTAATCAAATATAAAATATCACTGCATATTATCTTTACTGTATAAAATAAATAAAGATAAATCATTATTGAAGTTACAAAAATGATTCAGTCAAGAGCAGTGAGTGATTTCTTTGTTATTTTTTGTTTGATTTAACATTAAATACAGGCAGCAGGAATAGTTGTTTTCCCTTTAAGACATGCACGATCCAGTACATACTGTTCCACATGCGCTGTCTTTCTCGACTAATATACGTTCACTTAAGACATAACCAACTATGTTTAATAGGATACTCGCTAGGACGGGCATGTTGACATAATTTTTGTATGAATGTGGCAGCCCAAGCGCAAGACTTGAAAGAGAACTCAGTATTTGCACGCTGACTGAAATAATCGTGTGCGCGCTTCGGATGAGCGCACACAAATCTTCTCACAGCGCGTGCGAGTTGTCTTTCGCGTCTTGTTCTTTAAGGTTTAAATCAGCAAGGCTTAAATTAGTTAATTTAAACACAGACAGCAACGTGTGCTGTTCAGGTCTCACCTGCGCTCGCGCGCTATCAACACCCGGGTGATGACGGCGTAAATGACTGGACATTAGAGCAGACGGCACTCGCAGTTAACAGTTTACAAAGAGTGACTGTTTTGTAAAAAGTGGAGAACCGTATGGTTCGATTTTTTTTACCGAGAACCGTTGCACCCCTAATACATATATATCCGAGTCATGATCGGGAGGTAATGTCCGATTCCGATCGAGTCTGAAACCACATGATCGGGCACGATTTCCGATCACGTGATCGGATCTGGACATCCCTAATTTTTGGTATACCGAAGATTGTTCAGAGCGATCGAGGTACCAATTTTATGTCTGGAATGTTTGCGGAGGTTCTGAAACAGCTTGGGGTAAAACACAACCAGTCAAGCGCGCGCCATCCTCAGAGCTGGAACGTTTTCATCAGTCCCTAAAGTCGCTGTTACGCGCTTATTGTGTTGAACTGAACAGGGATTGGGAGGATGGGTTGCCTTGGTTAATGCTCGCGGCTCGGGAGGTGACCCAGGAGAGTTTAGGGTTCAGTACAAATGAGCTAGTTTTCGGTCACACGGTACAGGGATCACTTGCAGTTTTGCAAGACGATTTAAAGGGCAAAGAACCGCCTAAAAACGTTTCAGATTATGTTAATGGGTTTCGTAGGCGTTTGTTTCTGGCAGGACAAAAAGCACGAGAACATCTTGTCAAGGCGCAGATGAAAATGAAGAGGCTGTTTGATCGCCGTATGGAATGTCGTGTGTTTAGTCCGGGCGATCAAGTATTAGTATTGTTGCCTCATCCCGGATCTCCATTTTGTGCAAAATTTTATGGTCCATATACAGTGGCACGGAGGGTTTCACAACATGATTTTATAATTGCTACTCCTGATCGAAAGAAATCTAACCAGCTTTGTCATGCTAATTTGCTCAAACCATATTTTTCTCGCAGTAATGAGCTGAAGACGGTGAGTTGTTGCCGCGTCTGAGGAATTCTGAAACGCTTGGGAATTTCGATAGGTTATTGCAACATCTGTCTGGTGGACATAGATCTTAATTTGTTCGTTTAGTGAACAAATTCCCCAGTTTGTTTGGAGATGTGCCGTCACGCACGCATCTGATCCATCATGATGTGGACGTTGGTGATGCACAGCCAATTCGGCAGCGTTTTTATCGGGTCCCGGTTGAGAAACGGAAAGTATTGGAATCTGAAGCCAGTATATGCTTGATAATGGCATAGCCCAACATTCGTTCTCTAGCTGGGCATCGCCCTGCTTGTTCGTGCGAAAATCAGATGGTACATATAGATTCTGCACTGATTATCGTAAGTTAAATAAAATAACCAGGCCTGATGCCTGGAACCTCTTCTTCGCATGGAAGACTGCGTTGACCAAGTTGGTGCATCTAAGTTCGTGAGTAAGTTGGACCTCTTAAAAGGGTATTGGCAAGTGCCGTTAACCAAACGTGCCCAAGAAGTAAGCGCTTTTATTATGCCATCAGGATTATATTCATACTCTGTTATGAGTTTTGGGTTGCGAAACGCACTGGCAACCTTCCAGAGATTAATGAATCGGGTGGTTTTGGGGTTGGATGGTTGTGCCGTCTATCTAGACGACGTTATTATATTTAGTGATAATTGGGGACAGCATCTGCAGCGGTTACGGGCATTGTTTGAGCGGTTGGTTGAAGCGTGTCTTGCCGTCAATTTGTCAAAGTGTGTTTGCCTAGGCCACAGTAAAGTACTTGGGGAAGGAGGTGGGACAGGGTAAAGTATGTCCTCTCCAAGCTAAAGTTGTGGCAATTGAAGGTTTTCCTCCTCCATCGACCAAAAAGGAGCTGATGCGTTTCTTAGGGCTCGCTGGTTATTATCGGAGCTTTTGTCCCAATTTTTCCACTGTTGTCTCCCCTTTGACAGATCTGTTAAAAGGAACTACGAAATTCGAATGGACTTTGAATTGTCAGAGAGCTTTTGACAATGTGAAGTTGTTATTGTCAACATCGCCAGTCCTGGTGGCACCCCAGTTTGACCGTCCTTTTAAATTTCAGGTGGACGCAAGTCAGGTAGGAGCTGGGGCAGTTTGTTACAGTCAGATCAAGACGGAATGGATCATCCTGTATGCTTCTTTTCGCGCAAAATTTAATGTACATGTATTCAGTAATTGAAAAAGAAGCTTTGGCTATGATCTGGGCGCTCCAGCATTTTGATGTCTATGTGGGGGGAGGCGCGGAGGTGTTGGTGTACTCTGATCATAATCCTCTGACGTTTTTGCATTCGTTACAGAGCCCAAACCAACGGTTGATGCGGTGGGTTTTGTTTTTACAACCGTATAACTTGAAGATGCAACACATCAGAGGAGTTGATAACGTGATGGCCGATGCATTATCTCGCGCATTTGATGCAGTCGTGTAATGGTTGATTCTCAATGTGGTTTACTTTCCCTTTGCTCTCTACTATTTTTCTCCATCACCTTCAATTGATTTCAGGATCCGGTTTGCTGGGGATCAAGATGCATGGTGGTTGAGTTAAAGGGGTTAAGGAGACTTGGTTTCTAATCAGTGGTTCCAGAGTTTTGGAACCTCGTACCAGAGTTTCTGACACTCGTTGGATGCGGAGTTAAATGCCACTGAGACTAGTTGTGTGGGGGCTTTAGTTGAATGGTCATCTGGTTCCAGCATGGCGCTTGATGGTCTGCATTACGCTGAGTGTCCTGCCTGGCCCTAGCCTGGATGCCAGCCAAACTTAGCCCCGCCCACAACATTTTGAGGTTGGGGAGTTCGGTCTGGACTCGATCTGTAGAGGAGTAATTATGCCCGAACAGAAACTGTTCGGACCAATCACATTGTCAGGGCGATGATTGACAGATTATCACCAGAAACGTAATCAGTCACGTCACCAAAGAGCGCTTGGGGAGTTTGATTGACAAGCGATCTAACCAATCCGAACGCTGCATCCGCTATTTTGTCTGACAAAGCAGTCAGGAGTTAGAAGATTAACATCGGTGGAGTTAAACTTGAAAAATTTTGCATATTGACACAACATTGAAACAACATTCATTCTCATGTTCATTCATGTTTATTTGATGCTATAAATGGACTAGTAGGAAGAGATGATCGGTTAACGAGCCGCTTGAGCTGAGGCACTACAGCAATCTGTCATGATCATGGTCACAACACATTAAAGAGCCACAAAAAAGTTTTTATTGTTTTACTTTTTTAATAACTACACAGTTTGAAAGCTGGGACTTTGTTTAATATCATAAGTAACCTGCTCTGTCTCGTCTGTCGATGTGTGGTCAGTATCCTCTTTGCTCCGCGATGTATTTTCCACTCTGTGGCGTGACAGCGCCATGGCTTGTCGGACAAAGCAACAGTAACTAAGGGGGGCGAGTCTTTGCGAAAAGTCAATTCGTTTACAACAATGATGGCTGTTGTTGAAGAACTGAGATGTGTAGATTCTGCCATCACGTCCGTTATAGAAGATATCGACAGCGCATTAATTTTAAAAGAGGAACAGAGGACCGCGATCAAGGCATTTGTCGATGGGAAAGATGTCTTTGCCGTCCTTTCTACGGGATTCGGCAAAAGTTTGATTTATCAGCTGGCCCCGATGGTCGCTAAGAAGAGTTCTGTTGACAACTATGCGTCGCTCAACATACGTCACTTACTCTGTAGCTCTGATTGGTTGTAGGTCTATCCAATTGAGGTCTTTCCTGGATCGGTTGAAATACGCCCCCATAATCAAAGCCCAATGGAGCAGTATCAGACTCATATTCGAACTAGAATTGAGTATGACCATGTCAGGCTAGCCTGGCCCTAAAACGCTTCTTTATTTATATTATATTTATGTCTTTTTGTGTAAAATAAATGTTTTCTGCAAAGAATTGGTGCGTCTGGTCTCCTATTTGCTACAATCTAATAGCTGGCTGTAACAGCTGCAGATTCCAATGTGTGTGTCAATTCTCAAGAGTTTTTGAGCATGTTAAGGCCCTCAAAAAGCCCCGGAAGACATTAAAAAAAAAAAAAAAAAAAAAAAAAAATCCTTAGAAGAACAAGAGGGCCCTTCGCCATTTCATTGGCTTGGGCCCTAATAATAATAATAATAATCCTAAAGAAAACAATAGGGCCTTCAGCCCCTTGTGCTTTGGCCCTAATTATAATCCTTAGAAGATCAAGAGGGCCCTTCGCCATTTCATTGGCTTAGGCCCTAATAAAAGGAGCAATTTCAATAGGGTCCTCACACCATCGGTGCTCGGTCCCTAATAATAATAATCCTTAGGGGATCAAGAGGGCCCTGCACGAATTTTCGCTTGGGCCCTAAATATAGCTGCGAGCAGTGATGACGGGCCAAAGCCCGGTGGCACCGCCACCCTGGTGGTTTCAGGTCAGCTGTGCACTGCGGGCAATGGGCATTTATTCATTTTTTTCTTGATCAAGGCTGATGCTCCTATGATGACAAACCACAAAACCACATGCATGAGATCATTTAAATTGATATGACTTTCATGTCACAGAATGTTATAAGTCAATTTCAAATGAGTGCAGAATATCATTATAACCTGAAATGTCTGAGTTTTTTCTCATGGCGAGTTCAGACTGCATGATTTTAGCCCCGATTTTGGCTCGCAGATAGGTTTTGTGAAATCGCAGACAAATGCCCGAAATCACATGCAAAGCGGTGCTCGTTCATGCGAGTGACAATCACACAGTGTGAATGAGCAAAGACACGATCTGAGAGAATCGCAGACGAGTCGCCGATGCCTGTGAGATATTTGGCATGCTAAAAATCTAGACCTGTCAGAGTTTCATAATCCTGCTGTGTGAAAAGTGTTCTGACTGAAAACTACATCGGCAATGACTGACAGCCGATGAGAGAGCAAGATACAGAGCAGCGGGGAGTTCGGGGAGGAGTTATAGACCACAATATCAGCAAGCATGTCTTTGTATACATAAACATTACAATTTTATCAAACAGAACCAAAGCACAAACATTTGCTTGACCATCCGCAACAACAGCACATTGAAAAGTTATGTATTTACCTCCAACTCTCAAGAACACACAGTCCACAGTCTCCCCAACCATTTCCTCCTCCATATTCTTTTTTTCTTTTTCTTGTTTTCGCTACAAATCAGCGCACCGGCAATTCATATTGCAAGCTTCTTGCCAGCTACCGTTTTTAATAATAATAATAACTCCAGTCTTGCGTGATATCGTGTTGTTTCCTTGTCACATCTCGCGTGTGTTTGGTTGTGAAACGTAGTTTGCATGCCAGACAGAGTTGTCGGCGATTCTTCTTATTGTAAAATCATGCAGTGTGAAACCTTCTGTCACCGATCCAGCGTGCAGTATGAACACAGCAGCGACTGAATGCTGGCCAAGATAGTCATGCAGTGTGAAAAGAACAGTGACCCGACTGCTTTGAAAATCGTGCAGTCTGAACCCGGCTTTAGTCTGCAATAAAAGGGTTAAACAACTGATCAAGGGTGTAAATCTCTCTCTCTCTCTCTCTCTCTCTCTCTCTCACTCACACACACACACACACACACACAGATGTAGACTCTCTCTCTCTGTCCACAATTCACAAAAACGAATGTGTGTGTGTGTGTGTGTGTGTGTGTGTGTGTGTGTGTGTGTGTGTGTGTGTGTGTGTGTGTGAAAAAATCCACATTCAAACCAAAATATCTGACTTCCTGTTGGTCAGAGCTAATGACTGTAAATTAGAAAGTTGTCTGGCTTAATGAGATCAATAAGTGTACCTAGTCTGCATCTCCTGCTTCCTTCCATCTGTGGGCATATACCATGACAGTGGCTATAATCAGGTTATTTAACACAGAATCACTAGTCACCTCCGTGGATCCATGCAAACTGGAATCACCCCGACAATGCTTTATCTATAGATAGGGAAAGGAGGCCTTCGCAGGGGATAGTTTAGTTGACACTTCAGGGCTGCATTGTCATTGTGTCTAGGTGCAGGTCCTTCATCTCATCTGGATACGGCCTGGGTCTGGCAAACTATGGTAAACCTCAGAATAAACAGAGAGAGACTAATATTGTCACAGACACGTCAGGTTCCACCTCACTCCCTTACCAACGCACTCTATCACCAGCGTACTAATCATTGCCACCTGCACCTCATCACCTCATCATCTGCAATCAACTCGTCCTCCTCGACCCGTGGTGAGTGCAATCATTCCCTCCATTCAAAAAATGAAGCCACTCACTACTATTGTAAACCTTACTGCTGCAAATGCCTTTATTCCAGTGGTGGCGTTCCTCGATCCAGGGTCAGGAGGAAACTTCATCTCCAGCGCCCTCTGTCGACAGCTCAAGCTCCAGACCTCCCCGTCTCCGCTTAACTATCAAATCTACTCCATCACGGGCAAACCCCTGAGCCGTAGGACGGTCCGTCGCTGTGTGGGACCTCTGCAACTAAGAGTCGGAATACTTCACACGGTGAACATCCATCTGCTGGTTCTGGAGGAATCCACTGCTGACGTTGTTCTAGGGCGCCCATGGCTTGAACAACACAGTCCCACCATCTCCTGGTGCACGGGCGAAGTCCTGAAGTGGGGCGACCACTGTTTTTTCTTCTTTGTGGCTAAGAAGGATGGAGGCTTGCGGCCCTGCATCGATTACCCTGCCCTCAACAAGAGGTGCCACTGTGTTCACCAAGTTGGACCTCCGCAGCGCGTATAACCTCATCCGGATACGTGAGGGGGACGAGTGGAAGACCGCCTTCGTCGCGCCCACTGGCCACTATGAATACCTTGTCATGCCGTATGGCCTGGTCAATGCCCCCTCCGTATTCCAGGATTTCATCCACGAGGTGCTCCGGGAGTTTCTCCACAAGTTCGTGCTGGTGTATATAGATGACATCCTCATTTACTCCCGGAGCTTGGCCGAACATCGCCACCACGTTGCGCAGGTCATCCAACGCTTACGGCAATACCACCTGTTTCTCAAAGCTGAAAAGTGCTCCTTTCACCAGCCCTCTGTCCAGTTCCTGGGATACGTTATTGATCACAGTGGCATCCGGATGGACGAGGGGAAGGTTTCCGCTATCCAGACCTGGCCCACTCCTACAACCATTAAAGAACTCCAATGCTTCCACGGTATTCTCCAATTTCTACCGTCGCTTCATCAAATATTACAGCACCATCGTCAGCCCACTCACCAACCTACTACGTCACCAGCCCAAGTCTCTGTCCTGGTCCCAACAAGCCACTAACGCCTTTGAGACCCTCAAGAGAGCCTTCACCACCCCTCCTCGTCCACCCTAACCCGGACTTACCTTTCGTCGTGGAGGTGGACGCCTCCACCACCGGAGTGGGAGCGGTCCTTTCACAGCAGCAGGGGACGCCAAGTAGACTCCATCCATGTGCCTTCTTCTCCCGCAAGCTCAACCCGGCGGAGGTCAACTACGACATCGGTGACCGTGAGCTCCTGGCCGTCAAGCTTGCCCTAGAAGAATGGAGGCATTGGTTGGAGGGGGCTAACCATCCCTTCCAAGTTCTCACTGATCATAAGAACCTCTAATATCTGAAAGACTCAACCCTCGCCAAGCTCACTGGGCCATGTTCTTTTCAAGATTCAACTTCTCCATCTCCTGCCGTCCAGGTTCCAAAAATACTAAAGCAAATGCTCTGTCTCGTCTCCATGCTCCAGAAGAAAAAACTGAAACTCCAGAAACCATCCTGCCCGAATCGATCTTCGTGAGCCCAATCCAGTGGTCAGAAGAAACCTTACCCTCCTCCAATGCCTCCTCACGCACTCCGCCGGGTTGCCCCCAAAGCTTGCAATACGTCACACGGGCACGTCGCACTCCACTTCTGCACAACGCTCACTCTTCACTTGGCACTGGCCACCCAGGGGTCAATGAGACCCTTTCGTTGCTCAAACAACGCTTCTGGTGGCCCAACATGGCCAACGACGTCACAAGGTATGTGCAGGGCTGCAGGGAGTGCGCCATTTCCAAGAGCCCACGCCATCTTCCCGACGGCAAGCTCTATCCTCTGCCCGTTCCTGAGAGACCCTGGTCACACCTGGGAGTGGACTTCGTCACCGATCTCCCCGAGTCTGATGGTCACACTTGCATCCTGGTAGTTGTAAATAGCTTCTCTAAATCCTGCCATCTGATCCACCTGGAGGGTCTACCTACCCTACCGCCATGACCACTGCTGAACTGATGTCTAACCATGTCTTTCGTCATTATGGAATCCCCGAAGACATTGTTTCTGACAGAGGGCCCCAGTTTATCTCCCATGTCTGGAAGGCGTTCTTCTCCCTCCTGGGTGTGACCGTCAGCCTGTCATCCGGATACCATCCTCAGTCGAACGGGCAGACGGAACGGAAGATCCAGGAGATAGGCCGCTTCCTGCGTACCTTCTGTCACGGCCACCAGAACTCCTGGAACCAGTACCTGGGTTGGGCCGAGTACGCACAAAACTCCCTCCGACAAGCCACTACTGGACTAACACCCTTTCAGTGCATACTCGGTTACCAACCCCCGCTGTTCCCCTGGGATGGGGAACCATCCAACGTTCCGGCGGTCGACTACTGGTTCTGGGAGAGCGAGAGGGTTTGGAACTCGGCTCATCACCAACTGCAGAGAGCCCTGCGCAGACGCAAAATGACAGCCGACCTTCGGCGCTCCGACGCTCCTATCTACCACCCGGGGCAAAAGGTCTGGCTGTCCACCAGGGACATCAGGATGCGTCTGCCCTGCAAGAAGCTGAGTCTCCGCTTCATTGGCCTGTTCACCATCATCCGACAGATCAACCCCGTCACCTACCGTCTCCAACTCCCTGCGCAATACAAAAGAATTCATCCCACATTCCATGTCTCACTTCTAAAGCCTCACCACCCTTCTGTTCTTCCCTCCACAGAACCTGACATGGCAGCTGTCGAGCCCCCCCTTCCACTCATCCTGGAAGATGGTACTGCATACGTGGTTTGTGAGATTCTGGATTCCCGGCGCCGTGGTGGTCTATTAGAATACATGGTGGACTGGGAAGGCTATGGCCCCGAGGAACGCTCATGGGTCCCCAAGAATGATATCCTTGATCCTAATCTGTTACAGACTTTCCACACCAACCATCCAGACAGACCTGCCCCACGCCCTAGAGGACGACCACCACGACGTCGGGGTCCTCGGCCCTCAGGAGCGGGCTGTGGGAGGGGGGGGGGTACTGTCACAGACACGTCAGGTTCCACCTCATTCCCTTACCAACGCACTCTATCACCAGCGTACTAATCATCGCCACCTGCACCTCATCAGCACTGCAATCACCGCCAGTATAAAACCACCACACCCACACACATTCACTGTCCAGTCTCGTTTGCACTACAAGGATATGTATGCTTACCTCAAGGACTCCAAACGCGATACTTACCTGTTCCAGTCATCTCCATTGTCACCTTCGTCTCCTGTTCTCCTCGTGTTCCTACCTGCCTGTGTGTGTGTGTCTCCACCATCATCCTCCAATGCCAGTCTCCATCTTCATCTGAAATACAACATAAGGGCAGTATTACCCTCTCATCTTCATTCAAAGAACTGCTTTAACTTCACTCCCTTACCTGTTGCTCTGCTGTATCACCAATAAACACCATTGTTGCTTTTACATCTGCCTCCGGTGTCTCCATTCTAACAAATATTAGCGTACACACCATTCTTCTTATGAAGTAGCGAGTACATCAGGTGTTATGGAAAGTGTTCCTGGTTCCGGAAGACATAATTTATGCAGCCTAACAATTTACATGATTTGAATTATAAAAGTAGATAATGTGTATGCCAGGTTAAAGAGATGTGTTTTTAGAGAGAGTGTGTCTGCTTTCCGAACAATGCTAGGAAGACTGTTCCAAAGTTTAGGTGCTAAATTGGAGAAGGATCTACTGCTAGTGGTTGATTTTGATATCCTAGGTATTATCAACTGGCCAGAATTTTGAGATCACAATAGATGTGAAGGACTATAATGAGTCAAGAACTCACAAAAGTACTAGGGAGCTAAACAATTTAGTGCTTTGTAAGTAATTAGCAAAATCTTTAATTTATACAATGTTTAATAGGGAGTCAATGCAGCGCTGACAGAACCGGGCTAATATGGTCTAGTAAGAATTCTAGCTGTTGCGTTTTGGACCAGCTGGAGTTTGTTTATTAGGCATGCAGAGTAACCACCCAGTAAAGCATTACAGTAATCTAGCCTTAAGGTCATGAACGCATGAACTAACTGTTCCACATTTGTCATTGGGAGCATATGTCGTAATTCAAATATATTTTTAAGATGGACGAATGCCAATTTACAGATGCCAGAAATATGGCTTTCAAATGAAAGATTGGTATCAAAGAGTACACCCAGTTTCTTAACTGACGATGAAAGAATTGACTGAACATCAATGAAGTGTTGACAGTATTCTAGGTTATTACGTGCAGCAATTTTTGGTCCAATAATTAGAATCTCTGTTTTTTTTTTCAGAATTAAGTAGTAGGAAATTGCTAGTCATCCAATTTTTTTTATATCAGCTATGCATTCTGTTACTTTTGTGAATTGGTAAGATTCGTCAGGGAGCAAAAAAAAAAAAATAAAGAGCTGAGTATCATCAGCATAATAGTGAAAACTAGGGATGCACTGATAACATTTTTTAAAGACTGAGTATGAGAACCGATACTTTTTTTCTAGTACTCGCCGATACCGATGCCTGTACATTTATTAATTTCTCTCTCTCTCAATTTTTTTTTTGTTTTTTTTTTTTGAAAAAGCATTTTCCAAGCATAACACAGTGAGACTAATGAATGCAGGACAGCTTCTTATTATTACTCTAATGAAAAAAGTAATAATTTTTATATGCTTGTCACAAACTTAAAGAACAAAAATTTCAGTGTCAAATAACCTTCAAAGGGCATAATTACCAATATATATAATTGTTATATAAAAAGAAATTTACAAACAATACAACAAATACTATAGAGATAAAAATTCAATAAACTTGTTTTTCAGATACAGTAGGTTTATTTACCATGTATACATTTTTTAACATCTTTTGTTGTTTTATTAACATTAATGACAAATATAGGCTACGGTCCCTTTAAGACCAAATCCATGGATACTGACACACATCCTGTTTTCACCCAAATGTTTACGTCCACTTATGCCATACCGACTGTATTTATGTGAAATACTCCACACGATGGACATTTTGACAAATATGTGTTCATTTGACCATTCAGATGCGAGGAGAACTGTTCGCGCGCCGTCTGAGAGAACTGGGATTGTGCGCAAAAAAGTGTCACGAATCCTGTCAGCTCCGGACTACACTTCCCATAATCCTCCCTGCCAGTCACATGCACACTCCACACCAATCAACTGTTGCCACATACAGCTTAGCACATTATCTGGACTATTTAAGACTCAATCACACCACCACCTCTTGGCGAAGTCTTGATTCACCCTTGTGTTCAATTCCGAGCGTTTTCCTGTGTTTATTGTCTGCCTGTCTTCGAACCTGTCTGTGTACCGTTTATGATCCTCTGCTGCCAGCCTTTGGACTTTGTATTGCTTCCTGACCTGTGAATGATATCTGCCTGTCCTGACCATCGCCTGTATCCTGACCACGATTCTGCCTAGCCCTTGCTGTTCCTGTGCCTTGCACGGAGGCCTTGCCTGTACGACCACGCTTACTTTTAATAAAGCTTGCAAATGGATCTCTGCCTGAGTCCCGTCTAATACTAATCACACAAAAATTAGACTTATGTCTAAAGAAACATTGAAATGTCAGGTTTTAAAGGGTCATGAAACCCCCTGTTTTACCCTGGTCATTCACACCTCAAAGCTCAAAAACTCTGTGAAAATAGGCATTTAAAGCTCTGGAAAAGTGGGAGTGTAGAGGGAGGGAAGAGGGGAGAAAACAACCAATGAAACAGAGACATACAACATACTCATTATACAGAATAATGAATGTTAATATATGAACATGGAGAAAATGACAACAAACTCCCAAGCACAAGGGAGAAATGCGAAAGAATATTTAAAAGGGCTAATAATACTTTGATTACGTTTACAAGAACTGCAGTGTCATGATAAACGACACATAGTTTAACACAGAAAGAATAAAGTTTATTTGTCCATTTTTCTTTGAATTTTCAATCTAAATCAGTCTTTTGTCTATTAGAATAATCGTGTTCAGATAGGCTTCTGTCATGAATCCTGTCAAGTTCCGGACTACATCTCCCATCATCCTCTCTGCCACTCACCTGCACACACTTAACACTAATCACTAATCATCACACCCAGCTGCAGCTCATTACCAGGACTATTAAAGACTCTTACACACATCACCTCACTGCTAGGTCTTGTTTTCCCAAGTGTTGCATTTCCAAGCGTTATTTCCTGTCTGCCTGTCCCGTGTTACCGTTCCTGCCTGTTTCCTGTTTGTTGACCCGTTGCTGCCTGTCCTGACCATCGCCTGCACCTTGACTACGATTCTGCCTGTTCCTTGTTGTTCCCGTTTGCTCCCGTTTGACCCTGCCTGTATGACAACGCTCACTGTAAATAAAGCTTTGCATTTGGATCCCTACCTGAGTCCCGCCTTCGTTACAGAAGACCTAGCCATCCTCAGATCCAGCAGCTTGGTGAGTGTTCCAGTCTCAGCTATCATGAATCCGTCTGCTCAATTAATGTGTCTCCGTCAGGGAGAGAGAACCATTGAGGAGTATGTCATGGACTTTATAGAACTGGCACCGTTAACTTGTTTTAATGAGGTGTGCCTCATGATATTCTTCCGCGGTGGACTATCTGACCTGCTCAGTTCCGTCATGCCATTGCATCAGCCTGAGGGGTCGTTGGAGCAATATATTGTCCTCGCATTGCAGCTGAGTGGCTCTAGTTTTACCGTGGGTGTCGCGGAGGAACACGACACCACGTTGCATCACATAATGGCTGCCGCTAAAGAGGACATTCACAAGATGGCGTCTACAACAACAACAACGCCAGTTCATACCCCCGCTGATCGCCCAGAGTCAAGTCACGTCTTCGCTGATCACCTAGAGCAACGTCACGCCTTCGTTGATCGCCCAGAGCAATGTCACGTCGCCGCTGATCGCCCAGAGCACCGTCATGCCTTCGCAGATCGCCCAGAGCAACGTCACGCCTTCGCTGATCGCCCAGAGCAATGTCACGTCGCCACTGATCGCCCAGAGCCACGTCACGTCTCTAGATCAGTCAGAGAACGGCAAGGATTACGTTCCAGTGTGGTTGACCCACCGCTGATTTCAGCACGGGCGGCTGGTATTCCCAAGCATACACCAGCCGTCTCATTCTCAATCCTGCCGGCCGCGCCGCTCTCAAGCCAGCCGGCCGCTTCGCTCTCAAGCCAGTCTGCTGCTTCGCTCTCAAGCCAGTCTGCCGCTTCGCTCTCAAGCCTGCCGGTTGCTACGCTCTCAAGCCTGCCGGTTGCTACGCTCTCAAGCTCGCCGGTTGCTACTCTCTCAAGCTCGCCGGTTGCTACGCTCTCAAGCTCGCCGGTTGCAACGCTCTCAAGCTCGCCTGTTGCAACGCACTCAAGCGCCCTGGACGCGATGGACAAAATGGCTGCTTTGCCAGTGCCCACGGGCAAGATGGCCGCCCCTTCGGTGTCTGTGGACGTAGGGGTCGTTCCAGCCGTTGAGTTGGCTGCAGCCAGTGAGTCCGCTCCAGAGCCCACTCTCCTTGTTAGTCCTGCCATGGCCAAGAGGGCTGTTTTCACTTTTTATGTTCTGGCTGTCCTACGTGCGTGGAGGATGCACTCGAGCGCAATTGACTTTGAAACTGTATGCCAGCCCGAGCTCGCTGCCGTCCCAGAGCAGTACGAGCCCGCTGCCGTCCCAGAGCTGCCCGCTCTCCCTGATACAGACACGGAGGTCGTCACCGAGCTGCCCGCTCTCCCTAATACGTCTGCCCTGCTGCCGGCGCCACCCGAACTCCTTGCCCACGAGCCCGTTACGGACCCCGCTGAAATCCCCAAGAACTTTTTGGGGGGGGGCAGTATACCTGAGGGTGGGGAGCTTGTGGGTGGGGACCTTGCCTGGACACTGCCGTTTTCAGACTTTGAACTACTAGGGCCATTTATGGACTCATTGTTGCGGCTGCCCAAGCCGCCTAACCTGCCGTGGCTGCCCAAGCCACCCGACCTGCCGTGGCTGCCCAAGCCGCCTAACCTGCCGTGGCTGCCCAGGCCATCTGACCCGCCATGGCCGCCCGTGGCAACTGACCCGCCGTGGCCGCCCGTGACACCTGACCCGCCGTGGCCGCCCGTGGCACCTGACCCGCCGAGGCCGCCGGCCCACTATGGCTGCCTGAGTTCCTGGACCTGCCCTGGAGACCTCCGTACCCACCTGCACATCCAGTATCTCCTGCCTGTAGGTCTCCAGGGCACCCACCCCCCCTCCCCAGTTGTGCCATCTACGGTGCGAGGACGCGCCTTCCGGGAGGGGGACATTCTGTCATGAATCCTGTCAAGTTCCGGACTACATCTCCCATCATCCTCTCTGCCACTCACCTGCACACACTTAACACTAATCACTAATCATCACACCCAGCTGCAGCTCATTACCAGGACTATTAAAGACTCTTACACACATCACCTCACTGCTAGGTCTTGTTTTCCCAAGTGTTGCATTTCCAAGCGTTATTTCCTGTCTGCCTGTCCCGTGTTACCGTTCCTGCCTGTTTCCTGTTTGTTGACCCGTTGCTGCCTGTCCTGACCATCGCCTGCACCTTGACTACGATTCTGCCTGTTCCTTGTTGTTCCCGTTTGCTCCCGTTTGACCCTGCCTGTATGACAACGCTCACTGTAAATAAAGCTTTGCATTTGGATCCCTACCTGAGTCCCGCCTTCGTTACAGCTTCAGTGTCCAGTTTGCACATATAATTCATTTGAAGAAGACTTGATGAAATATGTGTGCATACACCATGCTGGTTCATGTTTGGTGCAGATGAATATGTGAAATATGTCTATAAAAACTTTAAACACAGATACTTTATTCTGTATATGAGTTATGATCCACGTGACTAGTGTTGTTAAATTCAACCGATCATATGCGCACTCCGCGTGTATATCATAACAATTGTATTTTTCATGTGTTCGTATATTAAAACTCCAGTTCTGGTCGCATTGCGGGCAAATTACATACAACACTCATGTGCTAGCTGTACTGAGAGAAACATACATACGGCTCACGTGTCCAAACGCAGAGGTGCATGAACAGCACTTTTGTGACATTTGAATTCTCTGCTATAATGCAATCTCATGCGAACATATTTTCCATTTGTGCTGGTAGATTACAGCAAAACAATCCACATGCACCCAAACTTCTGCTCTGGTCGCGTCGTAGGAAAACAAATTTTTTTGTGTTGTAGCACTGAAACGAGCACCAACGATATGTCTCTGAATGACAAGAGGCAAGAGAAGTGATACTTCCTCATGCATAATACAGCAATTATAATCTTATGAATACTACTGCACAGTGATTGGATTGAATGAGCTTTATGTCATGAATAAATGCAGAAACTGTTGACGTCAGCATGTTCGACGAGCCTAGACTGGAGCCAATCAGCACTCCGGATCTTGCCGGTAGTGAACGATGACGTCAGATTTTGTGAATTTAAATTGTGTAAGTCAAATCAAAAACAAAAATTCTCTGTTTATGTAATCTGTATGAAAATAGAGACATGTCAGACGTCTGTGAGTCAGCTCATTATCCACTAATTCGGCCACGCCCATGGAGCGAGCACTATTCAGACGCAAATTCTAAGACAATACATGTATACATCATCGCAATCGTGTATTTATTATCTTCAAAAGTGTCTATCTGCATGTTATAGCCATAGTTATAGCCAGCGATCTCTGGAAGCCTTTGTTAGTTCCTGGAATGTAGATCCCGGGCAAGATGGCAGACTGGTTGCTTTGTATGTCTTGAGCTCTCTAGGCCTGTCCCAGATTCTATGAATATTTTGCCATCCAATTCCCCTAATTTGCTCTATTTAAAATGACTAATAGCAGGGAACTTTGAAACATCAAAAATCTGCACCATGATGACAAAAAGGAATCTTGCTTTGTCACGAACTAACGATGCAATTGATGGCCATGAGTATGCTACAAAGATGGAGGTCGATCCCACCGAGAAAACAAAAAGGCCCTTTCTCGCCGTAAAAAGAAAACACACCAACAGTAAAAGGAAGGATACGGGGATAGAAGGGAAAGAAGGCATGAATGTGATCTTGGAAGCGATATAAAGCAGCTAACTGATAAGGTGGATACACTAAGCACCCAGCTGCAGCAGAACTCCATGTTGACTAACATAGCTAAGGCAGTCGAATTTAACATGGCAGAAATTAAAGATTGCAAAATTCAGTTGCAGTCTTCATTTTTTCCCTGATTAATATACACACAGCACCCCATATTGACAGAAAAACACAGAATTGTTGACATTTTTGCAGATTTATTAAAAAAGAAAAACTGACATATCACATGGTCCTAAGTATTCAGACCCTTTGCTGTGACACTCATATATTTAACTCAGGTGCTGTCCATTTCTTCTGATCATCCTTGAGATGGTTCTACACCTTCATTTGAGTCCAGCTGTGTTTTATTATACTGATTGGACTTGATTAGGAAAGCCACACACCTGTCTATATAAGACCTTACAGCTCACAGTGCATGTCAGAGCAAATGAGAATCATGAGGTCAAAGGAACTGCCTTGAAGAGCTCAGAGACAGAATTGTGGCAAGGCACAGATCTGGCCAAGGTTACAAAAAAAATTCTGAGAGCACAGTGTGCTCCATAATCCTTAAATGGAAGACGTCTGGGATGACCAGAACCCTTCCTAGAGCTGGCCATCCGGCCAAACTGAGCTATCGGGGGAGAAGAGCCTTGGTGAGAGAGGTAAAAAAGAACCCAAAGATCACTGTGGCTGACCTCCAGAGATGCAGTCGGGAGATGGGAGAAAGTTGTAGAAAGTCAACCATCACTGCAGCCCTCCACCAATTGGGGCTTTATGGCAGAGTGGCCCGACGGAAGCCTCTCCTCAGTGCAAGACATATGAAAGCCAGCATGGAGTTTGCTAAAAACACCTGAAGGACTCCAAGATGGTGAGAAATAAGATTCTCTGGTCTGATGAGACCAAGATAGAACTTTTTAGCTCTAATTCTAAGCAGTATGTATGGAGAAAACCAGGCACTGCTCATCACCTGTCCAATAAAGTCCCAACAGTGAAGCATGGTGGTGGCAGCATCATGCTGTGGGGGTGTTTTTCAGCTGCAGGGACAGGACAACTGGTTGCAATCAAGGGAAAGAGGAATGCGGCCAAGTACAGGGATATCCTGGACGAAAACCTTCTCCAGAGTGCTCAGGACCTCAAACTGGGATGCAGGTTTACCTTCCAACAAGACAATGACCCTAAGCACACAGCTACAATAACGAAGGAGTGGCTTCACAACAACTCTGTGACTGTTCTTGAATGGCCCAGCCAGAGCCCTAAATTAAACCCAATTGAGCATCTCTGGAGAGACCTAAAAATGGCTGTCCACCAACGTTTACCATCCAACCTGACAGAACTGGAGAGGATCTGCAAGGAGGAATGGCAGAGGATCCCCAAATCCAGGTGTGAAAAACTTGTTGCATGTTTCCTAAAAAGACTCATGGCTGTATTAGACCTTTTAGTAGAAGGGTGCTTCTACTAAATACTGAGCAAAGGGTCTGAATACATAGGACCATGTGATATTTCAGTTTTTCTTTTTTAATAAATCTGTCAACAATTGTGTTTTTCTGTCAATATAAGGGTGCTGTGTGTATATTAATGAGGAAAAAAATTAACTTAAATGATTTTAGCAAATGGCTGCAATATAACAAAGAGTGAAGAATTTAAGGGGGTCTGAATACTTTCCGTACCCACTGTAAATTGCTTTTTACAATGTAGCTTGTGTCAAAGCAGCTTTACATTGATAACTGGTGCATTATTTTGGCTGCACAGCAGCTCTTAAAGAATAGTGTCAATGCAGGCAGATCAAAGCACTGTTGAATATCAAATGTCAAGTCAAATGTCAAATGTCCCCAACAAAGCAAGCCAAAGGCGAAAGCGGCAAGGAACCCAAACTCCAACAGGTGACATCAGGTGGCAAACAGTGTTGGGCACGTTACTTTAAAAAAGTAATTAGTTATAGTTACTAGTTACTTTTTACAAACAGTAATGGAGTTAGTAATTGAGTTACATAATTATAAAAGCAACTAATTACCAGGGAAATTAACTATTGCATTACTTAAAAAAAATAAAATATGTCAAATAACTTGAATGCCCCAATACTAAATATAAGTCTAAGAATAAATTATTCTTTATCCGACTTGTGACTCATGATCCGCTCTTGCTTATGAAATTTTTCTGTACTGTAATACGCATTGGTAGCCATTAAAGAAAATGTAGTTTCATGATTATGTTTAAATAGTCCTATGTCATGTTTTAAATTCATTCATCTATTTGATTATGAAAAGTGAACAGATCGGGAGACATGGAGTGGGTCAGACATGATTTTAAACACTTCATTAAGTGTTGTTTTACAGAAAGCCTCTCTTTAAAGTGAATTTCGTTTTGTAAAAATTGTATCTTAATTTTAATCAATGTTTCATCAACCAATTGCCTGGATTTAAGAAATAAGAAGCAAATACAGCAGACAATATAATGGCAGGCGTGGGCGCAATCACTGGCGCGTGACTTATAGGCTGAATGGACCGCAACTCAGCGTATAGGCTGCTTGCCTTGCATGAGCAACATATCTATAGAAAGCTTGAAATATCTAGTCTGGCTATCACCAAACCAAGCTCAATTTAAAATTGAATATTGGTCTGGGGAGTTTGCTATGTATTTCCTACTGCACAAGTGGTGTGATCAACGAGGATTAGTCATGCAATTGGATAGTCCTTCAACCAATCAGATCAACGATCCGGGTGACGTACTTTACAGAGCGATGCGAAAACTCCAGACAGGTTTACCGTGTCTCAATCAGCTCCCTAGTTCAGTAGTCAGGGCACTGATCAGGGAATCAGCCACATTCACTTGCATGATATACTGATTCACGACCTAGGGAACTAGGGAGCTGATTGAGAAGCAGGTTTAGTTTGTATTGGTTTGTAGCATTGATCTGCGGTTTGCAGAAGCAGCAATGCAGCAGGTTGTGCAAAAAAACATGAAAGTTATCGGTATTTACACCCACTCGAGCAATTTGTTTGCTAACTAAATAAGTCATTCAGCATCGTCAAGAGTTGAAAAGGTGACTCTGATACTGTTCTGGTTCAGTGTATATGAACGCGGAATATAGCCGCCCTAAACTACGTCATTGTCATGACAACCAAAAAGAATTCCAGTCAGCTCAGGCGGCGCGAGATTCAAGAAGCAGGGAGATGAAACATATAGAGTAAATAATAAAAATATTGTCTACCATCAAGGGGCATTGAAGTAAAAGAGTCCTGTACTCACATCGTGAAGCAAACCACCAAAATAATAGCAGAGAATCATTGTGTGTCATCAATCGCTGTTTGTAATCTTCATTTGAAGAGACTGTCTGATCAACGCTCTGCTACATTAAGCTTTCAAACTCAGATAGAGTTTGAAAGCTGCTTGCCATCGCTTCTCTATCGTCATCGTGTTATACTCGCCAATAGCGAGCAAGGTGGATAAGCCAGTCTGTGATTGGTTCCCGCAAAAGTGTAACAGCACAGCAGAAATTAATGCACGGGTTTCCAGACTGAGTTACCGAGCAAAATCAAATCGCCGGCAGATCAGGCTGGATTTACCCAGACTATGAAATATCTAAAAACGAAAAGAAATAGGCTATTCTGATTATGTAGCCTAATCCTCTCTCTAGGCACGTCCAGTAGGCTATAGCCTATGCAGAGATGACGAGAGTCAGCAATGTGAACTTCATCTCTGCAGCCGACACTGATTCAGAATACATTACTTTATTAATAAACAATGAAAATGCTGTTTTTTGTCATATTCATAATCATTACTTTTGCCGGTTCTTTATGGCAAGCGTTATGCGTGCACTTGAGTGCATATATTGCATGAATGCTCATAATTATAATCACGATTATTAATCATGTTTATTCTATCAAAAGAGCAATGTAACTATGGCTACTTTGCAAGTTCTTTACCAACCTACACTTCACCCAAAAGGCCTGTAGGTGGCACAAAGACTTAAATGTAACCAACTATGATAACTTCGTTAGATGGTAAATCAATGCAAAACATGGTTTTGGTGAGCGCTTTGTAATATGTATTCACATTAGATTTTAAAGCTACACAATCCGTTTGCAATAAGTGCAATTCGTTTGGCAAATTCGTAAAGCAAAGAAAAATCATTTCTAGCTGATCAACATTATGAAAACTGGTAAAACCTATAGGAACTTCAAAAGATAAAACAGCGAAATTCCTAATATTACTTCCAATATTTCCAAATTATGTTCATTTTCATAGAGCGGGCCAATATCGTGTTGATTATTTAAAATCAATCGAGAGAAGCAGATATTGTTATCTTGATAAATTATGATTAATCATGCAGCCCTAATTTAATTTAATTTGACTTGACATTTGATATTCAACAGTATCCTTGACATTTATTCAACAGTGCTTTTGATCTGCCTGCACTGACACTATTATTTAAAAGGAAAAATTATATACCAATTATCAATGTAAAGCTGCTTTGACACAATCTGCATTGTAAAAAGTGCTATATAAATGAGGGTGACTTGACTTGATTATTAGTTTATTCTCTCCAGTATTTAAGAAATTAAATTAATATAAATGTGATTAGTCAACTAATGGCTTAAATGAACAACTACTAGTTGAATAGAAAAACTTATTTCACATATTTTCGATCCACAAAGGGTAGGCCTATTCTGGTTTGAGCTCGCGCTCAGCCCGCATGCTCACACACACACAGACAGAGCATCATTATTATCAGTTTAAAATTATATTTGTGTTTGACTAACCGCAGGCAGCACACACCAGAGAAAAATCTTTGCAGGTCCTATGAGAGAGAGCTTACTCAGATGAAAAACGCTTCAGTGAGCTCAATTATAGTAACGTGGCATTTTTATTTATTTTTTTGCCAGTAATGGTAACGGCGTTGTAACGGGAGAAAAAGTAATTAATTTGATTACTCGTTACTGAAAAAAGTAACGGCGTTAGTAACAGCGTTTATTTATAACGCCGTTATTCCCATCACTGGTGGCAAACAGGTGGCAAATAGGTATGAAGAAAAAACCTTGGGAGAATCCAGGCTTATTCGGGTCAAAGATCTGTTTGGAGGGTTTATCTCCCTTGTTGCCTACTGTTGGGACGGACGCCTGTTTGGGCTTTCTTTGTTGGTTATCTTCCAAACTAAGTCTGTTACGCATATTATTTATTGGCGGTTGCTAGTATTTTTGTTTCAAAAGGGTGAGCACACTTTATTTTGTTGCAAGAAACATGTTCAAAACCGGAGGATGAAAAGTTTTGGATAAACCAAATGGGTAACAAAATTATCTTTGATCATGGGTCCACAAGATCAGCAGGTGTAGCTATTTTGTATTGTAACTCACCTGGTAAAGTTGTGACATCTAGATTTAGCAATAATGGTCACTGGCTAATTTGTGTCCTAAATATGGATGATCGCTTCTTTATTCTGATCAATATTTATGGTTTTAATAATGTAATTCAAAACAGACAATTGGCTTCAGATATTTCATATGTCATTGTAAACCTTAAACTCATTTATCCAACTGCTATTATAATAATGGGCGGTGACTTTAATATGGTTAACAATGAATGGCTTGATAGACATTCTTCCAGAGGTCATCACAGTTCCTGTAACCTTGTTTTACTTTTGTCGCACTCATGATTTAAACCAAATGACGCAGCTAAGTCGAGAATAGATTTTTGGTTAATTTCAGTTTCTGTTATAAACTTTGTCACCGACTGCTGTATGTCAGCAGCCCCCCTCACAGATCACTCTGTTTTTAAACTGATTTTCAATCCCCCTAATCCTGGTTCACAGAATAAAGGGTACTTGAAATTCAATTCTAGTTTATTAAAATGCCAATCATTCAATGAAGGTATTAAAGCCATAGTCTCTAATGTGATGTCTGATTAATTGATAATATCTTAAATTTCCAAATGGGAATTCCTTAAATTTAAAATTAAAGAATATTCAATTCATTCTGGAAAAACACTCAATAAAAGTAATAGATAATATGAAAGTAATATTATCAAAGAAATAAATATCTATTATAATAAAACATCACCTACTGATAGTGATAATAAGAAACTACAAAATCTTCTAAACAAACTTGATGAAATATATCTTTGTAAAGCTGAAGGGGCTTTTATCAGGTCTAGGGCAAAATGGATTGAAGATGGGGAAAGAAGTACCTCATATTTCTGTCAGTTAGAAAAAAGAAGGCAAGAGAGACTTTCTATTAAAGCCCCATCGATCCAGGGCCATGTAACTACAGATCAAGCCTCAATTACTAAGGAAGTTATCTCTTGTTAAAATAACCTATATTCCTCATCTTTTTCCTTAGATGATGCAACTTTTTCAAGCATATTAAACATCTTATTCCTCAAATAGATGATGATCGTGTAGTGCTGTGTGATGCTGATATTACTTCTGAGGAGTTGGATATAGCAGTAGGTATTCTGTCTTTAGACAAATCTCCAGGCTGTGATGGTCTTACTGCTAATTTCTATAAACACTTTTGGGTTTTATTAAAAGACCCATTTTTGTTTATGTTAAAAAAAGCAACAGAAAGTATGACTTTCCCTCCCACTGTGAAACAAGCCAAGATATACTAGCTTTAATACCCAAACCTGATAAAGACCCCAAAATTCTAGATAACTTTAGACCAATCGCATTATTAAATACTGATTATAAAATTGTTACCCTAATATATGCTAATAGATTAAAAATATATTTACACAAAATTATAAGCGATTCCCAAACAGGTTTTATGAAAGGGAGATCTATTCACAATAATATTCGTCTAGTGCTCGATCTTTTAGATTACAGGCATCTAATAGAAGATGAAGGCTTTATTTTCTTCATTGACTTTTATAAGGCATTTAATTCAGTTGAACACCTCTTAATTCACACCTTCTCCAAAGCCTCTGGTTTAAAAATTAATTTGAACAAATGTGAGTTAATGCCAATTCATCAATGTCACTTAACAGAGGTTTACAACATTCCTATAAAATCCCAAGTTAAATACTTAGGAATGGTCATTTCAAAAGATTCAGTTGAAAACTAATATATAAGTGTTTGGAAAGTATTGGATAAGTATTAGATAATCTTAACTCTTGGTTATTGCAAGATATAAGTTTACTCGGTAGAACATTTTTGACTAAGATGGAAAGCGTTTCAAGATTAATACACAATATACACAATAGCTATTTCTAAAAGAACCATTAAAAAAATCAATCAGGTTAACTTTGATTAAATCTGGAGAAAGAAAACGTCTCGGGTTACGTCTGTAACCCTGGTTCCCTGAATAAGGGAACGAGACGCTGCGTAGTTGCTTTGGGAACACCTCTGCGTGATTACGTCTTGAAGCACTCATGAAATCAAACCAATAGTGTAGCGGGACATCAGAGCGGGTGACGTCACGGACCAGGAAACTATAAAGCACCCCTGAGAACAAAGAACGCCAGCTTCTGATATGGATGAAGCAGATGCTCACAGGCATGCAGGGAGTATGGCTAAGCTACGCAGCGTCTCGTTCCCTTATTCAGGGAACCAGGGTTACAGACGTAACCCGAGACGTTCCCTTTCATGGGAACATCGACACTGCGTAGTCGCTTTGGGAACGCTATCCCAACTAGGCCATAAGACCAAATGCCTGTTGTGTTATTTTTTCAGGATGACAGGACTGAGGACCCTGGAGTGGAGCCCAAATTGAGGTTATAAAACCTGACAAAGGTATGCTGGGAAGACCACCCAGCAGCATCACATATGTCTTGGAGGGGAACCCCCGACATCAAAGCCTTTGAGGCAGCCATACCCCTGGTAGAATGCGCCCGGACAGCTAAAGGAGAGGGCTGTCCGGCCGATTTGTAAGCAAGAGAGATGGCCTCGACCACCCACTTACTCATTCTCTGCTTAGATGCAGGACCTCCCTTATTATGAGAACCGTAACACACAAACAGTTGTTCAGTCTTTCGCCACAGGGCAGCTCTGTGGACATACGCGTCTAAAGCCCTCACCGGGCAGAGCAGATTCAGTTTCTCCTGATCTGGATTTGTAAAAGGTGGAGGACAGAAGGCCTGCAGCACAATAGGCCCTGGGACATTGGTAGGGACCTTAGGAACATATCCAGGTCTAGGATGTAGAAAGGCTTTGACCATACCAGGTGCAAAGTCCAAACATGAAGGTACAACCGATAGTGCTTGTAAGTCCCCGATTCTTTTGAGGGATGTTATGGCCAGAAGAAATAAGGTTTTGAGGGTAAGGATCTTCTCAGATGCTTCCTCTAAAGGTTCAAAGGGAACCGCAGCTAACCCTTCCAACACAATGGTTAAGTCCCAGGAAGGCATTTTTGTGCGTACAACAGGCCTCAGCCTCCGGGTGCCACGGAGAAAACGTACAACTAAAGGGTTTTTACCAACCGAAAGACCCTCTATTTTAGAGTGATAAGCGGAAATAGCGGCTATATAAACCTTCAATGTAGAAGGAGTTAACACTAGAAGTCCCAGAGATTTGTAACCCTCCTTTAGCCAAGTGGATGCTAACTGGCTAGTCTTTTGGCTATCATTAGCATCAATTCATGTGTAAATATGGTCATTACCTGAGCAATCTGCAGGGGGGTTGGGGGTGTGTGTGTGAATGGTTGCTGGTGGCTTGTTTGTATGTGTGGGGGAGGGAGGGCTGCTAAAAACAGAGAACTTGATTGACCATGGGCCAGTTTCAGAAAGGAGGTTAAGTGAAAACTCTGAGTATGTTAACCCTGAAATGAGGGAGTGCAAGTGATGTTTAAAAAGTTAACTCACTCATTCACACTGCAAAAATGCTTTTCATACTAAGTATTTTTTTATCCTATTTCAAGTAAATTTAAAAAAAAAAAATCTTAAATCAAGATGGATTTTCTATATGAGAAAATTATATATGATATTTAGTCTTGTTTCCTGGGGGGATCTAAATTAAGTGCATTTTACTTAAGTAAAATGATCAATATCTGCCAGTGTGGTAATAAAAATAATCTTATTGCAAACGGAAAGTGTTGGAGTGTCTACCCAGGTGAAAAAAAAAGTGCAGTAAAATACACTTTATTTTAGTACACTTTTACACTTCCATAATGTACAGTGCTCTATTTCCGTACACTTATTTTGTACTTAATATACTAAAAGCTCTTCTTTAGTACTTCTTAAGATAATCTTAAGAACATCTAAGTGTACTCAACTGTGCTATTTTGAGACACCATGAATTTGAACTAAAATGTGCTTTTAACATACTATCTCTGTATAGAAAAATGTATTTAGTTACCACTTGTAGTACACTTGAACCCATCTTTCAAACACTTTTAAAAATGGACTTATGATGTATTTCAAATATAAGATTAATATATAATGAATATATACAAAATGTATTTATAATATATTGCCTTCAACATTACAAATACATTTTGTATATATTTATCATATATTATTCTTAAATTTTAAATAATTCATAAGTGTATTTCCAATGTCTGATGAGTACATTTAAAGGTGTATGAAAGATGGGTTCAAGTGTACTCTAAGTAGTAACTAAATATATATTTTTTTAAATACAGATAGTATGTTAAAAGCACAGTTTAGTGTAATGTTACCACGGACAATTTCTTCACATCGCTGTCACTTGCGCATAAACTTCTTAGCCGGAAAAGGTTGGTTTCTTTATTTTATTTTGTACTATTTTTATCAATAAATCTCAGCAACAAAGGAAAAAAAAAATCATGTGTGTTGATTTCTCCCTAAAATGGCAAAGTGAAACACAAGTTTCCTTGAAGTGGCTCAGAATGGCCCCACATTGTTTACATAACAAAAGCAACTGTTCACAGCTGATTAAGGATATTAGCCTAAAGCCTTCCAGCCCATCGGCTGTCCTGCGGGTTTTATAGGTAGAAAAGACAAATGGGGCTTCCGGTTATGGCCGCCATAGAGTAAGACGCGGAAAGCATCGCTCCCACAGAAAATCCTGTTTATATTGCGTTAATTTGAGTAAAACGTGGCTACACTTGTATTTTCTTTAATTTAAACTGGATAGACTTCTTTTGGCAACTTCTGAGGATGCCCCCTAAAAAGCCCATCGAGAACAAGAAAGAAACAACTAACGCTACCGAAGACAGCCCTTTAGCTTTAACGGCTAGCTTGGCATCGCCCCCTGAATGGTTCCAGTCAGAACTGGAGAAAGGTTTCGCGAAAATTCAAGTCATGCTAGACGGGCGTTTGTGCGAAATACGGGACTCGGTAGACAAGGTACACAACGACCTCCAGGAAACGAGGCAAAAGCTGTGCGATCTTGAATCACGCCAAGACGGATTTGAAGAAGCCATTGTGAATCTGCGTGAAGACATTGCGGACGGTAAAAAGCACGTGGAGTATGAAATACTTACTTTGAAAGATAAGGTCGATGATCTTGAAAATCGCTCCAGGCGTAACAATTTACGCCTCGTTGGCTTTCCTGAAGGGGTGGAAGGGAGAGACGCAGTGTCGTTTGTGGAGGAATGGCTCCCTAAAATCATCGGTGTCGATCAGGAGCGGCCCTTTGAAATTGAACGAGCTCACCGTACGCTTCAGCGCCGGCCGGCAGAATACGAAAGACCACGAGCCATCGTGATTAAATTACTTCGCTTCAGAGATACAGTCAAAATACTGGATGCTGCACGGGAGAAAAAAGAGCTTACATATGGCAATTCCAAAATCATGATTTTCCGGGATATGTCAACGACCCTCTACAAGAAGAAACAGGCGTTCGCCCCTCTTAGAAGACGGCTTCGGGACCACAGTATTTCATACAGCATGCAGTACCCGGCCACTTTGAGAGTGGATCTGCCAGGGGCGCGCGATCTTTCAGCTCGAAAGACGCTGCTGAGGCTTATTTGAAAGCTCATCACCCAACACTTTTGTCGTCAGCGAGTTCGGAGTGAGATTGTAGGTACGTTGTAAATAGTTACTGGATCTGTGGACATGTGAATTCCGAATAGCTGCAAGAATGGACAGTATTGATGTATGTTCAATTTTCCACCTTACCATTCTATCTATAAGTTGTTCTCTGAAATTGTTCTGGCCAGTTTGTACTTACTAACTTTCCCTGCCCAGCAGATGGTGTAATCAGCGTTAATTACTCTGTTGATATATATTTATTTCCCTTGGAGCGGGGCACGAGACAGGGTTGCCCACTATCTCCCCTTTTATTCGCTCTAGCAATAGAGCCTCTAGCTATTGCAATTCGCTCGCATGACGTCATTAGTGGTTTTATAACCCTTCAATCTCGGCATGTAATCTCACTATACGCAGACGATATCATGTTGTATTTGATTAATGTAAGCTCCACTATACCAGCATTGACGACTTTACTACAAGATTATGGAATCATATCTGGTTATAAAATTAATGTAAACAAGAGTGTTTCTATGCCTCTTAATATAGCTGCTACTCGGTTACATCTTAGAAATTTTCCCTTCACCTGGAATATGGATAAAATTACATATCTAGGACTACAAATATCCAGAGATCTGTCTCAGTTATATAACTTAAACTATGCTCCCTTGCTTAAAAGTGTAGAAGTGGATTTAGATAGGTGGAAATCTCTCCCTATTTCATTAATTGGCCGGGTAAATTCTATCAAAATGACTATACTACCAAAGTTTTTATATTTGTTTCAGGCACTCCCTCCTGTTTTGCCAAAGTCTTTTTTTAAAGAACTTAATAGAATTATTTCGAGGTTCTTATGGAAAGGAAAAGTGCCACGGGTCAAGCTAAGTTCACTATTTTTGACATTCCGGAACGGTGGACTAAAGTTGCCCAATTTTTATTTGTATTACTGTGCAGCTCAGCTGCGCTCAATTTGGATTTGGCGATCAAACTGCACCTCTCCTCCAGCTTGGCGACAATTAGAGGAAGTACACGTAAAGGGCATAACTCTTGCTGCAACACCTTTTGTTCCTCTGAATTGCTTAAAGAAATTGACTTCCAACCCTCTGATCGTTGGTACCTGTAAAATCTGTACAGACCTCAGGAAAAAGATGAAATGCAAACAAACTTTGTTCAGATCCACTGCATTTTATTATAATCTTTTCCTACCCCCAGCTCTTAAAGATGGCATAACCAAACAATGGTATGACTGTAGTATTCAAACTTTCGAAGAACTTTACGAGGGAGATACACTCATGTCTTTCGAGCAGTTACAACAGAAATTTTATCTCCCCTCTAAATTCTTCTTCAAATATCTACAAGTTAGACACTACATTCAGACTCAGCAAGGTGGTCGCTTATCCAACCTCTCCCTCTCCCCCCTGGAGGACATCTTATCTGATAAAAAAGACCCTAAGGGTCTTATATCGTTTATCTATGGCAAGCTGTCCCATTTGATGGCTGGTAATCTCTGCAATGTTAAATCTAAATGGGAAAAAGATCTGGAGTGCTCAATCAGTGACAATGAATGGGAAATCATATGTGAGAAAGCTCAGACTTTGTCTGTCAATAGCCGTCATAAACTTATTCAGTTTAATGTGATACACAGAGTCTATTATACTCCAGTAAGACTACACAACTTTAAAAGTACCTATTCAGAGCTATGTCCCAGATGTAAAGTGCAGAGAGGGACACTTTTACACATGTTGTGGTCTTGCCCTGACCTAGAGGTATACTGGGAAGGGGTCTTAGAGATCATTGGCACAGTTGTTGGTACTAATATGCCCAGGGAGCCCAGACTTATCCTGTTGGGAGACACCTCATTACTGGATGAACGAAAGGGGATTAATCTGAGGTTTGTCAGACTAGCTCTTTTAGCAGCAATAAAATGTATAACATTGAGGTGGAAGGACCCTAAACCACCTACTACTTTTATGTGGACTACAGAAGTATCATCCTATGTACCTCTTGAAAAAATAGCATTTTGTTTGAAGAAACGTCAAGATCTGTTTGTAAAACACTGGGGCAGTTTCCTTTCATATATGGGTATAACAACAACAGGACAAAATACCTAAATCTCATATGACTTTAAACGCCTTTTTCTTGTTTAATCTGTTTATGGTTTATTAGTGGCACCATGGGTGGGAGGTTTGGGGTGTGATATAGGGTTGTGATATGGTAATAATTATTCAATTTGTATTTTGTATTATTTTATTTGTTAAAGGAAAAACCCAATAAATATAATGTTCAAAAAAAAAAAGAAAAGACAAATGGCTGCTCTCTGGGACTTCTAGTGTTAAACCCTCCGAGAACTTGTCTTGGAGAAATTGCAGTACTTGACTGACAGAAGAGTGGACCGGATCCACCTGAGAGTGGCTACACCAAGTAGCAAACAGTTTCCACTTATATGCGAACAGTTTTCTCGTGGTTGGAGCTCTGGAGTGGAGAATGGTCTCTATAACCTCAGTTGAGAGACCAGATTCTACGAGCTCTGCCCCCTCAGGGACCAGGCCCACAGTTTCCATATTTCTGGGTGCGGGTGAACTATTGCGCCACCCAACTGAGACAAGAGGTCTTGTCTGACAGGAATCTCCATGGGGGAGTCTTCTAAGAGGGATACTAGATCCGTGAACCATACTCGGGCCGGCCAGAACGGGGCTACCAATATTAGACGGTCCCCATCCCGGCGAACCCTCTCCAGAACTCCGGGGAGCAGAGCGATCGGGGGAAATGCATACAGACGTAGCCTCGGCCACGTCTGTACCATAGCATCCAACCCCAGAGGGGCTGGATGGGTCAGAGAAAACCACAACGGGCATTGAGACGTCTCTTTCGAGGCAAATAGGTCGACTTGTGCACGACCGAACTTTTTCCAAATCAGTTCCACCGCTTCTGGATGGAGCCTTCATTCCCCGGGCCTCGGCCCCTGCCTCGACAGGATATCTGCTCCCACATTTTGATGTCCCGGGATATAAGCTGTTCTCAGCGAGAGAAGCTTGCCCTGGGACCACAGGAGGATCTGATGAGCTAACTTGCACAACTGGCGAGACCTCAGACCCCCCTGATGGTTGATATAAGAGACCACCGACATGTTGTCTGACTGAACTAACACGTGATGGCCCCTGAGGTCTGGGAGGAAGTATTTGAGTGCTCGAAATACCGCTGTAACACGGTTAGTAGATATGGGAAGAAGGAGGTGGGAACCGGCGAACATTCAACAAAACTTTAATATAAAATAAACAAAGAACAAAACGAAAGTAATGCTGTCAGACCCTCACGGACGTCTGCCGGCCACACAAACATAATAAAACATAAAATAAAGTCCAGGCCTGGTCCTCTCTCGTCCTCCACGGTAGTCGCTCCTCCTTTTATGCTCCCGGAGCTCCTCCGTGAGGGACTCAAGGCCGGTGCGCCTCCCAGGTGAAGCTCATTAACACTCGCGCCACCGGCCTCGCGCCGTTCCCTCACGGCTCTCGCCCGCCCTGGTCGCCACATAACCCCATCGCCCCTCGCAGGCCGGGGGGTACTCCCGAGACTGCGCTCTACTCTCCCCCGGGGCCTGTCTCGGCGGCCGCAGCACCTGGGGGTAAGGACAGACGAGACGAGAGAAAGGAGACGGAAGCAAGGGGAGCGACAGGACGAGAGAGGGGAGAGAGGAAAAGAAAAAAAAAAATTCTTGGTCCAGTTCCCCGACACACTGCCGCTTGGTCCTCAGCCTGCCGTGAGGCTCTTCTTCGCGGTGCCATGCGGTGGCACTGGACGCTCGGTGGACGGCCCGATCCTCGACCGCCTCCTGGCGGCCGGCGATGGCTCCTCCGACTGAGGGCAGCCGGCAGCGAGTCCCCCGTTCCCTGCTCCTCCCCTTTATGGCGGACGGCAGCAGGCTCTGGCCCACAGCGAACGGCGGCGACTCCTCCGCTCCCTCTTGGACGGCAGCCACCCCACCTCGTCCCAGGGGCACGGCCTCGAGCTCTCCGTCTCACCTTTCACTAGGCTCCAGTACCACCGCCTCGGGCAGCCTCTCGCGGTCTTCACTCCCGCGCTGCCCGAACTCCGCAGCACCGCGATCCCCCTCAGCAGCGAGGGCTCTCCGACAGCATGTCCCTCCTTCCTCCCGGGTTTCGGCACCAATGTAACACAGTTCGTAAATGTGGGAAGAAGGAGGCGGGAACCGGCGAACATTCAACGTAACTTTTAATTCAAAATAAACATAGAACAAAACGAAAGTAATGCCGGCAGACCCTCGCGGACGTCTGCCGGCCACACAAACATAATAAAACATAAAATAAAGTCCAGGCCTGGTCCTCTCTCGTCCTCCACGGTAGTCGCTCCTCCTTTTATGCTCCCGGAGCTCCTCCGTGAGGGACTCAAGGCCGGTGCGCCTCCCAGGTGAAGCTCATTAACACTCGCGCCACCGGCCTCGCGCCGTTCCCTCACGGCTCTCGCCCGCCCTGGTCGCCACAACCGCCATCATCTCCAGCTGATTTATATGCCGGGATCGATGATGGTCCTCCCAAAGACCCTGAGCTGAGCGACCACTCATGATCGCTCCCCACCCTGTGAGAGAAGCATCCGTCGTTAGCATTTTGCGACGACAAGGAGCTCTTAGCACAAGACCTTGGGATAAAAACCAGGGCTTTTTCCACACCGCCAGGGCACGAAGGCATCGCCGCGTGACCTTGATTGTGCGAAAAGGGTTCCCCCTTGGAGTAAACCCCCTGGTTTTGAGCCACCACTGAAGGGGTCTCATGTGCAGCAGGCCAAATGGTATCACGTTGGATGCCGCTGCCATGAGACCCAACATTCTCTGAATTTGCTTCACAGTGAGTGACTGGCCTAAGTTCACCCCTTTCACGGTTGAGAGAATGGAATTCACCCGAGCAGGGGACAAATGTGCCTGCATCGACGTGGAATCCCAAACTACCCCTAGGTAATTGGTAGTCTGAGCCGGTAAAAGCACACTTTTCTTGGCATTGAGTCTCAACCCTAACTTCTTCATGTGGGACAGAACTACATCTCGATGTAGAACTGACTGTTGCTCTGATTGAGCTAGAATCAACCAATCGTCGATATAATTCAGCACGCGGACGCCCTGGAGTCTCAGAGGAGCCAGCGCTGCATCCATGCACTTCGTGAAGGTGCGGGGTGAAAGAGATAGGCCAAAAGGAAGAACCTTGTATTGATAAGCTTCGCCCCCGAAAAGCAAACCTGAGGAACTTCCAATGTGAAGGATGGATTGATACATGAAAGTACGCGTCTTTCAGATCTATTGTCACAAACCAGTCCTCGGACCTGATCTGTGTAGTGATCTGTTTGAGTGTTAGCATCTTGAACTTGAGCTTTTGCACTGAACGATTTAACATGCGTAAATCTAGAATAGGATGCAACCCTTCATCCTTCTTCGGAACTATGAAGTATCGGCTGTAAAACCCTGACTGCATGCTGGCGGGAGGAGCCTTCTCTATAGCCCCCTTCTGCAAAAGTGTCATCACTTCCTGTTCCATGACCAGAGACTGCTGGGGGTCCACTACTGTATTGAGGACCCCGCTGAACCGGGGCGGGCGAAACCCGAATTGTTTTTTGTACCCCTTTTCTATCATTTGCAGCACCCACTGAGAAATATTGGGAAAACTTTTCCATTCTTCTAAATATTCTACTAAGGGAACCAGTCTCTCGAGACTGGTCTCTGGTGTTTTTTGAGCACTTGGCTCGACGCCCTGAAGCGGTGCACCGGCAGGGAACAGTCGAATCAGGTGCTGACCGACCCCCCTCAGAGGATCGGGAGGGGCTGCTGTGCCCCGCGACACACGAGGTGGCGGGGTTAACAGGATAGCCCCCTGAGGCCACCGAAGATGGGTCAACTTTATAGATTTTAATTTTTCTGGACCCTCTCCGGAGGGGGCTGCCCTCAGAAGTCCTGGACCCCTCATGTCAGGACTTTTTTGCAGCCTTCCTGGCGATAATAACAGCCCGCAGATCTGCTTTACCGCGGGAAGGCTTTACTTGTGCTGTCCTACCCGGTCCCCAAGATCTTTTCGGGGGAGCACGGGTAGCAACACTTTGTTTTTGCTGCGCCCTATGCGCAGATGAGGAGCTTGTAGACGCCTGAGGCTGCTCCCGCTCAGCAGCCCCAGCAGAGCGGCGAGGGAAGGACATTTTTTAAAGGCCGCAGACTGACGTTTTGCCTCCTGGAACCTCTTGACGACTGATGTTACTGAGTCGCCGAAGAGGCCCTGAACAGACCCTGGCGCATCGAGAAGCACTGCCTTATCACGTTCTTTAATATCTGACAAGTTCAGTCATAAATGCCTCTCCGTGGCCACCAGGGCTGCCATAGACCGGCCGATTGTTTTTGCCGTCTCCTTGGTGGCCCGGAGAGCTAAGTCAGTCGCCTTTCTCAACTCTTGAATGCATTCAAAAGACGCCTCGCCACTCTGGTCTATTTCCCCCAGCAGGTCAGCTTGGTATGCCTGAAGGACCGATATAGTATGCAGACATGCTGCTGCCTGACCCGCTGAGGTATAAGCCCTGCCCACCAATGCTGATGTTGTACGCAGGGGTCTGGTGGGCAAAGTCGGGGATTTTAACGACAATGCTGACTCAGGCGAGAGATAGCTCGCGAGCGTCTCTTCAACCTGAGGCATCGCCGTATAACCGTGTTCTTTCCCCCCCATGATGTTACTGTATAGAGACGTTGTAGGGTTATAAACACGGAAATGTGCCGGACTCTGCCATGATCTCGATGTGGAGATCCTTGAGGGGGCAGAGCTCGTAGAATCTGGTCTCTCAACTGAGGTTATAGAGACCATTCTCCACTCCAGAGCTCCAACCACGAGAAAACTGTTCGCATATAAGTGGAAACTGTTTGCTACTTGGTGTAGCCACTCTCAGGTGGATCCGGTCCCTCGGTGTGGAGATCTGGGAAGAATGGCAATCCCCGGGGCTGAGGTTGAGCTCGGGCAGGGAGAAAGCGCTCATCTAGTTTGCTTTTAACTCGCGCTTCAGAACTTTCTTCCGGCCATTCGATTTTTAGTTTATCCACTGCCCGCGTCAAAACCTCTAACAGCTCCTCATATGCTGGAGATGCGGGTGGCGGGCCCTCATCTCCAGCGCCGGCACTCGCTACATCCATCTCCTCAGAGACAGATAAGCGAAGCTCCGGTGCCTCCACTCTGGGGGAAGAAACCGCTACGCGTGCTTCCGCGGCCAGAGAAGAGGCAGCAGATCTGGCAGGTGAGGGTCGAGATAAGGCAGGACCCGTCTCTAACCCCTCCACCAGATCCACTTGTGAACCCCAGGAACGAAGTTTACGCTGTGCCTCGGCAGCAGCGGGACCCGAGCCCTGGGGAACACTTGCCGCAGCGTCCTCTTTATTATCAAAGAACGCGCGGCGTGATCGGAGTACACGGAGCGTTAGTTTTTCACAATGCACGCAGACAGCTCCCTCGAGAGCTGCCTGTGCATGCTCCACTCCCATACAAGCAACGCACATATCATGTGTATCCCCGCCCGTGATGAAACGAGGGCAGGGAGGAGCACATTTCGTAAACTGCTGCTTTCTCCGCCATAATCGTGTCTTTGCAATATATAAAATAATATATATATATATATATATATATATATATATATATATATATATATATATATATATATATATATATATATGCTTGGTGACTAAAACACTCTTGTCCTCGGACGAAGAGATATTTTGTTTGCTGCAAATAATGACAGACAACACCAAATAAGACACACAACACAGAGCGCTTTGCTGAAGACGCAGAAGCTGGCGTTCTTTGTTCTCAGGGGTGCTTTATACAGTAGGTGGACAACCAAAATGGGTATTACCGCCATGCATACCGCCGCCACAGGGCCCCGGCGTTAACTGAAATTCAGTCGCGTGTAAAAAACTACCGCCAGGTGGTGCAAAGGGACGGATTGGAAAGTGACTGTAATGATAAAATGTCGGTTTGTAAACGGAGATGAAAGGACGAAGTAAAACAACAACATTACAGTATAACCTTTTAACATCCTTAAAAACCATTAGATAATTTAAAGTGAGAGTTAATTTCAAAACGTGGGATAGTTAGGATACTCTATGCATCAAAAATTAAAAGAAAGACCTTTACACAAAGTCTTACTGCATGCTATTGTCATTGAACAGTCATTAGGCATATATATATATATATATATATATATATATATATATATATATATATATATATATATATGTATATATATATATATTAGGAGCACACACACGGATTATAAATTTAATATTTTCATTCTGTAATAATTTCATTCAGAACGGTCCAGCATTAAGACCGCATTAATAGCAATAATTCTTATTTACTGCTATTGTTCTTGATTTTTTAAATTGTTCTTGATTATTATATATGGGGGCTATTATATATGCTATGTAATGTTTAGTGATGTTTATGTCGCAGACTAAAATACCGGCAGGAATAAATATTTAGGCTAATTTACTCATTAAAAACAAAGGTGTTCATTTGTGATTGTACATCAAGAGCAAGGACACGTTGTGTGCATTTTGTTTTGTGCTTTTACCAGACCGAAACGCTCGACTGAAACTGCGCGTGTGCACGAGCGCCAAGAGAACTGATAACAGCAGCAACACTGGCCATGATTTCAGAAACAACACGTTCCAGCGGATAGATCGCCTCTTATTGAACACAGACCTAACAGTTATATCTTATCGAATTGAGATATTTCTTTCTTTTTAGGTACAATTATTGCTGAATTTAAGTTCACTTTTGAGACGTTTCAGATTCTCGCAGAGAGACAGCTGAAAGCGCACCCTGTTTTTTTTTTTTATTATTTTATTTTATTATTCAAAACAAAAGTACAAGGTTTTGTTGTTATTGTGAGCGTACACAAATAAAAGTAGACCATTCGTAGTCTTGCATCAATCTGTAAGCTATCGCCAAAAATGACGGAAGGCCTGTTTTTGTTTCAGCTGTCATGAGGAAAAAATCCACCAGAACGCGCCGGCGCTTTCGTCGGCCAGAGGGATAATAATGTAGCCAATTTAGTTTCATATTTATATTTAAATATTGGGCTATTGCCTATTATTTTTAAATGAATAAATTTCACCTATGTTGATTATCAAAAGGGAATAGCATGACGGATGCGCAATGTTGGGAGACAAATGCAGCGGGTTAGACAAAGTTTGACCACTTCATTAAGTTTTGTTTTATAGTAAGTCTTTCTTTAAAGTGAATTTCGTTTTGTAGAAATTGTATCTTAATTTCAATCAATGTTTCATCAACCAATTGCCTATATTTAATAAATAGGAAGAAAACCAAACGTCGTGTGTGGAATGGAAACGAAACCATGTTTCCGCAGCCTTTGAATAAGGCTGAAGCAATCTACGTCTTTCTGTTTTAATTAAATTTATTTATTACTTTATTACATGTCTTTATTACTTAAATAATTGATAAGATGTTTTTGGTTGAACAATATATTTTAGCTGGTCTACTTAGACACACATTTGCGTAGTGGCTTAGCCTATTGTGCAAACTTTTTTTTCCTACCACATGCCAAACATTTCTTGCAGATTTAAAAAACAAACAAACAAACAAACAAAAGAAAAAACACGACGCTCCGACTTTTACAAAATTCCTCCTCGCTCCAGTCAAAACTTCGCACATACTCTGCTCGGCAGCAGCAGACGCTGGCAAACGCGCGGGGGGAGGGTCGATCCCATTCTTCTGCAGTGGAGCGTGAAACACTGCAAAACACTGCAAATCTCCATAATACAAACAAATAAAGAAACTTACTACAAATACTCATAACGTAGTCTAACAATTGTGTATTTCGTCAGCTTATCTCATATGATCAGATCAGGATGTTAAAATTAACAAAAAGCACCAAGATTGCAAAAAGGTCTGTCACACACATAGCTAAGGCTAATATTTTGAGTCTCCCGCCCTCTGGATTAATGGCTTTGGTGACAAACGTTTTAAACAAAGCGCCCTTCCCCCATCTCAAACTTGTCAAGCACTGTTAGGTTGGGTGAGTGCTTAACCACAGTTTGCAACATCAGCAGTTATTGAAATGATCTGAATCAACACAGATCTGCTGATATAAATAAATAGGCCTAAATAAATAGCAAAAAACAAGATTGGGTTTGTACGGTTCATCTGAACTATAATTTAATGATTTATGTTATGATGTTATAGAAGTACAATGTACAGATGCCTATATGTTTTGCACAAAGTAATATTTAATAAAGAATCTTAAACTTCCAATGTTAAACATGTTCTCGTCATTTTGCTCTTAACTGCAGTCAAAATACAAATAGGCTTATACAATATGCATTGTGTAGCCCATGGAGAGTCAGATTAGGCGCAAACTCTACAGCAGAAACTTTTTATCTTAATAGCCTAGCACTTGTTGAATAACAAAATGTTGATTATTGGGATAACGTTTTTTTTTTTTTTTTTTTCGTAATTGTGTAGCTTATGGCATGACATTTCTTTTTGTAATGTTTATGAGCGTGTTAATGGATACAAACGGCACAATTGCAGTTTATCAGATTGTTACATAGCTATAGCTGAAACATTAACACATTAAAATCGTCTGATAATCATACAGTAGTTAACATGAACCCTTTGTAAGCGATGTATTACCATTACATCATGGGCGTACGGGACACCCCCCACCCTATGATGGGCCCCGGCGCAGATTATTTACTATTTAGCCTTTGCTTTTTTTAGAACTAAACTCAATTGACTAAAGATAAAAATAAAGCATCCAACTGAAGCCCAAAAATGCAAGCAGAATACCACAGAAACTAGTGCTAAATTACCACAAAAGGGGGAAAAATTCACAGTTGTTTCCATCGCCGTTTGTAAGGTAGACAACAGCAAGCTTTGATGCGCTGTGCTACTGTGTTACTGTTAGCGGTCCTGTGCCGAGACAAATAAATATGTTCGGTCTTTGCTGAGATATTATTATTATTATTATTATTATATTGCCCAAACGTAAATAGCATATAAGTCTAGAGTTAGGCTATTTCTTTATTCTTTTACTGTAAATACATGAATTTAGTTTTGAAATTTGTGTCTAACTTAGAATTTAGAGCAGCTAAAATATATTGTTAGACCAAAACATCTTATCAATTAATTAAGTAATAAAGACATGGATGTATTTAAGAAATTTAATAAAAATAGAAAGACTTCTATTGCTTCAGCCTTATTCAAAGGCCGCGGAAACATGGTTTCGTTTCCATTCCACTCCTGGCGTTCATGGTTTTCTTCCTAATTAAATATAGGCAATTGGTTGATGAAACATTGGTTGAAATTAAGATACAATTTCTACAAAACGAAATTCATTTGAAAGAAAGACTTACATAAAACAAAACTTAATGAAGTGGTCGAACTTATGTCTGACCCGCTGCATTTGTCTCCCCAACATTGCGCATCCGTCATGCTATTCCCTTTTCATAATCAACATTGGTGACATCTTTAAAAAAAAAAAAAAAAAATCAGGCTATAGCCCAATATTTAAATATAAATATGAAACTAAATTGGTTACATTTTTATCCCTCTGAGGTGCGTTTCCCGAAAGCATCGTTGGTGAACCATGGTCGTAAGTCCCATTGAACTAACTTGCGACCATAGTTCGCTTTGGGAAACGCACCCCTGGTCGACGAAAGTGCCGACGCGTTCTGATGGATTTTCTCCTCATGACAGAAACAACTTAAAACAGGCCTTCCGTCATTTTTGGCGATAGCTTACAGATTAGTGCAAGACTACAAATGGTCTACTTTTATTTGTGTGCGCTCACGATAACAACAAAACCTTGTGCTTTAGTACAATAAAATAAATAAAAACAGGGTGAGCTTTTAGCTGTCTCTCTGCGAGAAACAGAAACGTAACTTAAACTCAGCGAATAATTACCTAAAAAGAAAGAAATATCTCATTTCGATAATAAATTCGTAGGTCTGTGTTAAATAAGAGGTGATCTATCCGCTGGAATGTGTTGTTTCTGAATTTGGTATTTGATATTTTAAGGAATAGAATACACTCCTGCATTTAAATGCGGCTGCAGGAGTTGCAGTTTTTTATGACGTTTTATTAATCCGTCCATTCTTTTTAGTTTCAATGATTTAGCTAAATCGTGCCTTAATAATGGGAGCGAAATTATTCAGTGACTCATGTTTTACTAAAATAAAGGGATATAATTCATGAAACACGCAACAATTTATTAATCAGTGTCCAAACAGATAGGCTATATTTTTCCTAAGTAGTTATCTGTCAAATAAAGGACAGGTAACGGATAACAAAGTATGTGCGAGTCAAAAATCCATGCTGTTTTATTAAAGGAGTTTAAAATATAAATAAAACATGTATTTGTGATAAATATAGGCCTAATATGTAAGAGAACTTATATTTTGCATAAAGATAAATGTGCTTTGATGCATTTGTTGGATAACATGTGGTTAAAGCGCCACTCAGCGGTCAAAAGCTGCAAATGCACTTTGCGACGCGGCGGCGGCGGCAGGCGCGGCGGTAGAAACACCGTTTTGGATGGCCACCTACTGTAGTTTCCTGGTCCGTGACGTCACCCGCTCTGACGTCCCGCTACACTATTGGTTTGATTTCACGAGTGCTTCAAGACGTAATCACGCAGAGGCGTTCCCAAAGCGACTACGCAGCGTCGATGTTCCCATGAAAGGGAACCCATTACATGAAAAGAGTTGAGATGACAAAAAAATTTAAAGATGGAGGTTTGCAAGCAAATGATTTTGATTTTATAAATGGGACCCTGAAAATAAATTTGCTTAGATCCTTCTTGAACCACAAAACTTTTTGGTTTCATATTCCCAGAGAAATGTTTAAAAAATTAGGAGGAATAAAATTATTAAATTGTGATTTCACCATTCAACGTCTTCCAATTAAATTGTCCCAGTTTCACCAACAGGTCTTTTTATACTGGAAGATTCTATACAACCATAACTTCACACCACAATACACCACTATGGAATAATAAATATATTACAGTAAGAAACAAATCTCTGTATGACAAAGACTGGATGGAGAAAGGTAATTGGTCAGTGTCCAATTTAATTGATGGTAATAAAGGAATTATATCATATTTTCTGTGTTAAGTATAATTTACTTTGCAATAAGGCCAAATTTAACTATTACTAAAGCTATCCCTAACTCTGTTATTTGTCTAATTAAAGAAATTTGTATCTTATTCTATTCCCAAGACCCCACTTCTTCCATTACTTTTAATTGAAGGTTGTGATTTTAAAGGAGGTAAACTTTCAAACAAAATTATCAGAGATAGGTTTAACATTTCTTATCCTACATTAGCTTATAGAAATACAATTTCACATAATTTCTCCAAAGATATCATTCACATACTTAGAACTAAATATTTAACATTTCCTTTACCTCCCAAAATTAAAGAAAATCATTTTAAAATTTTAAATGGAATATATCCATCCAGTGAATACCTATGACTTAGAACTGGGTTTGATTCTAATAAATGTATATTTTGTGATGATATTGAAACCACGGATCATATATTCTTTCATTGTGTGTATGTGGAGGCTTTATGGTCTGATATTCATGACTGGCTTTATCCAAAGGAGCCTCACCTTGGAAACTTCAAAAAAAAAAAAAAATAAATAAATAAATAAATAATTACTTCCTGGTTAACAACATTCTTATGCTGGGGAAATTTTATATACACAAATCTAAGTACTTGAAGGTGAAACCAATGTTTTATGCGTTTCATAATGAGTTTGTTTCTTTTACAAAAGCCCTCAAAGTGATGAAAAAGAAAATTGCAATAAAGCTTTATTCCACTATAGAAGAATATGATTTAGAAGAAAAACCCTAGCCCCCTTTCTCAGATTTTATTTAATTATTTATTTATTTTACTATTACTTTGCTTTTATCTGTTATATTGTATTCTCTCATGTACCTGTTGTGTAAATTGTAATGCAACAATGTGTTAATAATGCCATGTTGTTTGTACATTACTAATTGGTTAATACATATTTTTTTTAAAAGTTCCTGGAATGTCACATGGTATGCCTGTTCTTCATAATGAGACATTTGTGGACTAAAGGTGCACAGAGCGCCCTCTGGCTGCAAGTATGAATTGAAAACACAATATGCAGTGCTCATAGTGATTACAATAAATATTGAATAAATATTACTCTGTATAGAAAATTGACAAACATATGAGAATCCATCAATATTTCTCCAAATGTGCATTCTTTTAAGCTAAAAGCCTATATGAAATGTCACAGAGGTAACATAAATGTTCAGAAGCTTTGCATCACAGTTTTCTGTCAAGAGTGGACATTAGATTAACGTTAATAGAGCTGATATAATCCTGTTATCAGAGGGTTTTTTCACATAGCCTACCTGACTGAAAAGGTTCATTATGTGGGTCTTTGTCTTCTCAGGTGTGAATCACAGCATTATTCATGAAGATTCACACCTCCATGCACACTGTGTGTCTTGACAAAAAGTGTCTTACCAAATCTAAATCAATTGTTTTATATGAATGAGTAGGCAGGATAATTTTTACATAATTTTCAAGCAAAAATTCTAGTCTACAACCTCCAATACCCAGAAGTCTTGTGAACACATTTAATATTTGTTTTTTGGCCTTATTTCAGTGACTTAAGTTTTTTTGTTTTTTCAATAACCACGCATAAACGTTATTCCTCCAAAAATACAAACATGTACATACATGTTGCTCACATATTATGGCAGCCTAGTTTGTGCTGAATACAGTGTAATGACACCTCTTCCATTAATAAGTTTATGAACAACTGAAAAAAGCACAAATGTCAGGGCATGTCAAAACTTCTCCAGGGCCCCAAATCAGCCTCAGACTCCAGAGGGTTAACAATGTTTTTGATCTGCCTGCATTAACACCATTCTATGCAAATTGAACTGAACTGGACGATGGCATCACTGTTTTCTCCAGAGCTGCAGTATAGATAAATTAACTAAATTAATAACTAATGATATTTACAACGGAATTAATCTATACTGAACTTACTTAAGCTGGACAATGACACCATTTTCCCCTAGAGCTGCTGTATAGCTAAACTGATAAACCCTCTATCACTGTAAAAGTGCTTTGACACAATCTGCATTGTAAAAATACACAATATAAATAAAGGTGACTTGACTTGAAATGCATGGAAAGATTCGAGAATGGACAAAGGCCTGGCACATGGAGTGAGGTAACAGCATAATGTTCTTCAATATATGACAACCAGACAAGGCAAACATGAGGGCTTAAATACATGAATCAGGGAACACATTACAATGCAACCAATAAGAATATGACACATGAAACAAAAGAACCAATGAAAACAAGAAACATCTACAAAGGAACCAATTAGAACATCACACATGAAACAAGGAACCACACAACAAGATCACGAGGGGAACATGACACATGACATTTAAAAAAAAACAAAAAAACAACAACAATATAACAAAACCTAAACAGTCGTGACAAGACGTGCCCTTTCTATGGGCGGCTCCTGATGCCCAGATACAGCACCAAAATAAACAACAATTTCAGGAGGGTGGTGGAGCGGAGGCAGACACAGGGGAGAAAACAGTTGTGGTGATTCATATTGTTGTGGAAACCACACATTTTATTTTTCAGGATTCTTTGATGAATAGAAAGTTCAATGAACATGATTTATTTGCATTTATTACATTTATTTATTAAAGTTATTAAACCATTTATTAAATAGAAATATTTTGTAACATTATAAATGTCTGCACTTTCACTTTTGATCAATTTCATGCAAGACTGGTTAATAATCTTCATTTTAATCTTACCACAAATGTTTGAATAGTATCACAGTTTCCACAAATTATTATTAAGCAGCACATTATTAAATTATTAAGCAGCACAACTGTTTTCAACATTGATAAAATTAAAAATGTTTCTTGAGCAGCAAATCAGCATATTAGAATGATTTTTGAAGGATCATGTGACACTGAAGGCTGGAGTAATGATGCTGAAAATTCAGCTTTGCATCACATGAATAAATTACACATTACAATATAATGACATAGGAAACTTGTAATTGTTAGATTTCACAATATTGCTGTTTTTACTGCATTTTTGATTTAATAAATGCAGTCTTGGTGAGCATAAGATACTAGATACTATATTACATTGTATAAAATCCATGAGGAGTTAATGCACAAGTGTTTGTAGTTCATAAACCAATCATAAAATTGTCATAATGGAAATATAGGGGGAAACATATTATAGATATTAGTGGTTATTGTGCATTTGATTTCTTAGACAAATAAAAGCAAGAGATGAGATAAAAAAAAATAAATAAAAAAAAACTGTCAATTACACAGAGGTCAGATAAAAATTTATTACACCTGAGATTTCTGTCCCCCTCACTTCTGACATGATGGCTTGCTGCTGGAAAACATGATATTTTTTATATAATGTATGTCTACAATAAATGTATCACAATTTAATATGTGATACATCTTACAACAAATGTGGAAGTAAAATGGCTAAACATAAAAAATAAACGTATACAGCCATATTATCTTTGAAAGCACAGACTGATTTTTTTAGGTCAATCAATCTCTCTTTTTTAGTGAAAGTGACACGTGAAGGCAAAGTATGGTAATTCATACTCAGAATTTGTCCTCTGCATTTAACCCCTCTGCATTGACTGAGTAGTGAACACGTACACACCCAGAGCAATGGGCAGCTATTTTTGCTGTGGCGCAGGAGGATCCAGGCATTGTTTGAACACCTCTAGAATAGAACACAAACATGCACAGAGGTAGTTTTGACTTTTGCAAATGTGGTCAAAGTTGAAATAGGTTTAACTTTGGCCATTGTGTTACAGTGATCGATGAGCATGAAATGTAGCTTGATACTTTGCATTGATACTTGGCTACAAATACAAACACTGACACAAGTCATTTCTTTACAGACAGCAGACAATTAGATTAGTATTAGCTAGTAAAATATTAAGTTCATTTAATTTATTTGCTTATTCCTTTTTCAATTCACCAAATTACTCTGTATATGGAAGTGTCTACAGTACAAAAGATGCATTTCCTCAATCTTGAGACAATTTATTTAGCTTATAATTAGATTACAATACATATTTTATACTCCTAAGGCCCTCATAAGGTGTAGATAGAAGACAATAAATTTTCTAATCAGTGACGTAAGACAAAACATTAAGACTTACTTTCCAGCATTTGAGATGACAAGGACATTTTGACTGATTAAGGTAATATTTAACGATTGTAACCCTGCAAAAAAAAAAAAAAAAAAAAAAAAAAAAACCTCTTTAGAGCCAAGATTCTTAAAAAAATGCCACCCAGGTCATTGCATTCTGCTATGTCTTTATGTAAGGCTTTTCTTTTGAGTAAAACCCTCACAGCTCCACCTGTCTACATTGCCGGATGTAAGGCAAATTATAGCATTGCAAGTCAAGACTAGCAGACTAACAATTTATTATTGTTTTAATGTTGAATGCTAAATTTAGAAATCATTTGTTTGCAAATGGCAGGCAATAATATAAAGTAACAAAAAAATAAAAATAAAAAATAAATAAAAATGAATAAATGAGTGGGCATCAAGCCAAATTAGTCACCAGGTGCTCCAGATGGCCAATCCAGGCCTGATAGAAAAAGACTGATTTTCTTTTTAGGACCTAATCTACAATGAGATAATTAATAAGTACACCTAAAAATCAATATATTTTATGTCTATTTGTTACATTTATTTAATAATTTGTATTATAAGCAAAAGACAAGACTATGAATGCTAAGCTAAATGTTACAACAGACTTTAACAAACTGCATATACATCATCATGAATATTGTATGTGACATTATTATGCCCACTAAAAACAGTTTTCATATGGTAAATATCCATCATCTAAACACTGAATGACTAGTATCCATGAATAAAAATAAGAAAATAGATTATTATTATTTTAGAAATCAAATACAAAACACGTGTCAAGTTCAAAAAATTTACTCTCTATTGATGTTGATTTCATATGGTTTTGAGAAAAAATTTCATAATATCTTGAAGAGAAATGTAATGAAAATGACAGGTGACAGGTGGTATAACCATCAAGTAAAACGTTTTTAGATACAAGATAATGTTTGTTTGTTTGTTTGTTTGTTTTTGTAAGTATTTGCAGCACATATGTTGTCAAACATATGAAGACATGAAGATGTTTTCTTAATTTGCTGGTGTTTTTTTTTTTCTATTTGCATGCGTTTTCTGTTAAGATTTACACACAATCACTGTGCTTTGTGAAACCTGAGCGATTTGTGAGATTTTGCAATAACATTTTCAAGAACAACCACTTTCTACCAAATCTATTAATGCATTGCAGAAGTGTTAGCTTCTGACATAAACCCTTCAATATAACAAATTCTCTAAAATCAATACTAATTTATTTCTTGTTTCAATTAAAAACACACCATGACAAAGCTGAAGGAAGTCTTGATTAAACCTAATCTGTTGCTAGAAATCTAGAAATACAGAAAAACAAGACAACAGTACACAAAATTCAAGGTTCAAAACTAACACTCTCCAAGCACCAGATGCAAGTAAAAGGAACAACTACATAATAGATCCATTAAATTGGATTACCTTTTTTCTTTTTCCAGAATTCCATTTGCTGACACATGCAGTATGTGGATTATTCCTTCCATTAAACCACCAAAGAGGAAACATGAGCAACAAAATTACAATGTGTCTTAATGATTTTGTGGCAAGTGGTGTTTGCTGATTTATATATTATTATTTATTTTTTTCCAGCAGCATTACACACAAATTGCTATAAACCAATGTCTCACACGTTAATCATGCATATTCAAAAAACAGGAAACATTTAAGCTTATTTGCTGGCACAGTAAAACATACATGCCAAACTCTGAAATCTCTGGCTGGGTGAGAAACTGACAGCTGAGATTGCCTCTGTGTTTTTACCACCCACATAAATGCCCGTTTGGTGCTGATAACATAATTGCTCAACACACACCGCACCCACACACACACACACACACACACACAAATACACACAGACACAATGCAGCAACAGGGAAAAAAGAGTTATGTGATCATGTAGAGGTTATTTACTAAAAGAAAAAAAGAAAAAAAAGAAAAAGAAAACTTCACCAAACCAATCCAAACAAACCAATAAACAATAAAAAAACAGTAAACAGTTAATCAAAAAACAGAAGCAAGGTGCCTTTTTTTTCACCAATGGTGACAACACTGCATTTACTGTAAATGCCCATCATTCCATGAGTTTGAACCAAACACTCAGTGTGGCTTGACCACCACAAACAAGGCAAGGCAAGGCAAGGCAAGTTTATTTATATAGCACATTTCATACACAATGGTAATTGAAAGTGCTTTACATGAAAAGGAAAAAAATATATAAGAATAAAAATGGAATGCTTAAGAAATAAAAATAATAAAAGCAGAGAATACCCCTATCTGGATGGAACAGTCAGAGAGTTTCAGTCAGAATATTTGTCCCATATCTTTAGTATAATTTTCTATGTAATTTTTAATTTGCCTCTCTCTGCACCTAAATAATCTGTTGGACGTCTCCAACAGATCCCAGGAAGAGCTCTAGGACTGACCCTCCAGTCCGCACTCAGTTAATTTGGTCCTCAACCATGGGTTATCATATTTGCCAAGCTTGCGCTAAAAAATAGAAAAGCCTAAATCTAAACTAAAAGCTTAAATCAAACTTTTCAGCGTATACTGCTGGTCTGAAATGATTATAAGTGGAATAAAATAACTAGCGTACCTGAGTTCCTCTTGGAGATGTATTTGAGATTGATGGAGGCCACTGAATTGATGAGAAGGAGCATAAATCCAGCGAGCTTCATCTTTCAGTTGTGTGTAGCTACAAGAAACCAGAAAACATAAGAATAAACCCTGACTTCCTTTTAAAACTTTAACATACCTAGCATCACCAGCGTCCAAAAAGAGCACCTCCCATCTAAGAAAATGGACAAAGTGAATGAAACTTCTTTTGAAGTTAGTACTGGATGTTTTGGAAAAACTGCCAAATGTTTTCAAAGTATTTGAAATATTAAAGAAGAGTGTTAAGAGCAGACATTAAATTAGATTTTTTTCTAAATATTCCAAATAATCAAGTCTGTAGTTACTGTTCATTTTAATGTAAAAGAATGTAATTAACTTGACAAACTAAACATCATTAAAAAGGCTTCAAAGACTACTTAAATTACTGTTACTATGACATTTTTTAATGGTGTCAGGAGTTATGAAAATTAAAAACATTGATAACGTTAATATTAATTAAAGCTGCAAGCAGAGTCGAAAGGGCCCTCGCACCCGGGGCCAATGCCACCAGGTGGCCTTAGGAAAAAAGTGAACTGGGAACAAAATAGCAAAGTCATTTTGATGTGTCACACTTCCTCCTACCAGCAGATGGTGCTTTGACTATAACTGAATATCAATATGTAGATGTCTTCAGATCAGGGCTATTATCAGACATGTGGAGTTTGGGGCAGACTGGACATTGTTTGTCTGAGTTACAACAACTTACTGTTTTGTGGCATTAATTGCATACATTAGCACTTAGCCAAGTGTTGCATGATTTAACGTGTTTCTAGCATATTTGGTACTTTGTGGCATATTTAAATGTATTTCTGGGTGTGAATCACAATGTAAATCATGCCATTTCCTGTTGCCCGCAGGTGGTGCTATGACTGTAACTGAATATTGGCATGTAGATGTATTCAGGCCAGGACTCTAATAAAATATGTGAAGCTTGGGGACGAAATTGGTCAGGCTGCCACGGGCACACCCTTCAAGGAAAACTCAAGATCTTCGGAAAGATCTGACCAAATATAATGTTGGTCTGATTAAATCTCTAGGAGGAGTTTGTTACAACGTATGGAACATATGAAAATGGCAAAAACTGCAACAATTTTACAGAGAAAATTAAAAATATCTGATTTCCTGTTGGTTTTCAGATTTTGTACTAAGAGACTTTTTTTGATTTTTCTCCTTATAGTGGACTTCACTGGCCTCCAGATGGTTGAAGGTCAAAATTACAGTTTCAGTGCAGCTTCAAAGGGCTTTAAATGATACCAGATGAGGAATAAAAAAAATAAATAAATAAAAAAAATACAACTGTATATGCTTTATAAAGACAAAATATCGTCTTGAACTTATTTCCGCATTCCTCAAAACGCTTACGTTGTATGTCCTACGCATTTCCTATTCTACTTACGTGGTGCCAGTTTAGTTTTTTTTTCCGTAAGTAGAATAGGGAAGCTGTAGGACATACAGCATGTGTTTTGAAGAATGCGGAAAGCGGAAGTACGTTCAATGCGATATTTTGTGTTTAAGCAAAATCGTACTCGGTTATGTATGTAACCTCGGTTCCCTGAGATACGGGAACGAGTACTGCGTATGGGGAAAAGCTCCTTTTTCCTCCTTGCTGAAGCCTTTTACAATAGCGCAGTGAAAACTGCACGTCTATTGGCTCAAAGGAATGAAACTATTTGAGCCAATGACGGCGCGGCGTAGTCGCGCGAGCCAATGGAGAAATAGCGCGCCAACAAGCCCGCCAAAACGGTCGTGGCTTATGGCTATATAAGCCAGCGTTTCGCCGTTGGATTCAGTTTTAGCTCGACTGAAGCGACGATACTGAGCCGCAGTGTCGGGGCACGGCATAATACGCAGTACTTGTTCCCGTATCTCAGGGAACAGAGGTTACGTACGTAACCGAGTACGTTCCCTTTCGATACTCTCACTCATACTGCGTATGGGGAACGAATACAATCACGCCGTGCCGTGACAGGGAACGACAAAACATAACTTGAGCGCAGAGGGGCCCAGAGGATATGTGAAGGGCTGAAAGCTGTCGAACCCTGGACTCAGAGACGCGAGAAACGTTGCTTTGAGACCGGAGACCCTTTGGTGCGGCCGCCAAAGCAGATGAAGAGCTGGTCTGACTGCCTGAATGGCTGAGACCGCTCAGTATAGATTCTCAATGCCCTGACGGGGCAGAGTAAATGCACCTCTCGCTCGTCCGTGGAAGGAGGTAGCGCTGAGAGGGAAATAACCTGGGCTCTGAACGGGGTCGATAGCACCTTGGGGACATAACCATGTCTGAATTTTAGAACGACTTTGGAGTCGTTGGGCCCGAACTCAAGGCATGCAGGGCTCACAGAGAGGGCTTGCAGGTCGCCGATGCGCTTAACCGATGTTAGCGCAAGTAGCAGAGCGGTTTTAAGCGTTAAGGGCCGAAGGTCAGCTGACTGCAGTGGCTCGAAGGGCGGACCCTTGAGGGCTGCAAGGACAGTGGAAAGGTCCCAAGAGGGAATGGTAAGTGGTCTAGGGGAATTAAGCCGCCTAGCGACTCTTAGGAAACGGACAACAAGGCCGTTTCTGCCCACCGTCTGGCCAGCGGTAGGTGTTTGAAATGGCTGCAACATAGACTTTGAGCGTGGAAGGGGTGAGACCGTTATCCAGCCGCTCTTGGAGGAAAGACAGTATCTGGGATACGTCACTCTCCACAGGGTCGACGCTGTGCGTCGAGCACCAGTCAACAAAGACAGACCATTTCTCGGCATAGAGACGCCTGGTGGACGGAGCTCTAGCCTGAGAAATGGTATGTAAAATGTTCCCGGGGAGGCTTAGCAGCTCCCATCGAGGGACCATAGGTGCAGAGCCCACAGCTGGGGCTGGGGGTGCCAGACTGTCCTGTTCGCCTGAGAGAGGAGGTCTCTTCAAAAGCGGCTGGACGAAAGGCCAGTCCGACTGGACTAGGACGTGGTGTCCTTCCAGGAACGCCTGAAAAGAGTTCAGGGCATGCTCTACTGCCAGCATCTCGAGGCAGTTGATGTGCAGATGGCTCTGCTCGTGAGTCCATGAGCCGAAGGCTGGTCTGCTCTCGAAAACGGCGCCCCAACCCGTGTTGGAGGTGTCCATCGAAAGCACCTTCCTTCTTGTTACCGCCTGAAGGGGGACTCCATGCTTGAACCAGCTGGGGTTCCTCCAAGGTCTCAGGGCTGTAAAGCAGGCCTGATTGACCCTGATAAGGAAGAGGCCGTGCCGCCAAGCATGTATTGGAACCCTAAATTTTAGCCAGTGTTACAGAGGCCGCATTCGTAGGCGGCCGAGTTGCAGTACTGGGGAGGCGGAAGCCATCAGCCCTAACATCCTCTGGAAAGTCTTCAGAGGGTAACGGGCATTGTTCTTGACTGATGCCAAGAGCTTCTGAATCGTCAGAGCGCGCTCTGGAGAGACTACAGCCCTCATGTGGACTGAGTCGAAGACTGCGCCCAGGAATGTGATACGCTGGCTGGGGAGCAGTGAGCTCTTGGCAAAATTGACCCTGAGTCCCAGGCACTGAAGGTGGCTGAGGAGCACGGATCTGTGGTATTCTAGCTCAGTACGAGACTGGGCCAGTACGAGCCAGTCGTCGAGGTAATTCAAAACTCGGATCCCCATCTTCCTTAGAGGGAGAAGCGCCAAGTCCATGCACTTGGTAAACGTGCGGGGAGCTGGAGACAGCCTGAAGGGCAGGACCTTGTATTGATAAGCCACACCCTCAAAGGCGAATCTCAAGAAAGTCCTGTGGCGAGGGGCTATTTGGATGTGGAAGTACGCATCCTTCAGAAGAACTTCCGTCTCATGAGGGAGAGGTTCAGAAGTCTTAAGTCTAAGATGGGTCTGAGACCGCCATCTTTCTTGGGGACAACAAAGTAGCGGCTGTAGAAGCCCGACTCGCTCTCTGCGGGGGGAACGATTTCTATGGCTCCCTTCTGTAGCAGAGACGTCACTTCTGTGCGGAGTACATGAGCGTTGTCCGTTTTGACCGAAGTGGTGACCACACCGCTGAAGCGCGGCGGCCTGCGGGCGAACTGTAGGGAGTAACCGTTGGATATGGTCCCGATGACCCACTGTGACACTCCGGGGATGGCTTGCCAGGCCTCGACCCGTGTGGCCAGGGGTTGAATAGCGTACGGTGACAGACCGCTGTGCAGGGGTCTTTGCACCGTCGTTATAGGATGAGGAAATTTGCTCTCTTTTTGGTATTGTAAAAATATTGGGTTCACCATTAGAACGGCGGTTTGTGTGGGCGCAGTCATTGTGGGCCGAGGGGACATAACCCGATGAATTCCAGCACCCGGAGCTAAGCGAGGTGGTAGGGAATGTAAGCGAGAGAGCTTTTGGGGCGGTCCGGCCGTGGCGAGACCTAACCCCATCCTCTTTCTTCCTGCGTGATCAGGGAGACACCGGAGGCGTTGGGTCCAGCACTATCTTAGGGCGGGGACCCTGGCGTCTCGGGAGCGTGGAGCGTTTCGCTGGGCGGGCCCGTAGGCGTTGCTCCTTGGGTGGTGCTGGCTGTGATGCAGAAGGGGCAGGCTTGCTCTGAGGCTGGGTCGGCGCAGGTTTGGACCGACTTGCAGCAGAAGAAGAGCTGGAGCGCTTCGGCAAGAAATGTCGCATTGCCTGGGACGATTTCTGCATGGCCGAGAAGCGCTCAGTGAACCCCTCCACAGTTGCCCCGAAGAGACCTGAGGGCGAGACAGGGGCATCCAAGAAAGCCATCTTGTCTGCGTCTTTGATCTCTGTGAGGTTAAGCCAGAGATGGCGGTCCAACACAACCAGGTTGGCCATGGACCTGCCTATGGCCTGGGCCGTGGTCTTCGTTGCGCGTAGGGCCAGGTTGGTGGCGCTGCGGAGGTCACGGAAGGCCGGTGCGTCGATTCCAGACTCGTCCAGGGAGCGGAGGAGTTTGGCCTGGAAGACCTGGAGGATGGCCATTGAGTGGAGCGCTGAAACTGCTTGCCCTGCGGAGGAGTACGCTCGGCCGGCAATGGCGGAGGTTGTACGGCAGCGCTTAGAGGGAAGGGCCCTCTTGCTCTTCCAGCCCACGGCAGTGGGCAGAGGTGAGCGGCCACGGCTTCGTTGAGCGGCGGCATCTGCTCGTAGCCCTTCTCACGGGAGCCGTCAACCGAGGTGAGAGCCGCGGGTGAAGAAGTGCGAAGGCGGGCGGAGTAAGGGGTGCACCAGGACTTCGTGAGCTCTGAGTGGACCTCGGGGAAGAAGGGCGCAGATCGCTGGCGAGGGGTCTGGCGGGGCCCCGGCAGAAACCACTCATCCAGCCTGCTGCGAGTCGGCTCTTCAGGTGTGGCCCATTCCAAGTCGAGCTCCTCGACGGCCTTGGAAAGGATACGGATGAGCTCGGCGTCCGATCCAGGCCTGGAGTCAATGGGCTCTAGTGATGGCAAGGGGGTGGGCTCTTCGTCGCCGACCCACTCCTCCGCTTCAGATGCCGCGAGCGACATGGAGTCGTCGGGCTGCTCATCCTCTGAGCCGCCGAAGGAGATGAGGTCACTCGCTTCCACTGAGGGACGCTGCTCCGGGCGTGCGAAGAGGACGGGGGATGGCTCTCTCACAGAAGAGGGAGAGGTCGCGGGCGCTGGGCCGTGAGCGCGGCGTCAGCGTGGGGCCTGCCCAGACATCCGACGCACTCACCATGGCCGTCGTCGTCCTGCAGAGGGGCTCTGCAGGTGCCACAGGCGTGGCGCGGCATACTGGGATGCCGCCGCCGTAAAAACGGCGCTTGGGGGGGCTCTTTTAGAGCGGTATAGACCGCGAACGGAAGCTCTGAAGCGGCGGCGGTGAACCGCGTTGGTGCGTTGAAAAACGCTCACCGGATGGAAGCAGGAGACTCGCTGAAAGCGAAACCGGAAGCTCGCTCTGGGCGGCGAGAACAGCGCTCTGGGCAGCAGTCTTCGGCGGCGCCGACGGGAGCAGGCGGCGGATTCAGCTGTCCTCTGCGGGGCCTCTTCCACGGCGTAGAGAGCTCGTTCGGCAGCGAAGGCGATCAGCAGGATCCAGCCTAGCGTACATCGTCGCTGAAGGAGAGAGAACTGAATCCAACGGCGAAACGCTGGCTTATATATTCATAAGCCACGCCCGTTTTGGCGGGCTTGTTGGCGCGCTATTTCGCCATTGGCTCGCGCGACTACACCGCACCGTCATTGGCTCAAAGAGTTTCATTCCTTTGAGCCAATAGACGTGCAGTTTTCACTGCGCTATTGTAAAAGGCTTCAGCAAGGAGGAAAAAGGAGCTTTTCCCCATACGTAGTATGAGTGAGAGTATCGAAAGGGAAACCCTTAATCCTAAAGAAAATAGGGCCTTCAGCCTTGACTTCAGCCTGGCTTTGGCCCTAATAATAACATATTGTAATGTGAATGTCTGTGATTGCTGATGTTGTATTATCGTAACACGTCTCCATGTGTTTTTTGAACTCCCCGAGCTGTTGTTTGTGCAATAATCTTATGCACCAAAATCATACGTCATATGTGATGCTCACAAACACAGCACATGACCTTCTGTAATGCCCATGTTTACAAAACACACACTTTCCTTTAAAAAAAAAAAAATGTAGTCTTGTCTGAATCACTACATGAAATCAAAGTTGATGGGTAATATGAATTGTAAAAAAAGTAGTCCTGTCCAAATGGTGATATAGTGTCATAGTTCAATTTCAAATGAGTGTGAAGTTATCATTGGCAGTGTGTTTTTATATTTTAATTAACCCAATTATCAAACTAATAATATAATACTATGTTGTCAGTGGCCTACAAATAAACTGGCTTGATTAGCTGCTTCAGGTGTGTTTGATTAGGGTTGGCACTAAACTCTGAAGCACAGTGAGTCTGCAAGAAAAGGGTTAAAGAACTGATCAAGGGTGAAACTGACTGACACACACACACACACACACACACACACACCATCTAAATTGTGACAAAGTAGTCTTTGCTAAATGTTTAAATATACCTGCACATACAGTATAAAATAAAAAAGAAATCATTGTTCTATCTATATAAGCTATTGCTCTATTGCTTGATTTATCCAACCCTGTTTGAAAATAGGCATATGCTGCCATCTAGTTGTTAATCTATGTATGACATTTATCCATTTTTCAATCAGATACATTTAATCTGCCTATTTTTAACTACACATGCTTTTTGAATTGAAAAAATGAATGTGTTTATTTCAAACATTTGTATTATTCTATATATAAATTAATTGTGTATAGTGATTTTTTAATAGTTTCTCTTTTTTGATATTACTTCAATCTATCACCATGGCAACACCGTTCGAGATATCCATTATACGTTCTCAATTTAACATCTTCAATGTCTTAGCACAATGTTAAAAAATGTTTGGTCTGAATCGAATAAACCCCCTAGAAGTAGTAGCTTAAAATTCAAATCCTGATTATTCAAAAAAATCCACATTCAAACCAAAATAGCTGACTTCCTGTGTGTCTGAGCTAATGACTAAATTAGAAAGTTGTCCGGCTTAATGAGAACAATATGTGTACCAAGTTTGGTGATTGTAGGTTAAACTAAATTGTAGGTTAACTTTGACTCACAATAGTCATGTCCATGTGATCAGCCTTGTACAACCAACACACAGCTGAAGTTTTATAAAAATCAATCAATGTATGCAGACGTTAGACGTGTTTCCCTTTTATCGCCATAAATTTGTTGCCTCGCAACGGCCAAACCGTCTGAGATATCAAAAATCATGCCAGTTCTATATGTGTACTAAGTTTCACAGAAATGCGTGCAAGAATGTTTGATATATGGACCAAGTTTTTAGACACTGTTCAAGGGGGTGCTGTCAAGCCCCCCGCCACGCCCGGGTACCAGCTTCTGCCCGGCCCTAATGGCCGACAATTTCAATGTGTGTGCAAAGTTTCAAGAGTTTTTGAGCACGTTAAGGGCCCCAAAAATGCCCGAATAGTCGAAAAAAATAATAATTTTCCTAAGGAAAACAATAGGGCCTTCAGCCTTTGGCTTTGGCCCTAATAATAATAATCCTTAGGGGATCATGAGGGCCCTGCACCATTAGTGGCTTGGGCAAGCCTGGTGGCACCGCCACCCCTGTGGCTTCAGAGCAACTGTGCACGGTGGGCAATGGGCATTTAAAACAATTAAACATAGAAGGTCTATGTCAAATTCAGACCACATTTACTGCAGCAGCTGGTGCCAATATGATCACAAACCACAACAGCCACATCGATGAGATTGTTTAAATTTAGATGAATTTCATGTCATAGAATATCATATGTCAGTTTCAAATGAGTGCAGAATATTACCCTAATCTTCCATGTATGTGTTTTTCTCAGACAACCTCTATAAAATTCCAGTGAAAATTACTGTTATTTGCGCAAATTAAACAGTACTCTGAGAAATGTAATCCAGTCTTCATGTGAATGTCTGTGATTACTGATGATGCATTATCCTAACACTTCTCTTCATGTGTTTTGACCTCCCTGAGCCATCGTTTCTGCACCAATCTTATGCACCAAAAGCAAGTCAAATCAGTGTACTGAGTTTTATAATTATATGTGCAAGCGTGTTTGAAATATGGAACAAGTTTTTGGACCCCATTCAAGGGGGTGTTGTCGAGCCCCCTGCCACGCCCGAGTATCGGCTTCTGCCCAGCCCTAATGGCTGCGGATTCTGACCCTTCTGCAAATTTTCACAAGTTTTTGATCATGTTATTGGCCCAAAAAATTCCCAAAAACTTAGAGAAAAATAATAATAATAATAAGATAGCTGCAAGCAGCAATTCGGGGCCAAGCCCCAGAAGTGGCAGTAGCGCAATACGGAGCAGGAAGAGCAAAAACAGCAGAAATTGTACATACATGCAAAACAGGTGGTTCAGAAGGACAGGTGGAAATGAAATGAAAATCAATAGAAGTTCAGATGAGAATGAACACAGAATGAACTAAAAACACTTGTATCTAATTCAAGAGGAATAAAGATTAGTACAATGCTTATTTGGATAAAAAATGAATCAAAATGACTCATTACACACAATTGCATAATGACCACCCAACACAGGATTCGAACCCACAACCTCCAGGTCCAGTGTCCATTGCGCATTTCATTGCACCACTGTGCAGGTGATTGTTGGCACACCTGCCGAAGTTCATTAGTTGATGTGAAAATGAACTCAAAATGAAGAATTTTAATAAAACTGCACTGAATGTTATATTTAATAACTTTACTTTAGATCATTCTGCAGCTCATCATGCTGTAGCGCAATACAGAGCAGGAAGAGGAAAAACAGCAGAAAATGAACAAACATGAAACAGCTGGTTCAGAATTACGGGCGAGAATGAACTCAGAATGTACAGAAGCTTAGATGAAAATGAAAACAGCATGAAACAAAAAGCATTTATTTCTAATCTAAGAGGCAATAAAGGAATCAAAACACACAATTTCATAAAACCACTCCACCTGGGATTTGAACCCACTATCTTGGGGTACAGAGCTCTTCAGGTAACTGGCTTTACACATTGAGCTACTTGAGGATGCACATTCAACAGGCTGTGGAAGAGAACTTTTAGTGTAAGAAAGAATTTACAAAAAAGCATTACTTAGCATGCTAACCATATTAGCATGCTAAGCTAACTTAATGCTAACGAAGCTCATGGTTAACTTGATAACTGAAGAGCCACATTAAAGAGAATGACAACTGGTTAGCATGCTAAGCAAAACTAGCATAAGACAACAAACACAAGCAAGGTCACATTCAGAGACGAATATCTCGGGAATGGTAGTGAATATCAAAAATCCGTTCAGTCATTTCTGTGCAGCTCGGTCCAAAGATCATCTGAGCTGATTTTGGACAAAATTGACCAAAATTTGTGGGAGGAGTAGCGAAAAAACTGTTTCTGATTTACTTCAATATGGCAGACAGATACATTTAAGGAAAATGACAAATCACACATTGTCGGAATCGGCATAAGCCAGGGAATAAAATGACATAAAGCAGACAAATTTTGGATAATGTTTTCAAAAGTTATAAGCAATTTTGCAAAAATCATTATATCTGTGGAATACTAGGTGGCGCTGTGCTGAAACTTTTCATGTACCTTCAGGACTCTCTGATGGTCATATGTACCAATTTTTGTGATGATATGTCGAATTGTTTAAAAGTTATTGCAATTTATGACAAAATTCAAAACGTGGTTCATCCGATGGACACGTGGTTCATCCGATGTTGACAAATTCGATATCCTCGGATTCGGCATGGCACAGGGAATCTATAGACAGAGAGATCTTGATTTTCTAACAAAGTGTTCAAAAGTTATTGGCCAAAATAGCCATCTTTCAGATCTCATGACCTGTAGGTGGCGCTGTTCCCAAATTTGGCATGGAACCTCAGCTCATGGTCTTGATCAAGTGTATCAATTTCTGTTTCGATTGCTCAAAGTTTGGCCGAGATACAGCCTCTATAGCAATTTTGGGTCAACCTCGTTAACTTCGTGACATCATAACTTTTGAACAAAGATGAATAAAAAAAATCTGTTCAGTCATTTCTGTGCGGCTCAGACCAAAGATCATCTGTTCAAAGATTGGACAAAATTGGACAAATTTTGAACGAGGAGTAGCGAAAAAACGGAATACTGTACTTTTCAAAATGGCTGCTACTGTAATGGGCGGAGACTTAATGTAAGAAATTTAATAGCATCAGCATGAAGAGACAAATCAGATGTACTAAATTGTATTTTTCTAGAGCAAATGGATCAAAAGTTATAATCTTTAGAATGTTGAAATTTTGAACTGGTGATGGCGCTATAGAGTTGGCCCTAGAGACTCCAACATTGGTCAGATTTCTAGACATGACCATCTCTAAAGTATGCCAAATTTCATCATTTTCTCATGTTCCGTTGATAGGGCTGCCATAGACTCCCATTCGGAAGAATAATAATAAAAGGGAAAAAGTACAATTACAATAGGGGATACAGCCCCTTCGGGGCTTGGCCCCTAATTATTTCAAAGTAGTCTTTGATAATTTTTTTAATATACCTGCACAAACAGTATAATTAAAACAAATTATTTGTTCTATATATATCAAAATGATTATATATGTTTGACTTCGGTAAAATCGGTATATGCTGCCCTCTGGTTGTTACTCGATGTATGACATTAATTATATTTGATTGAAAAATGGATTAATCTGCCTATTTTTAATTACACATGCTTTTTGAATTGGAAGAAAATGAATAAAATGTGTTTATTTCAAACATCTATATTATTCTATATATAAATTAATTGTGTATAGTGTTTTTTTTTTTTTTTTATGGAGAATATGAGTCATTCCGTTTACCTTTTTTACATTACTTCAATCTATTACCATGGCAAGGCGGTTCAAGATATCCATTATCCGTTTTCAATTTAACATCTTCAATGTCTTAGCAACATGTAAAAAATGTTTGGTCTGAATGGAATAAACTCCCTAGAAGTAGTAGTTTAAAATTCAGAGCCTGTTTAGACAAAAAATCCACATTCAAACCAAAATAGCAGACTTCCTGTTGGTCGGAGCTAATGACTGTAAATTAGAAAATTGTCCAGGTTAATGAGAAGAATAAATGTACCGAGTTTGGTGACTGTAGGTTAAACCAACCCAAAGTTCTACATTCACCATGTCTTGACATTATTCTGGTGAAGTTTGAACCAAATCTGATAAAAATAAAATGGTGATCTCAAAGCATTTTGAAAGTGACATTTATTGCTGCCAGTTGCTGGCGCTATAACTTTGACAATGCTTTTTCACAATAGTCACATCCATGTGATCGGACTACTATAACCAACACACTCGTGAAGTTTCATAAAGATCAATATATGTATGCAGAAGTTATAACACACTTCCTGTTTCCCTTTTCTTGCCATATATTTGTTGCCTCGCCACGGCCAAACCGTTCGAGATATCAAAAATCCGCTGGCAATTTTTCATCATCGATGTCTTGACTTCATGCTGACCGAGTTTGGTGGTGATCGGAATAATCTCCTAGGAGGAGTATATCAAATTCCAGAGCATGCGTTTTTCAAACAACCCATAATAGCTGACTTCCTGTTGAGGTGACATATAACTTAGAGCACGAAAGTTGTTCGGCCCGATGAGGTCTATATGTGTACCGAGATTTAGACTTATATGTGCAAGCGTGTTTCATATATAGACCAAGTTTTCAGGCGCAATTCAAGGGGGCGCTGTCGAGCCCCCCTGCCACGCCCGGGTACCAGCCTCTGTTCGGCTGTCATGGCCATGGGTTCTGACCCATGTGCAAAATTTCAAGAGTTTTTGAGCATGGTAAGGGCCCCAAAAATGCCCAGAATAGTCAAAAAAAATAAATAAATAAATAATAAATATAGCTGCGAGCAGCGATGGCGGGCCCAAGCCCGGTGGCACCGCCACCCTGGTGGCTTCAGGGCAACTGTGCACAGAGGGCAATAGGCATTTAAAACGATTAAACATCAAAGAACTATGTCAAATTCACTCCACACTTACTGCACTACAAGGTGCCGCTATAGAGCCCCTCCTCCCTGCCCATTTTCAAAGGATTACATGTGCCAAGTTTTTTGAATTTTGAAGTAAATCAGGTAAAAATAAGAGGGTGATCTCAATGTATGCTGAAAGTGACACATTTTCTGCTTCCAGTTGGTGGCGCTATGACTTTGAATCACAATAGTCACATCCATGTGATCAGCCTTGTACAACGAAGACTAAGCCGAAGTTTCATCAAAATCAATTAATATATGCATAAGTTATAACACTTTGTTTCCCTTTTCTTGCCATAAATTCGTTGCCTCGCCACGGCCAAACCATTTGAGATATCCAAAATCCGTTTGCAATTAAACAACTTCAGTGTGTTAGCAACAAGTTAAAAAAAGCTTGGTGTAAATTGGATAAACCCTGTAGGAGTAGTAGTATAAAATTCATAGCCTGTTTTTTCAAAAAATTAACATTCAAACAAAAATAGCCAATTTCCTGTTGGTTGGAGCTAATGAATGTAAATTAGAAAATTGTCCGGCTGATGAAGTTTGAAGCAAATCAGGTAAAAATAAGAGGGTGATCTCAATGTATGCTGAAAGTGACACATTTTCTGCTTCCAGTTGGTGGCGCTATGACTTTGAATCACAATAGTCATATCCATGTGATCAACCTTGTACAACGAAGACTAAGCCAAAGTTTCTTCAAAATCAATTAATGTATGCAGAAGTTATAACACTTTGTTTCCCTTTTCTTGCCATAAATTCGTTGCCTCGCCACGGCCAAACTGTTTGAGATATCCAAAATCTGTTTACCATTAAACAACTTCAATGTGTTAGCAACAAGTTAAAAAAAGCTTGGTGTAAATTGGATAAACCCTGTAGGAGTAGTAGTATAAAATTCATAGCCTGTTTTTTCAAAAAATTAACATTCAAACAAAAATAGCCGACTTCCTGTTGGTCGGAGCTAATGAATGTAAATTAGAAAATTGTCCGGCTTGATGAGATCAATATATGTACCGAGTTTGGTGACTGTAGGAAAAACTAACCCCCCCACTTTTGTCAAAAGGTGGCGCTACTGAGCCCCTCCACCACGCCCATTTCTATGGCTTTGTCCATGTCTACTGGTTGACAATATTGATGTGTGTGTCGAGTTTCATGCAATTTGAAGCATGTTAAGAGCCTCAAAAACACTCAAGAATATTATTACAGTTTGACCTGTTGCCATGGCAACAATATTTCAAATATCAAAAATCCTGTCATAGGTCTACATCTGCTGTGTATTGACATTACACTGATGAAGTTTGAAGCAAATCAGGTAAAAATAAGAGGGTGATCTCAAAACATTTCAAAAAGTGATACACTTCCTGCTGCCAGTTGGTGGCGCTATAACTTTGACTCACAATAGTCACATCCATGTGATCAGACTACTACAACCAACACACTCCTGAAGTTTCATAAACATCAATCAATGTATGCAGAAGTTATAACACATTTCCTGTTTCCCTTTTCTCGCCATAAATTCGTTGCCTCGCCACGGCCAAACCGTTTGAGATATCCAAAATCCGTTTGCAATTAAACAACTTCAATGTGTTCGCAACAAGTTAAAAAAGCTTGGTGTAAATTGGATAAACCCTGTAGGAGTAGTAGTATAAAATTCATAGCCTGTTTTTTCAAAAAATTAACATTCAAACCAAAATAGCTGACTTCCTGTTGGTCGGAGCTAATGAATGTAAATTAGAAAATTGTCCGGCTTGATGAGAATAATATGTGTACCGAGTTTGGTGACTGTAGGAAAAACTAACCCCCCACTTTTGTCAAAAGGTGGCGCTACTGAGCCCCTCCACCACGCCCATTTCTATGGCTTTGTCCATGTCTACTGGTTGACAATATTGATGTGTGTGTCGAGTTTCATGCAATTTGAAGCATGTTAAGAGCCTCAAAAACACTCAAGAATATTATTACAGTTTGACCTGTTGCCATGGCAACAATATTTCAAATATCAAAAATCCTGTCATAGGTCTACATCTGCTGTGTATTGACATTACACTGATGAAGTTTGAAGCAAATCAGGTAAAAATAAGAGGGTGATCTCAAAACATTTCAAAAAGTGATACACTTCCTGCTGCCAGTTGGTGGCGCTATAACTTTGACTCACAATAGTCACATCCATGTGATCAGACTCCTATAACGAACACACTCGTGAAGTTTCATAAAGATCAATATATGTATTAAGACGTTATAACACATTTCCTGTTTCCTTTTTCTCGCCATAAATTCGTTGCCTCGCCACGGCCAAACCGTTCGAGATATCAAAAATCCCCTGGCAATTTTTAATCATCAGTGTCTTGACTTCATGCTGACCGAGTTTGGTGGCGATCGGATTAATCGTCTAGGAGGAGTATATCAAATTCCAGAGCATGCGTTTTTCAAACAACCCTTAATAGCTGACTTCCTGTTGGCGTGGCGATTAACTTAGAGCGCGAAAGTTGTTCGGCCCGATGAGGTCTATATGTGTACCGGGTTTCATACTAATACGTGCAAGCATGTTTAATATATGGACCAAATTTTCAGACTTTTTTCAAGGGGGCGCTGTCGAGCCCCCCTGCCACGCCTGGGTACCAGCCTCTGTTCGGCTGTCCTAATGGCCGCGGATTCCAATGTGTGTGCCAATTTTCAAGAGTTTTTGAGCATGTTAAGGCCCCCAAAAAGCCCCGGAAGACGGAAAAAAAAATAAAATAAAAAAAATAATAATAAATATAGCTGCGAGCAGCGATGGCGGGCCCAAGCCCGGTGGCACCGCCACCCCGGTGGCTTCAGGGCAACTGTGCACAGCGGGCAATAGGCACTTAAAACGGTTAAACATCAAAGGACTATGTCAAATTCACTCCACATTTACTGCACTACAAGGTGCCGCTATAGAGCCCCTCCTCCCTGCCCATTTTCAAAGGATTACATGTGCCAAGTTTTTTGAATTTTGAAGTAAATCAGGTAAAAATAAGAGGGTGATCTCAATGTATGCTGAAAGTGACACATTTTCTGCTTCCAGTTGGTGGCGCTATGACTTTGAATCACAATAGTCACATCCATGTGATCAGCCTTGTACAACGAAGACTAAGCCGAAGTTTCATCAAAATCAATTAATATATGCATAAGTTATAACACTTTGTTTCCCTTTTCTTGCCATAAATTCGTTGCCTCGCCACGGCCAAACCATTTGAGATATCCAAAATCCGTTTGCAATTAAACAACTTCAGTGTGTTAGCAACAAGTTAAAAAAAGCTTGGTGTAAATTGGATAAACCCTGTAGGAGTAGTAGTATAAAATTCATAGCCTGTTTTTTCAAAAAATTAACATTCAAACAAAAATAGCCAATTTCCTGTTGGTTGGAGCTAATGAATGTAAATTAGAAAATTGTCCGGCTGATGAAGTTTGAAGCAAATCAGGTAAAAATAAGAGGGTGATCTCAATGTATGCTGAAAGTGACACATTTTCTGCTTCCAGTTGGTGGCGCTATGACTTTGAATCACAATAGTCAAATCCATGTGATCAGCCTTGTACAACGAAGACTAAGCCAAAGTTTCATCAAAATCAATTAATGTATGCAGAAGTTATAACACTTTGTTTCCCTTTTCTTGCCATAAATTCGTTGCCTCGCCACGGCCAAACCGTTTGAGATATCCAAAATCCGTTTGCAATTAAACAACTTCAATGTGTTAGCAACAAGTTAAAAAAAGCTTGGTGTAAATTGGATAAACCCTGTAGGAGTAGTAGTATAAAATTCATAGCCTGTTTTTTCAAAAAATTAACATTCAAACCAAAATAGCCAACTTCCTGTTGGTCGGAGCTAATGAATGTAAATTAGAAAATTGTCCGGCTTGATGAGAATAATATGTGTACCGAGTTTGGTGACTGTAGGAAAAACTAACCTCCCCACTTTTGTCAAAAGGTGGCGCTACTGAGCCCCTCCACCACGCCCATTTCTATGGCTTTGTCCATGTCTACTGGTTGACAATATTGATGTGTGTGTCGAGTTTCATGCAATTTGAAGCATGTTAAGAGCCTCAAAAACACTCAAGAATATTATTACAGTTTGACCTGTTGCCATGGCAACAATATTTCAAATATCAAAAATCCTGTCATAGGTCTACATCTGCTGTGTATTGACATTACACTGATGAAGTTTGAAGCAAATCAGGTAAAAATAAGAGGGTGATCTCAAAGCATTTTAAAAAGTGATACACTTCTTGCTGCCATTTGGTGGCGCTATAACTTTGACTCACAATAGTTACATCCATGTGATCAGACTACTACAACCAACACACTCCTGAAGTTTCATAAGCATCAATCAATGTATGCAGAAGTTATAACACATTTCCTGTTTCCCTTTTCTCGCCATAAATTCGTTGCCTCGCCACGGCCAAACCGTTTGAGATATCCAAAATCCGTTTGCAATTAAACAACTTCAATGTGTTCGCAACAAGTTAAAAAAAGCTTGGTGTAAATTGGATAAACCCTGTAGGAGTAGTAGTATAAAATTCATAGCCTGTTTTTTCAAAAAATTAACATTCAAACCAAAATAGCTGACTTCCTGTTGGTCGGAGCTAATGAATGTAAATTAGAAAATTGTCCGGCTTGATGAGAATAATATGTGTACCGAGTTTGGTGACTGTAGGAAAAACTAACCCCCACTTTTGTCAAAAGGTGGCGCTACTGAGCCCCTCCACCACGCCCATTTCTATGGCTTTGTCCATGTCTACTGGTTGACAATATTGATGTGTGTGTCGAGTTTCATGCAATTTGAAGCATGTTAAGAGCCTCAAAAACACTCAAGAATATTATTACAGTTTGACCTGTTGCCATGGCAACAATATTTCAAATATCAAAAATCCTGTCATAGGTCTACATCTGCTGTGTATTGACATTACACTGATGAAGTTTGAAGCAAATCAGGTAAAAATAAGAGGGTGATCTCAAAACATTTCAAAAAGTGATACACTTCCTGCTGCCAGTTGGTGGCGCTATAACTTTGACTCACAATAGTCACATCCATGTGATCAGACTCCTATAACGAACACACTCGTGAAGTTTCATAAAGATCAATATATGTATTAAGACGTTATAACACATTTCCTGTTTCCTTTTTCTCGCCATAAATTCGTTGCCTCGCCACGGCCAAACCGTTCGAGATATCAAAAATCCCCTGGCAATTTTTAATCATCAGTGTCTTGACTTCATGCTGACCGAGTTTGGTGGCGATCGGATTAATCGTCTAGGAGGAGTATATCAAATTCCAGAGCATGCGTTTTTCAAACAACCCTTAATAGCTGACTTCCTGTTGGCGTGGCGATTAACTTAGAGCGCGAAAGTTGTTCGGCCCGATGAGGTCTATATGTGTACCGGGTTTCATACTAATACGTGCAAGCATGTTTAATATATGGACCAAATTTTCAGACTTTTTTCAAGGGGGCGCTGTCGAGCCCCCCTGCCACGCCTGGGTACCAGCCTCTCCGGCGTCCTAATGGCCGCGGATTCCAATGTGTGTGCCAATTTTCAAGAGTTTTTGAGCATGTTAAGGCCCCCAAAAAGCCCCGGAAGACGGAAAAAAAAATAAAATAAAAAAAAATAATAATAAATATAGCTGCGAGCAGCGATGGCGGGCCCAAGCCCGGTGGCACCGCCACCCCGGTGGCTTCAGGGCAACTGTGCACAGCGGGCAATAGGCACTTAAAACGGTTAAACATCAAAGGACTATGTCAAATTCACTCCACATTTACTGCACTACAAGGTGCCGCTATAGAGCCCCTCCTCCCTGCCCATTTTCAAAGGATTACATGTGCCAAGTTTTAACATTATTCTGATGAATTTTGAAGCAAATCAGGTAAAAATAAGAGGGTGATCTCAATGTATGCTGAAAGTGACACATTTTCTGCTTCCAGTTGGTGGCGCTATGACTTTGAATCACAATAGTCAAATCCATGTGATCAGCCTTGTACAACGAAGACTAAGCCAAAGTTTCATCAAAATCAATTAATGTATGCAGAAGTTATAACACTTTGTTTCCCTTTTCTTGCCATAAATTCGTTGCCTCGCCACGGCCAAACCGTTTGAGATATCCAAAATCTGTTTGCAATTAAACAACTTCAATGTGTTAGCAACAAGTTAAAAAAAGCTTGGTGCAAATTGGATAAACCCTGTAGGAGTAGTAGTATAAAATTCATAGCCTGTTTTTTCAAAAAATTAACATTCAAACCAAAATAGCTGACTTCCTGTTGGTCGGAGCTAATGAATGTAAATTAGAAAATTGTCCGGCTTGATGAGAATAATATGTGTACCGAGTTTGGTGACTGTAGGAAAAACTAACCCCCCCACTTTTCTCAAAAGGTGGCGCTACTGAGCCCCTCCACCACGCCCATTTCTATGGCTTTGTCCATGTCTACTGGTTGACAATATTGATGTGTGTGTCGAGTTTCATGCAATTTGAAGCATGTTAAGAGCCTCAAAAACACTCAAGAATATTATTACAGTTTGACCTGTTGCCATGGCAACAATATTTCAAATATCAAAAATCCTGTCATAGGTCTACATCTGCTGTGTATTGACATTACACTGATGAAGTTTGAAGCAAATCAGGTAAAAATAAGAGGGTGATCTCAAAGCATTTTAAAAGTGATACACTTCTTGCTGCCATTTGGTGGCGCTATAACTTTGACTCACAATAGTTACATCCATGTGATCAGACTACTACAACCAACACACTCCTGAAGTTTCATAAACATCAATCAATGTATGCAGAAGTTATAACACATTTCCTGTTTCCCTTTTCTCGCCATAAATTCGTTGCCTCGCCACGGCCAAACCGTTTGAGATATCCAAAATCCGTTTGCAATTAAACAACTTCAATGTGTTCGCAACAAGTTAAAAAAGCTTGGTGTAAATTGGATAAACCCTGTAGGAGTAGTAGTATAAAATTCATAGCCTGTTTTTTCAAAAAATTAACATTCAAACCAAAATAGCTGACTTCCTGTTGGTCGGAGCTAATGAATGTAAATTAGAAAATTGTCCGGCTTGATGAGAATAATATGTGTACCGAGTTTGGTGACTGTAGGAAAAACTAACCCCCCACTTTTGTCAAAAGGTGGCGCTACTGAGCCCCTCCACCACGCCCATTTCTATGGCTTTGTCCATGTCTACTGGTTGACAATATTGATGTGTGTGTCGAGTTTCATGCAATTTGAAGCATGTTAAGAGCCTCAAAAACACTCAAGAATATTATTACAGTTTGACCTGTTGCCATGGCAACAATATTTCAAATATCAAAAATCCTGTCATAGGTCTACATCTGCTGTGTATTGACATTACACTGATGAAGTTTGAAGCAAATCAGGTAAAAATAAGAGGGTGATCTCAAAACATTTCAAAAAGTGATACACTTCCTGCTGCCAGTTGGTGGCGCTATAACTTTGACTCACAATAGTCACATCCATGTGATCAGACTCCTATAACGAACACACTCGTGAAGTTTCATAAAGATCAATATATGTATTAAGACGTTATAACACATTTCCTGTTTCCTTTTTCTCGCCATAAATTCGTTGCCTCGCCACGGCCAAACCGTTCGAGATATCAAAAATCCCCTGGCAATTTTTAATCATCAGTGTCTTGACTTCATGCTGACCGAGTTTGGTGGCGATCGGATTAATCGTCTAGGAGGAGTATATCAAATTCCAGAGCATGCGTTTTTCAAACAACCCTTAATAGCTGACTTCCTGTTGGCGTGGCGATTAACTTAGAGCGCGAAAGTTGTTCGGCCCGATGAGGTCTATATGTGTACCGAGTTTCATACTAATACGTGCAAGCATGTTTAATATATGGACCAAATTTTCAGACTTTTTCAAGGGGGCGCTGTCGAGCCCCTGCCACGCCCGGGTACCAGCCTCTCCGGCGTCCTAATGGCCGCGGATTCCAATGTGTGTGCCAATTTTCAAGAGTTTTTGAGCATGTTAAGGCCCCCAAAAAGCCCCGGAAGACGAAAAAAAAAAAAAAATAATAATAATAATAATAAATATAGCTGCGAGCAGCGATGGCGGGCCCAAGCCCGGTGGCACCGCCACCCCGGTGGCTTCAGGGCAACTGTGCACAGCGGGCAATAGGCACTTAAAACGGTTAAACATCAAAGGACTATGTCAAATTCACTCCACATTTACTGCACTACAAGGTGCCGCTATAGAGCCCCTCCTCCCTGCCCATTTTCAAAGGATTACATGTGCCAAGTTTTAACATTATTCTGATGAATTTTGAAGCAAATCAGGTAAAAATAAGAGGGTGATCTCAATGTATGCTGAAAGTGACACATTTTCTGCTTCCAGTTGGTGGCGCTATGACTTTGAATCACAATAGTCAAATCCATGTGATCAGCCTTGTACAACGAAGACTAAGCCAAAGTTTCATCAAAATCAATTAATGTATGCAGAAGTTATAACACTTTGTTTCCCTTTTCTTGCCATAAATACGTTGCCTCGCCACGGCCAAACCGTTTGAGATATCCAAAATCCGTTTGCAATTAAACAACTTCAATGTGTTAGCAACAAGTTAAAAAAAGCTTGGTGTAAATTGGATAAACCCTGTAGGAGTAGTAGTATAAAATTCATAGCCTGTTTTTTCAAAAAATTAACATTCAAACCAAAATAGCTGACTTCCTGTTGGTCGGAGCTAATGAATGTAAATTAGAAAATTGTCCGGCTTGATGAGAATAATATGTGTACCGAGTTTGGTGACTGTAGGAAAAACTAACGCCCCCACTTTTGTCAAAAGGTGGCGCTACTGAGCCCCTCCACCACGCCCATTTCTATGGCTTTGTCCATGTCTACTGGTTGACAATATTGATGTGTGTGTCGAGTTTCATGCAATTTGAAGCATGTTAAGAGCCTCAAAAACACTCAAGAATATTATTACAGTTTGACCTGTTGCCATGGCAACAATATTTCAAATATCAAAAATCCTGTCATAGGTCTACATCTGCTGTGTATTGACATTACACTGATGAAGTTTGAAGCAAATCAGGTAAAAATAAGAGGGTGATCTCAAAGCATTTTAAAAGTGATACACTTCTTGCTGCCATTTGGTGGCGCTATAACTTTGACTCACAATAGTTACATCCATGTGATCAGACTACTACAACCAACACACTCCTGAAGTTTCATAAACATCAATCAATGTATGCAGAAGTTATAACACATTTCCTGTTTCCCTTTTCTCGCCATAAATTCGTTGCCTCGCCACGGCCAAACCGTTTGAGATATCCAAAATCCGTTTGCAATTAAACAACTTCAATGTGTTCGCAACAAGTTAAAAAAAGCTTGGTGTAAATTGGATAAACCCTGTAGGAGTAGTAGTATAAAATTCATAGCCTGTTTTTTCAAAAAATTAACATTCAAACCAAAATAGCTGACTTCCTGTTGGTCGGAGCTAATGAATGTAAATTAGAAAATTGTCCGGCTTGATGAGAATAATATGTGTACCGAGTTTGGTGACTGTAGGAAAAACTAACCCCCCCACTTTTGTCAAAAGGTGGCGCTACTGAGCCCCTCCACCACGCCCATTTCTATGGCTTTGTCCATGTCTACTGGTTGACAATATTGATGTGTGTGTCGAGTTTCATGCAATTTGAAGCATGTTAAGAGCCTCAAAAACACTCAAGAATATTATTACAGTTTGACCTGTTGCCATGGCAACAATATTTCAAATATCAAAAATCCTGTCATAGGTCTACATCTGCTGTGTATTGACATTACACTGATGAAGTTTGAAGCAAATCAGGTAAAAATAAGAGGGTGATCTCAAAACATTTCAAAAAGTGATACACTTCCTGCTGCCAGTTGGTGGCGCTATAACTTTGACTCACAATAGTCACATCCATGTGATCAGACTCCTATAACGAACACACTCGTGAAGTTTCATAAAGATCAATATATGTATTAAGACGTTATAACACATTTCCTGTTTCCTTTTTCTCGCCATAAATTCGTTGCCTCGCCACGGCCAAACCGTTCGAGATATCAAAAATCCCCTGGCAATTTTTAATCATCAGTGTCTTGACTTCATGCTGACCGAGTTTGGTGGCGATCGGATTAATCGTCTAGGAGGAGTATATCAAATTCCAGAGCATGCGTTTTTCAAACAACCCTTAATAGCTGACTTCCTGTTGGCGTGGCGATTAACTTAGAGCGCGAAAGTTGTTCGGCCCGATGAGGTCTATATGTGTACCGAGTTTCATACTAATACGTGCAAGCATGTTTAATATATGGACCAAATTTTCAGACTTTTTTCAAGGGGGCGCTGTCGAGCCCCCCTGCCACGCCCGGGTACCAGCCTCTCCGGCGTCCTAATGGCCGCGGATTCCAATGTGTGTGCCAATTTTCAAGAGTTTTTGAGCATGTTAAGGCCCCCAAAAAGCCCCGGAAGACGGAAAAAAAAAAAATAAATAAAAATAATAAATATAGCTGCGAGCAGCGATGGCGGGCCCAAGCCCGGTGGCACCGCCACCCCGGTGGCTTCAGGGCAACTGTGCACAGCGGGCAATAGGCACTTAAAACGGTTAAACATCAAAGGACTATGTCAAATTCACTCCACATTTACTGCACTACAAGGTGCCGCTATAGACCCCTTCCTCCCTGCCCATTTTCAAAGGATTACATGTGCCAAGTTTTAACATTATTCTGATGAATTTTGAAGCAAATCAGGTAAAAATAAGAGGGTGATCTCAATGTATGCTGAAAGTGACACATTTTCTGCTTCCAGTTGGTGGCGCTATGACTTTGAATCACAATAGTCAAATCCATGTGATCAGCCTTGTACAACGAAGACTAAGCCAAAGTTTCATCAAAATCAATTAATGTATGCAGAAGTTATAACACTTTGTTTCCCTTTTCTTGCCATAAATTCGTTGCCTCGCCACGGCCAAACCGTTTGAGATATCCAAAATCCGTTTGCAATTAAACAACTTCAATGTGTTAGCAACAAGTTAAAAAAAGCTTGGTGTAAATTGGATAAACCCTGTAGGAGTAGTAGTATAAAATTCATAGCCTGTTTTTTCAAAAAATTAACATTCAAACCAAAATAGCTGACTTCCTGTTGGTCGGAGCTAATGAATGTAAATTAGAAAATTGTCCGGCTTGATGAGAATAATATGTGTACCGAGTTTGGTGACTGTAGGAAAAACTAACCCCCCCACTTTTGTCAAAAGGTGGCGCTACTGAGCCCCTCCACCACGCCCATTTCTATGGCTTTGTCCATGTCTACTGGTTGACAATATTGATGTGTGTGTCGAGTTTCATGCAATTTGAAGCATGTTAAGAGCCTCAAAAACACTCAAGAATATTATTACAGTTTGACCTGTTGCCATGGCAACAATATTTCAAATATCAAAAATCCTGTCATAGGTCTACATCTGCTGTGTATTGACATTACACTGATGAAGTTTGAAGCAAATCAGGTAAAAATAAGAGGGTGATCTCAAAGCATTTTAAAAGTGATACACTTCTTGCTGCCATTTGGTGGCGCTATAACTTTGACTCACAATAGTTACATCCATGTGATCAGACTACTACAACCAACACACTCCTGAAGTTTCATAAACATCAATCAATGTATGCAGAAGTTATAACACATTTCCTGTTTCCCTTTTCTCGCCATAAATTCGTTGCCTCGCCACGGCCAAACCGTTTGAGATATCCAAAATCCGTTTGCAATTAAACAACTTCAATGTGTTCGCAACAAGTTAAAAAAGCTTGGTGTAAATTGGATAAACCCTGTAGGAGTAGTAGTATAAAATTCATAGCCTGTTTTTTCAAAAAATTAACATTCAAACCAAAATAGCTGACTTCCTGTTGGTCGGAGCTAATGAATGTAAATTAGAAAATTGTCCGGCTTGATGAGAATAATATGTGTACCGAGTTTGGTGACTGTAGGAAAAACTAACCCCCCCACTTTTGTCAAAAGGTGGCGCTACTGAGCCCCTCCACCACGCCCATTTCTATGGCTTTGTCCATGTGTACTGGTTGACAATATTGATGTGTGTGTCGAGTTTCATGCAATTTGAAGCATGTTAAGAGCCTCAAAAACACTCAAGAATATTATTACAGTTTGACCTGTTGCCATGGCAACAATATTTCAAATATCAAAAATGCTGTCATAGGTCTACATCTGCTGTGTATTGACATTACACTGATGAAGTTTGAAGCAAATCAGGTAAAAATAAGAGGGTGATCTCAAAACATTTCAAAAAGTGATACACTTCCTGCTGCCAGTTGGTGGCGCTATAACTTTGACTCACAATAGTCACATCCATGTGATCAGACTCCTATAACGAACACACTCGTGAAGTTTCATAAAGATCAATATATGTATTAAGACGTTATAACACATTTCCTGTTTCCTTTTTCTCGCCATAAATTCGTTGCCTCGCCACGGCCAAACCGTTCGAGATATCAAAAATCCCCTGGCAATTTTTAATCATCAGTGTCTTGACTTCATGCTGACCGAGTTTGGTGGCGATCGGATTAATCGTCTAGGAGGAGTATATCAAATTCCAGAGCATGCGTTTTTCAAACAACCCTTAATAGCTGACTTCCTGTTGGCGTGGCGATTAACTTAGAGCGCGAAAGTTGTTCGGCCCGATGAGGTCTATATGTGTACCGAGTTTCATACTAATACGTGCAAGCGTGTTTAATATATGGACCAAATTTTCAGACTTTTTTCAAGGGGGCGCTGTCGAGCCCCCCTGCCACGCCCGGGTACCAGCCTCTCCGGCGTCCTAATGGCCGCGGATTCCAATGTGTGTGCCAATTTTCAAGAGTTTTTGAGCATGTTAAGGCCCCCAAAAAGCCCCGGAAGACGGAAAAAAATAAAATAAAAAAAAATAATAATAAATATAGCTGCGAGCAGCGATGGCGGGCCCAAGCCCGGTGGCACCGCCACCCCGGTGGCTTCAGGGCAACTGTGCACAGCGGGCAATAGGCACTTAAAACGGTTAAACATCAAAGGACTATGTCAAATTCACTCCACATTTACTGCACTACAAGGTGCCGTTATAGAGCCCCTCCTCCCTGCCCATTTTCAAAGGATTACATGTGCCAAGTTTTAACATTATTCTGATGAATTTTGAAGCAAATCAGGTAAAAATAAGAGGGTGATCTCAATGTATGCTGAAAGTGACACATTTTCTGCTTCCAGTTGGTGGCGCTATGACTTTGAATCACAATAGTCAAATCCATGTGATCAGCCTTGTACAACGAAGACTAAGCCAAAGTTTCATCAAAATCAATTAATGTATGCAGAAGTTATAACACTTTGTTTCCCTTTTCTTGCCATAAATTCGTTGCCTCGCCACGGCCAAACCGTTTGAGATATCCAAAATCCGTTTGCAATTAAACAACTTCAATGTGTTCGCAACAAGTTAAAAAAAGCTTGGTGTAAATTGGATAAACCCTGTAGGAGTAGTAGTATAAAATTCATAGCCTGTTTTTTCAAAAAATTAACATTCAAACCAAAATAGCTGACTTCCTGTTGGTCGGAGCTAATGAATGTAAATTAGAAAATTGTCCGGCTTGATGAGAATAATATGTGTACCGAGTTTGGTGACTGTAGGAAAAACTAACCCCCACTTTTGTCAAAAGGTGGCGCTACTGAGCCCCTCCACCACGCCCATTTCTATGGCTTTGTCCATGTCTACTGGATGACAATATTGATGTGTGTGTCGAGTTTCATGCAATTTGAAGCATGTTAAGAGCCTCAAAAACACTCAAGAATATTATTACAGTTTGACCTGTTGCCATGGCAACAATATTTCAAATATCAAAAATCCTGTCATAGGTCTACATCTGCTGTGTATTGACATTACACTGATGAAGTTTGAAGCAAATCAGGTAAAAATAAGAGGGTGATCTCAAAACATTTCAAAAAGTGATACACTTCCTGCTGCCAGTTGGTGGCGCTATAACTTTGACTCACAATAGTCACATCCATGTGATCAGACTCCTATAACGAACACACTCGTGAAGTTTCATAAAGATCAATATATATATTAAGACGTTATAACACATTTCCTGTTTCCTTTTTCTCGCCATAAATTCGTTGCCTCGCCACGGCCAAACCGTTCGAGATATCAAAAATCCCCTGGCAATTTTTAATCATCAGTGTCTTGACTTCATGCTGACCGAGTTTGGTGGCGATCGGATTAATCGTCTAGGAGGAGTATATCAAATTCCAGAGCATGCGTTTTTCAAACAACCCTTAATAGCTGACTTCCTGTTGGCGTGGCGATTAACTTAGAGCGCGAAAGTTGTTCGGCCCGATGAGGTCTATATGTGTACCGAGTTTCATACTAATACGTGCAAGCATGTTTAATATATGGACCAAATTTTCAGACTTTTTTCAAGGGGGCGCTGTCGAGCCCCCCTGCCACGCCCGGGTACCAGCCTCTCCGGCGTCCTAATGGCCGCGGATTCCAATGTGTGTGCCAATTTTCAAGAGTTTTTGAGCATGTTAAGGCCCCCAAAAAGCCCCGGAAGACGGAAAAAAAAAAAAATAAAATAATAATAAAAAAAAAAATATAGCTGCGAGCAGCGATGGCGGGCCCAAGCCCGGTGGCACCGCCACCCCGGTGGCTTCAGGGCAACTGTGCACAGCGGGCAATAGGCACTTAAAACGGTTAAACATCAAAGGACTATGTCAAATTCACTCCACATTTACTGCACTACAAGGTGCCGCTATAGACCCCTTCCTCCCTGCCCATTTTCAAAGGATTACATGTGCCAAGTTTTAACATTATTCTGATGAATTTTGAAGCAAATCAGGTAAAAATAAGAGGGTGATCTCAATGTATGCTGAAAGTGACACATTTTCTACTTCCAGTTGGTGGCGCTATGACTTTGAATCACAATAGTCAAATCCATGTGATCAGCCTTGTACAACGAAGACTAAGCCAAAGTTTCATCAAAATCAATTAATGTATGCAGAAGTTATAACACTTTGTTTCCCTTTTCTTGCCATAAATTCGTTGCCTCGCCACGGCCAAACCGTTTGAGATATCCAAAATCCGTTTGCAATTAAACAACTTCAATGTGTTAGCAACAAGTTAAAAAAAGCTTGGTGTAAATTGGATAAACCCTGTAGGAGTAGTAGTATAAAATTCATAGCCTGTTTTTTCAAAAAATTAACATTCAAACCAAAATAGCTGACTTCCTGTTGGTCGGAGCTAATGAATGTAAATTAGAAAATTGTCCGGCTTGATGAGAATAATATGTGTACCGAGTTTGGTGACTGTAGGAAAAACTAACCCCCACTTTTGTCAAAAGGTGGCGCTACTGAGCCCCTCCACCACGCCCATTTCTATGGCTTTGTCCATGTCTACTGGATGACAATATTGATGTGTGTGTCGAGTTTCATGCAATTTGAAGCATGTTAAGAGCCTCAAAAACACTCAAGAATATTATTACAGTTTGACCTGTTGCCATGGCAACAATATTTCAAATATCAAAAATCCTGTCATAGGTCTACATCTGCTGTGTATTGACATTACACTGATGAAGTTTGAAGCAAATCAGGTAAAAATAAGAGGGTGATCTCAAAACATTTCAAAAAGTGATACACTTCCTGCTGCCAGTTGGTGGCGCTATAACTTTGACTCACAATAGTCACATCCATGTGATCAGACTCCTATAACGAACACACTCGTGAAGTTTCATAAAGATCAATATATATATTAAGACGTTATAACACATTTCCTGTTTCCTTTTTCTCGCCATAAATTCGTTGCCTCGCCACGGCCAAACCGTTCGAGATATCAAAAATCCCCTGGCAATTTTTAATCATCAGTGTCTTGACTTCATGCTGACCGAGTTTGGTGGCGATCGGATTAATCGTCTAGGAGGAGTATATCAAATTCCAGAGCATGCGTTTTTCAAACAACCCTTAATAGCTGACTTCCTGTTGGCGTGGCGATTAACTTAGAGCGCGAAAGTTGTTCGGCCCGATGAGGTCTATATGTGTACCGAGTTTCATACTAATACGTGCAAGCATGTTTAATATATGGACCAAATTTTCAGACTTTTTTCAAGGGGCGCTGTCGAGCCCCCCTGCCACGCCCGGGTACCAGCCTCTCCGGCGTCCTAATGGCCGCGGATTCCAATGTGTGTGCCAATTTTCAAGAGTTTTTGAGCATGTTAAGGCCCCCAAAAAGCCCCGGAAGACGGAAAAAAAAAAATAAAAAAAAAAATAATAATAATCCTTAGAAGAACAAGAGGGCCCTGCGCGAATTTTCGCTTGGGCCCTAATAATAAATATAGCTGCGAGCAGCGATGGCGGGCCCAAGCCCGGTGGCACCGCCACCCCGGTGGCTTCAGGGCAACTGTGCACAGCGGGCAATAGGCACTTAAAACGGTTAAACATCAAAGGACTATGTCAAATTCACTCCACATTTACTGCACTACAAGGTGCCGCTATAGACCCCTTCCTCCCTGCCCATTTTCAAAGGATTACATGTGCCAAGTTTTAACATTATTCTGATGAATTTTGAAGCAAATCAGGTAAAAATAAGAGGGTGATCTCAATGTATGCTGAAAGTGACACATTTTCTACTTCCAGTTGGTGGCGCTATGACTTTGAATCACAATAGTCAAATCCATGTGATCAGCCTTGTACAACGAAGACTAAGCCAAAGTTTCATCAAAATCAATTAATGTATGCAGAAGTTATAACACTTTGTTTCCCTTTTCTTGCCATAAATTCGTTGCCTCGCCACGGCCAAACCGTTTGAGATATCCAAAATCCGTTTGCAATTAAACAACTTCAATGTGTTAGCAACAAGTTAAAAAAGCTTGGTGTAAATTGGATAAACCCTGTAGGAGTAGTAGTATAAAATTCATAGCCTGTTTTTTCAAAAAATTAACATTCAAACCAAAATAGCTGACTTCCTGTTGGTCGGAGCTAATGAATGTAAATTAGAAAATTGTCCGGCTTGATGAGAATAATATGTGTACCGAGTTTGGTGACTGTAGGAAAAACTAACCCCCACTTTTGTCAAAAGGTGGCGCTACTGAGCCCCTCCACCACGCCCATTTCTATGGCTTTGTCCATGTCTACTGGTTGACAATATTGATGTGTGTGTCGAGTTTCATGCAATTTGAAGCATGTTAAGAGCCTCAAAAACACTCAAGAATATTATTACAGTTTGACCTGTTGCCATGGCAACAATATTTCAAATATCAAAAATCCTGTCATAGGTCTACATCTGCTGTGTATTGACATTACACTGATGAAGTTTGAAGCAAATCAGGTAAAAATAAGAGGGTGATCTCAAAGCATTTTAAAAGTGATACACTTCTTGCTGCCATTTGGTGGCGCTATAACTTTGACTCACAATAGTTACATCCATGTGATCAGACTACTACAACCAACACACTCCTGAAGTTTCATAAACATCAATCAATGTATGCAGAAGTTATAACACATTTCCTGTTTCCCTTTTCTCGCCATAAATTTGTTGCCTTGCCACGGCCAAACCATTTGAGATATCCAAAATCCGTTTGCAATTAAACAACTTCAATGTGTTCGCAACAAGTTAAAAAAAGTTTGGTGTAAATTGGATAAACCCTGTAGGAGTAGTAGTATAAAATTCATAGCCTGTTTTTTCAAAAAATTAACATTCAAACCAAAATAGCTGACTTCCTGTTGGTCGGAGCTAATGAATGTAAATTAGAAAATTGTCCGGCTTGATGAGAATAATATGTGTACCGAGTTTGGTGACTGTAGGAAAAACTAACCCCCACTTTTGTCAAAAGGTGGCGCTACTGAGCCCCTCCACCACGCCCATTTCTATGGCTTTGTCCATGTCTACTGGTTGACAATATTGATGTGTGTGTCGAGTTTCATGCAATTTGAAGCATGTTAAGAGCCTCAAAAACACTCAAGAATATTATTACAGTTTGACCTGTTGCCATGGCAACAATATTTCAAATATCAAAAATCCTGTCATAGGTCTACATCTGCTGTGTATTGACATTACACTGATGAAGTTTGAAGCAAATCAGGTAAAAATAAGAGGGTGATCTCAAAACATTTCAAAAAGTGATACACTTCCTGCTGCCAGTTGGTGGCGCTATAACTTTGACTCACAATAGTCACATCCATGTGATCAGACTCCTATAACGAACACACTCGTGAAGTTTCATAAAGATCAATATATGTATTAAGACGTTATAACACATTTCCTGTTTCCTTTTTCTCGCCATAAATTCGTTGCCTCGCCACGGCCAAACCGTTCGAGATATCAAAAATCCCCTGGCAATTTTTAATCATCAGTGTCTTGACTTCATGCTGACCGAGTTTGGTGGCGATCGGATTAATCGTCTAGGAGGAGTATATCAAATTCCAGAGCATGCGTTTTTCAAACAACCCTTAATAGCTGACTTCCTGTTGGCGTGGCGATTAACTTAGAGCGCGAAAGTTGTTCGGCCCGATGAGGTCTATATGTGTACCGAGTTTCATACTAATACGTGCAAGCATGTTTAATATATGGACCAAATTTTCAGACTTTTTTCAAGGGGGCGCTGTCGAGCCCCCCTGCCACGCCCGGGTACCAGCCTCTCCGGCGTCCTAATGGCCGCGGATTCCAATGTGTGTGCCAATTTTCAAGAGTTTTTGAGCATGTTAAGGCCCCCAAAAAGCCCCGGAAGACGGAAAAAAAAAAAAATAAATAAATAAATAAATAAATAAATATAGCTGCGAGCAGCGATGGCGGGCCCAAGCCCGGTGGCACCGCCACCCCGGTGGCTTCAGGGCAACTGTGCACAGCGGGCAATAGGCATTTAAAACGGTTAAACATCAAAGGACTATGTCAAATTCACTCCACATTTACTGCACTACAAGGTGCCGTTATAGAGCCCCTCCTCCCTGCCCATTTTCAGAGGATTACATGTGCCAAGTTTTAACATTATTCTGATGAATTTTGAAGCAAATCAGGTAAAAATAAGAGGGTGATCACAATGTATGCTGAAAGTGACACATTTTCTGCTTCCAGTTGGTGGCGCTATGACTTTGAATCACAATAGTCACATCCATGTGATCAGCCTTGTACAACGAAGACTAAGCCGAAGTTTCATCAAAATCAATTAATGTATGCAGAAGTTATAACACTTTGTTTCCTTTTCTTGCCATAAATTCGTTGCCTCGCCACGGCCAGACCGTTTGAGATATCCAAAATCCGTTTACAATTAAACAACTTCAATGTGTTAGCAACAAGTTAAAAAAAGCTTGGTGTAAATTGGATAAACCCTGTAGGAGTAGTAGTATAAAATTCATAGCCTGTTTTTTCAAAAAATTAACATTCAAACCAAAATAGCTGACTTCCTGTTGGTCGGAGCTAATGAATGTAAATTAGAAAATTGTCCGGCTTGATGAGAATAATGTGTGTACCGAGTTTGGTGACTATAGGAAAAACTAACCCCCCCACTTTTGTCAAAAGGTGGCGCTACTGAGCCCCTCCACCACGCCCATTTCTATGGCTTTGTCCATGTCTACTGGTTGACAATATTGATGTGTGTGTCGAGTTTCATGCAATTTGAAGCATGTTAAGAGCCTCAAAAACACTCAAGAATATTATTACAGTTTGACCTGTTGCCATGGCAACAATATTTCAAATATCAAAAATCCTGTCATAGGTCTACATCTGCTGTGTATTGACATTACACTGATGAAGTTTGAAGCAAATCAGGTAAAAATAAGAGGGTGATCTCAAAGCATTTTAAAAGTGATACACTTCTTGCTGCCATTTGGTGGCGCTATAACTTTGACTCACAATAGTTACATCCATGTGATCAGACTACTACAACCAACACACTCCTGAAGTTTCATAAACATCAATCAATGTATGCAGAAGTTATAACACATTTCCTGTTTCCCTTTTCTCGCCATAAATTCGTTGCCTCGCCACGGCCAAACCGTTTGAGATATCCAAAATCCGTTTGCAATTAAACAACTTCAATGTGTTCGCAACAAGTTAAAAAAGCTTGGTGTAAATTGGATAAACCCTGTAGGAGTAGTAGTATAAAATTCATAGCCTGTTTTTTCAAAAAATTAACATTCAAACCAAAATAGCTGACTTCCTGTTGGTCGGAGCTAATGAATGTAAATTAGAAAATTGTCCGGCTTGATGAGAATAATATGTGTACCGAGTTTGGTGACTGTAGGAAAAACTAACCCCCACTTTTGTCAAAAGGTGGCGCTACTGAGCCCCTCCACCACGCCCATTTCTATGGCTTTGTCCATGTCTACTGGTTGACAATATTGATGTGTGTGTCGAGTTTCATGCAATTTGAAGCATGTTAAGAGCCTCAAAAACACTCAAGAATATTATTACAGTTTGACCTGTTGCCATGGCAACAATATTTCAAATATCAAAAATCCTGTCATAGGTCTACATCTGCTGTGTATTGACATTACACTGATGAAGTTTGAAGCAAATCAGGTAAAAATAAGAGGGTGATCTCAAAGCATTTTAAAAGTGATACACTTCTTGCTGCCATTTGGTGGCGCTATAACTTTGACTCACAATAGTTACATCCATGTGATCAGACTACTACAACCAACACACTCCTGAAGTTTCATAAACATCAATATATGTATTAAGACGTTATAACACATTTCCTGTTTCCTTTTTCTCGCCATAAATTCGTTGCCTCGCCACGGCCAAACCGTTCGAGATATCAAAAATCCCCTGGCAATTTTTAATCATCAGTGTCTTGACTTCATGCTGACCGAGTTTGGTGGCGATCGGATTAATCGTCTAGGAGGAGTATATCAAATTCCAGAGCATGCGTTTTTCAAACAACCCTTAATAGCTGACTTCCTGTTGGCGTGGCGATTAACTTAGAGCGCGAAAGTTGTTCGGCCCGATGAGGTCTATATGTGTACCGAGTTTCATACTAATACGTGCAAGCATGTTTAATATATGGACCAAATTTTCAGACTTTTTTCAAGGGGGCGCTGTCAAGCCCCCCTGCCACGCCCGGGTACCAGCCTCTCCGGCGTCCTAATGGCCGCGGATTCCAATGTGTGTGCCAATTTTCAAGAGTTTTTGAGCATGTTAAGGCCCCCAAAAAGCCCCGGAAGACGAAAAAAAAAAAAAAAAAAAAAATAATAATAATCCTTAGAAGAACAAGAGGGCCCTGCGCGAATTTTCGCTTGGGCCCTAATAATAAATATAGCTGCGAGCAGCGATGGCGGGCCCAAGCCCGGTGGCACTGCCACCCCGGTGGCTTCAGGGCAACTGTGCACAGCGGGCAATAGGCACTTAAAACGGTTAAACATCAAAGGACTATGTCAAATTCCACTCCACATTTACTGCACTACAAGGTGCCGCTATAGAGCCCCTCCTCCCTGCCCATTTTCAAAGGATTACATGTGCCAAGTTTTAACATTATTCTGATGAATTTTGAAGCAAATCAGGTAAAAATAAGAGGGTGATCTCAATGTATGCTGAAAGTGACACATTTTCTGCTTCCAGTTGGTGGCGCTATGACTTTGAATCACAATAGTCAAATCCATGTGATCAGCCTTGTACAACGAAGACTAAGCCAAAGTTTCATCAAAATCAATTAATGTATGCAGAAGTTATAACACTTTGTTTCCCTTTTCTTGCCATAAATTCGTTGCCTCGCCACGGCCAAACCGTTTGAGATATCCAAAATCCGTTTGCAATTAAACAACTTCAATGTGTTAGCAACAAGTTAAAAAAAGCTTGGTGTAAATTGGATAAACCCTGTAGGAGTAGTAGTATAAAATTCATAGCCTGTTTTTTCAAAAAATTAACATTCAAACCAAAATAGCTGACTTCCTGTTGGTCGGAGCTAATGAATGTAAATTAGAAAATTGTCTGGCTTGATGAGAATAATATGTGTACCGAGTTTGGTGACTGTAGGAAAAACTAACCCCCCCACTTTTGTCAAAAGGTGGCGCTACTGAGCCCCTCCACCACGCCCATTTCTATGGCTTTGTCCATGTCTACTGGTTGACAATATTGATGTGTGTGTCGAGTTTCATGCAATTTGAAGCATGTTAAGAGCCTCAAAAACACTCAAGAATATTATTACAGTTTGACCTGTTGCCATGGCAACAATATTTCAAATATCAAAAATCCTGTCATAGGTCTACATCTGCTGTGTATTGACATTACACTGATGAAGTTTGAAGCAAATCAGGTAAAAATAAGAGGGTGATCTCAAAGCATTTTAAAAGTGATACACTTCTTGCTGCCATTTGGTGGCGCTATAACTTTGACTCACAATAGTTACATCCATGTGATCAGACTACTACAACCAACACACTCCTGAAGTTTCATAAACATCAATCAATGTATGCAGAAGTTATAACACATTTCCTGTTTCCCTTTTCTCGCCATAAATTCGTTGCCTTGCCACGGCCAAACCATTTGAGATATCCAAAATCCGTTTGCAATTAAACAACTTCAATGTGTTCGCAACAAGTTAAAAAAGTTTGGTGTAAATTGGATAAACCCTGTAGGAGTAGTAGTATAAAATTCATAGCCTGTTTTTTCAAAAAATTAACATTCAAACCAAAATAGCTGACTTCCTGTTGGTCGGAGCTAATGAATGTAAATTAGAAAATTGTCCGGCTTGATGAGAATAATATGTGTACCGAGTTTGGTGACTGTAGGAAAAACTAACCCCCACTTTTGTCAAAAGGTGGCGCTACTGAGCCCCTCCACCACGCCCATTTCTATGGCTTTGTCCATGTCTACTGGTTGACAATATTGATGTGTGTGTCGAGTTTCATGCAATTTGAAGCATGTTAAGAGCCTCAAAAACACTCAAGAATATTATTACAGTTTGACCTGTTGCCATGGCAACAATATTTCAAATATCAAAAATCCTGTCATAGGTCTACATCTGCTGTGTATTGACATTACACTGATGAAGTTTGAAGCAAATCAGGTAAAAATAAGAGGGTGATCTCAAAACATTTCAAAAAGTGATACACTTCCTGCTGCCAGTTGGTGGCGCTATAACTTTGACTCACAATAGTCACATCCATGTGATCAGACTCCTATAACGAACACACTCGTGAAGTTTCATAAAGATCAATATATGTATTAAGACGTTATAACACATTTCCTGTTTCCTTTTTCTCGCCATAAATTCGTTGCCTCGCCACGGCCAAACCGTTCGAGATATCAAAAATCCCCTGGCAATTTTTAATCATCAGTGTCTTGACTTCATGCTGACCGAGTTTGGTGGCGATCGGATTAATCGTCTAGGAGGAGTATATCAAATTCCAGAGCATGCGTTTTTCAAACAACCCTTAATAGCTGACTTCCTGTTGGCGTGGCGATTAACTTAGAGCGCGAAAGTTGTTCGGCCCGATGAGGTCTATATGTGTACCGAGTTTCATACTAATACGTGCAAGCATGTTTAATATATGGACCAAATTTTCAGACTTTTTTCAAGGGGGCGCTGTCGAGCCCCCCTGCCACGCCCGGGTACCAGCCTCTCCGGCGTCCTAATGGCCGCGGATTCCAATGTGTGTGCCAATTTTCAAGAGTTTTTGAGCATGTTAAGGCCCCCAAAAAGCCCCGGAAGACGGAAAAAAAAAAATAAATAAATAAATAATAATCCTTAGAAGAACAAGAGGGCCCTGCGCGAATTTTCGCTTGGGCCCTAATAATAAATATAGCTGCGAGCAGCGATGGCGGGCCCAAGCCCGGTGGCACCGCCACCCCGGTGGCTTCAGGGCAACTGTGCACAGCGGGCAATAGGCATTTAAAACGGTTAAACATCAAAGGACTATGTCAAATTCACTCCACATTTACTGCACTACAAGGTGCCGCTATAGACCCCTTCCTCCCTGCCCATTTTCAAAGGATTACATGTGCCAAGTTTTAACATTATTCTGATGAATTTTGAAGCAAATCAGGTAAAAATAAGAGGGTGATCTCAATGTATGCTGAAAGTGACACATTTTCTACTTCCAGTTGGTGGCGCTATGACTTTGAATCACAATAGTCAAATCCATGTGATCAGCCTTGTACAACGAAGACTAAGCCAAAGTTTCATCAAAATCAATTAATGTATGCAGAAGTTATAACACTTTGTTTCCCTTTTCTTGCCATAAATTCGTTGCCTCGCCACGGCCAAACCGTTTGAGATATCCAAAATCCGTTTGCAATTAAACAACTTCAATGTGTTAGCAACAAGTTAAAAAAAGCTTGGTGTAAATTGGATAAACCCTGTAGGAGTAGTAGTATAAAATTCATAGCCTGTTTTTTCAAAAAATTAACATTCAAACCAAAATAGCTGACTTCCTGTTGGTCGGAGCTAATGAATGTAAATTAGAAAATTGTCCGGCTTGATGAGAATAATATGTGTACCGAGTTTGGTGACTGTAGGAAAAACTAACCCCCCCACTTTTGTCAAAAGGTGGCGCTACTGAGCCCCTCCACCACGCCCATTTCTATGGCTTTGTCCATGTCTACTGGTTGACAATATTGATGTGTGTGTCGAGTTTCATGCAATTTGAAGCATGTTAAGAGCCTCAAAAACACTCAAGAATATTATTACAGTTTGACCTGTTGCCATGGCAACAATATTTCAAATATCAAAAATCCTGTCATAGGTCTACATCTGCTGTGTATTGACATTACACTGATGAAGTTTGAAGCAAATCAGGTAAAAATAAGAGGGTGATCTCAAAGCATTTTAAAAGTGATACACTTCTTGCTGCCATTTGGTGGCGCTATAACTTTGACTCACAATAGTTACATCCATGTGATCAGACTACTACAACCAACACACTCCTGAAGTTTCATAAACATCAATCAATGTATGCAGAAGTTATAACACATTTCCTGTTTCCCTTTTCTCGCCATAAATTCGTTGCCTTGCCACGGCCAAACCATTTGAGATATCCAAAATCCGTTTGCAATTAAACAACTTCAATGTGTTCGCAACAAGTTAAAAAAAGTTTGGTGTAAATTGGATAAACCCTGTAGGAGTAGTAGTATAAAATTCATAGCCTGTTTTTTCAAAAAATTAACATTCAAACCAAAATAGCTGACTTCCTGTTGGTCGGAGCTAATGAATGTAAATTAGAAAATTGTCCGGCTTGATGAGAATAATATGTGTACCGAGTTTGGTGACTGTAGGAAAAACTAACCCCCCCACTTTTGTCAAAAGGTGGCGCTACTGAGCCCCTCCACCACGCCCATTTCTATGGCTTTGTCCATGTCTACTGGTTGACAATATTGATGTGTGTGTCGAGTTTCATGCAATTTGAAGCATGTTAAGAGCCTCAAAAACACTCAAGAATATTATTACAGTTTGACCTGTTGCCATGGCAACAATATTTCAAATATCAAAAATCCTGTCATAGGTCTACATCTGCTGTGTATTGACATTACACTGATGAAGTTTGAAGCAAATCAGGTAAAAATAAGAGGGTGATCTCAAAACATTTCAAAAAGTGATACACTTCCTGCTGCCAGTTGGTGGCGCTATAACTTTGACTCACAATAGTCACATCCATGTGATCAGACTCCTATAACGAACACACTCGTGAAGTTTCATAAAGATCAATATATGTATTAAGACGTTATAACACATTTCCTGTTTCCTTTTTCTCGCCATAAATTCGTTGCCTCGCCACGGCCAAACCGTTCGAGATATCAAAAATCCCCTGGCAATTTTTAATCATCAGTGTCTTGACTTCATGCTGACCGAGTTTGGTGGCGATCGGATTAATCGTCTAGGAGGAGTATATCAAATTCCAGAGCATGCGTTTTTCAAACAACCCTTAATAGCTGACTTCCTGTTGGCGTGGCGATTAACTTAGAGCGCGAAAGTTGTTCGGCCCGATGAGGTCTATATGTGTACCGAGTTTCATACTAATACGTGCAAGCATGTTTAATATATGGACCAAATTTTCAGACTTTTTTCAAGGGGGCGCTGTCGAGCCCCCCTGCCACGCCCGGGTACCAGCCTCTCCGGCGTCCTAATGGCCGCGGATTCCAATGTGTGTGCCAATTTTCAAGAGTTTTTGAGCATGTTAAGGCCCCCAAAAAGCCCCGGAAGACGGAAAAAAAAAAAATAAATAAATAAATAAATAAATAAATATAGCTGCGAGCAGCGATGGCGGGCCCAAGCCCGGTGGCACCGCCACCCCGGTGGCTTCAGGGCAACTGTGCACAGCGGGCAATAGGCATTTAAAACGGTTAAACATCAAAGGACTATGTCAAATTCACTCCACATTTACTGCACTACAAGGTGCCGTTATAGAGCCCCTCCTCCCTGCCCATTTTCAGAGGATTACATGTGCCAAGTTTTAACATTATTCTGATGAATTTTGAAGCAAATCAGGTAAAAATAAGAGGGTGATCACAATGTATGCTGAAAGTGACACATTTTCTGCTTCCAGTTGGTGGCGCTATGACTTTGAATCACAATAGTCACATCCATGTGATCAGCCTTGTACAACGAAGACTAAGCCGAAGTTTCATCAAAATCAATTAATGTATGCAGAAGTTATAACACTTTGTTTCCTTTTCTTGCCATAAATTCGTTGCCTCGCCACGGCCAGACCGTTTGAGATATCCAAAATCCGTTTACAATTAAACAACTTCAATGTGTTAGCAACAAGTTAAAAAAAGCTTGGTGTAAATTGGATAAACCCTGTAGGAGTAGTAGTATAAAATTCATAGCCTGTTTTTTCAAAAAATTAACATTCAAACCAAAATAGCTGACTTCCTGTTGGTCGGAGCTAATGAATGTAAATTAGAAAATTGTCCGGCTTGATGAGAATAATGTGTGTACCGAGTTTGGTGACTATAGGAAAAACTAACCCCCCCACTTTTGTCAAAAGGTGGCGCTACTGAGCCCCTCCACCACGCCCATTTCTATGGCTTTGTCCATGTCTACTGGTTGACAATATTGATGTGTGTGTCGAGTTTCATGCAATTTGAAGCATGTTAAGAGCCTCAAAAACACTCAAGAATATTATTACAGTTTGACCTGTTGCCATGGCAACAATATTTCAAATATCAAAAATCCTGTCATAGGTCTACATCTGCTGTGTATTGACATTACACTGATGAAGTTTGAAGCAAATCAGGTAAAAATAAGAGGGTGATCTCAAAGCATTTTAAAAGTGATACACTTCTTGCTGCCATTTGGTGGCGCTATAACTTTGACTCACAATAGTTACATCCATGTGATCAGACTACTACAACCAACACACTCCTGAAGTTTCATAAACATCAATCAATGTATGCAGAAGTTATAACACATTTCCTGTTTCCCTTTTCTCGCCATAAATTCGTTGCCTCGCCACGGCCAAACCGTTTGAGATATCCAAAATCCGTTTGCAATTAAACAACTTCAATGTGTTCGCAACAAGTTAAAAAAAGCTTGGTGTAAATTGGATAAACCCTGTAGGAGTAGTAGTATAAAATTCATAGCCTGTTTTTTCAAAAAATTAACATTCAAACCAAAATAGCTGACTTCCTGTTGGTCGGAGCTAATGAATGTAAATTAGAAAATTGTCCGGCTTGATGAGAATAATATGTGTACCGAGTTTGGTGACTGTAGGAAAAACTAACCCCCCCACTTTTGTCAAAAGGTGGCGCTACTGAGCCCCTCCACCACGCCCATTTCTATGGCTTTGTCCATGTCTACTGGTTGACAATATTGATGTGTGTGTCGAGTTTCATGCAATTTGAAGCATGTTAAGAGCCTCAAAAACACTCAAGAATATTATTACAGTTTGACCTGTTGCCATGGCAACAATATTTCAAATATCAAAAATCCTGTCATAGGTCTACATCTGCTGTGTATTGACATTACACTGATGAAGTTTGAAGCAAATCAGGTAAAAATAAGAGGGTGATCTCAAAGCATTTTAAAAGTGATACACTTCTTGCTGCCATTTGGTGGCGCTATAACTTTGACTCACAATAGTTACATCCATGTGATCAGACTACTACAACCAACACACTCCTGAAGTTTCATAAACATCAATCAATGTATGGCAATGTATGGCAATTTTTAATCATCAGTGTCTTGACTTCATGCTGACCGAGTTTGGTGGCGATCGGATTAATCGTCTAGGAGGAGTATATCAAATTCCAGAGCATGCGTTTTTCAAACAACCCTTAATAGCTGACTTCCTGTTGGCGTGGCGATTAACTTAGAGCGCGAAAGTTGTTCGGCCCGATGAGGTCTATATGTGTACCGAGTTTCATACTAATACGTGCAAGCATGTTTAATATATGGACCAAATTTTCAGACTTTTTTCAAGGGGGCGCTGTCAAGCCCCCCTGCCACGCCCGGGTACCAGCCTCTCCGGCGTCCTAATGGCCGCGGATTCCAATGTGTGTGCCAATTTTCAAGAGTTTTTGAGCATGTTAAGGCCCCCAAAAAGCCCCGGAAGACGAAAAAAAAAAAAAAAAAATAATAATAATAATCCTTAGAAGAACAAGAGGGCCCTGCGCGAATTTTCGCTTGGGCCCTAATAATAAATATAGCTGCGAGCAGCGATGGCGGGCCCAAGCCCGGTGGCACTGCCACCCCGGTGGCTTCAGGGCAACTGTGCACAGCGGGCAATAGGCACTTAAAACGGTTAAACATCAAAGGACTATGTCAAATTCCACTCCACATTTACTGCACTACAAGGTGCCGCTATAGAGCCCCTCCTCCCTGCCCATTTTCAAAGGATTACATGTGCCAAGTTTTAACATTATTCTGATGAATTTTGAAGCAAATCAGGTAAAAATAAGAGGGTGATCTCAATGTATGCTGAAAGTGACACATTTTCTGCTTCCAGTTGGTGGCGCTATGACTTTGAATCACAATAGTCAAATCCATGTGATCAGCCTTGTACAACGAAGACTAAGCCAAAGTTTCATCAAAATCAATTAATGTATGCAGAAGTTATAACACTTTGTTTCCCTTTTCTTGCCATAAATTCGTTGCCTCGCCACGGCCAAACCGTTTGAGATATCCAAAATCCGTTTGCAATTAAACAACTTCAATGTGTTAGCAACAATTTTAAAAAAGCTTGGTGTAAATTGGATAAACCCTGTAGGAGTAGTAGTATAAAATTCATAGCCTGTTTTTTCAAAAAATTAACATTCAAACCAAAATAGCTGACTTCCTGTTGGTCGGAGCTAATGAATGTAAATTAGAAAATTGTCCGGCTTGATGAGAATAATATGTGTACCGAGTTTGGTGACTGTAGGAAAAACTAACCCCCACTTTTGTCAAAAGGTGGCGCTACTGAGCCCCTCCACCACGCCCATTTCTATGGCTTTGTCCATGTCTACTGGTTGACAATATTGATGTGTGTGTCGAGTTTCATGCAATTTGAAGCATGTTAAGAGCCTCAAAAACACTCAAGAATATTATTACAGTTTGACCTGTTGCCATGGCAACAATATTTCAAATATCAAAAATCCTGTCATAGGTCTACATCTGCTGTGTATTGACATTACACTGATGAAGTTTGAAGCAAATCAGGTAAAAATAAGAGGGTGATCTCAAAGCATTTTAAAAGTGATACACTTCTTGCTGCCATTTGGTGGCGCTATAACTTTGACTCACAATAGTTACATCCATGTGATCAGACTACTACAACCAACACACTCCTGAAGTTTCATAAACATCAATCAATGTATGCAGAAGTTATAACACATTTCCTGTTTCCCTTTTCTCGCCATAAATTCGTTGCCTTGCCACGGCCAAACCATTTGAGATATCCAAAATCCGTTTGCAATTAAACAACTTCAATGTGTTCGCAACAAGTTAAAAAAAGTTTGGTGTAAATTGGATAAACCCTGTAGGAGTAGTAGTATAAAATTCATAGCCTGTTTTTTCAAAAAATTAACATTCAAACCAAAATAGCTGACTTCCTGTTGGTCGGAGCTAATGAATGTAAATTAGAAAATTGTCCGGCTTGATGAGAATAATATGTGTACCGAGTTTGGTGACTGTAGGAAAAACTAACCCCCACTTTTGTCAAATGGTGGCGCTACTGAGCCCCTCCACCACGCCCATTTCTATGGCTTTGTCCATGTCTACTGGTTGACAATATTGATGTGTGTGTCGAGTTTCATGCAATTTGAAGCATGTTAAGAGCCTCAAAAACACTCAAGAATATTATTACAGTTTGACCTGTTGCCATGGCAACAATATTTCAAATATCAAAAATCCTGTCATAGGTCTACATCTGCTGTGTATTGACATTACACTGATGAAGTTTGAAGCAAATCAGGTAAAAATAAGAGGGTGATCTCAAAACATTTCAAAAAGTGATACACTTCCTGCTGCCAGTTGGTGGCGCTATAACTTTGACTCACAATAGTCACATCCATGTGATCAGACTCCTATAACGAACACACTCGTGAAGTTTCATAAAGATCAATATATGTATTAAGACGTTATAACACATTTCCTGTTTCCTTTTTCTCGCCATAAATTCGTTGCCTCGCCACGGCCAAACCGTTCGAGATATCAAAAATCCCCTGGCAATTTTTAATCATCAGTGTCTTGACTTCATGCTGACCGAGTTTGGTGGCGATCGGATTAATCGTCTAGGAGGAGTATATCAAATTCCAGAGCATGCGTTTTTCAAACAACCCTTAATAGCTGACTTCCTGTTGGCGTGGCGATTAACTTAGAGCGCGAAAGTTGTTCGGCCCGATGAGGTCTATATGTGTACCGAGTTTCATACTAATACGTGCAAGCATGTTTAATATATGGACCAAATTTTCAGACTTTTTTCAAGGGGGCGCTGTCGAGCCCCCCTGCCACGCCCGGGTACCAGCCTCTCCGGCGTCCTAATGGCCGCGGATTCCAATGTGTGTGCCAATTTTCAAGAGTTTTTGAGCATGTTAAGGCCCCCAAAAAGCCCCGGAAGACGGAAAAAAAAAAAAAATAAATAAATAAATAAATAAATATAGCTGCGAGCAGCGATGGCGGGCCCAAGCCCGGTGGCACCGCCACCCCGGTGGCTTCAGGGCAACTGTGCACAGCGGGCAATAGGCATTTAAAACGGTTAAACATCAAAGGACTATGTCAAATTCACTCCACATTTACTGCACTACAAGGTGCCGTTATAGAGCCCCTCCTCCCTGCCCATTTTCAGAGGATTACATGTGCCAAGTTTTAACATTATTCTGATGAATTTTGAAGCAAATCAGGTAAAAATAAGAGGGTGATCACAATGTATGCTGAAAGTGACACATTTTCTGCTTCCAGTTGGTGGCGCTATGACTTTGAATCACAATAGTCACATCCATGTGATCAGCCTTGTACAACGAAGACTAAGCCGAAGTTTCATCAAAATCAATTAATGTATGCAGAAGTTATAACACTTTGTTTCCTTTTCTTGCCATAAATTCGTTGCCTCGCCACGGCCAGACCGTTTGAGATATCCAAAATCCGTTTACAATTAAACAACTTCAATGTGTTAGCAACAAGTTAAAAAAAGCTTGGTGTAAATTGGATAAACCCTGTAGGAGTAGTAGTATAAAATTCATAGCCTGTTTTTTCAAAAAATTAACATTCAAACCAAAATAGCTGACTTCCTGTTGGTCGGAGCTAATGAATGTAAATTAGAAAATTGTCCAGCTTGATGAGAATAATATGTGTACCGAGTTTGGTGACTGTAGGAAAAACTAACCCCCCCACTTTTGTCAAAAGGTGGCGCTACTGAGCCCCTCCACCACGCCCATTTCTATGGCTTTGTCCATGTCTACTGGTTGACAATATTGATGTGTGTGTCGAGTTTCATGCAATTTGAAGCATGTTAAGAGCCTCAAAAACACTCAAGAATATTATTACAGTTTGACCTGTTGCCATGGCAACAATATTTCAAATATCAAAAATCCTGTCATAGGTCTACATCTGCTGTGTATTGACATTACACTGATGAAGTTTGAAGCAAATCAGGTAAAAATAAGAGGGTGATCTCAAAGCATTTTAAAAGTGATACACTTCTTGCTGCCATTTGGTGGCGCTATAACTTTGACTCACAATAGTTACATCCATGTGATCAGACTACTACAACCAACACACTCCTGAAGTTTCATAAACATCAATCAATGTATGCAGAAGTTATAACACATTTCCTGTTTCCCTTTTCTCGCCATAAATTCGTTGCCTCGCCACGGCCAAACCGTTTGAGATATCCAAAATCCGTTTGCAATTAAACAACTTCAATGTGTTAGCAACAAGTTAAAAAAAGCTTGGTGTAAATTGGATAAACCCTGTAGGAGTAGTAGTATAAAATTCATAGCCTGTTTTTTCAAAAAATTAACATTCAAACCAAAATAGCTGACTTCCTGTTGGTCGGAGCTAATGAATGTAAATTAGAAAATTGTCCGGCTTGATGAGAATAATATGTGTACCGAGTTTGGTGACTGTAGGAAAAACTAACCCCCACTTTTGTCAAAAGGTGGCGCTACTGAGCCCCTCCACCACGCCCATTTCTATGGCTTTGTCCATGTCTACTGGTTGACAATATTGATGTGTGTGTCGAGTTTCATGCAATTTGAAGCATGTTAAGAGCCTCAAAAACACTCAAGAATATTATTACAGTTTGACCTGTTGCCATGGCAACAATATTTCAAATATCAAAAATCCTGTCATAGGTCTACATCTGCTGTGTATTGACATTACACTGATGAAGTTTGAAGCAAATCAGGTAAAAATAAGAGGGTGATCTCAAAGCATTTTAAAAGTGATACACTTCTTGCTGCCATTTGGTGGCGCTATAACTTTGACTCACAATAGTTACATCCATGTGATCAGACTACTACAACCAACACACTCCTGAAGTTTCATAAACATCAATCAATGTATGCAGAAGTTATAACACATTTCCTGTTTCCCTTTTCTCGCCATAAATTCGTTGCCTCGCCACGGCCAAACCATTTGAGATATCCAAAATCCGTTTGCAATTAAACAACTTCAATGTGTTCGCAACAAGTTAAAAAAGCTTGGTGTAAATTGGATAAACCCTGTAGGAGTAGTAGTATAAAATTCATAGCCTGTTTTTTCAAAAAATTAACATTCAAACCAAAATAGCTGACTTCCTGTTGGTCGGAGCTAATGAATGTAAATTAGAAAATTGTCCGGCTTGATGAGAATAATATGTGTACCGAGTTTGGTGACTGTAGGAAAAACTAACCCACCCACTTTTGTCAAAAGGTGGCGCTACTGAGCCCCTCCACCACGCCCATTTCTATGGCTTTGTCCATGTCTACTGGTTGACAATATTGATGTTTGTGTCGAGTTTCATGCAATTTGAAGCATGTTAAGAGCCTCAAAAACACTCAAGAATATTATTACAGTTTGACCTGTTGCCATGGCAACAATATTTCAAATATCAAAAATCCTGTCATAGGTCTACATCTGCTGTGTATTGACATTACACTGATGAAGTTTGAAGCAAATCAGGTAAAAATAAGAGGGTGATCTCAAAGCATTTTAAAAGTGATACACTTCTTGCTGCCATTTGGTGGCGCTATAACTTTGACTCACAATAGTTACATCCATGTGATCAGACTACTACAACCAACACACTCCTGAAGTTTCATAAACATCAATCAATGTATGCAGAAGTTATAACACATTTCCTGTTTCCCTTTTCTCGCCATAAATTCGTTGCCTCGCCACGGCCAAACCATTTGAGATATCCAAAATCCGTTTGCAATTAAACAACTTCAATGTGTTCGCAACAAGTTAAAAAAAGCTTGGTGTAAATTGGATAAACCCTGTAGGAGTAGTAGTATAAAATTCATAGCCTGTTTTTTCAAAAAATTAACATTCAAACCAAAATAGCTGACTTCCTGTTGGTCGGAGCTAATGAATGTAAAATAGAAAATTGTCCGGCTTGATGAGAATAATATGTGTACCGAGTTTGGTGACTGTAGGAAAAACTAACCCCCACTTTTGTCAAAATGTTGCGCTACTGAGCCCCTCCACCACGCCCATTTCTATGGCTTTGTCCATGTCTACTGGTTGACAATATTGATGTGTGTGTCGAGTTTCATGCAATTTGAAGCATGTTAAGAGCCTCAAAAACACTCAAGAATATTATTACAGTTTGACCTGTTGCCATGGCAACAATATTTCAAATATCAAAAATCCTGTCATAGGTCTACATCTGCTGTGTATTAACATTACACTGATGAAGTTTGAAGCAAATCAGGTAAAAATAAGAGGGTGATCTCAAAACATTTCAAAAAGTGATACACTTCCTGCTGCCAGTTGGTGGCGCTATAACTTTGACTCACAATAGTCACATCCATGTGATCAGACTCCTATAACGAACACACTCGTGAAGTTTCATAAAGATCAATATATGTATTAAGACGTTATAACACATTTCCTGTTTCCTTTTTCTCGCCATAAATTCGTTGCCTCGCCACGGCCAAACCGTTCGAGATATCAAAAATCCCCTGGCAATTTTTAATCATCAGTGTCTTGACTTCATGCTGACCGAGTTTGGTGGCGATCGGATTAATCGTCTAGGAGGAGTATATCAAATTCCAGAGCATGCGTTTTTCAAACAACCCTTAATAGCTGACTTCCTGTTGGCGTGGCGATTAACTTAGAGCGCGAAAGTTGTTCGGCCCGATGAGGTCTATATGTGTACCGAGTTTCATACTAATACGTGCAAGCATGTTTAATATATGGACCAAATTTTCAGACTTTTTTCAAGGGGGCGCTGTCGAGCCCCCCTGCCACGCCCGGGTACCAGCCTCTCCGGCGTCCTAATGGCCGCGGATTCCAATGTGTGTGCCAATTTTCAAGAGTTTTTGAGCATGTTAAGGCCCCCAAAAAGCCCCGGAAGACGGAAAAAAAAAAAAAATAAATAAATAAATAAATAAAATAATAATAATAAATATAGCTGCGAGCAGCGATGGCGGGCCCAAGCCCGGTGGCACCGCCACCCCGGTGGCTTCAGGGCAACTGCGCACAGCGGGCAATAGGCACTTAAAACGGTTAAACATCAAAGGGCTATGTCAAATTCACTCCACATTTACTGCACTACAAGGTGCCGTTATAGAGCCCCTCCTCCCTGCCCATTTTCAAAGGATTACATGTGCCAAGTTTTAACATTATTCTGATGAATTTTGAAGCAAATCAGGTAAAAATAAGAGGGTGATCTCAATGTATGCTGAAAGTGACACATTTTCTGCTTCCAGTTGGTGGCGCTATGACTTTGAATCACAATAGTCAAATCCATGTGATCAGCCTTGTACAACGAAGACTAAGCCAAAGTTTCATCAAAATCAATTAATGTATGCAGAAGTTATAACACTTTGTTTCCCTTTTCTCGCCATAAATTCGTTGCCTCGCCACGGCCAAACCGTTTGAGATATCCAAAATCCGTTTGCAATTAAACAACTTCAATGTGTTAGCAACAAGTTAAAAAAAGCTTGGTGTAAATTGGATAAACCCTGTAGGAGTAGTAGTATAAAATTCATAGCCTGTTTTTTCAAAAAATTAACATTCAAACCAAAATAGCTGACTTCCTGTTGGTCGGAGCTAATGAATGTAAATTAGAAAATTGTCCGGCTTGATGAGAATAATATGTGTACAGAGTTTGGTGACTGTAGGAAAAACTAACCACCCCACTTTTGTCAAAAGGTGGCGCTACTGAGCCCCTCCACCACGCCCATTTCTATGGCTTTGTCCATGTCTACTGGTTGACAATATTGATGTGTGTGTCGAGTTTCATGCAATTTGAAGCATGTTAAGAGCCTCAAAAACACTCAAGAATATTATTACAGTTTGACCTGTTGCCATGGCAACAATATTTCAAATATCAAAAATCCTGTCATAGGTCTACATCTGATGTGTATTGACATTACACTGATGAAGTTTGAAGCAAATCAGGTAAAAATAAGAGGGTGATCTCAAAGCATTTTAAAAGTGATACACTTCTTGCTGCCATTTGGTGGCGCTATAACTTTGACTCACAATAGTTACATCCATGTGATCAGACTACTACAACCAACACACTCCTGAAGTTTCATAAACATCAATCAATGTATGCAGAAGTTATAACACATTTCCTGTTTCCCTTTTCTCGCCATAAATTCGTTGCCTCGCCACGGCCAAACCGTTTGAGATATCCAAAATCCGTTTGCAATTAAACAACTTCAATGTGTTCGCAACAAGTTAAAAAAAGCTTGGTGTAAATTGGATAAACCCTGTAGGAGTAGTAGTATAAAATTCATAGCCTGTTTTTTCAAAAAATTAACATTCAAACCAAAATAGCTGACTTCCTGTTGGTCGGAGCTAATGAATGTAAATTAGAAAATTGTCCGGCTTGATGAGAATAATATGTGTACCGAGTTTGGTGACTGTAGGGAAAACTAACCCCCACTTTTGTCAAAAGGTGGCGCTACTGAGCCCCTCCACCACGCCCATTTCTATGGCTTTGTCCATGTCTACTGGTTGACAATATTGATGTGTGTGTCGAGTTTCATGCAATTTGAAGCATGTTAAGAGCCTCAAAAACACTCAAGAATATTATTACAGTTTGACCTGTTGCCATGGCAACAATATTTCAAATATCAAAAATCCTGTCATAGGTCTACATCTGCTGTGTATTGACATTACACTGATGAAGTTTGAAGCAAATCAGGTAAAAATAAGAGGGTGATCTCAAAACATTTCAAAAAGTGATACACTTCCTGCTGCCAGTTGGTGGCGCTATAACTTTGACTCACAATAGTCACATCCATGTGATCAGACTCCTATAACGAACACACTCGTGAAGTTTCATAAAGATCAATATATGTATTAAGACGTTATAACACATTTCCTGTTTCCTTTTTCTCGCCATAAATCCGTTGCCTCGCCACGGCCAAACCGTTCGAGATATCAAAAATCCCCTGGCAATTTTTAATCATCAGTGTCTTGACTTCATGCTGACCGAGTTTGGTGGCGATCGGATTAATCGTCTAGGAGGAGTATATCAAATTCCAGAGCATGCGTTTTTCAAACAACCCTTAATAGCTGACTTCCTGTTGGCGTGGCGATTAACTTAGAGCGCGAAAGTTGTTCGGCCCGAAGAGGTCTATATGTGTACCGAGTTTCATACTAATACGTGCAAGCATGTTTAATATATGGACCAAATTTTCAGACTTTTTTCAAGGGGGCGCTGTCAAGCCCCCCTGCCACGCCCGGGTACCAGCCTCTCCGGCGTCCTAATGGCCGCGGATTCCAATGTGTGTGCCAATTTTCAAGAGTTTTTGAGCATGTTAAGGCCCCCAAAAAGCCCCGGAAGACGGAAAAAAAAAATAAATAAAAAAAAATAAAATAAAAAAAAAAAATAAATAAAAATCCTTAGAAGAACAAGAGGGCCCTGCGCGCTTAATTCGCTTGGGCCCTAATAATCCTTAGAAGAACAAGAGGGCCCTGCGCGAATTTTCGCTTGGGCCCTAATAATCCTTAGAAGAACAAGAGGGCCCTGCGCGAATTTTCGCTTGGGCCCTAATAATCCTTAGAAGAACAAGAGGGCCCTGCGCGAATTTTCGCTTGGGCCCTAATAATCCTTAGAAGAACAAGAGGGCCCTGCGCGAATTTTCGCTTGGGCCCTAAATATAGGTGCGAGCAGCGATGGCGGGCCCAAGCCTGGTGGCTTCAGGGCAACTGTGCACAGCGGGCAATAGGCATTTAAAACGGTTAAACATCAAAGGACTATGTCAAATTCACTCCATATTTACTGCACTACAAGGTGCCGCTATAGAGCCCCTCCTCCCTGCCCATTTTCAAAGGATTACATGTGCCAAGTTTTAACATTATTCTGATGAATTTTGAAGCAAATCAGGTAAAAATAAGAGGGTGATCTCAATGTATGCTGAAAGTGACACATTTTCTGCTTCCAGTTGGTGGCGCTATGACTTTGAATCACAATAGTCACATCCATGTGATCAGCCTTGTACAACGAAGACTAAGCAGAAGTTTCATCAAAATCAATTAATGTATGCAGAAGTTATAACACTTTGTTTCCCTTTTCTTGCCATAAATTCGTTGCCTCGCCACGGCCAAACCGTTTGAGATATCCAAAATCCGTTTGCAATTAAACAACTTCAATGTGTTAGCAACAAGTTAAAAAAAGCTTGGTATAAATTGGATAAACCCTGTAGGAGTAGTAGTATAAAATTCATAGCCTGTTTTTTCAAAAAATTAACATTCAAACCAAAATAGCCGACTTCCTGTTGGTCGGAGCTAATGAATGTAAATTAGAAAATTGTCCGGCTTGATGAGAACAATATGTGTACCGAGTTTGGTGACTGTAGGAAAAACTAACCCCCCCACTTTTGTCAAAAGGTGGCGCTACTGAGCCCCTCCACCACGCCCATTTCTATGGCTTTGTCCATGTCTACTGGTTGACAATATTGATGTGTGTGTCGAGTTTCATGCAATTTGAAGCATGTTAAGAGCCTCAAAAACACTCAAGAATATTATTAAAGTTTGATGTGTTGCCATGGCAACAATATTTCAAATATCAAAAATCCTGTCATAGGTCTACATCTGCTGTGTATTGACATTACACTGATGAAGTTTGAAGCAAATCAGGTAAAAATAAGAGGGTGATCTCAAAACATTTCAAAAAGTGATACACTTCCTGCTGCCAGTTGGTGGCGCTATAACTTTGAATCACAATAGTCACATCCATGTGATCAGCCTTGTACAACGAAGACTAAGCAGAAGTTTCATCAAAATCAATTAATGTATGCAGAAGTTATAACACTTTGTTTCCCTTTTCTTGCCATAAATTCGTTGCCTCGCCACGGCCAAACCGTTTGAGATATCCAAAATCCGTTTGCAATTAAACAACTTCAATGTGTTAGCAACAAGTTAAAAAAAAATTGGTATAAATTGGATAAACCCTGTAGGAGTAGTAGTATAAAATTCATAGCCTGTTTTTTCAAAAAATTAACATTCAAACCAAAATAGCCGACTTCCTGTTGGTCGGAGCTAATGAATGTAAATTAGAAAATTGTCCGGCTTGATGAGAACAATATGTGTACCGAGTTTGGTGACTGTAGGAAAAACTAACCCCCCCACTTTTGTCAAAAGGTGGCGCTACTGAGCCCCTCCACCACGCCCATTTCTATGGCTTTGTCCATGTCTACTGGTTGACAATATTGATGTGTGTGTCGAGTTTCATGCAATTTGAAGCATGTTAAGAGCCTCAAAAACACTCAAGAATATTATTAAAGTTTGATGTGTTGCCATGGCAACAATATTTCAAATATCAAAAATCCTGTCATAGGTCTACATCTGCTGTGTATTGACATTACACTGATGAAGTTTGAAGCAAATCAGGTAAAAATAAGAGGGTGATCTCAAAACATTTCAAAAAGTGATACACTTCCTGCTGCCAGTTGGTGGCGCTATGACTTTGAATCACAATAGTCACATCCATGTGATCAGCCTTGTACAACGAAGACTAAGCAGAAGTTTCATCAAAATCAATTAATGTATGCAGAAGTTATAACACTTTGTTTCCCTTTTCTTGCCATAAATTCGTTGCCTCGCCACGGCCAAACCGTTTGAGATATCCAAAATCCGTTTGCAATTAAACAACTTCAATGTGTTAGCAACAAGTTAAAAAAAGCTTGGTATAAATTGGATAAACCCTGTAGGAGTAGTAGTATAAAATTCATAGCCTGTTTTTTCAAAAAATTAACATTCAAACCAAAATAGCCGACTTCCTGTTGGTCGGAGCTAATGAATGTAAATTAGAAAATTGTCCGGCTTGATGAGAACAATATGTGTACCGAGTTTGGTGACTGTAGGAAAAACTAACCCCCCCACTTTTGTCAAAAGGTGGCGCTACTGAGCCCCTCCACCACGCCCATTTCTATGGCTTTGTCCATGTCTACTGGTTGACAATATTGATGTGTGTGTCGAGTTTCATGCAATTTGAAGCATGTTAAGAGCCTCAAAAACACTCAAGAATATTATTAAAGTTTGATGTGTTGCCATGGCAACAATATTTCAAATATCAAAAATCCTGTCATAGGTCTACATCTGCTGTGTATTGACATTACACTGATGAAGTTTGAAGCAAATCAGGTAAAAATAAGAGGGTGATCTCACATTTACATTACATTTAGTCATTTAGCAGACGCTTTTATCCAAAGCGACTTACAAATGAGAGTAGTAGAATCAATTAAATCAATATGAGAACAACAGTATGTAAGTGCTGAGTGAAGTCACAGTTATGTCAGTAAAGTGCTCATAGCGAAATTTTTATTTTATTTATTTTTTTTTTTTTTAAATAAATACACAGATAGGAGAAGAATATTAGTCAAGGTAAGTGCTACTACTACTGGGTCAAGTGCTGACGAAAAAGATACGTCTTTAGCATTTTTTTTGAAAATGGCTAGAGACTCGGCTGCTTGGATAGAGTGTGGTAGGTCATTCCACCAGCCAGGAACAGTCCCGGAGAAGGTCCGTGAGAGTGATTTTGTGCCCCTATGTGATGGCACCACAAGGCGCCGTTCACTTGCAGAACGCAGGTTTCTGGAGGGCGCGTAAGTCTGAAGTAGTGAGTTAAGGTATAGCGGTGCAGAGCCAGCTGTCGTTCTGTAAGCAAACATCAGAGCCTTGAATTGGATGCGAGCAGCTACTGGCAGCCAGTGCAGACTGATGAAGAGAGGAGTGACGTGCGCTCTCTTCGGTTCGTTGAAGACCAGTCTTGCTGCAGCATTTTGGATCAGTTGTAGAGGCTTGATAGTGCATGCTGGAAGGCCAGCCAAGAGAGAATTACAGTAGTCCAGTCTGGATAGAACAAGAGCTTGGACAAGAATTTGTGTGGAATGTTCAGACAGGAAGGGTCTAATCTTCCTGATGTTGTACAAGGCAAATCTGCAGGACCGGGTCGTTGCTGCAACATGATCTGTGAAGGTTAGACCATCATCCATCACCACTCCAAGGTTTCTGGCTGTCCTGGAAGGAGTGATGGTTGAAGACCCAAGTTGAACTGAAAGGTTGTGATGAAGTGTTGGGTTTGCACCGATCACAAGCAGTTCCGTTTTTGCAAGGTTGAGTTGGAGGTGGTGGTCCTTCATCCAGGCAGAAATGGCTGCCAGGCAGGCTGTGATGCGACCAGCAACCGTCGGATCATCTGGTTGGAATGAGAGGTAGAGTTGTGTGTCATCAGCATAACCGTGATGGGAGAAACCATGATCCTGAATGACCGATCCTAGTGATGACGTGTAGATGGAGAAGAGAAGTGGACCAAGCACAGAGCCCTGAGGTACCCCAGTAGCAAGATGATGTGACTTGGACACCTCACCTCTCCAAGATACCCTGAAGGACCTACCTGAGAGGTAAGACTCGAACCACTGGAGCGCGGTTCCCGTGATGCCCTTCGACATGAGTGTAAACAGGAGGACCTGGTGGTTCACTGTGTCAAAGGCAGCAGACAGGTCCAGCAAGATGAGTACTGATGATTTTGAAGATGCTCGTGCCAGTCTCAGGGCTTCAGTGACTGAGAGCAGGGAAGTCTCAGTAGAGTGGCCACTCTTGAAACCAGACTGGTGGTTGTCAAGGAGGTTGTTCTGTGAGAGATAAGTAGACAGTTGGTTGAATACAACTCTCTCAAGTGTCTTAGCAATGAAAGGAAGAAGGGATACTGGTCTGTAGTTTTCTAAAAGAGCTGGATTCAGAGTGGGTTTCTTAAGCAGTGGGGTAATCCTAGCCTGCTTAAAAGCTGTGGGAAATGTTCCAGTGTGAAGGGAGGAATTGATAATGTGAGTGAGTGCAGGTAGAATTGAGGAGGAGATGGCCTGAAGAAGAGGAGTGGGGATACGGTCTAGCGGACAGGTAGTAGGGTGATTGGAAAGAATGAGTTTGGAAACATCTGCCTCAGAAAGCATGGAGAAGGAGGGGAGAATTTGTGTGTTTTCAATTAAGATGTTCTTGTCAGTGTGTGGTGTGGAGAATTGGCCGCTGATGGTTGTTATTTTATGTGTGAAGAAAGTGGCAAAGTCATCAGCTGTAAGAACTGATGTGGGAGGGAGGGGAGGAGGGCAAAGAAGAGAAGAGAAGGTTTTGAAAAGTGTTCGGGAGTCATTTGAGTTGTTAATTTTAGTGTGATAGTAGGAGGTTTTAGCATTGGTGACATTAGTAGAGAAAGAAGAAAGGAGTGACTGATATAAGCTAAGGTCAGTAGGATTTTTAGATTTGCGCCACTTCCTCTCTGCAGCCCTGAGTCTAGACCGATGCTCACGGAGAACATCAGAGAGCCAGGGGGCAGAGGGGGTGGCGCGGGCTGGTCTGGTTAAGAGGGGGCAGAAATCATCTAAGCAGGATGATAGAGTGGTGCAGAGAGTGTCAGTAGCAGTGTTAGTGTCCATTGATGAGAATTGGTTAGCGGGAGGAAGTGTGGATGAGACCGAAGAGGATAGATGAGATGGTGAGAGGGAGCGTAGGTTTCGCCGAAAAGTGACGTGTGGTGGGGTGTGTGATGAGTTGGGGGTCAGGTTGAGTGTGAAAGTAATGAGAAAGTGGTCTGAGGTGTGTAGTGGAGTAACCAGTGTATTGTCGGTGGAGCCACAGCGTGTGTAGATGAGGTCCAATTGGTTACCTGATTTGTGGGTAGCTGAGGTAGCCACTCGCTTGAGATCAAATGAGGCAAGCAGCGTGTGGAAGTCAGCAGCCTGAGGTTTGTCTAGATGGATGTTGAAGTCACCAAGTACTAGCAGAGGAGTGCCATCCTCAGGGAAGGATGAGAGTAACACATCCAACTCCTCCAAGAAGTTACCTAGCTGACCTGGGGGACGATAAACAACTACAACATGAATTTTGGTAGGGTAGGTGATGGTAATTGCATGTGATTCAAATGAGCCATTTTCAGAGAGAGATGGTAAAGGATTGAACTTCCATTCATTGGACATAAGCAAACCAATACCACCACCCCTCCCAATGTGGCGTGAGGTGTGAGAGAAAGTGAAATTAGATATTTATATAATAACTATAACTTTGACTCACAATACTCAAATCCATGTGATCAGACTACTACAACCAACATACTCGTGAAGTTTCATAAAGATCAATATATGTATGCAGACGTTATAACACATTTCCTGTTTCCTTTTTCTCGACATAAATTTGCTGCGTCGCCACGGCCAAACCGTTCGAGATATCAAAAATCTGCTGGCAATTTTTCATCATGTCTTGACTTCATGCTGACCGAGTTTGGTGGCGATCGGATTAATCGTCTAGGAGGAGTATATCAAATTCCAGAGCATGCGTTTTTCAAACAACCCTTAATAGCTGACTTCCTGTTGGTGTGGCGTTTATCTTAGAGCAAGAAAGTTGTTCGGCCCGATGAGGTCTATATGTGTACCGAGTTTCATACTAATACGTGCAAGCGTGTTTAATATATGGACCAAATTTTCAGACTTTTTTCAAGGGGGCGCTGTCGAGCCCCCCTGCCACGCCCGGGTACCACCCTCTGCGGCATCCTAATGGCCGCGGATTCCAATGTGTGTGCCAATTTTCAAGAGTTTTTGAGCATGTTAAGGCCCCCAAAAAGCCCCGGAAGACGGAAAAAAAAAATAAATAAAAAAAATAATAATAATCCTTAGAAGAACAAGAGGGCCCTGCGCGAATTTTCGCTTGGGCCCTAATAATCCTTAGAAGAACAAGAGGGCCCTGCGCGCTAATTCGCTTGGGCCCTAATAATTAAAGCTGCAAGCAGCGTTGAGAGGGCCCTCGCACCCGGGCTCACCGCCACCCGTTGGCCTCAGGAAAACAGTGAACATTTGCATTTAAGTGAGTGAATACAGGAGAATTATGCCAAAGTCATTTCGAAATGCCACACTTCCGGCGGCCAACAGGTGGCGCTTTCACCGTAACTGAATTTTACCATGTTGATGTCTTCAGGCCAGGACTATCATTGAACACGTGAAGTTTGAAGCAGATCGGACATTGTATGCCTGAGTTACAACAACTTCCTGTTTCTTTCGTGGCGTTAATCGCATAAATTAGCACTCAGCCAAGTGTTGCATGATTTAACGTGTCTCTAGCATGTTTGGTACTTCGTGGCATAATGAAATGTGACTCTGGTAGTGAATTACATTGTGAAGCATGCTATTTCCTGTTGCCAGCAGGTGGCGCTATGACTAACTAAATATTGTCATATAGATGTCTTTAGGCCAGGACTCTTATCACACATGTGAAGTTTGGGGCAGATCGGACATTGTATGCCTGAGTTACAGCAGCTTCCTCTTTCATGGCGAAACATCAGACTTTGTCAGGCCGCCACAGACACGCCCTTCAGCGAAAACTCAAGATCTTTGAAATTTATCATCGCTAAGGTCTTGAGATTAGACTGACAACATTTGATGTTGATCTGGTTAAATCTCTATGAGGAGTTAATCACAGTATAAAACATGTCATTTCCTGTTGCCTGCAGGTGGCGCTATGACTGTAACTGAATATTGTTATGAAGATGTCTTCAGGTTAGGACTCTAATAAAGCATGTGAAGTTTGGGGCAGATCCGACATTGTTTGTCTGAGTTACAAAAACTTCCTTTTTCATGGCGAAGACATCAAACTTTGTCAGGCCGCCACGGACACGCCCTTCAGTGAAAACTCTAGATCTTCGCAATTTAACGTCACAAAGGCCTTTAGATTAGACTGACCAAAAATGACATTGATCTGATTAAATCTCTAGGAGGAGTTCGTTAAAGTACAACGTCTGGAAAATGCAAAAAAACGGTGAATTAATTCAAAATATCTGACTTCCTGTTTGGTTTCGGATTTCGCTCCAAGAGAATTTTTTGTAGGTACTGGGCTGATAAATGTGTGTACCGAATTTCAAAGCCCTAGTGTAATGTAGCGAGCGGGGCTGTACATTAGATGGCGCTATCGAGCCATTTTGCCACGCCCAATTCCGAAACCCATTTATTTATTTATTTATTTATTTGGAACCCCATTAGCTTCCACGAATGGTCGCTAATCTTCCTGGGGTCCATTTTACAAAATCAAAACATATTATATACAATCACATCACACTTTTTACAATATGTTAGCAAAAGAATAAATACAATTCAATTTGAGTCATTACACTTAATTTCCATTACAGATCATACATTTTTTCACCATCTTTTTAAAATAATATCTGTTGCTTATTTGTCTTATACACATTGACAGTTGATTCCACGCTACCGAGGATCTAAATAGTACAGTTCTCCTCATACAATTTGACTGTGCAAAAGGAACAACTAAATCACCAGAGCTGACCTGCCGAGTAATATGTTGGTGGCAATACCCACTGTACACCAATTTATCCACAAAAAATCTGGGATTGTTTTTATAGATGGCATTATGCATGTAGCACAGAAGACTTATCTTTAATTTATCCTGTACCTTCAGCCATACTAATATAGTGTGCATCTCATTCACACTGGTCCTGTACGAACAGCCAAGAGCTACCCTGGCAGCTCTATTCTGTGCAAGTTGAAGTTTTTTCAAGTGCTCCTGTGTAGCACTGGACCATATAACTGAGCAGTACTCCAGGTGTGACAAGACCAGAGACTGGACAACTGTTCTCATGACTGAGGGTGGACAAAACGGCACACACTTCCTAGACAAAGCAATGCCTCTGCCCATCCTGGAAACAATATGATTTATTTGATCAGTCCATGAGAGCTGATTATCCAGCTTGACACCCAAGAGTTTAGTTTTAGTAACCTGCTCAACCGAAGTTGTATCAATAGTCAAATTTAGGTTACAAGGTTTATTTAACAAATGTTTAGTACCAAAAACGATACATTTGGTTTTGAAAATATTTAGAACTAATTTGTTCAAATTAACCCAGTTGATAATCAAATTTAATTGGTTTTGAAGGTTCAGACTTAGATTGGTGATTGAAGGAGATGCACAAAATAAAGTTGCATCATCTGCATACAGTACAACTTCTGCATTTCTAACAACATGGGGCAAATCATTCACAAAAATTGAAAATAAAAGTGGACCCAAACAACTGCCCTGTGGAATACCGCATGATATACATTTACTGTCAGAAAAACTACCATTAAAAAATACTTGCTGAGTTCTGCCATTAAGATAACTCCTTATCAGTGAAACAGACAATTGTGAGAACTCATAATACTTGAGCTTTGACAACAGAATATCATGGTCAATTACATCAAATGCAGCTGTAAAATCTAAAAGTACTGCACCAACAAGTCTTTTGTCCTCCATATATGTAAGCCACTGATCGACCATATGCACTAATGCGGTGTTAGTTGAATGGCCTGGTCTATAGGCATGCTGTGAACTAGTAAGCAAATCATTTAATTTAAAGTACTCTAGCATTTGATTAAAAAGTAACCTTTCAAATATTTTGCTTAATACAGGAAGAATATGAATTGGTCTACAATTAGAAGGAGAAAACCCTGCCTTATCCTCTTTAAGTAAAGGTACAATTTTAGACTGTTTCCATAGCTTAGGAAACACTCCGCTGAGTACTGATCTATTAAAGATATGACATATTGGTTTGCACAAAATATTTGCAACAATTTTAAAAATTTTGCCATCAAGATGATCAGTACCAGACGTTTTCTCATCAGATAAAGAGAGAAGCAACTTCTTAACATTGTCCTCACTAAAAGTATAAAATGACAAGGAGCAAGTTTTCCCTCTCATAATAGATCTAACATTGTCACAAGGAGATTCAATATCTAGCATTGTCATACAAGATCTTAATTGTTCTACTTTGCATATAAAAAAATTATTCAAATGATTGGCAATATCATATGGTTTACTAATAATGTCACCATCATTAGTCTCCATGTACATATTCAAATTATTTGGCTTTTTACACATCAATTCCTGTAATACTTTCCACAATTGTTTGCTATCATTCATAGAATTGGAGATTTTTTGTCCATAATATGCTTTCTTTTTTATGTTATTTAATTTTGTAACTTTGTTTCTCAACTTGCGATAATGTGCTCTATCTACATCACATTTTGATTTGAAGGCCAGATCTTTGACATCGTCCCTTTGCCTCATGAGGGACATTAGCTCTTCATCTAACCATGGAGCGCTGTTGATTTTTATAGATCTTTTCCGGAGAGGTGCATGTTTGTCAACTATTTTACTAAAAGTGTCCATAAAAATGTTAAGAGAAGCATTTACATCCTCCTCCTGAAGAGCTGCAGACCAATTTGAGTTATTGACCTCATCAACAAACAAACTGGGATTAAAGTTTTTATACAATCTACGATACATGATCCTTCCACCAGATTTAGGAATTTTCATCCTTCTTGAAATTGCTATCAGGTTATGATCACTGCATCCTACCCCCACAGAAACTGCTTGTGAACATAAATCAGGAACATTAGTAAAAATATGATCTATACATGTTGATTTAGACGTATTGTCCATAGCAATTCTTGTGGGTTGTGTCACCATCTGTTTGAGATTGCATGCATTAGCCATTGTAATCAACTTTTTATGCATTGAGCACTTTTTTGAAAACCAATCAATATTAAAATCCCCAAGCAGAAAGATCTCCTTATTTTGATCTGAAACCATGTCCATATTTTCACATATTTTTTGTACATACTCTACATTTGAGTTGGGAGGTCTATAACAGCAACCAACCAGAAATGGCTTATTGAATGGAAGATTAATCTGTAACCATATTATTTCAATATCTCTGCACATTAAATCTGATTTAATTGTAGCAACAATATTCTCCTTTATATAAAATGCAACTCCCCCACCATTTCGATTTCTATCTCTTCTATATAATTTGTACTCATCAACAGTTAGCTGTGAGTTCTCAAAACTGTCATCTAGATGTGTTTCAGATAAGGCTAAAACATGAATATTTTCTGTTGAACAGATTCTTGTGATTTCATGAATCTTGTTTCGAAGACTACATATGTTTAAGTGAGCTAAAAGTAAACCTTTCTTTGACAAGTTTACAAATAAAGATGACATGTTTACAAAAGAATAAAAACATCAATGAGACACAATTTAAGTTGGAAAGTAAACATAGTCCGTTATTCTCTTTGTCCAGTTGCAGGCCAAATAATGAGTTTATCATACCTTATACTGGCTCTTTCACCTTTTTCTCTGGCTGCTTTCAGTTTAGGCAGCAATTCCCTTCTCCTTTGCTGCACCACATCTGAAAAGTCTTCGTTGATGTAAATATTTGTGCCCTTTAATTTCTTCGCAGAAAAAAGGATGCGCTGGCGATCTTTAAATCTCAGAAACTTCACAACAATTTTCCTCTGCTTTCTTCCTTCCTGGAACTGGCCCATCCGATGTGCCCGCTCAATCTCAATTTTTGTACCATCAAGACCCAAATTCTCAGATAGTACTTGTTGAATCTTGATTTCTAGACCACTTGCAGTTTCTCCTTTTTCCTCTGCAATCCCATCAATTAGAAGATTGGATCTCCTGGACTGATTTTCAATGTAGTCCAACTTATTAAATAAATCATCCATCTCCTGCTTTGACTTTGTAATGCTGCTTTCAAATGATTTGATTTTTACATCAATGTCTATATATCCTTTTTTCATATCTTCCATGATGCCTTGAGTGAATTGTAGGCTTGTTTTCAACTCCTGGACATCTCTGATAACACCATCCAACCTTTTTGTGTTTCCATCCATGATTATTTGAATAAAACTCTTGAAGTTTTCTTGTTGCTGTTGTAGCATGTCCTTGTAGAATTCTTTCTGCTGATCCAGTAACTGGGTCAGAGATAAAAGCAATGATGCAGTTTATTGAGGTGATCAGCAGAGACACAGGTGAGTAGACTGGTGAATACGAAGATAATGACTGAGAATGATGGATAATACTGTCCTCGTTCTTTGTGCAGGTGATCTTGGAGGAAGACGCTGGAGCTGGCAGACGAACACACTCACACACAGGAAGGTAAGCACACAGGGAGACCAGGAGACGATGGAGACGAAGGAGATAATGGAGACAGGTAAGTATCACTTTTGGAGTCCTTGAAGGTAAGCATACAACAGGTTGTATCACAAACGAGACCGGACGATGTGTGTGTGTGAGTGTGTGGCTTTTATCCTGTGGTTGATGACTGCGGTGATGATGTGCAGGTGGCGGTGATTAGTAGGCTGGTGATTGAGTGCGTGGGTAAGGAAGTGAGGTGGAACCTGACGTGTCTGTGACAGTACCCCCCCTCCCACGGCCCGCTCCAGAGGGCCGTGGACCCCGACGTCGTGGTGGTCGTCCTCGAGGTCGTGGGGCAGGTCTGTCTGGGTGATTGGTGTGGAAGGTCTGTAAAAAAGCAGGATCAAGGATATCATTCTTGGGGACCCATGAGCGTTCTTCGGGCCCGTAGCCCTCCCAGTCCACCAGATACTCTAAAAGACCACCACGGCGCCGGGAGTCCAGAATCTCACGTACAACATAGGCTGTTCCATCATCCAGAATGAGTGGAAGGGGGGGCTCGACGGCTGTCACGTCAGGTTCTGTGGGAGGAAGAACAGAAGGGTGGTGAGGTTTTAATAGTGAAACATGGAAAGTTGGGTGAATTCTCTTGTATTGTGCTGGGAGTTGTAACCGGTAAGTGACAGGGTTGACCTGTTGCAGGATGGTGAACGGGCCAATGAAGCGGGGACTCAGCTTCTTGCAGGGCAGGCGCATCTTGATGTCTCTGGTGGACAGCCAGACCTTCTGCCCCGCGAGATGAATTGTGGTCCTCTGTCTGAGACTATGTCTTCGGGGATTCCGTAGTGACGGAAGACATGGTTGAACATTAACTCTGCTGTGGTCATAGCAGTTGGTAGACCCTCCAGGGGAATAAGGCGGCAGGCTTTAGAGAAGCGGTCTACGACAACCAGAATGCAGGTGTTACCATCAGACTCGGGGAGGTCCGTGACAAAATCTACTCCCAGGTGTGACCAGGGTCTCTCAGGAACGGGCAGAGGAAGAAGCTTGCCGGTGGGAAGATGGCGTGGGCTCTTGGAGATGGCGCACTCCCTGCAGCCCTGCACGTACCTCCTGATATCGCTGGCCATGTTTGGCCACCAGAAGCGCTGTTTGAGCAGCGAGAGGGTTTCATTGACCCCAGGGTGACCAGTGCCAAGTGAAGTGTGAACGGAGTGCAGAAGTGGAGTGCGTTGTGTCCTAGTGATGTAGCGCAAGCCTTGGGGACAACCCGGCGGAGTGCGTGAGGAGGCATTGGAGGAGGGTAAGGTCTCTTCTGACCATTCAATGGGGTTGACGAAAATGGATTCTGGCAGGATGGTTTCAGGTTCTTCGTTCTTTTCTTCTGGTGAGTGGAGACGAGAGAGAGCATCGGCTTTCAGGTTCTTAGAGCCAGGTCTGTATGAGATGGTGAAATGGAACCTTGAGAAGAACATCGCCCAGCGGGCTTGGCGAGGGTTGAGTCGTTTGGCGGCTTTCAGATACTCAAGGTTTTTGTGGTCGGTAAATACCTGAAAGGGATGCTTGGCCCCCTCCAACCAATGCCTCCACTCCTCAAGGGCGAGTTTTACAGCCAGGAGTTCACGGTCCCCGATGTCATAATTCACCTCCGCCGGGTTGAGCTTGCGGGAGAAGAAGGCACATGGATGGAGCCTACTTGGATTCCCCTGCTGCTGCGAAAGGACCGCTCCCACTACTGTGGTGGAGGCGTCCACCTCCACGACGAATGGTAGGTCCGGGTTAGGGTGGACGAGGAGGGGAGCGGTGGTGAAGGCTTTCTTGAGGGTTTCAAATGCTTCTGTGGCAGTTTGGGACCAGGACAGAGACTTGGGCTGCTTGCGGAGGAGGTTGGTGAGTGGGCAAACGATGGTACTGTAGTTTTTGATAAATTGACGGTAGAAGTTGGAGAAACCAAGGAATCGTTGGAGTTCTTTTACGGTGCTTGGAGCTGGCCAGTTTTGGATGGCAGATACCTTCCCCTCGTCCATCCGGATGCCACTGTGATCGATGATGTATCCAAGGAAGTGGACAGAGGGCTGGTGGAAAGAGCACTTCTCTGCTTTCAGGAACAGATGGTATTGCCGTAAGCGTTGGAGGACCTCCGCAACGTGATGGCGATGTTCGGCCAAGCTCCGGGAGTATATCAAGATGTCATCGATATATACCAACACGAACTTGTGGAGAAACTCCCGGAGCACCTCGTGGATGAAATCCTGGAATACGGAGGGGGCGTTGACCAGGCCATACGGCATCACGAGATATTCGTAGTGACCGGTGGGCGTGACGAAGGCGGTCTTCCACTCGTCCCCCTCGCGTATCCGGATGAGGTTATACGCGCTGCGGAGGTCCAGCTTGGTGAACACAGTGGCACCACGGAGATGTTCCAGGGCCGCTGGGACGAGGGGAAGTGGGTACCGGAACTGTAATCTTGTTGAGTGACCGGTAATCGATGCATGGCCGCAAGCCTCCGTCCTTCTTGGCCACGAAGAAGAAGCTTGAAGCAGCAGGGGAAGTAGACGGGCGGATGTATCCTTGGTTAAGGGCCTCTTTGATGTATTCCTCCATGGCCTTCTCCTCCGGCACTGATAGGGGGTAAATGCGTCCCCTAGGCACTGGTTCACCCGGCAACAGATCTATGGCGCAGTCCCATGGCCGGTGTGGAGGAAGCTTGGAGGCGCGTTGTGGGCAGAAGACGTCACTGAAGGGGGCGTAGTCGGGAGGTATGTCGACGGAGCATTTTTCTACAGGGCTTTCGATGGAGGTATCATTGATGGAGAGGTTCTTGGGGTGAGGATGCTTTGGAACAGGAAGATCTGGAAAGCAGCTGGAGAAACAGTGGTCGCCCCACTTCAGGACTTCGCCCGTGCGCCAGGAGATGGTGGGATTATGGAGCTCCAGCCACGGGCGCCCTAGAACCACGTCAGCAGTGGACTCCTCCAGAACCAGCAGATGGATGAGTTCATGATGGAAGATACCCACTTGTAGTTGAAGAGGTCCAGCGACACGGCGAACCGTCTTACGGCTCAGGGGTTTGCCCGTGATGGAGTTGATTTGATTATGTCGGAGACGGTGAGGTCTTGAGCCCGAAGTGTCGACAGAGGGCGCCGGAGATGAAGTTTCCTGCTGACCCTGAGTCGAGGAGTGCCACCACTGGAATGGAAATGTCAGCAGCAGTAAGGTTTACAATTGTAGTGAGTGGTTTCATGTTCTGAATAGAGGGAATGATGGCACTCACCACAGGTTGAGGAGGACAGGTTGGGCATGTTGAGATGACATGCCCAGGTAATCCACAGTATAAGCACAGATTCAGGGTCAGCCTTCTCTGTCTTTCTGTTGGTGATAAACGGGAGTTATCCAACTGCATAGGTTCGGTGGCTGGTTCTGGAGAGCTGACGGGTTCGGACCGACGGAGAAACGTGCCGGCGAGTGGCTGGCCCTGGTGCTCAAGGAGACACGACTGCATACGAGAACCCACTCTGATGGCAAGCTGGATGAAGCGTTCGAGTCCTAAGGAGTCCTCGTATGCAGCGAGATGCAGCCGCACGTTGGGTTCCAAACCCTGTCGGAAGGTGGTGATGAGGGCTTGTTCGTTCCATCCACTGTTAGCGGCAAGTGTTCGGAACTGCAAGGCATAATCGTTAACTGTATTGTTTCCTTGTTTTAAATTATACAGTTTCTCACTAGTTGTTGAATCAGTCAAGGGTCTACCGAAAACTTCTCTGAAGTGAGAAACAAAAGCAGCATAGGATTTTACAACAGGTCCTTTCTGAGCCCAGAGGGAATCTGCCCCTTGAAGAGCCTTGCCTTGCAGTTGGGAAATCACGAACGCTATCTTCGCCATGTCGGTAGGATATAAGTGCGGCTGCATCTCCAGGACCAACTCACATTGAAGGAGGAATCCACTGCAGTCCTCCGCCGATCCTGAGAAGGGCGCCGGTTTGGCCATGGGACTGGCGGTGAATACAGGAGAAGCAGCGGTGGTGGTGGATGCGGAAGCAGCCGCGGCGGTGGATACAGGTGACGGTGATGGTGGTTGTGGAGTGAGAGCTCGTCTGAGAGCATCCACGAGCTCTTGGAAGGGGTCGTGATGGCTCATGCTGATCGACAGTTGTTATGGTCCGGTCTTCTGTTATGACAGAGACACCGGAGGCAGAGATAAAAGCAATGATGCAGTTTATTGAGGTGATCAGCAGAGACACAGGTGAGTAGACTGGTGAATACGAAGATAATGACTGAGAATGATGGATAATACTGTCCTCGTTCTTTGTGCAGGTGATCTTGGAGGAAGACGCTGGAGCTGGCAGACGAACACACTCACACACAGGAAGGTAAGCACACAGGGAGACCAGGAGACGATGGAGACGAAGGAGATAATGGAGACAGGTAAGTATCACTTTTGGAGTCCTTGAAGGTAAGCATACAACAGGTTGTATCACAAACGAGACCGGACGATGTGTGTGTGTGAGTGTGTGGCTTTTATCCTGTGGTTGATCACTGCGGTGATGATGTGCAGGTGGCGGTGATTAGTAGGCTGGTGATTGAGTGCGTGGGTAAGGAAGTGAGGTGGAACCTGACGTGTCTGTGACAGTTTCCTTTTTCTCGCCATAAATTCGTTGCCTCGCCACGGCCAAACCGTTCGAGATATCAAAAATCCGCTGGCAATTTTTAATCATCAATGTCTTGACTTCATGCTGACCGAGTTTGGTGGCGATCGGATTAATCGCCTAGGAGGAGTATATCAAATTCCAGAGCATGCGTTTTTCAAACAACCCTTAATAGCTGACTTCCTGTTGGCATGGCGTTTAACTTAGAGTACGAAAGTTGTTCGGCCCGATGAGGTCTATATGTGTACCGAGTTTCATACTAATACGTGCAAGCATGTTTAATATATGGACCAAATTTTCAGACTTCTTTCAAGGGGGCGCTGTCGAGCCCCCCTGCCATGCCCGGGTACCAGCCTCTGCGGCGTCCTAATGGCCGCGGATTCCAATGTGTGTGCCAGTTTTTAAGAGTTTTTGAGCATGTTAAGGCCCCAAAAAGCCCCGGAAGACGGAAAAAAAAAAATAAATAAAATAATAATAATAATCCTTAGAAGAACAAGAGGGCCCTGCGCGCTTAATTCGCTTGGGCCCTAATAATAATCCTTAGAAGAACAAGAGGGCCCTGCGCGCTTAATTCGCTTTGGCCCTAATAATAATCCTTAGAAGAACAAGAGGGCCCTGCGCGAATTTTCGCTTGGGCCCTAATAATCCTTAGAAGAACAAGAGGGCCCTGCGCGCTTAATTCGCTTGGGCCCTAATTAAAGCTGCAAGCAGCGATGAAAGGGCCCTCGCACCCGGGTTCACCGCCACATGTTGGCATTAGGAACAGTGATCAGTGGGCGACATGCATGTAAGCGAGTGAATACAGGAGAATTATGCCAAAGTCATTTTGAAATGCCACACTTACTGAATATTGCTATGTTGATGTCTTCAGGCCAGGACTTTTATCGAACATGTGAAGTTTGGAGCAAATTGGACATTGTATGACTGAGTTACAACAACTTCCTGTTTCTTTAGTGCCATTAATCGCATAAATTAGCACTCAGCCAAGTGTTGTGTAAGAACTGTGGACGAACCAGAAAAAATGAATCATTCAGATGATTCTTTCAAAACATAATTCTAATTCAGAATTGAGGTTCCGGCTCTGGCCCGTCTGCAGATAAAGCCAGGCTGATTACTTTTACGACACATGCTTCCTGATAGCAGAAGCGACATACCAAAGGGTCACCCAAGAAGACAGAGAGACAATCCAGACCCTTTTGTTTCCTTACTTCACAGGAAAGCCAAAGAGACTGTTGAACAAATAAATCTGCTTCAAAATTGTTCCAACAATTTTAACGGACTTATCAAACATCTTTTAACTACATACATTTTGCATTATGTGTCCACAAGTACTACCTGTAAACAGTTAGGCTTTAGAACACTCACAATTCATGTAAATGTGTTAACTCTTGACTGAATGACTGAAAGTATGCCTTATTTGGACTTAATTTGATTCTTTCCCCCTTTCCTATATCCTGACTTGAATGAAATCTGTTTAAAATGTATTGTATCCCATTTAACAGCAATTATGTTAAAATGGCACTCTGCTAAAGCAGAGACAGACCGGGATGTAACACTTATGTTTTATTGGGGGCAGAGGAAGGCCCTCTTGAAACAGGACAATGTCTGATTGGCCAAGACTCCTCAGAGGTGTGACAAACAACTAAGTTTAAATGATCATATTGCAAGATAGTGAACGGAGAGAAGTTGGTTAGTAAAGGGAAAAGGAGTTGGTCTGTTCTGGGAAAAGAAGCCAAGACCAGTACCAAGAACAATGGAGTGACAAGAAGAACAGACCAGCTGCTCATTCAAGCCATCCAACCTTCACTCACTTTTCTTTTCTTTACTTAATTTTCCTTTACAGCTGAAAGTCTTGTGTCCTAAGTTTCGCCACAAAGTTCAACCAACGACTTTTGCCGCTTCAACTCCAGCGACAAAGAGACTTCCTTCATTGTTCCACACGGACCTGATCTGGACCAATCATCGACTTGGGAAACCCCTCTCTGCATGACGAGGGAAATTCACCTTAGTCAATGCAAGCAAGTACCTCCAGATGAAAACTGAACTGGTGCATTTAAATGAATGATTCATGGTTCGTTCTGGTCTTTGAAATGCATTGATAGGAATTTGGTTAATCAGATCTCTCTCTCTCTCTCTTTCAAAAGTCTTTCTCATTTCCTTCTTACTGCAACGCGTATGAATGTGTGTGTGTGTGTGTGTGTGTGTGTGTGTATGTGCGTGCCTTTGTGTTAGATTAGTTTGTGTTAGAATAAATAAAATCTCTTGTAGATTTTAAAAGGAAAGTGTCTTGTAATATGTGCTTTATGATTTAATGTCTTAAACTGTGATCAAGTTACCGTGCTCTAATCAGTGTTTTCACGATTGTTGGATATTTATATCCGTTACCAGAGCTTAATTACGGCTCGAGCAAATGAACGCTGGACGAATCAGTTGCTCGGTCGTAATCTAAACAACTCTTTATAATTCCCTATAAATATTTAATTTGAGCTAATTTTACTTCCTAGGGTGTTTTCCCTACAGTAATGGTGGAGTATAATTCGGGCAGTTTAATCTAAATTTGGAGCACATATCAAGTAATTTTTCTTTTTATCAACGCAAATTATTAAACCCATCAGTGTTCGTGTGACGTATGCAGCGCGCGCAGCGCGGTCCGTTTGAACGAGTGCCTGAATGAGTGAGAGCTGTAACCCCAGTCTGCTGTCTTGTCTCTAAATGTCACAGACACGCCAGGCTCCACCTCACCACAGTACCCACGCACCCAATCACCAGCATACTAATCACCGCCACCTGCATCTCATTCACTCTGCAATCACCAGCACTACAAAGCCACCACACTCACACACACTCACTGTACGGTCTCGTTTGCTATACCTTGTGTTGATGCTTACCTTAAGGACTCCCCTTCATCAAACTTACCTGCTCCAGTGATCTCCTTCATCTCCTTCGTCTCCTGGTTCCTGCATGTGCTTACCCTTCTGTGTGTGTGAGTGTCTCCAACGTCTCCCTTCATCTCATCTCAGCTCCTGGACAAACAAACCATACAAGGACAGTATTACTCTCTATTCATCTCTCAAGTACCTTATAACTGCCATAACCTCTCTGTGTTCCCATATCATTCAAATAAACTCACCTGGATTGCTTTTATCTCTGCCTCCGTGCCTATATCATAACAGAAGACCGGACCATAACAACTAACGGCATGAGTACTAACGATCCATTCCAGGAACTCGTGGACGTGCTGCGTCGAGCACTCACACCACAGCCCTCAACATCGTCATCCCGCAACACGGCTGTCTCCGCACCCACCAGCACCACTCCTTCACCTGCATTCACCGCCAGTCCCATGGCCAAACCGGCGCCCTACTCTGGATCGGCGGAGGAATGCAGCGGATTCCTTCTCCAATGTGAGCTGGTCCTGGAGATGCAGCCGCACCTCTACACCACAGACACGGCTAAAATAGCGTTCATTATTTCTCAACTGCAAGGGAAGGCTCTGCAATGGGCAGATTCGTTATGGACCCAGAAAGGCCCAGTCGTCCAATCCTATTCGGCGTTCGTCTCCCACTTCCGGGAAGTATTCGGGAAACCTCTGGCTGATTCCTCGACTGGTGAGAAACTTTATAACCTAAAGCAAAGAAACCTATCTGTTAACGAATATGCCTTGCAGTTTCGAACGCTAGCCGCCACCAGCGGATGGAACGAGCAAGCCCTCATCACCACGTTCCGTCAGGGGCTGGAACCCTCCGTGCGGCTGCATCTCGCTGCATACGAGGACTCCATGGGATTAGAACGCTTCATCCAACTCGCCATCCGCGTGGGGTCCCGTATGCAGTCGTGCATTCAAGAACACCAGGGCCAGTCATCCACCACCAACCTCCTCCGTCGGTCCGAACCCGTCAGCTCTCCAGAACCAGCCCACGAGCCCATGCAAATTGATCACTCTCGTCTCACCCCAAACGAAAGACAAAGAAGGCTGGCCCTGAATCTCTGTCTATATTGTGGAACTATGGGGCATAATCTCTCCACATGCCCAATACGTCCTCCTCGACCCGTGGTGAGTGCAATATTTCCCTCTATTCAGAAAATGAAACCACTCACTACAACTGTAACCCTTACTGCTGCTAACATCTCTGTTCCAGTGGTGGCGCTCCTTGATTCAGGGTCAGCCGGAAACTTCATCTCAGGCACCCTCTGTAGACAACTCAACCTTAAGATCTCTCCTTCACCGACGAGCTATCAAATCCACTCCATCACGGGAACACATCCGTCACTACGTGGATCCACTTCAACTCAGCATCGGAATCCTGCACACCGAACACATCCATTTGCTGGTTCTGGAGGAATCCACCACTGACGTGGTTCTAGGGCGCCCATGGTTGGAACTTCACAACCCCAACATCTCCTGGCGCACGGGCGAAGTCCTGAAGTGGGGCGATCACTGCTTCCCAGACTGCTTCCCAGCGCTTCCTGTTCCGAAATCTCCACTCTACAAGCCTCTTCTCGTGAATGCCACATCCATCGAGAGCCCTGTTGAGAAGCGCTCCGTGGATGTTCCCCCTGACTACGCCCCCTTCAGCGACGTTTTCTGCCCGCAACGCGCCTCCAAGCTTCCTCCACACCGGCCATGGGACTGCGCCATCGATCTGCTGCCGGGTGAACCAGTGCCCAGGGGACGCATATACCCCCTGTCCATACCGGAGGAGAAGGCCATGGAGGAATACATCAAGGAGGCACTCGAGCAAGGTTACATCCGCCCGTCTACTTCCCCTGCTGCTTCAAGCTTCTTCTTCGTGGCCAAGAAGGACGGAGGCTTGAGGCCCTGCATCGATTACCGCGCACTCAACAAAATAACCATTAAGTTCCGTTATCCACTTCCCCTCGTCCCAGTGGCCCTGGAACATCTCCGCGGTGCCACTGTGTTCACGAAGTTGGACCTCCGCAGCGCGTATAACCTCATCCGGATACGTGAGGGGGACGAGTGGAAGACCGCCTTTGTCACGCCCACAGGACACTACGAGTACCTCGTGATGCCGTATGGCCTGGTCAACGCCCCCTCCGTATTCCAGGATTTCATCCACGAGGTGCTCCGGGAGTTTCTCCATAAGTCCGTTCTGGTTTATATAGATGACATCCTCATCTACTCCCGGAGCTTGGCCGAACATCGCCACCACGTTGCGGAGGTCCTCCAACGCTTACGGCAGTTCCATCTCTTCCTCAAGGCTGAAAAATGCTCATTCCACCAACCCTCCGTCCAGTTCCTGGGGTACGTGATTGACCACAGTGGCATCCGGATGGACGAGGGGAAGGTCTCCGCCATACAGTCCTGGCCCACTCCTACCACTATCAAAGAACTCCAAAGATTCCTAGGCTTCTCCAATTTCTATCATCGGTTCATCAAGAATTACAGCACTATCGTCAGTCCACTCACCAACCTACTCCGTCACCAGCCCAAGTCTCTGTCCTGGTCTCCACTAGCCACCAACGCCTTTGAGACCCTGAAGAAAGCCTTCACCACCGCTCCCCTCCTCGTCCACCCTAACCCGGACCTCCCGTTCATAGTAGAGGTGGACGCATCTACCACCGGAGTGGGAGCGGTCCTTTCACAGCAGCAGGGGACACCAAGTAGACTCCATCCATGCGCCTTCTTCTCCCGCAAGCTCAACCCGGCGGAGGTCAACTACGACATCGGTGACCGCGAACTCCTGGCCGTCAAGCTTGCCCTTGAGGAGTGGAGGCATTGGTTGGAGGGAGCTACTCACCCGTTTCAAGTTCTCACTGATCACAAGAACCTCGAATATCTGAAGGCCGCTAAGAGACTCAACCCTCGCCAAGCTCGCTGGGCTATGTTCTTCTCTAGATTCAACTTCTCCATCTCCTACCGTCCTGGTTCTAAGAATACGAAGGCTGATGCCTTATCTCGCCTCTGTGCTCCTGAGGAAAAGCCAGAAAAACCTGATACTATTCTGCCGGAGTCCATCTTCGTGAGTCCTATCCAGTGGTCCGAAGAAACCATTCCCTCCGCCAATGCCTCCACACGCACTCCGCCGGGTTGCCCACCGGGCTTGCAGTACATCACACGGACACGTCGCACTCCACTCCTGCACAACGTTCACTCTTCACTTGGCACTGGTCACCCGGGGGTCAAGGAGACCCTCTCGTTGCTCAAACAACGCTTCTGGTGGCCCAACATGGCCAACGACGTCAGGAGGTACGTGCAGGGCTGCAGGGAGTGCGCCATCTCCAAGAGCCCACACCATCTTCCAACCGGCAAGCTCTTCCCTCTGCCCGTTCCTGAGAGACCCTGGTCACACCTGGGAGTGGACTTCGTCACCGACCTCCCCGAGTCTGACGGTCACACGTGCATCCTGGTGGTAGTAGACCGCTTCTCAAAGTCCTGCCGATTAATACCCCTGGAGGGTCTACCTACCGCCATGGCCACCGCAGAACTAATGTTTAATCATGTCTTTCGCTATTATGGATTACCTGAAGACATCGTCTCCGCCAGAGGACCCCAGTTTGTCTCCCACATCTGGAAAGCCTTCTTCTCCCTCCTGGGTGTGACTGTCAGCCTATCGTCTGGATACCATCCTCAGTCGAACGGGCAGACGGAACGGAAGATCCAGGAGATCGGCCGCTTCCTGCGTACCTTCTGTCACGGCCACCAGAACTCCTGGAACCAGTACCTGGGTTGGGCCGAGTACGCACAGAACTCCCTCCGCCAAGCCTCAACAGGACTAACACCCTTCCAGTGCGTGCTCGGCTACCAACCCCCGATGTTCCCCTGGGACGGGGAACCCTCCGACGTTCCGGCAGTCGACTACTGGTTCCGGGAGAGCGAGAGGGTGTGGGACTCAGCTCACCACCAGCTGCAGAGAGCCCTGCGCAGACGCAAGATGGCAGCCGACCTTCGTCGCTCCGAGGCTCCTGACTACCAGCCGGGGCAGAAGGTCTGGCTGTCCACCCGGGACATCAGGATGCGTCTGCCCTGCAAGAAGCTGAGTCCCCGCTTCATTGGCCCATTCACCATCCTTCGGCAGATCAACCCCGTCACCTATCGTCTCCAACTCCCGGCACAGTACAGCAGAATTCACCCTACATTTCACGTGTCCCTACTCAAACCTTACCACCCTTCTGTTGTTCCCTCCACAGAGCCTGACGTGGCAGCCGCCGAGCCCCCCCTTCCACTTCTCCTAGAAGACGGCACAGCCTACGTGGTCCACGAGATCCTGGATTCCCGGCGCCGTGGTGGTAAACTCGAATACCTTGTGGACTGGGAGGACTATGGTCCCGAGGAACGCTCATGGATTCCAAGGAACGATATCCTTGATCCTCTTCTGTTCCAGAACTTCCATACCAACCATCCAGACAGACCTGCCCCACGACCCAGAGGAAGACCACCACGACGTCGGGGTCCGCGGCCCTCAGGAGCGGGCCGTGGGAGGGGGGGTACTGTCACAGACACGCCAGGCTCCACCTCACCACAGTACCCACGCACCCAATCACCAGCATACTAATCACCGCCACCTGCATCTCATTCACTCTGCAATCATCAGCACTACAAAGCCACCACACTCACACACACTCACTGTCCGGTCTCGTTTGCTATACCTTGTGTTGATGCTTACCTTAAGGACTCCCCTTCATCAAACTTACCTGCTCCAGCGATCTCCATCTCCTTCGTCTCCTGGTTCCTGCATGTGCTTACCCTTCTGTGTGTGTGAGTGTCTCCAACGTCTCCCTTCATCTCATCTCAGCTCCTGGACAAACAAACCATACAAGGACAGTATTACTCTCTATTCATCTCTCAAGTACCTTATAACTGCCATAACCTCTCTGTGTTCCCATATCATTCAAATAAACTCACCTGGATTGCTTTTATCTCTGCCTCCGTGCCTATATCATAACACTAAACTCCAGTCTGCAGTAAATTTCAGATCTATATCACACATAATATAAGGTAAGAATTAAGCGTGTTCCTTAAATTCTAGAATGCCTTGTTTATAGCTATTCTGATGTCTGCGTGTTCCAGCGTCATTCAAATAGCTATAATAACGTTATTGTGTATCAGAGAGCTGAATTGAAACTAAACTGCATTTAGTTAAAATAGTCTGTGCAGGACGAATACTCTCCTCACAGAACGGCAAGATTGAGCGTGTTCCTCGATCTGTTTCTAAAACTATATAGCTAAAGGGTCAGTGCGTGTTCCACTGTACTCAATCTGCTATTTTCCCCTTTGTAAAACAGTAACGATATACGCTTGCTTGTTTTATATTTATAGCTAAACTGATTATAGTGCGTGTTCCACTGTACTCAATCTGCTATAGTCTCCCTTTGTTAAACAGTAACGCTATACGCTTGCTTGTTTTATATTTATAGCCAAACTGACTATAGTGCGTGTTCCACTGCGTTCAGTGTGCTATATTCTCCCGTTTGCTAAACGCTATATACTTGCTTGTTTGAGCTCGTGTAATACGTGTACGAGCGCAATTTAATGGGAAGTGAATTGAAACTGATCAAGTGAAGCTTTCGAAACCGTTATATTTTGCGTGCAAATAGAGACCCGCCGAGGTCGCGATTTTTCCATCTATTACAGCAGAAAGCTATCATTTAAAGTTTAAGCCCCACGTCGTAAAACAGCTACGAGTGGTGTCTCTTATTTATAGAGTTGAAATGCGTCGACATTTCACGTAACGTTTGATTGTACGTGCATGTGTCTTTCATTTGTACAGTTACATGTATTTGATGTAATTCACATGTTCGCCACTATCATTTTGTTTGGTCGCCATAGTTACAGTCGTGGCACGGAAGTCTTAACCAACGCTTCCGGAAGAACGTCATTGTAAACTAACCGCACGGTGTTGCTAAAGCTAACCTCTGCAGTTGTTTACATTGAAGTTCATATGCTAAAGCCTTTAGCCTCAAAGATAAGCTAGTTAACATCATTGTGTGAAAGCAGTGTCTGTGTGAGCAACTATAAAGTGATTTAACCACTTAAAACACTTCAATTTCATGTACACTTGTTTGTCTTTCCTTCTTATTTTCCCATTTACTTTCTCACTTATTACCTTACCTATATTTTACTTGAAAAGAAAAATATTGGTTTACAATTATTAATCGTTTTACCTGCATTTGACTTGAAAAAGAAATACTGGCTTACAATTTTAATATTTAAATTTGAATTTAATAAAACTAATTAAATTTAAATTGAAATCCTATTTTTCTAGAAAGTAATTTTAAATGATTTCTACATTTCCAAATTTCCATTATTTCTAATTTCATAATTTTCATAACTAAAACTATATTTTAGATCTAATTACTTCAGGTATGAATAAGCCTTGAACTTTAAAAGTTTAAGCAAACTTATTCCACCAAAGTTTTTCCTAATTTTGACTCACATTTGTTCATTATTTTATTGCGTTACATCTTTCGTTTCCTTTTCTTGGTTATACACTTAGCCACTCTATTTTATTTATTCATTTACCTCTTTGTTTAATTCCCTTTTTCTTATCTCATTCCAATATTTTCATTTATTTTCTCTTTCTTACCGTTTTCCTTTCCTCTTCGTATTCTAGCTTAGGAACGACACACCTGAGCCTCAATAGGAGACATTGATATCTTACAAGTTTCAAATCAATCAGAGACAACCCTCTCTTTACTAAAAATTTTATTCTCATGTGTTTAGTTGTTCATCAACTACCAATTCTATACTCGTAATTAGACAAAGGCTTCAGAGCCATTTGTGGATCTGGTCTGCTCCCCTTTCCTTTCCTTTTCCTCACGTCTTTCCTGTTCTATCCTCCTTTCTTCCATCTTATTCTTCAGATTTGTAGGGATCAAGCTTGGATGAACCATCAATCGATTCTAAAGAAAGAGAAACACAATCTTTCCAAAGATATAATTCATTAGGTATTTGATCTTAATCAAACCCTTTTGTGTTCTCCATACTCCCTGCATTTGTAAACGCAATTTAAATTTTGACATTTCCTCCAAGAACATTTAAGTGTTGAGCAACCGTTGCCTTCACAGCATCCCTGGTAAGCAGTTCAACCGAAGGTGTGTGGTGTCAATCCTGTCAAACTAAGAAAAGAGGTATCAGCATTATTATTGTATTATTGTCCTTGCGAACATAAACAATAATATATATATTTTTTTCTTTTCTTTTACTTTAGAAACAGCTTTTCATTAATAGAAAATATTTATTTGAAATAAATATTTCTCTAAATTGAAAAAAAAACTTACAATTTGTTTTAACATTGTTCTCTCTTTTCCCTTTCTCAGTTGAGTGACAAAGTCCTCACATCACGAGTTGAAAACAGTTTTTCATTAATAGAAAATATTTATAGAAAATATTTCATCTATTGAAATTTGTTTTAACTTTTTCCCTTTCCCTCTCTTACTCAGTTGAGTGACAAAGCCTTCTCATCACTAGCCTACCTGTCTACACTCTGAGACCAACACGTAGCCACACTTCACTATTGGTGTACATTCACTGAACGACACTTAGCTGTTCCACCACATATAGGCTTGCACCCCACACAGATCTGTGTCAGTCTCTTCTCCCCAGCGTGCCAACATGTCGCAGACGGAAAACCCCACTGCCCAAGATGTGGACGCCTGGCTCAGCGGCATTACAAACTGCCTCATGCCAAAGACAATTGAACTGTTATTATTTTTAATAATAATCATAATTCTGAGAAGATTCCCGACGCATGATTCAAGCCAGAACCAAGACCACACTGAACTAGGCAAGATAACCAATTCTCTAAGCATTGCCTTCACAGCCCAGCTGAAACTAAGCGACAAGCACATCACCCACCTACAGGAGGAGCTGACACGTGCCCAGAGCCGCATAGACAAGCTGGAAGTGAAAGTCCAAGACGACTTCAAACGTCAGACCACTGAGTTCCTGAGAGAGCTGATGCACATCCAACGCTGAGCAGACCAGCACAAGGTGAAAGCTCAAGACAAACTTGTGGAGCAAGAAACAAAGGAACAAGTTGACAAGCTCCAAGAAGCCCTTGCAGTTGCGGAACGTGACAAGCAAGAATTAAAGACTGTCCAATGTCACCTGGTAAACAAACTAGAAAATGCCAATTCTGACATTAAAGATAAGAACTTTAAAATCAATGCTCTGGAAGACCATTTGAAATGGTACAGCACTGAAATGGACCATCTAATACAACAATTAGACGATGCCAACGGCAAGCTCTACATGGTCAGAAATGAACTTAAACATGTTCACACCCAGAAACCAGAGTCAAGAAGGGAGGGGCCTCCCTCAGCATCACCACAGCTGAGCACAACAGAGTCCCCCATCCAAGAACTGCCATGCAACGGAAGAAGTGAGTGGCCACAACCCACAACATCACCGGCCTTCACTACAGAATTCTTCCCTGTCAACCAAAGAGAGCTCATCCATGCAGACCCCAAAGTTGCACACGAGATGACCCTTAAAGACCTTGACAAGCTGGCTAAGAACATCACACAGTTCAACCCGAACTCCATGGAGAACCAAAACATCCAGACTTATCTCCGAGATATTGACTTCTACCTAGAGGTGAGACCCAATGTGACTGACGGAGACAGGTTGTATCTCCTCAGGTCCACATCCAGCCCCGAGGTACGAAGCTTCTTAGATCGACAACCTGTTCACGTTAAGCACAACTACCAGCTATTACGTGAGTCACTGATCAAAGAATTTAAAGGCCCAGAGTCTGAACATGGACTATTAGTCGCCTTGGAAACCAAACAAGGTCGACAAGAGACTCCCCAAGCTTACTACAACCGTTTCCGACAAGGCTACTTAGGTGCACATCACGAACCTGAACTTGAAGAGGATGTGAACTTCAAAACCCTCTTCCTGAGAAACCTGCACCCTGGACTAAGTCACCATCTTGGCGTCATGGCCTGCCCAAGCACAATGTCAACCCAACAGCTACGTGACTTGAAACACAAGGCCTACATCAAACAGAAGATGAACTCAAAGAAAGGTTTGAAAACAGCCACAATTTCAAACTCCGGCAGCCAAGACTCAAGCCGTGCACTGCAAGACAGCCAGTGGCATGACAATGCCACAGCCTGTCATAAAGGACACAGAGAACGTGACCCCCATGCCACTGACAGCTTCCACAACGACAGCTGGAAAATGCCACGGGACCAGCCACACTTCTCAAGAAACCCACCAGAAAGAAACATCTGGGATCCAAACTGGACAGCCAAAGTCCACCAACCAACACATTCAAATGCATCCACTGTGGGTAAGCGACGGCGGAACCCACCTCTGCATCACTCAGTTAAACACAGCACTGAGAACAAGAACGCCCAAGAACAAGACGGTTCCACCTCAGAAGACATGGAACAACTGATGAGGCAAATTACAGCGTTCTTTGAAAAAAACATAAACAGCGATGATCACAAGGATGAGTCACCCTCATTATGACTAGAGACGGAACGGAAGGTCAGTGATCACCTGATCCACCTTCCAAATGGAGATGACTGCCACCTGTTCTACATCAGCACAGAACGAAGCGGTCTCTTGCAGCCAAACACCGCTGGAAACTCAATAGTACCAGAGAACACAGTTCTGGTTACTCATCACCCACCAATAAACCCAACGAGTTCCCATCTCAAGAACCATGCTTGTGCAACAGTAACAACAGTAAGCACAGAAGGTCAGACAGTCTGTCACAACCAGAAGGCATTACAAAAGGAATGCAACGTAGGAGACAAAGTTTTGCACCACAGCTCAACACAGCCATGTCAAACTTCCTCCTACCTTCTGCCAAAGAACTTCCTGCCTCACTGGACTGACTCCCATCAAATTAGGGATGATCTCTCTTCCCAAGTCCAAGATGCAAAGAGCCAATCTTCATCTAAGCCCATCGAGAAAAGGGGGGAGCAAGACAGACTGAACCAGATCTGACCATACATACACTGCACTACATTACATTTTACACTACACTACATTAACATACTCACCAACATGCTCTTCCTACAGACAGATATTAGTTTCAGAACCTAGCTCAACATCGACTTAGCTACATTCACCATAAGAAACATGCAACCATCTGCACAACAAGTAGGACACCTTTCATTAAGCTGGTACATGACATCTTAGATGCACGCAGTAGTGTTAGCCATACCAGGAAACACTTAAGTGTTTTATTTTGTTTTGTTTTCCTCTTCTTCTCTTTCCCTTCTTCTTTATAAGGTAAAATACCTGTCTGCCCCATAAGGGTCAAGGTCATGACATTAGGATTGACGCACCACGCCTAAGGTCTGAAAGCCATTTGAAAATTCGAATGTGAGCCCGAGAGAGCTCCATGATGGGTCACATCATTTTTACCACAAATGATGTCACCAGACAACCTAGAACAAGTTAGAAGAGATGGAAACTAACAATTTAATCACACAATTTGATCGAAGCATTAACATAATGAGACAATGTAGAATAACACTCCCAAAATTGAACTTAATCCATCAGTACTCAGATAATCTAATGCCCTGCACCAGTATAGTGGTCAATCATGGAGGTGTTGTTTTGTTGTTGCTTTGTGTGTGTCTGCTTCTGTCCATTTTTCTACAGTGTCCGCCGATGTCTTCATCTCAACACATCGCCGAACCAAGGGGGGATATGTAAGAACTGTGGACGAACCAGAAAAAATGAATCATTCAGATGATTCTTTCAAAACATAATTCTAATTCAGAATTGAGGTTCCGGCTCCGGCCCGTCTGCAGATAAAGCCAGGCTGATTACTTTTACGACACATGCTTCCTGATAGCAGAAGCGACATACCAAAGGGTCACCCAAGAAGACAGAGAGACAATCCAGACCCTTTTGTTTCCTTACTTCACAGGAAAGCCAAAGAGACTGTTGAACAAATAAATCTGCTTCAAAATTGTTCCAACAATTTTAACGGACTTATCAAACATCTTTTAACTACATACATTTTGCATTATGTGTCCACAAGTACTACCTGTAAACAGTTAGGCTTTAGAACACTCACAATTCATGTAAATGTGTTAACTCTTGACTGAATGACTGAAAGTATGCCTTATTTGGACTTAATTTGATTCTTTCCCCCTTTCCTATATCCTGACTTGAATGAAATCTGTTTAAAATGTATTGTATCCCATTTAACAGCAATTATGTTAAAATGGCACTCTGCTAAAGCAGAGACAGACCGGGATGTAACACTTATGTTTTATTGGGGGCAGAGGAAGGCCCTCTTGAAACAGGACAATGTCTGATTGGCCAAGACTCCTCAGAGGTGTGACAAACAACTAAGTTTAAATGATCATATTGCAAGATAGTGAACGGAGAGAAGTTGGTTAGTAAAGGGAAAAGGAATTGGTCTGTTCTGGGAAAAGAAGCCAAGACCAGTACCAAGAACAATGGAGTGACAAGAAGAACAGACCAGCCGCTCATTCAAGCCATCCAACCTTCACTCACTTTTCTTTTCTTTACTTAATTTTCCTTTACCGCTGAAAGTCTTGTGTCCTAAGTTTCGCCGCAAAGTTCAACCAACGACTTTTGCCGCTTCAACTCCAGCGACAAAGAGACTTCCTTCATTGTTCCACACGGACCTGATCTGGACCAATCATCGACTTGGGAAACCCCTCTCTGCACGACGAGGGAAATTCACCTTAGTCAACGCAAGCAAGTACCTCCAGATGAAAACTGAACTGGTGCATTTAAATGAATGATTCATGGTTCGTTCTGGTCTTTGAAATGCATTGATAGGAATTCGGTTAATCAGATCTCTCTCTCTCTCTCTCTCTCTCTCTCTCTCTCTCTCTCTCTCTCTTTCAAAAGTCTTTCTCATTTCCTTCTTACTGCAACGCGTATGAATGTGTGTGTGTGTGTGTGTGTATGTGCGTGCGCCTTTGTGTTAGATCAGTTTGTGTTAGAATAAATAAAATCTCTTGTAGATTTTAAAAGGAAAGTGTCTTGTATTATGTGCTTTATGATTTAATGTCTTAAACTGTGATCAAGTTACCGTGCTCTAATCAGTGTTTTCACGATTGTTGGATATTTATATCCGTTACCAGAGCTTAATTACGGCTCGAGCAAATGAACGCTGGACGAATCAGTTGCTCGGTCGTAATCTAAACAACTCTTTATAATTCCCTATAAATATTTAATTTGAGCTAATTTTACTTCCTAGGGTGTTTTCCCTACAGTTGCATGATTTAACGTGTTTCTAGCATGTTTGGTACTTTGTGGCATAATGAAATGTGAATCTGGTAGTGAATTACAGTGTAAAGCATGCCATTTCCTGTTGCCAGCAGGTGGCGCTATGGCTAACTGAATATTGTCATATAGATGTCTTTAGGCCAGGACTCTTATCACACATGTGAAGTTTGGAGCAGATCAGACATAGTATGCCTCAGCTACAACAGCTTCATCATTCATGGCGAAACATCAGACTTTGTCAGTCCGTCACGGACACGCCCTTCAGCGAAAACTGAAGATCTTTGCAATTTAACATCTCAAAGGCCTTAAGATTAGACTGGCCATATTATGATGTTGATCTGGTTTAATCTCTATGAGGAGTTAATCACAGTGTAAAACATGTAATTTCCTGTTGCCCCCAGGTGGCGCTATGACTGTAACTGAATATTGTCATATAGATGTCTTCAGGTCAGGACTCTAATAAAACATGTGAAGTTTGGGGCAGATCAGACATTGTATGCCCGAGTTACAACAACTTCCTGTTTCATGGCGAAACATCAAACTTTGTCAGGCCACCACTGACGCGCCCTTCAGCGAAAACTCTAGATCTTCGCAATTTAACGTCTCAAAGGCCATTAGATTAGACTGACCAAATATGATGTTGATCTGATTTAAGCTCTAGGAGGAGTTCGTTAAAGTACAACATGTGGAAATGGCAAAACTTTTTTGTAGGTATTGGGCTGTTACATCTGTCTACCGAGTTTCATAACTGTACGTGAAACGTAGCACGAAGGGCGCTTAATTGACATTTTGTAGGTGGCGCTATCGAGCCATTTTGCCACACCTAATTCTGAAACCCATATCAGATGTAAATTTTCACCACTTCTGACGCGTGTGCAAAGTTTCATGAGTTTTTGAGAATGTTTAGGCCCTCAAAAATGCGATTCATTTTGGAGAAGAAGAATAATTGGCTGAGCAATTCCAATAGGGTCCTCACACCATCGGTGCTCGGGCCCTAATAATCCTTAGAAGAACAAGAGGGACCTGCGCGCTTAATTCGCTTGGGCCCTAAAAACAATAGGGCCTTCAGCCCCTTGGGCTTTGGCACTAATAATAATAATAATCCTAAAGAAAACAAAAGGGCCTTCAGCCCCTTGGGCTTTGGCCCTAATAATCCTAAAGAAAACAAAAGGGCCTTCAGCCCCTTACAGGGCTTTGGCCCTAATAATAATAATAATAATAATCCTAAAGAAAACAAAAGGGCCTTCAGCCCCTTGGGCTTTGGCCCTAATAATAATAATCCTTACAAGAACAAGAGGGCCCTGCGCGCTTAATTCGCTTGGGCCCTAATAATCCTAAAGAAAACAAAAGGGCCTTCAGCCCTTTACAGGGCTTTGGCCCTAATAATAATAATCCTAAAGAAAACAAAAGGGCCTTCAGCCCCTTGGGCTTTGGCCCTAATAATAATCCTAAAGAAAACAAAAGGGCCTTCAGCCCCTTACAGGGCTTTGGCCCTAATAATCCTAAAGAAAACAATAGGGCCTTCAGCCCCTTGGGCTTTGGCCCTAATAATCCTTAGAAGAACAAGAGGGCCCTGCGCGCTTAATTCGCTTGGGCCCTAATAATAATAATCCTAAAGAAAACAAAAGGGCCTTCAGCCCCTTACAGGGCTTTGGCCCTAATAATAATCCTAAAGAAAACAATAGGGCCTTCAGCCCCTTGGGCTTTGGCCCTAATAATAATAATCCTAAAGAAAACAATAGGGCCTTCAGCCCCTTGGGCTTTGGCCCTAATAATAATAATCCTAAAGAAAACAATAGGGCCTTCAGCCCCTTGGGCTTTGGCCCTAATAATAATCCTTAGAAGAAGAAGAGGACCCTGCGCGAATTTTCGCTTGGGCCCTAATAATAATAATCCTAAAGAAAACAAAAGGGCCTTCAGCCCCTTACAGGGCTTTGGCCCTAATAATAATCCTTAGAAGAACAAGAGGGCCCTGCGCGCTAATTCGCTTGGGCCCTAATAATAATCCTAAAGAAAACAATAGGGCCTTCAGCCCCTTGGGCTTTGGTCCTAATAATAATAATCCTAAAGAAAACAATAGGGCCTTCAGCCCCTTGGGCTTTGGCCCTATTAATCCTAAAGAAAACAATAGGGCCTTCAGCCCCTTACAGGGCTTTGGCCCTGATAATAATCCTAAAGAAAACAAAAGGGCCTTCAGCCCCTTACAGGGCTTTGGCCCTAATAATAATAATCCTAAAGAAAACAAAAGGGCCTTCAGCCCTTTACAGGGCTTTGGCCCTAATAATAAATATAGCTGCGAGCAGCGATGACGGGCCAAAGCCCGGTAGCACCACCACCCCGGTGGCTTCAGGTCAACTGCGGGCAATGGGCATTTAAAACGGTTAAACATAAAAGTACTATGTCAATATCACACCACATTTACTGCAGCAGCTTTTACTTCAAACTTCAGCCATGTTTTTAGTGTTTTTGGTCCAAACAGTATATTATTAACTTTTAACCATTTCAACTACCAGAAGACTGCTATTACACTACAATTGTCCACTATAGATCAAGTTTTAGAATAACAAATATTTTCGTACATATATTTCCCTGTCAGCTTGCCTCCTTTAAGATGACTAATACATTATTTTTTTTTTTACTCCTTCTGCTACTACCTTATTAAATTTATACACATATTTCTTTCAAACCATATTAAGGCTTAGCCTGGTAATACCAGACTCTGCTACTTCACTTTGCTTCGTAGACAGAGTCTGGAATGGCATAATAGAGAAGTGTTTACTCTCTCGCTAGGGGGCGATTGTCTGAAGTTTAAAATCATTGGTTACCCGTAAGCCAATCAGATACGTTTAGTTATGACGTATGGTATGCGCCTTTACAGCCTCATCGAAGCACAGGCATCATGCATCGAGCTCAAATCTATGATTGAACTTCCATTGTAAACCTGTTGTAAACACATGATGATGCGAGCGAAATACCGGAGTGAACATGGCTGTAAACGACTTTTGCAGATTATGCGAAGTTAATCTACGCATACACGGTACAATCACGGGCTCTAAACTTATTTTTGACAGAGTGAAACAAGAAAATATTTGTAGCCAACTCTCAAACTTAGGATTAGATCTTTTAAACACAGCTGGCTTCAGTTTGAGTTGAATGTTCTCTATAACAGAGCGAACTGCATCCCGTGTCTCAGCCATTTCCGCGTTCGGTTTTCGATTTCTCTAACCTACAATGTAAGACTCGGCACTTAACATCTACGTCACGGCTCTCAGCCCGCCCTCTGTTCGTTGATTGGCCCGGCTGTTTCCAGACCGGTGGTAAACAGAAAATTCTGACGCTGTCTCAGACTAAGTACAGAAGCGAAATGAAATTGAGCGGAAGTAGGAAGTCTGACGTAGTCAGGCTAATTAAGGCTGTGCACTATAAGTAAATGTTGTGTTATACCAAACAATTATTTTAACATTGATTATATCATAATATCATCCTAATCTGTCATGTCTGTTTTTTCTCAGACAAACCCTAAAAAAATTCTAGAGCAAATTACATACTGTTATTTGTACAAACTCCACCGTGCTCTGAGAAATCTAATTTAGCCTTAAAGGGCACCTATTATGCAAAATTCACTTTTACATGGTGTTTGACCATAAATGTGTGTTGGCAGTGTGTGAGCAAAACCACCCTAGAATGAGAAAAATCCACCCAGTGTTTTTTTTTACAATCTCAATAATTCATAAGCACTGTCTCAGAACGCCCTGTTCTACAATTGCTCTCACTGTGACGTAGAATTGCGCTAAGCCCCACCCACGTGGTTTGATTGACAATCTGGTTTTGGCATAGACCCCGCTGTCGGTGATCTGTCAACCATCCTCCATTGTTTCAACGACAGCTGGTAATGTCTCCTAAGAAACATAAGTGTTCTGTTGTGGGATGTAATAATGAACATAGTAGTTTTCACTTACTTCCGACATCAGAGCCACTGATAACGCAGTGGATGGATTTTATTTACGAAGGAAAGGCGCCACTCAAAATTCCAAAATACGTTTATGTTTACGCAAATCATTTTTTGACTGACTGTTTTGAGAACGAGGGTCAATTCAAAGCAGGTCTTGCTTCAAAGTTAATCCTCAAGTGTGGATCGTTACCTACACTGTAAACGATTTCCGTTGTTTTCACAGTATTATACTGTGTTCTCAACAGTTCCCTACTGTAGAATCTGAGTACAGCATATTACTGTAGATTTTGTAGTTTTCACAGCTTGTTACTGTATTCTTAACAGTTTCCAACTGTATAAGCTGTGTACAGTATGTTACTGTAGATTTTCAATGCATTCTGGGAAAATATTAGCCTACTGTATATCTAAATATCTAAATGACCGCGAAAAACAACCACACACCTCCTCACGCATGACAGACTCATCATGAAGATGAAAGCCTACAACAGTATGGTAGGTTAACTTTTCTTTTTTTTCACTTTATGTTTTATTCTGATGTTATTTCCAAGATATAAAGCTATGTTTTAGTTAATACATTTCCATAAAAATACATGAGTAAGCGTTCATTTTCTGCCATTTTCCTCCCGCAGCGTGGTGAAGATTAAAGTCCGAGGACATCGCCTACGTGAAATTGGTCGGTGGGTATACTTTAAAACACATGTAATTGCCTTATCTGTTTTATACAAATGTTATTTGCAAAGTATAAATACGTTTGAGTTAATAAATATATGTATGAACATCGGACCGGGTGAGCATTTCCCATTTAAGCCGCACTAACTAGAATTTTCCTCCCGCAGCGGCGCTGGCAGACCGGCTGGACCATCACGAGACAGGCGGGAAGAGCCGTTGTGAAGACAAAAAGCCTACTACCTGAAATTGGTAGGTCAGTTTTAAAACGCATGTAATCGCCTTTTTTGTTTTGTACTAATATTGTTTGCAAGGTATAAATATGTTTTAGTTTATAAATATCCGTAAGAACATCGAAGCGGGTGCACATTTCCCTGTCAAGCTGCACTAACTAGCTCTGTCCTCCCGCAGCGGCGCTGGCAGAGACCGGCTGAACTAACGTGAGACAGGCGGGGAGAGTCGTTATGTAGACGAAAAGCATTCGTGAAAATGGTAGGTCAACTTTAAAACGCATGTAATCACTTTTTTTTTGTTTTGTCCTAATATTGTTTGCAAGGTATTTAAATATGTTTTAGTTTATAAATATCGGTAAGAACATCGAAGCGGGTGCTCATTTCCCTGTTAAGCCGCACTAAGTAGCTCTTTCCTCCCGCAGCAGCGCTTTCAGAGACCGGCTGAACTAACGTGAGGCAGGAAGAGTCGTTATGAAGATGAAAAGCATTCGTGAAAATGGTAGGTCAACTTTAAAACGCATGTAATCATTTTTTTTGTTTGTTTTGTACCAATGTTGTTTGCAACTTCAAGGTATAAATACTTTTGGTGCTGCTGGCGCTCATTTCCCAGTTAAGCCGTGCTGACAGCATTTTTTTCCTGCAGCAGCGCTGGCAGACGGGCTGAACCATCGTGAGACGGGGGGAAGAGTCGTCGCAATAAAGACCATTTTCTTTATGGAATGTGGTTTTAAGATGTAAGATGATATGTATTCACTGGTTATTGTTGTATACTGCTACTAATTAAGTACTTTAACTCTTCAAACTTTATTTTTATATTTTATAACATTTATTTTCCACTGGCACAATGTGTTAATGTGATTTTAGTGGCATGAATTTAATTGTATTTTTTTGTTAATTGATTAAATTAATATGCTGGTAAATTTCTGTATTGAAGTTCAGAAATATAAAAGATGAAACCTAAATTAAGTTGATCTGAAGCAATAATTTGTGTTATTGAATATATAACAGTTAAAATAAATAAAAATTAACTGTGAAAATATCTACAGTAGTTTTAGGCATACTGTAAAATAAGGTACAGCATTATACTTTATTTTATAGTACAGTACAGTAAAACTACTGTAGTTATTTTTACGGTAATTTTACTGTGGTATTAAATACAGCAACTACTGGATAATTGTTGCCAGTAAGTTACTGTTAATTTGACAATAAACATTTTACAGTGTACTGTTCGCGATCCAACGTCACCTCCAGAAGAAGTAAGTGTATTTAATGTTTTTTGAGCAAATAGTCATTTCAGTCGATGTCAGCCAATTCAATAACAAATGCGTCTAAAGTTGTTGTCGTCGTCGTAGAATGTCTGTGTATATAATTTAAACCTTGTTTGTTTAGTGTGTATCTAACGTACTTAGCAAACGTTATCCCAGTATTTGTGTTTGTAGTTTCAAAAAATTGCGCGAACGTTATCACAGTGTGTGTGTGTGTGTGTGTGTGTGTGTGTGTGTTGCACATCCATAAGTGCAAAGGGGACACGATTAAAACTCTATAAGTACATAAATGTATCAAATAACCATTCAGAGACGTCCTGCTCCATTCTCAATTATGTTTCTTCTGCCGGAGTCTCTTCATCATCTGGGTCTGATTCCGGTTCAAACATGTACGGCTGAATGCCATACAAAACAGCGGGTCTCTCACTCTCAGCCATTCTGCTTCTACCGAGCTTTCTATTGCCATAGATATGCAAGTTACGCCCTCATCCAAAGGCAGGGCGGGGATATGCAGCTCATTTATATTTAAGGTGGTACACACCAAAACAGCTCTTTTTAAAACAGGCCCCAAAAATGCCATTTTCAAATGGTTATAATAAATTAACTGTGGGGTATTTTGTGCTGAAACTTCACAAATACATTCTGGGGACACCCAAGACCAATATTACATCTTGTAAAAAGGGGCATAATACGTGCCCTTTAATGCAAATGTCTGTGATTGCTGATGTTGTATCCACCCTATTCCAATGCCCCACGACGCTTTACTCCCATAATTCGTGCAATTTCCGTTAAACTGTAAACAGTCAGTGATAGACACTATGATCTTTTTAAACTGGGTACAATAAGATGACATTATTCTACTCACCCTTCAACCAATGAACAATAAATGGACATTTAAAAGTGTGAAAGCATCAACAACGTAATTTCAACAAGCCATGTAAAGGTGTGATTTTTTCCACAGCAATAACGGATGGGTTGAACATGCTATAGTGATATATATATATATATATATATATATATATATATATATATATATATATATATATATATATATATATATTTATATGCATTATGTAATGCATTGCCTTAATAAGAAAGATGATGAACTTCAGCATTGTGTGATACCTGTGAAACAAACCTGGAAAGAGACGTGAGGCTTTTAGGAGATTCTTTGTTCATTCCAGTGAATTATTAATGGGATGTATTGTAAATTATATAGAGAGAACAGACCACAAATGTACACTATATGCTGTCCTTTTTCATACTATTACAGCAGTATGCAAAGAGACAAAATAAAATATTCTGGAGGAAAGAAAGCAGCTGCTGAAAAGAGCTCTTGACATAGATATTTTTGTTATAACATATTACAATACCAAGCGTTATGTCATTCTCATGATGTCTAAAAATAAAACATGAAAGAAATTGACAGCTGATTCAGTCAAGCTGACAGATAAGCTTTAATTGTAGGGCAACCATATGATTTGAAACGATAAGTTTCAGGTTTTTTTAATGGAAGTTCACCAAACCGGAAGTGGAACCCGTAATTTGAAACGCAGTAGGCTAGTCAGGAATAAGGCTAGTCAATAATCCTCACACTTTATGTTTTTGATCTCCCTGAGCTGTTGTTTGTGCCCCAATCTTATGCACCAAAAGCATGCTTTTGCAGTGTGTTTTTATATTTGAATTAACCCTAATTATCAAACTAATGATGTAATAATATGTTGTCAGTGGCCTACAAATGAACTGGCCTGATTAGCTGCTTCAGATGTGTTTGAGTAAGGGTTGGGAATAAACTCTTAAGCACAGTGAGTCTGCAATAAAAGGGTTAAATAACTGATCTGAGGCTGTAAAACTCTCTCTATTCTATAGTTTCAATTGATATGTTACTTATGTCTCTATGACAAAAAAATGACGGAGTATTTTAAGTCTGTTTTGCTGCAATGTGAAAAAAAACCTGCAAAACGTGCCAGCGCGTTTTCAGACCTCAGAGTGTTAAGCACAGTGAGTCTGCAATAATCTGCAATCAAGGCTGTAAAACTCTCTCTGTCTCTCTGTCTCTCACTTTCACTCACTCACACACACACACACATACAGAGGGACGGGGAAGGGGGACTGAGACCCTACGTCTAAGAGAGCTTATGTGTGTGCATAAGAATGTTTGAAAAATCCACATTTAAACCAAAATATCTGACTTCCTGTTGGTCAGAGCTAATGACTGTAAATGAGAAAGTTGTCCAGTTTAATGAGAACAATAAGTGTACCGAGTTTGGTGACTGTAGGTTAAACTAAACCCCCCACTTTTGTCAAAAGGTGGCGCTGCAGAGCCCCTGCTCCCTGCCCGTTTCTAAGGCTTTGTCCATATCTACTGTATGACAATAATGATATGTGTGTCGAGTTTCATCCAATTTGAAGCATGTTAACGGCTTCAAAAATGCCCAAGAATATTATAAAAGTTTGATGTGTTGCCAAGGCAACTATGTTTGAGATATCACAATTCTTTTCAAAGGTCTACATCTGCCATGTTTTGACATTATTGTGGTGAAGTTTGAAGCAAATCGGATAAAAATAAGATGGTGATCTCAAAGCATTTTGAAAGTGACACGCTTCCTGCTGCCAGTTGGTGGCAGTATAACTTTGACTCACAATAGTCACATCCATGTGATCAGACTATTACAACCAACACACTCGTGAAGTTTCATAAAGATCAATCAATGCATGCAGAAGTTATAACACGTTTCCTGTTTCCCTTTTCTCACCATAAATTTGTTGCCTCGCCACAGAAAAACCGTTCGAGATATCAAAAATCCGCTGGCAATTTTTCATCATCAATGTCTTGACTTCATGCTGACAGAGTTTGGTGGTGATCAGATTAATTGCCTAAGAGGAGTACACTTATTGATCTCATTAAACTGGACAACTTTCTCATTTACAGTCATTAGCTCTGACCAACAGGAAGTCAGATATTTTGGTTTAAATGTGGATTTTTCAAACAGTCTTACGCACAAACATAAGCTCTCTTAGACGTAGGGTCTCAGTCCCCCTCCCCCCCTCCCTCTGTGTGTGTGTGTGTGTGTGTGTGTGTGTGTGTGTGTGCTTTTGTTTATATTACATTGTGGGGACCAAATGTCCCCATGATGTAATATAAACCTGAGTTCACCTACATCGTGGGGACCAGCCAGCGGTCCCCACAATGTAAATGGGTTTATAAATCATATAGAATGAGTTTTTGTGAAAAAGTAAAAGTTTGCACAGTTTCCTGTGAGGGTTAGGTTTAGGGGTAGGGGCAGGGTAGGGGGATAGAATGTACAGTTTGTTCAGTGTAAAATGCATTGAAGTCTATGGAAAGTCCCCACAATTCACAAAAACAAACAAATGTGTGTGTGTGTGTGTGTGTGTGTGTGTGTGTGTGTGTGTGTGTGTGTGTGTGTGTGTGTGTGTGTGTGTGTGTGTGTGTGTGTGTGTTTGAGTGAAAGTGCGAGAGAGTTTTACAGCCTCACTGTGTTTAAGAGTTTATTCTCAACCCTTACTCAAACACATCTGAAGCAGCTAATCAGGCCAGTTCATTTGTAGGCCACTGACAACATATTATTACATTATTAGTTTGATAACTAGGGTTAATTCAAATATAAAAACACACTGCAAAAGCATGCTTTTGGTGCATAAGATTGGGGCACAAACAACAGCCCTGGGAGGTCAAAAACATAAACTGTTAATTTTTCTTTCATGTTTTATTTTCAGACATCATGAGAATTACATAACGCTTGGTATTGTAATATAACATGTTGTAACAAAAATATCTATGGCAAGAGCTCTTTTCAGCAGCTGCTTTCTATCCTCCAGAATATTTTATTTTGTCTCTTTGCATACTGCTGTAATAGTATGAAAAAGGACAGCATATACTGCACAATTGTGGTCTGTTCTCTCTATATAATTTACAATACATCCCATTAATAATTCACTGGAATGCACAAAGAATCTCCTCAAAGCCACACGTCTCTTTCCAGGTTTGTTTTACTGGTAAATACAATTTATTAAAATGGAAATCACTTTGAAATAGTATCACACAATGCTGAAGTTCATGAAAATTTTTATTAAGGCAACGTATTACATAATGCATATATATCACTATAGCATAAGTTCAACTCATCCGTTATTGCTGTGGAAAGAATCACACCATTTCATGGCCTGTTGAAATTACCTTGTTGATGCTTTCACACTTTTAAATGTCCATTTATTGTTCGTTGGTTGAAGGGTGAGTAGAATAATGTCATCTCATTGTACCCAGTTTAAAAATAAAACGCATTACTGCGTTCATAGTGTCTATCACTGACTGTTTACAGCTTAACGTAAATTACTCCCATAATTCGTGCAAAGCGTCATGGGGCGTTGGAATAAGGTGGATACAACATCAGCAATCACAGACATTCGCATTAAGGCTAAATTAGATTTCTCAGAGCACGGTGAAGTTTGCACTAATAACAGTATGTAATTTACTCTAGAATTTTTTTGGGTTTGTCTGAGAGAAAACAGACATGGCAGAGTAGGATGATATTTTGCACTCATTGTTTGATTTAAATTAAATTAGTATTGAATGTTTAGTAATTGAACCTGAATTAATTCAAAATGAAGGTACTATATTTCAGATCAGTAAAAAGATAAAAAAAAAAAAAATTTCTAAGTATAAATGACAAAATAGCTGTGTTAGGCACTGAATAAAGCGGATTGATTCTATGTTTTCATTGCATGAGTTTTAATGTACTGTAAAACTTGGAAAATAAAATTGCATTGTTTAGGGTACAATGCAATATTTTGTGTGTAGTTATTTATTTGTAAATATTATGATATAATCAATTTTAAAATAATAGTTTGGTATAACACAACATTTACTTATAGTGCACAGCCTTAATATGGTTTGAAAGAAATATGTGTATGAATTTAATAAGGTATTGGCAGTAGGAGTAAACAAAAATTAAGAATAATGTATTGTTCATCTTAAAGGAGTGTAAAATTGTAGTGTAAAAGCAGTCTTCTGGCAGTTGAAATTGTTCAAAGTTAATAATATGCTGTTTGGACCAAAAACACTAAAAACATGACTGAAGTAAAAGCTGCTGCAGTAAATGTATTGTGAAATTGACATAGTCCGTTTATGTTTAACCGTTTTGAATGCCTATTGCCCACCGTGCACAGTTGCCCTGAAGCCACCGGGGTGGCGGTGCCACCGGGCTTTGGCCCATCATCGCTGCTCGCAGCTATATTTAGGGCCAAAGCCCAAGGGGCTGAAGGCCCTATTGTTTTCTTTAGGATTATTATTATTATTATTATTAGGGCCAAAGCTCAACATGCTCTTGAAAATTGGCACACACATTGGAATCCGCAGCCATTAGGACGCTGCAGAGGCTGGTACCCGGGCGTGGCAGGGGGGCTCGACAGCGCCCCCTTGAACAAATTCTGAAAATTTGGTCCATATATTGAACACACTTGCATGTATTAGTATGAAACTCAGTACACATATAGACCTCATCGGGCCCAACAACTTTCGTACTCAAAGTTAAATGCCACACCAACAGGAAGCAGGAAGCAGGAAGCAGGAAGCCAACAGGGTTGTTTGAAAAACGCATGCTCTGGAATTTGATATACTCCTCCTAGGCGATTAATCCGATTGCCACCAAACTCAGTCAGCATGAAGTCAAGAAACTGATGATTAAAAATTGCCAGGGGATTTTTGATATCTCAAACGGTTTGGCCGTGGCGAGGCAACAAATTTATGGCGAGAAAAAGGAAACAGGAAATGTGTTATAACGTCTGCATACATATATTGATCTTTATGAAACTTCACGAGTGTGTTGGTTGTAGTAGTCCGATCACATGGATGTGACTATTGTGAGTCAAAGTTATAGCGCCACCAACTGGCAGCAGGAAGTGTTTCACTTTTTGAAATGCTTTGAGATCACCCTCTTATTTTTACCTGATTTGCTTCAAACTTCATCAGTGTAATGTCAATACACAGCAGATGTAGACCTATGACAGGATTTTTGATATTTGAAATATTGTTGCCATGGCAACAGGTCAAACTGTAATAATATTCTTGAGTGAGATATCAACCAGCAGACATGGGCAAAACCTAGAAACGGGCGGGGAGCAGGGCCTCTATAGCGCCACCTTTTGACAAAAGTGGGGGGTTTAGTTTAACCTACAGTCACCAAACTCGGTACACTTATTGTTCTCATTAAACCGGATAATTTTCTAATTTACAGTCATTAACTCCAACCAACAGGAAGTCTGCTATTTTGGTTTGAATGTGGATTTTTTGACTAAACAGGCTCTGAATTTTAAACTACTACTTCTAGGGAGTTTATTCCATTCAGAACAAACATTTTTTACATGTTGCTAAGACATTGAAGATGGATTAGAAAGATGGATAAGAAATTGAAAACGGATAATGGATATCTCGAATCGTCTTGCCATGGTAATAGATTGAAGTAAGGTAAAAATAGTAAACGGAATGACTCATATTCTCTATTAAAAAAAAACACTATACACAATTAATTTATATATAGAATAATATAGATGTTTGAAATAAACACATTTTATTCATTTTCTTCCAATTCAAAAAGCATGTGTAATTAAAAATGGGCAGATTAATCCATTTTTCAAACAAATATAATTAATGTCATACATAGAGTAACAACTAGAGGGCAGCATATACCTATTTTTAAAACAAACAGTCAAACATATATAATCATTTTGATATATATAGAACAAATAATTTGTTTTAATTATACTGTTTGTGCAGGTATATTTAAAAAAAAATATCAAAGACTACTTTGTCATAATTAAGACCTTTTTTTGTTTTGTTTGTTTGTTTAAAATGATCTTCTCAGTCTTTCTCAGTCTCTCTCCCTCTCTGTCCTCCCCCATATTGTCTCCCCCTGGGGGTGTCTGTGTGTGGGTCTATGTCTGTGTCACACTGTCTATATATATATATATTTCTCTCTCTGTGTATGCATATGTGTGCTTTACAGTCTTATTTTTATCTAAATATTGAGTTATTTATTTTTAACAATTACAATGAGAATTTTTTAATTATTTATTTACTGATATAATTCAAATTTATTAAAAAACCCTGTTTCAGTGAAATTTCACATGATTATGAAAGTGGCTGTTTAAAATAAACTTGCATAAGTGAGCAGAAAATTCAAGACATGAACCTTATTAATACCTGATATTGACATTAAAATTGTCTTTGCAGGTTCTGTGATTTGGCTCTATTTATTATTTATTATTTTTCCATTTTATTTTTTATCTTATACCACACATATTAAATTAAATGAATGCATGCTTTTGGTGCATAAGATTGGTTCACAAACAACAGCTCATGGAGGTCAAAAAAACACATGAATAGAAGTGTGAGGATTATACAACATCAGCAATCACAGACATTCACATTATGGCTGGATTAGTTATTTCAGAGCATTGTGGAGTTTGCACAAATAACAGTATATAATTTGGTCTAGAATTTTTATAGGGGTTGTCTGAAGCCGACTTCAGACTAGTGTTGCACGATATACCGGTACTAGAAAGGTATCGCGATACCCTGTTTTTAAAAACGGTACGGTTCTTCATTTTATTAGTACCGGTACTTTGAGTGCCAACTGTATTTCCTAATGTGCGACAGTGAGGGGCAGTGTGTGTGCAGTGCGCTGCTTCTGAGGCCCATTGAGTGCGTTTATTCCTGTCAACTGCGCAACGGCAGATGCACAAAGCAAAATATGGCATTATTTTGCTTACATTGCCGACAGTCAGGGCAAGCCCACGGACACCACAAAGCCCGTCTGCAAAATATGTTACAAAATAACGCAAGCGAAGGGAGCATCCAACTTGGCAAAGCATCTTGCCGACAAACATCCCAATTTGTACAGAGAATTTAAAGAGGGACAGGTTAGTGAATGTGATACCAGCGTTATGTTTATGCTCTCAAAAATTAAAAGAGTGTTATTTATATTACTCATGCAAGCAGACATCCGCACAGAGGTGTATTATTGAGTCCAAGTGATATCTGGTTGCTAAAATAAAATTAATTAAAAAAAAAAAAACATAAATATGTGAAGGGAATATACAGTTATATTAAACCAATTTATGCTTTAATAACATTGCTCTAATTATTTACAGTAGTCAAATTTACACAATATTCTCACTGTCAAAACACTTAAATATGCAAGGCTTGACGACAGCCACTCCCACTAGCCAGTTGGCGGGATGAATATAATTTAAGTTTACAGCCAAATGGTCGTCAAAGATCGTCGTAGCACAAAACTACAATCCAATCACACAATTCGTTATTTACGTGCATTTAGTGAAGGAGGGATAGGCGGAATTGCGCTGAATGACACACAACAGAAGCGCTCTCTCGCGTGCGCTCTCTCTCTCTCTCTCTCTCTCTCTCTCTCTGTCTGTCTGTCGCGCACGCGATCAGTTCTCCTCGCACCCGAATAGTCAAATACACGTGCACACAGATGTCTAAACGTCCATCGTGTGGAGTATCTCGCGTGAATACAGTCGGTTATGGCTTAAGTGGACGTAAACAAGTAATAACTGGATATGCGTCAGTTACGTCCATGCATTCAGCAGTCCAATTAAATACTGCGGTCAAGTGGGCCGCGCGTCGAAAATACATGGTCAAGCCAGCCGCACTTTTTTTAGGTCGCTCGTCTATTCCTGCACTTACGGTATGGGTGCTGGAAACGGTCTAAATGCATTTAAAGACGGCAGTTTCCTTTATACTCTTGCAGTTAACCGTAAAAAGGACAAGAACGTAAAGAGACATCAGATAAGTTATATATTGCTTTTTTCCCCATCTTATTATGTCTCTATATGTGCTATACATCATATGTTAATGTTAATATTAATGGTAATTATTATGAATCATTTATTAATTTGATTTTTTTTATTATTTTTTATTATTGATTTTAATGTTTTATAAATATCATACATTAATTATTATACAACATTAATGCTAATAGTTTTATACATAATTTATTAATTTTATTACATTTTTTGTTGTAATGTTTGATATTCGTTTATTGTTCTACATTATTAATGTTAACATTAATCTTAATAGTAATGTTAATTAATATTGATCATTAATTTTACTATTAAATTTTTAGTGTTTTTATATATACAATAATTATTTAAACATTATTTATTAATTTTAATGTTAATTATCATACATGCTTAATGTAAATTGTTTTATTTTTATATATAAAACATATATACATCAAAAATAAAAATTTTAAGAAGTACCTTCATAGGCTAGCTCATTCTGTCAACTGATATTTATTCAGGGTCACCCTGGCTATTACTGTACCAATTTTGATATCATTTTACTGTACAGTTTGCGAGAAAATTAAAGTCAAACTCACCCACAATATCCATTTTCAAACACTCATAAAAACTTTTTCTTTACATATTTGCTCATTCTGTCAACTGATATTTATTAAGTGCTCTGGCTATTACTGTACTCATATTTGTATCATTTTACTGTACAGTATGGGAGAAAATTAAAGTCAAACTCACCTATAATATCAAAGTGCATTTCAGCACTTGCACTGTGGCCCATATTCAAACCCTTTCTTTATAGGTTAGCTCATTCTGTCAACTGATATCTATTCAGGGTCACACTGGCTATTACTGTACTTATTTTCATACCATTTTACTGTACAGTTTGGGAGAAAATTAATGTTAAACTCACCCACAATATCAAGGTACATTAAGTTTGCACCATGGCCCATTTTCAAACACTCATAAAAATCTTTTCTTTATAGGTTAGCTCATTCTGTCAACTGATATTTATTCCGGGTCACCCTGGCTATTACTGTACTCATTTTCATACCATTTTACTGTACAGTTTGGGAGAAAATTAAAGTCAAACTCACCTCCACTATCAAAGTGCATTTTAGCACTTGCACTGTGGCCCATTTTCAAACACTCATAAAAATCTTTTCTTTATAGTTTAGCTCATTCTGTCAACTGATATTTATTCAGGGTCACCCTGGCTATTACTGTACTCATTGTCATATCGTTTTACTGTACAATTTGGGAGAAAATTAAAGTCAAACTCATCCACAATATCAAAGTGCATTTCAGCACTTGCACTGTGGCCCATATTCAAACACTCATAAAAATCTTTTCTTTATAGGTTAGCTCATTCTGTCAACTGATATTTATTCAGGGTCACCCTGGCTATTACTGTACTCATTGTCATATCATTTTACTGTACAGTTTGGGAGAAAATTAAAGTCAAACTCACCTATAATATCAAAGTGCATTCAAGCACTTGCACTGTAGCCCATATTCAAACCCTCATAAAAATCTTGTCTTTATAGGTTAGCTCATTCTGTCAACTGATATCTATTCAGGGTCACACTGGCTATTACTGTACTTATTTTCATACCATTTTACTGTACAGTTTGGGAGAAAATTAATGTTAAACTCACCCACAATATCAAGGTACATTAAGTTTGCACCATGGCCCATTTTCAAACACTCATAAAAATCTTTTCTTTATAGGTTAGCTCATTCTGTCAACTGATATTTATTCCGGGTCACCCTGGCTATGCACTAGAAGTGCATTCAAGCCCTTGCACCGTGGCCCATTTTCCAACACTCATGAAAATCTTTCCTTTAAAGGTTTGCTCATTCTGTCAACTGATATTTATTAAGGGTTACTCTAGCTATTACTGTACTCATATTCGTATAATTTTACTGTACAGTTTGGGAGAAAATTAAAGTCAAACTCACCTATAATATCAAAGTGCATCCAAGCACTTGCACTGTAGCCTATATTCAAACACTCATAAAAATATTTTCTTTATAGGTTAGCTAATTCCTTCAATTGATTGTTATTCAGGGTCACCCTAGATATTACTGTACTCATTGTTGTATCATTTTACTGTACAGTATGGGAGAAACTTAAAGGCAAACTCACCTCCAATATCAAAGTGCATTCTAGCACATATGGCCCAAATTCGAACACTAATAGGTTTGCTCATTCTGGCATATCATTTTACTGTAGAGTTTGGGAGAAAATTAAAGGCAAACTCACCTTCAAACATCAAAAGTCATTCTAGCACTTACATCATGTCTTATTTTCAAACACTCATAAAAATCTTTTCTTGATAGGTTTGCTCATTCTGTCAACTGATAATTATTCAGGGTCAACCTGACTATTACTGTACTTATTGTCATATATTTTTACTGTACAGTTTGGGAGAAAACTAAAGGTGAATTTACCCTAAATATCAAAGTGCCAACGTATCCCATCAGATGGTTGATGTGCCAATTCATCAAGGGAGTCGCCCATGAGCTGAAGGCTATTCTGCAGTCACACAGGGCCCCAAACCCATCTTGGAGATGTCTGTCATGACCACTTTCCTTCTGGAAACAGAGCCCAGCATTATCCTGTTCTAATAAAAATGGGACGATTTCAAGGGGACCAAGAACACAGTGGTGGCGAACTCTAAGAAGGTGCAGGCCTGTGTGCCACTCACGAGGTGGAACACGTCTTTCAACCAGTGCTGTAGTGGTTGCAAATAGCCTTGCCGCTTCTGAAATCTATTGAGGGGAAGAATAGACCCCAACTTGAAAAAGGCTGCCATGCTCCCGATTTTCTGTTCTGTTGCAAAAAAGTGAGGGCCGCGTCTACACACTTCATAAAGTTATGCGGAGCTCTAGAGAGTATGAATGGAAGGAATTTAGGAATTCGTATACCACTCCCTCAAAGGCAAATCTCAAGAATGGCCTTTTGTGGGGGGCTTTCTAGATATGAAAGTCAGAGTCTTTCAGATTGACCAATATAAATTAATCTCATGAGGATCCGGTTCAGACGTCACAGATCAAGAATGGGCCTGAGACCGCCATCATTCTTTGGAACAAGGAAGTAGCAGCTGTAAAAGCCTGACTCTCTGCATTCTGAGGGAACTATCTCCACATCACCTTTTTCTAGCAGAGACTGCACTTTGGCTTGGAGGACATGAGACCTGTTGCTTGAGACTGAGGAGTAAATCATGCCCAAGAAGCGTGGTGGTCTGCGAGCGAAATGGAGCTAGTAGACTCGTTCTGTTATTTCTGATATCCAGCTCGACAGCATGGGGATGGCCTGCCATGCCCGGAGTTGAGTGGCGAATTATTAAAGTGCTACTGGCTGTGTTTCGCACTGAAGCAAGTAAGAGGCACCTGTCACAGCATTGAGAGGAGGGGAATGCTATTTTCATGAGAATGCCAAAATTTTGCTTGATGTGTTACAGGCTGCATCTCATGCTGGAGTGGGAGAGCGGCACCTGTTATAGCATTGAGAGGAGGAGGAATGTTCTTTTCAATGACATTTGTCTTTTTGATGAACACAATCAGAGTTATATTAAAGGGTTAGTTCACCCAAAAATCACATTTGTTTCATGTCAAATTATGATATTTATGCAAAATCCAAGAGGTTTTTTCATCCTCCATTGAAAGCAACAAAGTTGCAACAGTCAAGGTCCAGAGTAGTAGTAATCTATTACTATTAAGTAGTAATAGCATCAATAAAATTGTCAACATGACTACAGTGTCACATGTCTGCTGTGTTGTGTTTCTTAGTTTGAACAGTCTGTTAATTATGTAATTAGTTTCCTCCAGTGTTCATTTACTCCCTTATTAGTTCCTTTGTTTGACTTCACCACCAGTCCCACTCCAGTGCCAGAGGCCAGCCAACCACCACCAACGATGAACGATGTGACGGAGATGCTGTTTGAGCCCACCGCAGACAGTGGAGACCGGCCACCATGAGAGACAAGCCCATACCAATGATAAGGACAGAGTGTTTTGTAGCTCAGACCACCTACAGAGTCTTACCAGGTGTGCAAGCTGGCAACACCATTCATCACTGAGTTAGTGATTGTGGAGTTTGAGGGCTGGGAAAAAAACTCTGCCCACAACACCACTGCTGTGGAAATGTGTATGTAAAACTCTGGCAAATATTTTGATGAACTGAAGGATTTGTTGAAGTGATCTTGATAGACTTTTTTGGAGAGGTGATTCTACCCTGTATTTCCAATGGGGCGCTATTCTGCCTCCCACCTGCGACTCCACCCTGGGGCCTCTTCCTGTCTGGTCTCTGGTGTACCATCTGTATCTCCAGCACCTGTATCTGTAGTGTCCCTTGTATTTCCTGAATTCCCACCCAGCCTCCCTCTCACACCTCTTCATTCAGCCAGTTCCTCAGCCCCACCATCACCTTCTACATCCTCCACATGCCAGCAAGAGATGCCAAGTGTTTTCAGGCCAACAGCTCCTTCTCGCACAGAAGATCCCGTTTCCACCTCCAGCCTCTGTGCCCACTGCTCCACTTCAGCCCTTCGACACTTCAGATCTACCATCTGAAGATTTTTATGAGTGTTTGAAATTGGGACATTATATGTGCTAGAATGAACTTTGATGTTTGGGGGTGTGTTTAACTTTAAATTTTTCCCAAACTGTACAGCAAATTGATAAAACAATGAGTACAGTAATAGTCAGGTTAACCCTTGTAGTGAACAGCACATTCTAGGGCCCAGTTTATGGCCGGGCCCCTCTCTATCTGTAACAGTGGACAAAGGTTTGCTACATTTTTATTGGATCTTGGTGGCCTAACACATACAAACTGTCCAACGCCATCAGATAAAGATGTAAGGACAACATCCAGACCTCTCTTAGAGGGCAAGAAGAAGACCTCTTGTACCAAGCCTGGGAAGGACAGGACTTCTCATTGGTCCATAGGCTTCACCCATCTAGAGACTACTTCCTAAGGTTGGCCACAGGCCTGCCATAAAAATTCCTCGGGACCTTAGCAGTAATGGGTGAAACAAAGAGAGATCACAAAGATCCATCCAAATCCATTCAAAACTATGTTTGAAAACCTTAGAACTGATGCAAACTACACATCCATTTCACCGAAATAAGTATTCTCAGTGACAGCTATTTGTAGTGCAACCTCTGATACAAATCCAGCTGTTAATGTACAATTGAATGTTTTTCTATCTGTTTAGAATATTGCCAAATGTATTCTGGTGGTGGTTTGGAAAGTGAGAAATGCATTGGTAAACTTTAAAGACACTGTAAAGACTTCCAACTTTGTGCTTTATGCAAATGAGTTCCACAGGAGAAAGAAGGGTGGGCCACATTCTGTGTTTCCCCTACAAACAGCCAATCACAGCACTCGAATGAAGAAGCGCCAAAATGCAATCTCCTCCTCATCAGAAAGGGATAAAGGGTACCCTCTCAACAGACACTCCCATCGGGTGAGACACAACAGATATGCCGTTCTGAGTCTGTCCTGCACGGAGACAGACATTAACAGACACAACACCGTTCTGAGCCTCTGGTCCATCCAGAAGAGACAACAACAGATCCTGTGATCTGAGTCTACAGCTTGTGAGGCAGCAACAGAGACGACCACATTCTAAGCCTCCAGCTTGTGAGGAAAGAAACATTGACAAACACTACGTTCAGAGTTTCCGTCCATCGAGTAACGACATCTGCAACAAGGTTAAGCTCAGGAGAGCAAACCTTCACTACAAGGTACCTTCGTCTGTGTGTTCCATATTGTTAAGGACCTTCTGCACCTACACCAGGGCCTCATCTGCATGTTCCAGATTTTAGGACCCTTTGGTGCTTCAGGAGATCAGCATCCCACAGAGCTTCGTGTTCAAGACTGTTGAAAGAGATTCTGGCTCCTCTCCCCACTGCATCGTCCCCCAGCACAACCAGTGGAGGACGTCAACGTCGTCGGACTCAACCAAGTGGCACGTAAATATCACTTAACCAAACCTCTTTCCAGACACCTTGGCATTGTTGTATATTATCAGTATATAATTTCCTAATTTCCATTAGATGTAATATAGCTGATGTTAGTTAATAACAAATAATCTTTTGTTTATTTGTTTGGTGCATAATAAGGTTCTCCACCTTATTATTTTCAGAGAAACACTTTATCTTTCCATAAGATAACGTAACTCTTCCATAGCCACACCCAACTTAATCACTTGTATTCTATGTATCTTATGCACTTTATTCCTTTATCATTCATAGTATTCATTTAGTTGTTGTGTTAGTTATTCTTGTTTATCTTTTTGTTAATAAAATTTATTTTATTACACTTGTGTCTTCCTTGTGCTGATAATACAGAAAAGGTTCTACAAGTTAGCAATATCACCAATCTTTCAGATAAACCAGCTGACCACTTTACATTAATTCTAAATGAATGAAAGCCCCTGCTGGGAGTGTTCTCATACTGCCACGGTAAAACACTTTGACTGGTGCCCTGAACTACGTAAAAAGGGGAAGTGGTCATCTGATGTACTCATAATCACCCCTTAAGTGACGTGTGGTCCTAAAATCACAACGTCAGCGGTGATGTGAATACCAATCCCTACTTTACTTTGTGTCCTTTGATGGACAAAGTAAAAATCACTAAACCCTGAATAAAAATCAATTGAAGGAATGAGCTAACCTATAAATAAAATATTTTTATGAGTGTTTGAAAATGGACCACGGTGCAAGTGCTAAAATGCACTTTGATAGTGGAGGTGAGTTTAACTTTAATTTTCTCCCAAACTGTACAGTAAAATGATATGAAAATGAGTACAGTAATAGCCAGTATGACTCTGAATAAATATCAGTTGACAGAATGAGCTAACCTATAAAGAAAAGATTTTTATTAGTGTTTGAAAATGGACCAAGGTGCAAGTGCTAAAATGCATTTTGATATTGTGGGTGAGTTTGACTTTAATTTTCTCCCAAACTGTACAGTAAAATGGTATGAAAATAAGTACATTAATAGTCAGCGTGACCCTGAATAAATATCAGTTGACAGAATGAGCTAACCTATGAAGAAAAGATTTTTATGAGTGTTTGAATATGGGCCACAGTGCAAGTGCTAAAACGCACTTTGATATTGTGGGTGAGTTTGACTTTAATTTCCTCCCAAACTGTACAGTAAAATGGTATGAAAATAAGTACAGTAATAGCCAGTGTGACCCTGAATAAACATCAGTTGACAGAATGAGCTAACCTATAAAGAAAAGATTTTTATGAGTGTTTGAATATGGGCCACAGTGCAAGTGCTGAAATGCACTTTGATATTGTGGATGAGTTTGACTTTAATTTCCTCCCAAACTGTACAGTAAAATGGTATGAAAATAAGTACAGTAATAGCCAGTGTGACCCTGAATAAACATCAGTTGACAGAATGAGCTAACCTATAAAGAAAAGATTTTTATGAGTGTTTGAATATGGGCCACAGTGCAAGTGCTGAAATGCACTTTGATATTGTGGATGAGTTTGACTTTAATTTTCTCCCAAACTGTACAGTAAAACGATATGACAATGAGTACAGTAATAGCCAGGGTGACCCTGAATAAATATCAGTTGACAGAATGAGCTAACCTATAAAAGAAAAGATCTTTATGAGTGTTTGAAAATGGGCCACAGTGCAAGTGCTGAAATGCACTTTGATATTGTGGAGGAGTTTGACTATAATTTTCTCCCAAACTGTACAGTAAAACGATATGAAAATAAGTACAGTTATAGCCAGTGTGACCTTGAATAAATATCAGTTGACAGAATGAGCTAACCTATAAAGAAAAGATTTTTATGAGTGTTTGAATATGGGCCACAGTGCAAGTGCTAAAACGCACTTTGATATTGTGGGTGTTTGACTTTAATTTTCTCCCAAACTGTACAGTAAAATGGTATGAAAATAAGTACAGTAATAGCCAGTGTGACCCTGAATAAATATCAGTTGACAGAATGAGCTAACCTATACAGAAAAGATTTTTATGAGTGTTTGAATATGGGCCACAGTGCAAGTGCTAAAACGCACTTTGATATTGTGGGTGAGTTTGACTTTAATTTTCTCCCAAACTGTACAGTAAAATGGTATGCAAATAAGTACAGTAATAGCCAGGGTTACCTTGAATAAATATCAGTTGACAGAATGAGCTAACCTATAAAGGAAAGATTTTTATGGGGGTTTGAATATGGGCCACAGTGCAAGTGCTGAAATGCACTTTGATATTGTGGATGAGTTTGACTTTAATTTTCTCCCAAACTGTACAGTAAAACGATATGAAAATGAGTACAGTAATAGCCAGTGTGACCCTGAATAACTATCCGTTGACAGAATGAGATAACCTATAAAGAAAAGATTTTTATGAGGGTTTGAATATGGGCTACAGTGCAAGTGCTTGAATGCACTTTGATATTATAGGTGAGTTTGACTTTAATTTTCTCCCAAACTGTACAGTAAAATTGTATGAAAATAAGTACAGTAATAGCCAGTGTGACTCTGAATAAATATCAGTTGACAGAATGAGCTAACCTATAAAGAAAAGATTTTTATGAGTGTTTGAATATGGGCCAGTTGAATGATGAATCAGTTAGGTATTCAGTGAGATATGATTAATTAAATGCGCTGACAGCTCATTGCACCTGTCAAACAAGTTACACTGAGTGGAGCTGGCGACCGGTCCAAGATGGCGGCTCCACGGCTCGTCCGTGCCAATAGGCAGTAGCGTTCGATAGGGCATCTACCTATATGATGTCTATGGTCATATGTACACTTCAGGCAGCTCCATAACCCACAATCCAACACGATTGTGACGTCACCGCATATCGCGTTTATTTTACCCCACCACAAACAACTCTATGATATATTAATTATTTTTTAAACATTTAAAACACACATATATACATATAGAATGCTGTATTAAACAATTTTGTAAGGGGAAAAAATAAATAATAAATCAGCTCCATTGCGGATTCCAAGTGATCAAGGGCTTAGGACGTTCCAGTTCAGCCCATACAAAGTGCAACGTAAGCAATGATGTACATCCGAGTCAACGAGACCGAGTGAAGTTAGCGAGGGAAGGGCATTTAAAAACCGAACTGGAACGCAGCCTTGGTGTGGATCCCCCGTCCCCGTCCACCCCCCCGCCCTGTACGTTCCATTTGAGAGAGACCCAGAGGTGAAATGTCGCCCGCGCCTCTCGCCCCACCCCCTTTTACACTTCTCTCACAACACACAGCTTCTGTGCATGGTACATTTTCAGCAAGCAGGGGCGCCGGCAGCTGCAGGGAGCGGCAATTTGCCAATTCAACACACAGTGAAATTATATAAATGATTAAAAACCGCCTCGCGACGCAGAGGATTTTTTTTTTTTTTTTTTTTTTATCTGCTCGTGCTGCCGCCCCCAATGTGTCACGAATAAATGACGCCCCGGGCAGCTGCCCGGTTCGCCCGTGCCTAAAACCGCTACTGTTAGGGTTAATTCAAATATAAAAACACACTGCAAAAGCATGCTTTTGGTGCATAAGATTGGGGCACAAACAACAGCTCAGGGAGGTCAAAAACATGAAGTGTGAGGATTATTGACTAGCCTTATTCCTGACTAGCCTACTGCGTTTCAAATTACGGGTTCCACTTCCGGTTTGGGGAAATTCCATTCAAAAAAACTGAAACTTGTCGTTTCAAATCATATGGTTGCCCTACAATTAAAGCTTATCTGTCAGCTTGACTGAATCAGCTGTCAATTTCTTTCATGTTTTATTTTCAGACATCATGAGAATGACATAACGCTTGGTATTGTAATATGTTACAACAAAAATATCTATGGCAAGAGCTCTTTTCAGCAGCTGCTTTCTATCCTCCAGAATATTTTATTTTGTCTCTTCGCATACTGCTGTAATAGTATGAAAAAGGACAGCATATACTGTACATTTGTGGTCTGTTCTCTCTATATAATTTACAATACATCCCATTAATAATTCACTGGAATGCACAAAGAATATCCTCAAAGCCTCACGTCTCTTTCCAGGTTTGTTTCACAGGTAAATACAATTTATTAAAATGGAAATCACTTTGAAATATTATCACACAATGCTGAAGTTCATGACCTTTTTTATTAAGGCAATGTATTACATAATGCATATATCACTATAGCATATGTTCAACCCATCCGTTATTGCTGTGGAAAAAATCACACCTTTACATGGCTTGTTGAAATTACGTTGTTGATGCTTTCACACTTTTAAATGTCCATTTATTGTTCATTGGTTGAAGGGTGAGTAGAATAATGTCATCTTATTGTACCCAGTTTAAAAAGATCATAGTGTTTATCACTGACTGTTTACAGTTTAACGGAAATTACTCCCATAATTCGTGCAAAGCGTCATGGGGCGTTGGAATAAGGTGGATACAACATCAGCAATCACATACATTCGCATTAAGGCTAAATTAGATTTATCAGAGCACGGTGGAGTTTGCACAAATAACAGTATGTCATTTGCTCTAGAATTTTATTAGGGTTTGTCTGAGAAAAAACACAGACAGTTTATTCTAAAACTTGATCTATAGTGGACAATTGTAGTGTAATAGCAGTCTTCTGGTAGTTGAAATGGTTAAAAGTTAATAATATGCTGTTTGGACCAAAAACACTAAAAACATGGCTGAAGTTTGAAGTAAAAGCTGCTGCAGTAAATGTGGTGTGAAATTGACATAGTACTTTTATGTTTAACCATTTTAAATGCCCATTGCCCGCTGTGCACAGTTGACCTGAAGCCACCAGGGTGGCGGTGCCACCGGGCTTTGGCCCGTCATCGCTGCTCGGTAGCTATATTTTTTCTTGTTTTCGCTGCAAATCAGCACACAGGCCCTTCGTATTGCAAGCTTCAGGCAGTGTGAAACCTTCTGTCGCCGATCCATCATGCATTTTGAACACAACAGCGACTGAATCGAAAGTGAAAGTAATGCAGTGTGATAAGGACAGTGACCAGACTACTTTGAAAATCATGCAGTCTGATGTCAGCTTCAGACAACCCCTATAAAAATTCTATACCAAATTATATACTGTTATTTGTGCAAACTCCACAATGCTCTGAAATAACTAATCCAGCCATAATGTGAATGTCTGTGAATGCTGATGATGTATAATCCTCACTCTTCTATTCATGTGTTTTTTGACCTCCATGAGCTGTTGTTTGTGCACCAATCTTATGCACCAAAAGCATGCATTCATTTAATTTTAATATGTGTGGTATAAGATAAAAAATAAAATGGAAAAATAATAAATAATAAATAGAGCCAAATCACAGAACCTGCAAAGACAATTTTAATGTCAGTCTCAGGTATTTATAAGGTTCATATCTTGATTTTTTCTGCTCACTTATGCAAGTTTATTTTAAACAGCCACTTTCATAATCATGTGAAATTTTACTGAAACAGGGTTTTTTTTTTTTATAAATTTCAATTATATCAGTAAATAAATAATTCAAAAATTCTCATTGTAATTGTTAAAAATAAATAACTCAATATTTAGAAAAAAATAAGACTGTAAAGCACACATATGCATACACAGAGAGAGAAAAAGATATATATAGACAGTGTGACACAGACATAGACCCACACACAGACAACCCACACACACACACACACCCGAATGAGCCTGAGGTAATATGGGGGAGGACAGAGAGAGAGAGAGAGAGAGAGAGAGAGGGAGAGAGACTGAGACAGACTGAGAAGATCATTTTAAACAAATAAACAAAAAAAAAAATCTTAATTATGACAAAGTAGTCTTTGATAATTTTTTAAATATACCTGCACAAACAGTATAATTAAAACAAATTATTTGTTCTATATATATCAAAATGATTATATATGTTTGACTTATGCAACCCTGTTTTAAAAATAGGTATATGCTGCCCTCTAGTTGTTACTCTATGTATGACATTAATTATATTTGATTGAAAAATTGATTAATCTGCCCATTTTTAATTACACATGCTTTTTGAATTGGAAGAAAATGAATAAAATGTGTTTATTTCAAACATCTATATTATTCTATATATAAATTAATTGTGTATAGTATTTTTCTTAATAGAGAATATGAGTCATTCCGTTTACCTTTTTTTACATTACTTCAATCTATTACCATGGCAAGACAGTTCAAGATATCCATTATCCGTTTTCAATTTAACATCTTCAATGTCTTAGCAACATGTAAAAAAATGTTTGGTCTGAATGGAATAAACTCCCTAGAAGTAGTAGTTTAAAATTCAGAGCCTGTTTAGTCAAAAAATCCACATTCAAACCAAAATAGCTGACTTCCTGTTGGTCGGAGCTAATGACTGTAAATTAGAAAATTATTCGGCTTAATGAGAACAATAAGTGTACCGAGTTTGGTGACTGTAGGTTAAACTAACCCCCCCACTTTTGTCAAAAGGTGGCGCTATAGAGGCCCTGCTCCCCGCCCGTTTCTACGGTTTTGCCCATGTCTGTTGGTTGATATCTCTGATGTGTGCATTGAGTTTCATGCAATTTGAAGCATGTTAAGAGTCTCAAAAGCTTCCAAAACTAATATTAAAGTTTGATGCGTTGCCCGGGCAACAGTGTTTGTGATCACTATTCTTTTCAAAGGTCTACATTCACCATGTCTTGACATTATTCTGGTGAAGTTTGAAGCAAATCGGGTGAAAATAAGAGGGTGATCTCAAAGCATTTTGAAAGTGACACACTTCCTCCTGCCAGTTGGTGGCGCTATAACTTTGATTCACAATAGTCACATCCATGTGATCAGACTCCTATAACGAACACACAGCTGAAGTTTTATAAACTTCAATTAATGTATGTAGACGTTATAACACATTTTGTGTTTCCCTTTTCTCGCCATAAATTAGTTGCTTCGCCACGGCCAAACCGTTCGAGATATCAAAAATCTGCTGGCAATTTTTCATTTTGAATGTCTTGACTTCATGCTGACCAAGTTTGGTGGTGATCTGAATAATCTCCTAGGAGGAGTATATCAAATTCCAGAGCATGCGTTTTTCAAACAACCCGTAATAACTGACTTCCTGTTTAGGTGGCGTTTAACTTAGAGAACGAAAGTTGTTCGGCCCGATGAGGTCTATATGTGTACCGAGTTTTATACTTGTATGTGCAAGCGTGTTTGATATATAGACCATGTTTTCGGACCCCATTCAAGGGGGCGCTGTCGAGCTCCCCTGCCACGCCCGGGTACCAGCTTCTGCCCAGCCCTGTTTGCCGCGGATTCCAATGTGTGTGCAAATTTTCAAGATTTTTCGAGCATGGTAAGGGCCCCAAAAATGCCCGAATAGTCGAAAAAAAAAAAATAAATAAATATAGCTGCGAGCAGCGATGGCGGTCCCAAGCCCGGGGTCACCGCCACCCCGGTGGCTTTAGGGCAACTGTGCACAGTGGGCAATAGGCATTTAAAACGGTTAAACATCAAAGGACTATGTCAAATTCACTCCACATTTACTGCACTACAATGTGCCGCTATAGAGCCCCTCCTCCCTGCCCATTTTCAAAGGATTACATGTGCCAAGTTTTAACATTATTCTGATGAATTTTGAAGCAAATCAGGTAAAAATAAGAGGGTGATCTCAATGTATGCTGAAAGTGACACATTTTCTGCTTCCTGTTGGTGGTGCTATGACTTGGAATCACAATATTCACATCCATGTGATCAGCCTTGTACAACGAAGACTAAGCCAAAGTTTCATCAAAATCAATTAATGTTTGCAGAAGTTAGAACACTTTGTTTCCCTTTTCTTGCCATAAATTTGTTGCCTCGCCACGGCCAAACCGTTTGATATATCCAAAATCTGTTTGCAATTAAACAACTTCAATGTGTTAGCAACAAGTTAAAAAAAGCTTGGTGTAAATTGGATAAACCCTGTAGGAGTAGTAGTATAAAATTCATAGCCTGTTTTTTCAAAAAATTAACATTCAAACAAAAATAGCCGACTTCCTGTTGGTTCCTTGGGCCCTAAAAATAATAACCCTTAGAAGAACAAGAGGGTCCTGTGCGCTAATTCGCTTGGGCCCTAATAATCCTTTGAAGAACAAGAGGGCCCTTCGCCATTTCATTGGCTTGGGCCCTAAAAAATAATAATCCTTAGGGGATAAAGAGGGCCCTGCGTGCTAATTCACTTGGGCCCTAATAATAATCCTAAAGAAAACAAAAGGGCCTTCAGCCCTTAGGGCTTTGGCCCTAATAGCTGTGAGCAGCAATGGCGGGTCCAAGCCCGGTGGCACCGCCACACCAGTGGCTTCAGGGCAACTGTGCACAGTGGGCAATAGGCATTTAAAACATTTAAACAAAGTACTATGTCAGTTTCACTCCACATTTACTGCACAACAAGGTGGCGCTATAGAGCCCCTCCTCCCAGCCCGTTTTCTACATGTGCCATATTTTAACATTATTCTGAAGTTTGAAGCAAATCGGGTAAAAATAAGAGGGTGATCTCAAAGCATACTGAAAGTGACACTTTCTGCTGCCAGTTGGTGGCGCTATAACTTTGACTCACAATAGTCACATCCATGTGATCAGCCTTGTACAACAAACACACAGCCGAAGGGTCATCAAAATCAATTAATGTATGCAGAAGTTATAACACTTTGTTTCTCTTTTCTTGCCATAAATTTGTTTCCTTGCCTCGGCCAAACCGTTTGAGATATCCAACATCCGTTTGCAATTAAACAACTTCAATATATTAGCAACAAGTTAAAAAAGTTTGGTGTAAATTGTATAAACCCTGTAGTAGTATAAAATTCATAGCCTGATTTTTTTTTTTTTTTTTTTTTTTTAAATTAACATTCAAACCAAAATAGCTGACTTCCTGTTGATCGGAGCTTATGAATGTAAATTAGAAAATTGTCTGGCTTGACGAGAACAATATGTGTACCAAGTTTGGTTACTCTAGGAAAAACTAACCCCTTCACTTTTTTCAAAAGGTTGTGCTACTGAGCCCCTCCACCACGCCCATTAATATGGCTTTGTCCATGTCTACTGGTTGACAATATTCCATAAGGAAATTGCTCCGCGCAGCTCTCTCTGTCTCGGTCTCATCTGCTCATGCTGGGAGTGGCAGCGCTGGCAACACAACGTGCCTTTAATGCACAAATCTTTGAACATGCCACACATCATGAACACAGTATTACAGTTATACACAGGGCTGGGAAGTAATTAAATACATGTAACGATGTTACGTATTTAAAATACAAAATTTGAGTAACTATTTCGTTAGTTACATTTTAAATAGATGGTAATCAAATTACAGTTAAATTCAAAAAGTATTTTAGATTACCAAAGTGATTACTCTGAATTTTAATGTCATTTATTTCATATAATAGGCTATTAACATAAGCTGTTTGAGGATTTTTAACCAACGAGCCAATAGTTGATGATTATCCAACTCCCGTCTGTTTAAAAAAAAATGCGTGCAGCCTGTTCAGATATTAACAACCTGCAGAGTGCAGACATGAGATTGCACGCAAAAATGGATGGGAAAACAGGGCATAATGCATTTCTCTAGTGGAATTTCAAAGACAGTTTTACTTCTATAAACATGAAAAGGGATGTACAGTAACATCATAGTGCAATGCAAGCTATACTACCTGCAACAAAACTTCTATCGGCTTCAAAGGATTCAACATCTAATCTGAAAAATCATCTTGAGGTAGGCCTATAAGCTGTTCTTGGTCTTTGAAAATGTTATTTTCCTTATTTACTCATTTTCCTATTTACTCGTACGTTAAGCTTTATATGGTGGCGCTAGATGGATTGAGTTAGAGACTCCAAATTTGCTATGGACATAGAACAGACTGTCCTCTAACAGTGTGCCCAATTTCATAACTTTCCCGCAAACGGTTCTATGGTCTGCCATAGACTTCAAGAGCGGAAGAAGAAGAATAGTAATAAAAAAAAAAAAAGAATGCCAACAATAGGTGCCTCCGCACCTTCGGTGCTTGGCTCCTAATAAAGCTGCAAGCAGCATTTACGGGGCCAAGCACAAAAGCGGCACAATAAGCCAGCCAACATAACTGTGCACATCAGACCACCTGCAACAGTGAGTAATTAAAGACTTTTTGAGATCATTTTAGGCAAAAGAGCTGAATAATGATCAAAAATTAGTATTTACTGGTTCATCACATTCCAACAATAGGTGGCGCTGTGACCAAATTAATGTGGTATGGTCAGAATGAGGTGGCAATGATACTTGCAAAGTTTGGTGTCAATATTCTAGTTCCCAGAAAAGCATTGTAGAGATACAGCTTGAAGACTTGGTTTTGCATCATGCCTCAAATTTGTTGCTCCGGTATACGAAAATGGTTTGACGTATTTATTTGATATCCATAACTTTTTGTCGGCATGGTCTGAAGATGATACGGTTCGATTTTGATGAAAATCGGAGCAACGGTCTAGGAGGAGTTCGAGAAAGTAGGTTTTTAAAGAAAAACAATACAGCGGACAGGAAGTTCAGCTAACTATGGCAAATTTTATATCTATGTTCTCAGCATAACCCACAAAATCTACTGAGACCAGTTTCATTCCAATCGGTTAATATAGACAAAAGTTATTAGCATGTTTGTAAATTTTCTTATAACTTTTGACCACAAGGTGGCGCTGGTCCGAAACTTATCAGGCTCCTTCAGGGCTTTGTCCTGATGACCCATACCAAATTTATGAATTTTGGTCAAACCCACCAGAAGTTATAAGCAAAAATAGCCATTTTTCATATCTCCACTCCAGTAGGTGGTGCTGCGCCAAAACACTGTATGATGCCTCAGGTCATGCTTGTGAGGACATGTACCAAGTTTGGTCTAAATACGATAAAGCATTGCGGAGATACAGGTTCAAGAGTTTGTTAAACTTTGTGCCAGTTTGAACGCTGCTGCCTGCCTGCCTGCTGTCCGACCTACGCTCGGAGCTTCGTGGAGTTTATCCTAAATCCTTCTCTTTATTCCTATTCACATAATATAACTTTCTTATTTTTCACTAGATTACTTAACCTATTGCATAGTATTACTAAACGGAACGATTTATTACTAGCAATCCACCAGCGTAATCTCCTAGTGTTAGCCATAGCCTGCTAGCTACCGTCTACTTTCTTTTTTCCTCTAAACCAACCTTCCTTGTCGATTTAATGGCGAATTTATCCGATGCATGTTATTCTGATCTGTCCTCGCCAGATCGGGAAGCTGTGGAGACGTTGCTGCCCGGCATTCATCGATCCACCGCGAGGTACAGCGTCCCGCACATCACCCTTGCCCCAGGCACCGGCAAGCGACCGAGACATCCAGCCAGCGAATCCCGTGTGCGTTGCAGTTTTTTGGACGGGCGTTCATCAAACACACGGTCAGTCATGTGCGACGATTATCATGTGCATTAAATGCAACATGTACAGCTTAGCTCTTTCTGTCAGCAGTGAGACTTACACATGTGATAAATGCAGGGATATTGTCAGGCTGACAGAGAGAATCTCAGAATTAGAGACACGCATCCAAACTTTAATTGAGGATAGTGAGAATGAAAGGGCCTTAGATACTGCTTTGGATGTGACTAGCCTAGTAAACACTGCACATTCGGTTCCGGTTGTAGAAGCCACGCAGCAGGCTAACTGGGTGACTGTGAGGCGGCATAGTGGCAAGAACAAACACCACTCTTCCGTTCCGATTAGAACATCAAACAAGTTCTCCCCACTCAGTGACGCACCCACTGAGAATCCTGTTGAAAGTGCCCTAGTTATTGGCGATTCTATTACACGGAACGTGAAAATAGAGACACCAGCCACCATAGTCACATGTTTGCCGGGGGCCAAAGCACCTGACATCAAAGCAAATTTAAAAGTGCTGGCTAATGCTAAACGTAAATATTCTAAAATCATTATCCACGTCGGCACAAATGATGTTCGACTTCGCCAGTCGGAGATCACTAAAATTACCATTAAAGAGGTGTGTGAACTCACAAATTCAATGTCAGCAGAAGTAATTTGTTCTGGCCCTCTTCCTGTTCGTTGGAGTGATGAGATAGTTAGCAGGTTATCATCACTCAATGGCTGGCTGTCTAAGTGGTGTGCGCAGAATAATATAGGTTTCATAGACAATTGGAAAAGCTTTTGGGGCAGACCTGATCTGTTGAAAAGAGATTGTATTCATCCCTCCCGGGATGGTGCTGCTCTTCTATCTAGAAATTTGGCAAATAGTCTTAGAGCTGAAACATGACAAACCAGGGCCCAGATCAGGACGCAGACAAACTGGCTAAACCGACCGTCTGCTAGCCGCCTCACGTCACAGAACTCAAATAATTCACAGCACATAGAAACTCTTTCACCTAGATATTATCACATAGAGACTGTGTCTGTACCTCGAACTAGTAAATACAAAAAACTTCCGAAACCTTTTAAGGGTAAAAATTTAATTGATGTCCAAAAATGAAAATCACAGATATATCAGATAAACAAATGATAAAGCTTGGGTTACTGAATATTAGATCTATTTCTTCAAAAGCACTTATTGTAAATGAAATTATCACAGACAATAAACTAGACTTGCTGTGTTTGACAGAAACCTGGCTAAAACCAGACAATTACATTACTTTAAATGAATCTAGTCCTCAAGGTTATGATTATCGACACAATCCTTGACAGAAAGGCAAAGGGGGAGGTGTTGCTGTAATTTATAGTAATATATTCAGAATCACTCAAAAGAATTTCAAATATAATTCCTTTGAAGTGATGGTGCTTTATGTAACATTATGTAAGCTGACATTTGTGCTGGCTACTGTATACAGGCCACCAGGACACCATACTGAATTTATCAAAGAATTTGCTGATTTTCTATCAGAGTTAGTACTGGCTGCGGATAAAGTCCTTGTTGTTGGTGATTTTAATATCCATGTAGATAATAATAAAGACGCATTTGGATTGGCATTTGCAGACATTTTAAACTCTATTGGAGTTAGACAACACATGTCAGGACCCACTCATTGTCGTAATCATACCCTAGATCTAATACTGTCGCATGGAATTTATATTAATGCTGTTGAAATTCTACAGCAGAGCGATGATATATCAGATCATTATTTAGTCTCGTGTATAATACAATTAGCCAAGGCTACAAAACCACCACCCAGCCATAAATATTGTAGAACCATCACGTCTACCACTAAATATTGCTTTATAAATAATCTCCCCAAGCAGTTTCATCGCCTTAGTATACCTGTCAACTTAGAAGAACTCGATGCTGCAACAGAAACTATTGGCTCTCTCTTTTCCAGCACATTAGATGCAGTCGCTAAAGAAGATTAAGGAAACTAATCCAACGCCATGGTATGATGAGCACACTCGGGCTCTAAAACGAGCTGTTAGAAAAGCTGAACGTAGTTGGAAGAAAACAAAACTAGAAGTTTTTCGCCTTTCGTGGAAAGAAAAAATGATTGAGTACAGAACGGCTATAAGAAATGCTAGATCTACTTATTTTTCAAATCTCTTAATAGAAAACAAACATAATCCTAGGTATTTATTTGACAGTGGCTAAATTAACTAGAAACAGAGATTCAACTGCTGATGTTTCCATAGAGCACAGCAGTGATGACTTTATGAACTTCTTTACTTGCAAGATTGATAATATTAGAGAGAAAATTAAAAACATGCAACCGTCTACAGTTTCGCTTCAGACAGTGCACTGTAGTGTCCATGGGCGTAGGTTTGGTCTCAGCTTTGGTGGGGACCGGTCTGAAAGCGGCACATAAGACTGCTTTAAAATTGCTTTAAAACTTTCAGAGAGACCTTAAGCAGGCATTTAAACCACCAAATATTGAAATCTGGGATACCAGTATAAGACTGCACAATTTATCAACATTTTGCTAAAGTTTATACCAGGGCTTAAAAACGAAAATTAAATCACTCCACTCCGAGCAGAATCGGTATTTTAACGTTTCTGGTCCAGCGTTCCTTCTGTATTGTAAACGTTCTGAAACTGGTTTGATTAGAAAAATAAAAGTTAATAACATTTGATGTTATTATTGAATAATATTAGGCTAGTAGTATATGCTATAATGTTTAGTGATTTGATATCGCAGACTAAATAGCCTACCGGCAGGCAGGAATAACTATATACTAATTTACTAATTACTACTTAAAACCAAAAGTGTTCATCAGTGATTGTACATCAAGAGCAAGGACACGTTGTGTGCATTTTGTTTTGTGCTTTTACCAGAACGAAACGCTCGATTGTCTGTGTGAAAACTGCGCGTGTGCACGAGCGCCAAGAGAACTAATAACAGCAGCAACGATCACTAACACAGACCATTAACACAGACTTATGAATTTCTTATCGAATTTTTTTTTTTTTTTTCTTTTAGGTACAATTATTCTTTGAGTTTAAGTAAAATTTCTGAGACGTTCCAGGTTTTTTTTTTTTTTTTCTTTTAATTACAATTATATTCTCTGAGTTTAAGTAAAATTTCTGAGACGTTCCAGAAAAATTTTAGCAGAGAGACAGCTAAAGCACACGCAGTTTTTTCATTTATTTATTTTATTTTACAAAAGTACTATGGTTTGTTGTTATTGTGAGCGTACACAAATAAAAGTACACCATTTGTAGTCTTGCACTAGTCTATAGGCTATCGCCAAAAATGAGGGATGGCCTGTTTTCAGTTGTTTCAGCTGTCATGAGGAAAAAATCCATCAGAAAGCGCCGGCGCGTTCGTCGGCCAGAGGGATAAAATGTAGCAAATTTAGTTTAATATTTATAGTGGGCTATAGCCTATTATTATTATTATTATTATTATTATTATTATTTAATTTAATCTCGATGATTATGATAATTGAATAGCACGACGGATGCGCAATGTTGGGAGACATGCAGCGGGTCAGACTTGAGTTTGACCACTTCATTAAGTTGTGTTTTATAGTAAGTCTTTCTTTAAAGTGAATTTCATTTTGTATAAATTGTATCTTAATTTCAATCAATGTTTCATCAACCAATTGCCTATATTAAATAAATGGGAAGAAAACCAAGAACGTCGGGTGTGGAATGGATTGAAGTGCGTACGAAGCCATGTTTCCGCGGCCTTTTAATAAGGCTGAAGCAGTAGACGTCTTTCTTTCCTTTTTTTTTTTTAATATATATATATATATATATATATATATTTTTTTTTTTTTTTTTTTTTTTTTTTTTATAAATTTTTTTTATTACATGTCTTTATTACTTAATTAATTGATACAATATTTTTGGTCTAACAATATAGGCTATTTTAGCTGGTCTAACAATATATTTTCAGTAATTTCGATCGGTGCATCATGATAATTCATGTAGGCCTATAGTAAAAAAAAAAATAAAGAAACAACTCTAGACTTATTGGCTAGGCATGGAAAAGTACCGGTAGCTGACCATTAGCAGAGCTGGCGATGGGGTAAATACGCTTGGGTAATATATAATAATAATAATAATAATAATAATAATAGCCTAATAATAATAATAATAATAATGTCTCAGCAAAGACTGACATTTTTTCCCCTTTTTGTAATTTAGCACTAGCCTATTTTCTATGATCTTCTGCTTTCATTTTTGGGCTTCAGTTGGATGCTTTATTTTCATCTTTAGTCAATAGGTTGCTTCTTATGTCCCCTTTCTTCTTCTTGGGTGGCATCTACAAAGTACAAAAAGGGGCAAAAAAACCCAGAATATTAAAATGTTTTTACTCTGGCCTTTGTATGTGGCAGAGAGACAGCCCTCGTCAACATGCACGCGCACGCACACACACCAACCGCTCGCTGCTAGTGCAAGCACAAAAGTAGTCCCGGCCCGCGCGTGTAGCCTGTCAGATACCCCGCCGCCAATCAAATTACGGCATTTCTTGTACTGTCGTCGTCCTGGGCTGCTTGAAAGCAATGGAGCTATGATCAACTTAGGCTTACGATGCTTTTGGGAAACGGTACCCTGGCCGTTAGAATCGATCCAAAAACCAGTGCAAAGATCCAAATAGCAGTTCAAAGGAGCTTGCTAAATATTGGTGGGGACAAATTTGTCATCTCAAAATATTGATAGGGACTAGTACCTAGCACCCCCCCCCCTAAACCTACGCCCATGGTAGTGTCCCTGAGGTAAAACTAGAATCATTCGCCGCTATAGGAGAGGAAGAATGATCTAAACTTATCAAATCATCAAAATCAACAACATGTATGTTAGACCCAATGCCGACTAAACTACTGAAAGAAATGCTTCCAGAGGTCGTAGGTCCACTTCTTGATATAATTAATTCATCTTTAACACTAGGACACGTGCCAAAAACCTTTAACACTCTGAGGTCTGACGGTATCGCCGGCGATACCACCGTGGTTTTTTTCTTATCAGTGTGAAAGAGACTCAAAATACTCCGTCAATGTTGCACATACAATTAAGAGTTATACACCATTTTAATCTGTGGAATATCTTCTTTCATTTGTGTACACTCAGAGTAAAAACAGAATGTTGTGCTTTTTGTAAAATAAAGAAAACTAACATGATGCGTGATTTCTCCTCTCCCTCTGAACGAACTCCAATCTGATAGTTCTCAGAAAATGAACTGTAACTTAGTGAATACTAATGACAAAAAAATTACACTTATGTCTAAAAAAACGTTAAGATGTCAGGTTTTAAATCATGTAAGTCAAATCGAAAACAAACCTTCTTTATGTAATCTGTATGAAAAGATAGCCATGTCAGAAATCCGTGATTCAGCTCATTATCTGCTAATGCGGCCACGCCCACGGAGCCAGCGCTATTCAGACGCTAATTCAGTCAATACATGCATTTATTATCTCAATCGTGTATTTATTGTCTTGAAAAGTGTTTATCTGGATGTAAAAGTCATGGTTAGTGATCTCTAGAAGACATGCAGTTACTTCATGTTTACTTGTCTTCTACAGATGAAGTTTAGATGAGTTTTTGTTTCTTTAGCGCCCTCCGGCTGCTGTATGTATTGGAAACTCCATTCATGGAATAGCCTCTTCTTCTTTTAGATGAATTTGTGGACTAAAATGCACAGAGCGCCCTCCGACTTCAAGGATGAATTGAAAACACCAGCGCTCATAGTAATGACAATGAATATTAAGTTAATATAACTCCTCTGTATAGAAAATTGACATAAGCATATGAGAATCCAATATTTCTCCAAATGTGCATGCTTTTAAACTAAAAGTCTATATTCAGACTCTTTGCATCACAGAAATACATTATATTTTAAAGTATAATATAAAACCATTACTTTATATTGTAATAATATTTTTCTGTATGTTTCATATATCATAATGAGCTTGAGACATCACAGAAGGTTTTTTTTCACAGCCTACCTGACTGAAATGCCTCATTAATATGCAAGTCATTTCAGCTCATTACTATCCAATTCTTTTGTCTTCTCAGGTGAGAATGGCCCATTTTCAGTGGTGATTCACGCCTCCTCGCTGTCACAGATCCCTTGTTCCCCTGGACTCCATTTCCCATGATCCTCCTGTTCTCCACACCTGCACTCACTTCCCTCGTCATCTCCCCATCATCACAGATCATCATCACCTGTGCTCTCTCATCTGCACTGCCTTTATATTGGACTCACTCCCTTCACTCCTTGTCCGTTCTTAATGTTATGTTAGATGGTTAATGTGTGTAAAGTGTGTATTCTCCTGCGTTCTTCAGTAAATACCCTGTGTGTGGAAATCCGTTTAAGTATCTTCTCTTCAGCACGTACACCATTGTAACAGAAGAACGGACCCTTAAACTACCGGATTTTCCACAGAGAAAAAAAAAAAGGAAAAGAAAAAAGATGGAAGCTTCCTTCTTCCCCCGGGCTCCAACTTCTCCCATGCCTCTCTCATCCTGGACAGCTGGTGAGCGGCTCATTGGACTCTTACAGGTGGGTCGTTCGCTGGAGAGGTATGTGGAGGAGTTCGCTGAGCTTGCTTTTTTGTCTGACTGGCCTGAAGCACGTTTGATCGCCCTGTTTCTGGATGGTCTGGACGACAACACTGTCCGTTTAAACGAACCTGATTTTCGTCTCTCCTTAAGCGAAACTATCAATTTAATTTTGTTTTTGAATAAGTCCAAATTTTTCGTGGAACAGGTTCAGGATGTGTGTTTGTCTCCAGGCCATCCAGAAGCACGGTTGGCCGGGCCAGTCAGTCAGCCTCCGTCCTCCTCCGCATACCCCTCCAGCGAAGGTTCCCCCTGTGTCCTGCCGGGCCCACAAATCTCCGCTGGGTCCGGTAAACCTAAGAGGAGGAAGAGGAAGAAGGGCGAGCGCTCTCCAGTCTCCTGCGAGCCAGTCTCTCCAGTCTCCTGCGAGCCAGTCTCTCCAGTCTCCAGAGCCCGCTCCAGTCTCTCCAGAGCCCGCTCCTGTATCTCCAGAGCCCGCTCCTGTATCTCCAGAGCCCGCTCCTGTATCTCCAGAGCCCGCTCCTGTATCTCCAGAGCCCGCTCCTGTATCTCCAGAGCCCGCTCCTGTATCTCCAGAGCCCGCTCCTGTATCTCCAGAGCCCGCTCCTGTATCTCCAGAGCCCGCTCCAACCCTGTGCGAGCCGCCAGATCTGGACTGGCTTATTGACTTTTTTAACGAGCCCTCAGCTCCAGCCGCCGCCTACGAGCCCTCAGCTCCAGCCGCCGCCTACGAGCCCTCAGCTCCAGCCGCCGCCTACGAGCCCTCAGCTCCAGCCGCCGCCTACGAGCCCTCAGCTCCAGCCGCCGCCTACGAGCCCTCAGCTCCAGCCGCCGCCTACGAGCCCTCAGCTCCAGCCGCCGCCGCCGAGCCCTCAGCTCCAGCCGCCGCCGCCGAGCCCTCAGCTCCAGCCGCCGCCGCCGAGCCCGGCGCTCCGGGCGCCGCCGCCGAGCCCGCCGCTCCAGCCGCCGCCGCCGAGCCCGCCGCTCCAGCCGCCGCCGCCGAGCCCGCCGCTCCAGCCGCCGCCGCCGAGCCCGCCGCTCCAGCCGCCGCCCCCGACCCCTCCGCTCCAGCCGCCGCCGCCGAGCCCGCCGCTCCAGCCGCCGCCTCCGAGCCCGCCGCTCCAGCCGCCGCCGCCGAGCCAAGTTCTCCAGTCTCCGCCGCCGAGCCAAGTTCTCCAGTCTCCGCCGCCGAGCCAAGTTCTCCAGTCTCCGCCGCCGAGCCAAGTTCTCCAGTCTCCGCCGCCGAGCCAAGTTCTCCAGTCTCCGCCGCCGAGCCAAGTTCTCCAGTCTCCGCCGCCGAGCCAAGTTCTCCAGTCTCCGCCGCCGAGCCAAGTTCTCCAGTCTCCGCCGCCGAGCCAAGTTCTCCAGTCTCCGCCGCCGAGCCAAGTTCTCCAGTCTCCGCCGCCGAGCCAAGTTCTCCAGTCTCCGCCGCCGAGCCAAGTTCTCCAGTCTCCGCCGCCGAGCCAAGTTCTCCAGTCTCCGCCGCCGAGCCAAGTTCTCCAGTCTCCGCCGCCGAGCCAAGTTCTCCAGTCTCCGCCGCCGAGCCAAGTTCTCCAGTCTCCGCCGCCGAGCCAAGTTCTCCAGTCTCCGCCGCCAAACCAGCTCCATGCTCCTCCACCCACACATTGACTTTATTCCTTGGACTCCTCTATACGATCCTTAACCTCTCCAAGTATTTTTGGGGGGGGGGCCAAGTACCCGTGGGTGGGGGACATGTGGGCGCCACACATGTGGGTGGGCCTCTGAAGTGGCCTGCCAAGGCTCCTGACCCGCCGTGGCCTGCCAAGGCTCCTGACCCGCCGTGGCCTGCCAAGGCTCCTGACCCGCCGTGGCCTGCCAAGGCTCCTGACCCGCCGTGGCCTGCCAAGGCTCCTGACCCGCCGTGGCCTGCCAAGGCTCCTGACCCGCCATGGCTCATGGATCCGCCCTGGAGACCTCCACTCCAGTCCACTCATCCCCCGGCACCTGCATGAGGTCTCCAGGGCGCCCGCCCCCCCCTCCCGGTTATTCTATTTACGGCGCGAGGACGCGCCTACCGGGAGGGGGAGGTACTGTCACAGATCCCTTGTTCCCCTGGACTCCATTTCCCATGATCCTCCTGTTCTCCACACCTGCACTCACTTCCCTCGTCATCTCCCCATCATCACAGATCATCATCACCTGTACTCTCTCATCTGCACTGCCTTTATATTGGACTCACTCCCTTCACTCCTTGTCCGTTCTTAATGTTATGTTAGATGGTTAATGTGTGTAAAGTGTGTATTCTCCTGCGTTCTTCAGTAAATACCCTGTGTGTGGAAATCCGTTTAAGTATCTTCTCTTCAGCACGTACACCATTGTAACACTCGCATACTGTGTTTCTTGGCAAAAAGTGTCTTACAAAAACTAAATCAATATATTGTTTTATATGAAGGAGTAGGCAGCATAATTTTTACATGATTTTGAAGCAAAAACTCTAGTCTACAACCTCCAATACCCTAAAGTCTTATGAACACAGATTTATTATACTTTTTTTGGCCTTATTTCAGTGACTTAAGTTTTTTGTTTTTTCAACAACCACGCATAAATGTTATTCCTTCAAAAACACAAACATGTACATACATGTTCCTCACATATTATTGTAGCCTAGTTTGTGCTGAATACAGTGTAATGACACTTTTTCCATTAATATGTTTATGAACAACTGAAAAAAGCACAAATGTCAGGGCATGTCAAAAGTTCTCCAGGCCCCAAATCAGCCTCAGACTCCAGAGGGTTAAGCAGGCTATTATTAAACCTCTTATTAAAAAACCTCAACTAGATCCAAGAGATTTAGTAAATTACAGGCCAATCTCGAATCTACCTTTTCTGTCAAAGATACTAGAAAAGGCAGTTTCAACACAACTGTGCTCCTTTTTAGAAAGAAATGGAATCTGTGAGGATTTCCAGTCAGGATTTAGACCATACCATAGTACTGAGACTGCTCTCGTTAGAGTTACAACGATCTACTCTTATCATCCGATCGTGGCTGTATTTCTCTATTAGTGTTATTAGATCTCAGTGCTGCTTTTGACACTATCGATCACAACATTCTTCTAAAAAGACTTGAAAACTATATTGGCATTAGTGGAATTGCTTTGGCATGGTTCAAATCGTACTTATCTGACCGTTATCAGTCTGTAGTAGTTAATGAAGAGATGTCGTATCGATCACAGGTTCAATATGGAGTACCACAAGGCTCAGTACTAGGACCGTTGCTTTTCACTCTGTACATGCTGCCCTTAGGAGAGATAATTAGGAAGCATGGTGTTAGTTTTCACTGCTACGCTGACGATACTCAGCTCTATATTTCCTCGCGCCCTGACGAAACCTACAAATTCACAAAACTAACAGATTGCATAGCTGACATTAAAAACTGGATGACAAGAAATTTCTTATTATTAAATTCAGAAAAAACTGATATCCTAATCTTTGGACCAAAAACTTCCTCACGAAAAAACCTTGAAAAGTCTCTAACACTTGACGGATGCTACATTAAACCTTTGTCCTCAGTTAGGAACCTGGGTGTGCTCTTTGATACCAATCTTTCATTTGACAGTCATGTTTCCAGTATCTGTAAAACCGCCTTCTTCCATCTAAAAAATATATCTAAATCACGACAAATGCGGAACAGTTGGTTCATGCATTCATGACCTCAAGACTAGATTATTGTAACGCTCTACTGGGTGGTTGTTCTGCTTGGCTTTTAAACAGACTACAGTTGGTCCAAAATGCGGCAGCTAGAGTTCTTACTAGAACCAGAAAGTATGACCATATTAGCCCAGTTCTGTCAACATTACATTGGCTCCCTATTAAACATCGTATAGATTTTAAAATCTTGCTACTTACTTATAAAGCTCTAAATGGTTTAGCTCCCCAGTACCTAAGTGAGCTCTTAATGCATTATAGTCCTTCACGTTTATTGCGATCTCAGAATTCAGGCCAGTTGATAATACCCAGAATATCAAAATCAACTGAAGGCGGCAGATCCTTTTCCTATTTAGCACCTAAACTCTGGAACAATCTTCCTAGCATTGTTCTGGAAGCAGACACACTCTGTCAGTTTAAATCTAGACTAAAAACACATCTCTTTGCTCTTGCATACACATAACACATTATCAATACATTAACATTTTTCAAATCCGTTAAAGGATTGTTACGCTGCAATAATTAGGTCAGCCGGAACAGGGAACATTTCCTATAACACTAGATATACCTGTACATCAGAATAAGAATGGCATCTACGCTAATATCTGTCTCTCTGCTTATCCTGAGGTTTGCCGGGTGCTGGATCCAGGCCGTATCCAGATGAGATGGAGAACCTGTGTCTGGACCTGACTACAACGTAGCCCAGGAGACAATGGGCCTACAGATCCAGTTCTGGCTGCATCTATAATTCAGATTTTTAATCCCCGTATCCGCTTACATATATTTATATATAATCTATTTTTAATCTCTATAATAAAAATGTATAATTCAGATTTTGATCTCCATATCCATTTACATATATATATATATATATTCCAAGGGGTTTTTTCCCTCCTAGGACTTTTTTCCCAGTGCTAGCACGCTGGGTTTTTCTCCTAGGGGTTTTTTTCCCTGGGAGTCAGCCGACATTGGCTTAATGTAGCACCATCTTGTATATGTTACATATTACCACGCTTGTTTGTACAGCTTATTTTTAACCACTTCCCTTTTTTCTGTGCTTCTAATATGTAAAGCTGCTTTGAAACAATTACCAATTGTAAAAGCGCTATATAAATAAATTTGACTTGTCAAATTTTGACTTGTCATAACTTTTTGTCGGCATGGTCTGAAGATGACACGGTTCAATTTTGGTGAAAATCGGAGCAACGGTCTAGGAGGAGTTCGAAAAAGTAGGTTTTTAAAGAAAAACAATATGGCGGACAGGAAGTTTAGTTTTTGGTTTTTGGACAAAACCATCAGAAGTTATAAGCAAAAATACCCATTTATCATATCTCCGCACCAGTAGGTGGCGCTGCGCCGAAACGCTGCATGGTGCCTCAGGACATGCTTGTGATGACATGTACCAAGTTTGGTCTGAATATGATAAAGTGTTGCAGAGATACATTCTTACTTCTATTTTCACAAGCACTACGTACAATTCGTTTGTGTGTTTTTCGAAAATGGTTTGAGCAATCAACTTGAATTCCATAACTTTTTGTCAGCATGGTCTGAAGATGATAAGTGACGGCCTAGGAGGAGTTCGAAAAAGTAGTTTTTTCACAAAATTCAAAATGGCGGAAAAATTTTCATGACGGAAAATGACGTCATAGGGTGCAATCAATTGCACCAAGGAATCAGAAGAAAAAGGAATTTTGTTTCTAGCCTTTTTTGTTTCTAACCATCTTTTGTTTTATGGTTCAAAAGTTATTAACATGCAACTTAAGTGCAACTTTTGACAGCTGGTGGCGCTAGAGGGATTGAGTTAGAGACTCCAAATTTGCTATGGACATAGATCAGACTGTCCTCTAACTGTGTGCCGAATTTCACAACTTTCCAGCAAGCGGTTCTATGGGCTGCCATAGACTTCAAGAGCGGAAGAAGAAGAAGAAGAAGAAGAAGAAGCGTACGGAACGCCAACAATAACAATAGGTGCCTAAGCACCTTCGGTGCTTGGCCCCTAATAATAAGCGTACGGAACGCCAACAATAACAATAGGTGCCTAAGCACCTTCGGTGCTTGGCCCCTAAATATAGCTGCAAGCAGCAATTACAGGGCCAAGCACAAAAACAGCGCACAAGCAAGCCAACATGGCTGGGAGCATCAGACCAACTGCAACAGGGAGCAATTAAAGACCTATTAAGATCATTTTAGGCAAAAGAGCTGAAAAATGATAAAAAATGAGGATTTACTGGTTCACCACTTTCGACCAATAGGTGACGCTGTGTCCAAATTGTTGTGGTATGGTCAGAGTGAAGTGACAATGACGCTTGCAAAGTTTGGTGTCAATATGTCAAAGCACTGAAGAGATACAGCTTCAAGAGTCGTTTTTGCATCATGCCTCACATTCTTTGCTCTGGTAAACGAAAACGGTTTGACATATCAACTTGAAATCCATAACTTTTTGTCAGCATGGTCTGAAGATGACACGGTTCAATTTCGAATTCATTTGTGCCGATTTCGAGAACGGATGGACCTATCGAAAAGATTTCAATAACATTTTGCAAGCATGGTCTGAAGATGATCTGTATCAATTTTTGTGAAAATCGGAGTAAAGCCCATGGAGGAGTTCAAAAAAGCAGGTTTTTCGCAAAATTCAACATGGCGGACACACCATAAGTCAAAACCTAGCATGTTTGGTATCGTTGGCCTCAGTAGGGATTCAGGAGTCTAAAGACAAGATTCTTTTGAAAAAAAGTTGACCACACCCATAGTGATAAGTATTTGAATATTTGAATTTACCACTAGGTGGCACTGGTCCGAAACTTCTCAGGCTCCTTTGGGGCATTGTGCTGATGACCCATACCGAGTTCCGTAACGATACGTTAATGCGTTTGTAAAATACAGCATTTTAGTACTAAATTCAAAACCTAACCTAATAAACCTATTAAGATCATTTTAGGTAAAAGAGCTTAAAAATGATCAAAAATGAGGATTTACTGGTTCATCCCTTTCAACCAATAGGTGGCGCTGTGACCAAATTAATGTGGTAAGGTCAGAGTAAGGTGACAATGACACTTGCAAAATTTGGTGTCAATATGTCAAAGCATTGCAGAGATACAGCTTCAAGAGTCGTTTTTGCGTCATGCCTCAAATTTCTTGCTCCGGTATACGAAAACGCTTTGGCGTATCGACTTGAAATCCATAACTTTTTGTCGGCATGGTCTGAAGATGATATGGTTTGAATTTGGTGTAAATTGGAGCAACGATCTAGGAGGAGTTCGAAAAAGTAGTTTTTTAAAGAAAAACAATATGGCGGACAGGAAGTTCAGCTGACTATGGCAAATTTTTTATATCTGTGTTCTCAGCATGACCCAAGGAATGAACTGAGACAAGTTTCATTACAATTGGTTAATATAGTCAAAAGTTATTAGCATTTTTGAAAATGTTGTTATAAATTTTGACCACAAGGTGGCGCTGTGCCGAAACTTTTTGAGTATTGTCAGGGCATGGTGCCAAAAACCCATACCAAGTTTCGTAACAATACGTTAATGCGTTCATAAAATACAGCATTTTACCACAAAATTCAAAATGGCTGACGGCCAAAATTGCCAATATGGGAAAATTGGTTATCATTCGACTCAGCATGTTTCCCCGAATCCAACAAGACCAAATTTATGATTTTTGGACAAAACCATCAGATTTTATAAGCAAAAATATTTTTTTCATATCTCCACACCAGTAGGGGGCGATGCGCCGAAACACTGCATGGTGCTTCAGGTCATGCTTGTGGTGAGATGTACCAAGTTTGGGCTAAATACAATAAAGCGTTGCGGAGATACAGCCTTAAGTCGCAAGCACTTCGTACAATTTGTTCGCGTGTTTTTCGAAAACAGTTTGAGGAATCGACTTGAATTCCATAACTTTTTGTTAGCCTGGTCTGAAGATGATCTGGTTAAATTTTTGTGAAAATCGGAGTAACGGCCTAGGAGGAGTTCGAAAAAGTACGTTTTTCAGAAAATTCAAAATGGCGGAAAAATTTTCATGACGTCAGGGGAAAAAGAATTTTGTTTCTAGCCCTAACGGTTCAAAAGTTATTAACATAAACATAAGTGCAACTTTGGACAGCTAGTGATGTAGAGGGATTGAGTTAGAGACTCCAAATTGGCTGTGGACAAAGGTCAGCCTGTCCTCTAACTGTGTGCCAAATTTCACAACTTTTTACCATACGGTTCTATGGGCTGCCATAGACTTCAAGAGCAAAGGAAGAAGAAGAAGAAGAAGAAGAAGAAGAAGAAATCTAACAATTACTGTAGCAAATTAGCTCAAAATAAATATGAATAATTAATCATAACTAGTTATAATTAATTATTAATATTTTAATCAGTCAATAAAATTAACTTAATGTAATAAAATTAATATTACAATCAATTAACCTGTTGTTCAATGAACACACAGTGTTAATTGTTTATTAACTAAGAAATGTTCATTTCCAGGTTATGGGAAATAACAATCTTATTCTACTAAAAGCCTGTAGTCAGGACCGACATGAATAGGGACTCCCGTACATGAGCGCAAAACACGGACAACCTTACGTGTGACATGAACAAGACTTTATTAACTAGACTAAACACTTAAACTACTCTAACATTCACACACATACATGCATACAGTTTACCAAGAGAGAGAGAGAAAGCAGAGTACAGGAAGCAAGAAGTTACAGCATAGTTGGACATTCAGCAGATCAACAGCCTTGAGCAAACCATCAGTTTAGTTTTAACAGGCCCTTCTTTAAAAGGGGTAAGGATACTCAATGTATCCGATAATGAGACTAAGTTTGATACTTGCATGTCTCTCAAGTTGAATTAAAACTGTCCTGATGCAATTTGTGGAGGCTCCCGTTGAATCTTTGCTGATATTTTCTTGACGAAAGAGAACCGGCTGGATTCAGAGGATCTTTGGTGAATGGAAGGTCTAGGCCGAGGCCTGGCACAAGCTTGGGGTTCCTTAGAAGCTTCTAGCTTCTTAAAGCATCATCTTGACGTCAGCATTCATTAGTAAAAGAGAAGAAGAGGAGGAAGAGCAGGAAGAGAGAGGTTTTATCTTGTGATCCATGAATATAAGGGGTGGAGACATCACACCCTCTTAAGGTGTCTGAGCCAATAAGGAGTTCCCCCTCGGAGGGAAGTTTCACGAGTCTTTGTTCTGTAGCAAGATATTAGCATAAGACACTGGATTGGATGTTTGAGAGAAGAACCCTCTAGATTCTTATAATACTAATGTGTCACAGAGTTAGTAACATGTAACATAAATTACCAAATAGGAAATGAAAGTTGGAGTCCGTAGATACCAAGCATGCTGCCAATGTGATCTCAGTTAACTATACATTTGCAACTATGGAACATTAATACCAAAATAGTTCAAAGAGAGAATTAATACATAGAATAAAGCCTATAAAAGGAAAGTCATGAGATGGGAAACTTGGATACATGTTTATACATTTCCCAAGTGGTTATATAGAGAATACGTAGGATTAAGAGAGTTTATTTGTCCTTCTCAGGAAGGATGAGTCACTAGTCTCTACAGCATTCTTATGGATCATAAAAGTACCATATAACTGTAACAGGACACCTAGTTGTGCCTGTGTGCTAGCTACACTTGGGATGTTGGTTGCAGTTTTAGGGGGATGAGTTCAGAGAACTTTGATAGTGAGAGTGAGTTTATGGGTAATTCATTAAATACCATGAATAATTGTGTGGCTGATTGGTCCAGACGCTACATCCCCCCTTTCGATCGTTGTTGTTCTTTCTATGGACAACAGCGAACGACGTTGAAGGTGTAGAGAGATCAGACACACCACTGGCACACAAGGCTGGAAGGCTGTGATGGGCTCTGGTTGTATGTGTCTCTTGGAGTGGTGGTCGTTCCATTGCGGTTGATGTAGACAGTAGACAAGCTCAGGTCTCTGAGCTGGTGTTGTGTGAGTGGTCAGAAGCTTCTACTTCTGAGTACTCCTCAGGTAAGAACTGTTCAAGGAGCTATCTTACTAGCGTTAGAAGCTCCTGCAGGTCCGATGCAGGCGTGTCCAGTCGTCCTTGTGCTGCCTGCTGTTGGAGATCCTGCTGTGTCTGCAGGAAGAGGATGCTCCCATCCCTGGCTTCTCCCTGTGGTAGGTCTGGTACCTGGGTCTGTCTGAATTAATCCTTCTCCTTCTGCAGCTGCAGAGGATTTCAGGAAATTGGCTGATAAGGTGTCAAGCAGAAGGCTTTGGCTTCCCCCTCTGTACCTCTGTGCTTGGCTGGGGGAGGTTCTTCTGCTGACTCCATGCAGTGAAGTGAGATGTTTCTCCTGCAGTGGTTCTGTTTGCTGCAGGTAAGAGAGTCTCAGTTCTCTTTTCTTCTGTGTCTCTATTCTGTCAGGGTCCTTGTGTCTGTCCCGAGCCTCCATCTCTAGCTGGTCTATGTGGCTTTTAGCATGCATCAGCTCCTTGTGAGTCTCTGTGATCTGGAGTTTGAGGTTGTTCACCTCCTGTTTCAAAACAGCGAGGATGTGGGCCAAGAAGAAGTTGACTTCAGTCAGATCATTGTGATCACACCTCTGGTTTGAATCATCTGCCTTTACTTCTCTTCCATCTTTGTCCAGTTGCTTTTGGCTCTGGTGCCGTAATTGCTCAGCAGCACTGGTTAGGAGGGTGTTCCTCACGACACATAGCCAGTCCTTTTGGTCTGCCATCTGGGCAGTTAGGCTGAGCATCTGCAACATTTAGGCACGCTTGTGGTGAGAGTAAGGGCAAGAGACTACTGCAAGATCAAACAGAATTTAGGGCTAAAGGCACAGTGAGCAGCCAGGTGTATAAAATACAGCTAGCTTTAATAAATGACTTAAGATGGTTCTTGTGGTCAGATTATTTCTTAGTATTTCTTACTGATGGCTCACAACAGGCTTGACCTCCGAACAAATGGAAAAAGAGATAGAGAGAGGAAGAGGAGAGCTTTCCTATTAGATTGTGCTTATTAGTGGTGCTCAAAATTATGCCATAGCAATCATTCGGATTCCTTTGTAACTGGCTCATAAAATTGAAGCAACTGTTGTAAATAAACAAAATCAAGAAGGAGAGTATGTCTAGTTGCTTGTGGTTATATTGGGAAATTAAACCACACAAAACTAAACAGGAAAATGTAAATAAATCACATAGATGAAAGAAATACTAGTAAAAACAAATAGCTGACTGCTATTATAATTAAAACCAATAAAATATTTAAAGAAGTGATTAAAACAGCAGAATGACCTGGTATTGGGAATAGTCAATAGCACTAGTGATTAACAATTAGATTAGCTTTGGAAATCATCCTATAGTTGGTCACAGCTGCAGCGTGTTCAGGACCACACCATGTGTGTGTCCCTCCCAGAAGTTTAGTCAACGTGTTATTGAAATATCTCAATAAATCCTAGAATTCTTCTTTAGTTAAACAGTTTACATGTAATTAAATTTAGATTTAATCACCCTAGTAACTGCAGATTTAGCTGAACAGTGTTCAGGGAGAAATGCACCTAAGTGCAGGTGAAATTAGCTGAGAAGAATTAAAGGTAAGGAAAGAAAGAAATCAGAAAACCAGGAATGTGGTTAAGGGAAATTGGTTTAGATCAGTTCACACTGCATACACACAAGCTATAGTTAAAGGCTTCACGTAAATGATGCTAACCACTAACTGTAGAAGCTATTAGTTAGCTTAGCCTGAGGTGCAGGGCTGCTAGGTGAGGTTAGCTTAGCCACCTAGCCTGGTTTGTTTACAATATGGCATCACAGGGTGATGAGTTAGCACTTCCTGTGACAAGTCGTTGTCATGGGAACCAATGCACATTTGGGCAATTCAAACAGTTTATTGAGACTGTCTGCTCATTTCAAACAAGTTACGTATAGAGTTAAAATGTGACGCTTATACTTTCAGATTTTCAAAAACTTGATATTACATTCAGTAAAATGCAAATATGTTTTGGCATTTGCAAATTTTACTCATGTAAACTCTTCTCTCTACTTTAAACAACGTCTTGTACTTGTTTAAAGGGTAATTACACAGTTTGCTGTAAGTCAAAGCTTGTTTAAGCATATATAGTTAAGTCCGTCTTGTGCATGAATACTGATATTCCTTTCAGCGAGTGAAACACAGTTTTGGTCAAAAGGTAGCTATGCTTGTAGGTGCAGGCAAAGTTTAGATGAATGACATCAATCTTAACTATAACAGGGGAGCATTACCCAAATCTACATTTATATAACACTGTACTGAGATTCATTCATCAGAAACAGGTTAAGCAATACTGCAATTGGTATTTCTCCAACCAAAGCAGAATAATCAATTCTGGTACAGTTTACATGCCGCTGAGCTGAGATTCCTTCGTCAACACAGGCTTACGCTCTAATACTGAGATTAGGATTTCTTCGCTAAAATCAGATTAACTTTACACTGATACCATTTGAACATATGCTAAAATGTGTCAAGAGTAGACTCTTTCAGTTACAGTAGAGATGTCAATTCAAGCCATCACTTTATCAGCATCTAACAAGCCAGCAATTAGTGACCAAAATGCGCATCGTCTGACATATTCTGACTGGAATTATCAAATGCACACTTTTAAATTGACAGTGGTTTAAGCTCATAACCTTTGTTTATTCATGCCCGCATTCTCCACCATTTGTAGCAAATTAGCTCAAAATAAATATGAATAATTAATCATAACTAGTTATAATTAATTATTAATATTTTAATCAGTCAATAAAATTAACTTAATGTAATAAAATTAATATTACAATCAATTAACCTGTTGTTCAATGAACACACAGTGTTAATTGTTTATTAACTAAGAAATGTTCATTTCCAGGTTATGGGAAATAACAATCTTATTCTACTAAAAGCCTGTAGTCAGGACCGACATGAATAGGGACTCCCGTACATGAGCGCAAAACACGGACAACCTTACGTGTGACATGAACAAGACTTTATTAACTAGACTAAACACTTAAACTACTCTAACATTCACACACATACATGCATACAGTTTACCAAGAGAGAGAGAGAAAGCAGAGTACAGGAAGCAAGAAGTTACAGCATAGTTGGACATTCAGCAGATCAACAGCCTTGAGCAAACCATCAGTTTAGTTTTAACAGGCCCTTCTTTAAAAGGGGTAAGGATACTCAATGTATCCGATAATGAGACTAAGTTTGATACTTGCATGTCTCTCCAAGTTGAATTAAAACTGTCCTGATGCAATTTGTGGAGGCTCCCGTTGAATCTTTGCTGATATTTTCTTGACGAAAGAGAACCGGCTGGATTCAGAGGATCTTTGGTGAATGGAAGGTCTAGGCCGAGGCCTGGCACAAGCTTGGGGTTCCTTAGAAGCTTCTAGCTTCTTAAAGCATCATCTTGACGTCAGCATTCATTAGTAAAAGAGAAGAAGAGGAGGAAGAGCAGGAAGAGAGAGGTTTTATCTTGTGATCCATGAATATAAGGGGTGGAGACATCACACCCTCTTAAGGTGTCTGAGCCAATAAGGAGTTCCCCCTCGGAGGGAAGTTTTACGAGTCTTTGTTCTGTAGCAAGATATTAGCATAAGACACTGGATTGGATGTTTGAGAGAAGAACCCTCTAGATTCTTATAATACTAATGTGTCACAGAGTTAGTAACATGTAACATAAATTACCAAATAGGAAATGAAAGTTGGAGTCCGTAGATACCAAGCATGCTGCCAATGTGATCTCAGTTAACTATACATTTGCAACTATGGAACATTAATACCAAAATAGTTCAAAAGAGAGAATTAATACATAGAATAAAGCCTATAAAAGGAAAGTCATGAGATGGGAAACTTGGATACATGTTTATACATTTCCCAAGTGGTTATATAGAGAATACGTAGGATTAAGAGAGTTTATTTGTCCTTCTCAGGAAGGATGAGTCACTAGTCTCTACAGCATTCTTATGGATCATAAAAGTACCATATAACTGTAACAGGACACCTAGTTGTGCCTGTGTGCTAGCTACACTTGGGATGTTGGTTGCAGTTTTAGGGGGATGAGTTCAGAGAACTTTGATAGTGAGAGTGAGTTTATGGGTAATTCATTAAATACCATGAATAATTGTGTGGCTGATTGGTCCAGACGCTACATACAATAGGTGCCTAAGCACCTTTGGTGCTTGGCCCCTAAATATAGCTGCAAGCAGCAATTACGGGGCCAAGCACAAAAGCAGCACAACAAGCCAAGAAACTTCTCAGGCTCCTTCAGGGCATTGTGCTGATGACCCATACCGAGTTTCGTAAAGATACGCTAATGTGTTCGTAAAATACAGCATTTTAGCACAAAATTCAAAATGGCCGACGGCCAAAATGTCAGATAATGGAAAATTGGTCATCATTTGACTCAGCATGATACAGTTAGAGACTCCAAATTTGCTATGTACAAAGGTCATTCTGTCCTAACTGTGTGCCAAATTTTACAACTTTCCCACAAGCGGTTTTATGAGCTGCCATAGACTTCAAGAGCGGAAGAAGAAGAAGAATAAAAAGAAATCTAACGGTTGCAATAGGTGCCTACGCACCTTTGGTGCTTGGCCCCTAATAATAATAATAATTTTAAAAAAAGAACGCCAACGGATACAATAGGTGCCTACACACCTTCGGTGCTTGGCCCCTAATAATAAAAAGAATGCCAACGGATACGATAGGTGCCTTCGCACCTTCGGTGCTTGGCCCCTAATAAAAAGAATACCAACAGATACAATAGGTGCCTAAGCACCTTCGGTGCTTGGCCCCTAATAATACAAACCTGATTCCAAAAAAGTTTGGACACTGTACAAATTGTGAATAAAAAGGAATGCAATAATTTACAAATCTCATAAACTTATATTTATTCATCATTATTCATAAACATATTTTATTCACAATAGAATATAGATAACATATCAAATGTTGAAAGTGAGTTTGAAGTTATTATCATCTACAGTGCATAATATCATCCAAAGATTCAGAGAATCTGCAGCAATCTCTGTGCGTAAGGGTCAAGGTCGGAAAACCATACTGGATGCCTGTAATCTTCGGGCCCTTAGACGGCACTGCATCACATACAGGAATGCTACTGTAATGGAAATCACAACATGGGCTCAGGAATACTTCCAGAAAATATTGTCGGTGAATACAATCCACTGTGCCATTTGCCGTTGCCGGCTAAAACTCTATAGGTCAAAAAAGAAGCCATATCTAAACATGATCCAGAAGCGCAGGCGTTTTATCTGGGCCAAGGCTCATTTAAAATGGAGTGTGGCAAAGTGGAAAACTGTTCTGCAGTCAGACGAATCAAAATTTGAAGTTCTTTTTGGAAAACTGGGACTCCATGTCATCCGGACTAAAGAGGACAAAGACAACCCAAGTTGTTATCAGCGCTCAGTTCAGAAGCCTGGATCTCTGATGGTATGGGGTTGCATGAGTGCCTGTGGCATGGGCAGCTTACACATCTGGAAAGGCACCTGTGACGAGCAGGGCGGGCGAGAGCCGTGAGGGAGCCGGCCTCTAGTCTCTCACGGAGGAGCTCCGGAGGCATAAAAGGAGGAGCGACATCAGTGAAGGACGAGAGAGGACCAGGCCTGGACTTTATTTTATGTTTTATTATGTTTGTGTGGCCGGCAGACGTTCGCGAGGGTCTGCCGGCATTACTTTCGTTTTGTTCTTTGTTTATTTTGGAATTAAAGTTACGTTGAATGTTTGCCGGTTCCTGCCTCCTTCTTCCCACATTTACAAACTGTGTTACAGCACCATCAATGCTGAAAGGTATATCCAAGCTCTAGAACAACATATGCTCCCATCCAGACGTTGTCTCTTTCAGGGAAGACCTTGCATTTTCCAACATGACAATGCCAGACCACATACTGCATCAATTACAACATCATGGCTGCGTAGAAGAAGGATCCGGGTACTGAAATTATTATTAAGCATTGCCATAAGCATATACTTAAAATTAATATGTTGTTCAGTTTTACTTGTTTGTACTTGTAAAAGGATATACTTAAAAGTCTGTTGTCCATTACATGATATGTCAATTGTAATAGGCTACTACTGAAATTCCCACAAGGATTTCAACATCATATTATTTTAAATGCATCATAAATAGATGATTGTGTTACGGTATACAGCAGACAGACACAGATGTAACAGGTAATGGATGTTTATTTGACCACAGTAGAGCAGGTGAACACACACAGGTGAGTGAAATGGTTGAATAGAAGTTTGAGCAAGTAGTATGAGGAATAGTTACTGTCCTTTCTCTTTGCAGGTAGATGTAAGTTGGAGCTTGGGGATCGCTGGAGCACTGAGGAGATCGCTGGAGAACTGAGGAGCTGACGGAAACACACCCACACAGCAGACAAGGCACACAGAGGGAAGGAGACACGCTGGAGACAGGTGAGTATACGAAGAGGAGTCCTTGAGGTAAGCATAACATGGGGTATATGCGAACGAGACCGGACGTGGAGTGCTGTGTGCGTGTGGGTTAAATAATGATGTTGATGAGTGAGGTGATGAGGTGCAGGTGGCGGTGATCAGTATTCTGGTGATGGCGTGCGTTGTGATTGGATGTTGGAACCTGACGTGTCTGTGACATTACCCCCCCCCCCCCCCCTCCACGGCCTGCTCCAGAGGGCTGAGGACCCCAACGCCATGGTGGTCGTCCTCTTCCCCGCGGTGCCGGCCTCTCAGGGTGACTGTCGTGGAATGTTTGGAGTAAGTTGGGGTCTAAGATGTCGTTCCTTGGGACCCAGGAGCGTTCCTCAGGGCCATATCCTTCCCAATCCACCAGATATTCTAAATGGCCGCCACGACGTCGGGAGTCCAAGATCTCCCGAACCTCATATGCAGCTCCGTCCTCCAGGATGAGTGGAAGGGGAGGTTCGGCGGGAGCCACGTCTGGTCCTGTGGGAAGAACAGAAGGGTGGTGAGCTTTCAGGAGTGACACGTGGAAAGTGGGGTGTATACGATACCCTTGTGGAAGATGGAGTTGGTAGGTGACTGGGTTGACCTGCTTGACGATAGGGAATGGGCCAATGAACCTGGGACTCAGCTTTCTGCAGGACAGACACAGTCTGATGTCTCGGGTGGATAGCCAAACCAACTGACCGGGCTGGAAGACAGGGGTGTTGGAACGTCAGAGGTCGCCTACCATCCTGCGTCTGCGCAGGGCTCGTTGCAGTTGATGGTGTGCTGAGTCCCAGACCCTCTCGCTCTCTCGGAACCAGTAATCCACTGCCGGAACGTTGGAGGGTTCCCCATCCCAGGGGAACAGTGGGGGTTGGTAGCCGAGTACGCACTGGAACGGTGTGAGTCCTGTGGTAGACTGTTGGAGGGAGTTTTGGGCGTACTCGGCCCAACCCAGGAACTGGTTCCAAGAGTCCTGGTGGTCATGACAGAAGGAACGGAGGAAGCAGCCGATCTCCTGTACCTTCCTTTCCGTCTGCCCGTTCGATTGCGGGTGGTATCAGGATGTCAGGCTAACGGCCACACCTAGGAGGGAGTAGAACGACTTCCATACTCTGGGTATAAATCCTAGGTATTTATTTGACACAGTGGCTAAATTAACAAGAAACAGAGATTCAACTGCTGATGTTTCCATAGAGCACAGCAGTAATGACTTTATGAACTTCTTTACTTGCAAGATTGATAATATTAGAGAGAAAATTATAAACATGCAACCGTCTACAGTTTCGCTTCAGACAGTGCACTGTAGTGTCCCTGAGGTAAAACTAGAATCATTCGCGCTATAGGAGAGGAAGAATTATCTAAACTTATCAAATCATCAAAATCAACGACATGTATGCTAGACCCAATGCCGACTAAACTACTGAAAGAAATGCTTCCAGAGGTCGTAGGTCCACTTCTTGATATAATTAATTCATCCTTAACACTAGAATACGTGCCAAAAACTTTTAAGCAGGCTATTATTAAACCTCTTATTAAAAAACCTCATCTAGATCCGAGAGATTTAGTAAATTATAGGCCAATCTCGAATCTACCTTTTCTGTCAAAAAGTGATACTAGAAAAGGCAGTTTCAACACAACTGTGCTCCTTTTTAGAAAGAAATGGAATCTGTGAGGATTTCCAGTCAGGATTTAGACCATACCATAGTACTGAGACTGCTCTCGTTAGAGTTACAAACGATCTACTCCTATCATCCGATCATGGCTGTATTTCTCTATTAGTGTTATTAGATCTCAGTGCTGCTTTTGACACTATCGATCATACCATTCTTTTAAAAAGACTTGAAAACTATATTGGCATTAGTGGAATTGCTTTGGCATGGTTCAAATCGTACTTATCTGACCGTTATCAGTCTGTAGTAGTTAAGGAAGAGATGTCGTATCGATCACAGGTTCAATATGGAGTACCACAAGGCTCAGTACTAGGACCGTTGCTTTTCACTCTGTACATGCTGCCCTTAGGAGAGATAATTAGGAAGCACGGTGTTAGTTTTCACTGCTACGCTGACGATACTTAGCTCTATATTTCCTCGCGCCCTGATGAAACCTACAAATTCACAAAACTAACAGAATGCATAGCTGACTGTAACACGGTTAGTAGTTGTGGGAAGAAAGAGGCGGGAACCGGCGAACGTTGAACCAAACTTTAATATAAAATAAACAAAGAACAAAACGAAAGTAATGCCGGCAGACCCTCGCGGACGTCTGCCGGCCACACAAACATAATAAAACATAAAATAAAGTCCAGGCCTGGTCCTCTCTCGTCCTCCACGGTAGTCGCTCCTCCTTTTATGCTCCCGGAGCTCCTCCGTGAGGGACTCAAGGCCGGTGCGCCTCCCAGGTGAAGCTCATTAACACTCGCGCCACCGGCCTCGCGCCGTTCCCTCACGGCTCTCGCCCGCCCTGGTCGCCACACTGACATTAAAAACTGGATGACAAGAAATTTCTTATTATTAAATTCAGAAAAAAATGATATCCTCATCTTTGGACCAAAAACTTCCTCACGAATACTTGAATACTCTCTAACACTTGACGGGTACTCCATTAAACCTTCGTCCTCAGTTTGATACCAATCTTTCATTTGAAAGTCATGTTTCTAGTATCTATAAAACCGCCTTCTTCATCTAAAAAATATATCTAAATGACGACATATGCTCTCAATGACAAATGCGGAACAGTTGGTTCATGCATTCATGACCTCAAGACTAGATTATTGTAACGCTCTACTGGGTGGCTGTTCTGCTCGGCTTTTAAACAGACTACAGTTGGTCCAAAATGCGGCAGCTAGAGTTCTTACTAGAACCAGAAAGAATGACCATATTAGCCCAGTTCTGTCAACAATTACATTGGCTCCCTATTAAACATCATATAGATTTTAAAATCTTGCTACTTACTTATAAAGCTCTAGATGAATTCAGGCCAGTTGATAATACCCAGAATATCAAAATCAACTGAAGGCGGCAGATCCTTTTCCTATTTAGCACCTAAACTCTGGAACAATCTTCCTAGCATTGTTCGGGAAGCAGACACACTCTGTCAGTTTAAATCTACACTAAAAACACATCTCCAGTCCCTCCATTATCACCTGCACCAGCACCAGCTAGCCCCACAGAGCACGTCAACACACCTCCTTCACTGCCGCCGTACGCCAGTCCCATGGCCAAACCGGCGCCCTGCTCAGGATCGGCGGAGGATTGCAGTGGGTTCCTGCTGCAATGCACACTAGTCCTGGAGATGCAGCCGCACCTGTACCTGAGTGACACCGCCAAAATAGCGTTCATTATCTCTCAGCTCAGCGGCAAAGCATTGAAGTGGGCCGATTCCATCTGGTCCCAGCAGGGCGCAGTAACCCAATCCTACTCGTCGTTTATTTCCCACTTCCGGGAGGTATTCGGGAAACCCATCACAGACTCTTCAGCTGGTGAGAAAATCTATAATTTGAGAACGAACAAGCCCTTGTAGGGAAAACACCCTAGGAAGTAAAATTAGCTCAAATGAAATATTTAAGGAATTATAAAGAGTTGTTTAGATTACGACCGAGCAACTGATTCGTCCAGCGTTCATTTGCTCGAGCCGTAATAAGCTCTTGTAACGGATATAAATATCCAACAATCGTGAAAACACTGATTAGAGCACGGTAACTTGATCACAGTTTAAGACATTAAATCATAAAGCACATAATACAAGACACTTTCCTTTTAAAATCTACAAGAGATTTTATTTATTCTAACACAAACTAATCTAACACAAAGGCACGCACATACACACACACACATTCATACGCGTTGCAGTAAGAAGGAAATGAGAGAGAAAGAGTTTTGAAAGAGAGAGAGAGAGAGAGAGAGAGAGAGAGAGTGATCTGATTAACCGAATTCCTATCAATGCATTTCAAGGACCAGAACGAACCATGAATCATTCATTTATGCACCAGTTCAGTTTTGGTCTGGAGGTACTTGCTTGCGTTGACTTAAAGGTGAATTTCCCTCGTCGTGCAGAGAGGGGTTTCCCAAGTCGATGATTGGTCCAGATCAGGTCCGTGTGGAACAATGAAGGAAGTCTCTTTGTCGCTGGAGTTGAAGCGGCAAAACTCGTTGGTTGAACTTTGCGGCGAAACTTAGGACACGAGACTTTCAGCGGTAAAGGAAAATTAAGTAAAGAAAAGAAAAGTGAGTGAAGGTTGGATGGCTTGAATGAGCGGCTGGTCTGTTCTTCTTGTTACTCCATTGTTCTTGGTACTCTGGTCATGGTTTCTCTTACCAGAACTAACCAAACCCAGTTCGTTTACTAACCAACTTCCCTCGTTCACTATCTTGCCATATGATCATTTAAACTGAGTTGTTTGTCACACCTCAGAGGAGTCTTGGCCAATCAGACATTGACCCGTTTCAAGAGGGCCTTCCTCTGCCCCCAATAAAACCTAAGTGTTACATCCCGGTCTGTCTCTGCTTTAGCAGAGTGCCATTTTAACATAATTGCTATTAAATGGAATACAATACATTTTAAACAGATTTCATTCAAGTCAGAATATAGGAAAGGGAGAAAGAATCAAATTAAGTCCAAATAAGGCATACTTCCAGTCATTCAGTCAAGAGTTAACGCATTTACACGAATTGTGAGTGTTCTAAAGCCTAACTGTTTACAGGTAGTACTTGTGGACACATAATGCAAAATGTATGTAGTTAAAAGATGTTTGATAAGTCCGTTAAAATTGTTGGAACAATTTTGAAGCAGATTTATTTGTTCAACAGTCTCTTTGGCTCTCCTGTGAAGTAAGGAAACAAAAGGGTCTGGATTGTCTCTCTGTCTTCTTGGGTGACCCTTTGGTATGTCGCTTCTGCTATCAGGAAGCATGTGTCGTAAAAGTAATCAGCCTGGCTTTATCTGCAGACGGTCCGGAGCCGGAACCTCAATTCTGAATTAGAATTATGTTTTGAAAGAATCATCTAAATGATTCATTTGTCTGGTTCGTCCACATTTCTTACACCCTGATAACGAACTACCAGCAAGGATTGGAACCTCGGGTGCGGCTGCAACTCGCTGCATGCGAGGACAACATCGGCCTAGAAAAGTTCATCCAGCTCTCCATCTGCTGCGCCACTCGCATGCAGGCGTGCCTCCAAGAGCACCAGGACCAGTTCTTCTCCACCGTGCCACTCTGCCGATCCGAACTCGTCAGCACTCCAGAACCAGCTCAAGAACCCATGGATGTAGAAAACTCTCGTCTATCCTATGAAGAACGCCGCCCCCGCCTAACCCTTCGTCTCTGTCTCTACTATGGTGAAACGGGGCATGTGATTGCAGCATGCCCCACACGACCGCTGCGACCCCTGGTGAGTGCCATTATTCCTGCTACTCGTAAAATGAAACCACTCACTGCTGCCGTCAACCTTACTGCCGCCAATGTTTCCCTTACAGTGGTTGCGCTCATCGACTCTGGGTCCGCCGGCAACTTCATCTCTGGTGCCCTCTGTCGTCAACTCCGTATCAAGACCTCTCCGACTTCGACCATCTACAAGATCTGCTCCATAACTGGCCGACCCCTGAGCCGTAAGCTCGTCCGCTCTGTGGCAGGTCCAGTTCACATTCAAGTTGGACTTCTACATAAAGAAAAGGCGCATCTGTTGGTTCTGGAGGACTCCACCGCTGACGTGGTTCTGGGACGCCCCTGGTTGAAGCAGCACAACCCGACCATCTCCTGGAAGACGGGCGAAGTCCTGAAGTGGGGCGACACTTGCTTCAAGCACTGTTTACTTCCCCTGCTGCTTCCAGTTTCTTCTTTGTGGCTAAAAAGGACGCAGGCTTGCAGCCCTGTATTGACTACCGTGCACTCAATAAAATAACAGTGAAGTTCCATTATCCCCTTCCTCTCGTCCCAGCTGCCCTAGAACATCTCCGTGGTGCCACTGTGTTCACGAAGTTGGACCTCCACAGCGCGTACGACCTCATCCGGATACGGATACGGATGCCGTATGGACTAGTCAACGCCCCCTCCGTATTCCAGGACTTCATTCATGAGGTGCTCCGGGAGTTTCTCCACCGGTTTGTCCTGGTCTACATAGACGACATTCTCATCTACTCCCGGAGCCAGGCCGAACATCGCCAACACGTTGCGGAGGTCCTCACCCGCCTTCGCCAATACCATCTGTTCCTCAAGGCCGAAAAATGTACTTTCCATCAACCTGCCATTTCATTCCTGGGATATAACATCGACCACAGTGGCATCCGGATGGACGAGAGGAAGGTGGAATCCATAACCAACTGGCCAGAACCCACCACCATAAAAGAACTCCAGCACTTCCTCAGTTTCTCAAATTTCTACAGACGCTTCATCAAAGGTTACAGCTCAATCGCCCATCCACTCACCAGTTTACTCCGCAACCAGTCCAAGTCTCTGTCCTGGACCCCAGCAGCCACCAACGCCTTCAACCAGCTCAAAGAAGCCTTTACCACCACTCCCTTACTCGTACATCCTGATCCAGAGAAACAATTCATTGTTGAAGTGGATGCGTCTACCACTGGAGTGGGAGCGGTGTTATCGCAGCAGCAGGGGACCCCAAGTAGACTCCATCCATGCGCCTTCTTCTCCCGCAAGCTCAGCCCGGCGGAAGTCAACTATTCCATCAGAGACAGGGAACTTCTAGCGGTCAAGCTTGTCTTGGAAGAGTGGAGGCATTGGCTGGAGGGAGCCAAACATACTTTCCTAGTATTAAAGGACCACAAAAACTTGGAGTACCTTCGCTCTGTGAAAAGATTGAACCCTACACAAGCTCGCTGGGCCATGTTTTTCTCCCGCTTTAACTACACGATCTCCTTCCGCCCTGGTACTAAGAATGTAAAAGCAGATGCTCTCTCCCGTCTACATGCCCCTGAGGAAAAGACTGAGGAACCAGAACCCATCATTCCTAGCTCCCTCATCGTGAGTCCCATAACATGGTCAGAAGAGACCATTCCCTCCTCCAATGCCTCCACTAACCCTCCGCCAGGCTGTCCACCAGGCTTGCTTTACTTTCCACGGACACGACGCACTCCCACCATTCACTCAGCCCACACGTCACTTGGCACTGGTCACCCGGGGGCCCTCTCGTTGCTGAAAGAACGCTTCTGGTGGCCAGGAATGGCAGCCGACGTCAGAAGGTACGTGCAGGGCTGCAGGGAGTGCGCCATCTCCAAGTCTCCTTGTCATCTGCCAGCTGGGAAACTCCTTCCGCTGCCTGTTCCAGATCGTCCCTGGTCACACCTAGGAGTGGACTTCATATCTGATCTCCCTGTCTCAGACGGATACACCACCATCATAGTTGTTGTGGACCAGTCTCAAAGTCATGTAGTTTAATTCCACTTCCTGGATTACCTACTGCAATGGAGACCGCTGAAATACTCTTCAACCAAGTCTTCAGATACTTCGGAATTCCAGAGGATATCATCTCCGACCGAGGGCCTCAATTCATATCCCGTGTATGGAAGTCCTTCTACTAACTCCTAGGTGTGGCCGTCAGCCTAACATCTGGATATCACCCCCAGTCGAACGGGCAGACGGAAAGGAAGGTACAGGAGATTGCCCGCTTCCTCCGTACCTCCTGTCATGACCACCAGGACTCTTGGAACCAGTTCCTGGGTTGGGCCGAGTACGCCCAAAACTCTCTCCGACAGTCAACTACTGGGCTTACACCGTTTCAATGCGTACTCGGTTACCAACCCCCACTGTTTCCCCTGGGATGGGGAACCCTCCAACGTTCCGGCAGTGGATTACTGGTTCAGACAGAGCGAGAGGGTCTGGGACTCAGCACACCACCAGCTGCAACGAGCCCTGCGCAGACGCAGAATGGTAGCCGACCTCCGACGTTCCAACAACCCGGTCTTCCAGCCTGGTCAGATGGTCTGGCTATCCACCCGTGACATCAGACTGCGTCTGCCCTGCAGAAAGCTGAGTCCCAGGTTCATTGGCCCATTCCCCATCGTAAAGCCTATCAACTCCGTCTTCCACAAGGGTACCGTATACATCCTACTTTCCATGTGTCACTCCTCAAAGCTCACCATCCCTCTGTTCTTCCCACAGGACCTGACGTGGCTTCCGCCGAACCCCCCCTTCCACTCATCCTGGAGGACGGAGCTGCATACGAGGTTCGAGAGATCTTGAACTCCCGGCATCGTGGTGGTCAGCTTGAATACTTGGTGGATTGGGAAGGATATGGTCCCGAAGAACGCTCCTGGGTCCCAAGGGACGACATCTTAGATCCCAGTTTACTCCAAACCTTCCACGACAGTCACCCTGAGAAACCGGCACCGCAGGGAAGAGGACGACCACCACGGCGTCGGGGTTCTCGGCCCTCTGGAGCGGGCCGTGGAGGGGGGGTACTGTCACAGACACGTCAGGTTCCAACATCACCCAATCACAGCGCGCACCTTCTCCAGAATACTGATCACCGCCACCTGCACCTCATCACTCTCCTCATCAACAGCACTATAAAGCACTCACGCACACAGCACTCTACGTCCGGTCTCGTTTGCATACCCTACATGTTTATGCTTACCTTAAGGACTCCACTTCGCATACCTACCTGTCTCCACCGTGTCGATTCCCAGTGTGTGCCTCGTCTGCTTCGTGAGTGTGTTCCCGTCAGCTTCCAAGTGCTCCAATGATCTCCAGTCTCCAGCGTCTAACTCCCTGCCAAGAAAAGGACAGTAACTATTCCCCGTATTATCAGTTCAAGTCAAACTACTTCCAGTTCTCTCACCAGTTTTATTCTCATTGCTCTCCTGAGGTCAAAATAAAGACAGTGTTAAGTTATACCTGTGTCTGTCCTCCGTCTACTGTAACAACACATAACACATTATCAATACGTTATCATTTTTCAAATCCGTTAAAGGATTGTTACGCTGCAATAATTAGGTCGGCCGGAACCGAGAACATTTCCTATAACATTAGATATACCTGTACATCAGAATAAGAATGGCATCTACGCTAATATCTGTCTCTCTGCTTATCCTGAGGTTTGCCGGGTGCTGGATCCAGGCCGTATCCAGATCAGATGGAGAACCTTTGTCTGGACCTGACTACAACGTAGCCCAGGAGACAATGGGCCTACAGATCCAGTTCTGGCTGCATCTATAATTCAGATTTTTAATCCCCGTATCCGCTTGCATATATTTATATATAATCTATTTTTAATCTCTATAATAAAAATGTATAATTCAGATTTTGAACTCCATATCCATTTACATATATTATATATATCTTCCAAGGGTTTTTTTCCCTCCTAGGACTTTTTTCCCAGTGCTAGCACGCTGGGTTTTTCTCCTAGGGGTTTTTTTTCCACCCCTGGGAGTCAGCAGACATTGGCTTAATGTAGCACCATCTTGTATATGTTACATATTAACACGCTTGTTTGTACAGCTTATTTTTAACCACTTCCCTTTTTTTCTGTGCTTCTAATATGTAAAGCTGCTTTGAAACAATTACCAATTGTAAAAGCGTTATATAAATAAATTTGACTTGACTTGACTCTGGATATGAATTGGGGTCCTCGGAGACAATGTCCTCTGGTATTCCAAAGTATCTGAAGCCTTGGTTGAAGAGGATCTCGGCTGTCTCCATGGCAGTGGGTAATCCTGGAAGTGGGACTAGACGGCACGATTTGGAGAAGCGAACAACAACAACTAGGATGGTGGTATTTCCGTCTGAGACAGGGAGATCAGTAATGAAATCCACTCCGAGGTGTGACCATGGGCGATCTGGAACGGGCAGCGGAAGGAGTTTCCCAGCTGGCAGATGACGAGGAGATTTGGAGATGGCACACTCCCTACAGCCCTGCACGTACCTTCTGACATCTGAAGCCATCCCTGGCCACCAGAAGCGTTCTTTAAGCAACGAGAGGGTTTCATTGACCCCCAGGTGACCAGTGCCAAGTGACGTGTGAGCCGAGTGAATGGTGGGAGTGCATCGTGTCCGTGGAATGTAGAGCAAGCCGGGTGGACAGCCCGGCGCAGGGTTCGTGGAGGCATTGGAGGAGGGAATGGTCTCTTCTGACCAGGTAATGGGACTTACGATGAGAGAGCTCGGGATGATGGGTTCTGGTTCCTCGGTCTGCTCGTCAGGGGCATGGAGACGAGAGAGAGCGTCGGCTTTTATAATTCTTGGTGCCTGGGCGGTAGGAGATGGTATAATTGAAGCGGGAGAAAAATATCGCCCAACGGGCTTGCCTGGGGTTCAGTCTCTTTGCTGATCGAAGATATTCAAGGTTTTTATGGTGGGTTAGCACCAGGAACGCGTGGTTGGCTCCCTCCAGCCAATGCCTCCACTCTTCCAAGGCAAGCTTAATAGCAAGAAGGCGCATGGATGGAGTCTACTTGGCGTCCCCTGCTGCTGTGACAACACCGCCCACTCCAGTTGTGGAGGCGTCCACTTCTACGACGAACTGTTTCTCTGGGTCTGGATGTACGAGTAGGGGAGCGGTGGTGAAGGCTTCTTTGAGCTGGTTGAAGGCGTTGGTGGCTGCCGGGGTCCAGGAAAGAGACTTGGGCTGATGACGGAGCAGGCTGGTGAGTGGATGGGTGATGGAACTATAACCTTTGATGAAACGTCTGTAGAAATTGGAGAATCTGAGGAAGCGCCGTGGAGTTCTTTTATGGTGGTGGGTTCTGGCCAGTTAGTGATGGATTCCACCTTCCTCTCGTCCATCCGGATGCCACTGTGGTCGATATTGTAGCCCAGGAAAGAGACGGAAGGTTGGTGAAATGAGCATTTCTCTGCCTTGAGGAACAGGTTGTACTGGCGAAGTCGGGTGAGGACCTCCACAACGCGTCAGTGATGTTCGGCCTGGCTCCGGGAGTATATGAGAATGTCATCGATGTAGACTAGGACAGAGCGGTGGAGAAACTCCCGGAGCACCTCATGAATGAGTCCTGGAATACGGAGGAGGTGTTGACCAGTCCATACGGCATTACCAAGTGCTCGTAGTGGCCAGTAGGGGTGATGAAGGCGGTCTTCCACTCGTCCCCCTCACGTATCCGGATGAGGTTGTACGCGCTGCGGAGGTCCAGCTTCGTAAACACAGTGGCACCACGGAGATGTTCCAGGGCCGCTGGGATGAGAGCGAGGGGATATCGGACGGTTATTTTGTTGAGGGAACGATAATCAATGCAGGGCCGCAAGCCTCCGTCCTTTTTAGCCACAAAGAAGAAACTGGAAGCAGCAGGGGAAGTAGACGGCCTGATGTAACCTTGGGCGAGGGCTTCCTTGATGTAATCCTCCATGGCCTTCTCCTCCGGGATGGAAAGTGGGTATATCTTACCCTTTGGCACTGGTTCACCCGGAAGCAGGTCGATGGCACAGTCCCACGGCCGGTGTGGAGGCAGCTTGGAAGCCCGTTGCGGGCAGAAGACATCGCTGAAGGGGGCGTAACACTTGGGAATGTCGACGGATCGTTGTTCGACTGGACTTTCGATGGATGTGGCACAGAGAGAGAGGTCAGGTGAAGAAGATGGTGGAACAGGAAGTTCAGTCTGGCAGCAAGAGAAGCAAGTGTCGCCCCACTTCAGGATTTCGCCCGTTTTCCAGGAGATGATCGGGTTATGCTGCTCCAACCAGGGGCGCCCCAGAACCACATCAGCAGTTGAATCCTCCAGAACCAGCATATGGGCCTCTTCTCTGTGTAGTAAACCAACTTGAATGGTTACTGTTCCAGCCATGGTGCGGACGCGCTTACGGCTCAGGGGTCTGCCAGTTAGTGAGTTGAGCGTGTAGATGGTAGGAGACGGAGTGGTCTTGAGACGAAGGTGGCGGTAGATGGCTCCGGAGATGAAGTTGCCGGCTGACCCCGAGTTGATGAGCGCGACCACTGAAAGGGAGACATTGGCGGCAGTAAGATTGATGACAGTAGTGAGTGGTTTCAACTTATGAGTAGCAGGAATAACAGCACTCACCAGGGGTCGCGGCGGTCGTGTGGGGCATGCAGCAATAGCATGCCTGGGTTCACCACAGTAGAGACAGAGACGAAGGGTCAGTCAGAGGATAGACGAGAGTGTTCCACATCCATGGGTATCTGGGCTGGTTCTGGGGTGCTGACGGGTTCGGATCGGCAGAGGATGCTCTTGGATGCACACTTGCATGCGAGTGGCGCAGCGAATGGAGAGCTGGATGAACTTTTCGAGGGCGATGGAGTCCTCGCATGCAACGAGATGCAGACGCACCCGAGGTTCCAAACCTTGGCGATAAGTCGTTATCAGAGCTAGTTCATTCCATCCGCTGAGTGCTGCAAGCATTCTGAATTGCAAAGCATAGTCATAAAGAGACAGAGATCCTTGTTTCAAATTATAAAGTTTCTCACCAGCTGAAGAGTCCGTGATCGGTTTCCCGAACACTTCCCGAAAGTGGGAAATAAACGCTGAGTAGGATTGTGTTACAGCGCCCCGCTGGGACCAGATGGAGTCGGCCCACATTAATGCTTTGCTGCTGAGCTGAGATATAATGAACGTTATTTTAGAGGTATCATTCGGGTACAGGTGCGGCTGCATCTCCAGGACCAGTGTGCATTGCAGCAGGAACCCACTGCAATCCTCCGCCGATCCTGAGTAGGGCGCCGGTTTGGCCATGGGACTGGTGTACGGCGGCAGTGAAGGAGGAGTGTTGACACCGCTGGTGGTGTTCGCTGGTGCAGGTGAAGGGACAGTAACTGGAGATGGCGGTGGATGAGGAGTGGATAATGTGCGTCGAAGCACGTCTACGAATTCCTGGAATGGATCTGGCTGGCTCATACTGGGTCTGCGGTGTTGGTCCGGTCTTCTGTTACGGTATACAGGGGACAGACACAGATGTAACAGGTAATGGATGTTTATTTGACCACAGTAGAGCATGTGAACACACACAGGTGAGTGAACTGGTTGAATAGAAGTTTGAGCAAGTAGTATGAGGAATAGTTACTGTCCTCTTTGCAGGTAGATGTAAGTTGGAGCTTGTGGATCGCTGGAGCACTGAGGAGATCGCTGGAGAACTGAGGAGCTGATGGAAACACACCCACACAGCAGACGAGGCACACAGAGGGAAGGAGACACGCTGGAGACAGGTGAGTATACGAAGAGGAGTCCTTGAGGTAAGCATAACATGGGGTATATGCGAACGAGACCGGACGTGGAGTGCTGTGTGCGTGTGGGTTAAATAGTGCTGTTGATGAGTGAGGTGATGAGGTGCAGGTGGCGGTGATCAGTATTCTGGTGATGGCGTGCGTTGTGATTGGATGTTGGAACCTGACGTGTCTGTGACAGAAGGTCAAAGCTGTTGTTCCTTACCCCAGGGAAGAGTGCTTCAGAACTCAATTCCCACGTCTTCAGCCACACCAAAACACCAGGGAAGCTTTCCCAGTCCCAAGGGAAAGGAACGCTACGGAGACCACACCCTCCTCGAAGGGAGGTAACATGTGGAAATACACATATGGACTGACACTTTGGGCAGTACAACATATCTCTGAGGAAGGTCCTACCTAGCCAGGGAGGAATGCTACAGCACAGAGACAGGGCAAAGCAGAGCCGCTGGGACTTTTACAAACCATTCATCACCGAAATTCCAGGAACAATCAAACATACGCGCATAACTCCATTGCTGCCCCGGAAATACAAACTTCATCCACTGTTCCCTTAATACTGGGTTCTTTGCAAAGCTGAAAAAGGTAATCTTTCTCTCACAACCAAAAACACACTCCTTTGGTGACAGGAGCTGTCTCATTTCGGAGGCTGAATACGTCATCAAGGATGTCAAATTTAAGAAAAGTAACAGTAATAATTGACTGATATTCATTGTGAGGTGTAAAATACTGTAATTTCTTTCTTACATTGCAATCTAACAGTTATATTTCTTAACCCTTTAAGACCTGAAAGCTTTTTTAGGTTTTTTTTCTTTTTCTCAGTGGCAAAAGTAAAGGCTCATAACTCCAAAACTATAGAAAGGAATTTTTATTATAATTTTTCATTTTTTTATATGACATGGAATAACGCAGGAAGGAAATAAGTATTATTATAAAAAATATTTTTTGGTGATGGTCTCTTACATGTGCACTGCATCTGGTTCAAATTTTGTGGTGATAGCATAAAGTAGTTGAATAAAGTATTATTCTTTTTTTTTTTTTGCAGCTAGATGGTGTAAACTGGCAGCAAACTCCGGTTTAGAGGCAATTCTCAACACTCGTTTGGAGTTTATCAAAATGGTTAGATGCATTAAAAAGCTGAGTTTCTAAGCATTAAAATGATACCTAGTTGCGTCTGCACAAGATCAGATTATCAAACCAGCAAACCAATTTTGAGAATGCTTTTAGCCTCTTCAACTTCTTATGTAAATCTCACATTGGCTCTGGCCTGGCTGACATTTACAGCTCACTTGACACATTTTTTGCCCTGTGTCGATGATCAACATCCAATCACGAACCTTTCCCTTTGTCTTCACAAAAATCTTAATCAACTCAGTAAAAATTACCCAAACCAGTCCTGAATTCTTTGGTGGCCAGATGACCCATTACACAAATACACACACATAGAGACTTTCTCTGCAACTACTAATCTCAACGATTCCAAAGTGTATCCTATGTATCCCTGTATGTATGTATTTCTCTCTATTATATAAGCATTAGTTACGACTTTTAATTGTGTCAGTTAAACCCTAAATGTTTATATTCAAGTGTAAGAATGTATCTTTGTCTTAATGTCTTTTTCACCCTATCACTGTCACAGATCCCTTGTTCCCCTGGACTCCATTTCCCATGATCCTCCTGTTCTCCACACCTGCACTCACTTCCCTCGTCATCTCCCCATCATCACAGATCATCATCACCCGTACTCTCTCATCTGCACTGCCTTTATATTGGACTCACTCCCTTCACTCCTTGTCCGTTCTTAATGTTATGTTAGATGGTTAATGTGTGTAAAGTGTGTATTCTCCTGCGTTCTTCAGTAAATACCCTGTGTGTGGAAATCCGTTTAAGTATCTTCTCTTCAGCACGTACACCACTGTAACAGAAGAACGGACCAAAAACGACCGGATTTTCCACAGGGAGAAAAAAAATAAATAAATAAATAAATAATGGAGACTTTCACCGGCTCCCTGGATCCAGCTCCTCCAACGCCTCTCACCCTGACAGCCAGCGATCGCCTTATCGGGCTCCTGCAGGTAGGTCGTTCGCTGGAGAGGTATGTGGAGGAGTTCGTTGAGCTCGCTTATTTGTCTGACTGGCCTGAAGCAGTTTTGATCTCCCTGTTTCTGGATGGACTAGATGATGACACCATCCGTTTTAGTGAACCCGATTATCGTTTCTCCTTAAGCGAAACCATAAATTCCATTTTATGGTTAAATGATTCCAAATTAATCGTGGATTGGGTTCAGGATGGGAGTCTGTCTCTAGTCCATCCAGAAACACGGTTGGCCGGGCCAGTCAGTCAGCCTCCGTCCTCCTCCGCATACCCCTCCAGCGAAGGTTCCCCCTGTGTCCTGCCGGGCCCACAAATCTCCGCTGGGTCCGGTAAACCTAAGAGGAGGAAGAGGAAGAAGGGCGAGCGCTCTCCAGTCTCCTGCGAGCCAGTCTCTCCAGTCTCCTGCGAGCCAGTCTCTCCAGTCTCCTGCGAGCCAGTCTCTCCAGTCTCCTGCGAGCCAGTCTCTCCAGTCTCCTGCGAGCCAGTCTCTCCAGTCTCCTGCGAGCCAGTCTCTTCAGTCTCCTGCGAGCCAGTCTCTCCAGTCTCCTGCGAGCCAGTCTCTCCAGTCTCCTGCAGGCCAGTGTCTCCAGAGCCCGCTCCAGTATTTCCAGAGCCCGCTCCAGTATTTCCAGAGCCCGCTCCAGTCTCTCCAGAGCCCGCTCCAGTCTCTCCAGAGCCCGCTCCAGTCTCTCCAGAGCCCGCTCCAGTATCTCCAGAGCCCGCTCCTGTATCTCCAGAGCCCGCTCCTGTATCTCCAAAGCCCGCTCCTGTATCTCCAGAGCCCGCTCCAACCCTGTGCGAGCCGCCAGATCTGGACTGGCTTATTGACTTTTTTAACGAGCCCTCAGCTCCAGCCGCCGCCTACGAGCCCTCAGCTCCAGCCGCCGCCTACGAGCCCTCAGCTCCAGCCGCCGCCTACGAGCCCTCAGCTCCAGCCGCCGCCTACGAGCCCTCAGCTCCAGCCGCCGCCGCCGAGCCCTCAGCTCCAGCCGCCGCCGCCGAGCCTGCCGCTCCAGCCGCCGCCGCCGAGCCTGCCGCTCCAGCCGCCGCCGCCGAGCCTGCCGCTCCAGCCGCCGCCGCCGAGCCTGCCGCTCCAGCCGCCGGCGCCGAGCCAAGTTCTCCAGTCTCCGCCGCCGAGCCAAGTTCTCCAGTCTCCGGCGCCGAGCCAAGTTCTCCAGTCTCCGCCGCCGAGCCAAGTTCTCCAGTCTCCGCCGCCGAGCCAAGTTCTCCAGTCTCCGCCACCGAGCCAAGTTCTCCAGTCTCCGCCGCCAAACCAGCTCCATGCTGCTCCACCCACACATTGACTTTATTCCTTGGACTCCTCTATACGATCCTTAACCTCTCCAAGTATTTTTTGGGGGGGGGCCAAGTACCCGTGGGTGGGGGACATGTGGGCGCCACACATGTGGGTGGGCCTCTGAAGTGGCCTGCCAAGGCTCCTGACCCGCCGTGGCCTGCCAAGGCTCCTGACCCGCCATGGCTCATGGATCCGCCCTGGAGACCTCCACTCCAGTCCACTCATCCCCCGGCACCTGCATGAGGTCTCCAGGGCGCCCGCCCCCCCCCCCGGTTATTCTATTTACGGCGCGAGGACGCGCCTACCGGGAGGGGGAGGTACTGTCACAGATCCCTTGTTCCCCTGGACTCCATTTCCCATGATCCTCCTGTTCTCCACACCTGCACTCACTTCCCTCGTCATCTCCCCATCATCACAGATCATCATCACCCGTACTCTCTCATCTGCACTGCCTTTATATTGGACTCACTCCCTTCACTCCTTGTCCGTTCTTAATGTTATGTTAGATGGTTAATGTGTGTAAAGTGTGTATTCTCCTGCGTTCTTCAGTAAATACCCTGTGTGTGGAAATCCGTTTAAGTATCTTCTCTTCAGCACGTACACCACTGTAACAATCATGTTTAGTCTTGTTTTAAACCTCTCAGAATGTTTTAATTAACAATGTATGTTACGTTACTGTAAAATGCATGTTTCTATATTTTTTATTAAGTACTTTGGAGAAAAACGTACCCAGATCTGACACTTCATATATTAGGCAAATTAAGACGTAAAAACACACCAAGGATTTCTTTCCCACTTCAAAATCCATGCTGGCCATTGGCCAGTCCAACCCAGAAGGAGTGTAGATGGTTTTTGCTATATAACAAACCAACATGCAACCCTCTTCGCTCAGTCTTCTTTACCTGTGGATGAGACGGATTCTTTCTTTCTTATTTTCTGGCCATTTTACTTTCAAGTTAAAGTCTGTTTGAAAATCCTGCTGAAGACCCTACCTCGGGACAAAGACGAATCGGATACCCCAGCTTGAACACACTGAAACTCCTGCAGAATGGAGCATTAACCACAGCACCTAAAATTACCTATATGCAAGTATAGAACCATTTCTCCCGATGCGTTTTAAGCTTTAAGTTGTGATTCCTTGCTGGCTCGCAAAGATTTAACTGTTTGTAATTTTCCATTCTTTGATCATCTCTCTCTTTTTGACTTTACTTTCGTTATTCCATATATATATATATATATATATATATATATATATATATATATATATATATATATATATATATATATATATATATTCTTAGCTTAGAGATAGTTGTATACAGGTGCTGGTCATATAATTAGAATATCATCAAAAAGTTGATTTATTTCACTAATTCCATTCAAAAAGTGAAACTGAAGGCACCAGGTGTCTTCAATATGTCTTTAATATTGAACCTTTTCACAATATTCTATATCACAATATTTTCTGAGATACTGAATTTGGGATTTTCCTTAGTTGTCAGTTATAATCATCAAAATTAAAAGAAATAAACATTTGAAATATATCAGTCTGTGTGTAATGAATGAATATAATATACAAGTTTCACTTTTTGAATGGAATTAGTGAAATAAATCAACTTGATATTCTGATTATATGACCAGCAACTGTATATTAAATCCATTATATTCATGCTTTATTGTCCCTAAAAACAACCCAAAATATACACATATGTGAAAGGAGAATGTAAGTGAGTGTTGATGTTGCTGGACAAAACAGACCAATTTCTAAAATTAACTCTAAAACTAGAACTAATTCTAAACCCTTAATATACATAATTAATTATAATGTGTTGTAATTAATTATCACTATATTCATAATTCCCTTTTGGTTTATTTATATTCATAATTGATCATAACCTGTTATGATTTAATTATATATAATATATAGCCAACTCAGCCAAATGCTTGGTTAGCATTTGCCTTAGCAGTGCGGTATACGTTCAGAAACCCTCGAATCTTCCCCAGCTCCACCTATATAGATCTGCCACTGGTAATTCATGTATATTGTACAGCAGCAGCATGTCTTATTGCCCGCAGCAGCATGTATTTATTGGAAGTAGCAAGTCCTGTATTTGCTCTGCAGCAGCAGCAATAACCAACAGCAGCATTAGTGTAGCAGATTGATTCCGCCAAGACCAAATATATCAACATTGTCATACCCATTACCCATTAAACATTCTGAGAGTTGTCATGACAGAAATATGGTTAATTTCCTATTTATTAATGTGAAACTGCTTTAAAACATCTGTACAAAGTGCTAAATAAATAAATGTGACTAAAACTTAAAATGTGATTGTTGAATTGCTTTCAGCAGTATGGCACACAAAGATTTCTCAACTCAGGTGATAGAAGTTCAGTGGAGAAACAAGTTGGCACTATTAAGCCAGATCTAATAACATCACAGGAGGCAAGCTGACCAGAGTTGGCTGGCCTCTCAGTGTACTGACATGGAGATGCACTGATGATTTGTTTGTAAGAATAAATCAAGTGAAGCAACATCAGCACACTACACCATATCCATATCTAAAACATCACACAACAGCCCACCTTGAAATACAAAAAAAAATCATTATTTTATTGGAATATTATGTAACTATTATGTAACTATTGTGTCAAAGGTGATGCCACGATTATCTACAAAAACATATTTTTACTCCTCAAAACGCTGTCATTGAGAATTACAAAATTTTATGAAATAAATTATAAAATATAAGCCATACCTTAGAAGGCTTAGATATGAAAGATATCAGTGAAAAACATAGCAGGCATCACTTGACTTATCAATTGACCAATACGGAACGCAACCATCACTAATGAAACCTATTTCTATAGACAATGACATTAGTGCATACCGTTCAAATGTTGGGGGTAGGTAAGATTTTTAAGGAAATAATACTATATTCAGCAAGAATGCATTACATTTATCAAAAGTTACTTTTTTGAAGATGTTACAAAACATGACATTGTTACAAAAATGTATATTTCAAATAAATGCATTTCTTTTGAATTTACTATTCATCAGAGAATCCTAAACAAAATGTATCACAGATTCCAGAAAAAATATTACCTATTTCCCAGCCATTTGGGTGTTTACAAACAGCAGTGACATGTTTTGTGGGCAGAGCCTACCTGGTGGCAGAAAATTACAGTTCTGCAATCTCAGTCTATGGAGGCCACGGAATAAAATAATAAAAAAAAAAAAGGTAATTTCGAATTTATACATCATAATTCTGATTTTTTTTTTTTTTTTTTTTTCTGAAAAGAAAAAAAGAATTGCCAGATATAGTAAACTTCAATTCTGATTTTTTTTCACAATTGTGATATGAACTCGAAATTGTGAGTTATAAAGTCCGAATTGTGAGATATTAACTTGCAACTGCGAGAAAACATTCTTATGAGATAATTGTGAGAATTAATTGAGCAAAATATTTGATAATTAATTGACTTATTTACTTGTTTATTAATTTTTATTTTTATTTTTCAAGAGTCGGTGATGAAGAAAAATGTTACATTGCATAGAAATATTTCACTTAAAAAGCAAGCCTGTGGATATGACACATGTAATGTGCAAACTTTATGCTGGTGAAGGAGCCTCAAATCACAGTCAATTATTACCTGAAAGTGAAAGTAAAAGTGAAAGTAAAAACTGACCACCACAATGCACGCAGCTGCAAGTGACATAACCGTGACATCAGCTCCAAATGGTCTAGTCGCAAAATCAAGTGATAGAATTATTTCAATGTATATGCACTGTTCAGACTAAAAATTAAAGTTAAATATGTTAAAGAAACAATTTTTTTTTTTTTTTTTACAGTTATGCACTTGGAAATGTAAATCTGTGGGGAAAGGTATACAACTGACTATCTTATATGGAGCAAGAATGTCTCACGAAAACATCATGCTTATCTATAATACATATGGACATGTGGATCAGGGAGGGTTTTTTTTTTTTTTTTTCCAAGGAGGCAAGTCAGGCAGTGCCTCCTCAAAAAAATAAAAAAATAAATAATAATAATAAATTAATTAATTAATTAATTAATAAAAAATAGACATATGTATAATATAATTGCCACAATATAATTGTTACAATATAATTGTCACATATTACAAAATAAAAGTGACACTATCCAACATCAGTGGAATAGGAATTGTCTCATTCCCCTCCTTTTGTCTTGTTCTCTTTGAGCTCCTATTTCATGTGATGGGGGTAACGGCGAAGTACAGGCAAAAAGTCATGTGAGAGGAGGCGTCCCCATCATGCTATGATCACGAGATCAGCTGATTGGCTTCTTCTAACAGTGCATAGGCCATTTCAATTCTAAGTAGCCTTGTCGTTCTCAGTATATTTGATTATGGTCAACAGTGCTGGCCCATGGGGTTGTGGGGCCCTAGGATCATGAAAATACACCCCACTGAAGTGAAAACTATCATAACAATTTTACGAGTGAAGAGAAAGCACATAAATTAAATTTCAATGGATAATATATTCAACCTACATATGAAAAAAAAATATTGAAACGGATTTAAACAAGAGTGTAAATGAGCTTGAAAAATGGAACTAAATACATATACATGAAACACAAATAACTACAATGAAATAAAATGTGTGAATTGTACATAACTAAATAAAATACAAATAAATTATATATAAAAATAAAAAATATGACTACTAATATTTAAGTGTATAAAAGTGTAACATTCAACATACATATGTACAAATATTTTAACAGACTAAACAAATAAGAGTGTAATCGATCCTACTCGACTTGCTCCGAGTGAATTTCGAACCGGTGTCTCTGGCATTGCACGTTCTTTACAAACCTACACTTCAACTAAAAGGCCTGTAGGTGGCACACCGCCTTCATTTAACCAACTATGATAACTTCATCAGACAGTAAAATTAATGAATGTGGTCCAATGTTTCCCTCATATGTGACACAAGCAATTAATAATGTGCTTTTTATAGCAGTCAAAAGAGCATACATTTACTTTGACCTTGTCTTTCTTCTTGTGCTCTTCTCTTTTTCCTTTTTTTTTCCAGCTCTGTAAAGATAGCGTTTGGATGCCATTTCTACCACAAATTCAATTTATCTATTCTTCTTGTCATTTAAATTAACTAAAAATAGCACTGTGTATAAAGAGAAGTCATGACGTTATGAGAGACTATTCCAACAGGCAATATCCATATCAGTGAAGTTGATATTACCATAAATAAAAAAAATTATTTTTGACAGCACATTTTTTGTCATACAAAATGCTTAAAGGTGATAGAGAGGATTTTTTCGTCGACTGAGAATCCAAAGACTGTTACTGAGTTTTTTAAATGAGTGCATGCGTAAGAACAACCCCCCTCCTTCACAGCTCATTTCAAAGGAACGCCCCCCAAAACCCGTGCACGAGTATTGGAACACGAGTGTTTACCACCGGCATTCGCTGTGTCGTGTTAGTGGATTCATTATGTCGGACTCACCGCAGGTAACTCATAATCTGCAGTTGTTATTCCTGTCTCCTGACAAAAACATTGCATGCAGCGCCTGTGGAGTGTGGAAAGTTACTGGAGAGTGCAGCTGCGCTCGTCTCTCACAAGGAACGTCATGGCAGTGATTGACAAGCCAGAGGGTCAATCCGCGCACGTCTCTCACAAGGAACGTCACGGCAGTGATTGACAAGCCAGAGGGCCAATCATCGCGTAAACGATTGGCTGATGTTTTTAAGGCCCTACCTCGTGCACAGATGATGTATATTCATATTATTCCTTTCAGTGCACCTAATAAATATTTTATCGGTTAGTAAAGACGGTTTCAAGTAATATTGCAAAAATGTATAAAACAAAACATCCTTTATTATGCATTAATAAAGAGTAGACTAAGCGTACCACTAAAATACAAAATTTTTCACGTTTGTACCGAAAGTGAGCATTTTGGAGAGAAGTGTGGTGGAATCTTTGTATATGAATACTGTGATAATTACGGTACTCAAGTTCTCACGCTATATCACAGGTAGTATTAGGCTATTGTGTATGTTACTTATGTTTTCAGATTTGATTTATTCTCTTGATCTTTATTGAACAATTAATGAACAAATTTCTTCTTGATTGGAATATTTATTGAAAATAAATGCCCTTCCAATCTTATATGTGATTGAAAAAGCGAGAGGAACGAGTGATTTGAACTCTGGTGGATTAAAAGTAGTTGCTAAGCCAGACTCTTTACTCCCTACACTAATGTTATTGACAAGTTACAAATGTTTTTTATACTTTTGTCTGTCCCAAATAGACATTGCATCTGCCAACATGGTGGGCTATTTGCAATTAGTGTAAATAGACACTCTGATTATTCTAATATTTTCACGGCCATGGGGCCCACAAGATAAGGTGGGGCCCTACAGGCGACTGCCTATACTGCCTGGTCAGATGAACATCCATCAAAACTGGATTTGCACTTCTGAAATTTAATTATAAATGTCTATTTGCAAAATTCTTTAAAATAAATCTCAAACTTTGGGATACAGCTATTATTTTCAGTGGAGTGCAGGGCTCATACAAAAAGAGCATGTGGAAATATGCCAGCACTTGGTGATTTATCTTTACACAAACACAATTACTACAATCTACAATGAGTTCTATGCCTCTTTAAGTCTCCTACAGTATCTATGTGTCTTCTTAATGACCCCTTCATTTGAAATATCATGTTGAGGAATGCATGTGAATTCTTGTCACCAATTTTTACAATAATAAAATTCAGCTTGTGCATTTCCACTTGCTATTTCATCCTGGTTACAAAGTTACAAAGAGCTCCATTGAAGACAGCAGATTAGAATTTCTTCCATGGCAAACACGAGCACACTTTTTTCTTCCAAGAGGCCAAGGGAGTTTACGGTGATAAATGGTAGTGGCAGAGGCACAGCAGCACCCACGTGGGGATTGGCACTGTCATCTGTTTTCATTTAGCCAGAGATTCATGGCACTGTTGCATGCAAAACGCATGAAGATGCTCTCCTGAAAATGTAGAGGGTTAATTTCACTCACCCTCACTTTTTCACCAGTCTTGGGCTATACGTGGCCCGAAAAAGTGAATTTGTATCCATTCGTTCATTCACTCTTTGCCAACACACCAATGAAACTCAGTGTGCTTCTACAAAGCCTTTTTTCCACAGAAGACCAGATCACCCCAAAATGAACTTTTTGTCATCATTTACTTAACCTCATGTCAGTCTAACCCTCTCCCAAGTTGACTTTAGGGAGAAAAAAGAAGCTCAGACATTCTGACAAGATCTGCTTTATTGTTCCATGGAAAAAGAAAATGTGAGGATAAGTGAATGATTTTTGAGGTTTTTCTCATTTTGAGGTTTGAAAGGATAATTGGTGTTGCAACTACCTTCAGGACTTGTACAACTACAGAGTGAAGAAATGGGCAGATAACATTATCACAGACCCCTCTCACCCCGGACACAACGCGTTTGCACTTCTGCCCTCATGCAGACGTTACAGATCTCTGTGCTCTACATAACCGTTTTTTTTTTTTTTTAACACAAAACTAATTACACAACTTAATTAAGGGGGATTCAGTTTGCCTAACAACAAATTAAGAAGGAAAAGATGCTCACCAAATGAATTAACTATTCTTTTATACAAAAATAATCACCACACAAAGAGAAAATACAAGAAAAAGATAATCAATCACATTATTCAAAACAATGTAATGGATAGGTGCATTGCAGAAGTTGGGCAATAGGTTGCACAGTTCTATAATGTGAAAATAGTGGTGTGTGTGAGAGAGTCTTAACTGAGGGTATAAAGTTCTTCAAACAATGTCCAAAGTAGAAGTTGTCCCTTAGATGATGAGTAATCCAATTATTGACAAATTCGCTCCAACCAATAACAGTTCCCAAGCTCCAGACTTTTCCCCATCAGGTACAGCCATAAGTAAACCAAAAACCACAAGCTTACATCCATCTGGGCTTTAAATTCATATGGAGCTCTGACCATGCGATGTTAAAGTCACCGATAAAGGGTCCTTCTAAAATACATAGAAATAAACTGTATCAACCTTTTAGCACCAAACCCAACACAGCTTACATACAACTGCTCAGCATATATCAACAAACAAGTCCAATAATGTCTTGACAACAAACATCATCAACAGGGTGACAACATTCAAATTTAAATAGCAGGAAAGAAAACAAATCCTTACTTTAAGCTGAGCTTGAAATGGAACATTTCTCAACCAGGACATAGCATAAATGCAGTAAAGCCATGCTTCCTACTGCTGCTGGTCTGCTAACTTCTTCTAAAACCTCACCTTAGCAGTGAGGAAGAAAACTGCAGACAAAAGACTTAGTAAGACTTGTCTGTTACAACTAACATCTAGGCACAAAAGCAGTTTTCCCCCCATGCTATCTCTTTTTATAATTCATTCTCAGTATTTGAGAGAGAGGCAAAAATGAGATATTGTGTAAATACATACATATTTTATTTATACAGCTGTACATATACAGTACATATTGCACAAATCTGTACATACGTCTTCTGTTCCGGATATACACCACATTATTATTATTATTATTATTATTATTATTATTATTATTATTTTATTTACTTATGTTTTTTTCCTTAGTCTTACTTAAATCTTCTTTCTGTTTTTCTTGTCATATATGTATATGTATGTATGTATGTATGTACCAAGAGCTCCTGAAAGAAAAGAAAAGAAAAGAAAAGAAAAGAAAAGAAAAGAAAAGAAAAGAAAAGAAAAGAAAAGAAAAAAATTGTGTGTTTGAGCACACTTGGCAAATAAAAGCTCATTCTGATTCTGATAGTGAAATAAGACTGTATGTGCACTGTGCCATATTGTCAATTAAAACTATTTTGATGGTGAAATACATTAACCATTTGTTACTTTCACATTAATTATAGGGGCAGTACAGCAAGTATTTTAACAATACTATATCTGATGAATTACCACACATCTTGACACAGAAACTTGTAATAGATCGTAGCAACAGATCTAGTACAACTGCATCAAGGCCCAATCTACCAGAGTAATGCTTTGAAATTGTTGAGTCAGATATGAAAGTCTATTCAAAACAATGAATGTAAGGTAAAGGGTAAAGTAAGATGCATACTGCAGTGTGTTGAGGGCATGACATGAATGTACACTGTAAAAATTATTTTGTAAAAAAATACAGAAAAACTGTAAACACATTTACAGCATAAACTGTAAATTTTACAGTATAAAACTGTAATTACAAGAACATTTGAAAGTAAACCAGCAAATTCAACAAGGCACACTTCTACTAAAATCTGTTTAGTACCTTTAACATATACTGACAACCACCATAAAAATGCAGGTGGTAAAAGAGAGCAACATGAAGAATGAGAGTTCATCACAAGTAGCTTTTCTACAAGCTGAAGTATATACTAATATATAGATGGTTTAAAGAGTCATTCACACAAACACGATACACCATCATGGTAACCCATAACACTTAAATAATGCAATAATCATTCATTAAACAACAGAAGATGTAACATAAAACCCTAATGTACATAACTGATGACAAAAACTATGAAGAAACATGATTATTTAAACAAAATACTTTCAAATCTGGAGTGTCTCACAGGGAATTGTGGGAATATCAGTTTACTGTTTTTGTCTGTAAATTATACGTTGATTTATTCTTTTTTACTTCTAAAAATTGTAAAAAAAAAAAAAAAAAAAAAAAAAAAAATTAAACAAAAAATTAACAGCATTTTACTGTAAAATTACATAAAATGTCTGGTTAGAGGTTTTACAGTTTTCCCCTTTATATAGTACAGGAACTTACTGTTAACCTATTAACAGTTTTTTTTTCTGTAGCGTTTTTACAACATTTTACAGTTAAAATCACATTAGTTTTTTTTACAGTGTATGTATGTTGAGGGCATGACATGAAATTCTAAAATTTTAAAATCTTTATCTATAAAGCTTTATCCATTATCTTTAACCACTAATTCTCTATATCAGCCTTTTACCACAGAAAAACCTATCACAGACAAAAAGCTATATGAATGAATGAATAAATGCATAAAGAAAGAAATAATCAAAGATTGACTGTGATGCAGAAGAACATTGTTGCCATGGAATATCACCAAATGTCTATATCCCTGTTAAAGTAGCACTAATAGTGTGCAGTCCATGAATGTTTTATCTCATATACAATGTGATCAACATATAGAACCATCCAAATTATATTGAACCTTATAAAATTTACCATAGTAACCATAATAATAACTAAGACAAATGTAGGCCTATTGTTCATGGTACTGTTGCATGCAAAACGCATGCTCTCCTGAAAATGTAGAAGGTTAATTTCACTCACCCTCACTCTTTCACCAGTCTTGGGCTATATGTGGCCCAGAAAAGTGAATTTGTGTCCATTTGTTCATTCACTCCAACATACCACGCCAACATACGAATAAAACTCAATTGTGCTTCTACAAAGCCTTTTTTTCCAGAGAGGACCAGATCACCCCAAAATGTATTTTTTGTCATCATTTACTTAGCCTCATGTCATTCCTACCTCTCATATTATGTTCTTACTCCCATAAGATTTGAACCTTATAAAAATGTACCATTAGTAACCATGATAGTAATTATAAGACATGTAGGCCTATTGTTCTTAAAGTAAAGTCATAAATAATATTGCAGCTCCTTCAATCATTGTAAGTAGCTTTCAGAAGTTTTCTGCCATGTTGTTTTATTTATTTATTATTATTATTATTATTTATTTTATATTTTTGACTACTGAAGGGGCCAATACCAAGCCACCACTGTATGGCAACATATTATCAAAATATTTCTGTGAACGAATAAATCTGACTACGCTACACTAGTTTAAAACTAAGATCATGCAGGAATGCACATTTCCATTTTTGTAAAGTGCAACAAAATATCTGTACAAGTACCATCTTTTTGTTGGTTACCATGGCGACTTTAATAAGGGTCATCTGTCCCTTACCAGTTTTATTATTATTATTATTATTATTATTATTTTATTCCATATAGTAAATTTCCAGACATGTATATGGCTATGCATTTAACATAAAAGATCGCTATCAGTGTGGGTAAAGTTGTGTTAACTAAAACAGGCTAAAATCTTGAGGTTAACAAAAAATAAAAATGCCATAATCAGCAACACGAGAGATACAATTTAGACAGTCAACGTTACTTCATACACTCAACCTACCGGATGGTGCTGAAGTGCTTTTACCCTCGCACGACAGATGAACGAATGATCTTTGCGATGTATTTCCACAAGTTTATATCAGATGTACTTCATAAAGATGTAGTTTATTACGTGCAGAGCCCGCAGAGGAAATTAAACGAGATAAACTGACGTGAACGGTAAATAGCGAGACAATGAGAATGTCAGTCAATAGAACGATGCAGTTTGTCAGAAGTCGCCAAAGTTATTTCTGCGGATTGTCATATATCATCTGATCGAACTGTTAGTTTTTGACCTCCACTTAGAACTTCCATCCTATTTTTTAACCAGCACCTGGACGATAGCTGCCCCTTTCTCTGCGGTGTTCCCTCTTCGGAGTGAATTCAATCCTTCTATCGCCTCACACGTAATTCAGGAAGCAGCTGATAGATGGAGAGTTCAGTCGTATCACACATGCGGTTGCTGGGCTTTTCAGATCGGCACACTACCATATTACTCCTAATAGGAATGCAGTATACAGTATTGGTGACTGATTCGCAAACGAATCATCTTTTAAACAGCTTTTTGGTGATTTGGTTGAACCGATTCGCACAGCATTTGTGAATCACTCGACGGTGAGGACGGCGAGTAACACTTCATTAGACGTTGGATTCTGTTAGACAGTAACCAAAAACAAAGTGATTAAAAGCTGCATTTTATTAAAACTTGTACTGCAACATGACACGTAAAATTACTTACCTTTCAGTCATCAAACGAATCAGTGAACCGGTTCATTGAAACAAACCGTCCGAACAAACCGATACGTTCAAAGGTATAGGACCTCTCAATACTAGTAGAATTGTGTGTAGAATGTAGAGATGTAGTTATGCCGTGGAACTGTTCTTCAGCACTTAACTCTTCAATCCGTTTATTAGAAAACACTTTGTTTAAGTAGAATTATTTTCATGTATCTGTTTTGAACAGACAGACATGTATAGAACGAGTGTTTGCTGAAATAGTGTTTCAGTGGTTTATGAAAATATACTTGTATTAGTTAGCGCCTCCCTGTGGTGGTCTATCACATGTGTGAATACCCCTGGATTTGTGTGTGGGTATTTTGAGACTTTCCTAGTCTCAATACACACGTGGATCTGTCCCTCTGTCAGCCAATCGCTTTGAGCTTAACCATTAAAATATTGCCCTGTTTGAGAGTAGGTGGCCATAGTCAGTGGAGGAGTGAAATAAATGCAGTCAAGACACACAGTTCTCACTTCTTGTAGGATCAGCCACCTATGATATCAAAGGCGGATATTGCGTGATTCATGCACATGTGCTTTGTTACTAATAGGGTAAGACGGGGTAAGATCCCCCCCGAGGTACTGTTTCTCTTGACCATAGATGGCACAAAATCTCATGTCAACATGAGATGAATGAATGAAAAACATGAAATGAATGAATGTGCTTTTCTCGATTTTTTTATTTCACCTAAATATCAACATTTGTGAGATTTGGTCAGTCAAAACTGTTTTTATGTTAACTGATCTAATTTTGTGTCTCTGGAAAATAGTGATCTGTGACATTGTATTATGCTTTTTGTCACTTTGTTAATGAGGCATTTGTGGACTTTAATGTTTGTTTGTTTGTTTGTTTGTTTGTTTAAGATTTGTGGAGTGAAAAAAATATATATATTTTTTATTTTTAAGTGAAAAGATTAAATTGACCCTTGGGGTAAGAAAGCCCCTTAGCACAGAAGTCCCCAAATAGCACGTTGCTATTAGTGTTTTTTCTTCTTCTTTTTTTAAAATTATTATTATTTAATACTTATTCCCCCCGGTTTCACAGACAAGGCTTAAGACAGTCCTAGACTAAAATGCATGTTTGGGCTTTTTTCACTTAAAGGAACTTGCTCTGACATATCTTAAAATATGTCTGTGCCATTGTTTTGTCTCAAGATGCACACCAGTAATGTTTTTTTCTAGTCTACATTTATAAAAGATACTTAAATGCCCTAATTGAACTAAGGTCTAATCCTGGCTTCATCTAAGCCCTGTCTCTGAAACCAGGCCATTGTATTTCATGGGATTATTATTCAATTCCATGAGTTAGATGTAGGCCCTGGCTTTTGCTATTTATTAGGCTAAGTTGAGATGTGAAAGCTTCTTACTGACGTTTTTTGAGGGGTAATTCTCTTTCACCGTCATTTAGGCTAGCACATTTTCATTATTAGACTACTATTTTTAACGTTTTAGAATTATTGCAAAGTCATCAAAACTGACTTTTGACATCAAAACTATCTATGTTGTGACCTAAAGTGTAGTGATGTGTCAGCCTCAGTTCAAAGTTCAAATAATTTCAACATGTTCCTGGATAAAGCAGCATTTTTGAGTGAAATGGTTGAATAGTCTGCTGACTGACACACTCACTCATAAAGACAGTCTCTTGCTGCCACCTACTGACATAACAATGTAACCTCATTGAAATAGTTGAAAAAGCCCTACCAACACAGACTGACCTTCTGTCTAGTAACAATTTATATATAATAACAGTCAAACCAAAAATTATTTAGACACTAGATATATTTTTTTATATTTTTTACTAGTGGGTGGAAGACACTATAGTTCCTTTCTTCATACAGTGGACTACCAGTAAAATTCATAAAAATTTGGGACCAAAAATTATTCAGACACTTTGACCTGACCATGTTTTGCTTAAGTGTTATCTGACATAATTAAGATGAATGTTTTCTGACACAGTTTAACTCTGAGCTCGTCATATTTTGAAAAAAAAAAATATTGAAGAAGAAAATATGATCCACCATTTCAAAAAATGATTTATGACTTTTGACCTCCGCTTTCACTGTGGTCATATTATGCTACAGTGTGGTCGATCTGTTGTCTGATCAGGATGTGATTGTGCCAGGTTGTTAATTCCATGTGTGACGTGTCATTTCCATGTGTCCCTGGGATCTCGCTCAAGCAGGACGAGTCTCTGGGATTTCGTTCAGGCAGGACAGTTAAAGGGTTAGTTCACCCAAAAAAGAAATTTCTGTCATTAAGTACTAACCCTCATGTCATCCCAAACCCGTGAGACCTTTGTTCATTTGCGAAAAAAAAAAAAAAAAAAAGTTTAAAATAGTCAACGTGACTACAGCGGTTTCAAACTTTAGTGCGCAAAAACAAAACAAAAATAATGACTTTATTTAACAATTTGAACTGTTGTCATAAGCAGTTTTGTCGCTTCATAACTTTTATGGTTGAACCACTGCAGTCACATAGACTATTTTAACTATACCTTTCTGGACCTCAAAGGCTGCAATGATGTTGTTGCCTGTGTGTGGTTCAGAAACCCACGGATTGAATCAAAAATATTTTAATTTTTGTTCCAAAGATGAATGAAGGTCTTAAGGGTTTGGGACGACGTGAGGGCGAGTATTTAATGACAGAAATTTAATTTTTGGGTGAACTAACTGTCACAGACACGTCAGGTTCCAACGTCACCCAATCACAGCGCGCACCATCTCCAGAATACTAATCACCGCCACCTGCACCTCATCACTCCCCTCATCAGCAGCTCCATAAAACACTCACACTCACAGCACTCCACGTCCGGTCTCGTTTGCATACCATACCAGTTTATGCTTACCTCCAGGACTCCCTTTCGCATACCTACCTGTCTCCATCGTGTCGATTCCCATTGTGTTCTTCGTCTGCCTCGTGAGTGTGTTCCCGTCAGCTTCCAAGTGCTCCAACGATCTCCAGTCTCCAGCGTCTAACTCCCTGCAAAGAAAAGGACAGTAACTATTCCAAGTATTCCCAGTTCAAGTCATTCTACTACCAGTTCACTCACCTGTTTCATTCTCCTTGCTCTCCTGTGGTCAAATTAAAGACTGTGTTAAGTGATACCTGTGTCTGTCCTCCGTCTACTGTAACACTAACTCTATATCTCTCACTAATTTATCTGTCTTCTATTAATTTTTCTGGTCCTTTGATTCTTCCCAGATAGCAAAATACAATCGGGCCTGTTCTGGTTAGATTCTCGCCTGCCGGAGACTTACCACTCGGACCGGATGCCTGGTGTACTCACTGCCCAATTCCGGCCCGAGTCAATCGGGCCAGACGCTGCAGCCGTTACCATGCCGACACTGCCGGAATCAAGCCAGTATCGGCCCGTCGCAAATGTGCACAGCGCGCCAGAAACGGCCCATCCCCGTTTATATATCTACCATACTGTTCATTCATTTTTCTTTTAAATGTGATACCCAGCCAAAACGTTTACTTATAATTTATATTACTAAAATGTAATACATAAATAAAATTACTTAAATCTATACAAACATCACATTATTATGAAAAGCAATTATATGTCCATTTGAAAAGAACTCTTTAAATAAAACATTTTATTTACAAAACAATTACAAAACTATATTACATCAAATAACAGCAGTTGTTATACAATTATTGTAAAGGTTTACCACATTTTGAAAAAAAAATATACACTAGTATTTACTTATACACAGAGTGTAAAATTGAATAAGTATAGACAAACTTAATGTTTTAAATACATTGATAAATGGAAAACGTTTTGCTGTTGTACTTAGCAAAATAATGAGCTGAATAACTTAGCTGAACTCAAAAAAACATCAACAAAACCTAAAAAAATAAAATAAAATAAACCTCCAGCTGTACAATTGAAGATTAGTCTTTTATTATAAAACTGAAGATCATCTTCTGTCACAACTGCAGTGCTTGAAGGACTTGTGATTTCGTTTCGTTGACCACAATGACAGAATCAGTGATGTCTGGCTCTCCCAACGCCTCCTGAAATAAGCATAGAGGGTCCAACTGTAAGTTTCACTCAGTAGACTAAAAGTAGACCGTTACATTCACCGATACTAGCAAATCTGTTAATGCATTGAATACCTACATTTCAAGTCTTGAACTTTAGGTCCTCCTCACAGGTACACCGAGGAGCACTGAGGGCTACGGTGCGTTTCATGGTGACATCATGCACACCCTTCAAAGTCAAGCAAAAATTAACATGTTAAACAAGCAAGCCAACTTTATTTTATATACAGTGAAGACAGTGATGGAGGCAGTAAGTGTTGACAAATTTTAACTCACCTGAAGATCATAAACATTTAAAATGTCACGCAGAGTCTCTGAAATCTTGTTGATGCGTGCCGTTTTCAGTGATATGGTGTAACTTTGTACAAACCTAGAAAACCAAAACCACACAAGTGTATAACCAACAGTGGATGTAGAAAAGAGAAAGTCAGGTAGGTCTGTGTGCAGTTATCTGAGGAAACATCACGCAACTAGCATTTCAACTCAACTGAAGTTACCTTAAGTGTTGAAGCTCACTCTCCAGTAATTATCCAGTTTAGCCCGCAAGTAAACAAAGATTGTAAAGGTTTACTAATCATAGATAAAGCTACTGCTAGTTTATTCACATGAGTGTAGGAATAAAATCACATTTCTCAGATCAGTGTGCTTAACAAAAAGCAGCAACACACTTATATAAATGTTGGACTGCGATGACGGGGGGAAAAAGGTAGGTAACGTTAACATTGTTGCCCTACATATCCTTACAAAATCAAATAAGAAAAGAAAAAAGAAAAGAAAATGTTTTGCTTTACTTACATTTTAAGTTGGCTCCAGACGCTTGCGAATATCTACCACGGTGAAAGGATTCTTCAGGTAACGTCGGTTAGGGCAATGATGTGACGTGGATGACAGCAGTTTACATCACTCAGTAAACTTAGAAATAATCATTAAAGTAGCGGCGTTTACTCAGGTTTACATTCCACCTGTAAAGAGCAAAAAGTATACAAGTATCTATTAATAAAGGTTTCATGGTCTAACTGAATGTGCCAAAATTTACTTGAACTCACCAGCTTTCTCATTGGTTCAAACATCTTGCTAGTTCAGTCAGAGAAGATGGTGTTACAGGGTTTGCACTGCTCGGTGTCTCAGGATTAAAATCTGCCATTTCTTCAGCGATGATAACACTTCTTTTGATTACTACAAAACAGAGAAATATTAACCCATTTTAGCCCACCGGCAACTATAGTTGCCGCAGTGTATGGTTGTCATTTTCCTTTTGTACGTTTTTTTCTAGATGTTTTCCATGTTTTATTTCTCAATGACATGCAAGAAAAGATCTAAATAAAGGATTTCAAGAACAAAAAAAAGGTATTCACTTCTTTCCTGTGACATGAGGCTGTCAACTTCCTACCCCTACTTCCAGGAAGCATAGTGAAGGCAAACCCTCCCAATGAAAAGTAATTTTCATGTTAACATTAGAAATTTTTTGTTGACATACATATATATATATATCTACATAATCATGAGGGTCTCTAGAATCTTCCAAACAAAACAAATCTTACAAGAGATCTATAGTTTTTTGTATACTTAGTCAAAAGTCCAAGCGGCAACTATAGTTGCCGGTGGGCAAATGACTTGTAAGTACATATATAATGGGGAAATGGGGTATACTGTGTTTAATAGGTTAATAAATCAAGGTTATTGGTCTTGTTTAGTGCTTTTTGCTTTCATAATATTTTATATTGTTATATATTATATATTGTTATTTGTTAATTAATTTATTTTTTAATTAATTTATTTTTTGTTTCTTTGTTATATGTGACCCTGGACTACAAATCCATTCATAAGGGTCAATTCTTTTTTAAGATTTATACATCATCTGAAAGGGGAATATATATATATATATATATATATATATATATATATATATATATATATATAAGCTTTCCATTGATGTATGGTTTGTTAGGATAGGACATTTGGCCAAGACTCAACTATTTGAAAATCTGTAATCTGAAGGTGCAAAAAAATTGAAATATTGAGATAATTGCCTTAAAGTTGTCCAAATGAAGTCATTAGCAATGTATATCCACTCACAAAAATCATTTTTTATATATTTACAGTAGAAAATTTACAAAATATCTTCACAGAACATGATCTTTACTTTATATCCTAATGATTTTTGCCATAAAAGAAAAAAAAAACAATAATTTTGACCCATACAATGTATTGTTGGCTATAGCTACCTTCTGACTGGCTTTGTGGTCCAGGGTCACATATAGGAGTAATTTTTTTCTAATGAATGATATAATTTAACTTTTTTTATTCACAATGCTCTGTTAGAGCAACTTAATGGCTGGACTTTGTTCGGCACTATGTTCCACCACTTTAAGACTAATGGATTTGTTGTTTGTTGTGTTTTCATATTCAAGAAATGATGTGCTAGATGCAACTTTTTTGTGTTCACATTGAATGTTCTTCGACTTTGATTGATCTGTTGATCTGTTGAAAGCAGTTATTTTGAGTTAGATGCATAAATGTTATCCTCCTATTCAAATTTTACATTGAGGGGTGCATACAACATATTTGCCCACCGGCAACTATAGTTGCCGCACATTCAAACACGTTTTTTAAGAAAATAAACAAAAACCTGGGAAAAATAAATGAAGAACATGTTCACATAGGACACTATTAACAGGATTATATGCATGAAACCATTCAGAAAAATTTGGGCACAGATGGGTTAAAAGCAATTTATGGCATGTTATAAGAAATAATCATTTATTCCTGTTGCGTCTTGACATGCTGAGTGAAGAATCAACTAGTAGCAACAAAAGCTGTGATGCGGTAGCAGTCGAATCTGTAAATGTAAAATCTGCTAACATTTAGCATCTGAAGATGATCTCAGACATACTAATGCAGGGTTGCCAACTCTTTCAGCATCAATCTCACGCTCTCACGCACACGCAAGAAATGTCACACCAAAATCCATTTTTCTCCCCTCTCAATCCGTTAATTTTCTGTTGATGACTAGACCACAGCGTATTAAACTCCTCTCCTGTCATTAAGGCCCACAGCTGTTACATCTCCCTACAACGTTCTAACTGCAGTATTCTCTGATCGTTGATTGGCTGAAAACCTTGCACATGATACGTCAGTTGCTTGTGAGAAGTTCAGAGAGAGTTCGGAGCATAGGTTCGGAGTCGGCACGTGTGAAAGTTTGGAAGACAATCAAGGTAAGCAAATAATAAAATGGTGAGCCTTGTCACTACAGACGTAGCCTTGCCTAATCAGTCTGTGTGCCGAGACTAAGTTACAGACTTCAACTATAGTTGCAAATGTTGTCTGACGTGCGTTATGATGTGGGCTAGCTAAATTGCTCAATAAAAATAGCATCATGTAGGGTCCGAAATTAACACCCGCCAAACGGAAAATCTACCCGCATTTGGCGCTTGGCGGGTGTTAATTTCGGACCCTACATGAGACTATTTTTATTAAGCAATTTAGCTAGCCCACATCATAACGCACGTCAGACAACATTTGCAACTATAGTTGAAGTCTGTAACTTAGTGAGCAAATCTCAAAAGGCTATCCGCCACACTGGCGAGTTAATGTTCATACCAAAATATGAAATTTTCAGCGCGCACGAGCAGAGAGAGAGAGATAGAGAGAGAGCCCCAGCCACGCGCGCGCACTCAATATACAGAGCGGCCAAAGCGTCAAGCTTCCCCGTACTTTTTGACAAGCGGCCAGAGCTTCTTTGCAGCTAAAGTCGGCGGCGGTGTGTACGTACAGTTAACGCTCTATTTGCTGAGGGCGCTGAGGGAAAAGGATATGTGAAGCTCCTGCCACTGGAAGAAGTGGTCGCCCCCCATTTGTGGCCGCGCACCCATCAAAGCCGCGCAGAACGTCTTCCGCACTCCCGGATCGTACACACTCCGCCGCTGGCCTGGCTGCTTCTGCTTTACACACCATGGCCGTTATTTTCTCGAGAAAAGGAATTTTCTCGAGAAAAGGAATTTTCTCGAGAAAAGGAGTTCTCATAGCGTTTGCAACGCAATACTCGTTCCCTTATCTCTCAGGGAACCGAGGTTACGTAAGTAACACGTTATATACGTTTTGTTATATAACATATGACAACTTTAGCACATTTATCAGCTATACATTCATTCAGTGTTTTCCATTAATGACCCTCTGCTGCTGCCACCGTTTCATAATGAACTGAAAATTTAAAACATACTACGTTTGCCAACAAACTAAAATCAAAACTTTGATATGGCTTTGTGCCTTTATAAAACAGCAAAAGACAGCGATTAAGTATATATACAGTCTCTCTGTGCTGCGTGTTTTAAAGAGAAGTGAGCACATTTGCGCACGCGATCAGCTGGTGATCTGGTGATAAAAATAAAAGCTCAAGGATATATCTTTTAAAAACAAATGAGTACAAAAGTATTGTAAAAAAAAAAAATGTTTGAACCCTTTTTAATGCCCAGGTACAAGTCAATGCTGTTTCTTTGTTCAATTTGCACACTGTACATGGGTTGAAGCTCTTAATTTTGAGTTTCCAAAGTGCACCAGATTGATGCATTTAACCTTAAAATGTACAAAATTTTCTTCCGGGGGGACATGCCCCCGGACCACCCTAGCGGAGGTACATCCAACAAACTTTTACAAATTACAGTGTCAAATAATGTACATTTTCTGAACAAGAATATGACAACAAAAGCTCCTTTCATGTCAGTAAAGCTATTAATAGAAAAATGAAATGTCTTTGGACAAATATAAATTTGGGCTAAGCCCCGAATGTTTACAATGTCTGGCTCCGCCCCTGTCAGGTAACAAAACTGACAAAAAATAAAATAAATTATTTCACCCCAATGATACTAAAACATGGACTGACATTGATTTTTAAAATTAGGGTTACCAAACATTTTTTTCCGCGCACACGCGCAAACTGAAATTTTTACAAAGTCTCACTCCAGCCAAAGTCCCAAAGTTGGCAACCCTGCTAATGCATAGGATTGCAGTATTCTCATAACAAAAAACAAAAAAAATCAGTGAAACTAGCTTATGTAACTAGCTTTTGTATTTAGTTAATTGAGGTTATCTGAAAACAATAAATCTTCTATGACAGTATAAATGTCCTCTTTACTCACCTTCTTGAAGAAACATGGAATAAAAAAAAAACGTTTGCTTATTACAATTGCATTTATATAAATATATGAGCGTGGAAACTAAAAACAAACAAACCTGCTCTTTCTCCTCGTGAATGCAGGACCGCCATCATCCTCTTCCTCAGCTCTTTGTTTGCAGATCGGAGTGTTGCTCGTCAAAGTTTATTAGCTGTAGTGGCATACCGAAAGTTTGCAGACAGGCCAAGAAAGCCGCGTTTGCGGCAGTCACGTGAAGTTAACAAGTTCCTTTATAAGCCTCTGCTAAGTAAAATTACTACAAATGTAAATATGCGTCGATGCTCTCCAGAACTGTTTTGTCGACATGACCACATACATTAATATTTCTTGGTAAATAATCCATTGTTTTGCTCGCGTCCGCTCCAAACCGCACAAACATGGCGGATTCACCCACTCCCACAGGTACAAGACCCCTCCCAAACCCCTCTCAAATCTATTTAAAAGTAATATAGCAATTCATTCTTTTATAGCGCTCATGTATTTTAACGTGCATCACCGCGCGCTCATGTGATTCATTCATCTTCTCATGGGCGGTAAAGCATGTTTAAAATACATGAACGCGTATAAAAGAATGAATTGCTACATTACTTTTAAATAGATTTGATATTATACATATTAGAGAATGTTCTGTCTTACATGGCACTTTCATTGTATTACGTTTTTCCGCAGATATGTTGTTATTGACAAATTCGCTACATTAAACATGTAACTTTAGTTAATTCATATCAGATACTACCAGGAAACAAAGTCAATTTTAAGACAGTTTTAATTATTGCTTATGTAACCATCTGTGAGTGAACATAAGCCGAGTCATTGCCAGAAGTGGCACAGATCTCTATCGTCAGAGTTGGGCCAGTTACAGTGAACAGGATTCGGCCCAGTGCTTTACAGCCATAACAAATATACATGACTGTGACGAGGGGGGCGTGGTTCAGCGAGGTCTGCAACCGGAGAGAATAGCGGGAGACGCTTGGTAAGTGAGTGGGTTGGATACAAATCACGAACACCTGTTTCTCATTCCAGTGATTGGCGCGGAGACAGGATAAAACGTCGTGAGAAGCAGGAGCGTGTGAGAGAGAGGGGAACTGTTGACTGAGTCGAGTCGAGGTTCGTGGAGTGAAGCCCTTGTGGATGGTGTAAACCGAACTTGGAGAGAAGCCCTTGTGGATAGCGTATGCCGAACCTGGAGTGAAGCCCTTTGTGGATTGTTTATTTTCGTTGTTGTGCGTTGCACAGTCCTTCTGTTGAACCGTTTTGATATTCAATAAAGACTCAGTCAGCAGTTGTTCGTCGTCCCTGACCTCTTCCTTCCCCCACTACGAACTTAAGTCTATTACACTGGTGCCGAAACCCGGGAAGGAAGACGGTGAGCACGTCGCCATGCAATCTTCGTCCTCCGCCACATTTGCGGACATCATCGTGTCCCTCGCGGTCCTGCACCGCGAACAACAACAGGCCCTGCTGGAGTTAACCCTTTAAGACCTGAAGGCTTTTTTTAGAGGTTTTTTTTCTGAGCGACACACACAAAAGTAAAGACTCATAACTCCAAAACTCTAGCAAGGAGAGTCAAAAGGTAGGTATCATTTGATAGAAAACATTTTAAATTTTAAGAAAATATAAATTACATTACATTTGGACATTTTCTTGCTGAGAAACAGATGATAAAATACAAAAAATACATATAATTTTTTAAAAATAATTTTTCTTTTTTTTTATTTGACATGGAATAACTCAGGAACGCAATAAGATCGCTAAAAAATTCTTTTTTGGTGATGCTCTCCTATATGTGAGCTGCATCTGGTTCAAATTTCATGATGATAGCTTAAAGAATAGTTTGAAAAAATGTTGTTCATTTTTTCCGCAGCCAGGTGGCGCCAACGGGCGGTAAACTCCTGTTTAGCGGTGCTTCTCAGCACTCGTTAGGAGTTTTTCAAAATGGTTAGAAGCATTAAAAAGATGAGATTCTAAGCTTTAAAATGATATCTATTTTGTGTTATTCAACGTTGGAAAACGAACATGGATGGGTCCGGAACATTGGATACACACTGCATCCCGGAGAGATGAGAGACATGTTTTTAGCCAAGTATGTCAAATCATTCCATGAGTAATATCTTGTGATCAACGCAATATATTATATTGATTTTGGATTCATTTTAATCTTGAGAATCTGCTTTAAATATTGATGTGCCATTTTTTATGATCTGTGCATGTTTCATGAAGTTATGAGCACATGAAATATACATACTTGTATTCAGTTAGCGGCTGGGCTGTTTTTGTTTTAAACACATATTTCTCACCCTCATTAGAGGGTGAAAACAACGCAACAGAAGCATGTTGGAGGCTTGATATGAAAGTTTAAAGTCTCTGGTTTTGTATGCAAAAAGAATTTTTGTGCTACCTATATGGATTCAATTTTTATTGGCTTTTAAAGAGAGACACGCAAATGGGAGCGCCGACGCTCCATCCGGTCTTAAGGGGTTAAGAGGTGACCAGGAGCAGTGTTTCCAAGCCATTCTACAGACCCAGCAGGAAGACCGCGAGGCATTCCGGAGCTGGATTGACCGGGAGGTTCCCCGGGGGCCCACCGAACAGCCCGCTGTGCCTGTCCACCTGCCCTTAAATAAGATGGGCCCACTGGATGATCCAGAGGTGTTCTTAGACCTCTTCGAGAGATCCGCAGAGGCGTGTAAATGGCCGCGGGACCAGTGGTCGATGAGGCTGGTCCCGCTCCTCTCAGGAGAAGCACAGGTGGCGGCACAGCAGCTCCCCGTCCCGAACCTCCTGGTTTATGAAGACCTACGGCGGGCCATCGTCCAGCGGGTCGGTCGGACCCCAGAGCAGCTCCGACACCTTCCGCTCCCTCGACCTGGGTGAGTCCGGCCGGCCCTTCACGTTGGCCCAGCAGCTCCGGGACTCGTGCCGCAAATGGTTGCTGGCTGAGGGAAGCGACGTGGACCTGGTCGTCGATCGCGTGGTGCTGGAGCAATTCATCACTCGGCTCCGGTCAGGCTGGCGGGTACCAAATACCTGTGAGTATCAAGGGGGGTATCTATCAGGCTTTGGTGGACTCGGGCTGTAACCAAACCTCTATCTATCAAAGCCTGATTTCATCTGGGGCATTGGATACAGGCCGCATGGTTGGGGTTCGGTGCGTGCACGGGGATGTGGTAAGATATCCCGTAATGTCCGTCATAATTAAATTTAGGTGACAAAAGCATAGTGTTGAGGTGGCAGTTAACCCGCACCTCCGGCATCCGATAATTTTGGGGACGGATTGGCCCGCGTTTAAACAATTATTGGGATGTTTATGCTCTGATGCCTCTTGGGGGAAAAGAACGCGTGGTGAGCAAGCGCGAGTACAGGTGGGAGAGACTGATCAGAGACCGGAGAGTTCTGCTGCAGGGGATCTGAGTGAAGCCGGAAGACTAATTCTTCTGGAACGCGATGATTTTCCCCTGGAGCAGTCTCAGGATGAGACATTAAAAAATGCATTTGATAGGGTCTCTATGATTGATGGTCAGCCTCTCCAGCCTGGACGTCTGTTTGCTTACCCATATTTCGCGATTATAAAAGATAGGTTGCATCGAGTGACCCAAGACACTCAGACAAAAGAATATACAACCCAGTTATTAGTGCCAAAGAGCCGCAGGGAAATGCTTTTCCACGCGGCTCATTCTAATCCAATGGCGGGGCATTTGGGACAGGCAGCGACACTAAATCGTCTCATGTCCCGGTTTTTCTGGCCGGGCATTCACGAGAATGTACGCAGGTGGTGCGCGTCTTGTCGTGAATGCCAGTTGGTGAACCCACCGGCCACCCCAAAAGCGCCATTGCGCCTGCTTCCATTAATGCAGGTCCCCTTCGAGAGAATTGGCATGGACCTTGTCGGGCCATTAGAACGATCAGCAAGGGGACATCGCTTTGCATTAGTCATTGTTGATTATGCAACACGATATCCTGAAGCAGTGGCTCTCCGCAACATTTCTGCTAAAAGTGTTGCGGATGCACTGTTTCGCTTAATCTCCCGGGTGGGGATTCCAAAAGAAATCCTCACTGATCAAGGCACGGCGTTTATGTCACGCACGTTACGCGAACTGTACGAATTATTGGGCATTAAATCGGTTCGTACCAGTGTCTTTCACCCACAAACGGACGGGCTGGTCGAACGTTTTAATCGCACGCTTAAATCCATGATTCGTAAGTTCGTTCAAGAGGATGCCAAAAATTGGGATAAGTGGTTAGAACCTCTGTTATTCGCAGTGCGAGAGGTCCCGCAAGCCTCCACGGGGTTTTCCCCCATCAAGCTTCTCTTTGGGCGCCAGCCCCGTGGGGTGCTGGATGTCCTCAGGGAAACTTGGGAGGACGGACCATCTCAGGCCAAAAATGAAATTCAGTATGTGCTGGACTTGAGATCAAAACTCCACACTTTGGGGTGGCTATCAATGGAGAATTTGTTACAGGCCCAGCACAGACAGAGCCAACTGTATAACAGACGGTCTAACCTACGTAAATTTGCACCGGGAGAAAAAGTGCTTGTATTGCTCCCTACTTCCAGTTCGAAATTACTTGCAAAGTGGCAAGGACCCTTTGAGGTCACACGGCAAGTGGGCGAGCTCAATTACGAGGTGGTACGGTCCGACAGGAGGGGGGCACGTCAAATCTATCACCTCAACCTCCTGAAAAAATGGAATGAGGCAGAATCAGTGATGCTGGCGACGGTGATTAGCGGGGAGGATGATCTCGGACCAGAAGTGAATGTAAAAACTCAATCTCTCGCTCTGGTCCCGGGGGGAGATCACCTCTCGCCCTCCCAGCTCACAGATTTATCCAAATTGCAAACAGAATTTGCAGACGCGTTCTCTCCCTCTCCTCATACCAACCTCATTCAGCACCATGGAGCCGGGCGTGGTTGTTCGCAGCCAGCCGTATAGGTTACCTGAACTCAAAAAAAAGGTAGTTCAGGACGAATTAGAGGCAATGCTGAAAATGGGAGTAATAGAAGAGTCCAGCAGTAACTGGGCGAGCCCGATAGTTTTGGTTCCTAAGACCGACGGCTCGGTTCGTTTCTGTGTGGACTATCTCAGGGTGAATGCAGTGTCGAAATTCGACGCGTATCCAATGCCGCGGGTGGACGAATTGCTTGACCGGCTAGGTGCGGCTCGATTTTATTCGACACTGGACTTAACGAAAGGGTACTGGCAGATCCCCTTGTCGCCTTTATCCAAAGAAAAGACAGCTTTCACGACGCCGTTCGGATTACACCAATTTGTTACGCTTCCGTTCGGGCTGTTCGGGGCACCGGCCACCTTTCAGCGACTCATGGATAAAATTCTCCGGCCCCATGCTGCATATGCGGCTGCCTATCTGGATGATATTATTATCTATAGTAATGATTGGCAGCGGCATATTCAGCATGTGAGAGCCGAAGAAGTGTGCAATTGGGCGCGTGGAAGTAAGGTATCTGGGCTTCCACTTGGGGCATGGGCAGGTGCGTCCCCAAATTGACAAGACGGCAGCGATTGTGACCTGTCCGCGCCCCAAGACCAAAAAGGAGGTTAGACAGTTCCTCGGGCTGGCGGGATATTATAGAAGGTTTGTACCTAATTATTCGGCCCTCACCAGCTCGTTGACTGATCTAACTAAAAAGGATGCTCCAGATATGGTCCAGTGGACGGAGCCGTGCCAGCAGGCTTTCACCCAGGTAAAAGCTACTCTATGTGGCGGGCCATTGCTTCACTCTCCTGACTTTTCTCTCCCTTTTCTGTTGCAGATTGACACGTCGGACAGGGGGCTGGGTGCTGTCCTGTCCCAGGAGATAGAGGGTGAGGAACGGCCAGTACTGTACATTAGCCGTAAGCTCTCGAAGAGAGAAGCTAAGTACAGTACCGTAGAAAAAGAGTGTTTGGCTATCAAGTGGGCCGTCCTCACCCTCCGCTATTATCTCCTGGGACGGGAATTCGCTCTCTGTTCGGACCACGCTCCCCTGCAGAGGCTCCACCACATGAAGGATACCAACGCGCGGATCACTCGTTGGTATCTGGCTTTACAGCCTTTTAAGTTCAAGGTGGTCCACAGGCCCGGTGTTCGGATGGCTGTGGCCGATTTCCTCTCCAGAAATGGGGGGGGGGCACAGGCCGGACGGCTCCCCGGCCTGAGTCGGGCAGTGGTGGTATGTGGCGAGGGGGGCGTGGTTCAGCGAGGTCTGCAACCGGAGAGAATAGCGGGAGACGCTTGGTAAGTGAGTGGGTTGGATACAAATCACGAACACCTGTTTCTCATTCCAGTGATTGGCGCGGATAAAACAGGATAAAACGCCGTGAGAAGCAGGAGCGTGTGAGAGAGAGGGGAACTGTTGACTGAGTCGAGTCGAGGTTCGTGGAGTGAAGCCCTTGTGGATAGCGTATGCCGAACCTGGAGTGAAGCCCTTTGTGGATTGTTTATTTTCGTTGTTGTGCGTTGCACAGTCCTTCTGTTAACCGTTTTGATATTCAAAAAAGACTCAGTCAGCAGTTGTTCGTCGTCCCTGACCTCTTCCTTCCCCCACTACGAACTTAAGTCTACTACAGTGGCGCTATAACTTTGACTCACAATAGGCACATCCATGTGATCAGACTACTACAACCAACACACTCGTGAAGTTTCATAAAGATCAATATATGTATGCAGACGTTATAACACATTTCCAGTTTCCTTTTTCTCGCCAAATTCGTTGCTTCGCCACGGCCAAACCGTTCGAGATATCAAAAATCCCCTGGCAATTTTTAATCATCAGTGTCTTGACTTCATGCTGACCGAGTTTGGTGGCGATCGGATTAATCGTCTAGGAGGAGTATATCAAATTCAAGAGCATGCGTTTTTCAAACAACCCTTAATAGCTGACTTCCTGTTGGCGTGGCGTTTAACTTGGTACACATATAGACCTCATCGGGCCGAACAACTTTTGTGCTCTGAGTTTCATACTAATACGTGCAAGCGTGTTTAATATATGGACCAAATTTCCGGACTTTTTTCAAGGGGGCGCTGTCAAGCCCCCCTGCCACGCCCGGGTACCAGCCTCTGCGGCGTCCTAATGGCCGCGGATTCCAATGTGTGTGCCAATTTTCAAGAGTTTTTGAGCATGTTAAGGCCCCCAAAAAGCCCCGGAAGACGGAAAAAAAAAATTAAAAAAAATAATAATAATCCTTAGAAGAACAAGAGGGCCCTGCACGCTAATTCGCTTGGGCCCTAATAATCCTTAGAAGAACAAGAGGGCCCTGCGCGCTTAATTCACTTGGGCCCTAATAATCCTCAGAAGAACAAGAGGGCCCTGCACGCTTAATTCGCTTGGGCCCTAATTAAAGCTGCAAGCAGCGATGAAAGGGCCCTCGCACCCGGTCTCACCCCACCCGTTGGCCTCACGAAAACAGTGAACAGTGGGCGACATGCATGTAAGCGAGTAAATACAGTAGAATTATGGCAAAATCATGTAAAAGTGCCACACTTCCTGCTGCCAGCAGGTGGCGCTATAGCTAACTGAATATTGTCATATAGATGTTTTTAGGCCAGGACTCTTATCACTCATGTGAAGTTTGGGGCAGATCAGACATAGTATGCCTGAGTTACAACAGCTTCCTCTTTCATGGCGAAACATCAGACTTTGTCAGTCCGCCACGGACACGCCCTTCAACGAAAACTCCAGATCTTTGATATTTATCATCGCTAAGGTCTTGAGATTAGACTGACAACATATGATGTTGATCTGGTTAAATCTCTATGAGGAGTTAATCACAGTGTAAAACATGTCATTTCCTGTTGCCTCCAGGTGGCGCTATGACTGTAACTGAATATTGTTATGAAGATGTTTTATTAGAGTCCTGGCCTGAAGACATGTGAAGTTTGGGGCAGATCTGACATTGTTTTTCTGAGTTACAACAACTTCCTTTTTCATGGCGAAAACATCAAACTTTGTCAGGCTGCCACGGACACGTCCTTCAGTGAAAACTCTAGATCTTCGCAATTTAACGTCACAAAGGTCTTTAGATTAGACTGACCAAAAATGACATTGATCTGATTAAATCTCTAGGAGGAGTTCGTTAAAGTACAACGTCTGGAAAATGCAAAAAACGGTGAATTAATTCAAATTATCTGACTTCCTGTTCGGTTTCGGATTTCGCTCCAAGAGAATTTTTTGTAGGTACTGGGCTGATAAATGTGTGTACCGAATTTCAAAACCCTAGTGAAATGTAGCGAGCGGGGCTGTACGTTAGATGGCGCTATCGAGCCATTTTGCCACGCCCAATTCCGAAACCCATAACAGACGTACATTTTCACCACTTCTGACGCGTGTGAAAAGTTTCATGAGTTTTCGAGCACGTTTAGGCCCTCTAAAATGCGATTTACTTTGGAGAAGAAGAATAATAAATATAGCTGCGAGCACCGATGGCGGGCCCAAGCCTGGCAACCACGGTGGCTTGAGGGCAACTGTGCACAGCGGGCAATAGGCATTTAAAACGGTTAAACATCAAAGGACTATGTCAAATTCACTCCACATTTACTGCACTACAAGGTGCCGCTATATAGCCCCTCCTCCCTGCCCATTTTCAGAGGATTACATGTGCCAAGTTTTAACATTATTCTGATGAATTTTGAAGCAAATCAGGTAAAAATAAGAGGGTGATCTCAATGTATGCTGAAAGTGACACATTTTCTGCTTCCAGTTGGTGGCGCTATGACTTTGAATCACAATAGTCACATCCATGTGATCAGCCTTGTACAACGAAGACTAAGCCAAAGTTTCATCAAAATCAATTAATGTATGCAGAAGTTATAATACTTTGTTTCCTTTTCTTGCCATAAATTCGTTGCCTCGCCACGGCCAAACCGTTTGAGATATCCAAAATCCATTTGCAATTAAACAACTTCAATGTGTAAGCAACAAGTTAAAAAAAGCTTGGTGTAAATTGGATAAACCCTGTAGGAGTAGTAGTATAAAATTCATAGCCTGTTTTTTCAAAAAATTAACATTCAAACAAAAATAGCCGACTTCCTGTTGGTCGGAGCTAATGAATGTAAACTAGAAAATTGTCCGGCTTGATGAGAACAATATGTGTACCGAGTTTGGTGACTGTAGGAAAAACTAACCCCCCCACTTTTGACAAAAGGTGGCGCTACTGAGCCCCTCCACCACGCCCATTTCTATGGCTTTGTCCATGTCTACTGGTTGACAATATTGATGTGTGTGTCGAGTTTCATGCAATTTGAAGCATGTTAAGAGCCTCAAAAACACTCAAGAATATTATTACAGTTTGACCTGTTGCCATGGCAACAATATTTCAAATATCAAAAATCCTGTCATAGGTCTACATCTGCTGTGTATTGACATTACACTGATGAAGTTTGAAGCAAATCAGGTAAAAATAAGAGGGTGATCTCAAAACATTTCAAAAAGTGATACACTTCCTGCTGCCAGTTGGTGGCGCTATAACTTTGACTCACAATAGTCACATCCATGTGATCAGACTCCTATAACGAACACACTCGTGAAGTTTCATAAAGATCAATATATGTATTAAGACGTTATAACACATTTCCTGTTTCCTTTTTCTCGCCATAAATTCGTTACCTCGCCACGGCCAAACCGTTCGAGATATCAAAAATCCCCTGGCAATTTTTAATCATCAGTGTCTTGACTTCATGCTGACCGAGTTTGGTGGCGATCGGATTAATCGTCTAGGAGGAGTATATCAAATTCCAGAGCATGCGTTTTTCAAACAACCCTTAATAGCTGACTTCCTGTTGGCGTGGCGATTAACTTAGAGCGCGAAAGTTGTTCGGCCCGATGAGGTCTATATGTGTACCGAGTTTCATACTAATACGTGCAAGCGTGTTTAATATATGGACCAAATTTTCAGACTTTTTCAAGGGGGCGCTGTCGAGCCCCCCTGCCACGCCCGGGTACCAGCCTCTCCGGCGTCCTAATGGCCGCGGATTCCAATGTGTGTGCCAATTTTCAAGAGTTTTTGAGCATGTTAAGGCCCCCAAAAAGCCCCGGAAGACGGAAAAAAAAAAAAAAAATAAAAAATAAAAATAAAAATAAATATAGCTGCGAGCAGCGATGGCGGGCCCAAGCCCGGTGGCACCGCCACCCCGGTGGCTTCAGGGCAACTGTGCACAGCGGGCAATAGGCACTTAAAACGGTTAAACATCAAAGGACTATGTCAAATTCACTCCACATTTACTGCACTACAAGGTGCCGCTATAGAGCCCCTCCTCCCTGCCCATTTTCAAAGGATTACATGTGCCAAGTTTTAACATTATTCTGATGAATTTTGAAGCAAATCAGGTAAAAATAAGAGGGTGATCTCAATGTATGCTGAAAGTGACACATTTTCTGCTTCCAGTTGGTGGCGCTATGACTTTGAATCACAATACTCAAATCCATGTGATCAGCCTTGTACAACGAAGACTAAGCCAAAGTTTCATCAAAATCAATTAATGTATGCAGAAGTTATAACACTTTGTTTCCCTTTTCTTGCCATAAATTCGTTGCCTCGCCACGGCCAAACCGTTTGAGATATCCAAAATCCGTTTGCAATTAAACAACTTCAATGTGTTAGCAACAAGTTAAAAAAAGCTTGGTGTAAATTGGATAAACCCTGTAGGAGTAGTAGTATAAAATTCATAGCCTGTTTTTTCAAAAAATTAACATTCAAACCAAAATAGCTGACTTCCTGTTGGTCGGAGCTAATGAATGTAAATTAGAAAATTGTCCGGCTTGATGAGAATAATATGTGTACGGAGTTTGGTGACTGTAGGAAAAACTAACCCCCACTTTTGTCAAAAGGTGGCGCTACTGAGCCCCTCCACCACGCCCATTTCTATGGCTTTGTCCATGTCTACTGGTTGACAATATTGATGTGTGTGTCGAGTTTCATGCAATTTGAAGCATGTTAAGAGCCTCAAAAACACTCAAGAATATTATTACAGTTTGACCTATTGCCATGGCAACAATATTTCAAATATCAAAAATCCTGTCATAGGTCTACATCTGCTGTGTATTGACATTACACTGATGAAGTTTGAAGCAAATCAGGTAAAAATAAGAGGGTGATCTCAAAGCATTTTAAAAGTGATACACTTCTTGCTGCCATTTGGTGACGCTATAACTTTGATTCACAATAGTTACATCCATGTGATCAGACTACTACAACCAACACACTCCTGAAGTTTCATAAACATCAATCAATGTATGCAGAAGTTATAACACATTTCCTGTTTCCCTTTTCTCGCCATAAATTCGTTGCCTCGCCACGGCCAAACCGTTTGAGATATCCAAAATCCGTTTGCAATTAAACAACTTCAATGTGTTCGCAACAAGTTAAAAAAAGCTTGGTGTAAATTGGATAAACCCTGTAGGAGTAGTAGTATAAAATTCATAGCCTGTTTTTTCAAAAAATTAACATTCAAACCAAAATAGCTGACTTCCTGTTGGTCGGAGCTAATGAATGTAAATTAGAAAATTGTCCGGCTTGATGAGAATAATATGTGTACCGAGTTTGGTGACTGTAGGAAAAACTAACCCCCCCACTTTTGTCAAAAGGTGGCGCTACTGAGCCCCTCCACCACGCCCATTTCTATGGCTTTGTCCATGTCTACTGGTTGACAATATTGATGTGTGTGTCGAGTTTCATGCAATTTGAAGCATGTTAAGAGCCTCAAAAACACTCAAGAATATTATTACAGTTTGACCTGTTGCCATGGCAACAATATTTCAAATATCAAAAATCCTGTCATAGGTCTACATCTGCTGTGTATTGACATTACACTGATGAAGTTTGAAGCAAATCAGGTAAAAATAAGAGGGTGATCTCAAAGCATTTTAAAAGTGATACACTTCTTGCTGCCATTTGGTGGCGCTATAACTTTGACTCACAATAGTTACATCCATGTGATCAGACTACTACAACCAACACACTCCTGAAGTTTCATAAACATCAATCAATGTATGCAGAAGTTATAACACATTTCCTGTTTCCTTTTTCTCGCCATAAATTCGTTGCCTCGCCACGGCCAAACCGTTTGAGATATCCAAAATCCGTTTGCAATTAAACAACTTCAATGTGTTCGCAACAAGTTAAAAAAAGCTTGGTGTAAATTGGATAAACCCTGTAGGAGTAGTAGTATAAAATTCATAGCCTGTTTTTTCAAAAAATTAACATTCAAACCAAAATAGCTGACTTCCTGTTGGTCGGAGCTAATGAATGTAAATTAGAAAATTGTCCGGCTTGATGAGAATAATATGTGTACCGAGTTTGGTGACTGTAGGAAAAACTAACCCCCACTTTTGTCAAAAGGTGGCTCTACTGAGCCCCTCCACCACGCCCATTTCTATGGCTTTGTCCATGTCTACTGGTTGACAATATTGATGTGTGTGTCGAGTTTCATGCAATTTGAAGCATGTTAAGAGCCTCAAAAACACTCAAGAATATTATTACAGTTTGACCTGTTGCCATGGCAACAATATTTCAAATATCAAAAATCCTGTCATAGGTCTACATCTGCTGTGTATTGACATTACACTGATGAAGTTTGAAGCAAATCAGGTAAAAATAAGAGGGTGATCTCAAAACATTTCAAAAAGTGATACACTTCCTGCTGCCAGTTGGTGGCGCTATAACTTTGACTCACAATAGTCACATCCATGTGATCAGACTCCTATAACGAACACACTCGTGAAGTTTCATAAAGATCAATATATGTATTAAGACGTTATAACACATTTCCTGTTTCCTTTTTCTCGCCATAAATTTGTTGCCTCGCCACGGCCAAACCGTTCGAGATATCAAAAATCCCCTGGCAATTTTTAATCATCAGTGTCTTGACTTCATGCTGACCGAGTTTGGTGGCGATCGGATTAATCGTCTAGGAGGAGTATATCAAATTCCAGAGCATGCGTTTTTCAAACAACCCTTAATAGCTGACTTCCTGTTGGCGTGGCGATTAACTTAGAGCGCGAAAGTTGTTCGGCCCGATGAGGTCTATATGTGTACCGAGTTTCATACTAATACGTGCAAGCGTGTTTAATATATGGACCAAATTTTCAGACTTTTTTCAAGGGGGCGCTGTCGAGCCCCCCTGCCACGCCCGGGTACCAGCCTCTCCGGCGTCCTAATGGCCGCGGATTCCAATGTGTGTGCCAATTTTCAAGAGTTTTTGAGCATGTTAAGGCCCCCAAAAAGCCCCGGAAGACGGAAAAAAAAAAATAAATAAAAAAAAAATAAAAATAAAAATAAATATAGCTGCGAGCAGCGATGGCGGGCCCAAGCCCGGTGGCACCGCCACCCCGGTGGCTTCAGGGCAACTGTGCACAGCGGGCAATAGGCACTTAAAACGGTTAAACATCAAAGGACTATGTCAAATTCACTCCACATTTACTGCACTACAAGGTGCCGCTATAGAGCCCCTCCTCCCTGCCCATTTTCAAAGGATTACATGTGCCAAGTTTTAACATTATTCTGATGAATTTTGAAGCAAATCAGGTAAAAATAAGAGGGTGATCTCAATGTATGCTGAAAGTGACACATTTTCTGCTTCCAGTTGGTGGCGCTATGACTTTGAATCACAATACTCAAATCCATGTGATCAGCCTTGTACAACGAAGACTAAGCCAAAGTTTCATCAAAATCAATTAATGTATGCAGAAGTTATAACACTTTGTTTCCCTTTTCTTGCCATAAATTCGTTGCCTCGCCACGGCCAAACCGTTTGAGATATCCAAAATCCGTTTGCAATTAAACAACTTCAATGTGTTAGCAACAAGTTAAAAAAGCTTGGTGTAAATTGGATAAACCCTGTAGGAGTAGTAGTATAAAATTCATAGCCTGTTTTTTCAAAAAATTAACATTCAAACCAAAATAGCTGACTTCCTGTTGGTCGGAGCTAATGAATGTAAATTAGAAAATTGTCCGGCTTGATGAGAATAATATGTGTACGGAGTTTGGTGACTGTAGGAAAAACTAACCCCCCCACTTTTGTCAAAAGGTGGCGCTACTGAGCCCCTCCACCACGCCCATTTCTATGGCTTTGTCCATGTCTACTGGTTGACAATATTGATGTGTGTGTCGAGTTTCATGCAATTTGAAGCATGTTAAGAGCCTCAAAAACACTCAAGAATATTATTACAGTTTGACCTATTGCCATGGCAACAATATTTCAAATATCAAAAATCCTGTCATAGGTCTACATCTGCTGTGTATTGACATTACACTGATGAAGTTTGAAGCAAATCAGGTAAAAATAAGAGGGTGATCTCAAAGCATTTTAAAAGTGATACACTTCTTGCTGCCATTTGGTGACGCTATAACTTTGATTCACAATAGTTACATCCATGTGATCAGACTACTACAACCAACACACTCCTGAAGTTTCATAAACATCAATCAATGTATGCAGAAGTTATAACACATTTCCTGTTTCCCTTTTCTCGCCATAAATTCGTTGCCTCGCCACGGCCAAACCGTTTGAGATATCCAAAATCCGTTTGCAATTAAACAACTTCAATGTGTTCGCAACAAGTTAAAAAAGCTTGGTGTAAATTGGATAAACCCTGTAGGAGTAGTAGTATAAAATTCATAGCCTGTTTTTTCAAAAAATTAACATTCAAACCAAAATAGCTGACTTCCTGTTGGTCGGAGCTAATGAATGTAAATTAGAAAATTGTCCGGCTTGATGAGAATAATATGTGTACCGAGTTTGGTGACTGTAGGAAAAACTAACCCCCACTTTTGTCAAAAGGTGGCGCTACTGAGCCCCTCCACCACGCCCATTTCTATGGCTTTGTCCATGTCTACTGGTTGACAATATTGATGTGTGTGTCGAGTTTCATGCAATTTGAAGCATGTTAAGAGCCTCAAAAACACTCAAGAATATTATTACAGTTTGACCTGTTGCCATGGCAACAATATTTCAAATATCAAAAATCCTGTCATAGGTCTACATCTGCTGTGTATTGACATTACACTGATGAAGTTTGAAGCAAATCAGGTAAAAATAAGAGGGTGATCTCAAAGCATTTTAAAAGTGATACACTTCTTGCTGCCATTTGGTGGCGCTATAACTTTGACTCACAATAGTTACATCCATGTGATCAGACTACTACAACCAACACACTCCTGAAGTTTCATAAACATCAATCAATGTATGCAGAAGTTATAACACATTTCCTGTTTCCTTTTTCTCGCCATAAATTCGTTGCCTCGCCACGGCCAAACCGTTTGAGATATCCAAAATCCGTTTGCAATTAAACAACTTCAATGTGTTCGCAACAAGTTAAAAAAGCTTGGTGTAAATTGGATAAACCCTGTAGGAGTAGTAGTATAAAATTCATAGCCTGTTTTTTCAAAAAATTAACATTCAAACCAAAATAGCTGACTTCCTGTTGGTCGGAGCTAATGAATGTAAATTAGAAAATTGTCCGGCTTGATGAGAATAATATGTGTACCGAGTTTGGTGACTGTAGGAAAAACTAACCCCCACTTTTGTCAAAAGGTGGCGCTACTGAGCCCCTCCACCACGCCCATTTCTATGGCTTTGTCCATGTCTACTGGTTGACAATATTGATGTGTGTGTCGAGTTTCATGCAATTTGAAGCATGTTAAGAGCCTCAAAAACACTCAAGAATATTATTACAGTTTGACCTGTTGCCATGGCAACAATATTTCAAATATCAAAAATCCTGTCATAGGTCTACATCTGCTGTGTATTGACATTACACTGATGAAGTTTGAAGCAAATCAGGTAAAAATAAGAGGGTGATCTCAAAACATTTCAAAAAGTGATACACTTCCTGCTGCCAGTTGGTGGCGCTATAACTTTGACTCACAATAGTCACATCCATGTGATCAGACTCCTATAACGAACACACTCGTGAAGTTTCATAAAGATCAATATATGTATTAAGACGTTATAACACATTTCCTGTTTCCTTTTTCTCGCCATAAATTCGTTGCCTCGCCACGGCCAAACCGTTCGAGATATCAAAAATCCCCTGGCAATTTTTAATCATCAGTGTCTTGACTTCATGCTGACCGAGTTTGGTGGCGATCGGATTAATCGTCTAGGAGGAGTATATCAAATTCCAGAGCATGCGTTTTTCAAACAACCCTTAATAGCTGACTTCCTGTTGGCGTGGCGATTAACTTAGAGCGCGAAAGTTGTTCGGCCCGATGAGGTCTATATGTGTACCGAGTTTCATACTAATACGTGCAAGCATGTTTAATATATGGACCAAATTTTCAGACTTTTTTCAAGGGGGCGCTGTCGAGCCCCCCTGCCACGCCCGGGTACCAGCCTCTCCGGCGTCCTAATGGCCGCGGATTCCAATGTGTGTGCCAATTTTCAAGAGTTTTTGAGCATGTTAAGGCCCCCAAAAAGCCCCGGAAGACGGAAAAAAAAAAAAAAAAAAAAAAAAAAAAAAATAATAATCCTTAGAAGAACAAGAGGGCCCTGCGCGAATTTTCGCTTGGGCCCTAATAATAATCCTTAGAAGAACAAGAGGGCCCTGCGCGAATTTTCGCTTGGGCCCTAATAATAATAATAAATATAGCTGCGAGCAGCGATGGCGGGCCCAAGCCCGGTGGCACCGCCACCCCGGTGGCTTCAGGGCAACTGTGCACAGCGGGCAATAGGCACTTAAAACGGTTAAACATCAAAGGACTATGTCAAATTCACTCCACATTTACTGCACTACAAGGTGCCGTTATAGAGCCCCTCCTCCCTGCCCATTTTCAAAGGATTACATGTGCCAAGTTTTAACATTATTCTGATGAATTTTGAAGCAAATCAGGTAAAAATAAGAGGGTGATCTCAATGTATGCTGAAAGTGACACATTTTCTGCTTCCAGTTGGTGGCGCTATGACTTTGAATCACAATAGTCAAATCCATGTGATCAGCCTTGTACAACGAAGACTAAGCCAAAGTTTCATCAAAATCAATTAATGTATGCAGAAGTTATAACACTTTGTTTCCCTTTTCTTGCCATAAATTCGTTGCCTCGCCACGGCCAAACCGTTTGAGATATCCAAAATCCGTTTGCAATTAAACAACTTCAATGTGTTCGCAACAAGTTAAAAAAAGCTTGGTGTAAATTGGATAAACCCTGTAGGAGTAGTAGTATAAAATTCATAGCCTGTTTTTTCAAAAAATTAACATTCAAACCAAAATAGCTGACTTCCTGTTGGTCGGAGCTAATGAATGTAAATTAGAAAATTGTCCGGCTTGATGAGAATAATATGTGTACCGAGTTTGGTGACTGTAGGAAAAACTAACCCCCCCACTTTTGTCAAAAGGTGGCGCTACTGAGCCCCTCCACCACGCCCATTTCTATGGCTTTGTCCATGTCTACTGGATGACAATATTGATGTGTGTGTCGAGTTTCATGCAATTTGAAGCATGTTAAGAGCCTCAAAAACACTCAAGAATATTATTACAGTTTGACCTGTTGCCATGGCAACAATATTTCAAATATCAAAAATCCTGTCATAGGTCTACATCTGCTGTGTATTGACATTACACTGATGAAGTTTGAAGCAAATCAGGTAAAAATAAGAGGGTGATCTCAAAACATTTCAAAAAGTGATACACTTCCTGCTGCCAGTTGGTGGCGCTATAACTTTGACTCACAATAGTCACATCCATGTGATCAGACTCCTATAACGAACACACTCGTGAAGTTTCATAAAGATCAATATATGTATTAAGACGTTATAACACATTTCCTGTTTCCTTTTTCTCGCCATAAATTCGTTGCCTCGCCACGGCCAAACCGTTCGAGATATCAAAAATCCCCTGGCAATTTTTAATCATCAGTGTCTTGACTTCATGCTGACCGAGTTTGGTGGCGATCGGATTAATCGTCTAGGAGGAGTATATCAAATTCCAGAGCATGCGTTTTTCAAACAACCCTTAATAGCTGACTTCCTGTTGGCGTGGCGATTAACTTAGAGCGCGAAAGTTGTTCGGCCCGATGAGGTCTATATGTGTACCGAGTTTCATACTAATACGTGCAAGCATGTTTAATATATGGACCAAATTTTCAGACTTTTTTCAAGGGGGCGCTGTCGAGCCCCCCTGCCACGCCCGGGTACCAGCCTCTCCGGCGTCCTAATGGCCGCGGATTCCAATGTGTGTGCCAATTTTCAAGAGTTTTTGAGCATGTTAAGGCCCCCAAAAAGCCCCGGAAGACGGAAAAAAAAAAAAAAAATAATAATAATAAAAAAAAAAATATAGCTGCGAGCAGCGATGGCGGGCCCAAGCCCGGTGGCACCGCCACCCCGGTGGCTTCAGGGCAACTGTGCACAGCGGGCAATAGGCACTTAAAACGGTTAAACATCAAAGGACTATGTCAAATTCACTCCACATTTACTGCACTACAAGGTGCCGTTATAGAGCCCCTCCTCCCTGCCCATTTTCAAAGGATTACATGTGCCAAGTTTTAACATTATTCTGATGAATTTTGAAGCAAATCAGGTAAAAATAAGAGGGTGATCTCAATGTATGCTGAAAGTGACACATTTTCTGCTTCCAGTTGGTGGCGCTATGACTTTGAATCACAATAGTCAAATCCATGTGATCAGCCTTGTACAACGAAGACTAAGCCAAAGTTTCATCAAAATCAATTAATGTATGCAGAAGTTATAACACTTTGTTTCCCTTTTCTTGCCATAAATTCGTTGCCTCGCCACGGCCAAACCGTTTGAGATATCCAAAATCCGTTTGCAATTAAACAACTTCAATGTGTTAGCAACAAGTTTAAAAAAGCTTGGTGTAAATTGGATAAACCCTGTAGGAGTAGTAGTATAAAATTCATAGCCTGTTTTTTCAAAAAATTAACATTCAAACCAAAATAGCTGACTTCCTGTTGGTCGGAGCTAATGAATGTAAATTAGAAAATTGTCCGGCTTGATGAGAATAATATGTGTACCGAGTTTGGTGACTGTAGGAAAAACTAACCCCCACTTTTGTCAAAAGGTGGCGCTACTGAGCCCCTCCACCACGCCCATTTCTATGGCTTTGTCCATGTCTACTGGTTGACAATATTGATGTGTGTGTCGAGTTTCATGCAATTTGAAGCATGTTAAGAGCCTCAAAAACACTCAAGAATATTATTACAGTTTGACCTGTTGCCATGGCAACAATATTTCAAATATCAAAAATCCTGTCATAGGTCTACATCTGCTGTGTATTGACATTACACTGATGAAGTTTGAAGCAAATCAGGTAAAAATAAGAGGGTGATCTCAAAGCATTTTAAAAGTGATACACTTCTTGCTGCCATTTGGTGGCGCTATAACTTTGACTCACAATAGTTACATCCATGTGATCAGACTACTACAACCAACACACTCCTGAAGTTTCATAAACATCAATCAATGTATGCAGAAGTTATAACACATTTCCTGTTTCCCTTTTCTCGCCATAAATTCGTTGCCTCGCCACGGCCAAACCGTTTGAGATATCCAAAATCCGTTTGCAATTAAACAACTTCAATGTGTTCGCAACAAGTTAAAAAAAGCTTGGTGTAAATTGGATAAACCCTGTAGGAGTAGTAGTATAAAATTCATAGCCTGTTTTTTCAAAAAATTAACATTCAAACCAAAATAGCTGACTTCCTGTTGGTCGGAGCTAATGAATGTAAATTAGAAAATTGTCCGGCTTGATGAGAATAATATGTGTACCGAGTTTGGTGACTGTAGGAAAAACTAACCCCCCACTTTTGTCAAAAGGTGGCGCTACTGAGCCCCTCCACCACGCCCATTTCTATGGCTTTGTCCATGTCTACTGGTTGACAATATTGATGTGTGTGTCGAGTTTCATGCAATTTGAAGCATGTTAAGAGCCTCAAAAACACTCAAGAATATTATTACAGTTTGACCTGTTGCCATGGCAACAATATTTCAAATATCAAAAATCCTGTCATAGGTCTACATCTGCTGTGTATTGACATTACACTGATGAAGTTTGAAGCAAATCAGGTAAAAATAAGAGGGTGATCTCAAAACATTTCAAAAAGTGATACACTTCCTGCTGCCAGTTGGTGGCGCTATAACTTTGACTCACAATAGTCACATCCATGTGATCAGACTCCTATAACGAACACACTCGTGAAGTTTCATAAAGATCAATATATGTATTAAGACGTTATAACACATTTCCTGTTTCCTTTTTCTCGCCATAAATTCGTTGCCTCGCCACGGCCAAACCGTTCGAGATATCAAAAATCCCCTGGCAATTTTTAATCATCAGTGTCTTGACTTCATGCTGACCGAGTTTGGTGGCGATCGGATTAATCGTCTAGGAGGAGTATATCAAATTCCAGAGCATGCGTTTTTCAAACAACCCTTAATAGCTGACTTCCTGTTGGTGTGGCGATTAACTTAGAGCGCGAAAGTTGTTCGGCCCGATGAGGTCTATATGTGTACCGAGTTTCATACTAATACGTGCAAGCGTGTTTAATATATGGACCAAATTTTCAGACTTTTTTCAAGGGGGCGCTGTCGAGCCCCCTGCCACGCCCGGGTACCAGCCTCTCCGGCGTCCTCTCCAATGTGTGTGCCAATTTTCAAGAGTTTTTGAGCATGTTAAGGCCCCCAAAAAGCCCCGGAAGACGAAAAAAAAAAAATAAAAAAAATAATAATAATAATCCTTAGAAGAACAAGAGGGCCCTGCGCGAATTTTCGCTTGGGCCCTAATAATAATAATAAATATAGCTGCGAGCAGCGATGGCGGGCCCAAGCCCGGTGGCACCGCCACCCCGGTGGCTTCAGGGCAACTGTGCACAGCGGGCAATAGGCACTTAAAACGGTTAAACATCAAAGGACTATGTCAAATTCACTCCACATTTACTGCACTACAAGGTGCCGCTATAGAGCCCCTCCTCCCTGCCCATTTTCAAAGGATTACATGTGCCAAGTTTTAACATTATTCTGATGAATTTTGAAGCAAATCAGGTAAAAATAAGAGGGTGATCTCAATGTATGCTGAAAGTGACACATTTTCTGCTTCCAGTTGGTGGCGCTATGACTTTGAATCACAATAGTCAAATCCATGTGATCAGCCTTGTACAACGAAGACTAAGCCAAAGTTTCATCAAAATCAATTAATGTATGCAGAAGTTATAACACTTTGTTTCCCTTTTCTTGCCATAAATTCGTTGCCTCGCCACGGCCAAACCGTTTGAGATATCCAAAATCTGTTTGCAATTAAACAACTTCAATGTGTTAGCAACAAGTTAAAAAAAGCTTGGTGTAAATTGGATAAACCCTGTAGGAGTAGTAGTATAAAATTCATAGCCTGTTTTTTCAAAAAATTAACATTCAAACCAAAATAGCTGACTTCCTGTTGGTCGGAGCTAATGAATGTAAATTAGAAAATTGTCCGGCTTGATGAGAATAATATGTGTACCGAGTTTGGTGACTGTAGGAAAAACTAACCCCCACTTTTGTCAAAAGGTGGCGCTACTGAGCCCCTCCACCACGCCCATTTCTATGGCTTTGTCCATGTCTACTGGTTGACAATATTGATGTGTGTGTCGAGTTTCATGCAATTTGAAGCATGTTAAGAGCCTCAAAAACACTCAAGAATATTATTACAGTTTGACCTGTTGCCATGGCAACAATATTTCAAATATCAAAAATCCTGTCATAGGTCTACATCTGCTGTGTATTGACATTACACTGATGAAGTTTGAAGCAAATCAGGTAAAAATAAGAGGGTGATCTCAAAGCATTTTAAAAAGTGATACACTTCTTGCTGCCATTTGGTGGCGCTATAACTTTGACTCACAATAGTTACATCCATGTGATCAGACTACTACAACCAACACACTCCTGAAGTTTCATAAACATCAATCAATGTATGCAGAAGTTATAACACATTTCCTGTTTCCCTTTTCTCGCCATAAATTCGTTGCCTCGCCACGGCCAAACCGTTTGAGATATCCAAAATCCGTTTGCAATTAAACAACTTTAATGTGTTCGCAACAAGTTAAAAAAAGCTTGGTGTAAATTGGATAAACCCTGTAGGAGTAGTAGTATAAAATTCATAGCCTGTTTTTTCAAAAAATTAACATTCAAACCAAAATAGCTGACTTCCTGTTGGTCGGAGCTAATGAATGTAAATTAGAAAATTGTCCGGCTTGATGAGAATAATATGTGTACCGAGTTTGGTGACTGTAGGAAAAACTAACCCCCCCACTTTTGTCAAAAGGTGGCGCTACTGAGCCCCTCCACCACGCCCATTTCTATGGCTTTGTCCATGTCTACTGGTTGACAATATTGATGTGTGTGTCGAGTTTCATGCAATTTGAAGCATGTTAAGAGCCTCAAAAACACTCAAGAATATTATTACAGTTTGACCTGTTGCCATGGCAACAATATTTCAAATATCAAAAATCCTGTCATAGGTCTACATCTGCTGTGTATTGACATTACACTGATGAAGTTTGAAGCAAATCAGGTAAAAATAAGAGGGTGATCTCAAAACATTTCAAAAAGTGATACACTTCCTGCTGCCAGTTGGTGGCGCTATAACTTTGACTCACAATAGTCACATCCATGTGATCAGACTCCTATAACGAACACACTCGTGAAGTTTCATAAAGATCAATATATGTATTAAGACGTTATAACACATTTCCTGTTTCCTTTTTCTCGCCATAAATTCGTTGCCTCGCTACGGCCAAACCGTTCGAGATATCAAAAATCCCCTGGCAATTTTTAATCATCAGTGTCTTGACTTCATGCTGACCGAGTTTGGTGGCGATCGGATTAACCGTCTAGGAGGAGTATATCAAATTCCAGAGCATGCGTTTTTCAAACAACCCTTAATAGCTGACTTCCTGTTGGCGTGGCGATTAACTTAGAGCGCGAAAGTTGTTCGGCCCGATGAGGTCTATATGTGTACCGAGTTTCATACTAATACGTGCAAGCATGTTTAATATATGGACCAAATTTTCAGACTTTTTTCAAGGGGGCGCTGTCGAGCCCCCCTGCCACGCCCAGGTACCAGCCTCTCCGGCGTCCTAATGGCCGCGGATTCCAATGTGTGTGCCAATTTTCAAGAGTTTTTGAGCATGTTAAGGCCCCCAAAAAGCCCCGGAAGACGGAAAAAAAAAAAAATAATAATAATAATAATAATAATCCTTAGAAGAACAAGAGGGCCCTGCGCGAATTTTCGCTTGGGCCCTAATAATCCTTAGAAGAACAAGAGGGCCCTGCGCGAATTTTCGCTTGGGCCCTAAATATAGCTGCGAGCAGCGATGGCGGGCCCAAGCCCGGTGGCACCGCCACCCCGGTGGCTTCAGGGCAACTGTGCACAGCGGGCAATAGGCACTTAAAACGGTTAAACATCAAAGGACTATGTCAAATTCACTCCACATTTACTGCACTACAAGGTGCCGTTATAGAGCCCCTCCTCCCTGCCCATTTTCAAAGGATTACATGTGCCAAGTTTTAACATTATTCTGATGAATTTTGAAGCAAATCAGGTAAAAATTAGAGGGTGATCTCAATGTATGCTGAAAGTGACACATTTTCTGCTTCCAGTTGGTGGCGCTATGACTTTGAATCACAATAGTCAAATCCATGTGATCAGCCTTGTACAACGAAGACTAAGCCAAAGTTTCATCAAAATCAATTAATGTATGCAGAAGTTATAACACTTTGTTTCCCTTTTCTTGCCATAAATTCGTTGCCTCGCCACGGCCAAACCGTTTGAGATATCCAAAATCCGTTTGCAATTAAACAACTTCAATGTGTTAGCAACAAGTTAAAAAAAGCTTGGTGTAAATTGGATAAACCCTGTAGGAGTAGTAGTATAAAATTCATAGCCTGTTTTTTCAAAAAATTAACATTCAAACCAAAATAGCTGACTTCCTGTTGGTCGGAGCTAATGAATGTAAAATAGAAAATTGTCCGGCTTGATGAGAATAATATGTGTACCGAGTTTGGTGACTGTAGGAAAAACTAACCCCCACTTTTGACAAAAGGTGGCGCTACTGAGCCCCTCCACCACGCCCATTTCTATGGCTTTGTCCATGTCTACTGGTTGACAATATTGATGTGTGTGTCGAGTTTCATGCAATTTGAAGCATGTTAAGAGCCTCAAAAACACTCAAGAATATTATTACAGTTTGACCTGTTGCCATGGCAACAATATTTCAAATATCAAAAATCCTGTCATAGGTCTACATCTGCTGTGTATTGACATTACACTGATGAAGTTTGAAGCAAATCAGGTAAAAATAAGAGGGTGATCTCAAAGCATTTTAAAAGTGATATACTTCTTGCTGCCATTTGGTGGCGCTATAACTTTGACTCACAATAGTTACATCCATGTGATCAGACTACTACAACCAACACACTCGTGAAGTTTCATAAACATCAATCAATGTATGCAGAAGTTATAACACATTTCCTGTTTCCCTTTTCTCGCCATAAATTCGTTGCCTCGCCACGGCCAAACCGTTTGAGATATCCAAAATCCGTTTGCAATTAAACAACTTCAATGTGTTCGCAACAAGTTAAAAAAGCTTGGTGTAAATTGGATAAACCCTGTAGGAGTAGTAGTATAAAATTCATAGCCTGTTTTTTCAAAAAATTAACTTTCAAACCAAAATAGCTGACTTCCTGTTGGTCGGAGCTAATGAATGTAAATTAGAAAATTGTCCGGCTTGATGAGAATAATATGTGTACCGAGTTTGGTGACTGTAGGAAAAACTAACCCCCACTTTTGTCAAAAGGTGGCGCTACTGAGCCCCTCCACCACGCCCATTTCTATGGCTTTGTCCATGTCTACTGGATGACAATATTGATGTGTGTGTCGAGTTTCATGCAATTTGAAGCATGTTAAGAGCCTCAAAAACACTCAAGAATATTATTACAGTTTGACCTGTTGCCATGGCAACAATATTTCAAATATCAAAAATCCTGTCATAGGTCTACATCTGCTGTGTATTGACATTACACTGATGAAGTTTGAAGCAAATCAGGTAAAAATAAGAGGGTGATCTCAAAACATTTCAAAAAGTGATACACTTCCTGCTGCCAGTTGGTGGCGCTATAACTTTGACTCACAATAGTCACATCCATGTGATCAGACTCCTATAACGAACACACTCGTGAAGTTTCATAAAGATCAATATATGTATTAAGACGTTATAACACATTTCCTGTTTCCTTTTTCTCGCCATAAATTCGTTGCCTCGCCACGGCCAAACCGTTCGAGATATCAAAAATCCCCTGGCAATTTTTAATCATCAGTGTCTTGACTTCATGCTGACCGAGTTTGGTGGCGATCGGATTAATCGTCTAGGAGGAGTATATCAAATTCCAGAGCATGCGTTTTTCAAACAACCCTTAATAGCTGACTTCCTGTTGGCGTGGCGATTAACTTAGAGCGCGAAAGTTGTTCGGCCCGATGAGGTCTATATGTGTACCGAGTTTCATACTAATACGTGCAAGCATGTTTAATATATGGACCAAATTTTCAGACTTTTTTCAAGGGGGCGCTGTCGAGCCCCCCTGCCACGCCCGGGTACCAGCCTCTCCGGCGTCCTCTCCTGTGTGCCAATTTTCAAGAGTTTTTGAGCATGTTAAGGCCCCCAAAAAGCCCCGGAAGACGGAAAAAAAAAAAAAAAATAATAATAATAATAATAATCCTTAGAAGAACAAGAGGGCCCTGCGCGAATTTTCGCTTGGGCCCTAATAATCCTTAGAAGAACAAGAGGGCCCTGCGCGAATTTTCGCTTGGGCCCTAAATATAGCTGCGAGCAGCGATGGCGGGCCCAAGCCCGGTGGCACCGCCACCCCGGTGGCTTCAGGGCAACTGTGCACAGCGGGCAATAGGCACTTAAAACGGTTAAACATCAAAGGACTATGTCAAATTCACTCCACATTTACTGCACTACAAGGTGCCGTTATAGAGCCCCTCCTCCCTGCCCATTTTCAAAGGATTACATGTGCCAAGTTTTAACATTATTCTGATGAATTTTGAAGCAAATCAGGTAAAAATTAGAGGGTGATCTCAATGTATGCTGAAAGTGACACATTTTCTGCTTCCAGTTGGTGGCGCTATGACTTTGAATCACAATAGTCAAATCCATGTGATCAGCCTTGTACAACGAAGACTAAGCCAAAGTTTCATCAAAATCAATTAATGTATGCAGAAGTTATAACACTTTGTTTCCCTTTTCTTGCCATAAATTCGTTGCCTCGCCACGGCCAAACCGTTTGAGATATCCAAAATCCGTTTGCAATTAAACAACTTCAATGTGTTAGCAACAAGTTAAAAAAAGCTTGGTGTAAATTGGATAAACCCTGTAGGAGTAGTAGTATAAAATTCATAGCCTGTTTTTTCAAAAAATTAACATTCAAACCAAAATAGCTGACTTCCTGTTGGTCGGAGCTAATGAATGTAAATTAGAAAATTGTCCGGCTTGATGAGAATAATATGTGTACCGAGTTTGGTGACTGTAGGAAAAACTAACCCCCACTTTTGTCAAAAGGTGGCGCTACTGAGCCCCTCCACCACGCCCATTTCTATGGCTTTGTCCATGTCTACTGGTTGACAATATTGATGTGTGTGTCGAGTTTCATGCAATTTGAAGCATGTTAAGAGCCTCAAAAACACTCAAGAATATTATTACAGTTTGACCTGTTGCCATGGCAACAATATTTCAAATATCAAAAATCCTGTCATAGGTCTACATCTGCTGTGTATTGACATTACACTGATGAAGTTTGAAGCAAATCAGGTAAAAATAAGAGGGTGATCTCAAAGCATTTTAAAAGTGATACACTTCTTGCTGCCATTTGGTGGCGCTATAACTTTGACTCACAATAGTTACATCCATGTGATCAGACTACTACAACCAACACACTCCTGAAGTTTCATAAACATCAATCAATGTATGCAGAAGTTATAACACATTTCCTGTTTCCCTTTTCTCGCCATAAATTCGTTGCCTCGCCACGGCCAAACCGTTTGAGATATCCAAAATCCGTTTGCAATTAAACAACTTTAATGTGTTCGCAACAAGTTAAAAAAGCTTGGTGTAAATTGGATAAACCCTGTAGGAGTAGTAGTATAAAATTCATAGCCTGTTTTTTCAAAAAATTAACATTCAAACCAAAATAGCTGACTTCCTGTTGGTCGGAGCTAATGAATGTAAATTAGAAAATTGTCCGGCTTGATGAGAATAATATGTGTACCGAGTTTGGTGACTGTAGGAAAAACTAACCCCCACTTTTGTCAAAAGGTGGCGCTACTGAGCCCCTCCACCACGCCCATTTCTATGGCTTTGTCCATGTCTACTGGTTGACAATATTGATGTGTGTGTCGAGTTTCATGCAATTTGAAGCATGTTAAGAGCCTCAAAAACACTCAAGAATATTATTACAGTTTGACCTGTTGCCATGGCAACAATATTTCAAATATCAAAAATCCTGTCATAGGTCTACATCTGCTGTGTATTGACATTACACTGATGAAGTTTGAAGCAAATCAGGTAAAAATAAGAGGGTGATCTCAAAACATTTCAAAAAGTGATACACTTCCTGCTGCCAGTTGGTGGCGCTATAACTTTGACTCACAATAGTCACATCCATGTGATCAGACTCCTATAACGAACACACTCGTGAAGTTTCATAAAGATCAATATATGTATTAAGACGTTATAACACATTTCCTGTTTCCTTTTTCTCGCCATAAATTCGTTGCCTCGCTACGGCCAAACCGTTCGAGATATCAAAAATCCCCTGGCAATTTTTAATCATCAGTGTCTTGACTTCATGCTGACCGAGTTTGGTGGCGATCGGATTAACCGTCTAGGAGGAGTATATCAAATTCCAGAGCATGCGTTTTTCAAACAACCCTTAATAGCTGACTTCCTGTTGGCGTGGCGATTAACTTAGAGCGCGAAAGTTGTTCGGCCCGATGAGGTCTATATGTGTACCGAGTTTCATACTAATACGTGCAAGCATGTTTAATATATGGACCAAATTTTCAGACTTTTTTCAAGGGGGCGCTGTCGAGCCCCCCTGCCACGCCCGGGTACCAGCCTCTCCGGCGTCCTCTCCTGTGTGCCAATTTTCAAGAGTTTTTGAGCATGTTAAGGCCCCCAAAAAGCCCCGGAAGACGGAAAAAAAAAAAAAAATAATAATAATAATAATCCTTAGAAGAACAAGAGGGCCCTGCGCGAATTTTCGCTTTGGCCCTAATAATCCTTAGAAGAACAAGAGGGCCCTGCGCGCTTAATTCGCTTGGGCCCTAAATATAGCTGCGAGCAGCGATGGCGGGCCCAAGCCCGGTGGCACCGCCACCCCGGTGGCTTCAGGGCAACTGTGCACAGTGGGCAATAGGCACTTAAAACGGTTAAACATCAAAGGACTATGTCAATTTCACTCCACATTTACTGCACTACAAGGTGCCGCTATATAGCCCCTCCTCCCTGCCCATTTTCAAAGGATTACATGTGCCAAGTTTTAACATTATTCTGATGAATTTTGAAGCAAATCAGGTAAAAATAAGAGGGTGATCTCAATGTATGCTGAAAGTGACACATTTTCTGCTTCCAGTTGGTGGCGCTATGACTTTGAATCACAATAGTCAAATCCATGTGATCAGCCTTGTACAACGAAGACTAAGCCAAAGTTTCATCAAAATCAATTAATGTATGCAGAAGTTATAACACTTTGTTTCCCTTTTCTTGCCATAAATTCGTTGCCTCGCCACGGCCAAACCGTTTGAGATATCCAAAATCTGTTTGCAATTAAACAACTTCAATGTGTTAGCAACAAGTTAAAAAAAGCTTGGTGTAAATTGGATAAACCCTGTAGGAGTAGTAGTATAAAATTCATAGCCTGTTTTTTCAAAAAATTAACATTCAAACCAAAATAGCTGACTTCCTGTTGGTCGGAGCTAATGAATGTAAATTAGAAAATTGTCCGGCTTGATGAGAATAATATGTGTACCGAGTTTGGTGACTGTAGGAAAAACTAACCCCCACTTTTGTCAAAAGGTGGCGCTACTGAGCCCCTCCACCACGCCCATTTCTATGGCTTTGTCCATGTCTACTGGTTGACAATATTGATGTGTGTGTCGAGTTTCATGCAATTTGAAGCATGTTAAGAGCCTCAAAAACACTCAAGAATATTATTACAGTTTGACCTGTTGCCATGGCAACAATATTTCAAATATCAAAAATCCTGTCATAGGTCTACATCTGCTGTGTATTGACATTACACTGATGAAGTTTGAAGCAAATCAGGTAAAAATAAGAGGGTGATCTCAAAGCATTTTAAAAGTGATACACTTCTTGCTGCCATTTGGTGGCGCTATAACTTTGACTCACAATAGTTACATCCATGTGATCAGACTACTACAACCAACACACTCCTGAAGTTTCATAAACATCAATCAATGTATGCAGAAGTTATAACACATTTCCTGTTTCCCTTTTCTCGCCATAAATTCGTTGCCTCGCCACGGCCAAACCGTTTGAGATATCCAAAATCCGTTTGCAATTAAACAACTTTAATGTGTTCGCAACAAGTTCAAAAAAGCTTGGTGTAAAGTGGATAAACCCTGGAGGAGTAGTAGTATAAAATTCATAGCCTGTTTTTTCAAAAAATTAACATTCAAACCAAAATAGCTGACTTCCTGTTGGTCGGAGCTAATGAATGTAAATTAGAAAATTGTCCGGCTTGATGAGAATAATATGTGTACCGAGTTTGGTGACTGTAGGAAAAACTAACCCCCACTTTTGTCAAAAGGTGGCGCTACTGAGCCCCTCCACCACGCCCATTTCTATGGCTTTGTCCATGTCTACTGGTTGACAATATTGATGTGTGTGTCGAGTTTCATGCAATTTGAAGCATGTTAAGAGCCTCAAAAACACTCAAGAATATTATTACAGTTTGACCTGTTGCCATGGCAACAATATTTCAAATATCAAAAATCCTGTCATAGGTCTACATCTGCTGTGTATTGACATTACACTGATGAAGTTTGAAGCAAATCAGGTAAAAATAAGAGGGTGATCTCAAAACATTTCAAAAAGTGATACACTTCCTGCTGCCAGTTGGTGGCGCTATAACTTTGACTCACAATAGTCACATCCATGTGATCAGACTCCTATAACGAACACACTCGTGAAGTTTCATAAAGATCAATATATGTATTAAGACGTTATAACACATTTCCTGTTTCCTTTTTCTCGCCATAAATTCGTTGCCTCGCTACGGCCAAACCGTTCGAGATATCAAAAATCCCCTGGCAATTTTTAATCATCAGTGTCTTGACTTCATGCTGACCGAGTTTGGTGGCGATCGGATTAACCGTCTAGGAGGAGTATATCAAATTCCAGAGCATGCGTTTTTCAAACAACCCTTAATAGCTGACTTCCTGTTGGCGTGGCGATTAACTTAGAGCGCGAAAGTTGTTCGGCCCGATGAGGTCTATATGTGTACCGAGTTTCATACTAATACGTGCAAGCATGTTTAATATATGGACCAAATTTTCAGACTTTTTTCAAGGGGGCGCTGTCGAGCCCCCCTGCCACGCCCAGGTACCAGCCTCTCCGGCGTCCTAATGGCCGCGGATTCCAATGTGTGTGCCAATTTTCAAGAGTTTTTGAGCATGTTAAGGCCCCCAAAAAGCCCCGGAAGACGGAAAAAAAAAAAAAAAAAAAAAAATAATAATAATAATCCTTAGAAGAACAAGAGGGCCCTGCGCGAATTTTCGCTTGGGCCCTAAATATAGCTGCGAGCAGCGATGGCGGGCCCAAGCCCGGTGGCACCGCCACCCCGGTGGCTTCAGGGCAACTGTGCACAGCGGGCAATAGGCACTTAAAACGGTTAAACATCAAAGGACTATGTCAAATTCACTCCACATTTACTGCACTACAAGGTGCCGTTATAGAGCCCCTCCTCCCTGCCCATTTTCAAAGGATTACATGTGCCAAGTTTTAACATTATTCTGATGAATTTTGAAGCAAATCAGGTAAAAATTAGAGGGTGATCTCAATGTATGCTGAAAGTGACACATTTTCTGCTTCCAGTTGGTGGCGCTATGACTTTGAATCACAATAGTCAAATCCATGTGATCAGCCTTGTACAACGAAGACTAAGCCAAAGTTTCATCAAAATCAATTAATGTATGCAGAAGTTATAACACTTTGTTTCCCTTTTCTTGCCATAAATTCGTTGCCTCGCCACGGCCAAACCGTTTGAGATATCCAAAATCCGTTTGCAATTAAACAACTTCAATGTGTTAGCAACAAGTTAAAAAAAGCTTGGTGTAAATTGGATAAACCCTGTAGGAGTAGTAGTATAAAATTCATAGCCTGTTTTTTCAAAAAATTAACATTCAAACCAAAATAGCTGACTTCCTGTTGGTCGGAGCTAATGAATGTAAATTAGAAAATTGTCCGGCTTGATGAGAACAATATGTGTACCGAGTTTGGTGACTGTAGGAAAAACTAACCCCCACTTTTGACAAAAGGTGGCGCTACTGAGCCCCTCCACCACGCCCATTTCTATGGCTTTGTCCATGTCTACTGGTTGACAATATTGATGTGTGTGTCGAGTTTCATGCAATTTGAAGCATGTTAAGAGCCTCAAAAACACTCAAGAATATTATTACAGTTTGACCTGTTGCCATGGCAACAATATTTCAAATATCAAAAATCCTGTCATAGGTCTACATCTGCTGTGTATTGACATTACACTGATGAAGTTTGAAGCAAATCAGGTAAAAATAAGAGGGTGATCTCAAAGCATTTTAAAAGTGATATACTTCTTGCTGCCATTTGGTGGCGCTATAACTTTGACTCACAATAGTTACATCCATGTGATCAGACTACTACAACCAACACACTCCTGAAGTTTCATAAACATCAATCAATGTATGCAGAAGTTATAACACATTTCCTGTTTCCCTTTTCTCGCCATAAATTCGTTGCCTCGCCACGGCCAAACCGTTTGAGATATCCAAAATCCGTTTGCAATTAAACAACTTCAATGTGTTCGCAACAAGTTAAAAAAAGCTTGGTGTAAATTGGATAAACCCTGTAGGAGTAGTAGTATAAAATTCATAGCCTGTTTTTTCAAAAAATTAACTTTCAAACCAAAATAGCTGACTTCCTGTTGGTCGGAGCTAATGAATGTAAATTAGAAAATTGTCCGGCTTGATGAGAATAATATGTGTACCGAGTTTGGTGACTGTAGGAAAAACTAACCCCCCCACTTTTGTCAAAAGGTGGCGCTACTGAGCCCCTCCACCACGCCCATTTCTATGGCTTTGTCCATGTCTACTGGTTGACAATATTTATGTGTGTGTCGAGTTTCATGCAATTTGAAGCATGTTAAGAGCATGGCAACAATATTTCAAATATCAAAAATCCTGTCATAGGTCTACATCTGCTGTGTATTGACATTACACTGATGAAGTTTGAAGCAAATCAGGTAAAAATAAGAGGGTGATCTCAAAACATTTCAAAAAGTGATACACTTCCTGCTGCCAGTTGGTGGCGCTATAACTTTGACTCACAATAGTCACATCCATGTGATCAGACTCCTATAACGAACACACTCGTGAAGTTTCATAAAGATCAATATATGTATTAAGACGTTATAACACATTTCCTGTTTCCTTTTTCTCGCCATAAATTCGTTGCCTCGCCACGGCCAAACCGTTCGAGATATCAAAAATCCCCTGGCAATTTTTAATCATCAGTGTCTTGACTTCATGCTGACCGAGTTTGGTGGCGATCGGATTAATCGTCTAGGAGGAGTATATCAAATTCCAGAGCATGCGTTTTTCAAACAACCCTTAATAGCTGACTTCCTGTTGGCGTGGCGATTAACTTAGAGCGCGAAAGTTGTTCGGCCCGATGAGGTCTATATGTGTACCGAGTTTCATACTAATACGTGCAAGCGTGTTTAATATATGGACCAAATTTTCAGACTTTTTTCAAGGGGGCGCTGTCGAGCCCCCCTGCCACGCCCGGGTACCAGCCTCTCCGGCGTCCTAATGGCCGCGGATTCCAATGTGTGTGCCAATTTTCAAGAGTTTTTGAGCATGTTAAGGCCCCCAAAAAGCCCCGGAAGACGGAAAAAAAAAAATAAATAAAAAAAAAATAAAAATAAAAATAATAATAATCCTTAGAAGAACAAGAGGGCCCTGCGCGAATTTTCGCTTGGGCCCTAATAATAATAATAAATATAGCTGCGAGCAGCGATGGCGGGCCCAAGCCCGGTGGCACCGCCACCCCGGTGGCTTCAGGGCAACTGTGCACAGCGGGCAATAGGCACTTAAAACGGTTAAACATCAAAGGACTATGTCAAATTCACTCCACATTTACTGCACTACAAGGTGCCGTTATAGAGCCCCTCCTCCCTGCCCATTTTCAAAGGATTACATGTGCCAAGTTTTAACATTATTCTGATGAATTTTGAAGCAAATCAGGTAAAAATAAGAGGGTGATCTCAATGTATGCTGAAAGTGACACATTTTCTGCTTCCAGTTGGTGGCGCTATGACTTTGAATCACAATAGTCAAATCCATGTGATCAGCCTTGTACAACGAAGACTAAGCCAAAGTTTCATCAAAATCAATTAATGTATGCAGAAGTTATAACACTTTGTTTCCCTTTTCTTGCCATAAATTCGTTGCCTCGCCACGGCCAAACCGTTTGAGATATCCAAAATCCGTTTGCAATTAAACAACTTCAATGTGTTCGCAACAAGTTAAAAAAAGCTTGGTGTAAATTGGATAAACCCTGTAGGAGTAGTAGTATAAAATTCATAGCCTGTTTTTTCAAAAAATTAACATTCAAACCAAAATAGCTGACTTCCTGTTGGTCGGAGCTAATGAATGTAAATTAGAAAATTGTCCGGCTTGATGAGAATAATATGTGTACCGAGTTTGGTGACTGTAGGAAAAACTAACCCCCACTTTTGTCAAAAGGTGGCGCTACTGAGCCCCTCCACCACGCCCATTTCTATGGCTTTGTCCATGTCTACTGGATGACAATATTGATGTGTGTGTCGAGTTTCATGCAATTTGAAGCATGTTAAGAGCCTCAAAAACACTCAAGAATATTATTACAGTTTGACCTGTTGCCATGGCAACAATATTTCAAATATCAAAAATCCTGTCATAGGTCTACATCTGCTGTGTATTGACATTACACTGATGAAGTTTGAAGCAAATCAGGTAAAAATAAGAGGGTGATCTCAAAACATTTCAAAAAGTGATACACTTCCTGCTGCCAGTTGGTGGCGCTATAACTTTGACTCACAATAGTCACATCCATGTGATCAGACTCCTATAACGAACACACTCGTGAAGTTTCATAAAGATCAATATATGTATTAAGACGTTATAACACATTTCCTGTTTCCTTTTTCTCGCCATAAATTCGTTGCCTCGCCACGGCCAAACCGTTCGAGATATCAAAAATCCCCTGGCAATTTTTAATCATCAGTGTCTTGACTTCATGCTGACCGAGTTTGGTGGCGATCGGATTAATCGTCTAGGAGGAGTATATCAAATTCCAGAGCATGCGTTTTTCAAACAACCCTTAATAGCTGACTTCCTGTTGGCGTGGCGATTAACTTAGAGCGCGAAAGTTGTTCGGCCCGATGAGGTCTATATGTGTACCGAGTTTCATACTAATACGTGCAAGCATGTTTAATATATGGACCAAATTTTCAGACTTTTTTCAAGGGGGCGCTGTCGAGCCCCCCTGCCACGCCCGGGTACCAGCCTCTCCGGCGTCCTCTCCTGTGTGCCAATTTTCAAGAGTTTTTGAGCATGTTAAGGCCCCCAAAAAGCCCCGGAAGACGGAAAAAAAAAAAAAAATAATAATAATAATAATCCTTAGAAGAACAAGAGGGCCCTGCGCGAATTTTCGCTTTGGCCCTAATAATCCTTAGAAGAACAAGAGGGCCCTGCGCGCTTAATTCGCTTGGGCCCTAAATATAGCTGCGAGCAGCGATGGCGGGCCCAAGCCCGGTGGCACCGCCACCCCGGTGGCTTCAGGGCAACTGTGCACAGTGGGCAATAGGCACTTAAAACGGTTAAACATCAAAGGACTATGTCAATTTCACTCCACATTTACTGCACTACAAGGTGCCGCTATATAGCCCCTCCTCCCTGCCCATTTTCAAAGGATTACATGTGCCAAGTTTTAACATTATTCTGATGAATTTTGAAGCAAATCAGGTAAAAATAAGAGGGTGATCTCAATGTATGCTGAAAGTGACACATTTTCTGCTTCCAGTTGGTGGCGCTATGACTTTGAATCACAATAGTCAAATCCATGTGATCAGCCTTGTACAACGAAGACTAAGCCAAAGTTTCATCAAAATCAATTAATGTATGCAGAAGTTATAACACTTTGTTTCCCTTTTCTTGCCATAAATTCGTTGCCTCGCCACGGCCAAACCGTTTGAGATATCCAAAATCTGTTTGCAATTAAACAACTTCAATGTGTTAGCAACAAGTTAAAAAAAGCTTGGTGTAAATTGGATAAACCCTGTAGGAGTAGTAGTATAAAATTCATAGCCTGTTTTTTCAAAAAATTAACATTCAAACCAAAATAGCTGACTTCCTGTTGGTCGGAGCTAATGAATGTAAATTAGAAAATTGTCCGGCTTGATGAGAATAATATGTGTACCGAGTTTGGTGACTGTAGGAAAAACTAACCCCCCACTTTTGTCAAAAGGTGGCGCTACTGAGCCCCTCCACCACGCCCATTTCTATGGCTTTGTCCATGTCTACTGGTTGACAATATTGATGTGTGTGTCGAGTTTCATGCAATTTGAAGCATGTTAAGAGCCTCAAAAACACTCAAGAATATTATTACAGTTTGACCTGTTGCCATGGCAACAATATTTCAAATATCAAAAATCCTGTCATAGGTCTACATCTGCTGTGTATTGACATTACACTGATGAAGTTTGAAGCAAATCAGGTAAAAATAAGAGGGTGATCTCAAAGCATTTTAAAAGTGATACACTTCTTGCTGCCATTTGGTGGCGCTATAACTTTGACTCACAATAGTTACATCCATGTGATCAGACTACTACAACCAACACACTCCTGAAGTTTCATAAACATCAATCAATGTATGCAGAAGTTATAACACATTTCCTGTTTCCCTTTTCTCGCCATAAATTCGTTGCCTCGCCACGGCCAAACCGTTTGAGATATCCAAAATCCGTTTGCAATTAAACAACTTTAATGTGTTCGCAACAAGTTAAAAAAAAGCTTGGTGTAAATTGGATAAACCCTGTAGGAGTAGTAGTATAAAATTCATAGCCTGTTTTTTCAAAAAATTAACATTCAAACCAAAATAGCTGACTTCCTGTTGGTCGGAGCTAATGAATGTAAATTAGAAAATTGTCCGGCTTGATGAGAATAATATGTGTACCGAGTTTGGTGACTGTAGGAAAAACTAACCCCCACTTTTGTCAAAAGGTGGCGCTACTGAGCCCCTCCACCACGCCCATTTCTATGGCTTTGTCCATGTCTACTGGTTGACAATATTGATGTGTGTGTCGAGTTTCATGCAATTTGAAGCATGTTAAGAGCCTCAAAAACACTCAAGAATATTATTACAGTTTGACCTGTTGCCATGGCAACAATATTTCAAATATCAAAAATCCTGTCATAGGTCTACATCTGCTGTGTATTGACATTACACTGATGAAGTTTGAAGCAAATCAGGTAAAAATAAGAGGGTGATCTCAAAACATTTCAAAAAGTGATACACTTCCTGCTGCCAGTTGGTGGCGCTATAACTTTGACTCACAATAGTCACATCCATGTGATCAGACTCCTATAACGAACACACTCGTGAAGTTTCATAAAGATCAATATATGTATTAAGACGTTATAACACATTTCCTGTTTCCTTTTTCTCGCCATAAATTCGTTGCCTCGCTACGGCCAAACCGTTCGAGATATCAAAAATCCCCTGGCAATTTTTAATCATCAGTGTCTTGACTTCATGCTGACCGAGTTTGGTGGCGATCGGATTAACCGTCTAGGAGGAGTATATCAAATTCCAGAGCATGCGTTTTTCAAACAACCCTTAATAGCTGACTTCCTGTTGGCGTGGCGATTAACTTAGAGCGCGAAAGTTGTTCGGCCCGATGAGGTCTATATGTGTACCGAGTTTCATACTAATACGTGCAAGCATGTTTAATATATGGACCAAATTTTCAGACTTTTTTCAAGGGGGCGCTGTCGAGCCCCCCTGCCACGCCCAGGTACCAGCCTCTCCGGCGTCCTAATGGCCGCGGATTCCAATGTGTGTGCCAATTTTCAAGAGTTTTTGAGCATGTTAAGGCCCCCAAAAAGCCCCGGAAGACGGAAAAAAAAAAAAAAAAAAATAATAATAATAATCCTTAGAAGAACAAGAGGGCCCTGCGCGAATTTTCGCTTGGGCCCTAATAATCCTTAGAAGAACAAGAGGGCCCTGCGCGAATTTTCGCTTGGGCCCTAAATATAGCTGCGAGCAGCGATGGCGGGCCCAAGCCCGGTGGCACCGCCACCCCGGTGGCTTCAGGGCAACTGTGCACAGCGGGCAATAGGCACTTAAAACGGTTAAACATCAAAGGACTATGTCAAATTCACTCCACATTTACTGCACTACAAGGTGCCGTTATAGAGCCCCTCCTCCCTGCCCATTTTCAAAGGATTACATGTGCCAAGTTTTAACATTATTCTGATGAATTTTGAAGCAAATCAGGTAAAAATTAGAGGGTGATCTCAATGTATGCTGAAAGTGACACATTTTCTGCTTCCAGTTGGTGGCGCTATGACTTTGAATCACAATAGTCAAATCCATGTGATCAGCCTTGTACAACGAAGACTAAGCCAAAGTTTCATCAAAATCAATTAATGTATGCAGAAGTTATAACACTTTGTTTCCCTTTTCTTGCCATAAATTCGTTGCCTCGCCACGGCCAAACCGTTTGAGATATCCAAAATCCGTTTGCAATTAAACAACTTCAATGTGTTAGCAACAAGTTAAAAAAAGCTTGGTGTAAATTGGATAAACCCTGTAGGAGTAGTAGTATAAAATTCATAGCCTGTTTTTTCAAAAAATTAACATTCAAACCAAAATAGCTGACTTCCTGTTGGTCGGAGCTAATGAATGTAAATTAGAAAATTGTCCGGCTTGATGAGAACAATATGTGTACCGAGTTTGGTGACTGTAGGAAAAACTAACCCCCACTTTTGACAAAAGGTGGCGCTACTGAGCCCCTCCACCACGCCCATTTCTATGGCTTTGTCCATGTCTACTGGTTGACAATATTGATGTGTGTGTCGAGTTTCATGCAATTTGAAGCATGTTAAGAGCCTCAAAAACACTCAAGAATATTATTACAGTTTGACCTGTTGCCATGGCAACAATATTTCAAATATCAAAAATCCTGTCATAGGTCTACATCTGCTGTGTATTGACATTACACTGATGAAGTTTGAAGCAAATCAGGTAAAAATAAGAGGGTGATCTCAAAGCATTTTAAAAGTGATATACTTCTTGCTGCCATTTGGTGGCGCTATAACTTTGACTCACAATAGTTACATCCATGTGATCAGACTACTACAACCAACACACTCCTGAAGTTTCATAAACATCAATCAATGTATGCAGAAGTTATAACACATTTCCTGTTTCCCTTTTCTCGCCATAAATTCGTTGCCTCGCCACGGCCAAACCGTTTGAGATATCCAAAATCCGTTTGCAATTAAACAACTTCAATGTGTTCGCAACAAGTTAAAAAAAGCTTGGTGTAAATTGGATAAACCCTGTAGGAGTAGTAGTATAAAATTCATAGCCTGTTTTTTCAAAAAATTAACTTTCAAACCAAAATAGCTGACTTCCTGTTGGTCGGAGCTAATGAATGTAAATTAGAAAATTGTCCGGCTTGATGAGAATAATATGTGTACCGAGTTTGGTGACTGTAGGAAAAACTAACCCCCACTTTTGTCAAAAGTTGGCGCTACTGAGCCCCTCCACCACGCCCATTTCTATGGCTTTGTCCATGTCTACTGGTTGACAATATTGATGTGTGTGTCGAGTTTCATGCAATTTGAAGCATGTTAAGAGCATGGCAACAATATTTCAAATATCAAAAATCCTGTCATAGGTCTACATCTGCTGTGTATTGACATTACACTGATGAAGTTTGAAGCAAATCAGGTAAAAATAAGAGGGTGATCTCAAAACATTTCAAAAAGTGATACACTTCCTGCTGCCAGTTGGTGGCGCTATAACTTTGACTCACAATAGTCACATCCATGTGATCAGACTCCTATAACGAACACACTCGTGAAGTTTCATAAAGATCAATATATGTATTAAGACGTTATAACACATTTCCTGTTTCCTTTTTCTCGCCATAAATTCGTTGCCTCGCCACGGCCAAACCGTTCGAGATATCAAAAATCCCCTGGCAATTTTTAATCATCAGTGTCTTGACTTCATGCTGACCGAGTTTGGTGGCGATCGGATTAATCGTCTAGGAGGAGTATATCAAATTCCAGAGCATGCGTTTTTCAAACAACCCTTAATAGCTGACTTCCTGTTGGCGTGGCGATTAACTTAGAGCGCGAAAGTTGTTCGGCCCGATGAGGTCTATATGTGTACCGAGTTTCATACTAATACGTGCAAGCGTGTTTAATATATGGACCAAATTTTCAGACTTTTTTCAAGGGGGCGCTGTCGAGCCCCCCTGCCACGCCCGGGTACCAGCCTCTCCGGCGTCCTAATGGCCGCGGATTCCAATGTGTGTGCCAATTTTCAAGAGTTTTTGAGCATGTTAAGGCCCCCAAAAAGCCCCGGAAGACGGAAAAAAAAAATAAAAAAAAAATAAATAAAAATAAAAATAATAATAATCCTTAGAAGAACAAGAGGGCCCTGCGCGAATTTTCGCTTGGGCCCTAATAATAATAATAAATATAGCTGCGAGCAGCGATGGCGGGCCCAAGCCCGGTGGCACCGCCACCCCGGTGGCTTCAGGGCAACTGTGCACAGCGGGCAATAGGCACTTAAAACGGTTAAACATCAAAGGACTATGTCAAATTCACTCCACATTTACTGCACTACAAGGTGCCGTTATAGAGCCCCTCCTCCCTGCCCATTTTCAAAGGATTACATGTGCCAAGTTTTAACATTATTCTGATGAATTTTGAAGCAAATCAGGTAAAAATAAGAGGGTGATCTCAATGTATGCTGAAAGTGACACATTTTCTGCTTCCAGTTGGTGGCGCTATGACTTTGAATCACAATAGTCAAATCCATGTGATCAGCCTTGTACAACGAAGACTAAGCCAAAGTTTCATCAAAATCAATTAATGTATGCAGAAGTTATAACACTTTGTTTCCCTTTTCTTGCCATAAATTCGTTGCCTCGCCACGGCCAAACCGTTTGAGATATCCAAAATCCGTTTGCAATTAAACAACTTCAATGTGTTCGCAACAAGTTAAAAAAAGCTTGGTGTAAATTGGATAAACCCTGTAGGAGTAGTAGTATAAAATTCATAGCCTGTTTTTTCAAAAAATTAACATTCAAACCAAAATAGCTGACTTCCTGTTGGTCGGAGCTAATGAATGTAAATTAGAAAATTGTCCGGCTTGATGAGAATAATATGTGTACCGAGTTTGGTGACTGTCGGAAAAACTCACCCCCACTTTTGTCAAAAGGTGGCGCTACTGAGCCCCTCCACCACGCCCATTTCTATGGCTTTGTCCATGTCTACTGGATGACAATATTGATGTGTGTGTCGAGTTTCATGCAATTTGAAGCATGTTAAGAGCCTCAAAAACACTCAAGAATATTATTACAGTTTGACCTGTTGCCATGGCAACAATATTTCAAATATCAAAAATCCTGTCATAGGTCTACATCTGCTGTGTATTGACATTACACTGATGAAGTTTGAAGCAAATCAGGTAAAAATAAGAGGGTGATCTCAAAACATTTCAAAAAGTGATACACTTCCTGCTGCCAGTTGGTGGCGCTATAACTTTGACTCACAATAGTCACATCCATGTGATCAGACTCCTATAACGAACACACTCGTGAAGTTTCATAAAGATCAATATATGTATTAAGACGTTATAACACATTTCCTGTTTCCTTTTTCTCGCCATAAATTCGTTGCCTCGCCACGGCCAAACCGTTCGAGATATCAAAAATCCCCTGGCAATTTTTAATCATCAGTGTCTTGACTTCATGCTGACCGAGTTTGGTGGCGATCGGATTAATCGTCTAGGAGGAGTATATCAAATTCCAGAGCATGCGTTTTTCAAACAACCCTTAATAGCTGACTTCCTGTTGGCGTGGCGATTAACTTAGAGCGCGAAAGTTGTTCGGCCCGATGAGGTCTATATGTGTACCGAGTTTCATACTAATACGTGCAAGCATGTTTAATATATGGACCAAATTTTCAGACTTTTTTCAAGGGGGCGCTGTCGAGCCCCCCTGCCACGCCCGGGTACCAGCCTCTCCGGCGTCCTCTCCTGTGTGCCAATTTTCAAGAGTTTTTGAGCATGTTAAGGCCCCCAAAAAGCCCCGGAAGACGGAAAAAAAAATAATAATAATAATAATCCTTAGAAGAACAAGAGGGCCCTGCGCGAATTTTCGCTTTGGCCCTAATAATCCTTAGAAGAACAAGAGGGCCCTGCGCGCTTAATTCGCTTGGGCCCTAAATATAGCTGCGAGCAGCGATGGCGGGCCCAAGCCCGGTGGCACCGCCACCCCGGTGGCTTCAGGGCAACTGTGCACAGTGGGCAATAGGCACTTAAAACGGTTAAACATCAAAGGACTATGTCAATTTCACTCCACATTTACTGCACTACAAGGTGCCGCTATATAGCCCCTCCTCCCTGCCCATTTTCAAAGGATTACATGTGCCAAGTTTTAACATTATTCTGATGAATTTTGAAGCAAATCAGGTAAAAATAAGAGGGTGATCTCAATGTATGCTGAAAGTGACACATTTTCTGCTTCCAGTTGGTGGCGCTATGACTTTGAATCACAATAGTCAAATCCATGTGATCAGCCTTGTACAACGAAGACTAAGCCAAAGTTTCATCAAAATCAATTAATGTATGCAGAAGTTATAACACTTTGTTTCCCTTTTCTTGCCATAAATTCGTTGCCTCGCCACGGCCAAACCGTTTGAGATATCCAAAATCTGTTTGCAATTAAACAACTTCAATGTGTTAGCAACAAGTTAAAAAAAGCTTGGTGTAAATTGGATAAACCCTGTAGGAGTAGTAGTATAAAATTCATAGCCTGTTTTTTCAAAAAATTAACATTCAAACCAAAATAGCTGACTTCCTGTTGGTCGGAGCTAATGAATGTAAATTAGAAAATTGTCCGGCTTGATGAGAATAATATGTGTACCGAGTTTGGTGACTGTAGGAAAAACTAACCCCCACTTTTGTCAAAAGGTGGCGCTACTGAGCCCCTCCACCACGCCCATTTCTATGGCTTTGTCCATGTCTACTGGTTGACAATATTGATGTGTGTGTCGAGTTTCATGCAATTTGAAGCATGTTAAGAGCCTCAAAAACACTCAAGAATATTATTACAGTTTGACCTGTTGCCATGGCAACAATATTTCAAATATCAAAAATCCTGTCATAGGTCTACATCTGCTGTGTATTGACATTACACTGATGAAGTTTGAAGCAAATCAGGTAAAAATAAGAGGGTGATCTCAAAGCATTTTAAAAGTGATACACTTCTTGCTGCCATTTGGTGGCGCTATAACTTTGACTCACAATAGTTACATCCATGTGATCAGACTACTACAACCAACACACTCCTGAAGTTTCATAAACATCAATCAATGTATGCAGAAGTTATAACACATTTCCTGTTTCCCTTTTCTCGCCATAAATTCGTTGCCTCGCCACGGCCAAACCGTTTGAGATATCCAAAATCCGTTTGCAATTAAACAACTTTAATGTGTTCGCAACAAGTTAAAAAAAGCTTGGTGTAAATTGGATAAACCCTGTAGGAGTAGTAGTATAAAATTCATAGCCTGTTTTTTCAAAAAATTAACATTCAAACCAAAATAGCTGACTTCCTGTTGGTCGGAGCTAATGAATGTAAATTAGAAAATTGTCCGGCTTGATGAGAATAATATGTGTACCGAGTTTGGTGACTGTAGGAAAAACTAACCCCCCACTTTTGTCAAAAGGTGGCGCTACTGAGCCCCTCCACCACGCCCATTTCTATGGCTTTGTCCATGTCTACTGGTTGACAATATTGATGTGTGTGTCGAGTTTCATGCAATTTGAAGCATGTTAAGAGCCTCAAAAACACTCAAGAATATTATTACAGTTTGACCTGTTGCCATGGCAACAATATTTCAAATATCAAAAATCCTGTCATAGGTCTACATCTGCTGTGTATTGACATTACACTGATGAAGTTTGAAGCAAATCAGGTAAAAATAAGAGGGTGATCTCAAAACATTTCAAAAAGTGATACACTTCCTGCTGCCAGTTGGTGGCGCTATAACTTTGACTCACAATAGTCACATCCATGTGATCAGACTCCTATAACGAACACACTCGTGAAGTTTCATAAAGATCAATATATGTATTAAGACGTTATAACACATTTCCTGTTTCCTTTTTCTCGCCATAAATTCGTTGCCTCGCTACGGCCAAACCGTTCGAGATATCAAAAATCCCCTGGCAATTTTTAATCATCAGTGTCTTGACTTCATGCTGACCGAGTTTGGTGGCGATCGGATTAACCGTCTAGGAGGAGTATATCAAATTCCAGAGCATGCGTTTTTCAAACAACCCTTAATAGCTGACTTCCTGTTGGCGTGGCGATTAACTTAGAGCGCGAAAGTTGTTCGGCCCGATGAGGTCTATATGTGTACCGAGTTTCATACTAATACGTGCAAGCATGTTTAATATATGGACCAAATTTTCAGACTTTTTTCAAGGGGGCGCTGTCGAGCCCCCCTGCCACGCCCAGGTACCAGCCTCTCCGGCGTCCTAATGGCCGCGGATTCCAATGTGTGTGCCAATTTTCAAGAGTTTTTGAGCATGTTAAGGCCCCCAAAAAGCCCCGGAAGACGGAAAAAAAAAAAAAAAAAAAAAAATAATAATAATAATCCTTAGAAGAACAAGAGGGCCCTGCGCGAATTTTCGCTTGGGCCCTAATAATCCTTAGAAGAACAAGAGGGCCCTGCGCGAATTTTCGCTTGGGCCCTAAATATAGCTGCGAGTAGCGATGGCGGGCCCAAGCCCGGTGGCACCGCCACCCCGGTGGCTTCAGGGCAACTGTGCACAGCGGGCAATAGGCACTTAAAACGGTTAAACATCAAAGGACTATGTCAAATTCACTCCACATTTACTGCACTACAAGGTGCCGTTATAGAGCCCCTCCTCCCTGCCCATTTTCAAAGGATTACATGTGCCAAGTTTTAACATTATTCTGATGAATTTTGAAGCAAATCAGGTAAAAATTAGAGGGTGATCTCAATGTATGCTGAAAGTGACACATTTTCTGCTTCCAGTTGGTGGCGCTATGACTTTGAATCACAATAGTCAAATCCATGTGATCAGCCTTGTACAACGAAGACTAAGCCAAAGTTTCATCAAAATCAATTAATGTATGCAGAAGTTATAACACTTTGTTTCCCTTTTCTTGCCATAAATTCGTTGCCTCGCCACGGCCAAACCGTTTGAGATATCCAAAATCCGTTTGCAATTAAACAACTTCAATGTGTTAGCAACAAGTTAAAAAAAGCTTGGTGTAAATTGGATAAACCCTGTAGGAGTAGTAGTATAAAATTCATAGCCTGTTTTTTCAAAAAATTAACATTCAAACCAAAATAGCTGACTTCCTGTTGGTCGGAGCTAATGAATGTAAATTAGAAAATTGTCCGGCTTGATGAGAACAATATGTGTACCGAGTTTGGTGACTGTAGGAAAAACTAACCCCCACTTTTGACAAAAGGTGGCGCTACTGAGCCCCTCCACCACGCCCATTTCTATGGCTTTGTCCATGTCTACTGGTTGACAATATTGATGTGTGTGTCGAGTTTCATGCAATTTGAAGCATGTTAAGAGCCTCAAAAACACTCAAGAATATTATTACAGTTTGACCTGTTGCCATGGCAACAATATTTCAAATATCAAAAATCCTGTCATAGGTCTACATCTGCTGTGTATTGACATTACACTGATGAAGTTTGAAGCAAATCAGGTAAAAATAAGAGGGTGATCTCAAAGCATTTTAAAAGTGATATACTTCTTGCTGCCATTTGGTGGCGCTATAACTTTGACTCACAATAGTTACATCCATGTGATCAGACTACTACAACCAACACACTCCTGAAGTTTCATAAACATCAATCAATGTATGCAGAAGTTATAACACATTTCCTGTTTCCCTTTTCTCGCCATAAATTCGTTGCCTCGCCACGGCCAAACCGTTTGAGATATCCAAAATCCGTTTGCAATTAAACAACTTCAATGTGTTCGCAACAAGTTAAAAAAAGCTTGGTGTAAATTGGATAAACCCTGTAGGAGTAGTAGTATAAAATTCATAGCCTGTTTTTTCAAAAAATTAACTTTCAAACCAAAATAGCTGACTTCCTGTTGGTCGGAGCTAATGAATGTAAATTAGAAAATTGTCCGGCTTGATGAGAATAATATGTGTACCGAGTTTGGTGACTGTAGGAAAAACTAACCCCCCCACTTTTGTCAAAAGGTGGCGCTACTGAGCCCCTCCACCACGCCCATTTCTATGGCTTTGTCCATGTCTACTGGTTGACAATATTGATGTGTGTGTCGAGTTTCATGCAATTTGAAGCATGTTAAGAGCATGGCAACAATATTTCAAATATCAAAAATCCTGTCATAGGTCTACATCTGCTGTGTATTGACATTACACTGATGAAGTTTGAAGCAAATCAGGTAAAAATAAGAGGGTGATCTCAAAACATTTCAAAAAGTGATACACTTCCTGCTGCCAGTTGGTGGCGCTATAACTTTGACTCACAATAGTCACATCCATGTGATCAGACTCCTATAACGAACACACTCGTGAAGTTTCATAAAGATCAATATATGTATTAAGACGTTATAACACATTTCCTGTTTCCTTTTTCTCGCCATAAATTCGTTGCCTCGCCACGGCCAAACCGTTCGAGATATCAAAAATCCCCTGGCAATTTTTAATCATCAGTGTCTTGACTTCATGCTGACCGAGTTTGGTGGCGATCGGATTAATCGTCTAGGAGGAGTATATCAAATTCCAGAGCATGCGTTTTTCAAACAACCCTTAATAGCTGACTTCCTGTTGGCGTGGCGATTAACTTAGAGCGCGAAAGTTGTTCGGCCCGATGAGGTCTATATGTGTACCGAGTTTCATACTAATACGTGCAAGCGTGTTTAATATATGGACCAAATTTTCAGACTTTTTTCAAGGGGGCGCTGTCGAGCCCCCCTGCCACGCCCGGGTACCAGCCTCTCCGGCGTCCTAATGGCCGCGGATTCCAATGTGTGTGCCAATTTTCAAGAGTTTTTGAGCATGTTAAGGCCCCCAAAAAGCCCCGGAAGACGGAAAAAAAAAATAAATAAAAATAAAAATAATAATAATCCTTAGAAGAACAAGAGGGCCCTGCGCGAATTTTCGCTTGGGCCCTAATAATAATAATAAATATAGCTGCGAGCAGCGATGGCGGGCCCAAGCCCGGTGGCACCGCCACCCCGGTGGCTTCAGGGCAACTGTGCACAGCGGGCAATAGGCACTTAAAACGGTTAAACATCAAAGGACTATGTCAAATTCACTCCACATTTACTGCACTACAAGGTGCCGTTATAGAGCCCCTCCTCCCTGCCCATTTTCAAAGGATTACATGTGCCAAGTTTTAACATTATTCTGATGAATTTTGAAGCAAATCAGGTAAAAATAAGAGGGTGATCTCAATGTATGCTGAAAGTGACACATTTTCTGCTTCCAGTTGGTGGCGCTATGACTTTGAATCACAATAGTCAAATCCATGTGATCAGCCTTGTACAACGAAGACTAAGCCAAAGTTTCATCAAAATCAATTAATGTATGCAGAAGTTATAACACTTTGTTTCCCTTTTCTTGCCATAAATTCGTTGCCTCGCCACGGCCAAACCGTTTGAGATATCCAAAATCCGTTTGCAATTAAACAACTTCAATGTGTTCGCAACAAGTTAAAAAAGCTTGGTGTAAATTGGATAAACCCTGTAGGAGTAGTAGTATAAAATTCATAGCCTGTTTTTTCAAAAAATTAACATTCAAACCAAAATAGCTGACTTCCTGTTGGTCGGAGCTAATGAATGTAAATTAGAAAATTGTCCGGCTTGATGAGAATAATATGTGTACCGAGTTTGGTGACTGTAGGAAAAACTAACCCCCCCACTTTTGTCAAAAGGTGGCGCTACTGAGCCCCTCCACCACGCCCATTTCTATGGCTTTGTCCATGTCTACTGGATGACAATATTGATGTGTGTGTCGAGTTTCATGCAATTTGAAGCATGTTAAGAGCCTCAAAAACACTCAAGAATATTATTACAGTTTGACCTGTTGCCATGGCAACAATATTTCAAATATCAAAAATCCTGTCATAGGTCTACATCTGCTGTGTATTGACATTACACTGATGAAGTTTGAAGCAAATCAGGTAAAAATAAGAGGGTGATCTCAAAACATTTCAAAAAGTGATACACTTCCTGCTGCCAGTTGGTGGCGCTATAACTTTGACTCACAATAGTCACATCCATGTGATCAGACTCCTATAACGAACACACTCGTGAAGTTTCATAAAGATCAATATATGTATTAAGACGTTATAACACATTTCCTGTTTCCTTTTTCTCGCCATAAATTCGTTGCCTCGCCACGGCCAAACCGTTCGAGATATCAAAAATCCCCTGGCAATTTTTAATCATCATTGTCTTGACTTCATGCTGACCGAGTTTGGTGGCGATCGGATTAATCGTCTAGGAGGAGTATATCAAATTCCAGAGCATGCGTTTTTCAAACAACCCTTAATAGCTGACTTCCTGTTGGCGTGGCGATTAACTTAGAGCGCGAAAGTTGTTCGGCCCGATGAGGTCTATATGTGTACCGAGTTTCATACTAATACGTGCAAGCATGTTTAATATATGGACCAAATTTTCAGACTTTTTTCAAGGGGGCGCTGTCGAGCCCCCCTGCCACGCCCGGGTACCAGCCTCTCCGGCGTCCTCTCCTGTGTGCCAATTTTCAAGAGTTTTTGAGCATGTTAAGGCCCCCAAAAAGCCCCGGAAGACGGAAAAAAAAAAAAAATAATAATAATAATAATCCTTAGAAGAACAAGAGGGCCCTGCGCGAATTTTCGCTTTGGCCCTAATAATCCTTAGAAGAACAAGAGGGCCCTGCGCGCTTAATTCGCTTGGGCCCTAAATATAGCTGCGAGCAGCGATGGCGGGCCCAAGCCCGGTGGCACCGCCACCCCGGTGGCTTCAGGGCAACTGTGCACAGTGGGCAATAGGCACTTAAAACGGTTAAACATCAAAGGACTATGTCAATTTCACTCCACATTTACTGCACTACAAGGTGCCGCTATATAGCCCCTCCTCCCTGCCCATTTTCAAAGGATTACATGTGCCAAGTTTTAACATTATTCTGATGAATTTTGAAGCAAATCAGGTAAAAATAAGAGGGTGATCTCAATGTATGCTGAAAGTGACACATTTTCTGCTTCCAGTTGGTGGCGCTATGACTTTGAATCACAATAGTCAAATCCATGTGATCAGCCTTGTACAACGAAGACTAAGCCAAAGTTTCATCAAAATCAATTAATTTATGCAGAAGTTATAACACTTTGTTTCCCTTTTCTTGCCATAAATTCGTTGCCTCGCCACGGCCAAACCGTTTGAGATATCCAAAATCTGTTTGCAATTAAACAACTTCAATGTGTTAGCAACAAGTTAAAAAAAGCTTGGTGTAAATTGGATAAACCCTGTAGGAGTAGTAGTATAAAATTCATAGCCTGTTTTTTCAAAAAATTAACATTCAAACCAAAATAGCTGACTTCCTGTTGGTCGGAGCTAATGAATGTAAATTAGAAAATTGTCCGGCTTGATGAGAATAATATGTGTACCGAGTTTGGTGACTGTAGGAAAAACTAACCCCCCACTTTTGTCAAAAGGTGGCGCTACTGAGCCCCTCCACCACGCCCATTTCTATGGCTTTGTCCATGTCTACTGGTTGACAATATTGATGTGTGTGTCGAGTTTCATGCAATTTGAAGCATGTTAAGAGCCTCAAAAACACTCAAGAATATTATTACAGTTTGACCTGTTGCCATGGCAACAATATTTCAAATATCAAAAATCCTGTCATAGGTCTACATCTGCTGTGTATTGACATTACACTGATGAAGTTTGAAGCAAATCAGGTAAAAATAAGAGGGTGATCTCAAAGCATTTTAAAAGTGATACACTTCTTGCTGCCATTTGGTGGCGCTATAACTTTGACTCACAATAGTTACATCCATGTGATCAGACTACTACAACCAACACACTCCTGAAGTTTCATAAACATCAATCAATGTATGCAGAAGTTATAACACATTTCCTGTTTCCCTTTTCTCGCCATAAATTCGTTGCCTCGCCACGGCCAAACCGTTTGAGATATCCAAAATCCGTTTGCAATTAAACAACTTTAATGTGTTCGCAACAAGTTAAAAAAAGCTTGGTGTAAATTGGATAAACCCTGTAGGAGTAGTAGTATAAAATTCATAGCCTGTTTTTTCAAAAAATTAACATTCAAACCAAAATAGCTGACTTCCTGTTGGTCGGAGCTAATGAATGTAAATTAGAAAATTGTCCGGCTTGATGAGAATAATATGTGTACCGAGTTTGGTGACTGTAGGAAAAACTAACCCCCACTTTTGTCAAAAGGTGGCGCTACTGAGCCCCTCCACCACGCCCATTTCTATGGCTTTGTCCATGTCTACTGGTTGACAATATTGATGTGTGTGTCGAGTTTCATGCAATTTGAAGCATGTTAAGAGCCTCAAAAACACTCAAGAATATTATTACAGTTTGACCTGTTGCCATGGCAACAATATTTCAAATATCAAAAATCCTGTCATAGGTCTACATCTGCTGTGTATTGACATTACACTGATGAAGTTTGAAGCAAATCAGGTAAAAATAAGAGGGTGATCTCAAAACATTTCAAAAAGTGATACACTTCCTGCTGCCAGTTGGTGGCGCTATAACTTTGACTCACAATAGTCACATCCATGTGATCAGACTCCTATAACGAACACACTCGTGAAGTTTCATAAAGATCAATATATGTATTAAGACGTTATAACACATTTCCTGTTTCCTTTTTCTCGCCATAAATTCGTTGCCTCGCTACGGCCAAACCGTTCGAGATATCAAAAATCCCCTGGCAATTTTTAATCATCAGTGTCTTGACTTCATGCTGACCGAGTTTGGTGGCGATCGGATTAACCGTCTAGGAGGAGTATATCAAATTCCAGAGCATGCGTTTTTCAAACAACCCTTAATAGCTGACTTCCTGTTGGCGTGGCGATTAACTTAGAGCGCGAAAGTTGTTCGGCCCGATGAGGTCTATATGTGTACCGAGTTTCATACTAATACGTGCAAGCATGTTTAATATATGGACCAAATTTTCAGACTTTTTTCAAGGGGGCGCTGTCGAGCCCCCCTGCCACGCCCAGGTACCAGCCTCTCCGGCGTCCTAATGGCCGCGGATTCCAATGTGTGTGCCAATTTTCAAGAGTTTTTGAGCATGTTAAGGCCCCCAAAAAGCCCCGGAAGACGGAAAAAAAAAAATAAATAAATAATAATAATAATAATCCTTAGAAGAACAAGAGGGCCCTGCGCGAATTTTCGCTTGGGCCCTAATAATCCTTAGAAGAACAAGAGGGCCCTGCGCGAATTTTCGCTTGGGCCCTAAATATAGCTGCGAGCAGCGATGGCGGGCCCAAGCCCGGTGGCACCGCCACCCCGGTGGCTTCAGGGCAACTGTGCACAGCGGGCAATAGGCACTTAAAACGGTTAAACATCAAAGGACTATGTCAAATTCACTCCACATTTACTGCACTACAAGGTGCCGTTATAGAGCCCCTCCTCCCTGCCCATTTTCAAAGGATTACATGTGCCAAGTTTTAACATTATTCTGATGAATTTTGAAGCAAATCAGGTAAAAATTAGAGGGTGATCTCAATGTATGCTGAAAGTGACACATTTTCTGCTTCCAGTTGGTGGCGCTATGACTTTGAATCACAATAGTCAAATCCATGTGATCAGCCTTGTACAACGAAGACTAAGCCAAAGTTTCATCAAAATCAATTAATGTATGCAGAAGTTATAACACTTTGTTTCCCTTTTCTTGCCATAAATTCGTTGCCTCGCCACGGCCAAACCGTTTGAGATATCCAAAATCCGTTTGCAATTAAACAACTTCAATGTGTTAGCAACAAGTTAAAAAAGCTTGGTGTAAATTGGATAAACCCTGTAGGAGTAGTAGTATAAAATTCATAGCCTGTTTTTTCAAAAAATTAACATTCAAACCAAAATAGCTGACTTCCTGTTGGTCGGAGCTAATGAATGTAAATTAGAAAATTGTCCGGCTTGATGAGAACAATATGTGTACCGAGTTTGGTGACTGTAGGAAAAACTAACCCCCACTTTTGACAAAAGGTGGCGCTACTGAGCCCCTCCACCACGCCCATTTCTATGGCTTTGTCCATGTCTACTGGTTGACAATATTGATGTGTGTGTCGAGTTTCATGCAATTTGAAGCATGTTAAGAGCCTCAAAAACACTCAAGAATATTATTACAGTTTGACCTGTTGCCATGGCAACAATATTTCAAATATCAAAAATCCTGTCATAGGTCTACATCTGCTGTGTATTGACATTACACTGATGAAGTTTGAAGCAAATCAGGTAAAAATAAGAGGGTGATCTCAAAGCATTTTAAAAGTGATATACTTCTTGCTGCCATTTGGTGGCGCTATAACTTTGACTCACAATAGTTACATCCATGTGATCAGACTACTACAACCAACACACTCCTGAAGTTTCATAAACATCAATCAATGTATGCAGAAGTTATAACACATTTCCTGTTTCCCTTTTCTCGCCATAAATTCGTTGCCTCGCCACGGCCAAACCGTTTGAGATATCCAAAATCCGTTTGCAATTAAACAACTTCAATGTGTTCGCAACAAGTTAAAAAAAGCTTGGTGTAAATTGGATAAACCCTGTAGGAGTAGTAGTATAAAATTCATAGCCTGTTTTTTCAAAAAATTAACTTTCAAACCAAAATAGCTGACTTCCTGTTGGTCGGAGCTAATGAATGTAAATTAGAAAATTGTCCGGCTTGATGAGAATAATATGTGTACCGAGTTTGGTGACTGTAGGAAAAACTAACCCCCCCACTTTTGTCAAAAGGTGGCGCTACTGAGCCCCTCCACCACGCCCATTTCTATGGCTTTGTCCATGTCTACTGGTTGACAATATTGATGTGTGTGTCGAGTTTCATGCAATTTGAAGCATGTTAAGAGCATGGCAACAATATTTCAAATATCAAAAATCCTGTCATAGGTCTACATCTGCTGTGTATTGACATTACACTGATGAAGTTTGAAGCAAATCAGGTAAAAATAAGAGGGTGATCTCAAAACATTTCAAAAAGTGATACACTTCCTGCTGCCAGTTGGTGGCGCTATAACTTTGACTCACAATAGTCACATCCATGTGATCAGACTCCTATAACGAACACACTCGTGAAGTTTCATAAAGATCAATATATGTATTAAGACGTTATAACACATTTCCTGTTTCCTTTTTCTCGCCATAAATTCGTTGCCTCGCCACGGCCAAACCGTTCGAGATATCAAAAATCCCCTGGCAATTTTTAATCATCAGTGTCTTGACTTCATGCTGACCGAGTTTGGTGGCGATCGGATTAATCGTCTAGGAGGAGTATATCAAATTCCAGAGCATGCGTTTTTCAAACAACCCTTAATAGCTGACTTCCTGTTGGCGTGGCGATTAACTTAGAGCGCGAAAGTTGTTCGGCCCGATGAGGTCTATATGTGTACCGAGTTTCATACTAATACGTGCAAGCGTGTTTAATATATGGACCAAATTTTCAGACTTTTTTCAAGGGGGCGCTGTCGAGCCCCCCTGCCACGCCCGGGTACCAGCCTCTCCGGCGTCCTAATGGCCGCGGATTCCAATGTGTGTGCCAATTTTCAAGAGTTTTTGAGCATGTTAAGGCCCCCAAAAAGCCCCGGAAGACGGAAAAAAAAAAATAAAAAAAAAATAAATAAAAATAAAAATAATAATAATCCTTAGAAGAACAAGAGGGCCCTGCGCGAATTTTCGCTTGGGCCCTAATAATAATAATAAATATAGCTGCGAGCAGCGATGGCGGGCCCAAGCCCGGTGGCACCGCCACCCCGGTGGCTTCAGGGCAACTGTGCACAGCGGGCAATAGGCACTTAAAACGGTTAAACATCAAAGGACTATGTCAAATTCACTCCACATTTACTGCACTACAAGGTGCCGTTATAGAGCCCCTCCTCCCTGCCCATTTTCAAAGGATTACATGTGCCAAGTTTTAACATTATTCTGATGAATTTTGAAGCAAATCAGGTAAAAATAAGAGGGTGATCTCAATGTATGCTGAAAGTGACACATTTTCTGCTTCCAGTTGGTGGCGCTATGACTTTGAATCACAATAGTCAAATCCATGTGATCAGCCTTGTACAACGAAGACTAAGCCAAAGTTTCATCAAAATCAATTAATGTATGCAGAAGTTATAACACTTTGTTTCCCTTTTCTTGCCATAAATTCGTTGCCTCGCCACGGCCAAACCGTTTGAGATATCCAAAATCCGTTTGCAATTAAACAACTTCAATGTGTTCGCAACAAGTTAAAAAAAGCTTGGTGTAAATTGGATAAACCCTGTAGGAGTAGTAGTATAAAATTCATAGCCTGTTTTTTCAAAAAATTAACATTCAAACCAAAATAGCTGACTTCCTGTTGGTCGGAGCTAATGAATGTAAATTAGAAAATTGTCCGGCTTGATGAGAATAATATGTGTACCGAGTTTGGTGACTGTAGGAAAAACTAACCCCCACTTTTGTCAAAAGGTGGCGCTACTGAGCCCCTCCACCACGCCCATTTCTATGGCTTTGTCCATGTCTACTGGAAGACAATATTGATGTGTGTGTCGAGTTTCATGCAATTTGAAGCATGTTAAGAGCCTCAAAAACACTCAAGAATATTATTACAGTTTGACCTGTTGCCATGGCAACAATATTTCAAATATCAAAAATCCTGTCATAGGTCTACATCTGCTGTGTATTGACATTACACTGATGAAGTTTGAAGCAAATCAGGTAAAAATAAGAGGGTGATCTCAAAACATTTCAAAAAGTGATACACTTCCTGCTGCCAGTTGGTGGCGCTATAACTTTGACTCACAATAGTCACATCCATGTGATCAGACTCCTATAACGAACACACTCGTGAAGTTTCATAAAGATCAATATATGTATTAAGACGTTATAACACATTTCCTGTTTCCTTTTTCTCGCCATAAATTCGTTGCCTCGCCACGGCCAAACCGTTCGAGATATCAAAAATCCCCTGGCAATTTTTAATCATCAGTGTCTTGACTTCATGCTGACCGAGTTTGGTGGCGATCGGATTAATCGTCTAGGAGGAGTATATCAAATTCCAGAGCATGCGTTTTTCAAACAACCCTTAATAGCTGACTTCCTGTTGGCGTGGCGATTAACTTAGAGCGCGAAAGTTGTTCGGCCCGATGAGGTCTATATGTGTACCGAGTTTCATACTAATACGTGCAAGCATGTTTAATATATGGACCAAATTTTCAGACTTTTTTCAAGGGGGCGCTGTCGAGCCCCCCTGCCACGCCCGGGTACCAGCCTCTCCGGCGTCCTCTCCTGTGTGCCAATTTTCAAGAGTTTTTGAGCATGTTAAGGCCCCCAAAAAGCCCCGGAAGACGGAAAAAAAAAAAATAATAATAATAATAATAATCCTTGGAAGAACAAGAGGGCCCTGCGCGAATTTTCGCTTTGGCCCTAATAATCCTTAGAAGAACAAGAGGGCCCTGCGCGCTTAATTCGCTTGGGCCCTAAATATAGCTGCGAGCAGCGATGGCGGGCCCAAGCCCGGTGGCACCGCCACCCCGGTGGCTTCAGGGCAACTGTGCACAGTGGGCAATAGGCACTTAAAACGGTTAAACATCAAAGGACTATGTCAATTTCACTCCACATTTACTGCACTACAAGGTGCCGCTATATAGCCCCTCCTCCCTGCCCATTTTCAAAGGATTACATGTGCCAAGTTTTAACATTATTCTGATGAATTTTGAAGCAAATCAGGTAAAAATAAGAGGGTGATCTCAATGTATGCTGAAAGTGACACATTTTCTGCTTCCAGTTGGTGGCGCTATGACTTTGAATCACAATAGTCAAATCCATGTGATCAGCCTTGTACAACGAAGACTAAGCCAAAGTTTCATCAAAATCAATTAATTTATGCAGAAGTTATAACACTTTGTTTCCCTTTTCTTGCCATAAATTCGTTGCCTCGCCACGGCCAAACCGTTTGAGATATCCAAAATCTGTTTGCAATTAAACAACTTCAATGTGTTAGCAACAAGTTAAAAAAAGCTTGGTGTAAATTGGATAAACCCTGTAGGAGTAGTAGTATAAAATTCATAGCCTGTTTTTTCAAAAAATTAACATTCAAACCAAAATAGCTGACTTCCTGTTGGTCGGAGCTAATGAATGTAAATTAGAAAATTGTCCGGCTTGATGAGAATAATATGTGTACCGAGTTTGGTGACTGTAGGAAAAACTAACCCCCACTTTTGTCAAAAGGTGGCGCTACTGAGCCCCTCCACCACGCCCATTTCTATGGCTTTGTCCATGTCTACTGGTTGACAATATTGATGTGTGTGTCGAGTTTCATGCAATTTGAAGCATGTTAAGAGCCTCAAAAACACTCAAGAATATTATTACAGTTTGACCTGTTGCCATGGCAACAATATTTCAAATATCAAAAATCCTGTCATAGGTCTACATCTGCTGTGTATTGACATTACACTGATGAAGTTTGAAGCAAATCAGGTAAAAATAAGAGGGTGATCTCAAAGCATTTTAAAAGTGATACACTTCTTGCTGCCATTTGGTGGCGCTATAACTTTGACTCACAATAGTTACATCCATGTGATCAGACTACTACAACCAACACACTCCTGAAGTTTCATAAACATCAATCAATGTATGCAGAAGTTATAACACATTTCCTGTTTCCCTTTTCTCGCCATAAATTCGTTGCCTCGCCACGGCCAAACCGTTTGAGATATCCAAAATCCGTTTGCAATTAAACAACTTTAATGTGTTCGCAACAAGTTAAAAAAAGCTTGGTGTAAATTGGATAAACCCTGTAGGAGTAGTAGTATAAAATTCATAGCCTGTTTTTTCAAAAAATTAACATTCAAACCAAAATAGCTGACTTCCTGTTGGTCGGAGCTAATGAATGTAAATTAGAAAATTGTCCGGCTTGATGAGAATAATATGTGTACCGAGTTTGGTGACTGTAGGAAAAACTAACCCCCACTTTTGTCAAAAGGTGGCGCTACTGAGCCCCTCCACCACGCCCATTTCTATGGCTTTGTCCATGTCTACTGGTTGACAATATTGATGTGTGTGTCGAGTTTCATGCAATTTGAAGCATGTTAAGAGCCTCAAAAACACTCAAGAATATTATTACAGTTTGACCTGTTGCCATGGCAACAATATTTCAAATATCAAAAATCCTGTCATAGGTCTACATCTGCTGTGTATTGACATTACACTGATGAAGTTTGAAGCAAATCAGGTAAAAATAAGAGGGTGATCTCAAAACATTTCAAAAAGTGATACACTTCCTGCTGCCAGTTGGTGGCGCTATAACTTTGACTCACAATAGTCACATCCATGTGATCAGACTCCTATAACGAACACACTCGTGAAGTTTCATAAAGATCAATATATGTATTAAGACGTTATAACACATTTCCTGTTTCCTTTTTCTCGCCATAAATTCGTTGCCTCGCTACGGCCAAACCGTTCGAGATATCAAAAATCCCCTGGCAATTTTTAATCATCAGTGTCTTGACTTCATGCTGACCGAGTTTGGTGGCGATCGGATTAACCGTCTAGGAGGAGTATATCAAATTCCAGAGCATGCGTTTTTCAAACAACCCTTAATAGCTGACTTCCTGTTGGCGTGGCGATTAACTTAGAGCGCGAAAGTTGTTCGGCCCGATGAGGTCTATATGTGTACCGAGTTTCATACTAATACGTGCAAGCATGTTTAATATATGGACCAAATTTTCAGACTTTTTTCAAGGGGGCGCTGTCGAGCCCCCCTGCCACGCCCAGGTACCAGCCTCTCCGGCGTCCTAATGGCCGCGGATTCCAATGTGTGTGCCAATTTTCAAGAGTTTTTGAGCATGTTAAGGCCCCCAAAAAGCCCCGGAAGACGGAAAAAAAAAAAAAAAAAAAATAATAATAATAATCCTTAGAAGAACAAGAGGGCCCTGCGCGAATTTTCGCTTGGGCCCTAATAATCCTTAGAAGAACAAGAGGGCCCTGCGCGAATTTTCGCTTGGGCCCTAAATATAGCTGCGAGCAGCGATGGCGGGCCCAAGCCCGGTGGCACCGCCACCCCGGTGGCTTCAGGGCAACTGTGCACAGCGGGCAATAGGCACTTAAAACGGTTAAACATCAAAGGACTATGTCAAATTCACTCCACATTTACTGCACTACAAGGTGCCGTTATAGAGCCCCTCCTCCCTGCCCATTTTCAAAGGATTACATGTGCCAAGTTTTAACATTATTCTGATGAATTTTGAAGCAAATCAGGTAAAAATTAGAGGGTGATCTCAATGTATGCTGAAAGTGACACATTTTCTGCTTCCAGTTGGTGGCGCTATGACTTTGAATCACAATAGTCAAATCCATGTGATCAGCCTTGTACAACGAAGACTAAGCCAAAGTTTCATCAAAATCAATTAATGTATGCAGAAGTTATAACACTTTGTTTCCCTTTTCTTGCCATAAATTCGTTGCCTCGCCACGGCCAAACCGTTTGAGATATCCAAAATCCGTTTGCAATTAAACAACTTCAATGTGTTAGCAACAAGTTAAAAAAAGCTTGGTGTAAATTGGATAAACCCTGTAGGAGTAGTAGTATAAAATTCATAGCCTGTTTTTTCAAAAAATTAACATTCAAACCAAAATAGCTGACTTCCTGTTGGTCGGAGCTAATGAATGTAAATTAGAAAATTGTCCGGCTTGATGAGAACAATATGTGTACCGAGTTTGGTGACTGTAGGAAAAACTAACCCCCCCACTTTTGACAAAAGGTGGCGCTACTGAGCCCCTCCACCACGCCCATTTCTATGGCTTTGTCCATGTCTACTGGTTGACAATATTGATGTGTGTGTCGAGTTTCATGCAATTTGAAGCATGTTAAGAGCCTCAAAAACACTCAAGAATATTATTACAGTTTGACCTGTTGCCATGGCAACAATATTTCAAATATCAAAAATCCTGTCATAGGTCTACATCTGCTGTGTATTGACATTACACTGATGAAGTTTGAAGCAAATCAGGTAAAAATAAGAGGGTGATCTCAAAGCATTTTAAAAGTGATATACTTCTTGCTGCCATTTGGTGGCGCTATAACTTTGACTCACAATAGTTACATCCATGTGATCAGACTACTACAACCAACACACTCCTGAAGTTTCATAAACATCAATCAATGTATGCAGAAGTTATAACACATTTCCTGTTTCCCTTTTCTCGCCATAAATTCGTTGCCTCGCCACGGCCAAACCGTTTGAGATATCCAAAATCCGTTTGCAATTAAACAACTTCAATGTGTTCGCAACAAGTTAAAAAAGCTTGGTGTAAATTGGATAAACCCTGTAGGAGTAGTAGTATAAAATTCATAGCCTGTTTTTTCAAAAAATTAACTTTCAAACCAAAATAGCTGACTTCCTGTTGGTCGGAGCTAATGAATGTAAATTAGAAAATTGTCCGGCTTGATGAGAATAATATGTGTACCGAGTTTGGTGACTGTAGGAAAAACTAACCCCCCCACTTTTGTCAAAAGGTGGCGCTACTGAGCCCCTCCACCACGCCCATTTCTATGGCTTTGTCCATGTCTACTGGTTGACAATATTGATGTGTGTGTCGAGTTTCATGCAATTTGAAGCATGTTAAGAGCATGGCAACAATATTTCAAATATCAAAAATCCTGTCATAGGTCTACATCTGCTGTGTATTGACATTACACTGATGAAGTTTGAAGCAAATCAGGTAAAAATAAGAGGGTGATCTCAAAACATTTCAAAAAGTGATACACTTCCTGCTGCCAGTTGGTGGCGCTATAACTTTGACTCACAATAGTCACATCCATGTGATCAGACTCCTATAACGATCACACTCGTGAAGTTTCATAAAGATCAATATATGTATTAAGACGTTATAACACATTTCCTGTTTCCTTTTTCTCGCCATAAATTCGTTGCCTCGCCACGGCCAAACCGTTCGAGATATCAAAAATCCCCTGGCAATTTTTAATCATCAGTGTCTTGACTTCATGCTGACCGAGTTTGGTGGCGATCGGATTAATCGTCTAGGAGGAGTATATCAAATTCCAGAGCATGCGTTTTTCAAACAACCCTTAATAGCTGACTTCCTGTTGGCGTGGCGATTAACTTAGAGCGCGAAAGTTGTTCGGCCCGATGAGGTCTATATGTGTACCGAGTTTCATACTAATACGTGCAAGCATGTTTAATATATGGACCAAATTTTCAGACTTTTTTCAAGGGGGCGCTGTCGAGCCCCCCTGCCACGCCCGGGTACCAGCCTCTCCGGCGTCCTAATGGCCGCGGATTCCAATGTGTGTGCCAATTTTCAAGAGTTTTTGAGCATGTTAAGGCCCCCAAAAAGCCCCGGAAGACGGAAAAAAAATAAATAAATAAATAAATAAATAATAATAATCCTTAGAAGAACAAGAGGGCCCTGCGCGAATTTTCGCTTGGGCCCTAATAATAATCCTTAGAAGAACAAGAGGGCCCTGCGCGCTTAATTCGCTTGGGCCCTAATAAAAAGAAACGGAGCAATTCCAATAGGGTCCTCACACCATCGGTGCTCGGGCCCTAATAATAAGTATGCGGAAGAATAAGAATGGAGCTTTGCCTTTGGCAAGCACCATTAATAAGTATGCAGGAGAATAAGAATGGAGCTTTGCCTTTGGCAAGCACCATTAATAATAATAATTAAAGCTGCAAGCAGCATTTACAGGGCCAAGCACAAACGCAGCACAACAAGCCTGCCAACACAGCCTTGTGCATCAGACATGAGCATCAGACTCAGAATTTATAACCATATTTTTAAAAAAAAATTCTCCACTAGGTGGTGCTGGTCCAAAACTTCTCAGGCTCCTTCAGGTCATTGTGCTGATGACCCATACCAAGTTTCATAACGATACGCAAAGGTGTTCATAAAATACAGCATTTTACCACAAAATTCAAAATGGCCGATGGCCAAAATGAACAATATTGTAAAATTAGATATCATTTGACTCGGCATAATGCCCCGAATCCTAGGAGACCAAAGTTATGATTTTTTGAACAAACCCATCAGAAGTTATAAGCATAATTAGCCATTTTTCATATCTCCAGACCAGTAGGTGGCACTGCACCGAAACTCTGCATGATGCCTCAGGTCATGCTTGTGATGACATGTACCAAGTTTGGTAAGAATACAATAAAGCATTGTGGAGATATAACCTCAAGTCTGATTTCAAGCTTTTCGTCGAATTCATTTGTGCCGTTTTCGAGAATGGAAGTATCTATAGAAAAGCTTTTAATAACATTTTGCAAGCATGGTCTGAGGATGATCTGTATCAATTTTCATGAAAATCGGAGTAACGCCCTAGGAGGAGTTCGAAAAAGCAGGTTTTTCGCAAAATTCAACATGGCGGACACACCATAAGTCGAAACCTAGCATGTTTGGTATCGTTGGACTCAGTAGGGATTCAGGAGTCTAAGGACATGACTCTTTTGAAAATAAGTTGACCAAACCCATAGTGATAAGTATTTGAATATTTTATTTTACCACTAGGTGGCACTGGTCCGAAACTTCTCAGGCTCCATCAGGGCATTGTGCTGATGAGCCATACCAAGTTTCATAAGGATACACAAATGTGTTCGTAAAATACAGCATTTTACCACAAAATAAAGCATTTTACCACAAAATTCAAAATGGCCGATGGCCAAAATGGCCGATATTGTAAAATTAGATATCGTTTGACTCGGCATAAAGCCTCGAATCCTAGGAGACCAAAGTTATGATTTTTGGACAAACCCATCAGAAGTTATAAGCATAATTAGCCATTTTTCATATCTCCAGACAAGTAGGTGGCACTGCACCGAAACTCTGCATGATGCCTCAGGTCATGCTTGTGATGACATGTACCAAGTTTGGTAAGAATACAATAAAGCGTTGTGGAGATATAACCTCAAGTCTGATTTCAAGCTTTTCGTCGAATTCATTTGTGCCGTTTTCGAGAACGGATCAATCTATCGAAAAGCTTTTAATATGATGCCTCAGGTCATGCTTGTGATGACATGTACCAAGTTTGGTAAGAATACAATAAAGCGTTGTGGAGATATAACCTCAAGTCTGATTTCAAGCTTTTCGTCGAATTCATTTGTGCCGTTTTCGAGAACGGATCAATCTATCGAAAAGCTTTTAATAACATTTTGCAAGCATGGTCTGAAGATGATGTGTGTCAATTTTTGTGAAAATCGGAGTAACGCCTTTGGAGGAGTTCGAAAAAGCAGTTTTTTCGCAAAATTCAACATGGCGGACACACCATAAGTCAAAACCTAGCATGTTTGGTATCATTGGACTCAGTAGGAATTCAGGAGTCTAAAGACACGATTCTTTAGAAAAAAAGTTGATCACACCCATAGTGATAAGTATTTGAATATTTGAATTTACCACTAGGTGGCGCTGGTCCGAAACTTCTCAGGCTCCTTTGGGGCATTGTGCTGATGACCCATACAGAGTTTCGTAATGATACGTTAATGCGTTTGTAAAATACAGCATTTTAGCACAAAATTCAAAATGGCCGACAGCCAAAATGGCTGATATGGAAAAATTGGACATCGTTCGACTCAGCATGATACCCCGAATCCAACGAGACCAAATTTATGCATTTTGGACAAACCAATCAGAAGATATAAGCAAAAAAAAACATTTTTCGTATCTCTGGACCAGTAGATGGCGCTGCTCCGAAACACTGCATGTTACCTCGGGTCATGCTTGTGATGACAAGTACCAAGTTTGGTCTGAATATGATAAAGCATTGCGGAGATATAGCCTCAAGTCTGATTTGGGGTGCTCTACGTTAAATTTATTTGCGTATTTTTCAAGAACAGTTGCGTTAATCAAAAATCTTTTAATAACTTTTTGTCTGCATGGTCTGAAGATGATCTGATTCATTTTTGTAAATTTCATAATCACTTTTGACCACAAGGTGGCACTGGTCCGAAACTTCTCAGGCTCTTTCAGGGCATTATTCTGATGACCCATACCAAATTTATGAATTTTGGTCAAACTCATCAGAAGTTATGAGCAAAATAACAATTTTTCATATCTCCACTCCAGTAGGTGGCGCTGCACCGAAACACTGTATAATGCCTCAGGTCATGCTTGTGATGACATGTACCAAGTTTGGTCTAAATATGTCAAAGCATTGTAGAGATACAGCTTCAAGGGTAATTTTTGCATCACATCTCAAATTCTTTGCTCCGGTATACGAAACCGGTTTGACTTATCGACTTGAAATCCATAACTTTTTGTCGGCATGGTCTGAAGATGACACGGTTCAATTTTGGTGAAAATTGGAGCAACGGTCTAGGAGGAGTTCGAAAAAGGTTTTTGAAGAAAAACAATATGGCGGACAGGAAGTTTAGCTGACTATAGCAAATTTGATATATATGTTCTCAGCATGACCCAAGGAATCTACTGAGACCAGTTTCATTACAATTGGTGAATACAGTCAAAAGTTATTAGCATTTTTGTAAATTTTGTTATAACTTTTGACCACAAGGTGGCGCTGTGCCGAAACTTCTCAGGCTCCTTCAGGGCATTGTGCTGATGACCCATACCAAGTTTTGTAAAGATACGTTAATGCGTTCGTAAAATACAGCATTTTAGCACAAAATTCAAAATGGCCGACGGCCAAAATGGCCGAATTGGGAAAATTGGATATCATTCGACTCGGCATAATTCCCCAAATCCAATTTATGATTTTTGGACAAACCCATCAGAAGTTATAAGCAAAAATACCCATTTTTCATATCTCCGCACCAGTAGGTGGCGCTGCGCCGAAACACTGCATGGTACCTCAGGTCATGCTTGTGATGACATGTACCAAGATTGGTCTGAATACGATAAAGCGTTGCGGAGATACAGCCTTACTTCTGTTTTCGCAAGCACTATGTACAATTCGTTCGTGAGTTTTTCAAAAACGGTTTGAGGAATCAACTTGAATTCCATAACTTTTTGTCAGCATGGTCTGAAGATGATCTGATTCAATTTTCATGAAAATCGGAGTAACGGCCTAGGAGGAGTTCGAAAAAGTAAGTTTTTCAGAAAATTCAAAATGGCGGAAAAATTTTCATGATGGAAAATGACGTCATAGGGTGCAATCGAATCGTCTTGAGCCAAGGAATCAGAGGAAAAAAAGAATTTTGTTTCTAACCTTTATGTTTCAAAAGTTATTAACATAAACATAAGTGCAACTTTGGACAGCTGGTGGCGCTAGAGGGATTGAGTTAGGGGTTCCAAATTTGCTATGGACATAGATCAGACTGTCCTCTAACTGTGTGCCAAATTTCATAACTTTCCCGCAAGCGGTTCTATGGGCTGTCATAGACTTCAAGAGCGGAAGAAGAAGAAGAAGAAGAAGAAGAAGAAGAAGAAAAAAAAAAATAAAAGAACGCCAACAATAACAATAGGTGCCTCCGCACCTTCGGTGCTTGGCCCCTAATAAAAAAAAAAAAAAAAAAGAACGCCAACAATAACAATAGGTGCCTCCGCACCTTCGGTGCTTGGCCCCTAATAAAAAAAAAAAAAAAAAAAAGAACGCCAACAATAACAATAGGTGCCTCCGCACCTTCGGTGCTTGGCCCCTAAATATAGCTGCAAGCAGCAATTACGGGGCCAAGCACAAAAACGACACAAGAAGCCAGCCAACATGGCTGGCAGCATCAGACCAACAGCAGCATTTAGCAATTAGAAAAAAAAGTTATTAACATTTTTGTCAATTTTGTTATAACTTTTGACCACAAGGCGGTGCTGGTCCGAACCTTCTCAGGCTCTTTTAGGGCATTGTCCTGATGACCCATACCAAATTTATGAATTTTGGTCAAACCCATCAGAAGTTATAAGCAAAAATAGCCATTTTTCATATCTCCGCACCAGTAGGTGGCGCTGCGCTGAAACACTGCATGATGCCTCAGGTCATACTTGTGATGACATGTACCAAGTTTGGTCTAAATACGATAAAGCAGTGCAGAGATACAGCTACAAGAGTGTGTTTTACAACATGCCTCAAATTCATTGCTCCGGTATACGAAAACGGTTTAACATATCGACTTGAAATCCATAATCCCGGCATGGTCTGTAGATGATACAGTTCAATTTTGGTGAAAATCAGATCAATGGTGTAGGAGGAGTTCGAAAAAGTAGGTTTTTAAAGTGAAACAATATGGCGGACAGGAAGTTCAGCCGACTATAGCAAATTTGATATCTATGTTCTCAACATGACCCAAGGAATCAACTGAGACCAGTTTCATTACAATTGGTAAATACAGTTAAAATTTATTAGCATTTTTGTAAATTTCATAATCACTTTTGACCACAAGGTGGCACTGGTCCGAAACTTCTCAGGCTCCTTCAGGGGATTATACTGATGACCTATACCGAGTTTCGTAACGATACTTGAATGCGTTCATAAAATACAGCACTTTAGCACAAAATTCAAAATGGACGACGGCCAAAATGGTTGAAATGGGAAAATTGGATATCATTCGACTCGGCATGACTCCCTGAATCCATCGAGACCAAAGTTATGATTTTTGGACAAACCCATATGAAGTTATAAGCAAAAAAATCCATTTTTCATATCTCCACTCCATTACGTGGCGCTGCACCGAAACACTGTATGATGCCTCAGGTCATGCTTGGGATGACACGTACTAAGTTTGGTCTGAATATGATAAAGCATTGCAGAGATACAGCTTCAAGAGTCGTTTTTGCATCATGCCTCAAATTCTTTACTATGGTATACGAAAACGGTTTGACATATCGACTTGAAATCCATAACTTTTTGTTGGCATGGTCTGAAGATGATACGGTTCGATTTAGGTGAAAATCAGAGCAACAGTCTAGGAGGAGTTCGAAAAAGTAGGTTTTTAAAGAAAAACCATACAGCGGACAGGAAGTTCAGCTGACTATGGCAAATTTGATATCTATGATCTCAGCATCACCTACGGAATCTACGGACACCAGTTTCATTACAATCGGTTAATATAGTCAAAAGTTATTAGCATTTTTGTAAATTTTGTTATAACTTTTGACCACAAGGTGGCGCTGGTCCGAACCTTCTCAGGCTCCTTCAGGGCATTGTCCTGATGACCCATACCAAATTTATGAATTTTTGTCAAGCCCATCAGAAGTTATAAGCAAAAATAGCCATTTTTCATATTTCCCCTCCAGTAGGTGGCGCTGCGTCGAAACACTGTATGATGCCTCAGGTCATGCTTGTGATGACACGTACCAAGTTTGGTCTGAATATGATAAAGCATTGCAGAGATACAGCTTCAAGAGTCGTTTTTGCATCATGCCTCAAATTCTTTGCTCTGGTATACGAAAACGGTTTGACTTATCAACTTGAAATCCATAACTTTTGTCGGCATGGTCTGAAGATGATACAGTTCGATTTTGGTGAAAATCTGAGTAACGGTCTAGGAGGAGTTCGAAAAAGTAGGTTTTTAAAGAAAAACAATACGGCGGACAGGAAGTTCTGCCAACTATGGAAAATTTGATATCTATGTTCTCAGCATCACCCAAGGAATCTGCTGAGACCAGTTTCATTACAATCGGTAAATATAGTCAGAAGTTATTAGCATTTTTGTAAATTTTGTTATAACTTTTGACCACAAGGTGGCGCACTGCCGAAACGTCAGGCTCCTTCAGGGCTTCGTCCTGATGACCCATACCGAGTTTGGTAATGATACGCTAATGCGTTCATAAAATACAGCATTTTAACACATAATTCAAAATGGCCGACGGCCAAAATGACTGAAGTAGGAAAATTGGATATCATTCGACTCGGCAGGATTCCCCGAATCCAGCGAGACCAAATTTATGACTTTTGGATAAAACCATCAGAAGTTATAATCAAAAATAAAAAAAATTCATATCTCCGCACCAGTAGGTGGCGCTGCGCCGAAACACTGCATGGTACCTCAGGTCATGCTTGTGATGACATGTACCAAGTTTGGTCTGAATACGATAAAGCGTTGCGAAGATACAGCCTTACATCTGTTTTCGCAAGCACTACGTACAATTCGTTCATGAGTTTTTCGAAAATGGTTTGAGGAATCAACTTGAATTCCATAACATTTTTGTCAGCATGGTCTGAAGATGATCTGATTCAATTTTCATGAAAATCGGAGTAACGGCCTAGGAGGAGTTCGAAAAAGTAGGTTATTCAGAAAATTCAAAATGGCGGAACGTCATAGGGTGCAATCGATTCGGTTTGAGACAAGGAATCAGAGACAAAAATAATTTTGTTTCTAACCCTTATGGTTCAAAAGTTATTAACATAAACATAAGTGCAACTTTGGACAGCTGGTGGCGCTAGAGGGATTGAGTTAGAGACTCCAAATTTGCTAAGGACATAGATCAGACTGTCCTCTAACTGTGTGCCAAATTTCATAACTTTCCCGCAAGCGGTTCTATGGGCTGTCATAGACTTCAAGAGCGGAAGAAGAAGAAGAAGAAGAAGAATAAATATAGCTGCAAGCAGCAATTACGGGGCCAAGCACAAAAACGGCACAAGAAGCCAGCCAACATGGCTGTGAGCATCAGACCAAATGCAACCGTGAGCAATTAAAGACCTATTAAGATCACTTAAGGCAAAAGAGCTGAAAAATGATCAAAAATGAGGATTTACTGGTTCATCACTTTCGACCAATAGGTGGCACTGTGACCAAATTAATGTGGTATGGTCAGAGTGAGGTGACAATGACACTTGCAAAGTTTGGTGTCAATATGTCAAAGCATTGCAGAGATACAGCTTCAAGAGTGTGTTTTGCATCATGCCTCAAATTCGTTGCTCCGGTATACGAAAAAGGTTTGACTTTTCAACTTGAAATCCATAACTTTTTGTCGGCATGGTCTGAAGACGATACGGTTCGATTTTGGTGAAAATCGGAGCAACGGTCTAGGAGGAGTTCGAAAAAGTAGGTTTTTAAAGTAAAACAATATGGCAGACAGGAAGTTCAGCCGACTATGGCAAATTTGATACCTGTGTTCTCAGCATCACCCACGGAATCAACTGAGACCAGTTTCATTACAATCGGTTAATATAGTCAAAAGTTATTAGCATTTTCGTAAATTTTGTTATAACTTTTGACCACAAGGTGGTGCTGGTTCAAAACTTCTCAGGCTCCTTCAGGGCATTGTCCTGATGACCCATACTGAGTTTCGTAAAGATACGCTAATGCGTTCGTAAAATACAGAATTTTAGCACAAAATTCAAAATGGCTGACGGCCAAAATGGCCGATATGGGAAAATTGGATATCATCCGACTCAACATGATGCCCAGAATCTATCAAGACCAAATTTATGATTTTTGGTCAAACCCATCAGAAGTTATAACCAAAAATATTCATTTTTCATATCTCCTCTCCAGTAGGAGGCGCTGCACTGAAACACTGCATGATGCCTCAGGTCATGCTTGTGATGACATGTACCAAGTTTGGTCTGAATACGATAAAGCAGTGGAGAGATACAGCTTCAAGAGTGTGTTTTGCATCATGCCTCAAATTCATTGCTCCATTATACATAATTATTGATATGGAGAGTCCAGAGAATTGTCCTGCACTGGTTTTGTTCCGATTGTGCGAAAAACCTAGGACTAGTTCGCAAAAGTAGGTTTTTAAAATATTCATGAATAATTAATGAACGGTTTGATTGACAGCATTGGTTCTTGAGGCAAAGTTGTTCAGCATGAGGAGATCTATCAAATGATATGCATATTATGTGGATTTATGAAACACCATGTGATTACAGAGTTGTAAAACTCGTTAGCGCCACCTAGTTGCCGATTTCTTTCAAAATTGGTACAGACGTCCATGACCACGATTCGATCATGCACACCGAGTTTCGTTCCGATCGGCCTCCGTTAACCTTGTCTAATAGGTGCTCAAATTTCATTGGCCGATGGCGGCCATGTTTTTTGAGATACACCAATCTCCTTAAAGACAATCATGCCCCCTTGGACCAAGACACTACACGCCAAATTTTAAGTCAATCGGACTAACGGTTGCATAGTTATAGCTGTTTTTATGTTTTTTTCAAATTATAGCGCCACCTAGTCGCAGAGGTGCGCAATTTTTTTTATTTAACCAAAGTCTGAGCTTATACATAAATGTACCAAGTTTAGTGAAGATATTCCATTCCGTTCAAGAGTTATCACTAAAAATAGCATTTGGCTAATGTTAGCATAGACGTTTTTGGCGTATTGTTTAGTGCAAAATTCGAAATTTCAACTTTTTTTTGATAATTATTGATATACAGTGTCCAGAGAATATTTTTGCAGTGGATTGGTTCCGATCGGTTGAAAATCCTAGGACTAGTTCGCGAAAGTATGTTTGGGCTTTGGGTCAATTTTACGGAAAAACGGTGCGTCGTAGAGTTAAAAAAGGCACAAAAAAATTTTGTTCATACTAACCCAAGGATTGCAACGATGTACAGTTTTTGAGTCTACGTCAAGCGGTTTACGAGCTATGGCCAAAAAAGTCTGAAAATTTTGTTTTTTGCGCTGTAGCGCCCCCATTTGGCCGATTTGGTCAAGACATTGATAGGTTCTCCCCAAATTGAGCACTACAATCTGACCAAATTTCAAGTCTCTAGCACTTACGGTTTGGGCTGCACGATCAGTTTTACGGCAGAATAATAATAATAATTAAAGCTGCAAGCAGCATTTACCGGGGTTCAAGCATTTAAGACCTTTAAGCAGATATGCATAAAAAGATATTTTATAGTTTGAAAGATATTTAAGTTTTATTTAGCAAGCATGTCACCACTTAAATCACAGATGAACAGCTATGATATATGCTAAACCAAACACAGAGAAAGAAAAGGCTTAAACAATAATACGCATGCTTACTCATACACACACACACCACTTATTGGTTCACTTTCATTCTGTGTCAAAACAGTATGTGTTTTGTGTTTCAAGAATATTTCCATGTTCACTACATTAATTAAACATGCTTACAAACACATTTTGTTGCAAATATGGATATTTGAAATCAATAATGAGGTAAGAAAATGCTTATTCCAGGTTTTCCCTTTAAAAATCATCATTTTCAGGTCTAAATGTAATTGTAATGTTGTATTATTGCAAAAAAACATATGTCAGATGAACAAATGAAGAGGTAAACCTTGACAAAATGTGATTTGTAATGATATTATAAGGATTTATATAGTTTAAAAGAGATATAACATGACAAAACCTTGGAAAAACCTTGAAATCTTGAACTATATTAGTGGCCTTCTACTGCCATCTGGTGGCAAATGACAATTTCAGGACATACAAAACATATGAACATTGTCATTCAACACATTTTTAACTGTTAAAGTTAGCTATTGTCCCGATCTCCATGAAATTGCTTGTTTAGAGTCATGTCACACGTCCTTGCTTATTTTCAGAAAGATCTGAGCATTCCTTGGAGAGATATATGGCTTTCAGGCACACTTGGTGAAGGCCACATTTTGAAATGACCCTTTTATATCCACTAATGCAAAAGTTCAACTTTTTTTGATCATTATTAAACAACAGAGTCCAGAGAATTGTACTGCATTGGTTTCATTCAGATTGAGCAAAAAACCTGATTAGTATGCAAAAGTAGGTTTTTAAAATATTCTTGAATGAACGATTTGATTGACATAATAAATGATGGGTAACGAAATGTTTACTGCAAGTCTCCTTAAAGTTTCACATAATGTGGCACAATTGTCATTAATAATTCAACCGAAATTGAGTGGTGCATTTTGACAAAATGTGATTGTAATCATTAATAGTGATTTTATCAAGTCTAAATATGCATTACAGAACAATATGACTACTTTAACCAGCAGGTGGCAGCAAAGGACCAGTCATTAGCCTACTTTCAGTTTAAAAATGGTCTGGTTTTGTACATTTTCCATGACTGCATTAAACATGTTTACACACACATTGTTGTAGATATTTGACATACATGATAGGTAAGAAAATCTTAGTGCAAGTCTTGTCTTTCTGACAACAGAATAATGAATGAATGATAAATGGGAATTTGGTTTTTCGCTTATATCTCGGGAACAGGACATCGAAAAATTCTGAAACTCAGAGGGTAGATAGAGCTCAACAGGCCCTGTGGAACGAGACCATCGCGGGGACAGTGAGTGTTGGGGGTCGGGAGTTACGCCTGGTCTAATGCGTATATTTTTGTGCTTATATCTCAAGAACGCTCAGGCCAAATTGCACCAATCTCGAATCGAATCTAGTCGGGGAAAGGGCCTTTCCAATGAGCCCTTCCCCAAGGTCCTAGGAGGTAGGGCTCGGGAGTTACGGCCGTTTAAAGTCGGGGGTCCCGCGAACTAGCGATCCGCGGGGGGGCGCCCCCGAGGCCCGCGACGGATGTGGCTGCTCAAGGGCCCGGAGGGGACCTTACCATCCGAGTTTGAGCTCGCGGGGACTTTCGGTTCTTGAGTTAGAAGCAAAAATGTACCGGGATTGTGACGTCATTGGCGGCCGCCATTTTAAAACGCGCCCGCTGGTTTTTGGCTAATATTTCGGCGACAATTCAATGAAAATGCCTGAAATTCATAATGTGGACAGACTTCATCTAGACGGTTCGAATGAGTCCGGTGCTGGCTGGATTGGTTGAGATTTCGTTTATAAACATAGGAATATTATCATTTTTCATCTTTGGGCAACAGGTATAGAAGTTATAACAGTTACAATCTCCCCAAAATTTGTCATGCTTATTTAGAACAATATTTGGCATATGCTCACTTATTTTCGTGAAGATCCGAGTTTTCGTTTAGGATTTATAGGCTTTTGAGTACATTTTGCCACACCCATTTTCTAAATGACCCAGTTATAGCAACCCAAAGGACAAAGTTCAACTTTTTTTTTGATAATTATTGATCTAGAGAGTCCATAGAATTGTCCTACACTGGTTTCATTCCAATCGGGTGAAAAACCTAGGACTAGTTCGCAAAAGTAGGTTTTTCACATATTTGCGAATAATTAATGAACGATTTGATTGACAGAATTGGTTCTTGAGGCAAAGTTGTTCAGCATGAGGAGATCTATCAAATGATATGCATTTTATGAAACACCATGTGATTACCGAGGCGTAAAACTCGTTAGCGCCAACTTGTGGCCGATTTCTTTCAAAATTCTTACAGACCTCTAGGACCATGAGTTGAACATGCCCATTGAGTTTCGTTCCGATCGGCCTCCGTTAACCTGGTCTAATAGGTGCTCAAACTTCATTGGCCGATGGCGGCCATGTTTTTTGAGATACGCCAATGTCCTCATAGACCATCATGCCCCCTTGGACCAAGACACTGCATGCCAAATTTCAAGTCGATTGGACTAACGGTTGCTTAGTTACAGACGTGTTTATGTTTTTTTCAAGTTATAGCGCCACCTAATGCCCAATCGACGAGATTTTTTTATCGTGACCAAAGAATGAGCCCATACACATGTGTACTGAGTTTGGTGCAAATATCTCATTTCGTTCTCGAGTTATAGCCATTTTAGTAAAAGTGGCTCCGCCCTTAACGTACGTTTTGGCGCCCCTTCGTGACCGTGAATCAAAATTTCAACTTTTTTTTGATAATTATTGATATTCACACTCCAGAGAACATTTCTGCACTGGTTTGGTTCCGATCGGGCAAAAAACCTAGGACTAGTTCGAAAAGTAGGTTTTGGACAAAATTCAAAATGGCGGGAAAACGGGACCTCGGAGAGCAAATCTGATCTTCTACGCTTGTCACCGCCTTGACGCAAGGATTCCAAATATGTAATTCTTTTAACCTACGACAAACGGTTTAGGAGTTATGAGCCATTTTGCACATTTGATCGCTGTAGCGCCACCTATTGGCCGATTTGGGTCATACTTTGTCAACCTCTCCTCGATTTTTGTACTATCATCTGACAAAGTTTCAAGTCTCTAGGCCTTACGGTTTGGGCTGCACGATGCGTTTTACGGCAGAAGAAAAAGAATAATAATAATAATTAAAGCTGCATGCAGCATTTTATCGGGGTTCAAGCATTTAAGGCAGTTTAAGGCAGGATTTGTCTTATTTAGCAAGCATGTACCACTGAAATCATATATGCTAAAACAAACACAGAAAGAAAAGGTTTAAACAGTAATACCTTATACATACGAAGCATGCTTTACACACATACACACACACACATAAACAAAAAAATATAATTTTCAGGTCACAATGTAATTGTAATGTTGTCTTACTGCAAAGACATAAGTCACATGAACAAATGAAGTGGTAAACCTTGAAAAAAATGTGATTTGTAATGTTATTATAAGGATTTATATAGTTTAAAGTAGGGGTGCCCAATCCTGTTCCTGGAGATCTACCTTCCTACAATTCAGCTCTAGCCCAGCTCAACACACCTGTCTGTAATTATGAAGTGCTCCTGAAGATCTTAATTAACTGATTCAGGTGTGTTTTATCAGGGTTGGAGCTAAAATGTGCAGGTAGGTAGATATCCAGGAACAGGATTGGGCACCCCTGGTTTAAAGGGATTTTAAATGACAAAACATTGAATTCTTGAAACCTTGAATTATATTAGTGGCCTTCTGCTGCCATCTGGTGGCACAAAATGACAGTGTCAGGCAATACATTATAGAAATATATAGTTTTAAAGGTTTTTTGACAGTTATAGCGCCACCTATTGCCCGATCTCCACCATTTTTGGGGGATGTCCTCGGAGTGTATCCATACATATGTGTGCCAAATTTGGTGAAAATATCTCATTTCGTTTTGACGTTATAGACACATATATATGAGCGCATAAAAATTGACCCATGAAAGACTTTGATTGGATTTTTTTGCCACTTCCTATCAAAATTTTGACATTTGGGCTTTAACGTATAGTAAACCAACTTAGGTTCCGTGTTTTCTACGGTGGTTTCGTGACGATCGGACAAACGGTTTCGAAAATATTCGCAAACGTTTTTTAAGCGCTAAATCACAAGGTGACACAAACCATTTTCCGAAACCTGGCAAGTCTGATATCGTTGAACTCGGCAAGGATTCAGGAGTCTAAAGATATATCTCTTGTCAAAAAAGTCGATCACATCCAGAGTTATATACAATTTAATCCAAAAGCATTAAAAACACAAGTTTTTTAAAGTTTTCTAACAGTTATAGCGCCACCTATGGTCCGATCTCCATAAAAATTGGTGTGCTTCTGTATAGTTATACTTTGCATGCGTTCCCCAATTTTCGTGAAGTTCTGAGTTTACGTTTAGGTTTTATAGGCTTTTGGGTATATTTAGCCACGCCCACTTTCTAAATGACCCCGTTATAGCGACCCAAAGGGTAAAGTTCAACTTTTTTTTGATAATTATTGATCTGGAGAGTCCATAGAATTGTCCTGCACTGGTTTCGTTCCGATTGTGCGAAAAACCTAGGACTAGTTCGCAAAAGTAGGTTTTTAAAATATTCATGAATAATTAATGAACAATTTGATTGACAGCAATGGTTCTTGAGGCAAAGTTGTTCAGCATGAGGAGATCTATCAAATGATATGCATATTGTGTGGATTTATGAAACACCATGTGATTACAGAGTCGTAAAACTCGTTAGCGCCAACTAGTGGCCGATTTCTTTCAAAATTGGTACAGACGTCCATGACCACGATTCGATCATGCACACCGAGTTTCGTTCCGATCGGCCTCCGTTAACCTTGTCTAATAGGTGCTCAAATTTCATTGGCCGATGGCGGCCATGTTTTTTGAGATACACCAATGTCCTTAAAGGCAATCATGCCCCCTTGGACCAAGACACTGCATGCCAAATTTTAAGTCAATCGGACTAACGGTTGCATAGTTATAGCTGTTTTTATGTTTTTTTTGCATTATAGCGCCACCTAGTGGCAGAGGTGCGCAATTTTTTTTATTTAACCAAAGTCTGAGCTTATACATATATGTACCAAGTTTAGTGAAGATATTCCATTCCGTTCAAGAGTTATCACTAAAAATAGCATTTGGCTAACGTTAGCATAGATGTTTTTGGCGTACTGTTTCGTGCAAAATTCGAAATTTCAACTTTTTTTGATAATTATTGATATTCAGTGTCCAGAGAATATTTCTGCAGTGGATTGGTTCCGATCGGTTGAAAATCCTAGGACTAGTTCGCGAAAGTACGTTTGGGCTTCGGGTCAATTTTACGGAAAAACGGTGCGTCGTAGAGTTAAAAAAGGCGCAAAACAATTTTGTTCGTACTAACCCAAGGATTGCAACGATGTACAGTTTTTGAGTCTACGTCAAGCGGTTTACGAGCTATGGCCAAAAATGTCTGAAAATTTTGTTTTTTGCGCTGTAGCGCCCCCGTTTGGCCGATTGGGTCAAGACTTTGATAGGTTCTCCCCAAATTGAGCACTACAATCTGGCCAAATTTCAAGTCTCTAGGCCTTACGGTTTAGGCTGCACGATCAGTTTTACGGCAGAATAATAATAATAATAATAATAATAATAATAATAATAAAAATCCTAACAATTACAATAGGGTTTCAGCACTTCGTGCTTGAACCCCTAATTAAAGCTGCAAGCAGCATTTACCGGGGTTCAAGCATTTAAGACCTTTAAGCAGATATGCATAAAAAGATACTTTAAAGTTTAAAAGATATTTAAGTTTTATTTAGCAAGCATGTAAACACCTAAATCATAGAAGGTATTGACCATTTTCAGCCAAAACAGGCAATTTACCATTGAAAATATATGGATTTTAAAGCTTTTACAGTTATAGCGCCACCTATTGGTCGATCTCCATAAAAATTGGCATGCTTCTTTAGAGGCATATGCTGCGTGTGCTCACTTAATTTCGTGAAGTTCTGAGTTTTAATTTAGGAATTATAAGCTCTTGAGTACATTTTGCCACGCAAAATGTTTTGTTGTAGATATTTGAAATTACATGATAGGTAAGAAAATCTTAGTGCAAGTCTTGTCTTTTTCACACCAAAATAATGAATGAATGAATGATGAATAGGAATTTGGTTTATCGCTTATATCTCAGGAACAGGACATCGAAAAATTCTGAAACTCAGAGGGTAGATAGAGCTCAACGGGCCCTGTGGAACGAGACCATCGCCGGGACAGTGAGTGTTGGGGGTCGGGAGTTACGCCTGGTCTAATGCGTATCTTTTTGTGCTTATATCTCAAGAACGCCTAGACCAAATCGCACCAAACTTGAATCGAATCTAGGTGGGGAAAGGGCCTTTCCAACGAGCCCTTCCCCAAGGTCCTAGGAGGTAGGGCTCGGGAGTTACGGCCGTTTAAATTCGGGGGTGCCGCGAACTAGCGATACCCGGGGGGGCGTCCCCCAGGCCCGCGACGGATGTGGCCGCTCAAGGGCCGGGAGGGGACCTTGCCATCCGAGTTTGAGCTCGCGGGGACTTTCGGTTCCTGAGTTAGAAGCAAAAATGTACCGGGATGTGACGTCATTGGCGGCCGCCATTTTAAATCGCGCCCGCTGGTTTTTGGCTAATATCTCGGCGAAAATTCAATGAAAATGCCTGAAATTCATAGTGTGGACAGACGTCATCTAGACTGTTCGAATGAGCTCAGTGCTGGCTGGATTGGTTGAGATTTCGTTTATAAACATAGGAATATTGTCATTTTTCATCATTATAACTGTTATAACTTCTATACCTGTTGCCCAATCTTCACAAAATTTGTCATGCTTATTTAGAACAATATTTGGCATATGCTCACTTATTTTCGTGAAGTTCCGAGTTTTCGTTTAGGATTTATAGGCTTTTGAGTACATTTTGCCACACCCATTTTCTAAATGACCAGTTATAGCAACCCAAAGGACAAAGTTCAACTTTTTTTTGATAATTATTGATTTAGAGAGTCCATAGAATTGTCCTACACTGGTTTCATTCCAATCGGGTGAAAAACCTAGGACTAGTTCGCAAAAGTAGGTTTTTCACATATTTGCGAATAATTAATGAACGATTTGATTGACAGAATTGGTTCTTGAGGCAAAGTTGTTCAGCATGAGGAGATCTATCAAATGATATGCATTTTATGAAACACCATGTGATTACCGAGGCGTAAAACTCGTTAGCGCCAACTTGTGGCCGATTTCTTTCAAAATTCTTACAGACCTCTAGGACCATGAGTTGAACATGCCCATTGAGTTTCGTTCCGATCGGCCTCCGTTAACCTGGTCTAATAGGTGCTTAAACTTCATTGGCCGATGGCGGCCATGTTTTTTGAGATACGCCAATGTCCTCATAGACCATCATGCCCCCTTGGACCAAGACACTGCATGCCAAATTTCAAGTCCATACACATGTGTACCGAGTTTGGTGCAAATATCTCATTTCGTTCTCGAGTTATAGCCATTTTAGTAAAAGTGGCTCCGCCCTTAACGTACGTTTTGGCGCCCCTTCGTGACCGTGAATCAAAATTTCAACTTTTTTTTGATAATTATTGATATTCACACTCCAGAGAACATTTCTGCACTGGTTTGGTTCCGATCGGGCAAAAAACCTAGGACTAGTTCGAAAAGTAGGTTTTGGACAAAATTCAAAATGGCGGGAAAACGGGACCTCGGAGAGCAAATCTGATCTTCTACGCTTGTCACCGCCTTGACGCAAGGATTCCAAATATGTAATTCTTTTAATCTACGACAAACGGTTTAGGAGTTATGAGCCATTTTGCGCATTTCATCGCTGTAGCGCCACCTATTGGCCGATTTGGGTCATACTTTGTCAACCTCTCCTCGATTTTTGTACTATCATCTGACAAAGTTTCAAGTCTCTAGGCCTTACGGTTTGGGCTGCACGATGCGTTTTACGGCAGAAGAAAAAGAATAATAATAATAATTAAAGCTGCAAGCAGCATTTACCGGGGTTCAAGCATTTAAGACCTTTAAGCAGATATGCATAAAAACATACTTTAAAGTTTAAAAGATATTTAAGTTTTATTTACCAAGCATGTAAACACCTAAATCATAGAAGGAATTGACCATTTTCAGCCAAAACAGGCAATTTACCATTGAAAATATATGGATTTTAAAGCTTTTACAGTTATAGCGCCACCTATTGGTCGATCTCCATAAAAATTGGCATGCTTCTTTAGAGGCATATGCTGCGTGTGCTCACTTAATTTCGTGAAGTTCTGAGTTTTAATTTAGGAATTATAAGCTCTTGAGTACATTTTGCCACGCAAAATGTTTTGTTGTAGATATTTGAAATTACATGATAGGTAAGAAAATCTTAGTGCAAGTCTTGTCTTTTTCACACCAAAATAATGAATGAATGAATGATGAATAGGAATTTGGTTTATCGCTTATATCTCAGGAACAGGACATCGAAAAATTCTGAAACTCAGAGGGTAGATAGAGCTCAACGGGCCCTGTGGAACAATCCTGTTCCTGCAGATCTACCTTCCTACAGAGTTCAGCTTTAGCCCAGCTCAACACAACACACCTGTCTGTAATTATGAAGTGCTCCTGAAGATCTTAATTATAACTGATTCAGGTGTGTTTTATCAGGGTTGGAGCTAAAATGTGCAGGTAGGTAGATATCCAGGAACAGGATTGGGCACCCCTGGTTTAAAGGGATTTTAAATGACAAAACATTGAATTCTTGAAACCTTGAATTATATTAGTGTCCTTCTGCTGCCATCTGGTGGCACAAAATGACAGTGTCAGGCAATTCATTATAGAAATATATAGTTTTAAAGGTTTTTTGACAGTTATAGCGCCACCTATTGCCCGATCTCCACCATTTTTGGGGGATGTCCTTGGAGTGTATCCATACATATGTGTGCCAAATTTGGTGAAAATATCTCATTTCGTTTTGACGTTATAGACACTTATATATATGAGCGCATAAAAATTGACCCATGAAAGACTTTGATTGGATTTTTTTGCCACTTCCTATCAAAATTTTGACATTTGGGCTTTAACATATAGTAAACCAACTTAGGTTTCGTGTTTTCTACGGTGGTTTCGTGACGATCGGACAAACGGTTTCGAAAATATTCGCAAATAAAGTGCAAATAAAGTGCAAATAAATATTCGCAAACTGCGTGTGCTCACTTAATTTCGTGAAGTTCTGAGTTTTAATTTAGGAATTATAAGCTCTTGAGTACATTTTGCCACGCAAAATGTTTTGTTGTTGATATTTGAAATTACATGATAGGTAAGAATATCTTAGTGCAAGTCTTGTCTTTTTCACACCAAAATAATGAATGAATGAATGATGAATAGGAATTTGGTTTATCGCTTATATCTCAGGAACAGGACATCGAAAAATTCTGAAACTCAGAAGGTAGATAGAGCTCAACGGGCCCTGTGGAACGAGACCATCGCCGGGACAGTGAGTGTTGGGGGTCGGGAGTTACGCCTGGTCTAATGCTTATCTTTTTGTGCTTATATCTCAAGAACGCCTAGACCAAATCGCACCAAACTTGAATCGAATCTAGTTGGGGAAAGGGCCTTTCCAACGAGCCCTTCCCCAAGGTCCTAGGAGGTAGGGCTCGGGAGTTACGGCCGTTTAAATTCGGGGGTCCCGCGAACTAGCGATCCGCGGGGGGGCGTCCCCGAGGCCCGCGACGGATGTGGCCGCTCAAGGGCCGGGAGGGGACCTTGCCATCCGAGTTTGAGCTCGCGGGGACTTTCGGTTCCTGAGTTAGAAACAAAAATGTACAGGGATGTGACGTCATTGGCGGCCGCCATTTTAAATCGCGCCCGCTGGTTTTTGGCTAATATCTCGGCGAAAATTCAATGAAAATGCCTGAAATTCATAGTGTGGACAGACGTCATCTAGACTGTTCGAATGAGCTCAGTGCTGGCTGGATTGGTTGAGATTTCGTTTATAAACATAGGAATATTGTCATTTTTCATCATTATAACTGTTATAACTTCTATACCTGTTGCCCAATCTTCACAAAATTTGTCATGCTTATTTAGAACAATATTTGGCATATGCTCACTTATTTTCGTGAAGTTCCGAGGTTTCGTTTAGGATTTATAGGCTTTTGAGTACATTTTGCCACACCCATTTTCTAAATGACCAGTTATAGCAACCCAAAGGACAAAGTTCAACTTTTTTTGATAATTATTGATCTAGAGAGTCCATAGAATTGTCCTACACTGGTTTCATTCCAATCGGGTGAAAAACCTAGGACTAGTTCGCAAAAGTAGGTTTTTCACATATTTGCGAATAATTAATGAACGATTTGATTGACAGAATTGGTTCTTGAGGCAAAGTTGTTCAGCATGAGGAGATCTATCAAATGATATGCATTTTATGAAACACCATGTGATTACCGAGGCGTAAAACTCGTTAGCGCCAACTTGTGGCCGATTTCTTTCAAAATTCTTACAGACCTCTAGGACCATGAGTTGAACATGCCCATTGAGTTTCGTTCCGATCGGCCTCCGTTAACCTGGTCTAATAGGTGCTCAAACTTCATTGGCCGATGGCGGCCATATTTTTTGAGATACGCCAATGTCCTCATAGACCATCATGCCCCCTTGGACCAAGACACTGCATGCCAAATTTCAAGTCGATTGGACTAACGGTTGCTTAGTTACAGACGTGTTTATGTTTTTTTCAAGTTATAGCGCCACCTAATGCCCAATCGACGAGATTTTTTTATCGTGACCAAAGAATGAGCCCATACACATGTGTACTGAGATTGGTGCAAATATCTCATTTCGTTCTCGAGTTATAGCCATTTTAGTAAAAGTGGCTCCGCCCTTAACGTACGTTTTGGCGCCCCTTCGTGACCGTGAATCAAAATTTCAACTTTTTTTTTGATAATTATTGATATTCACACTCCAGAGAACATTTCTGCACTGGTTTGGTTCCGATCGGGCAAAAAACCTAGGACTAGTTCGAAAAGTAGGTTTTGGACAAAATTCAAAATGGCGGGAAAACGGGACCTCGGAGAGCAAATCTGATCTTCTACGCTTGTCACCGCCTTGACGCAAGGATTCCAAATATGTAATTCTTTTAATCTACGACAAACGGTTTAGGAGTTATGAGCCATTTTGCGCATTTGATCGCTGTAGCGCCACCTATTGGCCGATTTGGGTCATACTTTGTCAACCTCTCCTCGATTTTTGTACTATCATCTGACAAAGTTTCAAGTCTCTAGGCCTTACGGTTTGGGCTGCACGATGCGTTTTACGGCAGAAGAAAAAGAATAATAATAATAAAAATCAGCACAATAACAATAGGGTTTCAGCACTACGTGCTTGAACCCCTAATTAAAGCTGCAAGCAGCATTTACCGGGGTTCAAGCATTTAAGACCTTTAAGCAGATATGCATAAAAAGATACTTTAAAGTTTAAAAGATATTTAAGTTTTATTTAGCAAGCATGGAAACACCTAAATCATAGAAGGAATTGACCATTTTCAGCCAAAACAGGCAATTTACCATTGAAAATATATGGATTTTAAAGCTTTTACAGTTATAGCGCCACCTATTGGTCGATCTCCATAAAAATTGGCATGCTTCTTTAGAGGCATATGCTGCGTGTGCTCACTTAATTTCGTGAAGTTCTGAGTTTTAATTTAGGAATTATAAGCTCTTGAGTACATTTTGCCACGCAAAATGTTTTGTTGTAGATATTTGAAATTACATGATAGGTAAGAAAATCTTAGTGCAAGTCTTGTCTTTTTCACACCAAAATAATGAATGAATGAATGATGAATAGGAATTTGGTTTATCGCTTATATCTCAGGAACAGGACATCGAAAAATTCTGAAACTCAGAGGGTAGATAGAGCTCAACGGGCCCTGTGGAACAACCCTGTTCCTGCAGATCTACCTTCCTACAGAGTTCAGCTTTAGCCCAGCTCAACACAACACACCTGTCTGTAATTATGAAGTGCTCCTGAAGATCTTAATTATAACTGATTCAGGTGTGTTTTATCAGGGTTGGAGCTAAAATGTGCAGGTAGGTAGATATCCAGGAACAGGATTGGGCACCCCTGGTTTAAAGGGATTTTAAATGACAAAACATTGAATTCTTGAAACCTTGAATTATATTAGTGGCCTTCTGCTGCCATCTGGTGGCACAAAATGACAGTGTCAGGCAATACATTATAGAAATATATAGTTTTAAAGGTTTTTTGACAGTTATAGCGCCACCTATTGCCCGATCTCCACCATTTTTGGGGGATGTCCTCGGAGTGTATCCATACATATGTGTGCCAAATTTGGTGAAAATATCTCATTTCGTTTTGACGTTATAGACACATATATATGAGCGCATAAAAATTGACCCATGAAAGACTTTGATTGGATTTTTTTGCCACTTCCTATCAAAATTTTGACATTTGGGCTTTAACGTATAGTAAACCAACTTAGGTTCCGTGTTTTCTACGGTGGTTTCGTGACGATCGGACAAACGGTTTCGAAAATATTCGCAAACGTTTTTTAAGCGCTAAATCACAAGGTGACACAAACCATTTTCCGAAACCTGGCAAGTCTGATATCGTTGAACTCGGCAAGGATTCAGGAGTCTAAAGATATATCTCTTGTCAAAAAAGTCGATCACATCCAGAGTTATATACAATTTAATCCAAAAGCATTAAAAACACAAGTTTTTTAAAGTTTTCTAACAGTTATAGCGCCACCTATGGTCCGATCTCCATAAAAATTGGTGTGCTTCTGTATAGTTATACTTTGCATGCGTTCCCCAATTTTCGTGAAGTTCTGAGTTTACGTTTAGGTTTTATAGGCTTTTGGGTATATTTAGCCACGCCCACTTTCTAAATGACCCCGTTATAGCGACCCAAAGGGTAAAGTTCAACTTTTTTTGATAATTATTGATCTGGAGAGTCCATAGAATTGTCCTGCACTGGTTTCGTTCCGATTGTGCGAAAAACCTAGGACTAGTTCGCAAAAGTAGGTTTTTAAAATATTCATGAATAATTAATGAACAATTTGATTGACAGCAATGGTTCTTGAGGCAAAGTTGTTCAGCATGAGGAGATCTATCAAATGATATGCATATTGTGTGGATTTATGAAACACCATGTGATTACAGAGTCGTAAAACTCGTTAGCGCCAACTAGTGGCCGATTTCTTTCAAAATTGGTACAGACGTCCATGACCACGATTCGATCATGCACACCGAGTTTCGTTCCGATCGGCCTCCGTTAACCTTGTCTAATAGGTGCTCAAATTTCATTGGCCGATGGCGGCCATGTTTTTTGAGATACACCAATGTCCTTAAAGGCAATCATGCCCCCTTGGACCAAGACACTGCATGCCAAATTTTAAGTCAATCGGACTAACGGTTGCATAGTTATAGCTGTTTTTATGTTTTTTTTGCATTATAGCGCCACCTAGTGGCAGAGGTGCGCAATTTTTTTTATTTAACCAAAGTCTGAGCTTATACATATATGTACCAAGTTTAGTGAAGATATTCCATTCCGTTCAAGAGTTATCACTAAAAATAGCATTTGGCTAACGTTAGCATAGATGTTTTTGGCGTACTGTTTCGTGCAAAATTCGAAATTTCAACTTTTTTTGATAATTATTGATATTCAGTGTCCAGAGAATATTTCTGCAGTGGATTGGTTCCGATCGGTTGAAAATCCTAGGACTAGTTCGCGAAAGTACGTTTGGGCTTCGGGTCAATTTTACGGAAAAACGGTGCGTCGTAGAGTTAAAAAAGGCGCAAAACAATTTTGTTCGTACTAACCCAAGGATTGCAACGATGTACAGTTTTTGAGTCTACGTCAAGCGGTTTACGAGCTATGGCCAAAAATGTCTGAAAATTTTGTTTTTTGCGCTGTAGCGCCCCCGTTTGGCCGATTGGGTCAAGACTTTGATAGGTTCTCCCCAAATTGAGCACTACAATCTGGCCAAATTTCAAGTCTCTAGGCCTTACGGTTTAGGCTGCACGATCAGTTTTACGGCAGAATAATAATAATAATAATAATAATAATAATAATAATAAAAATCCTAACAATTACAATAGGGTTTCAGCACTTCGTGCTTGAACCCCTAATTAAAGCTGCAAGCAGCATTTACCGGGGTTCAAGCATTTAAGACCTTTAAGCAGATATGCATAAAAAGATACTTTAAAGTTTAAAAGATATTTAAGTTTTATTTAGCAAGCATGTAAACACCTAAATCATAGAAGGTATTGACCATTTTCAGCCAAAACAGGCAATTTACCATTGAAAATATATGGATTTTAAAGCTTTTACAGTTATAGCGCCACCTATTGGTCGATCTCCATAAAAATTGGCATGCTTCTTTAGAGGCATATGCTGCGTGTGCTCACTTAATTTCGTGAAGTTCTGAGTTTTAATTTAGGAATTATAAGCTCTTGAGTACATTTTGCCACGCAAAATGTTTTGTTGTAGATATTTGAAATTACATGATAGGTAAGAAAATCTTAGTGCAAGTCTTGTCTTTTTCACACCAAAATAATGAATGAATGAATGATGAATAGGAATTTGGTTTATCGCTTATATCTCAGGAACAGGACATCGAAAAATTCTGAAACTCAGAGGGTAGATAGAGCTCAACGGGCCCTGTGGAACGAGACCATCGCCGGGACAGTGAGTGTTGGGGGTCGGGAGTTACGCCTGGTCTAATGCGTATCTTTTTGTGCTTATATCTCAAGAACGCCTAGACCAAATCGCACCAAACTTGAATCGAATCTAGGTGGGGAAAGGGCCTTTCCAACGAGCCCTTCCCCAAGGTCCTAGGAGGTAGGGCTCGGGAGTTACGGCCGTTTAAATTCGGGGGTGCCGCGAACTAGCGATCCGCGGGGGGGCGTCCCCGAGGCCCGCGACGGATGTGGCCGCTCAAGGGCCGGGAGGGGACCTTGCCATCCGAGTTTGAGCTCGCGGGGACTTTCGGTTCCTGAGTTAGAAGCAAAAATGTACCGGGATGTGACGTCATTGGCGGCCGCCATTTTAAATCGCGCCCGCTGGTTTTTGGCTAATATCTCGGCGAAAATTCAATGAAAATGCCTGAAATTCATAGTGTGGACAGACGTCATCTAGACTGTTCGAATGAGCTCAGTGCTGGCTGGATTGGTTGAGATTTCGTTTATAAACATAGGAATATTGTCATTTTTCATCATTATAACTGTTATAACTTCTATACCTGTTGCCCAATCTTCACAAAATTTGTCATGCTTATTTAGAACAATATTTGGCATATGCTCACTTATTTTCGTGAAGTTCCGAGTTTTCGTTTAGGATTTATAGGCTTTTGAGTACATTTTGCCACACCCATTTTCTAAATGACCAGTTATAGCAACCCAAAGGACAAAGTTCAACTTTTTTTGATAATTATTGATCTAGAGAGTCCATAGAATTGTCCTACACTGGTTTCATTCCAATCGGGTGAAAAACCTAGGACTAGTTCGCAAAAGTAGGTTTTTCACATATTTGCGAATAATTAATGAACGATTTGATTGACAGAATTGGTTCTTGAGGCAAAGTTGTTCAGCATGAGGAGATCTATCAAATGATATGCATTTTATGAAACACCATGTGATTACCGAGGCGTAAAACTCGTTAGCGCCAACTTGTGGCCGATTTCTTTCAAAATTCTTACAGACCTCTAGGACCATGAGTTGAACATGCCCATTGAGTTTCGTTCCGATCGGCCTCCGTTAACCTGGTCTAATAGGTGCTTAAACTTCATTGGCCGATGGCGGCCATGTTTTTTGAGATACGCCAATGTCCTCATAGACCATCATGCCCCCTTGGACCAAGACACTGCATGCCAAATTTCAAGTCGATTGGACTAACGGTTGCTTAGTTACAGACGTGTTTATGTTTTTTTCAAGTTATAGCGCCACCTAATGCCCAATCGACGAGATTTTTTTATCGTGACCAAAGAATGAGCCCATACACATGTGTACCGAGTTTGGTGCAAATATCTCATTTCGTTCTCGAGTTATAGCCATTTTAGTAAAAGTGGCTCCGCCCTTAACGTACGTTTTGGCGCCCCTTCGTGACCGTGAATCAAAATTTCAACTTTTTTTTGATAATTATTGATATTCACACTCCAGAGAACATTTCTGCACTGGTTTGGTTCCGATCGGGCAAAAAACCTAGGACTAGTTCGAAAAGTAGGTTTTGGACAAAATTCAAAATGGCGGGAAAACGGGACCTCGGAGAGCAAATCTGATCTTCTACGCTTGTCACCGCCTTGACGCAAGGATTCCAAATATGTAATTCTTTTAATCTACGACAAACGGTTTAGGAGTTATGAGCCATTTTGCGCATTTCATCGCTGTAGCGCCACCTATTGGCCGATTTGGGTCATACTTTGTCAACCTCTCCTCGATTTTTGTACTATCATCTGACAAAGTTTCAAGTCTCTAGGCCTTACGGTTTGGGCTGCACGATGCGTTTTACGGCAGAAGAAAAAGAATAATAATAATAATTAAAGCTGCAAGCAGCATTTACCGGGGTTCAAGCATTTAAGACCTTTAAGCAGATATGCATAAAAACATACTTTAAAGTTTAAAAGATATTTAAGTTTTATTTACCAAGCATGTAAACACCTAAATCATAGAAGGAATTGACCATTTTCAGCCAAAACAGGCAATTTACCATTGAAAATATATGGATTTTAAAGCTTTTACAGTTATAGCGCCACCTATTGGTCGATCTCCATAAAAATTGGCATGCTTCTTTAGAGGCATATGCTGCGTGTGCTCACTTAATTTCGTGAAGTTCTGAGTTTTAATTTAGGAATTATAAGCTCTTGAGTACATTTTGCCACGCAAAATGTTTTGTTGTAGATATTTGAAATTACATGATAGGTAAGAAAATCTTAGTGCAAGTCTTGTCTTTTTCACACCAAAATAATGAATGAATGAATGATGAATAGGAATTTGGTTTATCGCTTATATCTCAGGAACAGGACATCGAAAAATTCTGAAACTCAGAGGGTAGATAGAGCTCAACGGGCCCTGTGGAACAATCCTGTTCCTGCAGATCTACCTTCCTACAGAGTTCAGCTTTAGCCCAGCTCAACACAACACACCTGTCTGTAATTATGAAGTGCTCCTGAAGATCTTAATTATAACTGATTCAGGTGTGTTTTATCAGGGTTGGAGCTAAAATGTGCAGGTAGGTAGATATCCAGGAACAGGATTGGGCACCCCTGGTTTAAAGGGATTTTAAATGACAAAACATTGAATTCTTGAAACCTTGAATTATATTAGTGTCCTTCTGCTGCCATCTGGTGGCACAAAATGACAGTGTCAGGCAATTCATTATAGAAATATATAGTTTTAAAGGTTTTTTGACAGTTATAGCGCCACCTATTGCCCGATCTCCACCATTTTTGGGGGATGTCCTTGGAGTGTATCCATACATATGTGTGCCAAATTTGGTGAAAATATCTCATTTCGTTTTGACGTTATAGACACTTATATATATGAGCGCATAAAAATTGACCCATGAAAGACTTTGATTGGATTTTTTTGCCACTTCCTATCAAAATTTTGACATTTGGGCTTTAACATATAGTAAACCAACTTAGGTTTCGTGTTTTCTACGGTGGTTTCGTGACGATCGGACAAACGGTTTCGAAAATATTCGCAAATAAAGTGCAAATAAAGTGCAAATAAATATTCGCAAACTGCGTGTGCTCACTTAATTTCGTGAAGTTCTGAGTTTTAATTTAGGAATTATAAGCTCTTGAGTACATTTTGCCACGCAAAATGTTTTGTTGTTGATATTTGAAATTACATGATAGGTAAGAATATCTTAGTGCAAGTCTTGTCTTTTTCACACCAAAATAATGAATGAATGAATGATGAATAGGAATTTGGTTTATCGCTTATATCTCAGGAACAGGACATCGAAAAATTCTGAAACTCAGAAGGTAGATAGAGCTCAACGGGCCCTGTGGAACGAGACCATCGCCGGGACAGTGAGTGTTGGGGGTCGGGAGTTACGCCTGGTCTAATGCTTATCTTTTTGTGCTTATATCTCAAGAACGCCTAGACCAAATCGCACCAAACTTGAATCGAATCTAGTTGGGGAAAGGGCCTTTCCAACGAGCCCTTCCCCAAGGTCCTAGGAGGTAGGGCTCGGGAGTTACGGCCGTTTAAATTCGGGGGTCCCGCGAACTAGCGATCCGCGGGGGGGCGTCCCCGAGGCCCGCGACGGATGTGGCCGCTCAAGGGCCGGGAGGGGACCTTGCCATCCGAGTTTGAGCTCGCGGGGACTTTCGGTTCCTGAGTTAGAAACAAAAATGTACAGGGATGTGACGTCATTGGCGGCCGCCATTTTAAATCGCGCCCGCTGGTTTTTGGCTAATATCTCGGCGAAAATTCAATGAAAATGCCTGAAATTCATAGTGTGGACAGACGTCATCTAGACTGTTCGAATGAGCTCAGTGCTGGCTGGATTGGTTGAGATTTCGTTTATAAACATAGGAATATTGTCATTTTTCATCATTATAACTGTTATAACTTCTATACCTGTTGCCCAATCTTCACAAAATTTGTCATGCTTATTTAGAACAATATTTGGCATATGCTCACTTATTTTCGTGAAGTTCCGAGTTTTCGTTTAGGATTTATAGGCTTTTGAGTACATTTTGCCACACCCATTTTCTAAATGACCAGTTATAGCAACCCAAAGGACAAAGTTCAACTTTTTTTGATAATTATTGATCTAGAGAGTCCATAGAATTGTCCTACACTGGTTTCATTCCAATCGGGTGAAAAACCTAGGACTAGTTCGCAAAAGTAGGTTTTTCACATATTTGCGAATAATTAATGAACGATTTGATTGACAGAATTGGTTCTTGAGGCAAAGTTGTTCAGCATGAGGAGATCTATCAAATGATATGCATTTTATGAAACACCATGTGATTACCGAGGCGTAAAACTCGTTAGCGCCAACTTGTGGCCGATTTCTTTCAAAATTCTTACAGACCTCTAGGACCATGAGTTGAACATGCCCATTGAGTTTCGTTCCGATCGGCCTCCGTTAACCTGGTCTAATAGGTGCTTAAACTTCATTGGCCGATGGCGGCCATGTTTTTTGAGATACGCCAATGTCCTCATAGACCATCATGCCCCCTTGGACCAAGACACTGCATGCCAAATTTCAAGTCGATTGGACTAACGGTTGCTTAGTTACAGACGTGTTTATGTTTTTTTCAAGTTATAGCGCCACCTAATGCCCAATCGACGAGATTTTTTTATCGTGACCAAAGAATGAGCCCATACACATGTGTACCGAGTTTGGTGCAAATATCTCATTTCGTTCTCGAGTTATAGCCATTTTAGTAAAAGTGGCTCCGCCCTTAACGTACGTTTTGGCGCCCCTTCGTGACCGTGAATCAAAATTTCAACTTTTTTTGATAATTATTGATATTCACACTCCAGAGAACATTTCTGCACTGGTTTGGTTCCGATCGGGCAAAAAACCTAGGACTAGTTCGAAAAGTAGGTTTTGGACAAAATTCAAAATGGCGGGAAAACGGGACCTCGGAGAGCAAATCTGATCTTCTACGCTTGTCACCGCCTTGACGCAAGGATTCCAAATATGTAATTCTTTTAATCTACGACAAACGGTTTAGGAGTTATGAGCCATTTTGCGCATTTCATCGCTGTAGCGCCACCTATTGGCCGATTTGGGTCATACTTTGTCAACCTCTCCTCGATTTTTGTACTATCATCTGACAAAGTTTCAAGTCTCTAGGCCTTACGGTTTGGGCTGCACGATGCGTTTTACGGCAGAAGAAAAAGAATAATAATAATAATTAAAGCTGCAAGCAGCATTTACCGGGGTTCAAGCATTTAAGACCTTTAAGCAGATATGCATAAAAACATACTTTAAAGTTTAAAAGATATTTAAGTTTTATTTACCAAGCATGTAAACACCTAAATCATAGAAGGAATTGACCATTTTCAGCCAAAACAGGCAATTTACCATTGAAAATATATGGATTTTAAAGCTTTTACAGTTATAGCGCCACCTATTGGTCGATCTCCATAAAAATTGGCATGCTTCTTTAGAGGCATATGCTGCGTGTGCTCACTTAATTTCGTGAAGTTCTGAGTTTTAATTTAGGAATTATAAGCTCTTGAGTACATTTTGCCACGCAAAATGTTTTGTTGTAGATATTTGAAATTACATGATAGGTAAGAAAATCTTAGTGCAAGTCTTGTCTTTTTCACACCAAAATAATGAATGAATGAATGATGAATAGGAATTTGGTTTATCGCTTATATCTCAGGAACAGGACATCGAAAAATTCTGAAACTCAGAGGGTAGATAGAGCTCAACGGGCCCTGTGGAACAATCCTGTTCCTGCAGATCTACCTTCCTACAGAGTTCAGCTTTAGCCCAGCTCAACACAACACACCTGTCTGTAATTATGAAGTGCTCCTGAAGATCTTAATTATAACTGATTCAGGTGTGTTTTATCAGGGTTGGAGCTAAAATGTGCAGGTAGGTAGATATCCAGGAACAGGATTGGGCACCCCTGGTTTAAAGGGATTTTAAATGACAAAACATTGAATTCTTGAAACCTTGAATTATATTAGTGTCCTTCTGCTGCCATCTGGTGGCACAAAATGACAGTGTCAGGCAATTCATTATAGAAATATATAGTTTTAAAGGTTTTTTGACAGTTATAGCGCCACCTATTGCCCGATCTCCACCATTTTTGGGGGATGTCCTTGGAGTGTATCCATACATATGTGTGCCAAATTTGGTGAAAATATCTCATTTCGTTTTGACGTTATAGACACTTATATATATGAGCGCATAAAAATTGACCCATGAAAGACTTTGATTGGATTTTTTTGCCACTTCCTATCAAAATTTTGACATTTGGGCTTTAACATATAGTAAACCAACTTAGGTTTCGTGTTTTCTACGGTGGTTTCGTGACGATCGGACAAACGGTTTCGAAAATATTCGCAAATAAAGTGCAAATAAAGTGCAAATAAATATTCGCAAACTGCGTGTGCTCACTTAATTTCGTGAAGTTCTGAGTTTTAATTTAGGAATTATAAGCTCTTGAGTACATTTTGCCACGCAAAATGTTTTGTTGTTGATATTTGAAATTACATGATAGGTAAGAATATCTTAGTGCAAGTCTTGTCTTTTTCACACCAAAATAATGAATGAATGAATGATGAATAGGAATTTGGTTTATCGCTTATATCTCAGGAACAGGACATCGAAAAATTCTGAAACTCAGAAGGTAGATAGAGCTCAACGGGCCCTGTGGAACGAGACCATCGCCGGGACAGTGAGTGTTGGGGGTCGGGAGTTACGCCTGGTCTAATGCTTATCTTTTTGTGCTTATATCTCAAGAACGCCTAGACCAAATCGCACCAAACTTGAATCGAATCTAGTTGGGGAAAGGGCCTTTCCAACGAGCCCTTCCCCAAGGTCCTAGGAGGTAGGGCTCGGGAGTTACGGCCGTTTAAATTCGGGGGTCCCGCGAACTAGCGATCCGCGGGGGGGCGTCCCCGAGGCCCGCGACGGATGTGGCCGCTCAAGGGCCGGGAGGGGACCTTGCCATCCGAGTTTGAGCTCGCGGGGACTTTCGGTTCCTGAGTTAGAAACAAAAATGTACAGGGATGTGACGTCATTGGCGGCCGCCATTTTAAATCGCGCCCGCTGGTTTTTGGCTAATATCTCGGCGAAAATTCAATGAAAATGCCTGAAATTCATAGTGTGGACAGACGTCATCTAGACTGTTCGAATGAGCTCAGTGCTGGCTGGATTGGTTGAGATTTCGTTTATAAACATAGGAATATTGTCATTTTTCATCATTATAACTGTTATAACTTCTATACCTGTTGCCCAATCTTCACAAAATTTGTCATGCTTATTTAGAACAATATTTGGCATATGCTCACTTATTTTCGTGAAGTTCCGAGGTTTCGTTTAGGATTTATAGGCTTTTGAGTACATTTTGCCACACCCATTTTCTAAATGACCAGTTATAGCAACCCAAAGGACAAAGTTCAACTTTTTTTGATAATTATTGATCTAGAGAGTCCATAGAATTGTCCTACACTGGTTTCATTCCAATCGGGTGAAAAACCTAGGACTAGTTCGCAAAAGTAGGTTTTTCACATATTTGCGAATAATTAATGAACGATTTGATTGACAGAATTGGTTCTTGAGGCAAAGTTGTTCAGCATGAGGAGATCTATCAAATGATATGCATTTTATGAAACACCATGTGATTACCGAGGCGTAAAACTCGTTAGCGCCAACTTGTGGCCGATTTCTTTCAAAATTCTTACAGACCTCTAGGACCATGAGTTGAACATGCCCATTGAGTTTCGTTCCGATCGGCCTCCGTTAACCTGGTCTAATAGGTGCTCAAACTTCATTGGCCGATGGCGGCCATATTTTTTGAGATACGCCAATGTCCTCATAGACCATCATGCCCCCTTGGACCAAGACACTGCATGCCAAATTTCAAGTCGATTGGACTAACGGTTGCTTAGTTACAGACGTGTTTATGTTTTTTTCAAGTTATAGCGCCACCTAATGCCCAATCGACGAGATTTTTTTATCGTGACCAAAGAATGAGCCCATACACATGTGTACTGAGATTGGTGCAAATATCTCATTTCGTTCTCGAGTTATAGCCATTTTAGTAAAAGTGGCTCCGCCCTTAACGTACGTTTTGGCGCCCCTTCGTGACCGTGAATCAAAATTTCAACTTTTTTTGATAATTATTGATATTCACACTCCAGAGAACATTTCTGCACTGGTTTGGTTCCGATCGGGCAAAAAACCTAGGACTAGTTCGAAAAGTAGGTTTTGGACAAAATTCAAAATGGCGGGAAAACGGGACCTCGGAGAGCAAATCTGATCTTCTACGCTTGTCACCGCCTTGACGCAAGGATTCCAAATATGTAATTCTTTTAATCTACGACAAACGGTTTAGGAGTTATGAGCCATTTTGCGCATTTGATCGCTGTAGCGCCACCTATTGGCCGATTTGGGTCATACTTTGTCAACCTCTCCTCGATTTTTGTACTATCATCTGACAAAGTTTCAAGTCTCTAGGCCTTACGGTTTGGGCTGCACGATGCGTTTTACGGCAGAAGAAAAAGAATAATAATAATAAAAATCAGCACAATAACAATAGGGTTTCAGCACTACGTGCTTGAACCCCTAATTAAAGCTGCAAGCAGCATTTTACCGGGGTTCAAGCATTTAAGACCTTTAAGGCAGATATGCATAAAAAGATACTTTAAAGTTTAAAAGATATTTAAGTTTTATTTAGCAAGCATGGAAACACCTAAATCATAGAAGGAATTGACCATTTTCAGCCAAAACAGGCAATTTACCATTGAAAATATATGGATTTTAAAGCTTTTACAGTTATAGCGCCACCTATTGGTCGATCTCCATAAAAATTGGCATGCTTCTTTAGAGGCATATGCTGCGTGTGCTCACTTAATTTCGTGAAGTTCTGAGTTTTAATTTAGGAATTATAAGCTCTTGAGTACATTTTGCCACGCAAAATGTTTTGTTGTAGATATTTGAAATTACATGATAGGTAAGAAAATCTTAGTGCAAGTCTTGTCTTTTTCACACCAAAATAATGAATGAATGAATGATGAATAGGAATTTGGTTTATCGCTTATATCTCAGGAACAGGACATCGAAAAATTCTGAAACTCAGAGGGTAGATAGAGCTCAACGGGCCCTGTGGAACAACCCTGTTCCTGCAGATCTACCTTCCTACAGAGTTCAGCTTTAGCCCAGCTCAACACAACACACCTGTCTGTAATTATGAAGTGCTCCTGAAGATCTTAATTATAACTGATTCAGGTGTGTTTTATCAGGGTTGGAGCTAAAATGTGCAGGTAGGTAGATATCCAGGAACAGGATTGGGCACCCCTGGTTTAAAGGGATTTTAAATGACAAAACATTGAATTCTTGAAACCTTGAATTATATTAGTGGCCTTCTGCTGCCATCTGGTGGCACAAAATGACAGTGTCAGGCAATACATTATAGAAATATATAGTTTTAAAGGTTTTTTGACAGTTATAGCGCCACCTATTGCCCGATCTCCACCATTTTTGGGGGATGTCCTCGGAGTGTATCCATACATATGTGTGCCAAATTTGGTGAAAATATCTCATTTCGTTTTGACGTTATAGACACATATATATGAGCGCATAAAAATTGACCCATGAAAGACTTTGATTGGATTTTTTTGCCACTTCCTATCAAAATTTTGACATTTGGGCTTTAACGTATAGTAAACCAACTTAGGTTCCGTGTTTTCTACGGTGGTTTCGTGACGATCGGACAAACGGTTTCGAAAATATTCGCAAACGTTTTTTAAGCGCTAAATCACAAGGTGACACAAACCATTTTCCGAAACCTGGCAAGTCTGATATCGTTGAACTCGGCAAGGATTCAGGAGTCTAAAGATATATCTCTTGTCAAAAAAGTCGATCACATCCAGAGTTATATACAATTTAATCCAAAAGCATTAAAAACACAAGTTTTTTAAAGTTTTCTAACAGTTATAGCGCCACCTATGGTCCGATCTCCATAAAAATTGGTGTGCTTCTGTATAGTTATACTTTGCATGCGTTCCCCAATTTTCGTGAAGTTCTGAGTTTACGTTTAGGTTTTATAGGCTTTTGGGTATATTTAGCCACGCCCACTTTCTAAATGACCCCGTTATAGCGACCCAAAGGGTAAAGTTCAACTTTTTTTTGATAATTATTGATCTGGAGAGTCCATAGAATTGTCCTGCACTGGTTTCGTTCCGATTGTGCGAAAAACCTAGGACTAGTTCGCAAAAGTAGGTTTTTAAAATATTCATGAATAATTAATGAACAATTTGATTGACAGCAATGGTTCTTGAGGCAAAGTTGTTCAGCATGAGGAGATCTATCAAATGATATGCATATTGTGTGGATTTATGAAACACCATGTGATTACAGAGTCGTAAAACTCGTTAGCGCCAACTAGTGGCCGATTTCTTTCAAAATTGGTACAGACGTCCATGACCACGATTCGATCATGCACACCGAGTTTCGTTCCGATCGGCCTCCGTTAACCTTGTCTAATAGGTGCTCAAATTTCATTGGCCGATGGCGGCCATGTTTTTTGAGATACACCAATGTCCTTAAAGGCAATCATGCCCCCTTGGACCAAGACACTGCATGCCAAATTTTAAGTCAATCGGACTAACGGTTGCATAGTTATAGCTGTTTTTATGTTTTTTTTGCATTATAGCGCCACCTAGTGGCAGAGGTGCGCAATTTTTTTTATTTAACCAAAGTCTGAGCTTATACATATATGTACCAAGTTTAGTGAAGATATTCCATTCCGTTCAAGAGTTATCACTAAAAATAGCATTTGGCTAACGTTAGCATAGATGTTTTTGGCGTACTGTTTCGTGCAAAATTCGAAATTTCAACTTTTTTTTGATAATTATTGATATTCAGTGTCCAGAGAATATTTCTGCAGTGGATTGGTTCCGATCGGTTGAAAATCCTAGGACTAGTTCGCGAAAGTACGTTTGGGCTTCGGGTCAATTTTACGGAAAAACGGTGCGTCGTAGAGTTAAAAAAGGCGCAAAACAATTTTGTTCGTACTAACCCAAGGATTGCAACGATGTACAGTTTTTGAGTCTACGTCAAGCGGTTTACGAGCTATGGCCAAAAATGTCTGAAAATTTTGTTTTTTGCGCTGTAGCGCCCCGTTTGGCCGATTGGGTCAAGACTTTGATAGGTTCTCCCCAAATTGAGCACTACAATCTGGCCAAATTTCAAGTCTCTAGGCCTTACGGTTTAGGCTGCACGATCAGTTTTACGGCAGAATAATAATAATAATAATAATAATAATAATAATAATAAAAATCCTAACAATTACAATAGGGTTTCAGCACTTCGTGCTTGAACCCCTAATTAAAGCTGCAAGCAGCATTTACCGGGGTTCAAGCATTTAAGACCTTTAAGCAGATATGCATAAAAAGATACTTTAAAGTTTAAAAGATATTTAAGTTTTATTTAGCAAGCATGTAAACACCTAAATCATAGAAGGTATTGACCATTTTCAGCCAAAACAGGCAATTTACCATTGAAAATATATGGATTTTAAAGCTTTTACAGTTATAGCGCCACCTATTGGTCGATCTCCATAAAAATTGGCATGCTTCTTTAGAGGCATATGCTGCGTGTGCTCACTTAATTTCGTGAAGTTCTGAGTTTTAATTTAGGAATTATAAGCTCTTGAGTACATTTTGCCACGCAAAATGTTTTGTTGTAGATATTTGAAATTACATGATAGGTAAGAAAATCTTAGTGCAAGTCTTGTCTTTTTCACACCAAAATAATGAATGAATGAATGATGAATAGGAATTTGGTTTATCGCTTATATCTCAGGAACAGGACATCGAAAAATTCTGAAACTCAGAGGGTAGATAGAGCTCAACGGGCCCTGTGGAACGAGACCATCGCCGGGACAGTGAGTGTTGGGGGTCGGGAGTTACGCCTGGTCTAATGCGTATCTTTTTGTGCTTATATCTCAAGAACGCCTAGACCAAATCGCACCAAACTTGAATCGAATCTAGGTGGGGAAAGGGCCTTTCCAACGAGCCCTTCCCCAAGGTCCTAGGAGGTAGGGCTCGGGAGTTACGGCCGTTTAAATTCGGGGGTGCCGCGAACTAGCGCTCCGCGGGGGGGGCGTCCCCGAGGCCCGCGACGGATGTGGCCGCTCAAGGGCCGGGAGGGGACCTTGCCATCCGAGTTTGAGCTCGCGGGGACTTTCGGTTCCTGAGTTAGAAGCAAAAATGTACCGGGATGTGACGTCATTGGCGGCCGCCATTTTAAATCGCGCCCGCTGGTTTTTGGCTAATATCTCGGCGAAAATTCAATGAAAATGCCTGAAATTCATAGTGTGGACAGACGTCATCTAGACTGTTCGAATGAGCTCAGTGCTGGCTGGATTGGTTGAGATTTCGTTTATAAACATAGGAATATTGTCATTTTTCATCATTATAACTGTTATAACTTCTATACCTGTTGCCCAATCTTCACAAAATTTGTCATGCTTATTTAGAACAATATTTGGCATATGCTCACTTATTTTCGTGAAGTTCCGAGTTTTCGTTTAGGATTTATAGGCTTTTGAGTACATTTTGCCACACCCATTTTCTAAATGACCAGTTATAGCAACCCAAAGGACAAAGTTCAACTTTTTTTTGATAATTATTGATCTAGAGAGTCCATAGAATTGTCCTACACTGGTTTCATTCCAATCGGGTGAAAAACCTAGGACTAGTTCGCAAAAGTAGGTTTTTCACATATTTGCGAATAATTAATGAACGATTTGATTGACAGAATTGGTTCTTGAGGCAAAGTTGTTCAGCATGAGGAGATCTATCAAATGATATGCATTTTATGAAACACCATGTGATTACCGAGGCGTAAAACTCGTTAGCGCCAACTTGTGGCCGATTTCTTTCAAAATTCTTACAGACCTCTAGGACCATGAGTTGAACATGCCCATTGAGTTTCGTTCCGATCGGCCTCCGTTAACCTGGTCTAATAGGTGCTTAAACTTCATTGGCCGATGGCGGCCATGTTTTTTGAGATACGCCAATGTCCTCATAGACCATCATGCCCCCTTGGACCAAGACACTGCATGCCAAATTTCAAGTCGATTGGACTAACGGTTGCTTAGTTACAGACGTGTTTATGTTTTTTTCAAGTTATAGCGCCACCTAATGCCCAATCGACGAGATTTTTTTATCGTGACCAAAGAATGAGCCCATACACATGTGTACCGAGTTTGGTGCAAATATCTCATTTCGTTCTCGAGTTATAGCCATTTTAGTAAAAGTGGCTCCGCCCTTAACGTACGTTTTGGCGCCCCTTCGTGACCGTGAATCAAAATTTCAACTTTTTTTTGATAATTATTGATATTCACACTCCAGAGAACATTTCTGCACTGGTTTGGTTCCGATCGGGCAAAAAACCTAGGACTAGTTCGAAAAGTAGGTTTTGGACAAAATTCAAAATGGCGGGAAAACGGGACCTCGGAGAGCAAATCTGATCTTCTACGCTTGTCACCGCCTTGACGCAAGGATTCCAAATATGTAATTCTTTTAATCTACGACAAACGGTTTAGGAGTTATGAGCCATTTTGCGCATTTCATCGCTGTAGCGCCACCTATTGGCCGATTTGGGTCATACTTTGTCAACCTCTCCTCGATTTTTGTACTATCATCTGACAAAGTTTCAAGTCTCTAGGCCTTACGGTTTGGGCTGCACGATGCGTTTTACGGCAGAAGAAAAAGAATAATAATAATAATTAAAGCTGCAAGCAGCATTTACCGGGGTTCAAGCATTTAAGACCTTTAAGCAGATATGCATAAAAACATACTTTAAAGTTTAAAAGATATTTAAGTTTTATTTACCAAGCATGTAAACACCTAAATCATAGAAGGAATTGACCATTTTCAGCCAAAACAGGCAATTTACCATTGAAAATATATGGATTTTAAAGCTTTTACAGTTATAGCGCCACCTATTGGTCGATCTCCATAAAAATTGGCATGCTTCTTTAGAGGCATATGCTGCGTGTGCTCACTTAATTTCGTGAAGTTCTGAGTTTTAATTTAGGAATTATAAGCTCTTGAGTACATTTTGCCACGCAAAATGTTTTGTTGTAGATATTTGAAATTACATGATAGGTAAGAAAATCTTAGTGCAAGTCTTGTCTTTTTCACACCAAAATAATGAATGAATGAATGATGAATAGGAATTTGGTTTATCGCTTATATCTCAGGAACAGGACATCGAAAAATTCTGAAACTCAGAGGGTAGATAGAGCTCAACGGGCCCTGTGGAACAATCCTGTTCCTGCAGATCTACCTTCCTACAGAGTTCAGCTTTAGCCCAGCTCAACACAACACACCTGTCTGTAATTATGAAGTGCTCCTGAAGATCTTAATTATAACTGATTCAGGTGTGTTTTATCAGGGTTGGAGCTAAAATGTGCAGGTAGGTAGATATCCAGGAACAGGATTGGGCACCCCTGGTTTAAAGGGATTTTAAATGACAAAACATTGAATTCTTGAAACCTTGAATTATATTAGTGTCCTTCTGCTGCCATCTGGTGGCACAAAATGACAGTGTCAGGCAATTCATTATAGAAATATATAGTTTTAAAGGTTTTTTGACAGTTATAGCGCCACCTATTGCCCGATCTCCACCATTTTTGGGGGATGTCCTTGGAGTGTATCCATACATATGTGTGCCAAATTTGGTGAAAATATCTCATTTCGTTTTGACGTTATAGACACTTATATATATGAGCGCATAAAAATTGACCCATGAAAGACTTTGATTGGATTTTTTTGCCACTTCCTATCAAAATTTTGACATTTGGGCTTTAACATATAGTAAACCAACTTAGGTTTCGTGTTTTCTACGGTGGTTTCGTGACGATCGGACAAACGGTTTCGAAAATATTCGCAAATAAAGTGCAAATAAAGTGCAAATAAATATTCGCAAACTGCGTGTGCTCACTTAATTTCGTGAAGTTCTGAGTTTTAATTTAGGAATTATAAGCTCTTGAGTACATTTTGCCACGCAAAATGTTTTGTTGTTGATATTTGAAATTACATGATAGGTAAGAATATCTTAGTGCAAGTCTTGTCTTTTTCACACCAAAATAATGAATGAATGAATGATGAATAGGAATTTGGTTTATCGCTTATATCTCAGGAACAGGACATCGAAAAATTCTGAAACTCAGAAGGTAGATAGAGCTCAACGGGCCCTGTGGAACGAGACCATCGCCGGGACAGTGAGTGTTGGGGGTCGGGAGTTACGCCTGGTCTAATGCTTATCTTTTTGTGCTTATATCTCAAGAACGCCTAGACCAAATCGCACCAAACTTGAATCGAATCTAGTTGGGGAAAGGGCCTTTCCAACGAGCCCTTCCCCAAGGTCCTAGGAGGTAGGGCTCGGGAGTTACGGCCGTTTAAATTCGGGGGTCCCGCGAACTAGCGATCCGCGGGGGGGCGTCCCCGAGGCCCGCGACGGATGTGGCCGCTCAAGGGCCGGGAGGGGACCTTGCCATCCGAGTTTGAGCTCGCGGGGACTTTCGGTTCCTGAGTTAGAAACAAAAATGTACAGGGATGTGACGTCATTGGCGGCCGCCATTTTAAATCGCGCCCGCTGGTTTTTGGCTAATATCTCGGCGAAAATTCAATGAAAATGCCTGAAATTCATAGTGTGGACAGACGTCATCTAGACTGTTCGAATGAGCTCAGTGCTGGCTGGATTGGTTGAGATTTCGTTTATAAACATAGGAATATTGTCATTTTTCATCATTATAACTGTTATAACTTCTATACCTGTTGCCCAATCTTCACAAAATTTGTCATGCTTATTTAGAACAATATTTGGCATATGCTCACTTATTTTCGTGAAGTTCCGAGGTTTCGTTTAGGATTTATAGGCTTTTGAGTACATTTTGCCACACCCATTTTCTAAATGACCAGTTATAGCAACCCAAAGGACAAAGTTCAACTTTTTTTTGATAATTATTGATCTAGAGAGTCCATAGAATTGTCCTACACTGGTTTCATTCCAATCGGGTGAAAAACCTAGGACTAGTTCGCAAAAGTAGGTTTTTCACATATTTGCGAATAATTAATGAACGATTTGATTGACAGAATTGGTTCTTGAGGCAAAGTTGTTCAGCATGAGGAGATCTATCAAATGATATGCATTTTATGAAACACCATGTGATTACCGAGGCGTAAAACTCGTTAGCGCCAACTTGTGGCCGATTTCTTTCAAAATTCTTACAGACCTCTAGGACCATGAGTTGAACATGCCCATTGAGTTTCGTTCCGATCGGCCTCCGTTAACCTGGTCTAATAGGTGCTCAAACTTCATTGGCCGATGGCGGCCATGTTTTTTGAGATACGCCAATGTCCTCATAGACCATCATGCCCCCTTGGACCAAGACACTGCATGCCAAATTTCAAGTCGATTGGACTAACGGTTGCTTAGTTACAGACGTGTTTATGTTTTTTTCAAGTTATAGCGCCACCTAATGCCCAATCGACGAGATTTTTTTATCGTGACCAAAGAATGAGCCCATACACATGTGTACTGAGATTGGTGCAAATATCTCATTTCGTTCTCGAGTTATAGCCATTTTAGTAAAAGTGGCTCCGCCCTTAACGTACGTTTTGGCGCCCCTTCGTGACCGTGAATCAAAATTTCAACTTTTTTTGATAATTATTGATATTCACACTCCAGAGAACATTTCTGCACTGGTTTGGTTCCGATCGGGCAAAAAACCTAGGACTAGTTCGAAAAGTAGGTTTTGGACAAAATTCAAAATGGCGGGAAAACGGGACCTCGGAGAGCAAATCTGATCTTCTACGCTTGTCACCGCCTTGACGCAAGGATTCCAAATATGTAATTCTTTTAATCTACGACAAACGGTTTAGGAGTTATGAGCCATTTTGCGCATTTGATCGCTGTAGCGCCACCTATTGGCCGATTTGGGTCATACTTTGTCAACCTCTCCTCGATTTTTGTACTATCATCTGACAAAGTTTCAAGTCTCTAGGCCTTACGGTTTGGGCTGCACGATGCGTTTTACGGCAGAAGAAAAAGAATAATAATAATAAAAATCAGCACAATAACAATAGGGTTTCAGCACTACGTGCTTGAACCCCTAATTAAAGCTGCAAGCAGCATTTACCGGGGTTCAAGCATTTAAGACCTTTAAGCAGATATGCATAAAAAGATACTTTAAAGTTTAAAAGATATTTAAGTTTTATTTACCAAGCATGTAAACACCTAAATCATAGAAGGAATTGGCCATTTTCAGCCAAAACAGGCAATTTACCATTGAAAATATATGGATTTTAAAGCTTTTACAGTTATAGCGCCACCTATTGGTCGATCTCCATAAAAATTGGCATGCTTCTTTAGAGGCATATGCTGCGTGTGCTCACTTAATTTCGTGAAGTTCTGGGTTTTAATTTAGGAATTATAAGCTCTTGAGTACATTTTGCCACACAAAATGTTTTGTTGTAGATATTTGAAATTACATGATAGGTAAGAAAATCTTAGTGCAAGTCTTGTCTTTTTCACACCAAAATAATGAATGAATGAATGATGAATAGGAATTTGGTTTATCGCTTATATCTCAGGAACAGGACATCGAAAAATTCTGAAACTCAGAGGGTAGATAGAGCTCAACGGGCCCTGTGGAACAATCCTGTTCCTGCAGATCTACCTTCCTACAGAGTTCAGCTTTAGCCCAGCTCAACACAACACACCTGTCTGTAATTATGAAGTGCTCCTGAAGATCTTAATTAACTGATTCAGGTGTGTTTTATCAGGGTTATAGCTAAAATGTGCAGGTAGGTAGATATCCAGGAACAGGATTGGGCACCCCTGGTTTAAAGGGATTTTAAATGACAAAACATTGAATTCTTGAAATCTTGAATTATATTAGTGGCCTTCTGCTGCCATCTGGTGGCACAAAATGACAGTGTCAGGCAATTCATTATAGAAATATATAGTTTTAAAGGTTTTTTGACAGTTATAGCGCCACCTATTGCCCGATCTCCACCATTTTTGGGGGATGTCCTCGGAGTGTATCCATACATATGTGTGCCAAATTTGGTGAAAAAATCTCATTTCGTTTTGACGTTATAAACACTTATATATATATGAGCGCATAAAAATTGACCCATGAAAGACTTTGATTGGATTTTTTTGCCACTTCCTATCAAAATTTTGACATTTGGGCTTTAACATATAGTAAACCAACTTAGGTTTCGTGTTTTCTACGGTGGTTTCGTGACGATCGGACAAACGGTTTCGAAAATATTCGCAAATAAAGTGCAAATAAATATTCGCAAACTGCGTGTGCTCACTTAATTTCGTGAAGTTCTGAGTTTTAATTTAGGAATTATAAGCTCTTGAGTACATTTTGCCACGCAAAATGTTTTGTTGTAGATATTTGAAATTACATGATAGGTAAGACAATCTTAGTGCAAGTCTTGTCTTTTTCACACCAAAATAATGAATGAATGAATGATGAATAGGAATTTGGTTTATCGCTTATATCTCAGGAACAGGACATCGAAAAATTCTGAAACTCAGAAGGTAGATAGAGCTCAACGGGCCCTGTGGAACGAGACCATCGCCGGGACAGTGAGTGTTGGGGGTCGGGAGTTACGCCTGGTCTAATGCTTATCTTTTTGTGCTTATATCTCAAGAACGCCTAGACCAAATCGCACCAAACTTGAATCGAATCTAGTTGGGGAAAGGGCCTTTCCAACGAGCCCTTCCCCAAGGTCCTAGGAGGTAGGGCTCGGGAGTTACGGCCGTTTAAATTCGGGGGTCCCGCGAACTAGCGATCCGCGGGGGGGCGTCCCCGAGGCCCGCGACGGATGTGGCCGCTCAAGGGCCGGGAGGGGACCTTGCCATCCGAGTTTGAGCTCGCGGGGACTTTCGGTTCCTGAGTTAGAAGCAAAAATGTACAGGGATGTGACGTCATTGGCGGCCGCCATTTTAAATCGCGCCCGCTGGTTTTTGGCTAATATCTCGGCGAAAATTCAATGAAAATGCCTGAAATTCATAGTGTGGACAGACGTCATCTAGACTGTTCGAATGAGCTCAGTGCTGGCTGGATTGGTTGAGATTTCGTTTATAAACATAGGAATATTGTCATTTTTCATCATTATAACTGTTATAACTTCTATACCTGTTGCCCAATCTTCACAAAATTTGTCATGCTTATTTAGAACAATATTTGGCATATGCTCACTTATTTTCGTGAAGTTCCGAGGTTTCGTTTAGGATTTATAGGCTTTTGAGTACATTTTGCCACACCCATTTTCTAAATGACCAGTTATAGCAACCCAAAGGACAAAGTTCAACTTTTTTTGATAATTATTGATCTAGAGAGTCCATAGAATTGTCCTACACTGGTTTCATTCCAATCGGGTGAAAAACCTAGGACTAGTTCGCAAAAGTAGGTTTTTCACATATTTGCGAATAATTAATGAACGATTTGATTGACAGAATTGGTTCTTGAGGCAAAGTTGTTCAGCATGAGGAGATCTATCAAATGATATGCATTTTATGAAACACCATGTGATTACCGAGGCGTAAAACTCGTTAGCGCCAACTTGTGGCCGATTTCTTTCAAAATTCTTACAGACCTCTAGGACCATGAGTTGAACATGCCCATTGAGTTTCGTTCCGATCGGCCTCCGTTAACCTGGTCTAATAGGTGCTCAAACTTCATTGGCCGATGGCGGCCATATTTTTTGAGATACGCCAATGTCCTCATAGACCATCATGCCCCCTTGGACCAAGACACTGCATGCCAAATTTCAAGTCGATTGGACTAACGGTTGCTTAGTTACAGACGTGTTTATGTTTTTTTCAAGTTATAGCGCCACCTAATGCCCAATCGACGAGATTTTTTTATCGTGACCAAAGAATGAGCCCATACACATGTGTACTGAGATTGGTGCAAATATCTCATTTCGTTCTCGAGTTATAGCCATTTTAGTAAAAGTGGCTCCGCCCTTAACGTACGTTTTGGCGCCCCTTCGTGACCGTGAATCAAAATTTCAACTTTTTTTTGATAATCATTGATATTCACACTCCAGAGAACATTTCTGCACTGGTTTGGTTCCGATCGGGCAAAAAACCTAGGACTAGTTCGAAAAGTAGGTTTTGGACAAAATTCAAAATGGCGGGAAAACGGGACCTCGGAGAGCAAATCTGATCTTCTACGCTTGTCACCGCCTTGACGCAAGGATTCCAAATATGTAATTCTTTTAATCTACGACAAACGGTTTAGGAGTTATGAGCCATTTTGCGCATTTGATCGCTGTAGCGCCACCTATTGGCCGATTTGGGTCATACTTTGTCAACCTCTCCTCGATTTTTGTACTATCATCTGACAAAGTTTCAAGTCTCTAGGCCTTACGGTTTGGGCTGCACGATGCGTTTTACGGCAGAAGAAAAAGAATAATAATAATAAAAATCAGCACAATAACAATAGGGTTTCAGCACTACGTGCTTGAACCCCTAATAATAATAATTAAAGCTGCAAGCAGCATTTACCGGGGTTCAAGCATTTAAGACCTTTAAGCAGATATGCATAAAAAGATATTTTAAAGTTTGAAAGATATTTAAGTTTTATTTAGCAAGCATGTCACCACTTAAATCACAGATGAACAGCTATGATATATGCTAAACCAAACACAGAGAAAGAAAAGGCTTAAACAATAATACGCATGCTTACTCATACACACACACACACACACACCACTTATTAGGTTCACTTTCATTCTGTGTCAAAACAGTATCTGTTTTGTGTTTCAAGTATATTTCCATGTTCACTACATTAATTAAACGTGCTTACAAACACATTTTGTTGCAGATATGGATATTTGAAATCAATAATGAGGTAAGAAAATGCTTATTCCAGGTTTTCCCTTTAAAAATCATCATTTTCAGGTCTCAATGTAATTGTAATGTTGTATTATTGCAAAAAAACATATGTCAGATGAACAAATGAAGAGGTAAACCTTGACAAAATGTGATTTGTAATGATATAATAAGGATTTATATAGTTTAAAAGAGATTGGAAAAACCTTGAAATCTTGAACTATATTAGTGGCCTTCTACTGCCATCTGGTGGCAAATGACAATTTCAGGACATACAAAACATATGAACATTGTCATTCAACACATTTTTAACTGTTAAAGTTAGCTATTGTCCCGATCTCCATGAAATTGCTTGTTTAGAGTCATGTCACACGTCCTTGCTTATTTTCAGAAAGATCTGAGCATTCCTTGGAGAGATATATGGCTTTCAGGGACACTTGGTGAAGGCCACATTTTGAAATGACCCTTTTATATCCACTAATGCAAAAGTTCAACTTTTTTTGATCATTATTAAACAACAGAGTCCAGAGAATTGTACTGCATTGGTTTTATTCAGATTGAGCAAAAAACCTGATTAGTATGCAAAAGTAGGTTTTTAAAATATTCTTGAATGAACAATTTGATTGGCAAAATAAATGATGGGTAACAAAATGTTTACTCCAAGTCTCCTTAAAGTTTCACATAATGTGGCAAAATTGTCATTAATACTTCAACCGAAATTAAGTGATGCATTTTGACAAAATGTGATTGTAATCATTAATAGTGATTTTATCAAGTCTAAATATGGATTATAGAACAATATGACAACTTTAACCAGCAGGTGGCAGCAAAGGACCAGTCATTAGCCTACTTTCATGGTCTGGTTTTGGTTTTGTACATTTTCCATGACTGCATTAAACATGTTTACACACACATTGTTGTAGATATTTGAAATACATGATAGGTAAGAAAATCTTAGTGCAAGTCTTGTCTTTCTGACAACAGAATAATGAATGAATGATAAATGGGAATTTGGTTTTTCGCTTATATCTCGGGAACAGGACATCGAAAAATTCTGAAACTCAGAGGGTAGATAGTGCTCAACAGGCCCTGTGGAACGAGACCATCGCGGGGACAGTGAGTGTTGGGGGTCGGGAGTTACGCCTGGTCTAATGCGTATCTTTTTGTGCTTATATCTCAAGAACGCTCAGGCCAAATTGCACCAAACTCGATTCGAATCTAGTCGGGGAAAAGGCCTTTCCAACAAGCCTTTCCCCAAGGTCCTAGGAGGTAGGGCTCGGGAGTTACGGCCGTTTAAAGTCGGGGGTCCCGCGAACTAGCGATCCGCGGGGGGGCGTCCCCGAGGCCCGCGACGGATGTGGCCGCTCAAGGGCCCGGAGGGGACCTTGCCATCCGAGTTTGAGCTCGCGGGGACTTTCGGTTCCTGAGTTAGAAGCAAAAATGTACCGGGATGTGACGTCATTGGCGGCCGCCATTTTAAAACGCGCCCGCTGGTTTTTGGCTAATATCTCGGCGACAATTCAATGAAAATGCCTGAAATTCATAATGTGGACAGACGTCATCTAGACTGTTCGAATGAGCTCAGTGCTGGCTGGATTGGTTGAGATTGGTTCGTTTAAACATAGGAATATTGTCATTTTTCATCATTATAACTGTTATAACTTCTATACCTGTTGCCCAATCTTCACAAAATTTGTCATGCTTATTTAGAACAATATTTGGCATATGCTCACTTATTTTCGTGAAGTTCCGAGTTTTCGTTTAGGATTTATAGGCTTTTGAGTACATTTTGCCACACCCATTTTCTAAATGACCCAGTTATAGCAACCCAAAGGACAAAGTTCAACTTTTTTTGATAATTATTGATCTAGAGAGTCCATAGAATTGTCCTACACTGGTTTCATTCCAATCGGGTGAAAAACCTAGGACTAGTTCGCAAAAGTAGGTTTTTCACATATTTGCGAATAATTAATGAACGATTTGATTGACAGAATTGGTTCTTGAGGCAAAGTTGTTCAGCATGAGGAGATCTATCAAATGATATGCATTTTATGAAACACCATGTGATTACCGAGGCGTAAAACTCGTTAGCGCCAACTTGTGGCCGATTTCTTTCAAAATTCTTACAGACCTCTAGGACCATGAGTTGAACATGCCCATTGAGTTTCGTTCCGATCGGCCTCCGTTAACCTGGTCTAATAGGTGCTCAAACTTCATTGGCCGATGGCGGCCATGTTTTTTGAGATACGCCAATGTCCTCATAGACCATCATGCCCCCTTGGACCAAGACACTGCATGCCAAATTTCAAGTCGATTGGACTAACGGTTGCTTAGTTACAGACGTGTTTATGTTTTTTTCAAGTTATAGCGCCACCTAATGCCCAATCGACGAGATTTTTTTATCGTGACCAAAGAATGAGCCCATACACATGTGTACTGAGATTGGTGCAAATATCTCATTTCGTTCTCGAGTTATAGCCATTTTAGTAAAAGTGGCTCCGCCCTTAACGTACGTTTTGGCGCCCCTTCGTGACCGTGAATCAAAATTTCAACTTTTTTTGATAATTATTGATATTCACACTCCAGAGAACATTTCTGCACTGGTTTGGTTCCGATCGGGCAAAAAACCTAGGACTAGTTCGAAAAGTAGGTTTTGGACAAAATTCAAAATGGCGGGAAAACGGGACCTCGGAGAGCAAATCTGATCTTCTACGCTTGTCACCGCCTTGACGCAAGGATTCCAAATATGTAATTCTTTTAATCTACGACAAACGGTTTAGGAGTTATGAGCCATTTTGCGCATTTGATCGCTGTAGCGCCACCTATTGGCCGATTTGGGTCATACTTTGTCAACCTCTCCTCGATTTTTGTACTATCATCTGACAAAGTTTCAAGTCTCTAGGCCTTACGGTTTGGGCTGCACGATGCGTTTTACGGCAGAAGAAAAAGAATAATAATAATTAAAGCTGCAAGCAGCATTTACCGGGGTTCAAGCATTTAAGACCTTTAAGCAGATATGCATAAAAAGATACTTTAAAGTTTAAAAGATATTTAAGTTTTATTTAGCAAGCATGTAAACACCTAAATCATAGAAGGTATTGACCATTTTCAGCCAAAACAGGCAATTTACCATTGAAAATATATGGATTTTAAAGCTTTTACAGTTATAGCGCCACCTATTGGTCGATCTCCATAAAAATTGGCATGCTTCTTTAGAGGCATATGCTGCGTGTGCTCACTTAATTTCGTGAAGTTCTGAGTTTTAATTTAGGAATTATAAGCTCTTGAGTACATTTTGTTGTTTTCAAAATGTTTTGTTGTAGATATTTGAAATTACATGATAGGTAAGACCAGGGCCGCATTAAGACTACAAGGGGCCCCTGGGCTTTACCTCTTGAGGGGGCCCTTCATCCACCAGCACTATTACCTACATTCAGGGGTTAAATTGGGCCGGGGCCGTCCGGGGCTGAGCCCTGGCACATAGGCTTACGAGGGCTCGGCATACGCTTGTCCGGGACTGCGGGACAAGTGGAGTTTTTGAAGTGAAAGAGAATTTTACTTGCCTGACCAGATAAGTAGCTTGATTAAAATGTCAATAACAACCAAAACGCGAGAATGATTAATCTAGCTTAGTGGATGTACTGGCGGTGATATTGCGCTGTTGAGGATCATGTAACCTCTTGAGGAGAATTCAAAACAAATGAGCTCTGTTCACACAAAGAAACTCAGTTATCATGTTGCAATAAAAATTCAATGGGGTTTAGCTTGCTATTTACGACATATGATAAAGTTAAGCATCACACGACCGAAAGTGCTGAATTCCTGAATATCACCTCGATTGAAATTGACACTAATTTCATACAACAATTCAATAAACAAGTAGTTAATATCAATCACTTACGTTTTAGATGCAATATGCCTGTTTTTTGTTCTGTTGTAGCAGCGAAAATAGTTCCAAACAAAGCAGAAGCAGCGCATCTCGCAGCTGCGCTCAGCCGTTTCGAATGATTCAGCCTTTTGAACAAATCGGTTGGGTGAAGATTCAATCGCCCATTCATAAACAACTGCTTCATTCTTGATTCAGAGTGAATCGTTTGAATAAATGACTCTGTGGCTCAATCATTAAGACGGTCACTTGTCGCCATCTACTGGCGGTTTAATTTCATGTTTAAAAGTATAAATTTCCCACCAACATTTCTTATTTGTTTATTCAAAAATATTTAAAGAATCTCATAACATTATTGAACGCAGTTGTACTTTTTCAGTGTAAATTATTTAATTTGGTAACAGCCCTAGTGTCTTACTATTTTAATTTATCAAATGTAAGAATATGAAATAAAAGATAAAAGATTTGCATAGTAATACAATTTTTTATTTTTTTTCCAGACAAGCTACTTTTTTACTCTGACAAGTAAATTACCAATTTAGTTGTCCAAAGGACAAGCACGAACCCAGGCTTAATGTCGAGCACTGTATTTTGTATTTATATTCTGTTCTTTAATGGTAGCATCACTTATATTTAATACTGACACAAAGGAGAAGGCACAGGCCTACAGAAATATTTTATTGTCATCAGATGTAGCTTTCACACTACCAGCATCTATAGAATGATTTTGATCAGCATTTTATTGTTCATAGCAGAGGGCTCTCTCAACTTGTTATATTTTACAGTTTGTCAAATGATACGATTTTGAAGTCTTTGCATACACATGCACCACTCGAAAGCCTGAAACCACAGAGCCCCCCACATAACAAATCCCAATTTAACCCCTGCCTACATTCACTCAATCTTCTTAATCACAAAGTGCAAGTTATCAGCCTTTTATTTTGCATGAATAAATGCCATTACCAAAACATCCAAATCTATTGGTCTGTTATAAAATATAAATATCACTGCATGAACTACATATTGGCACATAGTCTGAACTATTTGTACAGGCTACTCATTTCGAAGGCTGCATCCTCCAGAGGTCGCATTTGAAGGCTGTATACGTCATTGAGGCCGGCTCATTTAAGAAAAACAACCGTTGGATTGCAAAGTAAGAAAGAAAATACAGCATTTTGCACCTCATGAGGAATAACCATCAATTTTATTATGGTTACTTTTCTTAAATAAGACATCCTTAATGATGTATGCAGCCCTTCAAATGCGAGCTCTGGAGGACGCAGCCTCTGAAACGAGATGCAGATTCGAACAGTAACAAAGGCGCCAGTTTTACCATTTCAATTCCAGTGTGAGTCCTTGTCTTTTGGAAGTGCATGCAAAGTGGATTTGCTTTTGCACCGTAAAGATGTCATGTCAACATGTCAACAACACAAACCAAACTCTTCCAGTCTCAGCTTTTTGAAGTCTCAGTCTTCCAGTCTCAGTGTTTGAAGGCGGGCCAAAATAGATGTTGTTCACGAGCAACCGGCTGCCATTACACAAATTTTTACATTGTTATGTAGGTTTGTAACAGGAAGTGAGACTGGAATTGCTCATTTCGGCAGTTCAGAATCAATTAATTCTTTAAGGCAAAAATTAGGCTACTTTTTTATCCTGTACTTTGATCTTTAAAACAATGTGACAAAAACACACGCAAGTTCTACCCAAATGTTTAATGTCATGATTGTTACCATCTATTTGCATTAGTTTATATCCAGCTGGTTGCTTTTATTGATTCGTTATGCAGCAAAGTTGCATAATTAAAACTAGTGTCATGAGAAAGCAAACTGTATCGTCATGCAGCAGACATATCTAAACAAATCAGAAATGCATTTGATTTCAGTTCTCTGCAGGGTTCAGTGAGTGAAGGGGCGCACATCGGTCGAGAAGCGTAGCGACGCACCACGTCTTTAAAATTCGAACACATTGTTTTCTTTGGGGCTGTTCACACAGAACGCGCTTTTCTGCGTTACTTTTTCTTTGTTTTTCTATGTAAACATGCGCTAGAAGGACGTGCAGAACCGCTGCGCTCGCGTCTTGATGCATGACATGGCGATCTAAAGCCATGAATCAGTTCAGCTTAAAAAAAGTTTTAAAAAGCGTCTCGAGACCTTGCGGTTTCCCCCATTCCACTGCCCGCGTCTCGCGTTTTTCAAAGCAAAAACGCGTTGTGTACGCACACAGGCAGCGCCACTGGGTCTGTCCGCGTTGTCCAGATACTGATAGCCTACTTAGTTGCTTGCTGACGCAGCGCGTCGTATGAACTTCACGCGCAGAACAGCACATGTATTCATATCAAAGCGATGTTAAAGCGACAGTCATCACATTAGAAAATGCGGTTATATTTTTTCCGGCATCACCGGGGCCCTCCCTCACCCGGGGCCCTGGGCTTAAGCCCAGGTAAGCCCGTGCATTAATGCGGCCCAGGGTAAGACAATCTTAGTGCAAGTCTTGTCTTTTTCACACCAAAATAATGAATGAATGAATGATGAATAGGAATTTGGTTTATCGCTTATATCTCAGGAACAGGACATCGAAAAATTCTGAAACTCAGAGGGTAGATAGAGCTCAACGGGCCCTGTGGAACGAGACCATCGCGGGGACAGTGAGTGTTGGGGGTCGGGAGTTACGCCTGGTCTAATGCGTATCTTTTTGTGCTTATATCTCAAGAACGCCTAGACCAAATCGCACCAAACTTGAATCGAATCTAGTTGGGGAAAGGGCCTTTCCAACGAGCCCTTCCCCAAGGTCCTAGGAGGTAGGGCTCGGGAGTTACGGCCGTTTAAAGTCGGGGGTCCCGCGAACTAGCGATCCGCGGGGGGGCGTCCCCGAGGCCCGCGACGGATGTGGCCGCTCAAGGGCCCGGAGGGGACCTTGCCATCCGAGTTTGAGCTCGCGGGGACTTTCGGTTCCTGAGTTAGAAGCAAAAATGTACCGGGATGTGACGTCATTGGCGGCCGCCATTTTAAAACGCGCCCGCTGGTTTTTGGCTAATATCTCGGCGACAATTCAATGAAAATGCCTGAAATTCATAATGTGGACAGACTTCATCTAGACGGTTCGAATGAGCCCGGTGCTGGCTGGATTGGTTGAGATTTCGTTTATAAACATAGGAATATTGTCATTTTTCATCTTTTTAACTGTTATAACTTCTATACCTGCCCAGCTAACCAAAATACGTGACTGTTACGTAACTGCAACGTAATTTGGTGACCAAACTTTCGTCGTGGCGACGTAACTAGTTACGTTATGGCAACCGGAAAAGTGAAATTCCCGGATACGTTGCCACAACGTAACTTTGTGACGTTGCCAGTTAGTAACTGCGACGTTGTGGCAACGTTGTGTATCAATGGTTGTGTGTTGGTAATCAGTTGGTAATTTTTATATTTATTTATTTTTCTATGGGCGGACATGCAGTAGTTTAACCTTATTACTTATTTTGAAAAACACACAGAACATGAACAAAAATCCAAATAAAAATAATGAAATACACCCAAGCTATAAATAAAAACATATCGCCTACAGCGAAACATAAAATAAAAGCATTCAAGACGTTTTGCACTCAGTATCATTAAAAACATATGCTAGCGTAACATTTTGCTAACATATATTTCAGACGTTCAATCACAGAGGTAAAAATATTAACAAAAGTACTTAAAGTAGACTGTGGGTAATGTTACTTAACCAATCTGACGCAGTTGTTGAACTTTATTGCTATAAAACTGACGAGAAACACGGAGAAACGCCGACGCTGTCCTCTCCAGCAGCTTGAATGTTTTCCCGGTTGCCATGGCAACTCTAACGGCCACCAGCACTAACGTAAACATAACAATAAAAAAAGGTTTTGCGTCTTTCCAAAGTTAACTTTATACATTTTTATAAAAGCCATTTATTCGTTGTCACCTCGGAAAAATAAATTCTTCTCTCAGAAAAATTAACTTTACTCTCTTGTCAACATACTGTGCGCGCGGCGCGCACTCCATTTGTGGAGGCGCGCGCTGTATGTCACGTCACTATAAAAAGCAGTTATCCATATTCTGACTTGGTGAAAAGAAACATTTTTTTTTTCTTAAGGGACATTTCAGTCTTGTGTCTGACGTTTAATTACACATTTTAAATGGCAAATTCTGATAATAATAACATATAAAGAATGTGTAAATGATGGTAATGAAATTACCAGCACATGACGTTGCTATAACGTTGCCAGTAAGTCATGGAATGACCATTATATTACGAATAGAGTACGTATCTGGAACGTCCTTGGTTTTCTTATAATGTTAGGAGATCGTACTGACGATGTTGTGATATGGTAATTTGATGGTAATAATATTATGGGCATACAACGTTGTAGTTACGTTACTAGTAAGTCATGGAATTACCAATATATTACGTATAGTGTACGTATCTGGAACGTCCTTGGTTTTCTTATAACGTTAGGAGATCGTACTGACGACGTTGTGATATGGTAATTTGATGGTAATAATATTATGGGCATACAACGTTGTAGTTACGTTACTAGTAAGTCATGGAATTACCAACATATTACGTATAGAGTACGTATCTGGAACGTCCTTGGTAATCTTATAACGTTAGGGGGTCGTACTGACGACGTTGTGAGATGGTAATCTGAAGGTAATGAAATTACTGGCATGCAACGTCATAGTTACGTTGTCAGTTAGTAAGTCATGAAATTACCAAAAAGTACGAATACATTACGTAACTGTTACGTCGTGTGTTAGCTGGGTGTTGCCCAATCTCCACAAAATTTGTCATGCTTATTTAGAACAATATTTGGCATATGCTCACTTATTTTCGTGAAGTTCCGAGTTTTCGTTTAGGATTTATAGGCTTTTGAGTACATTTTGCCACACCCATTTTCTAAATGACCCAGTTATAGCAACCCAAAGGACAAAGTTCAACTTTTTTTGATAATTATTGATCTAGAGAGTCCATAGAATTGTCCTACACTGGTTTCATTCCAATCGGGTGAAAAACCTAGGACTAGTTCGCAAAAGTAGGTTTTTCACATATTTGCGAATAATTAATGAACGATTTGATTGACAGAATTGGTTCTTGAGGCAAAGTTGTTCAGCATGAGGACATCTATCAAATGATATGCATTTTATGAAACACCATGTGATTACCGAGGCGTAAAACTCGTTAGCGCCAACTTGTGGCCGATTTCTTTCAAAATTCTTACAGACCTCTAGGACCATGAGTTGAACATGCCCATTGAGTTTCGTTCCGATCGGCCTCCGTTAACCTGGTCTAATAGGTGCTCAAACTTCATTGGCCGATGGCGGCCATGTTTTTTGAGATACGCCAATGTCCTCATAGACCATCATGCCCCCTTGGACCAAGACACTGCATGCCAAATTTCAAGTCGATTGGACTAACGGTTGCTTAGTTACAGACGTGTTTATGTTTTTTTCAAGTTATAGCGCCACCTAATGCCCAATCGACGAGATTTTTTTTATCGTGATCAAAGAATGAGCCCATACACATGTGTACCGAGTTTGGTGCAAATATCTCATTTCGTTCTCGAGTTATAGCCATTTTAGTAAAAGTGGCTCCGCCCTTAACGTACGTATTGGCGCCCCTTCGTGACCGTGAATCAAAATTTCAACTTTTTTTTGATAATTATTGATATTCACACTCCAGAGAACATTTCTGCACTGGTTTGGTTCCGATCGGGCAAAAAACCTAGGACTAGTTCGAAAAGTAGGTTTTGGACAAAATTCAAAATGGCGGGAAAACGGGACCTCGGAGAGCAAATCTGATCTTCTACGCTTGTCACCGCCTTGACGCAAGGATTCCAAATATGTAATTCTTTTAATCTACGACAAACGGTTTAGGAGTTATGAGCCATTTTGCGCATTTCATTGCTGTAGCGCCACCTATTGGCCAATTTGGGTCATACTTTGTCAACCTCTCCTCGATTTTTGTACTATCATCTGACAAAGTTTCAAGTCTCTAGGCCTTACGGTTTGGGCTGCACGATGCGTTTTACGGCAGAAGAAAAAGAATAATAATAATAATTAAAGCTGCATGCAGCATTTTATCGGGGTTCAAGCATTTAAGGCAGTTTAAGGCAGGATTTGTCTTATTTAGCAAGCATGTACCACTGAAATCATATATGCTAAAACAAACACAGAAAGAAAAGGTTTAAACAGTAATACCTTATACATACGAAGCATGCTTTACACACATACACACACACACATAAACAAAAAAATATAATTTTCAGGTCACAATGTAATTGTAATGTTGTCTTACTGCAAAGACATAAGTCACATGAACAAATGAAGTGGTAAACCTTGAAAAAAATGTGATTTGTGTAGGGTCTGCACAGTCTCAAGGATGAGCAGGTCCCACCATAAACTGTGTTTAAGCCTCAATTCACGGAACTTTGGTTTGTAAATCTTACATCGATTCCGGCCCGGCAGACACTAATGGATCACGAGACCTTCTTTTTATGACTATTTCGATAAGTCCCAAACCTCTCCTCTGTGACTTCAAAGGAGATGCGAACGCCACGGATCGGGTTTCGAAAGACAGGCCCGAATTCCAAACGGTCATAAAAAGAGAAAATACACGCACGCACCCACAGACACACACTCACATACAAAGACTGTATACACAAATATTATACCTGCAAATATGAATGTACCTGCCATTGTAGTGCTCGCTGCATGTATGTGGTACTAGTATAGAATCGTAGAATTGACTGTAGTAGGTTAGTTTTCATGTTAAACGATAGTAATAGAGTGTAAAGTGTATCTTCTTTGTATGACGAGCGACACCTGTCGAGTTTGATCTCTCCGTAAAGCTGTGAATCCGAGCTATTCACTCATGTACGTTACATTTCTGCCAAATGCATCGTTCAATGTTTAATAATACTATGAAGGAAATGCACTGATTCAACATACCATAAATTTATTCGGGAGACAGGACAAAGGAATGTGGAAACCCGCCAAATTGCAACGCTATCATTGGAGGACGTTATCAGTAAGGCGTTCTGGTTTGTTGTCTTTAAAACACCATGACACGCGTCTTTTGGGGGCACAAGTTTTCTGCACGAGTTCCTGCCGTCAAGACGGACTCTCTTCTTTATTTTCCGGTCATATTACAACAGTTAAACCCTCGTTTGAAACTTCGCCGAAACAACCTCCGGAAGAAGAAGCAACTATCAAACAGAGCGCTCCAAAACTCCAAGCACCCTGACTAACCTATGCAAGTATAACGTTTTTACGATCTTAAATACTGAGGTTCCTTGCTGGCTCTTAAAGGTGAACTGTTGTAATTTGACCTGCTTTGATCATCTCTTTCGTTTCTGCCTTTCCCTCTACTTTGTATGTATTTGTATTTACTTGTGTCCATTTAGCCGTATAACCTGTGTATTACCCGTTTCGTATATTAAACTCATTTTATCCATGCTTTTTGTTCACTTGCTCATTTTAGCAACAACCGAGTCACTTTAACGTTCTGATTCTAATATCCTTGCTCTATATTTGAAGGCTATGATAGAAAGTTAGTCTCCCGGCCCGAGAATAACATTTCTGTCATGATAATCTGTGGATAATTGTCCGTTTCGGTGGACGAACTGATAGTTTTCCACATAATTATTCAACCAGAACTAATCATATATGTGATTGATTATAATTCGTTGTAGTTAATTCACCATATATGTTTAATTCCCCGTTGGGTCGATATATGAACGTCATAAAGCTTTCTGAATTATGATATTCATATTTCATCCATAAATTGATTAATAACTGTACATCGCTACATTTATTTGGTGGAGAATGCGGGCATCGTTTTAAACTTGGTTGTTGAAAAAAAAAAAGAAGCAAGGTAGAATAATTGGTGTGTGATTTAATGTTCATGCGCGCTTTTATTCAGTGAGAAGACGCACGAGTCCTCACACTACTCACCGTTAACAAGCTGCTTTTGTGTCTAAAAACACGGTAGTAAATTGTTGAACGTGAAATACACTGCAGTCCATTAATATGTCAAGCTCTTATCTGTGAAGGACGACAATCTTTGCAGTAAGTTACAGTTTTGAATATTAATTTCCGCTTGAATGAAACGAATTGATCGTCATTAAGCGTGTTCTGAAACGAGATTTTGTAGCGAGTTTCCTATTTTATCTCTGCAAAAGGCCTTATCTGCCGCTATTTTAATTGAATTATTTGTGTCGTCCAATTATTCAAAAATAGCGTCTCGCTCCCTTGGTAACTAATTGGACTAGCTACCCAAAAGACGTTACCAAATACAAGTCTAATCAGAAAACAGTTTACCTGCTTTATCCGATTTGACTTGTAAAGTTGGAGCCAGTCGAAAAAACGCCCTGATCCAGCGTGACTAATAACAGCAGTGAATTATCCTGCAGTTACATATTTGTGCACTAAAATTTGTGCAAAAACGGGGTCACTAAACCCCGAGGTTCCAAAGTTTTATACTTAGGATAAAAGGTTGCACCAGTCCAGTGAACTGGCACAGAAGAATCCGCCGAGATTCTAAAAGAGTTTGTATGTGATATGTGCAGTTAGATCAGCTGAAACGCTAATTTAAATATATCACAGAGGTGGATGCAGTAACGCTGACCAGACGCCAGAGGGCAGTCTGTCCAGGTGGGGCACCCCTCCCTACTTCATTGTTGTGTGGACTCAGTAACGCCACCGTGTGGACGTTCTGAGTCAAAGCTGCTCTCCGTACTTTGAACTGAATTGTCTCCAAATTCGCCCGTGACTACTTCAACGTTGCTGTTATAACTGTTTGTTGATGGTTATGCTTTCCAATCGTTTTTGGAAGGTGGTTTACTTATTTAAATTTGGTTTAAACACGTTTTAAATTTTTAATTTAGTTTAAGTTGCCCTTCCAACCAGAGAATTCACTTCCTGGAAGTGCTCCCCCGTGTGGACGGATCCGGAAGTCAATTCCCTGCCATCTGTGTGTCCTTTCCTCTCCTTGGTTCCTTTGGTCACAGACTTATTCTATTCTATTCTATTCTATTTTTATTTTATGTTACTCCATTCTACTCCTTTGGTTTAACTCAGTTTTGTTGGTTCTTCTCCCTCTCTTTCTCTTGAGTTATTATTTTATTTTATTTTATTTTATTTTATGTTATTTTATTAGTAATTGTTTTTTTGTTTGTTTGTTTATTTATTTTGCTTTATTTACTTCGGAAATTCTTTCCCTTGTATTACTTAATGCTGTATTCTATTCACTCTTAGTCCTGTGTCCTGTATGTTATTGGCTGGCAATAACATACACACACACACCCAAGCCTCCCTTATTTCATACACTTATTTTTAAATTTAATTGAACAACATTCAATTGTAATTTAAGATTAAGTAGTGTCAATCAGTTGGCATTCTGCTTACCAAGAAGCACTCCTCTTTAGGGAATTCACAAATAGGGAAGGCTTTCTCCTCTCTTTGCCCCACGCTGTTCTTCTGTGCATTTATTTCAATTTAATTGAGCAAGAGTTCAATTCAAGTTTGAATCAAGTGCCTCTGAATTGTGTTTTTCTTTTCTCTCTCCTTTCCCATTCTATTTCTATGCACTGGTTTAAATTTAATTGAACAGGCTTTAATTCAAATTTGAATCAAATGCATCTGAATTGTTTTGTTTTATTTTGCCTTTTGTCCGGCTTCCAGCTCAGTTAAGATCCCTATCCTGTCATCCTACACACTTGATTATTTAAATTTGGTTCAAACAAGATTTAAATTGAGATTTGAATGTACAATTAAGTTGTGTTTACTTGACTGTTGGTGTACTCGCAGACAAGGCCCTCTAGCACCCGGTGGTGAGTTGACGGTTGTTCCAGTGTGTTCCAGTGAAGTGGAGTTGCCTGGCCTGGCGAGTCTGACACGTGCCTGTGTGTGAATCGCAGGACGTTTCTGGCCTCACACCACGGGCAGCACGCAGAGACATTAGCAGGTTGGGTGTGTCAGGTGCAGGGAGGCGACGAGTCCAGTTGGAACCCAAGGCAATTTTGTTTAATTTCCCTGTTTCTGCTCGACAGAACCGCCCTTTGAGTAACTGCCTGCGGGGTCAGACTCAGGGGTTGGGAAAAATTCAATTTTGACCTGCCAATCTGGCCGTCGGCGTTAATACCTCGCCTGAAAACGCAATTGTGCTGAAGGTCACTGTTTGAGAGGCTGCGTCGTGGTGCAAGAAGGACAGGACGTCCGCGGACACCGCAGTCGGGTGTGGGAACGTCTAGGAGAGGCTGCCCCGTCACTGAGTTCTCATCTGGGCACTCGCAATTCACCCCAGGCCTAGAGTAACAACGTACAGTCCCTTCCCTTAGTGAAAACTACAAGATATTACATATCTTTCATTCCTTTAGGTTCTGGCCAACGCTGTTACTTTTAAGCCATACCCTCCCTCTCAGTTTTATGACTCAACGGCGCCCTCGCCTGGCCCCGTCATAATCCCAGAGGCGATAGGAAGTTTAAGCTCAATTTCTCCCCTTTAGCCCTTCACATTTTGTTTTATTGCTATTCTACGTCTATTCCTTTCTATTTTGTTTACTGCTCTATTTCTCATTTAATTGCATCCACTCTGTTCTGTTTTCTTTTCTGCTGTGTTTGTTTCTTTCAGTTCACGTAGAAGCAGAACCTGTGAGAGCCACCACGGAAAACTGAGTAATAGATAGACGACCGAGCAGCGAGAGTCACCAAAGGACTCTTAGAACTACCGCCTGTCAAAATCTATAGTTAAATCCGGCACTCACTCACACAAATTGACCTACGTGGTCCTTCTTGGTTTGACAATTAAGTGTCAAACCTACCTTCCACTAACTGTCTGCACCAGTTAATTGGAACCACACAAAAGAATTATCTAATTACGTATTACGTAACCGCTAATCCCTGCACAAGCTTGCATTGGTTCTTGTCTTTGTTGTGCTGTCTTTCTCTCGTCAACAGTAGAAGCCACTATGTCACGAGCATCCAGCCCTGACACCCACTGGGACCATCTCGAGACCTGGCTGGGCGTCATGACCAACCCGTTCCTGCCCAATGCCGCCGGCGACCTCCAGCATCTGAGCCGCGAGCAGCTGGACGGGGACTTGAATCGACTGATGGCCCACGATCCGATGCAGAGCTACAGTCACAAAGAATGGGCAAGACTCATCGGAGGCCTCGCCCACAACCTCATCGCCCAGGCAAGGCTCAATGAAAGGAGCAACGCACTTCTGGAGCAGGAAGTCGCGGCGCTCAAGCTCCAGGCTGAGGAAGCCCGGAGGAACCAGGCTCAGACCCAACATCGTCTTGATCAGCTACTCCTCGAAACCCCAGATCAGCGTAGGACAGCGGAGGAATCTGATCCTGAGCTACAGGAGGAAGTCGAGAGACTCCAAAAGGCCCTCGAAGAGCTCCACTTGGAGACGGGGCGCAGAGAGCAGATGGAAAAGCAATCCATAGAGGAACTAACTGGAAAACTCCAGCAAGGTGAAGCTCTCCTAGCAAGAGCAGAGATTGAACTGAAAGAAAGAGATGCTAAAGCCCGGGCCTGTGAAAATCACCTTAAACTGGCCCGAAGTGAGATCACTGCTCTGAAACAGCAAAGAGACTATCTTAGAGATGAATTGGACACTGTGCACCGAGAACTAAAGCATTCCTATAAACTGCAAAGCGAATTGGGAGGAGACTTGCATGCCATGCAGCTCCCTCTAGCCACTGGACCTAAGTGCCCCAGTCAAGAGTCCCTAGTTCGCGAGGGGGTTTAAAGCCCAATGCCTATAAGATCCAGCCTCCTAGAACCATGGTCAGGAGCAAAGGGATGGGAGCCACCCCAGAAAAGCCGCTCTGCGAGCTATGGCGTGATTCCCAAAGAGCTGGACAAGCTAGCAAAGAATATCCCCACTTTCACTCCAAACCCAGCAGGGGGTGTCGACGTGCACGCGTATTTGCAAGACATTGACTTCCTGTTGCAAAATGTGGCCAACGTGAGTGCATGGGACAAGTTGTATCTACTCCGCATCACGTCCAGCCGTGACGTGCGCAGCTTCCTGGATCGGCAGCCAGAAGCTGTCAAAGCAGACTACCAGCTGCTGCGACAGGCTCTGATCAAAGAGTTTTCTGACCCTGAATCGGACCAAGGGCTCCTCGCGGCCATGGATCTTAAACAGGGCCGACTGGAAACTCCACAAGCATATTACAACCGTATACGAAAGGCCTACTTCGGAGCACGCAACGAACCAGGAATGGAGGAAGATTTCAACTTTAAGACTTTGTTTCTTAGAAACCTGCACACTGCAGTAAGTCATCATCTGGGAGTCCTGGCCTGCCCACGAAGTATGTCTATTCAACAGCTGCGAGATTTAGCCTACAAAGCTTATTCCAAGCAAAGGGCCATATCTGAAAAGACTGTTAAAAATCCAACCATCTACCCGGTCTCTGATCACTGCCCAGAACTGGCCCTAGAGGGCGCACACACACACCACAGTGACAGACCGTTCAACCGAGAGGCAAGACAGTTCCCAGCCAGCAGAGGGCAGCCTCACCACGAGGGCGCCCGTCCCAAGCACCAGAGCGGACACTCTGAAAGATTCTGGGACAGGCCACATCCAGCCAGCAACCAAAGGGGCGGGGCCGCATGGGAGACCAGCCGGCGACCCAGAAATGGCAGGCCTTCATCGGATAGAGCCTCAAGCCCCAATCGCCAAAGACAGAAGGCCTCTCGACGTGCATCAAACAAGTCCAAGTCCGAGCCCTCACAGGAGTCGAGCAACGCAGTTATGTCTGAGTCTGCGGAGATTCTGAAAGTCCTGAAAGAGCTGATCCAGGAAAAGCCCAAAAAGGAGGACAAGAAGGACAAGTCAGACTCCTTATGACTAGAAGCAAGGTCTGCCCCTAACGTCTGCCCTGACAGCCCTTTAACACAACCTCACACCCAACTCACAGTTGACCAGAGACTTACCACACAGGCAGTTAGTACATCACAGAGTGACCTCATCACACAGTCACCTCAGCCAACAACCGCACACTCCGAGCAAACCAGCTCACATCAACCCACCGACGACCAGGACGCCACGGTACCAGAAAGTGCCGTTTTGGTTGTCTGCCTCCCAAACGAATCACATAACACCAGCCCCACTTGCTTATCGGTCAGCACCCAAGCCCCGGTACCAAGACTCCTGGGAAACCTTATCGAAAAGGGGGTGGCCCGAAAGCTGTACATAGCCATCACTGTGGAAAATGATGTGAGGATTGAGGCCCTTGTAGACACGGGAGCAGACCTAACTTTGATGTCAACTAACCTTTTTGAAAGACTCAGACATGAAGCAAAGAAACAAAATCGAACTCTTAAATCACAAAAATGTGAGCTAAATGTGCAGTCATACAGCCAAACTGAGATCCAACTTGAACAAATAGCTCCCATTCATCTAACCATCGGTCCAATGAGTTTGGTACACCCCGTATACATCTCACCGATGGACACGTTTCCCCTGCTCATTGGCAAAGATTTGCTAGATCGCTTTGAGCCCCTATTGGACTTCAGACAGCTGAAAATTTGGGCTCAAGTACGAGAACCGCGGCCTTTCCAGTCACCCAGGTCATCTGAGCCAGACTGTCAGGTCACAGAGGTCACGGGAAACCCCACAGCTAGCTGCGGGAACCCCGTCTCAGCACCAGGGCAAAGTTCAAGTTCGCTCCTCTGCACCTTTCAGCTCACCACAGACTCTGACTCCTTCTGCCCCAAGGTCACACCAGACCTGCAGCTGAACGGCTTAACAACCACAGACATTATTCCCACACTGTGGGCAGACAACTCAGCCTTCAGCCACACGCTGTTAAGTGCTCTCAGTGAAGGAACACCGGACCTCCCATTTGTCAACAAGCAAACACACTTTCCACTAGACTTTCGTCTGCCAACCATGATGACTGTCAAGGACATCTGCGTTTTGAACTGCAAATGGAACAACCGGCATTTAACCCATCCCTTCCTGGTCCTTCCAGACCTCCTGATGCACTCTAATGCTCACACGGACAGTGCAAATGAGTTGTTGTGGGCCCCAATGACTGTACAGCTTCCTGTTGTCCCTGTCAACACTGCCAACTTCCTGTCAGGCCAGACCACCCAAGAGGTCTGCATCCTGATCCACATACAGGAAACTGTAGTACCACCTTACACCAAAGGGGGTGCTGTTTGGCTCCACACACAGGAAACTGTCGTACCACCTTACACCAAAGGGGGTGCTGTTTGGCTCCACACACAGGAAACTGTAGTACCACCTTACACCAAAGGGGGTGCTGTTTGGCTCAACAGGCAATGTGGTCAAACCTTAAGCCACATGCTGGGCTCCTTCACACTTTCACCTGAAGGCGTGGAACTTAGACTCACTCTAAAAGCCACACCCTTAACTGAAGTGTCATCTTATGTAGTCCACAGTTGGCTCAACGAATGCATGGTCACAGACATCAGCATTCCCAAAGCCTATCATCTAGAATGGATAATGGACCACAGCCCCTATGACTTTGAACTCAGGTTAACAGTCATTAACTTAATACCAGCTGCCATGGCCCCAGAAGGAAGCTTAAGCAACACAAGTTTCACAGCATCCTTCAAGAGCATCTCCATCACCCCCATCAAACTGGTACCCACAGAACAGGTGCACAGAACGGAGCTGATGGAGGACAAACACCTTGCAGTACCCACAGTCTCTGACCAGCCTGCCTGCGAAACTCAAAAAGGCGCTGCACCACTGACAGCCAACCTGACAACTAACCCCACAACAGAGGAGCCATTCCCAAGGTTTGAGCCTAAAGGCCAACAGATCCAGAAAAATGCAAATGTCCCAAAGAATGATGCAGACTGTCAAAAACTTCAACAGTTCCTGAACAAATCCAGAGTGTCATTTGCCAAATACTCTTTAGACTGTGGCCTCACTAACTTTCATACAATGGGTGTTTCCACACACCCAAACACTCCTCCCACCTGCATCAAACAGTACAATGGTCCTATTGCCTTACATGAACCAGTGCAGGAAACTAGTCGTTTCATGGAAGAAAAAGGTGTCACCTGCCCATGCAACAGCACCTATTCAGTCCCTACCTGGTCCATTGTCAAACCAGACAGCAAGTGGCGACCCACCAGCGACTTCAGGAAGCTGAACCAGCAAGTGCCACTGCCACGACGTGCCAGAAAGCACAAGTCTGCACGGAGCGGAGATTCAGCTGCCTGCCAAAACGGCTATAACAGCACACCAGCATTGACACTTGAGATAATGGTACCCCAACAACAGCAACCAACCTGTCACAGGTACCTCAAAGAGAATGCGTGCCAAGGAATGCCCACGGCCTACGTCGATGGACGTTCCTACAGCCATGAGGGCATCCTACAGGCAAGTGCAGGGGTACGATGGTTAAACAACCAACCCTGCCAACCACAGAACGGCAGGTGGGGTCCCCAGTCACGTCAGTATGGTGAAGCAGCAGCTACCCTCATAACCCTTCAAGTCTCCTCTGTCCATAACATCAGAGGACTCATGTGCACAGACGCACACTATGCTAGATCTTGTTTCACATACCATCTTCTGGGCTGGAAACAAACTGGTTTCAAGACTAAATGCAACAAGCAGGTGAAACGTCAACACATGTTCCAAACACGTGATGACATCACCCAAACACACGACACGATCACTTACGGGGAAAAGGTGAAAAGATGCTTAAAGCAACCAGGGCGTGACAAAGGCTTGAACGACCAAACTAATGCCCTTGCCAAGGCTGGCACACTGCATAACAAGCTATGGTCACACCCACCCCATTCACCCACCCTCAGTGTGGCAACAACAACCCGCAGCCAGCGGACTGTTCCTGCAACATTTCCCGCCTTACTGCCACTGCCACTGACAACCAAACTTGCCAACACTTCCATGCGAAATGTTTTGCGCCACCACTCAGACCCCTCCAACCTCCCGTTCACGGCATATGGTCCCACGACGGCCCCTGGCCACAAACGACTACATGAGTCCAACCACATGCTGCGTGTGGGAGTGAACTTTCTAAAATATGTCCCTGATGTCCTCACTGCGCCAAAGCTTGTACTGCCACAGGGCCAAAAGGGGGGTGAACTGATGTACGCCCACAACACACCATGTGCCAAACACCATGGCACCAGAATCACTCATGAGACATTAAAACAAGTGGCGTACTGGCCCAGCATGCAGCAAGATGTGGCAGAGCACGCCAGAGGATGTCAAGTTTGCCGTCACGTCCAGACTGCAAACGCAAAGCACCGAGCTCCACTGCAAAACCGAGGAGTCACGTTTCCACGGTCAGTCGACCAGAAAGACTGGACTGTAAAACCTCCTCTGATGCTCATGGCCATCACAGACACCATACAGGAGTCAACTCAGGTGTTCCCCACGGAACTACTGATGGCACGGCAGGTGCCACTGCCGTTGCACCTGTACCAACCGGGAGACTTGAGTCTCATCACAGCCTGCTCCCCTCATCAGCATCGCAACAAGCTCCGCCTACCACTGAGAAAACAACTCGCAACACAGAGCCAAACACTACGAACCACCTGCAAATCCCGGAAAGGTATTGTGGTGGTTCTCTATACTCACAGTTTCCTGCTGATCCAAACGGTGAACTCAAGGAAGCAACTGTTTACTGTCTTCCAAAATGACTTCGCCCAAACTCAGCTCGTCACTGCTCTAATGACGGACATGCTGCGGGAAGTGAGCTCCTCCATGGACAACCTGGCCATGGGAAGGATTCCCCCATACCTCGTACCCCTGAGCCTCGTACAAACTGTGCTGGCCTCTGCTGTCGTCAGACCCACGGACCCTATCCAAACCCACCTTGCCTACTCCCTGGGTAGTGCCATCCTACTGCATGTCGACCCCGAACAAAGGGAGTTGGCCTTCCTCCTAAACCTACCTATCATCGAACCAGATAACATCTACCGACTCAAAGACATTGTCAATGTCGGGTTTTGGAAGGGTAACACCCACATCAAGATACACACTCCAGCTGTGGTAGCATACCACGACAGCAACCCCCAACTGTACCTGGCTCCCAATTTACGCATGTGTGTTTTGACCAAAGACATTCATTACCTCTGCCCTAGCAAACCTTTCCTCAGAGACAATACTGAAGGAATCTGCGGGTTACAGCCCATGATCAGCGACACACGCTGCCCTGCCGAGGCCAAGCCTCGCACCCAAATCGTCGGAACACAAGCTGAGATTGTGGGCAATCGATGGCTTGTTAACACTCCCACTCGCACCGCCACCCTGACTTACGATCAGCACGACACTGCCACTCGGGTCAGCCTGCCCAGTCAAAGCATGTGGATCCAGGTACCCCTGGGTGCCATCCTCCACCTCGATGACCTGGCCTTGTACCACATCTCAAGTGAGGAGTACCAGTCAGAACTGGAGATCCCACCCTTTTTCATGAACCACAACCTCACTTTGGCCCCCGAGCTGGAACTGAGGATTGAGAAAGGGGGGTCCCAGTTAATTGACATTGCTCCTGTCGACGCCGCCCTCCAAGCACTCTCCCGACTGCCCATTCTGACCAGCTCACCTATAGCCCAAGCTTGGACTGCCGCCGACACAGCCCTTTGCCTCTCCATGGCAATCGGATACATACTGACCCTAGGCCTAGCCTTCATCCTTTTCAAGAGGATGAAGGGGATGCAAGCGTCCATGGACAAGTGCCTGCCTGCCCTTCCCCGGGGTTTCAAGAGGAAACCAAGGAGAGGAGGCACCAACATGGAGAACGTACCAAATCTCATCGAAATGGACTCTCCCTTCGACGACCCAAAGACCGAGGACCAGTAGGGACCACCTGCTGTCCGACATCTGTGCCATCCGACCTCGCTACCGTCCAACGAGATCCGCACGGGGACCTCACTGGCCGAAAGGGGGAAACTGTAGGGTCTGCACAGTCTCAAGGATGAGCAGGTCCCACCATAAACTGTGTTTAAGCCTCAATTCACGGAACTTTGGTTTGTAAATCTTACATCGATTCCGGCCCGGCAGACACTAATGGATCACGAGACCTTCTTTTTATGACTATTTCGATAAGTCCCAAACCTCTCCTCTGTGACTTCAAAGGAGATGCGAACGCCACGGATCGGGTTTCGAAAGACAGGCCCGAATTCCAAACGGTCATAAAAAGAGAAAATACACGCACGCACCCACAGACACACACTCACATACAAAGACTGTATACACAAATATTATACCTGCAAATATGAATGTACCTGCCATTGTAGTGCTCGCTGCATGTATGTGGTACTAGTATAGAATCGTAGAATTGACTGTAGTAGGTTAGTTTTCATGTTAAACGATAGTAATAGAGTGTAAAGTGTATCTTCTTTGTATGACGAGCGACACCTGTCGAGTTTGATCTCTCCGTAAAGCTGTGAATCCGAGCTATTCACTCATGTACGTTACATTTCTGCCAAATGCATCGTTCAATGTTTAATAATACTATGAAGGAAATGCACTGATTCAACATACCATAAATTTATTCGGGAGACAGGACAAAGGAATGTGGAAACCCGCCAAATTGCAACGCTATCATTGGAGGACGTTATCAGTAAGGCGTTCTGGTTTGTTGTCTTTAAAACACCATGACACGCGTCTTTTGGGGGCACAAGTTTTCTGCACGAGTTCCTGCCGTCAAGACGGACTCTCTTCTTTATTTTCCGGTCATATTACAACAGTTAAACCCTCGTTTGAAACTTCGCCGAAACAACCTCCGGAAGAAGAAGCAACTATCAAACAGAGCGCTCCAAAACTCCAAGCACCCTGACTAACCTATGCAAGTATAACGTTTTTACGATCTTAAATACTGAGGTTCCTTGCTGGCTCTTAAAGGTGAACTGTTGTAATTTGACCTGCTTTGATCATCTCTTTCGTTTCTGCCTTTCCCTCTACTTTGTATGTATTTGTATTTACTTGTGTCCATTTAGCCGTATAACCTGTGTATTACCCGTTTCGTATATTAAACTCATTTTATCCATGCTTTTTGTTCACTTGCTCATTTTAGCAACAACCGAGTCACTTTAACGTTCTGATTCTAATATCCTTGCTCTATATTTGAAGGCTATGATAGAAAGTTAGTCTCCCGGCCCGAGAATAACATTTCTGTCATGATAATCTGTGGATAATTGTCCGTTTCGGTGGACGAACTGATAGTTTTCCACATAATTATTCAACCAGAACTAATCATATATGTGATTGATTATAATTCGTTGTAGTTAATTCACCATATATGTTTAATTCCCCGTTGGGTCGATATATGAACGTCATAAAGCTTTCTGAATTATGATATTCATATTTCATCCATAAATTGATTAATAACTGTACATCGCTACATTTATTTGGTGGAGAATGCGGGCATCGTTTTAAACTTGGTTGTTGAAAAAAAAAAAGAAGCAAGGTAGAATAATTGGTGTGTGATTTAATGTTCATGCGCGCTTTTATTCAGTGAGAAGACGCACGAGTCCTCACACTACTCACCGTTAACAAGCTGCTTTTGTGTCTAAAAACACGGTAGTAAATTGTTGAACGTGAAATACACTGCAGTCCATTAATATGTCAAGCTCTTATCTGTGAAGGACGACAATCTTTGCAGTAAGTTACAGTTTTGAATATTAATTTCCGCTTGAATGAAACGAATTGATCGTCATTAAGCGTGTTCTGAAACGAGATTTTGTAGCGAGTTTCCTATTTTATCTCTGCAAAAGGCCTTATCTGCCGCTATTTTAATTGAATTATTTGTGTCGTCCAATTATTCAAAAATAGCGTCTCGCTCCCTTGGTAACTAATTGGACTAGCTACCCAAAAGACGTTACCAAATACAAGTCTAATCAGAAAACAGTTTACCTGCTTTATCCGATTTGACTTGTAAAGTTGGAGCCAGTCGAAAAAACGCCCTGATCCAGCGTGACTAATAACAGCAGTGAATTATCCTGCAGTTACATATTTGTGCACTAAAATTTGTGCAAAAACGGGGTCACTAAACCCCGAGGTTCCAAAGTTTTATACTTAGGATAAAAGGTTGCACCAGTCCAGTGAACTGGCACAGAAGAATCCGCTGAGATTCTAAAAAGAGTTTGTATGTGATATGTGCAGTTAGATCAGCTGAAACGCTAATTTAAATATATCACAGAGGTGGATGCAGTAACGCTGACCAGACGCCAGAGGGCAGTCTGTCCAGGTGGGGCACCCCTCCCTACTTCATTGTTGTGTGGACTCAGTAACGCCACCGTGTGGACGTTCTGAGTCAAAGCTGCTCTCCGTACTTTGAACTGAATTGTCTCCAAATTCGCCCGTGACTACTTCAACGTTGCTGTTATAACTGTTTGTTGATGGTTATGCTTTCCAATCGTTTTTGGAAGGTGGTTTACTTATTTAAATTTGGTTTAAACACGTTTTAAATTTTTAATTTAGTTTAAGTTGCCCTTCCAACCAGAGAATTCACTTCCTGGAAGTGCTCCCCCGTGTGGACGGATCCGGAAGTCAATTCCCTGCCATCTGTGTGTCCTTTCCTCTCCTTGGTTCCTTTGGTCACAGACTTATTCTATTCTATTCTATTCTATTTTTATTTTATGTTACTCCATTCTACTCCTTTGGTTTAACTCAGTTTTGTTGGTTCTTCTCCCTCTCTTTCTCTTGAGTTATTATTTTATTTTATTTTATTTTATTTTATGTTATTTTATTAGTAATTGTTTTTTTGTTTGTTTGTTTATTTATTTTGCTTTATTTACTTCGGAAATTCTTTCCCTTGTATTACTTAATGCTGTATTCTATTCACTCTTAGTCCTGTGTCCTGTATGTTATTGGCTGGCAATAACATACACACACACACCCAAGCCTCCCTTATTTCATACACTTATTTTTAAATTTAATTGAACAACATTCAATTGTAATTTAAGATTAAGTAGTGTCAATCAGTTGGCATTCTGCTTACCAAGAAGCACTCCTCTTTAGGGAATTCACAAATAGGGAAGGCTTTCTCCTCTCTTTGCCCCACGCTGTTCTTCTGTGCATTTATTTCAATTTAATTGAGCAAGAGTTCAATTCAAGTTTGAATCAAGTGCCTCTGAATTGTGTTTTTCTTTTCTCTCTCCTTTCCCATTCTATTTCTATGCACTGGTTTAAATTTAATTGAACAGGCTTTAATTCAAATTTGAATCAAATGCATCTGAATTGTTTTGTTTTATTTTGCCTTTTGTCCGGCTTCCAGCTCAGTTAAGATCCCTATCCTGTCATCCTACACACTTGATTATTTAAATTTGGTTCAAACAAGATTTAAATTGAGATTTGAATGTACAATTAAGTTGTGTTTACTTGACTGTTGGTGTACTCGCAGACAAGGCCCTCTAGCACCCGGTGGTGAGTTGACGGTTGTTCCAGTGTGTTCCAGTGAAGTGGAGTTGCCTGGCCTGGCGAGTCTGACACGTGCCTGTGTGTGAATCGCAGGACGTTTCTGGCCTCACACCACGGGCAGCACGCAGAGACATTAGCAGGTTGGGTGTGTCAGGTGCAGGGAGGCGACGAGTCCAGTTGGAACCCAAGGCAATTTTGTTTAATTTCCCTGTTTCTGCTCGACAGAACCGCCCTTTGAGTAACTGCCTGCGGGGTCAGACTCAGGGGTTGGGAAAAATTCAATTTTGACCTGCCAATCTGGCCGTCGGCGTTAATACCTCGCCTGAAAACGCAATTGTGCTGAAGGTCACTGTTTGAGAGGCTGCGTCGTGGTGCAAGAAGGACAGGACGTCCGCGGACACCGCAGTCGGGTGTGGGAACGTCTAGGAGAGGCTGCCCCGTCACTGAGTTCTCATCTGGGCACTCGCAATTCACCCCAGGCCTAGAGTAACAACGTACAGTCCCTTCCCTTAGTGAAAACTACAAGATATTACATATCTTTCATTCCTTTAGGTTCTGGCCAACGCTGTTACTTTTAAGCCATACCCTCCCTCTCAGTTTTATGACTCAACGGCGCCCTCGCCTGGCCCCGTCATAATCCCAGAGGCGATAGGAAGTTTAAGCTCAATTTCTCCCCTTTAGCCCTTCACATTTTGTTTTATTGCTATTCTACGTCTATTCCTTTCTATTTTGTTTACTGCTCTATTTCTCATTTAATTGCATCCACTCTGTTCTGTTTTCTTTTCTGCTGTGTTTGTTTCTTTCAGTTCACGTAGAAGCAGAACCTGTGAGAGCCACCACGGAAAACTGAGTAATAGATAGACGACCGAGCAGCGAGAGTCACCAAAGGACTCTTAGAACTACCGCCTGTCAAAATCTATAGTTAAATCCGGCACTCACTCACACAAATTGACCTACGTGGTCCTTCTTGGTTTGACAATTAAGTGTCAAACCTACCTTCCACTAACTGTCTGCACCAGTTAATTGGAACCACACAAAAGAATTATCTAATTACGTATTACGTAACCGCTAATCCCTGCACAAGCTTGCATTGGTTCTTGTCTTTGTTGTGCTGTCTTTCTCTCGTCAACAGTAGAAGCCACTATGTCACGAGCATCCAGCCCTGACACCCACTGGGACCATCTCGAGACCTGGCTGGGCGTCATGACCAACCCGTTCCTGCCCAATGCCGCCGGCGACCTCCAGCATCTGAGCCGCGAGCAGCTGGACGGGGACTTGAATCGACTGATGGCCCACGATCCGATGCAGAGCTACAGTCACAAAGAATGGGCAAGACTCATCGGAGGCCTCGCCCACAACCTCATCGCCCAGGCAAGGCTCAATGAAAGGAGCAACGCACTTCTGGAGCAGGAAGTCGCGGCGCTCAAGCTCCAGGCTGAGGAAGCCCGGAGGAACCAGGCTCAGACCCAACATCGTCTTGATCAGCTACTCCTCGAAACCCCAGATCAGCGTAGGACAGCGGAGGAATCTGATCCTGAGCTACAGGAGGAAGTCGAGAGACTCCAAAAGGCCCTCGAAGAGCTCCACTTGGAGACGGGGCGCAGAGAGCAGATGGAAAAGCAATCCATAGAGGAACTAACTGGAAAACTCCAGCAAGGTGAAGCTCTCCTAGCAAGAGCAGAGATTGAACTGAAAGAAAGAGATGCTAAAGCCCGGGCCTGTGAAAATCACCTTAAACTGGCCCGAAGTGAGATCACTGCTCTGAAACAGCAAAGAGACTATCTTAGAGATGAATTGGACACTGTGCACCGAGAACTAAAGCATTCCTATAAACTGCAAAGCGAATTGGGAGGAGACTTGCATGCCATGCAGCTCCCTCTAGCCACTGGACCTAAGTGCCCCAGTCAAGAGTCCCTAGTTCGCGAGGGGGTGAAAGCCCACTGCCAAAAACATCCAGCCTCCAAGAACCATGGTCAGGAGCAAAGGGATGGGAGCCACCCCAGAAAAGCCGCTCTGCGAGCTATGGCGTGATTCCCAAAGAGCTGGACAAGCTAGCAAAGAATATCCCCACTTTCACTCCAAACCCAGCAGGGGGTGTCGACGTGCACGCGTATTTGCAAGACATTGACTTCCTGTTGCAAAATGTGGCCAACGTGAGTGCATGGGACAAGTTGTATCTACTCCGCATCACGTCCAGCCGTGACGTGCGCAGCTTCCTGGATCGGCAGCCAGAAGCTGTCAAAGCAGACTACCAGCTGCTGCGACAGGCTCTGATCAAAGAGTTTTCTGACCCTGAATCGGACCAAGGGCTCCTCGCGGCCATGGATCTTAAACAGGGCCGACTGGAAACTCCACAAGCATATTACAACCGTATACGAAAGGCCTACTTCGGAGCACGCAACGAACCAGGAATGGAGGAAGATTTCAACTTTAAGACTTTGTTTCTTAGAAACCTGCACACTGCAGTAAGTCATCATCTGGGAGTCCTGGCCTGCCCACGAAGTATGTCTATTCAACAGCTGCGAGATTTAGCCTACAAAGCTTATTCCAAGCAAAGGGCCATATCTGAAAAGACTGTTAAAAATCCAACCATCTACCCGGTCTCTGATCACTGCCCAGAACTGGCCCTAGAGGGCGCACACACACACCACAGTGACAGACCGTTCAACCGAGAGGCAAGACAGTTCCCAGCCAGCAGAGGGCAGCCTCACCACGAGGGCGCCCGTCCCAAGCACCAGAGCGGACACTCTGAAAGATTCTGGGACAGGCCACATCCAGCCAGCAACCAAAGGGGCGGGGCCGCATGGGAGACCAGCCGGCGACCCAGAAATGGCAGGCCTTCATCGGATAGAGCCTCAAGCCCCAATCGCCAAAGACAGAAGGCCTCTCGACGTGCATCAAACAAGTCCAAGTCCGAGCCCTCACAGGAGTCGAGCAACGCAGTTATGTCTGAGTCTGCGGAGATTCTGAAAGTCCTGAAAGAGCTGATCCAGGAAAAGCCCAAAAAGGAGGACAAGAAGGACAAGTCAGACTCCTTATGACTAGAAGCAAGGTCTGCCCCTAACGTCTGCCCTGACAGCCCTTTAACACAACCTCACACCCAACTCACAGTTGACCAGAGACTTACCACACAGGCAGTTAGTACATCACAGAGTGACCTCATCACACAGTCACCTCAGCCAACAACCGCACACTCCGAGCAAACCAGCTCACATCAACCCACCGACGACCAGGACGCCACGGTACCAGAAAGTGCCGTTTTGGTTGTCTGCCTCCCAAACGAATCACATAACACCAGCCCCACTTGCTTATCGGTCAGCACCCAAGCCCCGGTACCAAGACTCCTGGGAAACCTTATCGAAAAGGGGGTGGCCCGAAAGCTGTACATAGCCATCACTGTGGAAAATGATGTGAGGATTGAGGCCCTTGTAGACACGGGAGCAGACCTAACTTTGATGTCAACTAACCTTTTTGAAAGACTCAGACATGAAGCAAAGAAACAAAATCGAACTCTTAAATCACAAAAATGTGAGCTAAATGTGCAGTCATACAGCCAAACTGAGATCCAACTTGAACAAATAGCTCCCATTCATCTAACCATCGGTCCAATGAGTTTGGTACACCCCGTATACATCTCACCGATGGACACGTTTCCCCTGCTCATTGGCAAAGATTTGCTAGATCGCTTTGAGCCCCTATTGGACTTCAGACAGCTGAAAATTTGGGCTCAAGTACGAGAACCGCGGCCTTTCCAGTCACCCAGGTCATCTGAGCCAGACTGTCAGGTCACAGAGGTCACGGGAAACCCCACAGCTAGCTGCGGGAACCCCGTCTCAGCACCAGGGCAAAGTTCAAGTTCGCTCCTCTGCACCTTTCAGCTCACCACAGACTCTGACTCCTTCTGCCCCAAGGTCACACCAGACCTGCAGCTGAACGGCTTAACAACCACAGACATTATTCCCACACTGTGGGCAGACAACTCAGCCTTCAGCCACACGCTGTTAAGTGCTCTCAGTGAAGGAACACCGGACCTCCCATTTGTCAACAAGCAAACACACTTTCCACTAGACTTTCGTCTGCCAACCATGATGACTGTCAAGGACATCTGCGTTTTGAACTGCAAATGGAACAACCGGCATTTAACCCATCCCTTCCTGGTCCTTCCAGACCTCCTGATGCACTCTAATGCTCACACGGACAGTGCAAATGAGTTGTTGTGGGCCCCAATGACTGTACAGCTTCCTGTTGTCCCTGTCAACACTGCCAACTTCCTGTCAGGCCAGACCACCCAAGAGGTCTGCATCCTGATCCACATACAGGAAACTGTAGTACCACCTTACACCAAAGGGGGTGCTGTTTGGCTCCACACACAGGAAACTGTCGTACCACCTTACACCAAAGGGGGTGCTGTTTGGCTCCACACACAGGAAACTGTAGTACCACCTTACACCAAAGGGGGTGCTGTTTGGCTCAACAGGCAATGTGGTCAAACCTTAAGCCACATGCTGGGCTCCTTCACACTTTCACCTGAAGGCGTGGAACTTAGACTCACTCTAAAAGCCACACCCTTAACTGAAGTGTCATCTTATGTAGTCCACAGTTGGCTCAACGAATGCATGGTCACAGACATCAGCATTCCCAAAGCCTATCATCTAGAATGGATAATGGACCACAGCCCCTATGACTTTGAACTCAGGTTAACAGTCATTAACTTAATACCAGCTGCCATGGCCCCAGAAGGAAGCTTAAGCAACACAAGTTTCACAGCATCCTTCAAGAGCATCTCCATCACCCCCATCAAACTGGTACCCACAGAACAGGTGCACAGAACGGAGCTGATGGAGGACAAACACCTTGCAGTACCCACAGTCTCTGACCAGCCTGCCTGCGAAACTCAAAAAGGCGCTGCACCACTGACAGCCAACCTGACAACTAACCCCACAACAGAGGAGCCATTCCCAAGGTTTGAGCCTAAAGGCCAACAGATCCAGAAAAATGCAAATGTCCCAAAGAATGATGCAGACTGTCAAAAACTTCAACAGTTCCTGAACAAATCCAGAGTGTCATTTGCCAAATACTCTTTAGACTGTGGCCTCACTAACTTTCATACAATGGGTGTTTCCACACACCCAAACACTCCTCCCACCTGCATCAAACAGTACAATGGTCCTATTGCCTTACATGAACCAGTGCAGGAAACTAGTCGTTTCATGGAAGAAAAAGGTGTCACCTGCCCATGCAACAGCACCTATTCAGTCCCTACCTGGTCCATTGTCAAACCAGACAGCAAGTGGCGACCCACCAGCGACTTCAGGAAGCTGAACCAGCAAGTGCCACTGCCACGACGTGCCAGAAAGCACAAGTCTGCACGGAGCGGAGATTCAGCTGCCTGCCAAAACGGCTATAACAGCACACCAGCATTGACACTTGAGATAATGGTACCCCAACAACAGCAACCAACCTGTCACAGGTACCTCAAAGAGAATGCGTGCCAAGGAATGCCCACGGCCTACGTCGATGGACGTTCCTACAGCCATGAGGGCATCCTACAGGCAAGTGCAGGGGTACGATGGTTAAACAACCAACCCTGCCAACCACAGAACGGCAGGTGGGGTCCCCAGTCACGTCAGTATGGTGAAGCAGCAGCTACCCTCATAACCCTTCAAGTCTCCTCTGTCCATAACATCAGAGGACTCATGTGCACAGACGCACACTATGCTAGATCTTGTTTCACATACCATCTTCTGGGCTGGAAACAAACTGGTTTCAAGACTAAATGCAACAAGCAGGTGAAACGTCAACACATGTTCCAAACACGTGATGACATCACCCAAACACACGACACGATCACTTACGGGGAAAAGGTGAAAAGATGCTTAAAGCAACCAGGGCGTGACAAAGGCTTGAACGACCAAACTAATGCCCTTGCCAAGGCTGGCACACTGCATAACAAGCTATGGTCACACCCACCCCATTCACCCACCCTCAGTGTGGCAACAACAACCCGCAGCCAGCGGACTGTTCCTGCAACATTTCCCGCCTTACTGCCACTGCCACTGACAACCAAACTTGCCAACACTTCCATGCGAAATGTTTTGCGCCACCACTCAGACCCCTCCAACCTCCCGTTCACGGCATATGGTCCCACGACGGCCCCTGGCCACAAACGACTACATGAGTCCAACCACATGCTGCGTGTGGGAGTGAACTTTCTAAAATATGTCCCTGATGTCCTCACTGCGCCAAAGCTTGTACTGCCACAGGGCCAAAAGGGGGTGAACTGATGTACGCCCACAACACACCATGTGCCAAACACCATGGCACCAGAATCACTCATGAGACATTAAAACAAGTGGCGTACTGGCCCAGCATGCAGCAAGATGTGGCAGAGCACGCCAGAGGATGTCAAGTTTGCCGTCACGTCCAGACTGCAAACGCAAAGCACCGAGCTCCACTGCAAAACCGAGGAGTCACGTTTCCACGGTCAGTCGACCAGAAAGACTGGACTGTAAAACCTCCTCTGATGCTCATGGCCATCACAGACACCATACAGGAGTCAACTCAGGTGTTCCCCACGGAACTACTGATGGCACGGCAGGTGCCACTGCCGTTGCACCTGTACCAACCGGGAGACTTGAGTCTCATCACAGCCTGCTCCCCTCATCAGCATCGCAACAAGCTCCGCCTACCACTGAGAAAACAACTCGCAACACAGAGCCAAACACTACGAACCACCTGCAAATCCCGGAAAGGTATTGTGGTGGTTCTCTATACTCACAGTTTCCTGCTGATCCAAACGGTGAACTCAAGGAAGCAACTGTTTACTGTCTTCCAAAATGACTTCGCCCAAACTCAGCTCGTCACTGCTCTAATGACGGACATGCTGCGGGAAGTGAGCTCCTCCATGGACAACCTGGCCATGGGAAGGATTCCCCCATACCTCGTACCCCTGAGCCTCGTACAAACTGTGCTGGCCTCTGCTGTCGTCAGACCCACGGACCCTATCCAAACCCACCTTGCCTACTCCCTGGGTAGTGCCATCCTACTGCATGTCGACCCCGAACAAAGGGAGTTGGCCTTCCTCCTAAACCTACCTATCATCGAACCAGATAACATCTACCGACTCAAAGACATTGTCAATGTCGGGTTTTGGAAGGGTAACACCCACATCAAGATACACACTCCAGCTGTGGTAGCATACCACGACAGCAACCCCCAACTGTACCTGGCTCCCAATTTACGCATGTGTGTTTTGACCAAAGACATTCATTACCTCTGCCCTAGCAAACCTTTCCTCAGAGACAATACTGAAGGAATCTGCGGGTTACAGCCCATGATCAGCGACACACGCTGCCCTGCCGAGGCCAAGCCTCGCACCCAAATACGTCGGAACACAAGCTGAGATTGTGGGCAATCGATGGCTTGTTAACACTCCCACTCGCACCGCCACCCTGACTTACGATCAGCACGACACTGCCACTCGGGTCAGCCTGCCCAGTCAAAGCATGTGGATCCAGGTACCCCTGGGTGCCATCCTCCACCTCGATGACCTGGCCTTGTACCACATCTCAAGTGAGGAGTACCAGTCAGAACTGGAGATCCCACCCTTTTTCATGAACCACAACCTCACTTTGGCCCCCGAGCTGGAACTGAGGATTGAGAAAGGGGGTCCCAGTTAATTGACATTGCTCCTGTCGACGCCGCCCTCCAAGCACTCTCCCGACTGCCCATTCTGACCAGCTCACCTATAGCCCAAGCTTGGACTGCCGCCGACACAGCCCTTTGCCTCTCCATGGCAATCGGATACATACTGACCCTAGGCCTAGCCTTCATCCTTTTCAAGAGGATGAAGGGGATGCAAGCGTCCATGGACAAGTGCCTGCCTGCCCTTCCCCGGGGTTTCAAGAGGAAACCAAGGAGAGGAGGCACCAACATGGAGAACGTACCAAATCTCATCGAAATGGACTCTCCCTTCGACGACCCAAAGACCGAGGACCAGTAGGGACCACCTGCTGTCCGACATCTGTGCCATCCGACCTCGCTACCGTCCAACGAGATCCGCACGGGGACCTCACTGGCCGAAAGGGGGAAACTGTAGGGTCTGCACAGTCTCAAGGATGAGCAGGTCCCACCATAAACTGTGTTTAAGCCTCAATTCACGGAACTTTGGTTTGTAAATCTTACATCGATTCCGGCCCGGCAGACACTAATGGATCACGAGACCTTCTTTTTATGACTATTTCGATAAGTCCCAAACCTCTCCTCTGTGACTTCAAAGGAGATGCGAACGCCACGGATCGGGTTTCGAAAGACAGGCCCGAATTCCAAACGGTCATAAAAAGAGAAAATACACGCACGCACCCACAGACACACACTCACATACAAAGACTGTATACACAAATATTATACCTGCAAATATGAATGTACCTGCCATTGTAGTGCTCGCTGCATGTATGTGGTACTAGTATAGAATCGTAGAATTGACTGTAGTAGGTTAGTTTTCATGTTAAACGATAGTAATAGAGTGTAAAGTGTATCTTCTTTGTATGACGAGCGACACCTGTCGAGTTTGATCTCTCCGTAAAGCTGTGAATCCGAGCTATTCACTCATGTACGTTACATTTCTGCCAAATGCATCGTTCAATGTTTAATAATACTATGAAGGAAATGCACTGATTCAACATACCATAAATTTATTCGGGAGACAGGACAAAGGAATGTGGAAACCCGCCAAATTGCAACGCTATCATTGGAGGACGTTATCAGTAAGGCGTTCTGGTTTGTTGTCTTTAAAACACCATGACACGCGTCTTTTGGGGGCACAAGTTTTCTGCACGAGTTCCTGCCGTCAAGACGGACTCTCTTCTTTATTTTCCGGTCATATTACAACAGTTAAACCCTCGTTTGAAACTTCGCCGAAACAACCTCCGGAAGAAGAAGCAACTATCAAACAGAGCGCTCCAAAACTCCAAGCACCCTGACTAACCTATGCAAGTATAACGTTTTTACGATCTTAAATACTGAGGTTCCTTGCTGGCTCTTAAAGGTGAACTGTTGTAATTTGACCTGCTTTGATCATCTCTTTCGTTTCTGCCTTTCCCTCTACTTTGTATGTATTTGTATTTACTTGTGTCCATTTAGCCGTATAACCTGTGTATTACCCGTTTCGTATATTAAACTCATTTTATCCATGCTTTTTGTTCACTTGCTCATTTTAGCAACAACCGAGTCACTTTAACGTTCTGATTCTAATATCCTTGCTCTATATTTGAAGGCTATGATAGAAAGTTAGTCTCCCGGCCCGAGAATAACATTTCTGTCATGATAATCTGTGGATAATTGTCCGTTTCGGTGGACGAACTGATAGTTTTCCACATAATTATTCAACCAGAACTAATCATATATGTGATTGATTATAATTCGTTGTAGTTAATTCACCATATATGTTTAATTCCCCGTTGGGTCGATATATGAACGTCATAAAGCTTTCTGAATTATGATATTCATATTTCATCCATAAATTGATTAATAACTGTACATCGCTACATTTGTAATGTTATTATAAGGATTTATATAGTTTAAAGTAGGGGTGCCCAATCCTGTTCCTGGAGATCTACCTTCCTACAATTCAGCTCTAGCCCAGCTCAACACACCTGTCTGTAATTATGAAGTGCTCCTGAAGATCTTAATTAACTGATTCAGGTGTGTTTTATCAGGGTTGGAGCTAAAATGTGCAGGTAGGTAGATGTCCAGGAACAGGATTGGGCACCCCTGGTTTAAAGGGATTTTAAATGACAAAACATTGAATTCTTGAAACCTTGAATTATATTAGTGGCCTTCTGCTGCCATCTGGTGGCACAAAATGACAGTGTCAGGCAATTCATTATAGAAATATATAGTTTTAAAGGTTTTTTGACAGTTATAGCGCCACCTATTGCCCGATCTCCACCATTTTTGGGGGATGTCCTTGGAGTGTATCCATACATATGTGTGCCAAATTTGGTGAAATTATCTCATTTCGTTTTGACGTTATAGACACTTATATATATGAGCGCATAAAAATTGACCCATGAAAGACTTTGATTGGATTTTTTTGCCACTTCCTATCAAAATTTTGACATTTGGGCTTTAACGTTTAGTAAACCAACTTAGGTTCCGTGTTTTCTACGGTGGTTTCGTGACGATCGGACAAACGGTTTCGAAGATATTCGCAAACGTTTTTTAAGCGCTAAATCACAACGTGGCACAAACCGTTTTCCGAAACCTGGCAAGTCTGATATCGTTGAACTCGGCAAGGATTCAGGAGTCTAAAGATATATCTCCCGTTGAAATAAGTCGATCACATCCAGAGTTATATACAATTTCATCCAAAAGCATTAAAAACACAAGTTTTTTAAAGTTTTCTAACAGTTATAGCGCCACCTATGGTCCGATCTCCATAAAAATTGGTGTGCTTCTGTATAGTCATACTCTGCATGCGTTCACCAATTTTCGTGAAGTTCTGAGTTTTCGTTTAGGTTTTATAGGCTTTTGGGTATATTTAGCCACGCCCACTTTCTAAATGACCCCGTTATAGCGACCCAAAGGATAAAGTTCAACTTTTTTTAATAATTATTGATCTAGAGAGTCCAGAGAATTGTCCTACACTGGTTTTATTCCGATTAGGCGAAAAACCTAGGACTAGTTTGCAAAAGTAGGTTTTTAAAATATTCATGAATAATTAATGAACGGTTTGATTGACAGAATTGGTTCTTGAGGCAAAATTGTTCAGCATGAGTAGATCTATCAAATGATATGCATATTGTGTGGATTTATGAAACACCATGTGATTACAGAGTCGTAAAACTCGTTAGCGCCAACTAGTGGCCGATTTCTTTCAAAATTGGTACAGACGTCCATGAGCACGATTCGATCATGCACACCGAGTTTCGTTCCGATCGGGCTCCGTTAACCTTGTCTAATAGGTGCTCAAATTTCATTGGCCGATGGCGGCCATGTTTTTTGAGATACGCCAATGTTCTCATAGACAATCATGCCCCCTTGGACCAAGACACTACACGCCAAATTTTAAGTCAATCGGACTAACGGTTGCATAGTTACAGCTGTTTTCATGTTTTTTTCGCGTTATAGCGCCACCTAGTGGCCAATCGTCGCGATTTCTTTATCGTGACCAAAAATTTAGCCCGTATACAGGTGTACCAAGTTTGGTGCAAATATCTAATTTCGTTTTCGAGTTATAGCCATTTTAGTAAAAGTGGCTCCGCCCACATCGTACGTTTTGGCGCCCTTTAGTGACCGTGAATGAAAATTTCAACTTTTTTTTAATAATTATTGATAATCACACTACAGAGAACATTTCTGCACTGGTTTGGTTCTGATCGGGCAAAAAACCTAGGACTAGTTCGCAAAAGTAGGTTTTGGACAAAATTCAAAATGGCGGGAAAACGGGACCTCGCAGCGCGAATCTTTTTTTCTATGCTTTTAACCGCCTTGACCCAAGGATTCCAAATATGTAATTTTATTAATCTACGATAAACGGTTTAGGAGTTATGAGCCATTTCGCACATTTGATCGCTGTAGCGCCACCTATTGGCCGATTTGGGTCATACTTTGTCAACCTCTCCTCGATTTTTGTACTATCATTTGACAAAGTTTCAAGTCTCTAGCACTTACGGTTTAGGCTGCACAATCAGTTTTACGGCAGAATAATAATAATAATAATAATTAAAGCTGCATGCAGCATTTTATCGGGGTTCAAGCATTTAAGGCAGTTTAAGGCAGGATTTGTCTTATTTAGCAAGCATGTACCACTGAAATCATATATGCTAAAACAAACACAGAAAGAAAAGGTTTAAACAGTAATACCTTATACATACGAAGCATGCTTTACACACATACACACACACACATAAACAAAAAACTATAATTTTCAGGTCACAATGTAATTGTAATGTTGTCTTACTGCAAAGACATAAGTCACATGAACAAATGAAGTGGTAAACCTTGAAAAAAATGTGATTTGTAATGTTATTATAAGGATTTATATAGTTTAAAGTAGGGGTGCCCAATCCTGTTCCTGGAGATCTACCTTCCTACAATTCAGCTCTAGCCCAGCTCAACACACCTGTCTGTAATTATGAAGTGCTCCTGAAGATCTTAATTAACTGATTCAGGTGTGTTTTATCAGGGTTGGAGCTAAAATGTGCAGGTAGGTAGATGTCCAGGAACAGGATTGGGCACCCCTGGTTTAAAGGGATTTTAAATGACAAAACATTGAATTCTTGAAACCTTGAATTATATTAGTGGCCTTCTGCTGCCATCTGGTGGCACAAAATGACAGTGTCAGGCAATTCATTATAGAAATATATAGTTTTAAAGGTTTTTTGACAGTTATAGCGCCACCTATTGCCCGATCTCCACCATTTTTGGGGGATGTCCTTGGAGTGTATCCATACATATGTGTGCCAAATTTGGTGAAAATATCTCATTTCGTTTTGACGTTATAGACACTTATATATATGAGCGCATAAAAATTGACCCATGAAAGACTTTGATTGGATTTTTTTGCCACTTCCTATCAAAATTTTGACATTTGGGCTTTAACGTATAGTAAACCAACTTAGGTTTCGTGTTTTCTACGGTGGTTTCGTGACGATCGGACAAACGGTTTCGAAGATATTCGCAAACGTTTTTTAAGCGCTAAATCACAACGTGGCACAAACCGTTTTCCGAAACCTGGCAAGTCTGATATGGTTGAACTCGGCAAGGATTCAGGAGTCTAAAGATATATCTCCCGTTGAAATAAGTCGATCACATCCAGAGTTATATACAATTTCATCCAAAAGCATTAAAAACACAAGTTTTTTAAAGTTTTCTAACAGTTATAGCGCCACCTATGGTCCGATCTCCATAAAAATTGGTGTGCTTCTGTATAGTCATACTCTGCATGCGTTCACCAATTTTCGTGAAGTTCTGAGTTTTCGTTTAGGTTTTATAGGCTTTTGGGTATATTTAGCCACGCCCACTTTCTAAATGACCCCGTTATAGCGACCCAAAGGATAAAGTTCAACTTTTTTTAATAATTATTGATCTAGAGAGTCCAGAGAATTGTCCTACACTGGTTTTATTCCGATTAGGCGAAAAACCTAGGACTAGTTTGCAAAAGTAGGTTTTTAAAATATTCATGAATAATTAATGAACGGTTTGATTGACAGAATTGGTTCTTGAGGCAAAATTGTTCAGCATGAGTAGATCTATCAAATGATATGCATATTGTGTGGATTTATGAAACACCATGTGATTACAGAGTCGTAAAACTCGTTAGCGCCAACTAGTGGCCGATTTCTTTCAAAATTGGTACAGACGTCCATGAGCACGATTCGATCATGCACACCGAGTTTCGTTCCGATCGGGCTCCGTTAACCTTGTCTAATAGGTGCTCAAATTTCATTGGCCGATGGCGGCCATGTTTTTTGAGATACGCCAATGTTCTCATAGACAATCATGCCCCCTTGGACCAAGACACTACACGCCAAATTTTAAGTCAATCGGACTAACGGTTGCATAGTTACAGCTGTTTTCATGTTTTTTTCGCGTTATAGCGCCACCTAGTGGCCAATCGTCGCGATTTTTTTATCGTGACCAAAAATTTAGCCCGTATACAGGTGTACCAAGTTTGGTGCAAATATCTAATTTCGTTCTCGAGTTATAGCCATTTTAGTAAAAGTGGCTCCGCCCACATCGTACGTTTTGGCGCCCTTTAGTGACCGTGAATGAAAATTTCAACTTTTTATTAATAATTATTGATAATCACACTACAGAGAACATTTCTGCACTGGTTTGGTTCTGATCGGGCAAAAAACCTAGGACTAGTTCGCAAAAGTAGGTTTTGGACAAAATTCAAAATGGCGGGAAAACGGAACCTCGCAGCGCGAATCTTTTTTTCTATGCTTTTAACCGCCTTGACCCAAGGATTCCAAATATGTAATTTTATTAATCTACGATAAACGGTTTAGGAGTTATGAGCCATTTCGCACATTTGATCGCTGTAGCGCCACCTATTGGCCGATTTGGGTCATACTTTGTCAACCTCTCCTCGATTTTTGTACTATCATTTGACAAAGTTTCAAGTCTCTAGCACTTACGGTTTAGGCTGCACAATCAGTTTTACGGCAGAATAATAATAATAATAATAATAATAATAAAAATCCTAACAATTACAATAGGGTTTCAGCACTTCGTGCTTGAACCCCTAATAATAATAATAATAATAATAATAAAAATCCTAACAATTACAATAGGGTTTCAGCACTTCGTGCTTGAACCCCTAATAATTAAAGCTGCAAGCAGCATTTACCGGGGTTCAAGCATTTAAGACCTTTAAGCAGATATGCATAAAAAGATATTTTAAAGTTTGAAAGATATTTAAGTTTTATTTAGCAAGCATGTCACCACTTAAATCACAGATGAACAGCTATGATATATGCTAAACCAAACACAGAGAAAGAAAAGGCTTAAACAATAATACGCATGTTTACTCATACACACACACACCACTTATTGGTTCACTTTCATTCTGTGTCAAAACAGTATCTGTTTTGTGTTTCAAGTATATTTCCATGTTCACTACATTAATTAAACATGCTTACAAACACATTTTGTTGCAAATATGGATTTTTGAAATCAATAATGAGGTAAGAAAATGCTTATTCCAGGTTTTCCCTTTAAAAATCATCATTTTCAGGTCTCAATGTAATTGTAATGTTGTATTATTGCAAAAAAACATATGTCAGATGAACAAATGAAGAGGTAAACCTTGACAAAATGTGATTTGTAATGATATTATAAGGATTTATATAGTTTAAAAGAGATATAACATGACAAAACCTTGGAAAAACCTTGAAATCTTGAACTATATTAGTGGCCTTCTACTGCCATCTGGTGGCAAATGACAATTTCAGGACATACAAAACATATGAACATTGTCATTCAGCACATTTTTAACTGTTAAAGTTAGCTATTGTCCCGATCTCCATGAAATTGCTTGTTTAGAGTCATGTCACACGTCCTTGCTTATTTTCAGAAAGATCCGAGCATTCCTTGGAGAGATATATGGCTTTCAGGGACACTTGGTGAAGGCCACATTTTGAAATGACCCTTTTATATCCACTAATGCAAAAGTTCAACTTTTTTTGATTATTATTAAACAACAGAGTCCAGAGAATTGTACTGCATTGGTTTTATTCAGATTGAGCAAAAAACCTGATTAGCATGCAAAAGTAGGTTTTTAAAATATTCTTGAATGAACGATTTGATTGACATAATAAATTATGGGTAACGAAATGTTTACTGCAAGTCTCCTTAAAGTTTCACATAATGTGGCACAATTGTCATTAATAATTCAACCGAAATTGAGTGATGCATTTTGACAAAATGTGATTGTAATCATTAATAGTGATTTTATCAAGTCTAAATATGCATTACAGAACAATATGACTACTTTAACCAGCAGGTGGCAGCAAAGGACCAGTCATTAGCCTACTTTCAGTTTAAAAATGGTCTGGTTTTGTACATTTTCCATGATTGCATTAAACATGTTTACACACACATTGTTGTAGATATTTGAAATACATGATAGGTAAGAAAATCTTAGTGCAAATCTTGTCTTTCTGACAACAGAATAATGAATGAATGAATGATAAATGGGAATTTGGTTTTTCGCTTATATCTCGGGAACAGGACATCGAAAAATTCTGAAACTCAGAGGGTAGATAGTGCTCAACAGGCCCTGTGGAACGAGACCATCGCGGGGACAGTGAGTGTTGGGGGTCGGGAGTTACGCCTGGTCTAATGCGTATCTTTTTGTGCTTATATCTCAAGAACGCTCAGGCCAAATTGCACCAAACTCGAATCAAATCTAGTCGGGGAAAGGGCCTTTCCAACGAGCCCTTCCCCAAGGTCCTAGGAGGTAGGGCTCGGGAGTTACGGCCGTTTAAATTCGGGGGTCCCGCGAACTCGCGATCCGTGGGGGGGCGTTCCCGAGGCCCGAGATGGATGTGGCCGCTCAAGGGCCCGGAGGGGACCTTGCCATCCGAGTTTGAGCTCGCGGGGACTTTCGGTTCCTGAGTTAGAAGCAAAAATGTACCGGGATGTGACGTCATTGGCGGCCGCCATTTTAAATCGCGCCCGCCGGTTTTTGGCTAATATCTCGGCGAAAATTCAATGAAAATGTCTGAAATTCATAGTGTGGACAGACGTCATCTAGACTGTTCGAATGAGCTCGGTGCTGGCTGGATTGGTTGAGATTTCGTTTATAAACATAGGAATATTGTCATTTTTCATCATTGTAACTGTTATAACTTCTATACCTGTTGCCCAATCTTCACAAAAATTGTCATGCTTATTTAGAACAATATTTGGCATATGCTCACTTATTTTCGTGAAGTTCCGAGTTTTGGTTTAGGATTTATAGGCTTTTGAGTACATTTTGCCACACCCATTTTCTAAATGACCAGTTATAGCAACCCAAAGGACAAAGTTCAACTTTTTTTTGATAATTATTGATCTAGAGAGTCCATAGAATTGTCCTACACTGGTTTCATTCCAATCGAGTGAAAAACCTAGGACTAGTTCGCAAAAGTAGGTTTTTCACATATTTGCGAATAATTAATGAACGATTTGATTGACAGAATTGGTTCTTGAGGCAAAGTTGTTCAGCATGAGGAGATCTATCAAATGATATGCATTTTATGAAACACCATGTGATTACCGAGGCGTAAAACTCGTTAGCGCCAACTTGTGGCCGATTTCTTTCAAAATTCTTACAGACCTCTAGGACCATGAGTTGAACATGCCCATTGAGTTTCGTTCCGATCGGCCTCCGTTAACCTGGTCTAATAGGTGCTCAAACTTCATTGGCCGATGGCGGCCATGTTTTTTGAGATACGCCAATGTCCTCATAGACATACATGGCACCTTGGACCAAGACACTGCATACCAAATTTCAAGTCAATTGGACTAACGGTTGCTTAGTTACAGACGTGTTTATGTTTTTTTCAAGTTATAGCGCCACCTAATGCCCAATCGACGAGATTTTTTTATCGTGACCAAAGAATGAGCCCATACACATGTGTACCGAGTTTGGTGCAAATATCTCATTTCGTTCTCGAGTTATAGCCATTTTAGTAAAAGTGGCTCCGCCCTTAACGTACGTTTTGGCGCCCCTTCGTGACCGTGAATCAAAATTTCAACTTTTTTTTGATAATTATTGATATTCACACTCCAGAGAACATTTCTGCACTGGTTTGGTTCCGATCGGGCAAAAAACCTAGGACTAGTTCGAAAAGTAGGTTTTGGACAAAATTCAAAATGGCGGGAAAACGGGACCTCGGAGAGCAAATCTGATCTTCTACGCTTGTCACCGCCTTGACGCAAGGATTCCAAATATGTAATTCTTTTAATCTACGACAAACGGTTTAGGAGTTATGAGCCATTTTGCGCATTTGATTGCTGTAGCGCCACCTATTGGCCGATTTGGGTCATACTTTGTCAACCTCTCCTCGATTTTTGTACTATCATCTGACAAAGTTTCAAGTCTCTAGGCCTTACGGTTTGGGCTGCACGATGCGTTTTACGGCAGAAGAAAAAGAATAATAATAATAAAAATCAGCACAATAACAATAGGGTTTCAGCACTACGTGCTTGAACCCCTAATAATAAAAATCAGCACAATAACAATAGGGTTTCAGCACTACGTGCTTGAACCCCTAATAATTAAAGCTGCAAGCAGCATTTACCGGGGTTCAAGCATTTAAGACCTTTAAGCAGATATGCATAAAAAGATACTTTAAAGTTTAAAAGATATTTAAGTTTTATTTACCAAGCATGTAAACACCTAAATCATAGAAGGAATTGACCATTTTCAGCCAAAACAGGCAATTTACCATTGAAAATATATGGATTTTAAAGCTTTTACAGTTATAGCGCCACCTATTGGTCGATCTCCATAAAAATTGGCATGCTTCTTTAGAGGCATATGCTGCGTGTGCTCACTTAATTTCGTGAAGTTCTGAGTTTTAATTTAGGAATTATAAGCTCTTGAGTACATTTTGCCACACAAAATGTTTTGTTGTAGATATTTGAAATTACATGATAGGTAAGAAAATCTTAGTGCAAGTCTTGTCTTTTTCACACCAAAATAATGAATGAATGAATGATGAATAGGAATTTGGTTTATCGCTTATATCTCAGGAACAGGACATCGAAAAATTCTGAAACTCAGAGGGTAGATAGAGCTCAACGGGCCCTGTGGAACAATCCTGTTCCTGCAGATCTACCTTCCTACAGAGTTCAGCTTTAGCCCAGCTCAACACAACACACCTGTCTGTAATTATGAAGTGCTCCTGAAGATCTTAATTAACTGATTCAGGTGTGTTTTATCAGGGTTGGAGCTAAAATGTGCAGGTAGGTAGATATCCAGGAACAGGATTGGGCACCCCTGGTTTAAAGGGATTTTAAATGACAAAACATTGAATTCTTGAAACCTTGAATTATATTAGTGGCCTTCTGCTGCCATCTGGTGGCACAAAATGACAGTGTCAGGCAATTCATTATAGAAATATATAGTTTTAAAGGTTTTTTGACAGTTATAGCGCCACCTATTGCCCGATCTCCACCATTTTTGGGGGATGTCCTCGGAGTGTATCCATACATATGTGTGCCAAATTTGGTGAAAAAATCTCATTTCGTTTTGACGTTATAGACACTTATATATATATGAGCGCATAAAAATTGACCCATGAAAGACTTTGATTGGATTTTTTTGCCACTTCCTATCAAAATTTTGACATTTGGGCTTTAACATATAGTAAACCAACTTAGGTTTCGTGTTTTCTACGGTGGTTTCGTGACGATCGGACAAACGGTTTCGAAAATATTCGCAAATAAAGTGCAAATAAATATTCGCAAACTGCGTGTGCTCACTTAATTTCGTGAAGTTCTGAGTTTTAATTTAGGAATTATAAGCTCTTGAGTACATTTTGCCACGCAAAATGTTTTGTTGTAGATATTTGAAATTACATGATAGGTAAGAAAATCTTAGTGCAAGTCTTGTCTTTTACACACCTAAATAATGAATGAATGAATGATGAATAGGAATTTGGTTTATCGCTTATATCTCAGGAACAGGACATCGAAAAATTCTGAAACTCAGAGGGTAGATAGAGCTCAACGGGCCCTGTGGAACGAGACCATCGCCAAGACAGTGAGTGTTGGGGGTCGGGAGTTACGCCTGGTCTAATGCGTATCTTTTTGTGCTTATATCTCAAGAACGCCTAGACCAAATCGCACCAAACTTGAATCGAATCTAGTTGGGGAAAGGGCCTTTCCAACAAGCCCTTCCCCAAGGTCCTAGGAGGTAGGGCTCGGGAGTTACGGCCGTTTAAATTCGGGGGTCCCGCGAACTAGCGATCCGCGGGGGGGCGTCCCCGAGGCCCGCGACGGATGTGGCCGCTCAAGGGCCGGGAGGGGACCTTGCCATCCGAGTTTGAGCTCGCGGGGACTTTCGGTTCCTGAGTTAGAAGCAAAAATGTACCGGGATGTGACGTCATTGGCGGCCGCCATTTTAAATCGCGCCCGCTGGTTTTTGGCTAATATCTCGGCGAAAATTCAATGAAAATGCCTGAAATTCATAGTGTGGACAGACGTCATCTAGACTGTTCGAATGAGCTCAGTGCTGGCTGGATTGGTTGAGATTTCGTTTATAAACATAGGAATATTGTCATTTTTCATCATTATAACTGTTATAACTTCTATACCTGTTGCCCAATCTTCACAAAATTTGTCATGCTTATTTAGAACAATATTTGGCATATGCTCACTTATTTTCGTGAAGTTCCGAGTTTTCGTTTAGGATTTATAGGCTTTTGAGTACATTTTGCCACACCCATTTTCTAAATGACCAGTTATAGCAACCCAAAGGACAAAGTTCAACTTTTTTTGATAATTATTGATCTAGAGAGTCCATAGAATTGTCCTACACTGGTTTCATTCCAATCGGGTGAAAAACCTAGGACTAGTTCGCAAAAGTAGGTTTTTCACATATTTGCGAATAATTAATGAACGATTTGATTGACAGAATTGGTTCTTGAGGCAAAGTTGTTCAGCATGAGGAGATCTATCAAATGATATGCATTTTATGAAACACCATGTGATTACCGAGGCGTAAAACTCGTTAGCGCCAACTTGTGGCCGATTTCTTTCAAAATTCTTACAGACCTCTAGGACCATGAGTTGAACATGCCCATTGAGTTTCGTTCCGATCGGCCTCCGTTAACCTGGTCTAATAGGTGCTTAAACTTCATTGGCCGATGGCGGCCATGTTTTTTGAGATACGCCAATGTCCTCATAGACCATCATGCCCCCTTGGACCAAGACACTGCATGCCAAATTTCAAGTCGATTGGACTAACGGTTGCTTAGTTACAGACGTGTTTATGTTTTTTTCAAGTTATAGCGCCACCTAATGCCCAATCGACGAGATTTTTTTATCGTGACCAAAGAATGAGCCCATACACATGTGTACCGAGTTTGGTGCAAATATCTCATTTCGTTCTCGAGTTATAGCCATTTTAGTAAAAGTGGCTCCGCCCTTAACGTACGTTTTGGCGCCCCTTCGTGACCGTGAATCAAAATTTCAACTTTTTTTGATAATTATTGATATTCACACTCCAGAGAACATTTCTGCACTGGTTTGGTTCCGATCGGGCAAAAAACCTAGGACTAGTTCGAAAAGTAGGTTTTGGACAAAATTCAAAATGGCGGGAAAACGGGACCTCGGAGAGCAAATCTGATCTTCTACGCTTGTCACCGCCTTGACGCAAGGATTCCAAATATGTAATTCTTTTAATCTACGACAAACGGTTTAGGAGTTATGAGCCATTTTGCGCATTTGATCGCTGTAGCGCCACCTATTGGCCGATTTGGGTCATACTTTGTCAACCTCTCCTCGATTTTTGTACTATCATCTGACAAAGTTTCAAGTCTCTAGGCCTTACGGTTTGGGCTGCACGATGCGTTTTACGGCAGAAGAAAAAGAATAATAATAATAATAATAATAATAATAATTAAAGCTGCAAGCAGCATTTACCGGGGTTCAAGCATTTAAGACCTTTAAGCAGATATGCATAAAAAGATACTTTAAAGTTTAAAAGATATTTAAGTTTTATTTAGCAAGCATGTAAACACGTAAATCATAGAAGGAATTGACCATTTTCAGCCAAAACAGGCAATTTACCATTGAAAATATATGGATTTTAAAGCTTTTACAGTTATAGCGCCACCTATTGGTCGATCTCCATAAAAATTGGCATGCTTCTTTAGAGGCATATGCTGCGTGTGCTCACTTAATTTCGTGAAGTTCTGAGTTTTAATTTAGGAATTATAAGCTCTTGAGTACATTTTGCCACGCAAAATGTTTTGTTGTAGATATTTGAAATTACATGATAGGTAAGAAAATCTTAGTGCAAGTCTTGTCTTTTTCACACCAAAATAATGAATGAATGAATGAATGATGAATAGGAATTTGGTTTATCGCTTATATCTCAGGAACAGGACATCGAAAAATTCTGAAACTCAGAGGGTAGATAGAGCTCAACGGGCCCTGTGGAACAATCCTGTTCCTGCAGATCTACCTTCCTACAGAGTTCAGCTTTAGCCCAGCTCAACACAACACACCTGTCTGTAATTATGAAGTGCTCCTGAAGATCTTAATTAACTGATTCAGGTGTGTTTTATCAGGGTTGGAGCTAAAATGTGCAGGTAGGTAGATATCCAGGAACAGGATTGGGCACCCCTGGTTTAAAGGGATTTTAAATGACAAAACATTGAATTCTTGAAACCTTGAATTATATTAGTGGCCTTCTGCTGCCATCTGGTGGCACAAAATGACAGTGTCAGGCAATTCATTATAGAAATATATAGTTTTAAAGGTTTTTTGACAGTTATAGCGCCACCTATTGCCCGATCTCCACCATTTTTGGGGGATGTCCTTGGAGTGTATCCATACATAAGTGTGCCAAATTTGGTGAAAATATCTTATTTCGTTTTGACGTTATAGACACTTATATATATATGAGCGCATAAAAATTGACCCATGAAAGACTTTGATTGGATTTTTTTGCCACTTCCTATCAAAATTTTGACATTTGGGCTTTAACATATAGTAAACCAACTTAGGTTTCGTGTTTTCTACGGTGGTTTCGTGACGATCGGACAAACGGTTTCGAATATATTCGCAAATAAAGTGCAAATAAAGTGCAAATAAATATTCGCAAACTGCGTGTGCTCACTTAATTTCGTGAAGTTCTGAGTTTTAATTTAGGAATTATAAGCTCTTGAGTACATTTTGCCACGCAAAATGTTTTGTTGTAGATATTTGAAATTACATGATAGGTAAGAATATCTTAGTGCAAGTCTTGTCTTTTTCACACCAAAATAATGAATGAATGAATGATGAATAGGAATTTGGTTTATCGCTTATATCTCAGGAACAGGACATCGAAAAATTCTGAAACTCAGAGGGTAGATAGAGCTCAACGGGCCCTGTGGAACGAGACCATCGCCGGGACAGTGAGTGTTGGGGGTCGGGAGTTACGCCTGGTCTAATGCGTATCTTTTTGTGCTTATATCTCAAGAACGCCTAGACCAAATCGCACCAAACTTGAATCGAATCTAGTTGGGGAAAGGGCCTTTCCAACGAGCCCTTCCCCAAGGTCCTAGGAGGTAGGGCTCGGGAGTTACGGGCGTTTAAATTCGGGGGTCCCGCGAACTAGCGATCCGCGGGGGGGCGTCCCCGAGGCCCGCGACGGATGTGGCCGCTCAAGGGCCGGGAGGGGACCTTGCCATCCGAGTTTGAGCTCGCGGGGACTTTCGGTTCCTGAGTTAGAAGCAAAAATGTACAGGGATGTGACGTCATTGGCGGCCGCCATTTTAAATCGCGCCCGCTGGTTTTTGGCTAATATCTCGGCGAAAATTCAATGAAAATGCCTGAAATTCATAGTGTGGACAGACGTCATCTAGACTGTTCGAATGAGCTCAGTGCTGGCTGGATTGGTTGAGATTTCGTTTATAAACATAGGAATATTGTCATTTTTCATCATTATAACTGTTGCCCAATCTTCACAAAATTTGTCATGCTTATTTAGAACAATATTTGGCATATGCTCACTTATTTTCGTGAAGTTCCGAGTTTTCGTTTAGGATTTATAGGCTTTTGAGTACATTTTGCCACACCCATTTTCTAAATGACCAGTTATAGCAACCCAAAGGACAAAGTTCAACTTTTTTTTGATAATTATTGATCTAGAGAGTCCATAGAATTGTCCTACACTGGTTTCATTCCAATCGGGTGAAAAACCTAGGACTAGTTCGCAAAAGTAGGTTTTTCACATATTTGCGAATAATTAATGAACGATTTGATTGACAGAATTGGTTCTTGAGGCAAAGTTGTTCAGCATGAGGAGATCTATCAAATGATATGCATTTTATGAAACACCATGTGATTACCGAGGCGTAAAACTCGTTAGCGCCAACTTGTGGCCGATTTCTTTCAAAATTCTTACAGACCTCTAGGACCATGAGTTGAACATGCCCATTGAGTTTCGTTCCGATCGGCCTCCGTTAACCTGGTCTAATAGGTGCTTAAACTTCATTGGCCGATGGCGGCCATGTTTTTTGAGATACGCCAATGTCCTCATAGACCATCATGCCCCCTTGGACCAAGACACTGCATGCCAAATTTCAAGTCGATTGGACTAACGGTTGCTTAGTTACAGACATGTTTATGTTTTTTTCAAGTTATAGCGCCACCTAATGCCCAATCGACGAGATTTTTTTATCGTGACCAAAGAATGAGCCCATACACATGTGTACCGAGTTTGGTGCAAATATCTCATTTCGTTCTCGAGTTATAGCCATTTTAGTAAAAGTGGCTCCGCCCTTAACGTACGTTTTGGCGCCCCTTCGTGACCGTGAATCAAAATTTCAACTTTTTTTGATAATTATTGATATTCACACTCCAGAGAACATTTCTGCACTGGTTTGGTTCCGATCGGGCAAAAAACCTAGGACTAGTTCGAAAAGTAGGTTTTGGACAAAATTCAAAATGGCGGGAAAACGGGACCTCGGAGAGCAAATCTGATCTTCTACGCTTGTCACCGCCTTGACGCAAGGATTCCAAATATGTAATTCTTTTAATCTACGACAAACGGTTTAGGAGTTATGAGCCATTTTGCGCATTTGATCGCTGTAGCGCCACCTATTGGCCGATTTGGGTCATACTTTGTCAACCTCTCCTCGATTTTTGTACTATCATCTGACAAAGTTTCAAGTCTCTAGGCCTTACGGTTTGGGCTGCACGATGCGTTTTACGGCAGAAGAAAAAGAATAATAATAATAATTAAAGCTGCAAGCAGCATTTACCGGGGTTCAAGCATTTAAGACCTTTAAGCAGATATGCATAAAAAGATACTTTAAAGTTTAAAAGATATTTAAGTTTTATTTAGCAAGCATGTAAACACCTAAATCATAGAAGGTATTGACCATTTTCAGCCAAAACAGGCAATTTACCATTGAAAATATATGGATTTTAAAGCTTTTACAGTTATAGCGCCACCTATTGGTCGATCTCCATAAAAATTGGCATGCTTCTTTAGAGGCATATGCTGCGTGTGCTCACTTAATTTCGTGAAGTTCTGAGTTTTAATTTAGGAATTATAAGCTCTTGAGTACATTTTGCCACGCAAAATGTTTTGTTGTAGATATTTGAAATTACATGATAGGTAAGAAAATCTTAGTGCAAGTCTTGTCTTTTTCACACCAAAATAATGAATGAATGAATGATGAATAGGAATTTGGTTTATCGCTTATATCTCAGGAACAGGACATCGAAAAATTCTGAAACTCAGAGGGTAGATAGAGCTCAACGGGCCCTGTGGAACGAGACCATCGCCGGGACAGTGAGTGTTGGGGGTCGGGAGTTACGCCTGGTCTAATGCGTATCTTTTTGTGCTTATATCTCAAGAACGCCTAGACCAAATCGCACCAAACTTGAATCAAATCTAGTTGGGGAAAGGGCCTTTCCAACGAGCCCTTCCCCAAGGTCCTAGGAGGTAGGGCTCGGGAGTTACGGCCGTTTAAATTCGGGGGTGCCGCGAACTAGCGATCCGCGGGGGGGCGTCCCCGAGGCCCGCGACGGATGTGGCCGCTCAAGGGCCGGGAGGGGACCTTGCCATCCGAGTTTGAGCTCGCGGGGACTTTCGGTTCCTGAGTTAGAAGCAAAAATGTACCGGGATGTGACGTCATTGGCGGCCGCCATTTTAAATCGCGCCCGCTGGTTTTTGGCTAATATCTCGGCGAAAATTCAATGAAAATGCCTGAAATTCATAGTGTGGACAGACGTCATCTAGACTGTTCGAATGAGCTCAGTGCTGGCTGGATTGGTTGAGATTTCGTTTATAAACATAGGAATATTGTCATTTTTCATCATTATAACTGTTATAACTTCTATACCTGTTGCCCAATCTTCACAAAATTTGTCATGCTTATTTAGAACAATATTTGGCATATGCTCACTTATTTTCGTGAAGTTCCGAGTTTTCGTTTAGGATTTATAGGCTTTTGAGTACATTTTGCCACACCCATTTTCTAAATGACCAGTTATAGCAACCCAAAGGACAAAGTTCAACTTTTTTTTGATAATTATTGATCTAGAGAGTCCATAGAATTGTCCTACACTGGTTTCATTCCAATCGGGTGAAAAACCTAGGACTAGTTCGCAAAAGTAGGTTTTTCACATATTTGCGAATAATTAATGAACGATTTGATTGACAGAATTGGTTCTTGAGGCAAAGTTGTTCAGCATGAGGAGATCTATCAAATGATATGCATTTTATGAAACACCATGTGATTACCGAGGCGTAAAACTCGTTAGCGCCAACTTGTGGCCGATTTCTTTCAAAATTCTTACAGACCTCTAGGACCATGAGTTGAACATGCCCATTGAGTTTCGTTCCGATCGGCCTCCGTTAACCTGGTCTAATAGGTGCTCAAACTTCATTGGCCGATGGCGGCCATGTTTTTTGAGATACGCCAATGTCCTCATAGACCATCATGCCCCCTTGGACCAAGACACTGCATGCCAAATTTCAAGTCGATTGGACTAACGGTTGCTTAGTTACAGACGTGTTTATGTTTTTTTCAAGTTATAGCGCCACCTAATGCCCAATCGACGAGATTTTTTTATCGTGACCAAAGAATGAGCCCATACACATGTGTACTGAGTTTGGTGCAAATATCTCATTTCGTTCTCGAGTTATAGCCATTTTAGTAAAAGTGGCTCCGCCCTTAACGAACGTTTTGGCGCCCCTTCGTGACCGTGAATCAAAATTTCAACTTTTTTTTGATAATTATTGATATTCACACTCCAGAGAACATTTCTGCACTGGTTTGGTTCCGATCGGGCAAAAAACCTAGGACTAGTTCGAAAAGTAGGTTTTGGACAAAATTCAAAATGGCGGGAAAACGGGACCTCGGAGAGCATATCTGATCTTCTACGCTTGTCACCGCCTTGACGCAAGGATTCCAAATATGTAATTCTTTTAATCTACGACAAACGGTTTAGGAGTTATGAGCCATTTTGCGCATTTGATCGCTGTAGCGCCACCTATTGGCCGATTTGGGTCATACTTTGTCAACCTCTCCTCGATTTTTGTACTATCATCTGACAAAGTTTCAAGTCTCTAGGCCTTACGGTTTGGGCTGCACGATGCGTTTTACGGCAGAAGAAAAAGAATAATAATAATAATAATAAAAATCAGCACAATAACAATAGGGTTTCAGCACTACGTGCTTGAACCCCTAAAAATCAGCACAATAACAATAGGGTTTCAGCACTACGTGCTTGAACCCCTAATAATAAAAATCAGCACAATAACAATAGGGTTTCAGCACTACGTGCTTGAACCCCTAATAATAAAAATCAGCACAATAACAATAGGGTTTCAGCACTACGTGCTTGAACCCCTAATAATAATAAAAATCAGCACAATAACAATAGGGTTTCAGCACTACGTGCTTGAACCCCTAATTAAAGCTGCAAGCAGCATTTACCGGGGTTCAAGCATTTAAGACCTTTAAGCAGATATGCATAAAAAGATACTTTAAAGTTTAAAAGATATTTAAGTTTTATTTAGCAAGCATGTAAACACGTAAATCATAGAAGGAATTGACCATTTTCAGCCAAAACAGGCAATTTACCATTGAAAATATATGGATTTTAAAGCTTTTACAGTTATAGCGCCACCTATTGGTCGATCTCCATAAAAATTGGCATGCTTCTTTAGAGGCATATGCTGCGTGTGCTCACTTAATTTCGTGAAGTTCTGAGTTTTAATTTAGGAATTATAAGCTCTTGAGTACATTTTGCCACGCAAAATGTTTTGTTGTAGATATTTGAAATTACATGATAGGTAAGAAAATCTTAGTGCAAGTCTTGTCTTTTTCACACCAAAATAATGAATTAATGAATGATGAATAGGAATTTGGTTTATCGCTTATATCTCAGGAACAGGACATCGAAAAATTCTGAAACTCAGAGGGTAGATAGAGCTCAACGGGCCCTGTGGAACGAGACCATCGCCAGGACAGTGAGTGTTGGGGGTCGGGAGTTACGCCTGGTCTAATGCGTATCTTTTTGTGCTTATATCTGAAGAACGCCTAGACCAAATCGCACCAAACTTGAATCGAATCTAGTTGGGGAAAGGGCCTTTCCAACGAGCCCTTCCCCAAGGTCCTAGGAGGTAGGGCTCGGGAGTTACGGCCGTTTAAATTCGGGGGTCCCGCGAACTAGCGATCCGCGGGGGGGCGTCCCCGAGGCCCGCGACGGATGTGGCCGCTCAAGGGCCGGGAGGGGACCTTGCCATCCGAGTTTGAGCTCGCGGGGACTTTCGGTTCCTGAGTTAGAAGCAAAAATGTACCGGGATGTGACGTCATTGGCGGCCGCCATTTTAAATCGCGCCCGCTGGTTTTTGGCTAATATCTCGGCGAAAATTCAATGAAAATGCCTGAAATTCATAGTGTGGACAGACGTCATCTTGACTGTTCGAATGAGCTCAGTGCTGGCTGGATTGGTTGAGATTTTGTTTATAAACATAGGAATATTGTCATTTTTCATCATTATAACTGTTATAACTTCTATACCTGTTGCCCAATCTTCACAAAATTTGTCATGCTTATTTAGAACAATATTTGGCATATGCTCACTTATTTTCGTGAAGTTCCGAGTTTTCGTTTAGGATTTATAGGCTTTTGAGTACATTTTGCCACACCCATTTTCTAAATGACCAGTTATAGCAACCCAAAGGACAAAGTTCAACTTTTTTTGATAATTATTGATCTAGAGAGTCCATAGAATTGTCCTACACTGGTTTCATTCCAATCGGGTGAAAAACCTAGGACTAGTTCGCAAAAGTAGGTTTTTCACATATTTGCGAATAATTAATGAACGATTTGATTGACAGAATTGGTTCTTGAGGCAAAGTTGTTCAGCATGAGGAGATCTATCAAATGATATGCATTTTATGAAACACCATGTGATTACCGAGGCGTAAAACTCGTTAGCGCCAACTTGTGGCCGATTTCTTTCAAAATTCTTACAGACCTCTAGGACCATGAGTTGAACATGCCCATTGAGTTTCGTTCCGATCGGCCTCCGTTAACCTGGTCTAATAGGTGCTCAAACTTCATTGGCCGATGGCGGCCATGTTTTTTGAGATACGCCAATGTCCTCATAGACCATCATGCCCCCTTGGACCAAGACACTGCATGCCAAATTTCAAGTCGATTGGACTAACGGTTGCTTAGTTACAGACGTGTTTATGTTTTTTTCAAGTTATAGCGCCACCTAATGCCCAATCGACGAGATTTTTTTATCGTGACCAAAGAATGAGCCCATACACATGTGTACTGAGTTTGGTGCAAATATCTCATTTCGTTCTCGAGTTATAGCCATTTTAGTAAAAGTGGCTCCGCCCTTAACGAACGTTTTGGCGCCCCTTCGTGACCGTGAATCAAAATTTCAACTTTTTTTTGATAATTATTGATATTCACACTCCAGAGAACATTTCTGCACTGGTTTGGTTCCGATCGGGCAAAAAACCTAGGACTAGTTCGAAAAGTAGGTTTTGGACAAAATTCAAAATGGCGGGAAAACGGGACCTCGGAGAGCATATCTGATCTTCTACGCTTGTCACCGCCTTGACGCAAGGATTCCAAATATGTAATTCTTTTAATCTACGACAAACGGTTTAGGAGTTATGAGCCATTTTGCGCATTTGATCGCTGTAGCGCCACCTATTGGCCGATTTGGGTCATACTTTGTCAACCTCTCCTCGATTTTTGTACTATCATCTGACAAAGTTTCAAGTCTCTAGGCCTTACGGTTTGGGCTGCACGATGCGTTTTACGGCAGAAGAAAAAGAATAATAATAATAATAATAAAAATCAGCACAATAACAATAGGGTTTCAGCACTACGTGCTTGAACCCCTAAAAATCAGCACAATAACAATAGGGTTTCAGCACTACGTGCTTGAACCCCTAATAATAAAAATCAGCACAATAACAATAGGGTTTCAGCACTACGTGCTTGAACCCCTAATAATAAAAATCAGCACAATAACAATAGGGTTTCAGCACTACGTGCTTGAACCCCTAATAATAATAAAAATCAGCACAATAACAATAGGGTTTCAGCACTACGTGCTTGAACCCCTAATTAAAGCTGCAAGCAGCATTTACCGGGGTTCAAGCATTTAAGACCTTTAAGCAGATATGCATAAAAAGATACTTTAAAGTTTAAAAGATATTTAAGTTTTATTTACCAAGCATGTAAACACCTAAATCATAGAAGGAATTGACCATTTTCAGCCAAAACAGGCAATTTACCATTGAAAATATATGGATTTTAAAGCTTTTACAGTTATAGCGCCACCTATTGGTCGATCTCCATAAAAATTGGCATGCTTCTTTAGAGGCATATGCTGCGTGTGCTCACTTAATTTCGTGAAGTTCTGAGTTTTAATTTAGGAATTATAAGCTCTTGAGTACATTTTGCCACACAAAATGTTTTGTTGTAGATATTTGAAATTACATGATAGGTAAGAAAATCTTAGTGCAAGTCTTGTCTTTTTCACACCAAAATAATGAATGAATGAATGATGAATAGGAATTTGGTTTATCGCTTATATCTCAGGAACAGGACATCGAAAAATTCTGAAACTCAGAGGGTAGATAGAGCTCAACGGGCCCTGTGGAACAATCCTGTTCCTGCAGCTCTACCTTCCTACAGAGTTCAGCTTTAGCCCAGCTCAACACAACACACCTGTCTGTAATTATGAAGTGCTCCTGAAGATCTTAATTAACTGATTCAGGTGTGTTTTATCAGGGTTGGAGCTAAAATGTGCAGGTAGGTAGATATCCAGGAACAGGATTGGGCACCCCTGGTTTAAAGGGATTTTAAATGACAAAACATTGAATTCTTGAAACCTTGAATTATATTAGTGGCCTTCTGCTGCCATCTGGTGGCACAAAATGACAGTGTCAGGCAATTCATTATAGAAATATATAGTTTTAAAGGTTTTTTGACAGTTATAGCGCCACCTATTGCCCGATCTCCACCATTTTTGGGGGATGTCCTCGGAGTGTATCCATACATATGTGTGCCAAATTTGGTGAAAAAATCTCATTTCGTTTTGACGTTATAGACACTTATATATATATGAGCGCATAAAAATTGACCCATGAAAGACTTTGATTGGATTTTTTTGCCACTTCCTATCAAAATTTTGACATTTGGGCTTTAACATATAGTAAACCAACTTAGGTTTCGTGTTTTCTACGGTGGTTTCGTGACGATCGGACAAACGGTTTCGAAAATATTCGCAAATAAAGTGCAAATAAATATTCGCAAACTGCGTGTGCTCACTTAATTTCGTGAAGTTCTGAGTTTTAATTTAGGAATTATAAGCTCTTGAGTACATTTTGCCACGCAAAATGTTTTGTTGTAGATATTTGAAATTACATGATAGGTAAGAAAATCTTAGTGCAAGTCTTGTCTTTTTCACACCAAAATAATGAATGAATGAATGATGAATAGGAATTTGGTTTATCGCTTATATCTCAGGAACAGGACATCGAAAAATTCTGAAACTCAGAGGGTAGATAGAGCTCAACGGGCCCTGTGGAACGAGACCATCGCCAGGACAGTGAGTGTTGGGGGTCGGGAGTTACGCCTGGTCTAATGCGTATCTTTTTGTGCTTATATCTCAAGAACGCCTTGACCAAATCGCACCAAACTTGAATCGAATCTAGTTGAGGAAAGGGCCTTTCCAACGAGCCCTTCCCCAAGGTCCTAGGAGGTAGGGCTCGGGAGTTACGGCCGTTTAAATTCGGGGGTCCCGCGAACTAGCGATCCGCGGGGGGGCGTCCCCGAGGCCCGCGACGGATGTGGCCGCTCAAGGGCCGGGAGGGGACCTTGCCATCCGAGTTTGAGCTCGCGGGGACTTTCGGTTCCTGAGTTAGAAGCAAAAATGTACCGGGATGTGACGTCATTGGCGGCCGCCATTTTAAATCGCGCCCGCTGGTTTTTGGCTAATATCTCGGCGAAAATTCAATGAAAATGCCTGAAATTCATAGTGTGGACAGACGTCATCTAGACTGTTCGAATGAGCTCAGTGCTGGCTGGATTGGTTGAGATTTTGTTTATAAACATAGGAATATTGTCATTTTTCATCATTATAACTGTTATAACTTCTATACCTGTTGCCCAATCTTCACAAAATTTGTCATGCTTATTTAGAACAATATTTGGCATATGCTCACTTATTTTCGTGAAGTTCCGAGTTTTCGTTTAGGATTTATAGGCTTTTGAGTACAATTTGCCACACCCATTTTCTAAATGACCAGTTATAGCAACCCACAGGACAAAGTTCAACTTTTTTTGATAATTATTGATCTAGAGAGTCCATAGAATTGTCCTACACTGGTTTCATTCCAATCGGGTGAAAAACCTAGGACTAGTTCGCAAAAGTAGGTTTTTCACATATTTGCGAATAATTAATGAACGATTTGATTGACAGAATTGGTTCTTGAGGCAAAGTTGTTCAGCATGAGGAGATCTATCAAATGATATGCATTTTATGAAACACCATGTGATTACCGAGGCGTAAAACTCGTTAGCGCCAACTTGTGGCCGATTTCTTTCAAAATTCTTACAGACCTCTAGGACCATGAGTTGAACATGCCCATTGAGTTTCGTTCCGATCGGCCTCCGTTAACCTGGTCTAATAGGTGCTCAAACTTCATTGGCCGATGGCGGCCATGTTTTTTGAGATACGCCAATGTCCTCATAGACCATCATGCCCCCTTGGACCAAGACACTGCATGCCAAATTTCAAGTCGATTGGACTAACGGTTGCTTAGTTACAGACGTGTTTATGTTTTTTTCAAGTTATAGCGCCACCTAATGCCCAATCGACGAGATTTTTTTATCGTGACCAAAGAATGAGCCCATACATATGTGTACCGAGTTTGGTGCAAATATCTCTTTTCGTTCTCGAGTTATAGCCATTTTAGTAAAAGTGGCTCCGCCCTTAACGTACGTTTTGGCGCCCCTTCGTGACCGTGAATCAAAATTTCAACTTTTTTTTTGATAATTATTGATATTCACACTCCAGAGAACATTTCTGCACTGGTTTGGTTCCGATCGGGCAAAAAACCTAGGACTAGTTCGAAAAGTAGGTTTTGGACAAAATTCAAAATGGCAGGAAAACGGGACCTCGGAGAGCAAATCTGATCTTCTACGCTTGTCACCGCCTTGACGCAAGGATTCCAAATATGTAATTCTTTTAATCTACGACAAACGGTTTAGGAGTTATGAGCCATTTTGCGCATTTGATCGCTGTAGCGCCACCCATTGGCCGATTTGGGTCATACTTTGTCAACCTCTCCTCGATTTTTGTACTATCATCTGACAAAGTTTCAAGTCTCTAGGCCTTACGGTTTGGGCTGCACGATGCGTTTTACGGCAGAAGAAAAAGAATAATAATAATAATAATAATAATTAAAGCTGCAAGCAGCATTTACCGGGGTTCAAGCATTTAAGACCTTTAAGCAGATATGCATAAAAAGATACTTTAAAGTTTAAAAGATATTTAAGTTTTATTTACCAAGCATGTAAACACCTAAATCATAGAAGGAATTGACCATTTTCAGCCAAAACAGGCAATTTACCATTGAAAATATATGGATTTTAAAGCTTTTACAGTTATAGCGCCACCTATTGGTCGATCTCCATAAAAATTGGCATGCTTCTTTAGAGGCATATGCTGCGTGTGCTCACTTAATTTCGTGAAGTTCTGAGTTTTAATTTAGGAATTATAAGCTCTTGAGTACATTTTGCCACGCAAAATGTTTTGTTGTAGATATTTGAAATTACATGATAGGTAAGAAAATCTTAGTGCAAGTCTTGTCTTTTTCACACCAAAATAATGAATGAATGAATGATGAATAGGAATTTGGTTTATCGCTTATATCTCAGGAACAGGACATCGAAAAATTCTGAAACTCAGAGGGTAGATAGAGCTCAACGGGCCCTGTGGAACAATCCTGTTCCTGCAGATCTACCTTCCTACAGAGTTCAGCTTTAGCCCAGCTCAACACAACACACCTGTCTGTAATTATGAAGTGCTCCTGAAGATCTTAATTAACTGATTCAGGTGTGTTTTATCAGGGTTGGAGCTAAAATGTGCAGGTAGGTAGATATCCAGGAACAGGATTGGGCACCCCTGGTTTAAAGGGATTTTAAATGACAAAACATTGAATTCTTGAAACCTTGAATTATATTAGTGGCCTTCTGCTGCCATCTGGTGGCACAAAATGACAGTGTCAGGCAATTCATTATAGAAATATATAGTTTTAAAGGTTTTTTGACAGTTATAGCGCCACCTATTGCCCGATCTCCACCATTTTTGGGGGATGTCCTTGGAGTGTATCCATACATAAGTGTGCCAAATTTGGTGAAAATATCTCATTTCGTTTTGACGTTATAGACACTTATATATATGAGCGCATAAAAATTGACCCATGAAAGACTTTGATTGGATTTTTTTGCCACTTCCTATCAAAATTTTGACATTTGGGCTTTAACATATAGTAAACCAACTTAGGTTTCGTGTTTTCTACGGTGGTTTCGTGACGATCGGACAAACGGTTTCGAAAATATTCGCAAATAAAGTGCAAATAAAGTGCAAATAAATATTCGCAAACTGCGTGTGCTCACTTAATTTCGTGAAGTTCTGAGTTTTAATTTAGGAATTATAAGCTCTTGAGTACATTTTGCCACGCAAAATGTTTTGTTGTAGATATTTGAAATTACATGATAGGTAAGAAAATCTTAGTGCAAGTCTTGTCTTTTTCACACCAAAATAATGAATTAATGAATGATGAATAGGAATTTGGTTTATCGCTTATATCTCAGGAACAGGACATCGAAAAATTCTGAAACTCAGAGGGTAGATAGAGCTCAACGGGCCCTGTGGAACGAGACCATCGCCAGGACAGTGAGTGTTGGGGGTCGGGAGTTACGCCTGGTCTAATGCGTATCTTTTTGTGCTTATATCTCAAGAACGCCTAGACCAAATCGCACCAAACTTGAATCGAATCTAGTTGGGGAAAGGGCCTTTCCAACGAGCCCTTCCCCAAGGTCCTAGAAGGTAGGGCTCGGGAGTTACGGCCGTTTAAATTCGGGGGTCCCGCGAACTAGCGATCCGCGGGGGGGCGTCCCCGAGGCCCGCGACGGATGTGGCCGCTCAAGGGCCGGGAGGGGACCTTGCCATCCGAGTTTGAGCTCGCGGGGACTTTCGGTTCCTGAGTTAGAAGCAAAAATGTACCGGGATGTGACGTCATTGGCGGCCGCCATTTTAAATCGCGCCCGCTGGTTTTTGGCTAATATCTCGGCGAAAATTCAATGAAAATGCCTGAAATTCATAGTGTGGACAGACGTCATCTTGACTGTTCGAATGAGCTCAGTGCTGGCTGGATTGGTTGAGATTTTGTTTATAAACATAGGAATATTGTCATTTTTCATCATTATAACTGTTATAACTTCTATACCTGTTGCCCAATCTTCACAAAATTTGTCATGCTTATTTAGAACAATATTTGGCATATGCTCACTTATTTTCGTGAAGTTCCGAGTTTTCGTTTAGGATTTATAGGCTTTTGAGTACATTTTGCCACACCCATTTTCTAAATGACCAGTTATAGCAACCCAAAGGACAAAGTTCAACTTTTTTTGATAATTATTGATCTAGAGAGTCCATAGAATTGTCCTACACTGGTTTCATTCCAATCGGGTGAAAAACCTAGGACTAGTTCGCAAAAGTAGGTTTTTCACATATTTGCGAATAATTAATGAACGATTTGATTGACAGAATTGGTTCTTGAGGCAAAGTTGTTCAGCATGAGGAGATCTATCAAATGATATGCATTTTATGAAACACCATGTGATTACCGAGGCGTAAAACTCGTTAGCGCCAACTTGTGGCCGATTTCTTTCAAAATTCTTACAGACCTCTAGGACCATGAGTTGAACATGCCCATTGAGTTTCGTTCCGATCGGCCTCCGTTAACCTGGTCTAATAGGTGCTCAAACTTCATTGGCCGATGGCGGCCATGTTTTTTGAGATACGCCAATGTCCTCATAGACCATCATGCCCCCTTGGACCAAGACACTGCATGCCAAATTTCAAGTCGATTGGACTAACGGTTGCTTAGTTACAGACGTGTTTATGTTTTTTTCAAGTTATAGCGCCACCTAATGCCCAATCGACGAGATTTTTTTATCGTGACCAAAGAATGAGCCCATACACATGTGTACCGAGTTTGGTGCAAATATCTCATTTCGTTCTCGAGTTATAGCCATTTTAGTAAAAGTGGCTCCGCCCTTAACGTACGTTTTGGCGCCCCTTCGTGACCGTGAATCAAAATTTCAACTTTTTTTTGATAATTATTGATATTCACACTCCAGAGAACATTTCTGCACTGGTTTGGTTCCGATCGGGCAAAAAACCTAGGACTAGTTCGAAAAGTAGGTTTTGGACAAAATTCAAAATGGCGGGAAAACGGGACCTCGGAGAGCAAATCTGATCTTCTATGCTTGTCACCGCCTTGACGCAAGGATTCCAAATATGTAATTCTTTTAATCTACGACAAACGGTTTAGGAGTTATGAGCCATTTTGCGCATTTGATCGCTGTAGCGCCACCCATTGGCCGATTTGGGTCATACTTTGTCAACCTCTCCTCGATTTTTGTACTATCATCTGACAAAGTTTCAAGTCTCTAGGCCTTACGGTTTGGGCTGCACGATGCGTTTTACGGCAGAAGAAAAAGAATAATAATAATAATAATAATAATAATAATAAAAATCAGCACAATAACAATAGGGTTTCAGCACTACGTGCTTGAACCCCTAATAAAAATCAGCACAATTACAATAGGTTTTCAGCACTACGTGCTTGAACCCCTAATAAAAATCAGCACAATAACAATAGGGTTTCAGCACTACGTGCTTGAACCCCTAATAATTAAAGCTGCAAGCAGCATTTACCGGGGTTCAAGCATTTAAGACCTTTAAGCAGATATGCATAAAAAGATACTTTAAAGTTTAAAAGATATTTAAGTTTTATTTACCAAGCATGTAAACACCTAAATCATAGAAGGAATTGACCATTTTCAGCCAAAACAGGCAATTTACCATTGAAAATATATGGATTTTAAAGCTTTTACAGTTATAGCGCCACCTATTGGTCGATCTCCATAAAAATTGGCATGCTTCTTTAGAGGCATATGCTGCGTGTGCTCACTTAATTTCGTGAAGTTCTGAGTTTTAATTTAGGAATTATAAGCTCTTGAGTACATTTTGCCACACAAAATGTTTTGTTGTAGATATTTGAAATTACATGATAGGTAAGAAAATCTTAGTGCAAGTCTTGTCTTTTTCACACCAAAATAATGAATGAATGAATGATGAATAGGAATTTGGTTTATCGCTTATATCTCAGGAACAGGACATCGAAAAATTCTGAAACTCAGAGGGTAGATAGAGCTCAACGGGCCCTGTGGAACAATCCTGTTCCTGCAGATCTACCTTCCTACAGAGTTCAGCTTTAGCCCAGCTCAACACAACACACCTGTCTGTAATTATGAAGTGCTCCTGAAGATCTTAATTAACTGATTCAGGTGTGTTTTATCAGGGTTGGAGCTAAAATGTGCAGGTAGGTAGATATCCAGGAACAGGATTGGGCACCCCTGGTTTAAAGGGATTTTAAATGACAAAACATTGAATTCTTGAAACCTTGAATTATATTAGTGGCCTTCTGCTGCCATCTGGTGGCACAAAATGACAGTGTCAGGCAATTCATTATAGAAATATATAGTTTTAAAGGTTTTTTGACAGTTATAGCGCCACCTATTGCCCGATCTCCACCATTTTTGGGGGATGTCCTCGGAGTGTATCCATACATATGTGTGCCAAATTTGGTGAAAAAATCTCATTTCGTTTTGACGTTATAGACACTTATATATATATGAGCGCATAAAAATTGACCCATGAAAGACTTTGATTGGATTTTTTTGCCACTTCCTATCAAAATTTTGACATTTGGGCTTTAACATATAGTAAACCAACTTAGGTTTCGTGTTTTCTACGGTGGTTTCGTGACGATCGGACAAACGGTTTCGAAAATATTCGCAAATAAAGTGCAAATAAATATTCGCAAACTGCGTGTGCTCACTTAATTTCGTGAAGTTCTGAGTTTTAATTTAGGAATTATAAGCTCTTGAGTACATTTTGCCACGCAAAATGTTTTGTTGTAGATATTTGAAATTACATGATAGGTAAGAAAATCTTAGTGCAAGTCTTGTCTTTTTCACACCAAAATAATGAATGAATGAATGATGAATAGGAATTTGGTTTATCGCTTATATCTCAGGAACAGGACATCGAAAAATTCTGAAACTCAGAGGGTAGATAGAGCTCAACGGGCCCTGTGGAACGAGACCATCGCCAGGACAGTGAGTGTTGGGGGTCGGGAGTTACGCCTGGTCTAATGCGTATCTTTTTGTGCTTATATCTCAAGAACGCCTTGACCAAATCGCACCAAACTTGAATCGAATCTAGTTGAGGAAAGGGCCTTTCCAACGAGCCCTTCCCCAAGGTCCTAGGAGGTAGGGCTCGGGAGTTACGGCCGTTTAAATTCGGGGGTCCCGCGAACTAGCGATCCGCGGGGGGGCGTCCCCGAGGCCCGCGACGGATGTGGCCGCTCAAGGGCCGGGAGGGGACCTTGCCATCCGAGTTTGAGCTCGCGGGGACTTTCGGTTCCTGAGTTAGAAGCAAAAATGTACCGGGATGTGACGTCATTGGCGGCCGCCATTTTAAATCGCGCCCGCTGGTTTTTGGCTAATATCTCGGCGAAAATTCAATGAAAATGCCTGAAATTCATAGTGTGGACAGACGTCATCTAGACTGTTCGAATGAGCTCAGTGCTGGCTGGATTGGTTGAGATTTTGTTTATAAACATAGGAATATTGTCATTTTTCATCATTATAACTGTTATAACTTCTATACCTGTTGCCCAATCTTCACAAAATTTGTCATGCTTATTTAGAACAATATTTGGCATATGCTCATTTATTTTCGTGAAGTTCCGAGTTTTCGTTTAGGATTTATAGGCTTTTGAGTACAATTTGCCACACCCATTTTCTAAATGACCAGTTATAGCAACCCACAGGACAAAGTTCAACTTTTTTTTGATAATTATTGATCTAGAGAGTCCATAGAATTGTCCTACACTGGTTTCATTCCAATCGGGTGAAAAACCTAGGACTAGTTCGCAAAAGTAGGTTTTTCACATATTTGCGAATAATTAATGAACGATTTGATTGACAGAATTGGTTCTTGAGGCAAAGTTGTTCAGCATGAGGAGATCTATCAAATGATATGCATTTTATGAAACACCATGTGATTACCGAGGCGTAAAACTCGTTAGCGCCAACTTGTGGCCGATTTCTTTCAAAATTCTTACAGACCTCTAGGACCATGAGTTGAACATGCCCATTGAGTTTCGTTCCGATCGGCCTCCGTTAACCTGGTCTAATAGGTGCTCAAACTTCATTGGCCGATGGCGGCCATGTTTTTTGAGATACGCCAATGTCCTCATAGACCATCATGCCCCCTTGGACCAAGACACTGCATGCCAAATTTCAAGTCGATTGGACTAACGGTTGCTTAGTTACAGACGTGTTTATGTTTTTTTCAAGTTATAGCGCCACCTAATGCCCAATCGACGAGATTTTTTTATCGTGACCAAAGAATGAGCCCATACACATGTGTACCGAGTTTGGTGCAAATATCTCATTTCGTTCTCGAGTTATAGCCATTTTAGTAAAAGTGGCTCCGCCCTTAACGAACGTTTTGGCGCCCCTTCGTGACCGTGAATCAAAATTTCAACTTTTTTTTGATAATTATTGATATTCACACTCCAGAGAACATTTCTGCACTGGTTTGGTTCCGATCGGGCAAAAAACCTAGGACTAGTTCGAAAAGTAGGTTTTGGACAAAATTCAAAATGGCGGGAAAACGGGACCTCGGAGAGCATATCTGATCTTCTACGCTTGTCACCGCCTTGACGCAAGGATTCCAAATATGTAATTCTTTTAATCTACGACAAACGGTTTAGGAGTTATGAGCCATTTTGCGCATTTGATCGCTGTAGCGCCACCTATTGGCCGATTTGGGTCATACTTTGTCAACCTCTCCTCGATTTTTGTACTATCATCTGACAAAGTTTCAAGTCTCTAGGCCTTACGGTTTGGGCTGCACGATGCGTTTTACGGCAGAAGAAAAAGAATAATAATAATAATAATAAAAATCAGCACAATAACAATAGGGTTTCAGCACTACGTGCTTGAACCCCTAAAAATCAGCACAATAACAATAGGGTTTCAGCACTACGTGCTTGAACCCCTAATAATAAAAATCAGCACAATAACAATAGGGTTTCAGCACTACGTGCTTGAACCCCTAATAATAAAAATCAGCACAATAACAATAGGGTTTCAGCACTACGTGCTTGAACCCCTAATAATAATAAAAATCAGCACAATAACAATAGGGTTTCAGCACTACGTGCTTGAACCCCTAATTAAAGCTGCAAGCAGCATTTACCGGGGTTCAAGCATTTAAGACCTTTAAGCAGATATGCATAAAAAGATACTTTAAAGTTTAAAAGATATTTAAGTTTTATTTACCAAGCATGTAAACACCTAAATCATAGAAGGAATTGACCATTTTCAGCCAAAACAGGCAATTTACCATTGAAAATATATGGATTTTAAAGCTTTTACAGTTATAGCGCCACCTATTGGTCGATCTCCATAAAAATTGGCATGCTTCTTTAGAGGCATATGCTGCGTGTGCTCACTTAATTTCGTGAAGTTCTGAGTTTTAATTTAGGAATTATAAGCTCTTGAGTACATTTTGCCACGCAAAATGTTTTGTTGTAGATATTTGAAATTACATGATAGGTAAGAAAATCTTAGTGCAAGTCTTGTCTTTTTCACACCAAAATAATGAATGAATGAATGATGAATAGGAATTTGGTTTATCGCTTATATCTCAGGAACAGGACATCGAAAAATTCTGAAACTCAGAGGGTAGATAGAGCTCAACGGGCCCTGTGGAACAATCCTGTTCCTGCAGATCTACCTTCCTACAGAGTTCAGCTTTAGCCCAGCTCAACACAACACACCTGTCTGTAATTATGAAGTGCTCCTGAAGATCTTAATTATAACTGATTCAGGTGTGTTTTATCAGGGTTGGAGCTAAAATGTGCAGGTAGGTAGATATCCAGGAACAGGATTGGGCACCCCTGGTTTAAAGGGATTTTAAATGACAAAACATTGAATTCTTGAAACCTTGAATTATATTAGTGTCCTTCTGCTGCCATCTGGTGGCACAAAATGACAGTGTCAGGCAATTCATTATAGAAATATATAGTTTTAAAGGTTTTTTGACAGTAATAGCGCCACCTATTACCCGATCTCCACCATTTTTGGGGGATGTCCTTGGAGTGTATCCATACATATGTGTGCCAAATTTGGTGAAAATATCTCATTTCGTTTTGACGTTATAGACACTTATATATATGAGCGCATAAAAATTGACCCATGAAAGACTTTGATTGGATTTTTTTGCCACTTCCTATCAAAATTTTGACATTTGGGCTTTAACATATAGTAAAACAACTTAGGTTTCGTGTTTTCTACGGTGGTTTCGTGACGATCGGACAAACGGTTTCGAAAATATTCGCAAATAAAGTGCAAATAAAGTGCAAATAAATATTCGCAAACTGCGTGTGCTCACTTAATTTCGTGAAGTTCTGAGTTTTAATTTAGGAATTATAAGCTCTTGAGTACATTTTGCCACGCAAAATGTTTTGTTGTAGATATTTGAAATTACATGATAGGTAAGAAAATCTTAGTGCAAGTCTTGTCTTTTTCACACCAAAATAATGAATGAATGAATGATGAATAGGAATTTGGTTTATCGCTTATATCTCAGGAACAGGACATCGAAAAATTCTGAAACTCAGAGGGTAGATAGAGCTCAACGGGCCCTGTGGAACGAGACCATCGCCGGGACAGTGAGTGTTGGGGGTCGGGAGTTACGCCTGGTCTAATGCGTATCTTTTTGTGCTTATATCTCAAGAACGCCTAGACCAAATCGCACCAAACTTGAATCGAATCTAGTTGGGGAAAGGGCCTTTCCAACGAGCCCTTCCCCAAGGTCCTAGGAGGTAGGGCTCGGGAGTTACGGCCGTTTAAATTCGGGGGTCCCGCGAACTAGCGATCCGCGGGGGCGTCCCCGAGGCCCGCGACGGATGTGGCCGCTCAAGGGCCGGGAGGGGACCTTGCCATCCGAGTTTGAGCTCGCGGGGACTTTCGGTTCCTGAGTTAGAAGCAAAAATGTACCGGGATGTGACGTCATTGGCGGCCGCCATTTTAAATCGCGCCCGCTGGTTTTTGGCTAATATCTCGGCGAAAATTCAATGAAAATGCCTGAAATTCATAGTGTGGACAGACGTCATCTAGACTGTTCGAATGAGCTCAGTGCTGGCTGGATTGGTTGAGATTTTGTTTATAAACATAGGAATATTGTCATTTTTCATCATTATAACTGTTATAACTTCTATACCTGTTGCCCAATCTTCACAAAATTTGTCATGCTTATTTAGAACAATATTTGGCATATGCTCATTTATTTTCGTGAAGTTCCGAGTTTTCGTTTAGGATTTATAGGCTTTTGAGTACAATTTGCCACACCCATTTTCTAAATGACCAGTTATAGCAACCCACAGGACAAAGTTCAACTTTTTTTTGATAATTATTGATCTAGAGAGTCCATAGAATTGTCCTACACTGGTTTCATTCCAATCGGGTGAAAAACCTAGGACTAGTTCGCAAAAGTAGGTTTTTCACATATTTGCGAATAATTAATGAACGATTTGATTGACAGAATTGGTTCTTGAGGCAAAGTTGTTCAGCATGAGGAGATCTATCAAATGATATGCATTTTATGAAACACCATGTGATTACCGAGGCGTAAAACTCGTTAGCGCCAACTTGTGGCCGATTTCTTTCAAAATTCTTACAGACCTCTAGGACCATGAGTTGAACATGCCCATTGAGTTTCGTTCCGATCGGCCTCCGTTAACCTGGTCTAATAGGTGCTCAAACTTCATTGGCCGATGGCGGCCATGTTTTTTGAGATACGCCAATGTCCTCATAGACCATCATGCCCCCTTGGACCAAGACACTGCATGCCAAATTTCAAGTCGATTGGACTAACGGTTGCTTAGTTACAGACGTGTTTATGTTTTTTTCAAGTTATAGCGCCACCTAATGCCCAATCGACGAGATTTTTTTATCGTGACCAAAGAATGAGCCCATACACATGTGTACCGAGTTTGGTGCAAATATCTCATTTCGTTCTCGAGTTATAGCCATTTTAGTAAAAGTGGCTCCGCCCTTAACGAACGTTTTGGCGCCCCTTCGTGACCGTGAATCAAAATTTCAACTTTTTTTTTGATAATTATTGATATTCACACTCCAGAGAACATTTCTGCACTGGTTTGGTTCCGATCGGGCAAAAAACCTAGGACTAGTTCGAAAAGTAGGTTTTGGACAAAATTCAAAATGGCGGGAAAACGGGACCTCGGAGAGCATATCTGATCTTCTACGCTTGTCACCGCCTTGACGCAAGGATTCCAAATATGTAATTCTTTTAATCTACGACAAACGGTTTAGGAGTTATGAGCCATTTTGCGCATTTGATCGCTGTAGCGCCACCTATTGGCCGATTTGGGTCATACTTTGTCAACCTCTCCTCGATTTTTGTACTATCATCTGACAAAGTTTCAAGTCTCTAGGCCTTACGGTTTGGGCTGCACGATGCGTTTTACGGCAGAAGAAAAAGAATAATAATAATAATAATAAAAATCAGCACAATAACAATAGGGTTTCAGCACTACGTGCTTGAACCCCTAAAAATCAGCACAATAACAATAGGGTTTCAGCACTACGTGCTTGAACCCCTAATAATAAAAATCAGCACAATAACAATAGGGTTTCAGCACTACGTGCTTGAACCCCTAATAATAAAAATCAGCACAATAACAATAGGGTTTCAGCACTACGTGCTTGAACCCCTAATAATAATAAAAATCAGCACAATAACAATAGGGTTTCAGCACTACGTGCTTGAACCCCTAATTAAAGCTGCAAGCAGCATTTACCGGGGTTCAAGCATTTAAGACCTTTAAGCAGATATGCATAAAAAGATACTTTAAAGTTTAAAAGATATTTAAGTTTTATTTACCAAGCATGTAAACACCTAAATCATAGAAGGAATTGACCATTTTCAGCCAAAACAGGCAATTTACCATTGAAAATATATGGATTTTAAAGCTTTTACAGTTATAGCGCCACCTATTGGTCGATCTCCATAAAAATTGGCATGCTTCTTTAGAGGCATATGCTGCGTGTGCTCACTTAATTTCGTGAAGTTCTGAGTTTTAATTTAGGAATTATAAGCTCTTGAGTACATTTTGCCACGCAAAATGTTTTGTTGTAGATATTTGAAATTACATGATAGGTAAGAAAATCTTAGTGCAAGTCTTGTCTTTTTCACACCAAAATAATGAATGAATGAATGATGAATAGGAATTTGGTTTATCGCTTATATCTCAGGAACAGGACATCGAAAAATTCTGAAACTCAGAGGGTAGATAGAGCTCAACGGGCCCTGTGGAACAATCCTGTTCCTGCAGATCTACCTTCCTACAGAGTTCAGCTTTAGCCCAGCTCAACACAACACACCTGTCTGTAATTATGAAGTGCTCCTGAAGATCTTAATTATAACTGATTCAGGTGTGTTTTATCAGGGTTGGAGCTAAAATGTGCAGGTAGGTAGATATCCAGGAACAGGATTGGGCACCCCTGGTTTAAAGGGATTTTAAATGACAAAACATTGAATTCTTGAAACCTTGAATTATATTAGTGTCCTTCTGCTGCCATCTGGTGGCACAAAATGACAGTGTCAGGCAATTCATTATAGAAATATATAGTTTTAAAGGTTTTTTGACAGTAATAGCGCCACCTATTACCCGATCTCCACCATTTTTGGGGGATGTCCTTGGAGTGTATCCATACATATGTGTGCCAAATTTGGTGAAAATATCTCATTTCGTTTTGACGTTATAGACACTTATATATATGAGCGCATAAAAATTGACCCATGAAAGACTTTGATTGGATTTTTTTGCCACTTCCTATCAAAATTTTGACATTTGGGCTTTAACATATAGTAAAACAACTTAGGTTTCGTGTTTTCTACGGTGGTTTCGTGACGATCGGACAAACGGTTTCGAAAATATTCGCAAATAAAGTGCAAATAAAGTGCAAATAAATATTCGCAAACTGCGTGTGCTCACTTAATTTCGTGAAGTTCTGAGTTTTAATTTAGGAATTATAAGCTCTTGAGTACATTTTGCCACGCAAAATGTTTTGTTGTAGATATTTGAAATTACATGATAGGTAAGAAAATCTTAGTGCAAGTCTTGTCTTTTTCACACCAAAATAATGAATGAATGAATGATGAATAGGAATTTGGTTTATCGCTTATATCTCAGGAACAGGACATCGAAAAATTCTGAAACTCAGAGGGTAGATAGAGCTCAACGGGCCCTGTGGAACGAGACCATCGCCGGGACAGTGAGTGTTGGGGGTCGGGAGTTACGCCTGGTCTAATGCGTATCTTTTTGTGCTTATATCTCAAGAACGCCTAGACCAAATCGCACCAAACTTGAATCGAATCTAGTTGGGGAAAGGGCCTTTCCAACGAGCCCTTCCCCAAGGTCCTAGGAGGTAGGGCTCGGGAGTTACGGCCGTTTAAATTCGGGGGTCCCGCGAACTAGCGATCCGCGGGGGGGCGTCCCCGAGGCCCGCGACGGATGTGGCCGCTCAAGGGCCGGGAGGGGACCTTGCCATCCGAGTTTGAGCTCGCGGGGACTTTCGGTTCCTGAGTTAGAAGCAAAAATGTACCGGGATGTGACGTCATTGGCGGCCGCCATTTTAAATCGCGCCCGCTGGTTTTTGGCTAATATCTCGGCGAAAATTCAATGAAAATGCCTGAAATTCATAGTGTGGACAGACGTCATCTAGACTGTTCGAATGAGCTCAGTGCTGGCTGGATTGGTTGAGATTTTGTTTATAAACATAGGAATATTGTCATTTTTCATCATTATAACTGTTATAACTTCTATACCTGTTGCCCAATCTTCACAAAATTTGTCATGCTTATTTAGAACAATATTTGGCATATGCTCACTTATTTTCGTGAAGTTCCGAGTTTTCGTTTAGGATTTATAGGCTTTTGAGTACAATTTGCCACACCCATTTTCTAAATGACCAGTTATAGCAACCCACAGGACAAAGTTCAACTTTTTTTTGATAATTATTGATCTAGAGAGTCCATAGAATTGTCCTACACTGGTTTCATTCCAATCGGGTGAAAAACCTAGGACTAGTTCGCAAAAGTAGGTTTTTCACATATTTGCGAATAATTAATGAACGATTTGATTGACAGAATTGGTTCTTGAGGCAAAGTTGTTCAGCATGAGGAGATCTATCAAATGATATGCATTTTATGAAACACCATGTGATTACCGAGGCGTAAAACTCGTTAGCGCCAACTTGTGGCCGATTTCTTTCAAAATTCTTACAGACCTCTAGGACCATGAGTTGAACATGCCCATTGAGTTTCGTTCCGATCGGCCTCCGTTAACCTGGTCTAATAGGTGCTCAAACTTCATTGGCCGATGGCGGCCATGTTTTTTGAGATACGCCAATGTCCTCATAGACCATCATGCCCCCTTGGACCAAGACACTGCATGCCAAATTTCAAGTCGATTGGACTAACGGTTGCTTAGTTACAGACGTGTTTATGTTTTTTTCAAGTTATAGCGCCACCTAATGCCCAATCGACGAGATTTTTTTATCGTGACCAAAGAATGAGCCCATACACATGTGTACCGAGTTTGGTGCAAATATCTCATTTCGTTCTCGAGTTATAGCCATTTTAGTAAAAGTGGCTCCGCCCTTAACGAACGTTTTGGCGCCCCTTCGTGACCGTGAATCAAAATTTCAACTTTTTTTTGATAATTATTGATATTCACACTCCAGAGAACATTTCTGCACTGGTTTGGTTCCGATCGGGCAAAAAACCTAGGACTAGTTCGAAAAGTAGGTTTTGGACAAAATTCAAAATGGCGGGAAAACGGGACCTCGGAGAGCATATCTGATCTTCTACGCTTGTCACCGCCTTGACGCAAGGATTCCAAATATGTAATTCTTTTAATCTACGACAAACGGTTTAGGAGTTATGAGCCATTTTGCGCATTTGATCGCTGTAGCGCCACCTATTGGCCGATTTGGGTCATACTTTGTCAACCTCTCCTCGATTTTTGTACTATCATCTGACAAAGTTTCAAGTCTCTAGGCCTTACGGTTTGGGCTGCACGATGCGTTTTACGGCAGAAGAAAAAGAATAATAATAATAATAATAAAAATCAGCACAATAACAATAGGGTTTCAGCACTACGTGCTTGAACCCCTAAAAATCAGCACAATAACAATAGGGTTTCAGCACTACGTGCTTGAACCCCTAATAATAAAAATCAGCACAATAACAATAGGGTTTCAGCACTACGTGCTTGAACCCCTAATAATAAAAATCAGCACAATAACAATAGGGTTTCAGCACTACGTGCTTGAACCCCTAATAATAATAAAAATCAGCACAATAACAATAGGGTTTCAGCACTACGTGCTTGAACCCCTAATTAAAGCTGCAAGCAGCATTTACCGGGGTTCAAGCATTTAAGACCTTTAAGCAGATATGCATAAAAAGATACTTTAAAGTTTAAAAGATATTTAAGTTTTATTTACCAAGCATGTAAACACCTAAATCATAGAAGGAATTGACCATTTTCAGCCAAAACAGGCAATTTACCATTGAAAATATATGGATTTTAAAGCTTTTACAGTTATAGCGCCACCTATTGGTCGATCTCCATAAAAATTGGCATGCTTCTTTAGAGGCATATGCTGCGTGTGCTCACTTAATTTCGTGAAGTTCTGAGTTTTAATTTAGGAATTATAAGCTCTTGAGTACATTTTGCCACGCAAAATGTTTTGTTGTAGATATTTGAAATTACATGATAGGTAAGAAAATCTTAGTGCAAGTCTTGTCTTTTTCACACCAAAATAATGAATGAATGAATGATGAATAGGAATTTGGTTTATCGCTTATATCTCAGGAACAGGACATCGAAAAATTCTGAAACTCAGAGGGTAGATAGAGCTCAACGGGCCCTGTGGAACAATCCTGTTCCTGCAGATCTACCTTCCTACAGAGTTCAGCTTTAGCCCAGCTCAACACAACACACCTGTCTGTAATTATGAAGTGCTCCTGAAGATCTTAATTATAACTGATTCAGGTGTGTTTTATCAGGGTTGGAGCTAAAATGTGCAGGTAGGTAGATATCCAGGAACAGGATTGGGCACCCCTGGTTTAAAGGGATTTTAAATGACAAAACATTGAATTCTTGAAACCTTGAATTATATTAGTGTCCTTCTGCTGCCATCTGGTGGCACAAAATGACAGTGTCAGGCAATTCATTATAGAAATATATAGTTTTAAAGGTTTTTTGACAGTAATAGCGCCACCTATTACCCGATCTCCACCATTTTTGGGGGATGTCCTTGGAGTGTATCCATACATATGTGTGCCAAATTTGGTGAAAATATCTCATTTCGTTTTGACGTTATAGACACTTATATATATGAGCGCATAAAAATTGACCCATGAAAGACTTTGATTGGATTTTTTTGCCACTTCCTATCAAAATTTTGACATTTGGGCTTTAACATATAGTAAAACAACTTAGGTTTCGTGTTTTCTACGGTGGTTTCGTGACGATCGGACAAACGGTTTCGAAAATATTCGCAAATAAAGTGCAAATAAAGTGCAAATAAATATTCGCAAACTGCGTGTGCTCACTTAATTTCGTGAAGTTCTGAGTTTTAATTTAGGAATTATAAGCTCTTGAGTACATTTTGCCACGCAAAATGTTTTGTTGTAGATATTTGAAATTACATGATAGGTAAGAAAATCTTAGTGCAAGTCTTGTCTTTTTCACACCAAAATAATGAATGAATGAATGATGAATAGGAATTTGGTTTATCGCTTATATCTCAGGAACAGGACATCGAAAAATTCTGAAACTCAGAGGGTAGATAGAGCTCAACGGGCCCTGTGGAACGAGACCATCGCCGGGACAGTGAGTGTTGGGGGTCGGGAGTTACGCCTGGTCTAATGCGTATCTTTTTGTGCTTATATCTCAAGAACGCCTAGACCAAATCGCACCAAACTTGAATCGAATCTAGTTGGGGAAAGGGCCTTTCCAACGAGCCCTTCCCCAAGGTCCTAGGAGGTAGGGCTCGGGAGTTACGGCCGTTTAAATTCGGGGGTGCCGCGAACTAGCGATCCGCGGGGGGGCGTCCCCGAGGCCCGCGACGGATGTGGCCGCTCAAGGGCCGGGAGGGGACCTTGCCATCCGAGTTTGAGCTCGCGGGGACTTTCGGTTCCTGAGTTAGAAGCAAAAATGTACCGGGATGTGACGTCATTGGCGGCCGCCATTTTAAATCGCGCCCGCTGGTTTTTGGCTAATATCTCGGCGAAAATTCAATGAAAATGCCTGAAATTCATAGTGTGGACAGACGTCATCTAGACTGTTCGAATGAGCTCAGTGCTGGCTGGATTGGTTGAGATTTCGTTTATAAACATAGGAATATTGTCATTTTTCATCATTATAACTGTTATAACTTCTATACCTGTTGCCCAATCTTCACAAAATTTGTCATGCTTATTTAGAACAATATTTGGCATATGCTCACTTATTTTCGTGAAGTTCCGAGTTTTCGTTTAGGATTTATAGGCTTTTGAGTACATTTTGCCACACCCATTTTCTAAATGACCAGTTATAGCAACCCAAAGGACAAAGTTCAACTTTTTTTTGATAGTTATTGATCTAGAGAGTCCATAGAATTGTCCTACACTGGTTTCATTCCAATCGGGTGAAAAACCTAGGACTAGTTCGCAAAAGTAGGTTTTTCACATATTTGCGAATAATTAATGAACGATTTGATTGACAGAATTGGTTCTTGAGGCAAAGTTGTTCAGCATGAGGAGATCTATCAAATGATATGCATTTTATGAAACACCATGTGATTACCGAGGCGTAAAACTCGTTAGCGCCAACTTGTGGCCGATTTCTTTCAAAATTCTTACAGACCTCTAGGACCATGAGTTGAACATGCCCATTGAGTTTCGTTCCGATCGGCCTCCGTTAACCTGGTCTAATAGGTGCTCAAACTTCATTGGCCGATGGCGGCCATGTTTTTTGAGATACGCCAATGTCCTCATAGACCATCATGCCCCCTTGGACCAAGACACTGCATGCCAAATTTCAAGTCGATTGGACTAACGGTTGCTTAGTTACAGACGTGTTTATGTTTTTTTCAAGTTATAGCGCCACCTAATGCCCAATCGACGAGATTTTTTTATCGTGACCAAAGAATGAGCCCATACACATGTGTACCGAGTTTGGTGCAAATATCTCATTTCGTTCTCGAGTTATAGCCATTTTAGTAAAAGTGGCTCCGCCCTTAACGTACGTTTTGGCGCCCCTTCGTGACCGTGAATCAAAATTTCAACTTTTTTTTTGATAATTATTGATATTCACACTCCAGAGAACATTTCTGCACTGGTTTGGTTCCGATCGGGCAAAAAACCTAGGACTAGTTCGAAAAGTAGGTTTTGGACAAAATTCAAAATGGCGGGAAAACGGGACCTCGGAGAGCAAATCTGATCTTCTACGCTTGTCACCGCCTTGACGCAAGGATTCCAAATATGTAATTCTTTTAATCTACGACAAACGGTTTAGGAGTTATGAGCCATTTTGCGCATTTGATCGCTGTAGCGCCACCTATTGGCCGATTTGGGTCATACTTTGTCAACCTCTCCTCGATTTTTGTACTATCATCTGACAAAGTTTCAAGTCTCTAGGCCTTACGGTTTGGGCTGCACGATGCGTTTTACGGCAGAAGAAAAAGAATAATAATAATAATAATAATAATAATAATAATAATAAAAATCAGCACAATAACAATAGGGTTTCAGCACTACGTGCTTGAACCCCTAATTAAAGCTGCAAGCAGCATTTACCGGGGTTCAAGCATTTAAGACCTTTAAGCAGATATGCATAAAAAGATACTTTAAAGTTTAAAAGATATTTAAGTTTTATTTACCAAGCATTTAAACATCTAAATCATAGAAGGAATTGACCATTTTCAGCCAAAACAGGCAATTTACCATTGAAAATATATGGATTTTAAAGCTTTTACAGTTATAGCGCCACCTATTGGTCGATCTCCATAAAAATTGGCATGCTTCTTTAGAGGCATATGCTGCGTGTGCTCACTTAATTTCGTGAAGTTCTGAGTTTTAATTTAGGAATTATAAGCTCTTGAGTACATTTTGCCACGCAAAATGTTTTGTTGTAGATATTTGAAATTACATGATAGGTAAGAAAATCTTAGTGCAAGTCTTGTCTTTTTCACACCAAAATAATGAATGAATGAATGATGAATAGGAATTTGGTTTATCGCTTATATCTCAGGAACAGGACATCGAAAAATTCTGAAACTCAGAGGGTAGATAGAGCTCAACGGGCCCTGTGGAACAATCCTGTTCCTGCAGATCTACCTTCCTACAGAGTTCAGCTTTAGCCCAGCTCAACACAACACACCTGTCTGTAATTATGAAGTGCTCCTGAAGATCTTAATTAACTGATTCAGGTGTGTTTTATCAGGGTTATAGCTAAAATGTGCAGGTAGGTAGATATCCAGGAACAGGATTGGGCACCCCTGGTTTAAAGGGATTTTAAATGACAAAACATTGAATTCTTGAAACCTTGAATTATATTAGTGGCCTTCTGCTGCCATCTGGTGGCACAAAATGACAGTGTCAGGCAATTCATTATAGAAATATATAGTTTTAAAGGTTTTTTGACAGTTATAGCGCCACCTATTGCCCGATCTCCACCATTTTTGGGGGATGTCCTCGGAGTGTATCCATACACATGTGTGCCAAATTTGGTGAAAAAATCTCATTTCGTTTTGACGTTATAGACACTTATATATATATGAGCGCATAAAAATTGACCCATGAAAGACTTTGATTGGATTTTTTTGCCACTTCCTATCAAAATTTTGACATTTGGGCTTTAACATATAGTAAACCAACTTAGGTTTCGTGTTTTCTACGGTGGTTTCGTGACGATCGGACAAACGGTTTCGAAAATATTCGCAAATAAAGTGCAAATAAATATTCGCAAACTGCGTGTGCTCACTTAATTTCGTGAAGTTCTGAGTTTTAATTTAGGAATTATAAGCTCTTGAGTACATTTTGCCACGCAAAATGTTTTGTTGTAGATATTTGAAATTACATGATAGGTAAGAAAATCTTAGTGCAAGTCTTGTCTTTTTCACACCAAAATAATGAATGAATGAATGATGAATAGGAATTTGGTTTATCGCTTATATCTCAGGAACAGGACATCGAAAAATTCTGAAACTCAGAGGGTAGATAGAGCTCAACGGGCCCTGTGGAACGAGACCATCGCCGGGACAGTGAGTGTTGGGGGTCGGGAGTTACGCCTGGTCTAATGCGTATCTTTTTGTGCTTATATCTCAAGAACGCCTAGACCAAATCGCACCAAACTCGAATCGAATCTAGTTGGGGAAAGGGCCTTTCCAACGAGCCCTTCCCCAAGGTCCTAGGAGGTAGGGCTCGGGAGTTACGGCCGTTTAAATTCGGGGGTCCCGCGAACTAGCGATCCGCGGGGGGGCGTCCCCGAGGCCCGCGACGGATGTGGCCGCTCAAGGGCCGGGAGGGGACCTTGCCATCCGAGTTTGAGCTCGCGGGGACTTTCGGTTCCTGAGTTAGAAGCAAAAATGTAGCGGGATGTGACGTCATTGGCGGCCGCCATTTTAAATCGCGCCCGCTGGTTTTTGGCTAATATCTCGGCGAAAATTCAATGAAAATGCCTGAAATTCATAGTGTGGACAGATGTCATCTAGACGGTTCGAATGAGCTCAGTGCTGGCTGGATTGGTTGATATTTCGTTTATAAACATAGGAATATTGTCATTTTTCATAATTGTAACTGTTATAACTTCTGTACCTGTTGCCCAATCTGCACAAAATTTGTCATGCTTATTTAGAACAATATTTGGCATATGCTCACTTATTTTCGTGAAGTTCCGAGTTTTCGTTTAGGATTTATAGGCTTTTGAGTACATTTTGCCACACCCATTTTCTAAATGACCAGTTATAGCAACCCAAAGGACAAAGTTCAACTTTTTTTTGATAATTATTGATCTAGAGAGTCCATAGAATTGTCCTACACTGGTTTCATTCCAATCGGGTGAAAAACCTAGGACTAGTTCGCAAAAGTAGGTTTTTCACATATTTGCGAATAATTAATGAACGATTTGATTGACAGAATTGGTTCTTGAGGCAAAGTTGTTCAGCATGAGGAGATCTATCAAATGATATGCATTTTATGAAACACCATGTGATTACCGAGGCGTAAAACTCGTTAGCGCCAACTTGTGGCCGATTTCTTTCAAAATTCTTACAGACCTCTAGGACCATGAGTTGAACATGCCCATTGAGTTTCGTTCCGATCGGCCTCCGTTAACCTGGTCTAATAGGTGCTCAAACTTCATTGGCCGATGGCGGCCATGTTTTTTGAGATACGCCAATGTCCTCATAGACCATCATGCCCCCTTGGACCAAGACACTGCATGCCAAATTTCAAGTCGATTGGACTAACGGTTGCTTAGTTACAGACGTGTTTATGTTTTTTTCAAGTTATAGCGCCACCTAATGCCCAATCGACGAGATTTTTTTATCGTGACCAAAGAATGAGCCCATACACATGTGTACCGAGATTGGTGCAAATATCTCATTTCGTTCTCGAGTTATAGCCATTTTAGTAAAAGTGGCTCCGCCCTTAACGTACGTTTTGGCGCCCCTTCGTGACCGTGAATCAAAATTTCAACTTTTTTTTGATAATTATTGATATTCACACTCCAGAGAACATTTCTGCACTGGTTTGGTTCCCATCGGGCGAAAAACCTAGGACTAGTTCGCAAAAGTAGGTTTTGGACAAAATTCAAAATGGCGGGAAAACGGGACCTCGCAGCGCGAATCTTTTTTTCTATGCTTTTCACCGCCTTGATCCAAGGATTCCAAATATGTAATTTTTTTAATCTGCGACAAACGGTTTAGGAGTTATGAGCCATTTTGCGCATTTGATCGCTGTAGCGCCACCTATTGGCCGATTTGGGTCATACTTTGTCAACCTCTCCTCGATTTTTGTACTATCATTTGACAAAGTTTCAAGTATTTAGGCCTTACGGTTTGGGCTGCACGATGCGTTTTACGGCAGAAGAAAAAGAATAATAATAATAATAATTAAAGCTGCAAGCAGCATTTACCGGGGTTCAAGCATTTAAGACCTTTAAGCAGATATGCATAAAAAGATATTTTAAAGTTTGAAAGATATTTAAGTTTTATTTAGCAAGCATGTCACCACTTAAATCACAGATGAACAGCTATGATATATGCTAAACCAAACACAGAGAAAGAAAAGGCTTAAACAATAATACGCATGCTTACTCATACACACACACACACCACTTATTAGGTTCACTTTCATTCTGTGTCAAAACAGTATCTGTTTTGTGTTTCAAGTATATTTCCATGTTCACTACATTAATTAAACGTGCTTACAAACACATTTTGTTGCAGATATGGATATTTGAAATCAATAATGAGGTAAGAAAATGCTTATTCCAGGTTTTCCCTTTAAAAATCATCATTTTCAGGTCTCAATGTAATTGTAATGTTGTATTATTGCAAAAAAACATATGTCAGATGAACAAATGAAGAGGTAAACCTTGACAAAATGTGATTTGTAATGATATAATAAGGATTTATATAGTTTAAAAGAGATTGGAAAAACCTTGAAATCTTGAACTATATTAGTGGCCTTCTACTGCCATCTGGTGGCAAATGACAATTTCAGGACATACAAAACATATGAACATTGTCATTCAACACATTTTTAACTGTTAAAGTTAGCTATTGTCCCGATCTCCATGAAATTGCTTGTTTAGAGTCATGTCACACGTCCTTGCTTATTTTCAGAAAGATCTGAGCATTCCTTGGAGAGATATATGGCTTTCAGGGACACTTGGTGAAGGCCACATTTTGAAATGACCCTTTTATATCCACTAATGCAAAAGTTCAACTTTTTTTGATCATTATTAAACAACAGAGTCCAGAGAATTGTACTGCATTGGTTTTATTCAGATTGAGCAAAAAACCTGATTAGTATGCAAAAGTAGGTTTTTAAAATATTCTTGAATGAACAATTTGATTGGCAAAATAAATGATGGGTAACAAAATGTTTACTCCAAGTCTCCTTAAAGTTTCACATAATGTGGCAAAATTGTCATTAATACTTCAACCGAAATTAAGTGATGCATTTTGACAAAATGTGATTGTAATCATTAATAGTGATTTTATCAAGTCTAAATATGGATTATAGAACAATATGACAACTTTAACCAGCAGGTGGCAGCAAAGGACCAGTCATTAGCCTACTTTCATGGTTTTGGTTTTGTACATTTTCCATGACTGCATTAAACATGTTTACACACACATTGTTGTAGATATTTGAAATACATGATAGGTAAGAAAATCTTAGTGCAAGTCTTGTCTTTCTGACAACAGAATAATGAATGAATGATAAATGGGAATTTGGTTTTTCGCTTATATCTCGGGAACAGGACATCGAAAAATTCTGAAACTCAGAGGGTAGATAGTGCTCAACAGGCCCTGTGGAACGAGACCATCGCGGGGACAGTGAGTGTTGGGGGTCGGGAGTTACGCCTGGTCTAATGCGTATCTTTTTGTGCTTATATCTCAAGAACGCTCAGGCCAAATTGCACCAAACTCGAATCGAATCTAGTCGGGGAAAGGGCCTTTCCAACGAGCCCTTCCCCAAGGTCCTAGGAGGTAGGGCTCGGGAGTTACGGCCGTTTAAAGTCGGGGGTCCCGCGAACTAGCGATCCGCGGGGGGGCGTCCCCGAGGCCCGCGACGGATGTGGCCGCTCAAGGGCCCGGAGGGGACCTTGCCATCCGAGTTTGAGCTCGCGGGGACTTTCGGTTCCTGAGTTAGAAGCAAAAATGTACCGGGATGTGACGTCATTGGCGGCCGCCATTTTAAAACGCGCCCGCTGGTTTTTGGCTAATATCTCGGCGACAATTCAATGAAAATGCCTGAAATTCATAATGTGGACAGACTTCATCTAGACGGTTCGAATGAGCCCGGTGCTGGCTGGATTGGTTGAGATTTCGTTTATAAACATAGGAATATTGTCATTTTTCATCTTTTTAACTGTTATAACTTCTATACCTGTTGCCCAATCTCCACAAAATTTGTCATGCTTATTTAGAACAATATTTGGCATATGCTCACTTATTTTCGTGAAGTTCCGAGTTTTCGTTTAGGATTTATAGGCTTTTGAGTACATTTTGCCACACCCATTTTCTAAATGACCCAGTTATAGCAACCCAAAGGACAAAGTTCAACTTTTTTTGATAATTATTGATCTAGAGAGTCCATAGAATTGTCCTACACTGGTTTCATTCCAATCGGGTGAAAAACCTAGGACTAGTTCGCAAAAGTAGGTTTTTCACATATTTGCGAATAATTAATGAACGATTTGATTGACAGAATTGGTTCTTGAGGCAAAGTTGTTCAGCATGAGGAGATCTATCAAATGATATGCATTTTATGAAACACCATGTGATTACCGAGGCGTAAAACTCGTTAGCGCCAACTTGTGGCCGATTTCTTTCAAAATTCTTACAGACCTCTAGGACCATGAGTTGAACATGCCCATTGAGTTTCGTTCCGATCGGCCTCCGTTAACCTGGTCTAATAGGTGCTCAAACTTCATTGGCCGATGGCGGCCATGTTTTTTGAGATACGCCAATGTCCTCATAGACCATCATGCCCCCTTGGACCAAGACACTGCATGCCAAATTTCAAGTCGATTGGACTAACGGTTGCTTAGTTACAGACGTGTTTATGTTTTTTTCAAGTTATAGCGCCACCTAATGCCCAATCGACGAGATTTTTTTATCGTGACCAAAGAATGAGCCCATACACATGTGTACTGAGATTGGTGCAAATATCTCATTTCGTTCTCGAGTTATAGCCATTTTAGTAAAAGTGGCTCCGCCCTTAACGTACGTTTTGGCGCCCCTTCGTGACCGTGAATCAAAATTTCAACTTTTTTTTGATAATTATTGATATTCACACTCCAGAGAACATTTCTGCACTGGTTTGGTTCCGATCGGGCAAAAAACCTAGGACTAGTTCGAAAAGTAGGTTTTGGACAAAATTCAAAATGGCGGGAAAACGGGACCTCGGAGAGCAAATCTGATCTTCTACGCTTGTCACCGCCTTGACGCAAGGATTCCAAATATGTAATTCTTTTAATCTACGACAAACGGTTTAGGAGTTATGAGCCATTTTGCGCATTTGATCGCTGTAGCGCCACCTATTGGCCGATTTGGGTCATACTTTGTCAACCTCTCCTCGATTTTTGTACTATCATCTGACAAAGTTTCAAGTCTCTAGGCCTTACGGTTTGGGCTGCACGATGCGTTTTACGGCAGAAGAAAAAGAATAATAATAATAATAATAATAATTAAAGCTGCAAGCAGCATTTACCGGGGTTCAAGCATTTAAGACCTTTAAGCAGATATGCATAAAAAGATACTTTAAAGTTTAAAAGATATTTAAGTTTTATTTAGCAAGCATGTAAACACCTAAATCATAGAAGGAATTGACCATTTTCAGCCAAAACAGGCAATTTACCATTGAAAATATATGGATTTTAAAGCTTTTACAGTTATAGCGCCACCTATTGGTCGATCTCCATAAAAATTGGCATGCTTCTTTAGAGGCATATGCTGCGTGTGCTCACTTAATTTCGTGAAGTTCTGAGTTTTAATTTAGGAATTATAAGCTCTTGAGTATATTTTGCCACACAAAATGTTTTGTTGTAGATATTTGAAATTACATGATAGGTAAGAAAATCTTAGTGCAAGTCTTGTCTTTTTCACACCAAAATAATGAATGAATGAATGACGAATAGGAATTTGGTTTATCGCTTATATCTCAGGAACAGGACATCGAAAAATTCTGAAACTCAGAGGGTAGATAGAGCTCAACGGGCCCTGTGGAACAATCCTGTTCCTGCAGATCTACCTTCCTACAGAGTTCAGCTTTAGCCCAGCTCAACACAACACAACACACCTGTCTGTAATTATGAAGTGCTCCTGAAGATCTTAATTAACTGATTCAGGTGTGTTTTATCAGGGTTGGAGCTAAAATGTGCAGGTAGGTAGATATCCAGGAACAGGATTGGGCACCCCTGGTTTAAAGGGATTTTAAATGACAAAACATTGAATTCTTGAAACCTTGAATTATATTAGTGGCCTTCTGCTGCCATCTGGTGGCACAAAATGACAGTGTCAGGCAATTCATTATAGAAATATATAGTTTTAAAGGTTTTTTGACAGTTATAGCGCCACCTATTGCCCGATCTCAACCATTTTTGGGGGATGTCCTCGGAGTGTATCCATACATATGTGTGCCAAATTTGGTGAAAAAATCTCATTTCGTTTTGACGTTATAGACACTTATATATATGAGCGCATAAAAATTGACCCATGAAAGACTTTGATTGGATTTTTTGCCACTTCCTATCAAAATTTTGACATTTGGGCTTTAACATATAGTAAACCAACTTAGGTTTCGTGTTTTCTACGGTGGTTTCGTGACGATCGGACAAACGGTTTCGAAAATATTCGCAAATAAAGTGCAAATAAAGTGCAAATAAATATTCGCAAACTGTGTGTGCTCACTTAATTTCGTGAAGTTCTGAGTTTTAATTTAGGAATTATAAGCTCTTGAGTACATTTTGCCACGCAAAATATTTTGTTGTAGATATTTGAAATTACATGATAGGTAAGAAAATCTTAGTGCAAGTCTTGTCTTTTTCACACCAAAATAATGAATGAATGAATGATGAATAGGAATTTGGTTTATCGCTTATATCTCAGGAACAGGACATCGAAAAATTCTGAAACTCAGAGGGTAGATAGAGCTCAACGGGCCCTGTGGAACGAGACCATCGCCGGGACAGTGAGTGTTGGGGGTCGGGAGTTACGCCTGGTCAAATGCGTATCTTTTTGTGCTTATATCTCAAGAACGCCTAGACCAAATCGCACCAAACTTGAATCGAATCTAGTTGGGGAAAGGGCCTTTCCAACGAGCCCTTCCCTAAGGTCCTAGGAGGTAGGGCTCGGGAGTTACGGCCGTTTAAATTCGGGGGTGCCGCGAACTACCGATCCGCGGGGGGGCGTCCCCGAGGCCCGCGACGGATGTGGCCGCTCAAGGGCTGGGAGGGGACCTTGCCATCCGAGTTTGAGCTCGCGGGGACTTTCGGTTCCTGAGTTAGAAGCAAAAATGTACCGGGATGTGACGTCATTGGCGGCCGCCATTTTAAATCGCGCCCGCTGGTTTTTGGCTAATATCTCGGCGAAAATTCAATGAAAATGCCTGAAATTCATTGTGTGGACAGACGTCATCTAGACTGTTCGACTGAGCTCAGTGCTGGCTGGATTGGTTGAGATTTCGTTTATAAACATAGGAATATTGTCATTTTTCATCATTATAACTGTTATAACTTCTATACCTGTTGCCCAATCTTCACAAAATTTGTCATGCTTATTTAGAACAATATGTGGCATATGCTCACTTATTTTCGTGAAGTTCTGACTTTTCGTTTAGGATTTATAGGCTTTTGAGTACATTTTGCCACACCCATTTTCTAAATGACCAGTTATAGCAACCCAAAGGACAAAGTTCAACTTTTTTTTGATAATTATTGATCTAGAGAGTCCATAGAATTGTCCTGCACTGGTTTCATTCCAATCGGGTGAAAAACCTAGGACTAGTTCGCAAAAGTAGGTTTTTCACATATTTGCGAATAATTAATGAACGATTTGATTGACAGAATTGGTTCTTGAGGCAAAGTTGTTCAGCATGAGGAGATCTATCAAATGATATGCATTTTATGAAACACCATGTGATTACCGAGGCGTAAAACTCGTTAGCGCCAACTTGTGGCCGATTTCTTTCAAAATTCTTACAGACCTCTAGGACCATGAGTTGAACATGCCCATTGAGTTTCGTTCCGATCGGCCTCCGTTAACCTGGTCTAATAGGTGCTCAAACTTCATTGGCCGATGGCGGCCATGTTTTTTGAGATACGCCAATGTCCTCATAGACCATCATGCCCCCTTGGACCAAGACACTGCATGCCAAATTTCAAGTCGATTGGACTAACGGTTGCTTAGTTACAGACGTGTTTATGTTTTTTTCAAGTTATAGCGCCACCTAATGCCCAATCGACGAGATTTTTTTATCGTGACCAAAGAATCAGCCCATACACATGTGTACCGAGTTTGGTGCAAATATCTCATTTCGTTCTCGAGTTATAGCCATTTTAGTAAAAGTGGCTCCGCCCTTAACGTACGTTTTGGCGCCCCTTCGTGACCGTGAATCAAAATTTCAACTTTTTTTTGATAATTATTGATATTCACACTCCAGAGAACATTTCTGCACTGGTTTGGTTCCGATCGGGCAAAAAACCTAGGACTAGTTCGAAAAGTAGGTTTTGGACAAAATTCAAAATGGCGGGAAAACGGGACCTCGGAGAGCAAATCTGATCTTCTACGCTTGTCACCGCCTTGACGCAAGGATTCCAAATATGTAATTCTTTTAATCTACGACAAACGGTTTAGGAGTTATGAGCCATTTTGCGCATTTGATCGCTGTAGCGCCACCTATTGGCCGATTTGGGTCATACTTTGTCAACCTCTCCTCGATTTTTGTACTATCATCTGACAAAGTTTCAAGTCTCTAGGCCTTACGGTTTGGGCTGCACGATGCGTTTTACGGCAGAAGAAAAAGAATAATAATAATAACTAGATAAAAAAGTTTGAGGACAAACTTTAAGTTGGCTTGAAAAAGCATAGCCAGAAAGTTTGAAGAAGTTTTAAAAGTTTGAAGTTTGAAAGTTTAAGTTTTATTAGATAGATAGATAGATTGGTAATTGTCACAGATGGATACTATGGAGTTTTTATAGAGTTATTAGCATGTTCTTAGCCCACTTTAGCACTTAGCTAATCACTATTAGCATGTAGCTATTCACTGCTAGCATGTTGAAGTCCAGATTGCTAGCATGAGTCAAAAGAGCCAACCGCCATGTCTCTACGATGTACTGATGCAGAGATATAGATTTTGCAAAACGGTTGCTAGGGTACTCTGTTTGGTTGCTAGGGAGTGGCTTGGCAGCTACCAGCGATGATACTCCAAAGGCTGCTTGACAATATAAACCAACCCCCATGTCTGGAAGATGTTCTGATGCAGAGATACAGATTTTGCAAAATGGTTACTAGGGTACTGTTTGGTTGCTAGGGAGTGACTTGGCAGCTACCAGTGATGATACTCCAAAGGCTGCTTGACAATATAAACCAACCCCCATGTCTGTACGATGTTCTGATGCAGAGATATAGATTTTGCAAATTGGTTGCTAGGGCACTCTGTTTGGTTGCTATGGTGTTGCTATGCAGTTGCTAGGGTACTCGGGGTGGTTGCTAAGGTGTTGCTATGCGGTTGCTAGGGTGTTGCTATGCGGTTGCTAGGGTACTCGGGGTGGTTGCTAGGGTGTTGCTATGCGGTTGCTATGGTACTCGGGGTGGTTGCTAAGGTGTTGCTATGCGGTTGCTATGGTACTCGGGTGGTTGCTAGGGTGTTGCTATGCGGTTGCTAGGGTACTCGGGGTGGTTGCTAAGGTGTTGCTAGGGTACTCAGGGTTGTTGCTAAGGTGTTGCTATGCGGTTGCTAGGGTACTCGGGGTGGTTGCTAGGGTGTTGCTATGCGGTTGCTATGGTACTCGGGGTGGTTGCTAAGGTGTTGCTATGCGGTTACTAGGGTACTCGGGTGGTTGCTAGGGTGTTGCTATGCGGTTGCTAGGGTACTCGGGGTGGTTGTTAGGGTGTTGCTAGGGTACTCGGGGTGGTTGCTAAGGTGTTGCTAGGGTACTCGGGGTGGTTGCTAAGGTGTTGCTATGCTGTTGCTAGGGTACTCGGGGTGGTTGCTAGGGTGTTGCTATGCGGTTGCTAGGGTACTCGGGGTGGTTGCTAGGGTGTTGCTATGCGGTTGCTAGGGTACTCGGGGTGGTTGCCATGGTGTTGCTATGTGGTTGCTATTGTATCCAGGCTGGTTGCTAGGATGATGCCAGGGTGATTTGTGTGGTTGCTATGCAGTTGCCATGGTGTTCTGGGTGGTTGCTAGGTTGGTTTGGGTGGTTGCTATGAGAGTTGATCATAGATAGATAGATAGATAGATAGAGAGATAGATGAGAAGTGATAGATGAGAAGAGAGATAGATGAGAAGTGATAGATGAGAAGTGATAGATGAGAAGAAAGATAGATTGATAGATAGATGAGAAGGGATAGATAGATAGATAGATAGATAGATAGATAGATAGATAGATAGATAGATAGATTAGAAAGAGAAATAGATAGATAGATAGATAGATTTAGTTTGATAGATAGATAGATAGATAGATTAGAAAGAGAAATAGATAGATAGATAGATAGATAGATAGATAGATAGATAGATAGATGAGAAGTGATAGATGAGAAGAGAGATAGATGAGAAGTGATAGATGAGAAGAGAGATAGATGAGAAGAAAGATAGATGAGAAGTGATAGATAGATAGATGAAAAGTGATAGATGAGAAGAAAGATAGATTGATAGATAGATGAGAAGGGATAGATAGATAGATAGATAGATAGATAGATAGATTTAGTTTGATAGATAGATAGAGATAGATAGATTAAAAAGAGAAATAGATAGATAGATAGATAGATAGATAGATAGATAGATAGATAGATAGATATATAGATAGATAGATAGATAGATAGATTTAGTTTGATAGATAGATAGATAGATAGATAGATAGATAGATAGATAGAGGATTGATTAGAAAGAGAAATAGATAGATAGATAGACAGATTAGAAAGAGAAATAGATAGATAGATAGATAGATAGATTAGAAAGAGAAATAGATAGATAGATAGATTAAAAAGAGATAGATAGATAGATAGATAGATAGATAGATAGATAGATAGATTAGAAAGAGAAATAGATAGATAGATAGATAGATAGATAGATTAGATAGATAGATAGATTAGAAAGAGAAATAGATAGATAGATAGATAGATTAGAAAGAGAAATAGATAGATAGATAGATAGATAGATAGATAGATAGATAGATAGATAGATAGATAGATATTAGATAGAATGGAAATTTGAATGAGTCTCAATGGATTAGAAATAGTACATAGAATGGCATCTAATAGAGTCTGATGGGCCTCTCCAACTGTCAAAATTTGAATTTTGACAGTTGGAGTTTGAATAGTCTTGGCTCATTTGAACATTCCGTCAATGAAAGTCAATGGGATTTTTCCAAGTTTTAATCAGCTTTTTTAGGAAAACCGTAAGTCTGATCAGTCTGAAAAGATATAGCACACTAAGTCAGAATAGTCTGAAGGTCTAGTCCGAGTTTGGTGGTTGTAGCTTGAACAGTCTAGGAGGAGATGCATTTAGAAATTTAGTCTAAGAAGAATAATAATAACTAGATAAAAAAGTTTGAGGACAAACTTTAAGTTGGCTTGAAAAAGCATAGCCAGAAAGTTTGAAGAAGTTTTAAAAGTTTGAAGTTTGAAAGTTTAAGTTTTATTAGATAGATAGATAGATTGGTAATTGTCACAGATGGATACTATGGAGTTTTTATAGAGTTATTAGCATGTTCTTAGCCCACTCTAGCACTTAGCTAATCACTATTAGCATGTAGCTATTCACTGCTAGCATGTTGAAGTCCAGATTGCTAGCATGAGTCAAAAGAGCCAACCGCCATGTCTCTACGATGTACTGATGCAGAGATATAGATTTTGCAAAACGGTTGCTAGGGTACTCTGTTTGGTTGCTAGGGAGTGGCTTGGCAGCTACCAGTGATGATACTCCAAAGGCTGCTTGACAATATAAACCAACCCCCATGTCTGGAAGATGTTCTGATGCAGAGATACAGATTTTGCAAAATGGTTACTAGGGTACTGTTTGGTTGCTAGGGAGTGACTTGGCAGCTACCAGTGATGATACTCCAAAGGCTGCTTGACAATATAAACCAATCCCCATGTCTGTACGATGTTCTGATGCAGAGATATAGATTTTGCAAATTGGTTGCTAGGGCACTCTGTTTGGTTGCTATGGTGTTGCTATGCAGTTGCTAGGGTACTCGGGGTGGTTGCTAAGGTGTTGCTATGCGGTTGCTAGGGTGTTGCTATGCGGTTGCTATGGTACTCGGGGTGGTTGCTAAGGTGTTGCTATGCGGTTGCTATGGTACTCGGGTGGTTGCTAGGGTGTTGCTATGCGGTTGCTAGGGTACTCGGGGTGGTTGCTAAGGTGTTGCTAGGGTACTCGGGGTGGTTGCTAAGGTGTTGCTATGCGGTTGCTAGGGTACTCGGGGTGGTTGCTAGGGTACTCGGGTGGTTGCTAGGGTGTTGCTATGCGGTTGTTAGGGTACTCGGGTAGGTTGTTAGGGTGTTGCTAGGGTACTCGGGGTGGTTGCTAAGGTGTTGCTAGGGTACTCGGGGTGGTTGCTAAGGTGTTGCTATGCTGTTGCTAGGGTACTCGGGGTGGTTGCTAGGGTGTTGCTATGCGGTTGCTAGGGTACTCGGGGTGGTTGCTAGGGTGTTGCTATGCGGTTGCTAGGGTACTCGGGGTGGTTGCCATGGTGTTGCTATGTGGTTGCTATTGTATCCAGGCTGGTTGCTAGGATGATGCCAGGGTGATTTGTGTGGTTGCTATGCAGTTGCCATGGTGTTCTGGGTGGTTGCTAGGTTGGTTTGGGTGGTTGCTATGAGAGTTGATCATAGATAGATAGATAGATAGATAGAGAGATAGATGAGAAGTGATAGATGAGAAGAGAGATAGATGAGAAGTGATAGATGAGAAGAGAGATAGATGAGAAGTGATAGATGAGAAGAAAGATAGATAGATAGATAGATAGATAGATAGATAGATAGATAGATAGATAGATAGATAGATAGATAGATTTGATAGAGAAATAGATAGATAGATAGATAGATAGATAGATAGATATATAGATAGATAGATAGATAGATAGATAGATAGATAGATAGATAGATAGATAGATAGATAGATAGATAGATAGATTAGAAAGAGAAATAGATAGATAGATAGATAGATAGATAGATAGATAGATGAGAAGTGATAGATGAGAAGAGAGATAGATGAGAAGTGATAGATGAGAAGAGAGATAGATGAGAAGTGATAGATAGATAGATGAAAAGTGATAGATGAGAAGAAAGATAGATTGATAGATAGATGAGAAGGGATAGATAGATAGATAGATAGATAGATAGATAGATAGATAGATAGATAGATAGTAGTTTGATAGATAGATAGAGATAGATAGATTAGAGATAGATAGATAGATAGATAGATAGATAGATAGATAGATTTAGTTTGATAGATAGATAGATAGATAGATAGATAGATAGATAGATAGATAGATAGATAGATAGATAGATGGATTGATTAGAAAGAGAAATAGATAGATAGATAGACAGATTAGAAAGAGAAATAGATAGATATATAGATACATATAAACATAGATAGATAGATTAGAAAGAGAAATAGATAGATAGATAGATAGATAGATAGATAGATAGATTAGAAAGAGAAATATATAGATAGATAGATAGATTAAAAAGAGAGATAGATAGATAGATAGATAGATAGATAGATAGATTAGAAAGAGAAATAGATAGATAGATAGATAGATAGATTAGAAAGAGAAATAGATAGATAGATAGATAGATAGATAGATAGATAGATAGATAGATAGATATTAGATAGAATGGAAATTTGAATGAGTCTCAATGGATTAGAAATAGTACATAGAATGGCATCTAATAGAGTCTGATGGGCCTCTCCAACTGTCAAAATTTGAATTTTGACAGTTGGAGTTTGAATAGTCTTGGCTCATTTGAACATTCCGTCAATGAAAGTCAATGGGATTTTTCCAAGTTTTAGTCAGCTTTTTTAGGAAAACCGTAAGTCTGATCAGTCTGAAAAGATATAGCACACTAAGTCAGAATAGTCTGAAGGTCTAGTCCGAGTTTGGTGGTTGTAGCTTGAACAGTCTAGGAGGAGATGCATTTAGAAATTTAGTCTAAGAAGAATAATAATAACTAGATAAAAAAGTTTGAGGACAAACTTTAAGTTGGCTTGAAAAAGCATAGCCAGAAAGTTTGAAGAAGTTTTAAAAGTTTGAAGTTTGAAAGTTTAAGTTTTATTAGATAGATAGATAGATTGGTAATTGTCACAGATGGATACTATGGAGTTTTTATAGAGTTATTAGCATGTTCTTAGCCCACTTTAGCACTTAGCTAATCACTATTAGCATGTAGCTATTCACTGCTAGCATGTTGAAGTCCAGATTGCTAGCATGAGTCAAAAGAGCCAACCGCCATGTCTCTACGATGTACTGATGCAGAGATATAGATTTTGCAAAACGGTTGCTAGGGTACTCTGTTTGGTTGCTAGGGAGTGGCTTGGCAGCTACCAGTGATGATACTCCAAAGGCTGCTTGACAATATAAACCAACCCCCATGTCTGGAAGATGTTCTGATGCAGAGATACAGATTTTGCAAAATGGTTACTAGGGTACTGTTTGGTTGCTAGGGAGTGACTTGGCAGCTACCAGTGATGATACTCCAAAGGCTGCTTGACAATATAAACCAACCCCCATGTCTGTACGATGTTCTGATGCAGAGATATAGATTTTGCAAATTGGTTGCTAGGGCACTCTGTTTGGTTGCTATGGTGTTGCTATGCCAGCTACCAATGATGATACTCCAAAGGCTGCTTGACAATATAAACCAACCCCCATGTCTGGACGATGTTCTGATGCAGAGATACAGATTTTGCTATGCGGTTGCTAGGGTACTCGTTTGGTTGCTATGAATTGACTTGGCAGCTACCAGTGATGATACTCCAAAGGCTGCTTGACAATATAAACCAACCCCCATGTCTGTACGATGTTCTGATGCAGAGATATAGATTTTGCAAAATGGTTGCTAGGGAACTCGGGGAGGTTGCTAGGGTGTTGCTAGGGTACTCGGGGTGGTTGCTAAGGTGTTGCTATGCGGTTGCTAGGGTACTCGGGGTGGTTGCTAGGGTGTTGCTATGCGGTTGCTATGGTACTCGGGGTGGTTGCTAAGGTGTTGCTATGCGGTTGCTAGGGTACTCGGGTGGTTGCTAGGGTGTTGCTATGCGGTTGCTAGGGTACTCGGGGTGGTTGTTAGGGTGTTGCTAGGGTACTCGGGGTGGTTGCTAAGGTGTTGCTATGCTGTTGCTAGGGTACTCGGGGTGGTTGCTAGGGTGTTGCTATGCGGTTGCTAGGGTACTCGGGGCGGTTGCTAGGGTGTTGCTATGCGGTTGCTAGGGTACTCGGGGTGGTTGCCATGGTGTTGCTATGTGGTTGCTATTGTATCCAGGCTGGTTGCTAGGATGATGCCAGGGTGATTTGTGTGGTTGCTATGCAGTTGCCATGGTGTTCTGGGTGGTTGCTAGGTTGGTTTGGGTGGTTGCTATGAGAGTTGATCATAGATAGATAGATAGATAGATAGAGAGATAGATGAGAAGTGATAGATGAGAAGAGAGATAGATGAGAAGTGATAGATGAGAAGAGAGATAGATGAGAAGTGATAGATGAGAAGATAGATAGATAGATAGATTGATAGATGAGAAGTGATAGATGAGAAGAAAGATAGATTGATAGATATATGAGAAGGGATAGATAGATATATAGATAGATAGATAGATAGATTAGAAAGAGAAATAGATAGATAGATAGATAGATAGATTTAGTTTGATAGATAGATAGATAGATTAGAAAGAGAAATAGATAGATATATAGATAGATATATAGAGAGATAGATGAGAAGTGATAGATGAGAAGAGAGATAGATGAGAAGTGATAGATGAGAAGAGAGATAGATGAGAAGAGAGATAGATGAAAAGTGATAGATGAGAAGAAAGATAGATAGATAGATAGATAGATAGATAGATTTAGTTTGATAGATAGATAGAGATAGATAGATTAAAAAGAGAAATAGATAGATAGATAGATTTAGTTTGATAGATAGATAGATAGATAGATGGATAGATGGATAGATTAGAAAGAGAAATAGATAGATAGATAGATAGATAGATAGATAGATAGATAGATAGATAGATAGATAGATAGATAGATTAGAAAGAGAAATAGATAAATAGATAGATTAGAAAGAGAAATAGATAGATAGATAGATAGATAGATAGATAGATAGATAGATAGATTTAGTTTGATAGATTTAGATTTAGATAGATAGATAGATTTAGTTTGATAGATAGATAGATAGATTTAGTTTGATAGAGTTAGATTTACATAGATAGATAGATTTAGTTTGATAGATAGATAGATGATAGATAGATAGATAGATAGATAGATTTAGTTTGATAGAGTTAGATTTAGATAGATAGATTTAGTTTGATAGAGTTAGATTTAGATAGATAGATAGATAGATAGATAGATAGATAGATAGATAGATAGATTTAGTTTGATAGAGTTAGATTTAGATAGATAGATAGATAGATAGATAGATAGATAGAATGAGTTTGAATGAGTTTGAATGAGTTTAAATGGCTTGGAAATAGGAATGGCAGTTTAATTGAGTCTGTGTGTTTGTCAAAATTTGAATTTTGACAGTTGGAGTTTGAATAGTCTTGGCTCATTTGAACATTCCGTCAATGAAAGTCAATGGGTTTTTTCCAGGTTTAATCAGCATTTTTAGGAAAACCGTAAGTCGGATCAGTCTGAAAAGATATAGCACACTAAGTCAGAACAGTCTGAAGGTCTAGTCCGAGTTTGGTGGTTGTAGCTTGAACAGTCTAGGAGGAGATGCATTTAGAAATTTAGTCTAAGAAGAATAATAATAATAAGCTTAAGTACAATATCAGTAAGTTGGCTTTTTCAAGCTTTGAGGACAAACTTTAAGTTGGCTTGAAAAAGCATAGCCAGAAAGTTTGAAGAAGTTTTAAAAGTTTGAAGTTTGAAAGTTTAAGTTTTATTAGATAGATAGATAGATAGATTGGTAATTGTCACAGATGGATACTATGGAGTTTTTATAGAGTTATTAGCATGTTCTTAGCCCACTTTAGCACTTAGCTAATCACTATTAGCATGTAGCTATTCACTGCTAGCATGTTGGAAGTCCAGATTGCTAGCATGAGTCAAAAGAGCCAACCGCCATGTCTCTACGATGTACTGATGCAGAGATATAGATTTTGCAAAACGGTTGCTAGGGTACTCTGTTTGGTTGCTAGGGAGTGGCTTGGCAGCTACCAGTGATGATACTCCAAAGGCTGCTTGACAATATAAACCAACCCCCATGTCTGGAAGATGTTCTGATGCAGAGATACAGATTTTGCAAAATGGTTACTAGGGTACTGTTTGGTTGCTAGGGAGTGACTTGGCAGCTACCAGTGATGATACTCCAAAGGCTGCTTGACAATATAAACCAATCCCCATGTCTGTACGATGTTCTGATGCAGAGATATAGATTTTGCAAATTGGTTGCTAGGGCACTCTGTTTGGTTGCTATGGTGTTGCTATGCAGTTGCTAATGATGATACTCCAAAGGCTGCTTGACAATATAAACCAACCCCCATGTCTGGACGATGTTCTGATGCAGAGATACAGATTTTGCTATGCGGTTGCTATGGTACTCGGGGTGGTTGCTAAGGTGTTGCTATGCGGTTGCTATGGTACTCGGGTGGTTGCGAGTGTGTTGCTATGCGGTTGCTAGGGTACTCGGGGTGGTTGCTAAGGTGTTGCTAGGGTACTCGGGGTGGTTGCTAAGGTGTTGCTATGCGGTTGCTAGGGTACTCGGGGTGGTTGCTAGGGTACTCGGGTGGTTGCTAGGGTGTTGCTATGCGGTTGTTAGGGTACTCGGGGTGGTTGTTAGGGTGTTGCTAGGGTACTCGGGGTGGTTGCTAAGGTGTTGCTAGGGTACTCGGGGTGGTTGCTAAGGTGTTGCTATGCTGTTGCTAGGGTACTCGGGGTGGTTGCTAGGGTGTTGCTATGCGGTTGCTAGGGTACTCGGGGTGGTTGCTAGGGTGTTGCTATGCGGTTGCTAGGGTACTCGGGGTGGTTGCCATGGTGTTGCTATGTGGTTGCTATTGTATCCAGGCTGGTTGCTAGGATGATGCCAGGGTGATTTGTGTGGTTGCTATGCAGTTGCCATGGTGTTCTGGGTGGTTGCTAGGTTGGTTTGGGTGGTTGCTATGAGAGTTGATAGTAGATAGATAGATAGATAGAGAGATAGATGAGAAGTGATAGATGAGAAGAGAGATAGATGAGAAGTGATAGATGAGAAGAGAGATAGATGAGAAGTGATAGATGAGAAGAAAGATAGATGAGAAGGGATAGATAGATAGATAGATAGATAGATAGATAGATAGATAGATAGATTAGAAAGAGAAATAGATAGATAGATAGATAGATAGATAGATAGATAGATAGATAGATTTAGTTTGATAGATAGATAGATAGATAGATAGATAGATAGATAGATAGATAGATTAGAAAGAGAAATAGATAGATAGATAGATAGATAGATAGATAGATAGATAGATAGATGAGAAGTGATAGATGAGAAGAGAGATAGATGAGAAGTGATAGATGAGAAGAGAGATAGATGAGAAGTGATAGATAGATAGATGAAAAGTGATAGATGAGAAGAAAGATAGATTGATAGATAGATGAGAAGGGATAGATAGATAGATAGATAGATAGATAGATAGATAGATAGATAGATAGATAGATAGATAGATAGTTTGATAGATAGATAGATAGATTGATAGATAGATTTGTAGTGATAGATAGATAGATAGATAGATAGATAGATAGATAGATAGATAGATAGATAGATAGATAGATAGATAGATAGATAGATAGATAGATAGATAGATAGATTAGAAAGAGAAATAGATAGATAGATAGACAGATTAGAAAGAGAAATAGATAGATAGATAGATAGATAGATAGATAGATAGATAGATAGATAGATAGATAGATAGATAGATAGATAGATAGATAGATAGATAGATAGATAGATAGATAGATAGATAGATAGATAGATAGATAGATAGATAGATAGATAGAGAAATGGATAGATAGATAGATAGATAGATAGATAGATAGATAGATAGATAGATAGATAGATAGATAGATAGATAGATAGATAGATAGATAGATAGATAGATAGATAAAGACATATTACATAGAATGGAAATTTGAATGAGTCTCAATGGATTAGAAATAGTACATAGAATGGCACCTTAATAGAGTCTGATGGGCCTCTCCAACTGTCAAAATTTGAATTTTGACAGTTGGAGTTTGAATAGTCTTGGCTCATTTGAACATTCCGTCAATGAAAGTCAATGGGATTTTTCCAAGTTTTGATCAGCTTTTTTAGGAAAACCGTAAGTCTGATCAGTCTGAAAAGATATAGCACACTAAGTCAGAACAGTCTGAAGGTCTAGTCCGAGTTTGGTGGTTGTAGCTTGAACATTCTAGGAGGAGATGCATTTAGAAATTTAGTCTAAGAAGAATAATAATAAGCTTAAGTACAATATCAGTAAGTTGGCTTTTTCAAGCCAACTTAATAACTAGATAAAAAAGTTTGAGGACAATCTTTAAGTTGGCTTGAAAAAGCATAGCCAGAAAGTTTGAGAAGTTTTAAAAGTTTGAAGTTTGAAAGTTTAAGTTTTATTAGATAGATAGATAGATAGATTGGTAATTGTCACAGATGGATACTATGGAGTTTTTATAGAGTTATTAGCATGTTCTTAGCCCACTTTAGCACTTAGCTAATCACTATTAGCATGTAGCTATTCACTGCTAGCATGTTGGAAGTCCAGATTGCTAGCATGAGTCAAAAGAGCCAACCGCCATGTCTCTACGATGTACTGATGCAGAGATATAGATTTTGCAAAACGGTTGCTAGGGTACTCTGTTTGGTTGCTAGGGAGTGGCTTGGCAGCTACCAGTGATGATACTCCAAAGGCTGCTTGACAATATAAACCAACCCCCATGTCTGGAAGATGTTCTGATGCAGAGATACAGATTTTGCAAAATGGTTACTAGGGTTCTCTGTTTGGTTGCTAGGGAGTGACTTGGCAGCTACCAGTGATGATACTCCAAAGGCTGCTTGACAATATAAACCAACCCCCATGTCTGTACGATGTTCTGATGCAGAGATATAGATTTTGCAAATTGGTTGCTAGGGCACTCTGTTTGGTTGCTATGGTGTTGCTATGCAGCTACCAATGATGATACTCCAAAGGCTGCTTGACAATATAAACCAACCCCCATGTCTGGACGATGTTCTGATGCAGAGATATAGATTTTGCAAAACGGTTGCTAGGGTACTCGGGGTGGTTGCTAAGGTGTTGCTATGCGGTTGCTATGGTACTCGGGTGGTTGCTATGTCTGTACTATGTTCTGATGCAGAGATACTAGATGTTGCTAAATGGTTGCTAGGGTACTCGGGGTGGTTGCTAAGGTGTTGCTATGCGGTTGCTAGGGTACTCGGGGTGGTTGCTAAGGTGTTGCTATGCGGTTGCTAGGGTACTCGGGGTGGTTGCTAAGGTGTTGCTATGCGGTTGCTAGGGTACTCGGGGTGGTTGCTAGGGTGTTGCTATGCGGTTGCTAGGGTACTCGGGGTGGTTGCTAGGGTGTTGCTATGCGGTTGCTAGGGTACTCGGGGTGGTTGCTAGGGTGTTGCTATGCGGTTGCTAGGGTACTCGGGGTGGTTGCTAGGGTGTTGCTATGCGGTTGCTAGGGTACTCGGGGTGGTTGCCATGGTGTTGCTATGTGGTTGCTATTGTATCCAGGCTGGTTGCTAGGATGATGCCAGGGTGATTTGTGTGGTTGCTATGCAGTTGCCATGGTGTTCTGGGTGGTTGCTAGGTTGGTTTGGGTGGTTGCTATGAGAGTTGATCATAGATAGATAGATAGATAGATAGATAGATAGATAGATAGATAGATAGATAGATAGAGAGATAGAGAGATAGATGAGAAGTGATAGATGAGAAGAGAGATAGATGAGAAGTGATAGATGAGAAGAGAGATAGATGAGAAGTGATAGATGAGAAGATAGATAGATAGATAGATAGATAGATAGATAGATTAGAAAGAGATAGAAAGAAAGATAGATAGATAGATAGATAGATAGATAGATAGATAGATAGATAGATAGATAGATAGATTAGAAAGAGAAATAGATAGATAGATAGATAGATAGATAGATAGATAGATAGATAGATAGATAGATAGATAGAGAGATTAGAAAGAGAAATAGATAGATAGATAGATAGATAGATAGATAGATAGAGAGATAGATGAGAAGTGATAGATGAGAAGAGAGATAGATGAGAAGTGATAGATGAGATAGAGAGTGATAGATGAGAAGAGATAGATAGATAGATGATAGTGATAGATGAGAAGAAAGATAGATAGATAGATAGATAGATAGATAGATAGATAGATAGATTTAGTTTTATATATAGATAGAGATATATATATTAAAAATAGAAATAGATAGATAGATAGATTTAGATTGATAGATAGATAGATAGATAGATAGATAGATAGATAGATAGATAGATAGATAGATAGATTAGAAAGAGAAATAGATAGATAGATAGACAGATTAGAAAGAGAAATAGATAGATAGATAGATAGATAGATAGATAGATAGATAGATAGATAGATAGATAGATAGATAGATAGATAGATAGATAGATAGATAGATAGATAGATAGATAGATAGATAGATTAGAAATAGATAGATAGATAGATAGATAGATAGATTTAGTTTGATAGATAGATAGATAGATAGATAGATAGATAGATAGATAGATAGATAGATAGATAGATAGATAGATAGAGTTAGATTTAGATAGATAGATAGATAGATAGAATGAGTTTGAATGAGTTTGAATGAGTCTCAATGGATTAGAAATAGTACATAGAATGGCAGCTAATTGAGTCTGATGGGCCTCTCCAACTGTCAAAATTTGAATTTTGACAGTTGGAGTTTGAATAGTCTTGGCTCATTTGAACATTCCGTCAATGAAAGTCAATGGGATTTTTCCAAGTTTTGATCAGCTTTTTTAGGAAAACCGTAAGTCTGATCAGTCTGAAAAGATATAGCACACTAAGTCAGAATAGTCTGAAGGTCTAGTCCGAGTTTGGTGGTTGTAGCTTGAACAGTCTAGGAGGAGATGCATTTAGAAATTTAGTCTAAGAAGAATAATAATAATAATAAGCTTAAGTAGTAGATCAGTAAGTTGGCTTTTTCAAGCCAACTTAACTAGATAAAAAAGTTTGAGGACAAACTTTAAGTTGGCTTGAAAAAGCATAGCCAGAAAGTTTGAAGAAGTTTTAAAAGTTTGAAGTTTGAAAGTTTAAGTTTTATTAGATAGATAGATAGATTGGTAATTGTCACAGATGGATACTATGGAGTTTTTATAGAGTTATTAGCATGTTCTTAGCCCACTTTAGCACTTAGCTAATCACTATTAGCATGTAGCTATTCACTGCTAGCATGTTGAAGTCCAGATTGCTAGCATGAGTCAAAAGAGCCAACCGCCATGTCTCTACGATGTACTGATGCAGAGATATAGATTTTGCAAAACGGTTGCTAGGGTACTCTGTTTGGTTGCTAGGGAGTGGCTTGGCAGCTACCAGTGATGATACTCCAAAGGCTGCTTGACAATATAAACCAACCCCCATGTCTGGAAGATGTTCTGATGCAGAGATACAGATTTTGCAAAATGGTTACTAGGGTACTGTTTGGTTGCTAGGGAGTGACTTGGCAGCTACCAGTGATGATACTCCAAAGGCTGCTTGACAATATAAACCAACCCCCATGTCTGTACGACGTTCTGATGCAGAGATATAGATTTTGCAAATTGGTTGCTAGGGCACTCTGTTTGGTTGCTATGGTGTTGCTATGCAGTTGCTAGGGTACTCGGGGTGGTTGCTAAGGTGTTGCTATGCGGTTGCTAGGGTGTTGCTATGCGGTTGCTAGGGTACTCGGGGTGGTTGCTAAGGTGTTGCTATGCGGTTGCTATGGTACTCGGGGTGGTTGCTAAGGTGTTGCTATGCGGTTGCTATGGTACTCGGGTGGTTGTTAGGGTGTTGCTATGCGGTTGCTAGGGTACTCGGGGTGGTTGCTAAGGTGTTGCTAGGGTACTCGGGGTGGTTGCTAAGGTGTTGCTATGCGGTTGCTAGGGTACTCGGGGTGGTTGCTAGGGTGTTGCTATGCGGTTGCTATGGTACTCGGGGTGGTTGCTAAGGTGTTGCTATGCGGTTGCTAGGGTACTCGGGTGGTTGCTAGGGTGTTGCTATGCGGTTGCTAGGGTACTCTGGGTGGTTGTTAGGGTACTCGGGGTGGTCGCTAAGGTGTTGCTATGCTGTTGCTAGGGTACTCGGGGTGGTTGCTAGGGTGTTGCTATGCGGTTGCTAGGGTACTCGGGGCGGTTGCTAGGGTGTTGCTATGCGGTTGCTAGGGTACTCGGGGTGGTTGCCATGGTGTTGCTATGTGGTTGCTATTGTATCCAGGCTGGTTGCTAGGATGATGCCAGGGTGATTTGTGTGGTTGCTATGCAGTTGCCATGGTGTTCTGGGTGGTTGCTAGGTTGGTTTGGGTGGTTGCTATGACAGGTGATCACAGATAGATAGATAGATAGATAGATAGATAGATAGATAGATAGAGAGATAGATGAGAAGTGATAGATGAGAAGAGAGATAGATGAGAAGTGATAGATGAGAAGAGAGATAGATGAGAAGTGATAGATGAGAAGATAGATAGATAGATAGATTGATAGATGAGAAGTGATAGATGAGAAGAAAGATAGATTGATAGATATATGAGAAGGGATAGATAGATAGATAGATAGATAGATAGATTAGAAAGAGAAATAGATAGATAGATAGATAGATAGATAGATAGATAGATAGATAGATAGATTTAGTTTGATAGATAGATAGATAGATAGATTAGAAAGAGAAATAGATAGATATATAGATAGATATATAGAGAGATAGATGAGAAGTGATAGATGAGAAGAGAGATAGATGAGAAGTGATAGATGAGAAGAGAGATAGATGAGAAGAGAGATAGATGAAAAGTGATAGATGAGAAGAAAGATAGATAGATAGATAGATAGATAGATAGATAGATTTAGTTTGATAGATAGATAGAGATAGATAGATTAAAAAGAGAAATAGATAGATAGATAGATAGATTTAGTTTGATAGATAGATAGATAGATAGATAGATAGATAGATAGATAGATAGATAGATAGATAGATAGATAGATAGATGGATAGATGGATAGATTAGAAAGAGAAATAGATAGATAGATAGATAGATAGATAGATAGATAGATAGATAGATAGATAGATAGATAGATTAGAAAGAGAAATAGATAAATAGATAGATTAGAAAGAGAAATAGATAGATAGATAGATAGATAGATAGATAGATAGATAGATAGATAGATTTAGTTTGATAGATTTAGATTTAGATAGATAGATAGATTTAGTTTGATAGATAGATAGATAGATTTAGTTTGATAGAGTTAGATTTACATAGATAGATAGATTTAGTTTGATAGATAGATAGATGATAGATAGATAGATAGATAGATAGATAGATAGATAGATAGATTTAGTTTGATAGAGTTAGATTTAGATAGATAGATTTAGTTTGATAGAGTTAGATTTAGATAGATAGATAGATAGATAGATAGATAGATAGATAGATAGATAGATTTAGTTTGATAGAGTTAGATTTAGATAGATAGATAGATAGATAGAATGAGTTTGAATGAGTTTGAATGAGTTTAAATGGCTTGGAAATAGTACATAGAATGGCAGCTAATGGAGTCTGATAAGCCTCTCCAACTGTCAAAATTTGAATTTTGACAGTTGGAGTTTGAATAGTCTTGGCTCATTTGAACATTCCGTCAATGAAAGTCAATGGGTTTTTTCCAGGTTTAATCAGCATTTTTAGGAAAACCGTAAGTCGGATCAGTCTGAAAAGATATAGCACACTAAGTCAGAACAGTCTGAAGGTCTAGTCCGAGTTTGGTGGTTGTAGCTTGAACAGTCTAGGAGGAGATGCATTTAGAAATTTAGTCTAAGAAGAATAATAATAATAAGCTTAAGTACAATATCAGTAAGTTGGCTTTTTCAAGCCAACTTAACTAGATAAAAAAGTTTGAGGACAAACTTTAAGTTGGCTTGAAAAAGCATAGCCAGAAAGTTTGAAGAAGTTTTAAAAGTTTGAAGTTTGAAAGTTTAAGTTTTATTAGATAGATAGATAGATTGGTAATTGTCACAGATGGATACTATGGAGTTTTTATAGAGTTATTAGCATGTTCTTAGCCCACTTTAGCACTTAGCTAATCACTATTAGCATGTAGCTATTCACTGCTAGCATGTTGAAGTCCAGATTGCTAGCATGAGTCAAAAGAGCCAACCGCCATGTCTCTACGATGTACTGATGCAGAGATATAGATTTTGCAAAACGGTTGCTAGGGTACTCTGTTTGGTTGCTAGGGAGTGGCTTGGCAGCTACCAGTGATGATACTCCAAAGGCTGCTTGACAATATAAACCAACCCCCATGTCTGGAAGATGTTCTGATGCAGAGATATAGATTTTGCAAATTGGTTGCTAGGGCACTCTGTTTGGTTGCTATGGTGTTGCTATGCAGTTGCTAGGGTACTCGGGGTGGTTGCTAAGGTGTTGCTATGCAGTTGCTAGGGTACTCGGGGTGGTTGCTAAGGTGTTGCTATGCGGTTGCTAGGGTGTTGCTATGCAGTTGCTAGGGTACTCGGGGTGGTTGCTAAGGTGTTGCTATGCGGTTGCTATGGTACTCGGGGTGGTTGCTAAGGTGTTGCTATGCGGTTGCTATGGTACTCGGGTGGTTGCTAGGGTGTTGCTATGCGGTTGCTAGGGTACTCGGGGTGGTTGCTAAGGTGTTGCTAGGGTACTCGGGGTGGTTGCTAAGGTGTTGCTATGCGGTTGCTAGGGTACTCGGGGTGGTTGCTAGGGTGTTGCTATGCGGTTGCTATAGTACTCGGGGTGGTTGCTAAGGTGTTGCTATGCGGTTGCTAGGGTACTCGGGTGGTTGCTAGGGTGTTGCTATGCGGTTGCTAGGGTACTTGGGGTGGTTGTTAGGGTGTTGCTAGGGTACTCGGGGTGGTTGCTAAGGTGTTGCTAGGGTACTCGGGGTGGTTGCTAAGGTGTTGCTATGCTGTTGCTAGGGTACTCGGGGTGGTTGCTAGGGTGTTGCTATGCGGTTGCTAGGGTACTCGGGGTGGTTGCTAGGGTGTTGCTATGCGGTTGCTATAGTACTCGGGGTGGTTGCTAAGGTGTTGCTAGGGTACTCGGGGTGGTTGCTAAGGTGTTGCTATGCGGTTGCTAGGGTACTCGGGGTGGTTGCTAGGGTGTTGCTATGCGGTTGCTATAGTACTCGGGGTGGTTGCTAAGGTGTTGCTATGCGGTTGCTAGGGTACTCGGGTGGTTGCTAGGGTGTTGCTATGCGGTTGCTAGGGTACTTGGGGTGGTTGTTAGGGTGTTGCTAGGGTACTCGGGGTGGTTGCTAAGGTGTTGCTAGGGTACTCGGGGTGGTTGCTAAGGTGTTGCTATGCTGTTGCTAGGGTACTCGGGGTGGTTGCTAGGGTGTTGCTATGCGGTTGCTAGGGTACTCGGGGTGGTTGCTAGGGTGTTGCTATGCGGTTGCTATAGTACTCGGGGTGGTTGCTAAGGTGTTGCTATGCGGTTGCTAGGGTACTCGGGTGGTTGCTAGGGTGTTGCTATGCGGTTGCTAGGGTACTTGGGGTGGTTGTTAGGGTGTTGCTAGGGTACTCGGGGTGGTTGCTAAGGTGTTGCTAGGGTACTCGGGGTGGTTGCTAAGGTGTTGCTATGCTGTTGCTAGGGTACTCGGGGTGGTTGCTAGGGTGTTGCTATGCGGTTGCTAGGGTACTCGGGGCGGTTGCTAGGGTGTTGCTATGCGGTTGCTAGGGTACTCGGGGTGGTTGCCATGGTGTTGCTATGTGGTTGCTATTGTATCCAGGCTGGTTGCTAGGATGATGCCAGGGTGATTTGTGTGGTTGCTATGCAGTTGCCATGGTGTTCTGGGTGGTTGCTAGGTTGGTTTGGGTGGTTGCTATGAGAGTTGATCATAGATAGATAGATAGATAGAGAGATAGATAGAGAGATAGATGAGAAGTGATAGATGAGAAGAGAGATAGATGAGAAGTGATAGATGAGAAGATAGATAGATAGATAGATTGATAGATGAGTGATAGATGAGAAGAAAGATAGATTGATAGATAGATGAGAAGGGATAGATAGATAGATAGATAGATAGATAGATATATAGATAGATAGATAGATAGATAGATAGATAGATAGATTTAGTTTGATAGATAGATAGAGATAGATAGATTAAAAAGAGAAATAGATAGATAGATAGATAGATAGATAGATAGATAGATAGATAGATAGATAGATAGATTTAGTTTGATAGATAGATAGATAGATAGATAGATAGATAGATAGATTAGAAAGAGAAATAGATAGATGATAGATAGATAGATAGATAGATAGATAGATAGATAGATAGATTAGATAGATAGATAGATAGATAGATAGATAGATAGATAGATTAGAAAGAGAAATAGATAGATAGATAGATAGATAGATAGATAGATAGATAGATAGATTTAGTTTGATAGATTTAGATTTAGATAGATAGATAGATTTAGTTTGATAGAGTTAGATTTACATAGATAGATTTAGTTTGATAGAGTTAGATTTAGATAGATAGATAGATAGATAGATAGATAGATAGATTTAGTTTGATAGAGTTAGATTTAGATAGATAGATAGATAGATAGATAGATAGATAGAATGAGTTTGAATGAGTTTGAATGAGTTTAAATGGCTTGGAAATAGGAATGGCAGTTTAATTGAGTCTGTGTGTTTGAATTTGAATTTTGACAGTTGGACGGAATGTTCAGATCAGCCAAGGCAGTTCAATGAAAGTCAATGGGAGTTTTTTCCAGGTTTAATCAGCATTTTTAGGAAAACCGTAAGTCGGATCAGTCTGAAAAGATATAGCACACTAAGTCAGAACAGTCTGAAGGTCTAGTCCGAGTTTGGTGGTTGTAGCTTGAACAGTCTAGGAGGAGATGCATTTAGAAATTTAGTCTAAGAAGAATAATAATAAGCTTAAGACGTAGATCAGTAAGTTGGCTTTTTCAAGCCAACTTAATAATAAGCTTAAGTAGTAGATCAGTAAGTTGGCTTTTTCAAGCCAACTTAATAATAAGCTTAAGTAGTAGATCAGTAAGTTGGCTTTTTCAAGCCAACTTAATAAGCTTAAGTAGTAGATCAGTAAGTTGGCTTTTTCAAGCCAACTTAATAAGCTTAAGTAGTAGATCAGTAAGTTGGCTTTTTCAAGCCAACTTAATTAAAGCTGCAAGCAGCATTTACCGGGGTTCAAGCATTTAAGACCTTTAAGCAGATATGCATAAAAAGATACTTTAAAGTTTAAAAGATATTTAAGTTTTATTTAGCAAGCATGTAAACACCTAAATCATAGAAGGAATTGACCATTTTCAGCCAAAACAGGCAATTTACCATTGAAAATATATGGATTTTAAAGCTTTTACAGTTATAGCGCCACCTATTGGTCGATCTCCATAAAAATTGGCATGCTTCTTTAGAGGCATATGCTGTGTGTGCTCACTTAATTTCGTGAAGTTCTGAGTTTTAATTTAGGAATTATAAGCTCTTGAGTACATTTTGCCACGCAAAATGTTTTGTTGTAGATATTTGAAATTACATGATAGGTAAGAAAATCTTAGTGCAAGTCTTGTCTTTTTCACACCAAAATAATGAATGAATGAATGATGAATAGGAATTTGGTTTATCGCTTATATCTCAGGAACAGGACATCGAAAAATTCTGAAACTCAGAGGGTAGATAGAGCTCAACGGGCCCTGTGGAACGAGACCATCGCCGGGACAGTGAGTGTTGGGGGTCGGGAGTTACGCCTGGTCTAATGCGTATCTTTTTGTGCTTATATCTCAAGAACGCCTAGACCAAATCGCACCAAACTTGAATCGAATCTAGTTGGGGAAAGGGCCTTTCCAACGTGCCCTTCCCCAAGGTCCTAGGAGGTAGGGCTCGGGAGTTACGGCCGTTTAAATTCGGGGGTGCCGCGAACTAGCGATCCGCGGGGGGGCGTCCCCGAGGCCCGCGACGGATGTGGCCGCTCAAGGGCCGGGAGGGGACCTTGCCATCCGAGTTTGAGCTCGCGGGGACTTTCGGTTCCTGAGTTAGAAGCAAAAATGTACCGGGATGTGACGTCATTGGCGGCCGCCATTTTAAATCGCGCCCGCTGGTTTTTGGCTAATATCTCGGCGAAAATTCAATGAAAATGCCTGAAATTCATAGTGTGGACAGACGTCATCTAGACTGTTCGAATGAGCTCAGTGCTGGCTGGATTGGTTGAGATTTCGTTTATAAACATAGGAATATTGTCATTTTTCATCATTATAACTGTTATAACTTCTATACCTGTTGCCCAATCTTCACAAAATTTGTCATGCTTATTTAGAATAATATTTGGCATATGCTCACTTATTTTCGTGAAGTTCCGAGTTTTCGTTTAGGATTTATAGGCTTTTGAGTACATTTTGCCACACCCATTTTCTAAATGACCAGTTATAGCAACCCAAAGGACAAAGTTCAACTTTTTTTTGATAATTATTGATCTAGAGAGTCCATAGAATTGTCCTACACTGGTTTCATTCCAATCGGGTGAAAAACCTAGGACTAGTTCGCAAAAGTAGGTTTTTCACATATTTGCGAATAATTAATGAACGATTTGATTGACAGAATTGGTTCTTGAGGCAAAGTTGTTCAGCATGAGGAGATCTATCAAATGATATGCATTTTATGAAACACCATGTGATTACCGAGGCGTAAAACTCGTTAGCGCCAACTTGTGGCCGATTTCTTTCAAAATTCTTACAGACCTCTAGGACCATGAGTTGAACATGCCCATTGAGTTTCGTTCCGATCGGCCTCCGTTAACCTGGTCTAATAGGTGCTCAAACTTCATTGGCAGATGGCGGCCATGTTTTTTGAGATACGCCAATGTCCTCATAGACCATCATGCCCCCTTGGACCAAGACACTGCATGCCAAATTTCAAGTCGATTGGACTAACGGTTGCTTAGTTACAGACGTGTTTATGTTTTTTTCAAGTTATAGCGCCACCTAATGCCCAATCGACGAGATTTTTTTATCGTGACCAAAGAATGAGCCCATACACATGTGTACCGAGTTTGGTGCAAATATCTTATTTCGTTCTCGAGTTATAGCCATTTTAGTAAAAGTGGCTCCGCCCTTAACGTACGTTTTGGCGCCCCTTCGTGACCGTGAATCAAAATTTCAACTTTTTTTTGATAATTATTGATATTCACACTCCAGAGAACATTTCTGCACTGGTTTGGTTCCGATCGGGCAAAAAACCTAGGACTAGTTCGAAAAGTAGGTTTTGGACAAAATTCAAAATGGCGGGAAAACGGGACCTCGGAGAGCAAATCTGATCTTCTACGCTTGTCACCGCCTTGACGCAAGGATTCCAAATATGTAATTCTTTTAATCTACGACAAACGGTTTAGGAGTTATGAGCCATTTTGCGCATTTGATCGCTGTAGCGCCACCTATTGGCCGATTTGGGTCATACTTTGTCAACCTCTCCTCGATTTTTGTACTATCATCTGACAAAGTTTCAAGTCTCTAGGCCTTACGGTTTGGGCTGCACGATGCGTTTTACGGCAGAAGAAAAAGAATAATAATAATTAAAGCTGCAAGCAGCATTTACCGGGGTTCAAGCATTTAAGACCTTTAAGCAGATATGCATAAAAAGATACTTTAAAGTTTAAAAGATATTTAAGTTTTATTTAGCAAGCATGTAAACACCTAAATCATAGAAGGTATTGACCATTTTCAGCCAAAACAGGCAATTTACCATTGAAAATATATGGATTTTAAAGCTTTTACAGTTATAGCGCCACCTATTGGTCGATCTCCATAAAAATTGGCATGCTTCTTTAGAGGCATATGCTGCGTGTGCTCACTTAATTTCGTGAAGTTCTGAGTTTTAATTTAGGAATTATAAGCTCTTGAGTACATTTTGCCACGCAAAATGTTTTGTTGTAGATATTTGAAATTACATGATAGGTAAGAAAATCTTAGTGCAAGTCTTGTCTTTTTCACACCAAAATAATGAATGAATGAATGATGAATAGGAATTTGGTTTATCGCTTATATCTCAGGAACAGGACATCGAAAAATTCTGAAACTCAGAGGGTAGATAGAGCTCAACGGGCCCTGTGGAACGAGACCATCGCCGGGACAGTGAGTGTTGGGGGTCGGGAGTTACGCCTGGTCTTACGCCTGGTCTAATGCGTATCTTTTTGTGCTTATATCTCAAGAACGCCTAGACCAAATCGCACCAAACTTGAATCGAATCTAGGTGGGGAAAGGGCCTTTCCAACGAGCCCTTCCCCAAGGTCCTAGGAGGTAGGGCTCGGGAGTTACGGCCGTTTAAATTCGGGGGTGCCGCGAACTAGCGATCCGCGGGGGGGCGTCCCCGAGGCCCGCGACGGATGTGGCCGCTCAAGGGCCGGGAGGGGACCTTGCCATCCGAGTTTGAGCTCGCGGGGACTTTCGGTTCCTGAGTTAGAAGCAAAAATGTACCGGGATGTGACGTCATTGGCGGCCGCCATTTTAAATCGCGCCCGCTGGTTTTTGGCTAATATCTCGGCGAAAATTCAATGAAAATGCCTGAAATTCATAGTGTGGACAGACGTCATCTAGACTGTTCGAATGAGCTCAGTGCTGGCTGGATTGGTTGAGATTTCGTTTATAAACATAGGAATATTGTCATTTTTCATCATTATAACTGTTATAACTTCTATACCTGTTGCCCAATCTTCACAAAATTTGTCATGCTTATTTAGAATAATATTTGGCATATGCTCACTTATTTTCGTGAAGTTCCGAGTTTTCGTTTAGGATTTATAGGCTTTTGAGTACATTTTGCCACACCCATTTTCTAAATGACCAGTTATAGCAACCCAAAGGACAAAGTTCAACTTTTTTTTGATAATTATTGATCTAGAGAGTCCATAGAATTGTCCTACACTGGTTTCATTCCAATCGGGTGAAAAACCTAGGACTAGTTCGCAAAAGTAGGTTTTTCACATATTTGCGAATAATTAATGAACGATTTGATTGACAGAATTGGTTCTTGAGGCAAAGTTGTTCAGCATGAGGAGATCTATCAAATGATATGCATTTTATGAAACACCATGTGATTACCGAGGCGTAAAACTCGTTAGCGCCAACTTGTGGCCGATTTCTTTCAAAATTCTTACAGACCTCTAGGACCATGAGTTGAACATGCCCATTGAGTTTCGTTCCGATCGGCCTCCGTTAACCTGGTCTAATAGGTGCTCAAACTTCATTGGCCGATGGCGGCCATGTTTTTTGAGATACGCCAATGTCCTCATAGACCATCATGCCCCCTTGGACCAAGACACTGCATGCCAAATTTCAAGTCGATTGGACTAACGGTTGCTTAGTTACAGACGTGTTTATGTTTTTTTCAAGTTATAGCGCCACCTAATGCCCAATCGACGAGATTTTTTTATCGTGACCAAAGAATGAGCCCATACACATGTGTACCGAGTTTGGTGCAAATATCTTATTTCGTTCTCGAGTTATAGCCATTTTAGTAAAAGTGGCTCCGCCCTTAACGTACGTTTTGGCGCCCCTTCGTGACCGTGAATCAAAATTTCAACTTTTTTTTGATAATTATTGATATTCACACTCCAGAGAACATTTCTGCACTGGTTTGGTTCCGATCGGGCAAAAAACCTAGGACTAGTTCGAAAAGTAGGTTTTGGACAAAATTCAAAATGGCGGGAAAACGGGACCTCGGAGAGCAAATCTGATCTTCTACGCTTGTCACCGCCTTGACGCAAGGATTCCAAATATGTAATTCTTTTAATCTACGACAAACGGTTTAGGAGTTATGAGCCATTTTGCGCATTTGATCGCTGTAGCGCCACCTATTGGCCGATTTGGGTCATACTTTGTCAACCTCTCCTCGATTTTTGTACTATCATCTGACAAAGTTTCAAGTCTCTAGGCCTTACGGTTTGGGCTGCACGATGCGTTTTACGGCAGAAGAAAAAGAATAATAATAATTAAAGCTGCAAGCAGCATTTACCGGGGTTCAAGCATTTAAGACCTTTAAGCAGATATGCATAAAAAGATACTTTAAAGTTTAAAAGATATTTAAGTTTTATTTAGCAAGCATGTAAACACCTAAATCATAGAAGGTATTGACCATTTTCAGCCAAAACAGGCAATTTACCATTGAAAATATATGGATTTTAAAGCTTTTACAGTTATAGCGCCACCTATTGGTCGATCTCCATAAAAATTGGCATGCTTCTTTAGAGGCATATGCTGCGTGTGCTCACTTAATTTCGTGAAGTTCTGAGTTTTAATTTAGGAATTATAAGCTCTTGAGTACATTTTGCCACGCAAAATGTTTTGTTGTAGATATTTGAAATTACATGATAGGTAAGAAAATCTTAGTGCAAGTCTTGTCTTTTTCACACCAAAATAATGAATGAATGAATGATGAATAGGAATTTGGTTTATCGCTTATATCTCAGGAACAGGACATCGAAAAATTCTGAAACTCAGAGGGTAGATAGAGCTCAACGGGCCCTGTGGAACGAGACCATCGCCGGGACAGTGAGTGTTGGGGGTCGGGAGTTACGCCTGGTCTAATGCGTATCTTTTTGTGCTTATATCTCAAGAACGCCTAGACCAAATCGCACCAAACTTGAATCGAATCTAGGTGGGGAAAGGGCCTTTCCAACGAGCCCTTCCCCAAGGTCCTAGGAGGTAGGGCTCGGGAGTTACGGCCGTTTAAATTCGGGGGTGCCGCGAACTAGCGATCCGCGGGGGCGTCCCCGAGGCCCGCGACGGATGTGGCCGCTCAAGGGCCGGGAGGGGACCTTGCCATCCGAGTTTGAGCTCGCGGGGACTTTCGGTTCCTGAGTTAGAAGCAAAAATGTACCGGGATGTGACGTCATTGGCGGCCGCCATTTTAAATCGCGCCCGCTGGTTTTTGGCTAATATCTCGGCGAAAATTCAATGAAAATGCCTGAAATTCATAGTGTGGACAGACGTCATCTAGACTGTTCGAATGAGCTCAGTGCTGGCTGGATTGGTTGAGATTTCGTTTATAAACATAGGAATATTGTCATTTTTCATCATTATAACTGTTATAACTTCTATACCTGTTGCCCAATCTTCACAAAATTTGTCATGCTTATTTAGAACAATATTTGGCATATGCTCACTTATTTTCGTGAAGTTCCGAGTTTTCGTTTAGGATTTATAGGCTTTTGAGTACATTTTGCCACACCCATTTTCTAAATGACCAGTTATAGCAACCCAAAGGACAAAGTTCAACTTTTTTTTGATAATTATTGATCTAGAGAGTCCATAGAATTGTCCTACACTGGTTTCATTCCAATCGGGTGAAAAACCTAGGACTAGTTCGCAAAAGTAGGTTTTTCACATATTTGCGAATAATTAATGAACGATTTGATTGACAGAATTGGTTCTTGAGGCAAAGTTGTTCAGCATGAGGAGATCTATCAAATGATATGCATTTTATGAAACACCATGTGATTACCGAGGCGTAAAACTCGTTAGCGCCAACTTGTGGCCGATTTCTTTCAAAATTCTTACAGACCTCTAGGACCATGAGTTGAACATGCCCATTGAGTTTCGTTCCGATCGGCCTCCGTTAACCTGGTCTAATAGGTGCTCAAACTTCATTGGCCGATGGCGGCCATGTTTTTTGAGATACGCCAATGTCCTCATAGACCATCATGCCCCCTTGGACCAAGACACTGCATGCCAAATTTCAAGTCGATTGGACTAACGGTTGCTTAGTTACAGACGTGTTTATGTTTTTTTCAAGTTATAGCGCCACCTAATGCCCAATCGACGAGATTTTTTTATCGTGACCAAAGAATGAGCCCATACACATGTGTACTGAGATTGGTGCAAATATCTCATTTCGTTCTCGAGTTATAGCCATTTTAGTAAAAGTGGCTCCGCCCTTAACGTACGTTTTGGCGCCCCTTCGTGACCGTGAATCAAAATTTCAACTTTTTTTTGATAATTATTGATATTCACACTCCAGAGAACATTTCTGCACTGGTTTGGTTCCGATCGGGCAAAAAACCTAGGACTAGTTCGAAAAGTAGGTTTTGGACAAAATTCAAAATGGCGGGAAAACGGGACCTCGGAGAGCAAATCTGATCTTCTACGCTTGTCACCGCCTTGACGCAAGGATTCCAAATATGTAATTCTTTTAATCTACGACAAACGGTTTAGGAGTTATGAGCCATTTTGCGCATTTGATCGCTGTAGCGCCACCTATTGGCCGATTTGGGTCATACTTTGTCAACCTCTCCTCGATTTTTGTACTATCATCTGACAAAGTTTCAAGTCTCTAGGCCTTACGGTTTGGGCTGCACGATGCGTTTTACGGCAGAAGAAAAAGAATAATAATAATAAAAATCAGCACAATAACAATAGGGTTTCAGCACTACGTGCTTGAACCCCTAATAATAATAATAATAAAAATCAGCACAATAACAATAGGGTTTCAGCACTACGTGCTTGAACCCCTAATTAAAGCTGCAAGCAGCATTTACCGGGGTTCAAGCATTTAAGACCTTTAAGCAGATATGCATAAAAACATACTTTAAAGTTTAAAAGATATTTAAGTTTTATTTACCAAGCATGTAAACACCTAAATCATAGAAGGAATTGACCATTTTCAGCCAAAACAGGCAATTTACCATTGAAAATATATGGATTTTAAAGCTTTTACAGTTATAGCGCCACCTATTGGTCGATCTCCATAAAAATTGGCATGCTTCTTTAGAGGCATATGCTGCGTGTGCTCACTTAATTTCGTGAAGTTCTGAGTTTTAATTTAGGAATTATAAGCTCTTGAGTACATTTTGCCACGCAAAATGTTTTGTTGTAGATATTTGAAATTACATGATAGGTAAGAAAATCTTAGTGCAAGTCTTGTCTTTTTCACACCAAAATAATGAATGAATGAATGATGAATAGGAATTTGGTTTATCGCTTATATCTCAGGAACAGGACATCGAAAAATTCTGAAACTCAGAGGGTAGATAGAGCTCAACGGGCCCTGTGGAACAATCCTGTTCCTGCAGATCTACCTTCCTACAGAGTTCAGCTTTAGCCCAGCTCAACACAACACACCTGTCTGTAATTATGAAGTGCTCCTGAAGATCTTAATTATAACTGATTCAGGTGTGTTTTATCAGGGTTGGAGCTAAAATGTGCAGGTAGGTAGATATCCAGGAACAGGATTGGGCACCCCTGGTTTAAAGGGATTTTAAATGACAAAACATTGAATTCTTGAAACCTTGAATTATATTAATGTCCTTCTGCTGCCATCTGGTGGCACAAAATGACAGTGTCAGGCAATTCATTATAGAAATATATAGTTTTAAAGGTTTTTTGACAGTTATAGCGCCACCTATTGCCCGATCTCCACCATTTTTGGGGGATGTCCTTGGAGTGTATCCATACATATGTGTGCCAAATTTGGTGAAAATATCTCATTTCGTTTTGACGTTATAGACACTTATATATATGAGCGCATAAAAATTGACCCATGAAAGACTTTGATTGGATTTTTTTGCCACTTCCTATCAAAATTTTGACATTTGGGCTTTAACATATAGTAAACCAACTTAGGTTTCGTGTTTTCTACGGTGGTTTCGTGACGATCGGACAAACGGTTTCGAAAATATTCGCAAATAAAGTGCAAATAAAGTGCAAATAAATATTCGCAAACTGCGTGTGCTCACTTAATTTCGTGAAGTTCTGAGTTTTAATTTAGGAATTATAAGCTCTTGAGTACATTTTGCCACGCAAAATGTTTTGTTGTAGATATTTGAAATTACATGATAGGTAAGAATATCTTAGTGCAAGTCTTGTCTTTTTCACACCAAAATAATGAATGAATGAATGATGAATAGGAATTTGGTTTATCGCTTATATCTCAGGAACAGGACATCGAAAAATTCTGAAACTCAGAGGGTAGATAGAGCTCAACGGGCCCTGTGGAACGAGACCATCGCCGGGACAGTGAGTGTTGGGGGTCGGGAGTTACGCCTGGTCTAATGCTTATCTTTTTGTGCTTATATCTCAAGAACGCCTAGACCAAATCGCACCAAACTTGAATCGAATCTAGTTGGGGAAAGGGCCTTTCCAACGAGCCCTTCCCCAAGGTCCTAGGAGGTAGGGCTCGGGAGTTACGGCCGTTTAAATTCGGGGGTCCCGCGAACTAGCGATCCGCGGGGGGGCGTCCCCGAGGCCCGCGACGGATGTGGCCGCTCAAGGGCCGGGAGGGGACCTTGCCATCCGAGTTTGAGCTCGCGGGGACTTTCGGTTCCTGAGTTAGAAGCAAAAATGTACAGGGATGTGACGTCATTGGCGGCCGCCATTTTAAATCGCGCCCGCTGGTTTTTGGCTAATATCTCGGCGAAAATTCAATGAAAATGCCTGAAATTCATAGTGTGGACAGACGTCATCTAGACTGTTCGAATGAGCTCAGTGCTGGCTGGATTGGTTGAGATTTCGTTTATAAACATAGGAATATTGTCATTTTTCATCATTATAACTGTTATAACTTCTATACCTGTTGCCCAATCTTCACAAAATTTGTCATGCTTATTTAGAACAATATTTGGCATATGCTCACTTATTTTCGTGAAGTTCCGAGTTTTCGTTTAGGATTTATAGGCTTTTGAGTACATTTTGCCACACCCATTTTCTAAATGACCAGTTATAGCAACCCAAAGGACAAAGTTCAACTTTTTTTTGATAATTATTGATCTAGAGAGTCCATAGAATTGTCCTACACTGGTTTCATTCCAATCGGGTGAAAAACCTAGGACTAGTTCGCAAAAGTAGGTTTTTCACATATTTGCGAATAATTAATGAACGATTTGATTGACAGAATTGGTTCTTGAGGCAAAGTTGTTCAGCATGAGGAGATCTATCAAATGATATGCATTTTATGAAACACCATGTGATTACCGAGGCGTAAAACTCGTTAGTGCCAACTTGTGGCCGATTTCTTTCAAAATTCTTACAGACCTCTAGGACCATGAGTTGAACATGCCCATTGAGTTTCGTTCCGATCGGCCTCCGTTAACCTGGTCTAATAGGTGCTCAAACTTCATTGGCCGATGGCGGCCATGTTTTTTGAGATACGCCAATGTCCTCATAGACCATCATGCCCCCTTGGACCAAGACACTGCATGCCAAATTTCAAGTCGATTGGACTAACGGTTGCTTAGTTACAGACGTGTTTATGTTTTTTTCAAGTTATAGCGCCACCTAATGCCCAATCGACGAGATTTTTTTATCGTGACCAAAGAATGAGCCCATACATATGTGTACCGAGTTTGGTGCAAATATCTCTTTTCGTTCTCGAGTTATAGCCATTTTAGTAAAAGTTGCTCCGCCCTTAACGTACGTTTTGGCGCCCCTTCGTGACCGTGAATCAAAATTTCAACTTTTTTTTGATAATTATTGATATTCACACTCCAGAGAACATTTCTGCACTGGTTTGGTTCCGATCGGGCAAAAAACCTAGGACTAGTTCGAAAAGTAGGTTTTGGACAAAATTCAAAATGGCGGGAAAACGGGACCTCGGAGAGCAAATCTGATCTTCTACGCTTGTCACCGCCTTGACGCAAGGATTCCAAATATGTAATTCTTTTAATCTACGACAAACGGTTTAGGAGTTATGAGCCATTTTGCGCATTTGATCGCTGTAGCGCCACCCATTGGCCGATTTGGGTCATACTTTGTCAACCTCTCCTCGATTTTTGTGCTATCATCTGACAAAGTTTCAAGTCTCTAGGCCTTACGGTTTGGGCTGCACGATGCGTTTTACGGCAGAAGAAAAAGAATAATAATAATAATAATAATTAAAGCTGCAAGCAGCATTTACCGGGGTTCAAGCCTTTAAGGCGTTTAATTAACATATATGTGCAAAAAGATATTAAGCTTTATTTAGCAAGCATGACACTGCTTAAATCACAGATGACCAGCTAATATATATGCTAAATCAAACACAGAGAAAGAGAAAGAAAAGGCTTAAACAATAATACGCGTGCTTACACATACACAAACACACATCACTTATTGGCTCACTTTCATTCTGTGTCAGAACAGTATCTGTTTTGTGTTTTGTGTGTCTGAGCATTCCTTGGAGAGATATATGGCTTTCAGGGACACTTGGTGAAGGCCACATTTTGAAATGACCCTTTTATATCCACTAATGCAAAAGTTCAACTTTTTTTGATTATTATTAAACAACAGAGTCCAGAGAATTGTACTGCATTGGTTTTATTCAGATTGAGCAAAAAACCTGATTAGTATGCAAAAGTAGGTTTTTAAAATATTCTTGAATGAACGATTTGATTGACATAATAAATGATGGGTAACAAAATGTTTACTGCAAGTCTCCTTAAAGTTTCACATAATGTGGCACAATTGTCATTAATAATTGAACCGAAATTGAGTGATGCATTTTGACAAAATGTGATTGTAATCATTAATAGTGATTTTATCAAGTCTAAATATGCATTACAGAACAATATGACTACTTTAACCAGCAGGTGGCAGCAAAGGACCAGTCATTAGCCTACTTTCAGTTTAAAAATGGTCTGGTTTTGTACATTTTCCATAACTGCATTAAACATGTTTACACACACATTGTTGTAAATATTTGAAATACATGATAGGTAAGAAAATCTTAGTGCAAGTCTTGTCTTTCTGACAACAGAATAATGAATGAATGATAAATGGGAATTTGGTTTTTCGCTTATATCTCGGGAACAGGACATCGAAAAATTCTGAAACTCAGAGAGTAGATAGTGCTCAACAGGCCCTGTGGAACGAGACCATCGCGGGGACAGTGAGTGTTGGGGGTCGGGAGTTACGCCTGGTCTAATGCGTATCTTTTTGTGCTTATATCTCAAGAACGCCCAGACCAAATCGCACCAATCTTGAATCGAATCTAGTTGGGGAAATGGCCAACGAGCCCTTCCCCAAGGTCCTAGGAGGTAGGGCTCGGGAGTTACGGCCGTTTAAATTCGGGGGTCCCGCGAACTCGCGATCCGCGGGGGGGCGTTCCCGAGGCCCGAGACGGATGTGGCCGCTCAAGGGCCCGGAGGGGACCTTACCATCCGAGTTTGAGCTCGCGGGGACTTTCGGTTCCTGAGTTAGAAGCAAAAATGTACCGGGATGTGACGTCATTGGCGGCCGCCATTTTAAAACGCGCCCGCTGGTTTTTGGCTAATATCTCGGCGAAAATTCAATGAAAATGCCTGAAATTCATAATGTGGACAGACGTCATCTAGACGGTTCGAATGAGCTCAGTGCTGGCTGGATTGGTTTTATTTTGGATGGATTTATTTATTTTGTTTATAACACTATTTTCACATTTCTCTGCAATTATAATGCGTTTTAATTATTATTCCATGCACTAGAGGGCGCATGTATTATTGTTAGAGATAGCGTATTCCGGGTTTGCCCGGAAGTGAAGCCATTTTGTCTACTAGCTGGGCAAGGTAAGATGTATGGTGTTCTTTCTGTCTCTAATCCTAATCATCTGTGCATTATTGTTAGTCATCCGTGATATTTTGAAGTTATTCTAAGTAGTTTTTTGTGTGTTTGCATATTGTGTGGCTGTATTTCTTACATAAATGTTGAAAGGCAACGTTTTATTTCAGTTCTAGATTCTTAATTGACTGGGACAGTAATTTGATTATAAGACGAAATAAATCTCTTCTTTTTTTTTTTTTTTTACAGTGATTGCTATTATTAGTTTAATAGTTAGTGGTTCATGTAGTTTATTCTTAGTATTGACATGTTTGGAAAGTAAGGGTGTAATTGTTAATTGCTCTAGCTTCATCTGTTTTTCTTCTTGGTTGAATTTATCATTAGCTTCAGTTTTAAAGGGTAGTTCATAAAAAAATACCAGTTTTGTGTTATATTTACTCATATTTTGTTGACGATGTAAATTCTGTCTATAGATACATTAGTATATTGTATAACGCATGCAGTGCGTCAACAACGTGTAGCACATGCAGTGCATGGGCAAGACACGTGATAAATGTTATTCATATGGTGCATTCAAGTCCTCCTGGGAAGTTTGTATTTATGAGGTGGAAAGTCGTGTGTACAACGGTAGGTGTCTTTCAAGTCACTTTCGTCGGAGTATGATGGCGGTGGGCCTTGTCTAAATTAATTACACAAAATAACAACATTTCTGCTTCTAGAAAATGTAGAGCAAAGAATATGCATTAGTTGTATGTTGCTTTTTTATGTTTTTTAATTAATTTATGAAGCCATTGTAAAATTTATTGTTACATATTACATTTTTATATTGTGATGCTATCGTATTTTTTGCTGGGAATCAGCTTACTTCGTTGTAAATAGAAAAGCCTGACAATGTCACTGCTAAATACCTGTAAGTATTGTGGTATTTCACTATGTTTCTGATTGACATGCCCCCAACTCGTACAGATCGGAGATTAAAGAAAATTACGAGATTCCCACTGGTATTTACGACATTGTGGTGGCGTTCATGTTGGTTCTGCTCGTAAATACGATCTTTCCGACATGACTTGAACGCACCATTAGTCTTTTTAACTAAAGCTAATTTTTTAACCATTTGTTGTGTAAATGTTTTATTCTTTATTGTTATGAAATTTTTCCATGTACCATGAATATGAAATCGAAATTACATACTTTAATAATCATAATTAAATCGTAATTGTAATAATCGTACTTTATCAGTCTCATGTTTCACTTGTTGTTAAACGTTTTTCTGTGTTTGTTGTGTACATAACTGAAAGCATAATAAGTTTGTGATTGGAAGAGAGAGGGCAGATAACTAATACGTGACATGATTGACAGTCAAGTCAAGTAAGCAATCATGGAAACATACTTGATACAGCATTTTAAATCAGTGATGCTCATTAGATCACATAATTTCGTGGATAAACAATAGAATCAGATTATATGTAAAACAAAAAAAATGAAAGTATACCTAATGATATCAGTATCTCTCTTAATAAACAATTTTGACTAAAAGCCATAATTGGCCGTGTTTAGTGATGCTTGCATTAAAATGTAGTGTGAAGTCTTTAAATGTATTTCTTTATATGTTATTAATTTTTTCTCAATTTTGTTGCAGAAGATTTGCAGAAACGTGATTTGAGGTAAGATGATAGTTCTTTTGATATTGCAATAATATGTCCAACAGTGAAGTATTTTGGGTAAAGTAGTGAATGTTTCACAATTTTTTTAATAGATAGCGTGTTGATAAGATTTGTGTAATATACTGTGTATTCTGTAAATAGTTATTATATGTGCTTTCTGAAGATATGTCTAATAAATTTTTATTTTATTTTATTATATTCTTTTTATTTATAGGTAAGAAAAACTCAAATGTTTATCATTTTTTGTAGGACTAGAGTGAATGTAGTTATAAAGGTCATGAAAATCTACATTGAGACATTTATAGTGCAAAAGATATTGATTTCAGTACAAGAAGTTACGTTAAAGTAAAATATTAATCCCTCACACAACAATTATTTTATTGTATTTTAAATGAGGAAAGCATTTCAATTAAGATGGACTTTATTAATTGCAAATAGTCTGGCTGTGCTTAATGGGTATATATTTTTTTCCCTTTAAGCACACCCCTGTACTCATTAAGCTCACATCATGTTTTATTAAAAATTCTTGTTTATTTTAAACAGCCTTTTTAAAGAATAATTGAAAAATGTTTTATTTTAAGGCACAAAGTTAATCACACAGACACACAAAAACAGAACTATAAAATCAAGCAACGAGGCATTCAATTTGATCACTTATATATAATATACATGATTTTCCACTTTCTACTTTCCAGTTTAAATAATTTTGCTAAAGTTTGTTGTTTAGCACATTTTGAAATAATGAAAACAATCATGAGTAGTTGGTGGTGGTGTTGGAATTTGAATAATGATTTATCCTTTATGATCATAAGTTAGTTTTGTTTCAACACTTTTGAATTGCTGTGTGTGAATATACATAGATGCACACAGATTTGTATGTGTGCTTATGATATAATGCAATAGAAAATTTGCACATTTACTGCATTTTGAAACTGTTTGGGAAAATAATCTCTAAACTGAACATTTAATAATTATTTGACACCATTTGTAAGTTAAAAATGGGGTAAAGGTCTTTCAAATGCAAAGAAGCTAAATTATTGTTCATTGGTACAAAGAAATAAATAAAATATGTAACTTTATGATTTCACCACTAGATGTCAGTATAGCTCTAATTAAAACAGGGTTGTTTTGTAGGGATTTAAAGAATTGTGTATTCGTTATCAATGGCTTTTTAGTGCAATCTGTTTATTGAAAAGCATAATGACTATGCAGGTTAATTTTATGTTTGTTATATATGTGAGTAATTATGTTCTGTTTGGTTATTATGGTTAGCTAATATGTTAATAGTTGTGAGTTTAGTTACCATTCAGTTTTATCAGTTAAACATTTAAAAATGAAAAAGTTAATGCTTGTATTTATTTAATTTTTTCATATATAAACATTTTAAGTGCAAAAGACCAAAGTAAGGAGAGTAGCATGCAATATTATTGTTACTAAACATTATTGTAATGTGAACTAAATTTAAAAAAAATCTTTAATGTATTTTTTGTTAATTATTATGCAGTAATATGTCATTTAATTTATCTTCCTATATTTTGTGTATGTGCAGATGCCTCGGACGAAGCAGTCTCAGCGTTCTCAGGCAGCCAAGAGGAGAATCGCGGACAGGCTGGCTGCTAATCCTGAAGAGATTTTGCAGCCTCCTAAACAAAGAAAAGAAATACAAGAGCCTGATCCTAATTTTGCCAATTGTTCCGAATTTGCCAATTGTTCCGAATTTGCCAATTTTACCGATTCTTACCCAAAGTCTGATTCAGACGCTAATTCAAAGTCTATGCCAAAGTTTCCAAAAGATGCTGAGATGACTATGCATGCTGTTTCTTATTTGTCTCCACAGACTTCCTATATCAGAGGCTCTTTTCATCAAGGACATCCCCGCTTCAATCCCAATGGTGGTAAGCAATGTGCTGCAAACAGTTTAATTGCCATTGTCATGTCTAAGATGAAAAATGTGTTGCAGTGGACCATCAGTGACCTGAATGATGTTCTGATTCACGGAAATGACCTGTACAGTGCCATGAGAGATGCAGGGAAAATCAACGATCACTTAGATGGCTACATGGAAGTTGCTGAGCTGCCTGACACACACACGCTGAATAATTGTACTTTTTCAATAAAGTATGGACAATTACACACAGGGTTGTTTGGCATTTCTAATTATGATGAAGGTCTGCAAGGCTTCGCCATGTCATTTGATGAAGCAGTAAAACAAGCATTCCAGAGGTTTGATGCATGTTTGGTAAATATGAACCACACCATATGTGCAGCTGTTAGACAAGGTTCATGGTATGCAGTGATTGATCCACATTCCCGACACTGTGATGGAACAATGGCAGCTTACGGTAAGAGTGTAGTGACTTTCTATGGCAGCATAGAATCTTTACTCATTCATTTCAAGAGACTTGGTGCATCCTTGAATGCAAAAAATCATCCTTTTGAGGTAACGGGGGTTGAGGTGAATAAGTGTGTACAAAAGTCAAAATGTTTCTCTCCCTATGTCTCTACTACTGAACATAATGAGATGAAAATGAATGCTGGTACTGATGTATGTCCCCAGAGATCTTGCATAAGAGGCTCTTTCCATCAAGGACATCCCCGTTTCAATCCCAATGGTGGTAAGCAATGTGCTGCAAACAGTTTAATTGCCATTGTCATGTCTAAGATGAAAAATGTGTTGCAGTGGACCGTCAGTGACCTGAATGATGTCCTCATTCACGGAGATGACCTGTACAGTGCCATGAGAGATGCAGGGAAAATCAACGATTGCACAGATGGCTACATTCAAGTTGCTGAGCTGCCTGACACACACATGTTGAATAATTGCACTTTTTCAATAAAGTATGGACAATTGCTCACAGGGTTGTTTGGCATTTCTCATTATGATGAAGGTCTACAAGGGTTTGCCATGTCATTTGATGAAGCAGTAAAACAAGCATTCCAGAGGTTTGATGCATGTTTGGTAAATATGAACCACACCATATGTGCAGTTGTCAGACAAGGTTCATGGTATGCAGTGATTGATCCACATTCACGACGCTCTGATGGAACATATGCACAGTATGGTAAGAGTATAGTGACTTTCTATGGCAGCATAGAATCTTTGCTCATTCACTTCAGGAGACTTGGTGCATCATTGATTGCAAAAAATCGTCCTTTTGAGGTAACTGGGGTCGAGGCAAATATGATTAATGATAACACTCTCCGCAATCGTTTGGTGTGCCATCCAGTGGTGGAAGAAAATACTGAAGCAGAACCAGTGAGTAGAGGTATGAAATCAGAAATGGAAAGTTGCAGTAATACTCTGACTGATTTTATCAACACAGATGCAATACCTGTGCATGAAACATGTACACAAATTGACAAAGATATTCAAAATAATCAGGTGATATGTAATCCTGTGATGGAAAATACTAAAATAGAAAAAATGACTGAGGGTATAAAATCAGAAATGGAAAGTTGCAGTTACTCTTTGACTGATTTCTCTAGTGCAGATGAAATATATTTTGTTCAAAGTTATGCACAAAAGAAAACGGAAATGCCCAGTGCATGCCCAAGAAATGAAAATACAGCAGATGTTGAATTCATTTCACAAACTGACACAGTTTGTTTTCAGTTTAGTCCATTAACAGTACAGCAACAAAAAAATATTTGCTTGAAGCTAAACATTGTACATGTTTCAATTGAACAAAATTATCCAAATGAAAGTGTTGAAATGGCTGAACCTTGTAAAACCAAAGATATTGTGGGTGATGGTAACTGCTTTTTCATGATCAATAGCTTATGCTGTAAGTGGAAGTGAAAAAGAACACAGAAAAGTGAGACGTGCTGTTGTATCTCATATTCTCCAAAATGAAGAAAGGTACATTCAGTATCTCAGACAAGGACACAGTTCTGTTGGGAACTATATTGCCACTTTGAGAATGAAATATGTTGGAACTTGGGCATCAGAGCTAGAAATACAAGCAGCCAGTGATTTAATTGGTGTAGACATATTTACTTTTACTCAAGAGAAATGGCTTAAGTATTCAGCCTTAAATGCCACATCAAACAGACAGAGCTGCCAATACAAGGGGATTTACTTGAAACATGCTAATAGTTGTCATTATGAAGTTGTTCTATGTGTGAAAAAAGGATGGTAGCTGTGCTTCAATTTGTAAATCACCAGTTGAAGTTTCCATGTTTCCTGCATCATTAAATCCCAAGTCAGACCCACTTAAGCTTTATAGACAGAAAGTCCAATACAATAGTAATTATGACTTAAATGAGGGGAAAAAAATGAAAGCAATGAAAAGATATCATGAGGATGAAATGTACAAACATAGGAAAATTAAATCTGGTATTAAAATGTATAATGAAAATGAACACTATCAAGAAAAATTAAAAATATTAAGCAAAAATAAATATGAATCGCGCTGTCAATCTTTGAAAAGGTATTCTATTGACAAATACGCAGAGAATACCGCACACAGGGAATCTTTGAAGCAGCATTCTATTGACAAATACGCAGAGAATACCGCACACAGGGAATCTTTGAAACAGTATTCTATTGACAAATACGCAGAGAATACCGCACACAAGGAACGTTTGAAACAGTACAGTATTAGAAAATATAGTGAAGATGAAATGCACAAGACTAAGGTGATTCATTATAACAAAGAGAAATATAAAAATGATATTAATTTTGCTAGTAGCATTAAAATTAGAAATGCTGTAACTCATCATGAGGCAGAGATCAAAAGGAAAGAGATTGATTGTGTGATTGAACAATTTAAAGAAAAAATATCAACAGGTCCTGAATATGTATGTTCAGTTTGTCATCGCTGCTGCTTTAAAATGCAGGTGAAATACTGTAATAAAAATAAATATATTCAAAAATCTATCCAGGCTGGCTGCATTGCAGAAAAATGTATAACATTGAATGATTTTCATAAATGTAATAAAGACTGCAGTGAAGAATGTGTGTATAAAAATAGTCCAGCGGAATATTTGTGGATTTGTCACACATGTGATAGAAAAATTTCTGAAGGTAAAATGCCTGCTGAAAGTGTTGCAAACAATCTCACTCTGGATCCTATTCCTCCTGAATTGAGCTGTTTAAACTCTCTTGAGCAACATCTAATAGCGAAGCATATCCCATTCATGAAAATGATGGCATTACCACGAGGTGGACAGAATGGTGTTCATGGACCAGTGACATGTGTTCCATCTAATGTTACAGATGTGGTGAATGTTTTACCAAGATCAGAAGATGAGGATTTGATGATTCGTGTAAAGCTTAAGAGAAAACTGACATATAAAGGACACTATGAATATAAGTTTGTGCACGTTGATAAGGTAAAAACTGCTTTAAAATATCTACAACAATATAACAAGTGCTATACAGATGTAGAGTTTAATGAAAGTTGGATTAATCCTCTGAGTAAAACAGAAGAACAAATAAATGATAAAAGTGATAACAATGAACGAGACTTGGGCATATGTGTTAATAAAGAGTATGATATTGAAAATGAAGACAATGACATCACTGATGAGACACTTCATGATCGACAGCAACATGGTTTGTTTATGGATTCGTGTTTGCAACCAGTTGACATTGCACAAGAGGTGTTAGATCAACATTTTGATGGAATTATGTCACTTGCACCAGCAGAGGGCAACAATCCAGTGAGAATGTTAATGGATGAAACTAATGAAGCAAAATGCTTTCCAGTTCTCTTCCCAAATGCAACAGGAACATTTCATGATTCACGACCTGAAAAATTAACACTGTCTAGATATTTAAATAATAGAATCCTAAATGCAGATGGACGTTTTGCTCAAAACCTGGACTACATCTTTTATGGACAATATTTGTCTGAGCTTAATCAAGTGATCTCAAATGTATCTATTGCTTTAAGGAAAGGCTATGACACAAGCAACAAAACAAAAATTACTTCAGAAATGCTAACAAACAAAGAATCCCTGCAAAAGATTTTAAATTTTGATCAGGGTTATAAATTTTTGAAACCTGTGAGAGGGACTCCTGTTTTTTGGCAAAGTGTTCAAAAAGATTTATTTGCAATGGTTAGACAATTAGGTATTCCAACATGGTTTTGCTCATTTTCATCAGTGGATTTGCGATGGACAGAGCTAATGCAATGTATTGTAAAACAAGAGGGCTGTCAAACACCTATTGATAAATTGGATTGGTCTGATAGATGTGGGATGTTGAAACGTAATCCTGTAACTGCTGCCAGAATGTTTGATTATCGATTTCACTACTTTCTGAAAGATGTTATTATGTCTCCAGCCCAACCAATTGGAAAAATAATAGATTATTTCTATCGAATAGAATTCCAACAACGTGGTTCACCTCATACACATTGTCTGTTTTGGGTTGAAAATGCACATCAAGTGGACAGAGATGATGATAATGAAGTTGTAGCATTTGTTGATCGCTATGTCACTTGTGAAATGCCACCTGAACAGCAAAAAGAAATGCATGAAATAGTGAGCAGTGTGCAACAACACAGTAAAAGACATGCAAAAACATGTAAAAAGAAAGGAACTGTGTGTAGATTCAACTTTCCACGTCCACCAAGCAAAAATACTTTTATTACAAGAAGCAGCAAGAGTGATAAAGATGAAAAAGAAACTGATGATGAAAAAAATGAAAGACAATACAAAAAGACAAACTGTAAACAAATATCAAAAGAGTTAGCTGAAGCTGTAATGAAAAAAGTCAGAGAATGTTTATTGAATAGCGATGTTGCATTTGATTCAGTTGACTCTATGTTTGCATCTATTGGTATAAATCAAGAGACATTTGAAATGGCATACAATAGAATTACGAAAAAAACAAATGTTGTTTTGAAGAGAAAGCCAAGTGATGTATGGGTTAATCAATATAATCCTGATCTTCTGAGATGTTGGAATGCAAACATGGATATACAATTTGTTGTTGATGCTTACTCTTGTATAGTATATATAATTTCCTATATTTCCAAAGCTGAGAGAGAAATGGGTTTGCTGCTGGCTAATGCTCAAAAAGAAGCACACAGTCAAGGTAATATGGATGCAAAACAAGCTTTAAGAAAACTTGGCAGTGTGTTTTTACATAATCGAGAGGTCTCAGCTCAAGAAAGTGTTTATCGGCTGACTAACATGAAACTAAAAGAGGGGTCAAGGAAAGTAGTGTTCATTCCAACTGGAATTAATACAATAAGAATGAGTTTACCCTTAAACACTATACATAAAAAAGCTGAATGTGGAGATGACAACAGTGATGGCATATGGATGAAAAGCATCACAGAGAGATACAGAGCCCGTCCAAATACCAAAGAATTTACTGGAATGTGTTTAGCAACCTTTGCCTCAGAGTACAGAGTTTTGAGTAAATCTGAATACTTGTGTGCAGATAGAGTAAAACTGGAAAATGACATGGGCTTTGTGAGAAAACGAACTTGTTCAAACTGTGCCATTGTACGATATGCCCGTTTTTCACCCACTAAAAATCCAGAAAATTATTATCAAAGTATTTTGGAATTATTTTTGCCTCATTTTGTGCGAGATCAATTGAAGCCACCACATTTCCCTTCCCATCAGGAGTTTTATGAGACTGGATTTGTAACAATTTATAATGATGAGCTTGAGTCAGTGAAAATTATAGTTGACACAAACATGGCAAAATTTGAAAAAGAAGCAGACACAATACAAAGAGCTCAAGATGATTTAGAACAGCACGGACCAATGGAAGATGCTTGGGCCCAAATCTGTCCAGAAGCAGAACTTGAACGTTTGGAATGTCTAGAGAGTAAGAAACAACAAATAGAAACAGAGGAAGGTGATGATATTATACCTGATCTATTACCAAATGTAGGTCCTTCAAAACTAGAATCCAATCCATCTGCTATGACAAAGCAAGATGTTTTGGCTTTGCTACGGTCTTTGAATGAAAAGCAGTCACAAATCTTTTACAAAGTGCGGCAATGGTGTTTAGCAAAAGTACAAGGTGAAAACCCAGATCCATTTCATGTCTTTATATCTGGTCCAGGAGGTGTTGGAAAGTCAGTGCTGATAAAAGCAATCTATTATGAAACCTCTCGCATACTTTCAAGGTTAACAGAGAACCCAGATGAGACACACGTGCTATTAACAGCACCAACTGGTGTTGCAGCTTACAACTTAAAAAATGCAGCTACAGTACATTCCACTCTGTCCATTGGAATAAATGCTACACTGCCATATCAACCACTTGGAGATGAAAAAATTAATTCCTTGAGAGCCAAATTTGGAAAACTGCAAATATTAATAATTGATGAAATTTCAATGGTTGATCATAAACTTCTGTCATATATTCATGGAAGATTGAGACAAATCAAACAAACAGGTGATTACTCTGCATTTGGAAATGTCTCTGTGATAGCAGTTGGAGATTTTTATCAGCTGTCTCCTGTTAAAGGGAAACCACTTTACACTGAACCAGTCAACGGTGTTAATCTTTGGGAAACTAACTTTCATTTTGTTGAACTTACAGAGATTATGCGTCAGAAGGACAAAAAGTTTGCAGAATTATTAAACCGTTTAAGGCTACGTAAAAAAGATGAAGTAATGCTTGAAGAAGATGTTAATATGCTTAAGAAATGTGAAACAGGTGATGGTGATGATAGTACAGATATCCATATTTATGCAACTAATAGTGAAGTTGATGATCACAATATATCAAAGTTACACAAAGTATGCACTGACACGGTTACTATAAATGCTCAAGATTTTGAAAGAAATGCTAAGAATGGCCGAATGGAAAAAAAGGATGGGTTTCATTCCAGAGTGCAGAACAGTAGTTTGGAAAAATCCCTTGAATTAGCCATTGATGCTCGAGTAATGCTGCTGAAAAATATTAATGTCTCAGATGGTCTTGTGAATGGAATCTTTGGGACAATTAAAGAATTTTGTTATGATGATGATGAAATGTTTCCATCAAAAATATATATCGAATTTGATGATGAACATGTTGGTAAAGAAGCTAGAGGTAAAAAAACATGTTTAAAACCTGGACTGGAGAAAAGTACACCAATTGAACCTGAAGAAGAAAAAGTAACAAGCACTGGTGGTGTCAGAAGGCAATATCCTTTGAGACTGGCCTGGGCGTGCACAGTTCACAAAGTACAAGGTCTGACAGTGAACAAAGCTGTTGTTTCAATGAAAAAGATGTTTGCTCCAGGACAAGCATATGTAGCATTAAGTAGAGTGACCTGTCTTGATGGACTCATAATAGAAGATTTCAAAGAAAATGTTATTTTTGCAAAAGACAACATTGAGCAAGCTCTACAGAGTATGCCTCCATTCATTGTTCCAAGGGAAATTACAGAAAGTGTAAAATTTCAAATTATGTTACACAATGTTCAAGGAGTCAATCCACATATTTTAGATATTCGCCAAGATAAGAGATATTTTCAAGCAGATATGATTTGTGTAACAGAGACATGGTTAAAACCAAACTATTTTGAGAATGAAATCAGTCTTACTGGATACTATTTTTATGATAAACCACGAAATGTTGCTTACGACACAAGTCAGGATGTTTTTGCTAAACTAAAAGAAGAAAATCATGGTGGTGTTGGTATCTATTATAGACAGAATGTAAAAGCTACTTTAGTTGATTTACCATGTATTAACATTGAATGTCTAACGTGCAATATACAACATTTAAACACAACCTTGGCAGTTGTGTATAGACCACCATCATATATCTTACCATTGTTTAGAGAGAGGTTGATTACCTTAATTAATCAAATAAACTGCTTACCAGGTGGAAAAATAATTTTAGGGGATTTCAATGAAAACCTTTTTAGTAATTCAACAATTCATGATGTTATGCAGCATTTTGGTTTTACACAAATTGTTGAAAAACCAACAACTGAAAATGGGACATTAATTGACCATGTATATATAAAAGATATTGACTTGGATAAACTTACGATTGACATAATGCCCACATACTTCAGCTATCATGACTGCATTGTGATGAAGTGGCTATAATGCATTGTCCACCGTAAGGGGGGGGATACAGAGGTGGATGTTAATCAGTGGACAGCCTCTGTGGGAATTTATGCTGCCTTCATGTGCTATCGGAATTATTGTAAATAAAAGTTTCTTATTTCATAATTTAATATGATTTTACATAAATATCTTTAATAACAAAATATTAATCAATGACATTTCTAAAAAAAAAGAAGGCAAGAATCAACCTGCCTTCTATTGAAATTCCTATATTCCTATAGAGAATTAAATAAATTACGAAGACAAACTAAAAATTATGACTTAAGAAGTCAAAAGTAGGACATTTCCGATAGCACGTGAAGGCAGCAGTAGCCATTGGGATTGTTTAATTTTTTACTACTTTAAGTTGGTGTTAAGGTCATGTTCATATTTATGTTTATCTAAAATAAATAGCAGTACTCATTTTTTAGTTATTTAAACTTGTAATGAGTTAATATATTTAAAATATATTTATTGGATTCAAAAATAATGCCATTTATTCAGAGGCCTTAACACCATACACTTTTTTTAAAACAATTACTCATTTTAATTGTTGTAGTTTTTTTATTATTATTATTATTCATTCATTTATTCATTCATTCATTCATTCATTTGTCTTTGTTTGTTTCCAATATTTTATTGATCAAAATGTCTATGTAATATGCTTTTGTAATGACTTTGTATGCAGAAATTAATTTTACAGTTGGCATTGATCAAATTTATATTCAACTACTTAAAGAGGTGAAACTTCATTTTAAAACAGTAAGACATTGTATATAAAAGAGAAAGGAAAGACAAAGAGGAACTTTAAGAAATCTTGGACTATCTTAGCTACTTCATTTTCATCATATTACAACAGTTGGAGTATTCATAAACAGGTGAGACCATTTTTATCTTTTAAATTGGTCATAAGTTTTATAATATTAACATACAATTCTAAAATTACCACTATACAATATGTTTGCATTAGAAGAATATTTTGTTTGAATATAAAATATTGTGGTTAAAGTAACCATTTACAGTGTAATCCATTTGTATGTGTTGTAAAATTTAAAAAAAAATTCTAATCAGAATCTAATTCTCCTTAGGTACATCAAATGTAACATCAAATGTTGCTTTGATGACCACATCATCTCCATTATTAGGACAACATTCAACTCCAAGACCTCCTGGCATTTCCATTACATTTCCGTTTTCTACGTAAATCAGGAACAAACAGTTTGACTGCAGAGAACATTCTCCAGACCATTACAGCCCCATCACCATTATGGATTATTGATTCAAGGCAAGTTATTGACTCATGATCTCGGTATCATATGTGTGTGGCTGAATTCAGCTGCAAATCAAATAAGAGTGCAGTGTACCTTTTTCCACTGTTGACTGACCTTTTTTTTTTTTTGACTTTGAGCTAATTGCAGATTTAGCTTTCTGTTCTTGGCTCTCAGAAGAAGAAAACAATTTGATCATGTCATTTTACATTGCCATTTATGTAAAACGTAAAAAAAGGATTTTTTTGTCTGCAGTAGCCTATTATCATTCACTGGATTGTTTGTGCATTTAATTATTTGTTTACATACTAAGTAAGACTATTGATCTTCTAGGATTTTCCTGCAGAACTGTAACAGAAATACTCAATTCAAACAACAATCATGACTCCATCTGTCTCGCTGAGGACAATATCTGCCTCACTTTGAACCAGAAACTGAGTCAGCCTTTTTGGATCCTTGGTACAGATAATGAGAGCCTGGAGTGTTTGACAACATCTAATGTCATATTTCACTGAGGATATTTTGTTGGCCTGCATGGACTGAAACTCAAACTGCTATCACTGAGAATTATCCTATGAGCTCAGTTACCATCAAGTTTTGTTATATTATGAGCTAAATTCTAAGCCAATCAATCCAATTCCAAGTAATGTCCATCACTGCTGATTCCACCCAACTTTAAGTATCTGTTGTTGGAGCTTGTCTCTGTTGGCTCAAAGTCTCCTTTATCAACATGTTCACCTGGATTTACACTGTTCACAACTCCACCCATGTCGGTCAAGCTCCTTGTTCTATTGTGCATCTAACCTCCATCTGTTTAGTTGTGGGCCTCCATCACATCCTACCTTCTTACTTCTTATCCACTGTATTATTTGTTTCTGCTACATCCTAAGTCTCATCAGTCTTTGCCTGCTCCTCTCCAACGTTTTGAACCACTTTTTGTTGCTTCTGTTGAGCATTTTGCAGCACAACCACATACTTTTTAGTAGTGGGGCTTGGAGAGTAATGTCATGAAAATATTCTGATAGTTCAGTTTCAATCTGATTTAATTTTGAACATGTATTAACACAAAAATTTTACTACTTTCACATATATAACCCATTGAAATTGATGGAATGAATGAATGAATCATTTTAAATTTGTTGGATATTTTTAAAATGTTTTATGCTTTTTAAAATTTTCAGTAATTTAAAAAAAAAATGTACTTTTTACATTTCTAAACTCTGTAAATGTTTTTGACACTTAACATTTGTTACTTCAAAGATATGTTTTATATATTATGTGCTTTTTGTTTTTGACATCTACACACTTTAATATCCAAACCATTGAAACTGAATGAATGAATGAATGAATGAATTAATTAATTAGGCTAATTAATATTTCCTTACTATTTTATATTTCTTATTTTCACATGCATTTTTTTTTTTTTATATTTTATTGTCTTTATACTCATATACATTTTTTTGTTTGTTAATTGTATGTACTTGTTTTTTATATATAATTTTATATTGTGTAATATTTTTTAAATCTAATATGTGATTTTCCTTTTGCACATCTTATCACCTTTATAAATTATAAGGTTCTGTCTGCATTCTAGTTACTTTTTTAAGTAAGCTTCAAAGTTTTTTTATTGTATTTGTAAATGTATAATTTCCAGCTGACCATATATTAACACAGTTTGCTACTTTAATACACCAACAATTGAAATGAATACGTGTTAATTTACATTTATTGGATTTTTTAATGTATCTTTTTTTTTTTTTTTAAATTCCCCATGTAATAGTCAATATTTGATTTGTATTGAGTTGGTTTTGGTTTAATTCACAATATTTATTACTGCAATATACAAAAAAGTAAAATAATAATAATAATAATAATAAAATAAAATAAAATAAAATAAAATAAAATAAAAACAAAAGGTAATGAGAGAATTTGATGTTATTTAGACTATTATACAATATTATATGAAATTATTTACAAATAGTTTAACTTTACTGTTTTTACTATTTGTCTTAACAAATGTTTCATTTGAACTCAGTATACAATATTTTTTTTTCTGAACCATATATATGCAAATAGAAACAATATAATGAAATTCCTAATAAATGCATTAATTATTTATTTCCTATAATATTTTAAAAATTGAACCTACTTTGTATGAGTATATGCAAAATTTCACCAACCAAAAAACTTCTTTCCATTAATTATATATTTGTATTTTTAGTAATAACTCAACCATATTGTGGCGGGCTTCAATGAGAACATTGGGGCAGACAGATTTACAGTTGTTTTAAGGGAATTTTAAACAACAGTTGCAGTATGTACAATATTTATATAAACAGTCCCAATGTCATGTGTGTTCTGTTGTCTGTCATGTTCTAGTTGCCATGTTGTTTGATTATGTTAATCCTTGCTTAGCTGTTCCCATTTAGTTCCCTCATCCACTCCTGTGTATATATTCTCCCTGTTTAGTTCAGTCTCTGTCTGTTATTGTTTGTGTGTTAGCACTCTGTTGCATATTTGCCTGAATTAAAACCTGTTTTTTGTTATTCAGCCTTCATCTGTATTCTTCCTGTAACACCCAAACACTAATAAATTATATGATCATACACAGGTATAACTAGATTTTTTGATAACTTTATTAAACATCATTTATAAACTTTCAAAGTACAAATACATTTTTTTTCATACATTCATAGACAATTGAAAACCATAATTACATTTCCTATTGGTTAATTCCTTTTTAGAACTGTGCACACACTCAAAAAACAATGAATCAAACAGGTCCACCAATCGGCCTCTATAACTGATAAATGATACATAAAAAATACTTACTGCAAGCTAAAATTAATTAAATTTAATAATTAGCAAAATTATTTTGAAATGACCCTTTTATATCCACTAATGCAAAAGTTCAACTTTTTTTTTGATCATTATTAAACAACAGAGTCCAGAGAATTGTACTGCATTGGTTTTATTCAGATTGAGCAAAAAACCTGATTAGTATGCAAAAGTAGGTTTTTAAAATATTCTTGAATGAACGATTTGATTGACAAAATAAATGATGGGTAACAAAATGTTTACTCCAAGTCTCCTTAAAGTTTCACATAATGTGGCACAATTGTCATTAATCAACCGAAATTAAGTGATGCATTTTGACAAAATGTGATTGTAATCATTAATAGTGATTTTTATCAAGTCTAAATATGGATTATAGAACAATATGACAACTTTAACCAGCAGGTGGCAGCAAAGGACCAGTCATTAGCCTACTTTCATGGTCTGGTTTTGGTTTTGTACATTTTCCATGACTGCATTAAACATGTTTACACACACATTGTTGTAGATATTTGAAATACATGATAGGTAAGAAAATCTTAGTGCAAGTCTTGTCTTTCTGACAACAGAATAATGAATGAATGATAAATGGGAATTTGGTTTTTCGCTTATATCTCGGGAACAGGACATCGAAAAATTCTGAAACTCAGAGGGTAGATAGTGCTCAACAGGCCCTGTGGAACGAGACCATCGCGGGGACAGTGAGTGTTGGGGGTCGGGAGTTACGCCTGGTCTAATGCGTATCTTTTTGTGCTTATATCTCAAGAACGCTCAGGCCAAATTGCACCAAACTCGAATCGAATCTAGTCGGGGAAAGGGCCTTTCCAACGAGCCCTTCCCCAAGGTCCTAGGAGGTAGGGCTCGGGAGTTACGGCCGTTTAAATTCGGGGGTCCCGCGAACTAGCGATCCGCGGGGGGGCGTCCCCGAGGCCCGCGACGGATGTGGCCGCTCAAGGGCCCGGAGAGGACCTTGCCATCCGAGTTTGAGCTCGCGGGGACTTTCGGTTCCTGAGTTAGAAGCAAAAATGTACCGGGATGTGACGTCATTGGCGGCCGCCATTTTAAAACGCGCCCGCTGGTTTTTGGCTAATATCTCGGCGACAATTCAATGAAAATGCCTGAAATTCATAATGTGGACAGACTTCATCTAGACGGTTCGAATGAGCCCGGTGCTGGCTGGATTGGTTGAGATTTCGTTTATAAACATAAATATTGTCATTTTTCATCATTATAACTGTTATAACTTCTATACCTGTTGCCCAATCTTCACAAAATTTGTCATGCTTATTTAGAACAATATTTGGCATATGCTCACTTATTTTCGTGAAGTTCCGAGTTTTCGTTTAGGATTTATAGGCTTTTGAGTACATTTTGCCACACCCATTTTCTAAATGACCCAGTTATAGCAACCCAAAGGACAAAGTTCAACTTTTTTTGATAATTATTGATCTAGAGAGTCCATAGAATTGTCCTACACTGGTTTCATTCCAATCGGGTGAAAAACCTAGGACTAGTTCGCAAAAGTAGGTTTTTCACATATTTGCGAATAATTAATGAACGATTTGATTGACAGAATTGGTTCTTGAGGCAAAGTTGTTCAGCATGAGGAGATCTATCAAATGATATGCATTTTATGAAACACCATGTGATTACCGAGGCGTAAAACTCGTTAGCGCCAACTTGTGGCCGATTTCTTTCAAAATTCTTACAGACCTCTAGGACCATGAGTTGAACATGCCCATTGAGTTTCGTTCCGATCGGCCTCCGTTAACCTGGTCTAATAGGTGCTTAAACTTCATTGGCCGATGGCGGCCATGTTTTTTGAGATACGCCAATGTCCTCATAGACCATCATGCCCCCTTGGACCAAGACACTGCATGCCAAATTTCAAGTCGATTGGACTAACGGTTGCTTAGTTACAGACGTGTTTATGTTTTTTTCAAGTTATAGCGCCACCTAATGCCCAATCGACGAGATTTTTTTATCGTGACCAAAGAATGAGCCCATACACATGTGTACTGAGATTGGTGCAAATATCTCATTTCGTTCTCGAGTTATAGCCATTTTAGTAAAAGTGGCTCCGCCCTTAACGTACGTTTTGGCGCCCCTTCGTGACCGTGAATCAAAATTTCAACTTTTTTTTGATAATTATTGATATTCACACTCCAGAGAACATTTCTGCACTGGTTTGGTTCCGATCGGGCAAAAAACCTAGGACTAGTTCGAAAAGTAGGTTTTGGACAAAATTCAAAATGGCGGGAAAACGGGACCTCGGAGAGCAAATCTGATCTTCTACGCTTGTCACCGCCTTGACGCAAGGATTCCAAATATGTAATTCTTTTAATCTACGACAAACGGTTTAGGAGTTATGAGCCATTTTGCGCATTTGATCGCTGTAGCGCCACCTATTGGCCGATTTGGGTCATACTTTGTCAACCTCTCCTCGATTTTTGTACTATCATCTGACAAAGTTTCAAGTCTCTAGGCCTTACGGTTTGGGCTGCACGATGCGTTTTACGGCAGAAGAAAAAGAATAATAATAATAAAAATCAGCACAATAACAATAGGGTTTCAGCACTACGTGCTTGAACCCCTAAAAATCAGCACAATAACAATAGGGTTTCAGCACTACGTGCTTGAACCCCTAATAATAAAAATCAGCACAATAACAATAGGGTTTCAGCACTACGTGCTTGAACCCCTAATAATAATTAAAGCTGCAAGCAGCATTTACCGGGGTTCAAGCATTTAAGACCTTTAAGCAGATATGCATAAAAAGATATTTTATAGTTTGAAAGATATTTAAGTTTTATTTAGCAAGCATGACACCACTTAAATCACAGATGAACAGCTATGATATATGCTAAACCAAACACAGAGAAAGAAAAGGCTTAAACAATAATACGCATGCTTACTCATACACACACACACACACCACTTATTGGTTCACTTTCATTCTGTGTCAAAACAGTATGTGTTTTGTGTTTCAAGTATATTTCCATTTTCACTACATTAATTAAACATGCTTACAAACACATTTTGTTGCAAATATGGATATTTGAAATCAATAATGAGGTAAGAAAATGCTTATTCCAGGTTTTCCCTTTAAAAATCATCATTTTCAGGTCTCAATGTAATTGTAATGTTGTATTATTGCAAAAAAACATATGTCAGATGAACAAATGAAGAGGTAAACCTTGACAAAATGTGATTTGTAATGATATTATAAGGATTTATATAGTTTAAAAGAGATATAACATGACAAAACCTTGGAAAAACCTTGAAATCTTGAACTATATTAGTGGCCTTCTACTGCCATCTGGTGGCAAATGACAATTTCAGGACATACAAAACATATGAACATTGTCATTCAACACATTTTTAACTGTTAAAGTTAGCTATTGTCCCGATCTCCATGAAATTGCTTGTTTAGAGTCATGTCACACGTCCTTGCTTATTTTCAGAAAGATCTGAGCATTCCTTGGAGAGATATATGGCTTTCAGGGACACTTGGTGAAGGCCACATTTTGAAATGACCCTTTTATATCCACTAATGCAAAAGTTCAACTTTTTGATTATTATTAAACAACAGAGTCCAGAGAATTGTACTGCATTGGTTTTATTCAGATTGAGCAAAAAACCTGATTAGTATGCAAAAGTAGGTTTTTAAAATATTCTTGAATGAACGATTTGATTGACATAATAAATGATGGGTAACGAAATGTTTACTGCAAGTCTCCTTAAAGTTTCACATAATGTGGCACAATTGTCATTAATAATTCAACCGAAATTGAGTGATGCATTTTGACAAAATGTGATTGTAATCATTAATAGTGATTTTATCAAGTCTAAATATGCATTACAGAACAATATGACTACTTTAACCAGCAGGTGGCAGCAAAGGACCAGTCATTAGCCTACTTTCAGTTTAAAAATGGTCTGGTTTTGTACATTTTCCATGACTGCATTAAACATGTTTACATACACATTGTTGTAGATATTTGACATACATGATAGGTAAGAAAATCTTAGTGCAAGTCTTGTCTTTCTGACAACAGAATAATGAATGAATGATAAATGGGAATTTGGTTTTTCGCTTATATCTCGGGAACAGGACATCGAAAAATTCTGAAACTCAGAGGGTAGATAGAGCTCAACAGGCCCTGTGGAACGAGACCATCGAGGGGACAGTGAGTGTTGGGGGTCGGGAGTTACGCCTGGTCTAATGCGTATCTTTTTGTGCTTATATCTCAAGAACGCTCAGGCCAAATTGCACCAAACTCGAATCGAATCTAGTCGGGGAAAGGGCCTTTCCAATGAGCCCTTCCCCAAGGTCCTAGGAGGTAGGGCTCGGGAGTTACGGCCGTTTAAATTCGGGGGTGCCGCGAACTAGCGATCCGCGGGGGGGCGTCTCCGAGGCCCGCGACGGATGTGGCCGCTCAAGGGCCCGGAGGGGACCTTGCCATCCGAGTTTGAGCTCGCGGGGACTTTCGGTTCCTGAGTTAGAAGCAAAAATGTACCGGGATTGTGACGTCATTGGCGGCCGCCATTTTAAAACGCGCCCGCTGGTTTTTGGCTAATATCTCGGCGACAATTCAATGAAAATGCCTGAAATTCATAATGTGGACAGACTTCATCTAGACGGTTCGAATGAGCCCGGTGCTGGCTGGATTGGTTGAGATTTCGTTTATAAACATAGGAATATTGTCATTTTTCATCTTTGTAACTGTTATAACTTCTATACCTGTTGCCCAATCTCCACAAAATTTGTCATGCTTATTTAGAATAATATTTGGCATATGCTCACTTATTTTCGTGAAGTTCCGAGTTTTCGTTTAGGATTTATAGGCTTTTGAGTACATTTTGCCACACCCATTTTCTAAATGACCAGTTATAGCAACCCAAAGGACAAAGTTCAACTTTTTTTTGATAATTATTGATCTAGAGAGTCCATAGAATTGTCCTACACTGGTTTCATTCCAATCGGGTGAAAAACCTAGGACTAGTTCGCAAAAGTAGGTTTTTCACATATTTGCGAATAATTAATGAACGATTTGATTGACAGAATTGGTTCTTGAGGCAAAGTTGTTCAGCATGAGGAGATCTATCAAATGATATGCATTTTATGAAACACCATGTGATTACCGAGGCGTAAAACTCGTTAGCGCCAACTTGTGGCCGATTTCTTTCAAAATTCTTACAGACCTCTAGGACCATGAGTTGAACATGCCCATTGAGTTTCGTTCCGATCGGCCTCCGTTAACCTGGTCTAATAGGTGCTTAAACTTCATTGGCCGATGGCGGCCATGTTTTTTGAGATACGCCAATGTCCTCATAGACCATCATGCCCCCTTGGACCAAGACACTGCATGCCAAATTTCAAGTCGATTGGACTAACGGTTGCTTAGTTACAGACGTGTTTATGTTTTTTTCAAGTTATAGCGCCACCTAATGCCCAATCGACGAGATTTTTTTATCGTGACCAAAGAATGAGCCCATACACATGTGTACCGAGTTTGGTGCAAATATCTCATTTCGTTCTCGAGTTATAGCCATTTTAGTAAAAGTGGCTCCGCCCTTAACGTACGTTTTGGCGCCCCTTCGTGACCGTGAATCAAAATTTCAACTTTTTTTTGATAATTATTGATATTCACACTCCAGAGAACATTTCTGCACTGGTTTGGTTCCGATCGGGCAAAAAACCTAGGACTAGTTCGAAAAGTAGGTTTTGGACAAAATTCAAAATGGCGGGAAAACGGGACCTCGGAGAGCAAATCTGATCTTCTACGCTTGTCACCGCCTTGACGCAAGGATTCCAAATATGTAATTCTTTTAATCTACGACAAACGGTTTAGGAGTTATGAGCCATTTTGCGCATTTGATCGCTGTAGCGCCACCTATTGGCCGATTTGGGTCATACTTTGTCAACCTCTCCTCGATTTTTGTACTATCATCTGACAAAGTTTCAAGTCTCTAGGCCTTACGGTTTGGGCTGCACGATGCGTTTTACGGCAGAAGAAAAAGAATAATAATAATAATAATAATAATAAAAATCAGCACAATAACAATAGGGTTTCAGCACTACGTGCTTGAACCCCTAATTAAAGCTGCAAGCAGCATTTACCGGGGTTCAAGCATTTAAGACCTTTAAGCAGATATGCATAAAAAGATACTTTAAAGTTTAAAAGATATTTAAGTTTTATTTAGCAAGCATGTAAACACCTAAATCATAGAAGGTATTGACCATTTTCAGCCAAAACAGGCAATTTACCATTGAAAATATATGGATTTTAAAGCTTTTACAGTTATAGCGCCACCTATTGGTCGATCTCCATAAAAATTGGCATGCTTCTTTAGAGGCATATGCTGCGTGTGCTCACTTAATTTCGTGAAGTTCTGAGTTTTAATTTAGGAATTATAAGCTCTTGAGTACATTTTGCCACGCAAAATGTTTTGTTGTAGATATTTGAAATTACATGATAGGTAAGAAAATCTTAGTGCAAGTCTTGTCTTTTTCACACCAAAATAATGAATGAATGAATGATGAATAGGAATTTGGTTTATCGCTTATATCTCAGGAACAGGACATCGAAAAATTCTGAAACTCAGAGGGTAGATAGAGCTCAACGGGCCCTGTGGAACGAGACCATCGCCGGGACAGTGAGTGTTGGGGGTCGGGAGTTACGCCTGGTCTAATGCGTATCTTTTTGTGCTTATATCTCAAGAACGCCTAGACCAAATCGCACCAAACTTGAATCGAATCTAGTTGGGGAAAGGGCCTTTCCAACGAGCCCTTCCCCAAGGTCCTAGGAGGTAGGGCTCGGGAGTTACGGCCGTTTAAATTCGGGGGTGCCGCGAACTAGCGATCCGCGGGGGGGCGTCCCCGAGGCCCGCGACGGATGTGGCCGCTCAAGGGCCGGGAGGGGACCTTGCCATCCGAGTTTGAGCTCGCGGGGACTTTCGGTTCCTGAGTTAGAAGCAAAAATGTACCGGGATGTGACGTCATTGGCGGCCGCCATTTTAAATCGCGCCCGCTGGTTTTTGGCTAATATCTCGGCGAAAATTCAATGAAAATGCCTGAAATTCATAGTGTGGACAGACGTCATCTAGACTGTTCGAATGAGCTCGGTGCTGGCTGGATTGGTTGAGATTTCGTTTATAAACATAGGAATATTGTCATTTTTCATCATTGTAACTGTTATAACTTCTATACCTGTTGCCCAATCTTCACAAAAATTGTCATGCTTATTTAGAACAATATTTGGCATATGCTCACTTATTTTCGTGAAGTTCCGAGTTTTGGTTTAGGATTTATAGGCTTTTGAGTACATTTTGCCACACCCATTTTCTAAATGACCAGTTATAGCAACCCAAAGGACAAAGTTCAACTTTTTTTTGATAATTATTGATCTAGAGAGTCCATAGAATTGTCCTACACTGGTTTCATTCCAATCGGGTGAAAAACCTAGGACTAGTTCGCAAAAGTAGGTTTTTCACATATTTGCGAATAATTAATGAACGATTTGATTGACAGAATTGGTTCTTGAGGCAAAGTTGTTCAGCATGAGGAGATCTATCAAATGATATGCATTTTATGAAACACCATGTGATTACCGAGGCGTAAAACTCGTTAGCGCCAACTTGTGGCCGATTTCTTTCAAAATTCTTACAGACCTCTAGGACCATGAGTTGAACATGCCCATTGAGTTTCGTTCCGATCGGCCTCCGTTAACCTGGTCTAATAGGTGCTCAAACTTCATTGGCCGATGGCGGCCATGTTTTTTGAGATACGCCAATGTCCTCATAGACCATCATGCCCCCTTGGACCAAGACACTGCATGCCAAATTTCAAGTCGATTGGACTAACGGTTGCTTAGTTACAGACGTGTTTATGTTTTTTTCAAGTTATAGCGCCACCTAATGCCCAATCGACGAGATTTTTTTATCGTGACCAAAGAATGAGCCCATACACATGTGTACCGAGTTTGGTGCAAATATCTCATTTCGTTCTCGAGTTATAGCCATTTTAGTAAAAGTGGCTCCGCCCTTAACGTACGTTTTGGCGCCCCTTCGTGACCGTGAATCAAAATTTCAACTTTTTTTTTGATAATTATTGATATTCACACTCCAGAGAACATTTCTGCACTGGTTTGGTTCCGATCGGGCAAAAAACCTAGGACTAGTTCGAAAAGTAGGTTTTGGACAAAATTCAAAATGGCGGGAAAACGGGACCTCGGAGAGCAAATCTGATCTTCTACGCTTGTCACCGCCTTGACGCAAGGATTCCAAATATGTAATTCTTTTAATCTACGACAAACGGTTTAGGAGTTATGAGCCATTTTGCGCATTTGATCGCTGTAGCGCCACCTATTGGCCGATTTGGGTCATACTTTGTCAACCTCTCCTCGATTTTTGTACTATCATCTGACAAAGTTTCAAGTCTCTAGGCCTTACGGTTTGGGCTGCACGATGCGTTTTACGGCAGAAGAAAAAGAATAATAATAATAAAAATCAGCACAATAACAATAGGGTTTCAGCACTACGTGCTTGAACCCCTAATAAAAATCAGCACAATAACAATAGGGTTTCAGCACTACGTGCTTGAACCCCTAATAATTAAAGCTGCATGCAGCATTTTATCGGGGTTCAAGCATTCAAGGCAGTTTAAGGCAGGATTTGTCTTATTTAGCAAGCATGTACCACTGAAATCATATATGCTAAAACAAACACAGAAAGAAAAGGTTTAAACAGTAATACCTTATACATACGAAGCATGCTTTACACACATACACACACACACATAAACAAAAAAATATAATTTTCAGGTCACAATGTAATTGTAATGTTGTCTTACTGCAAAGACATAAGTCACATGAACAAATGAAGTGGTAAACCTTGAAAAAAATGTGATTTGTAATGTTATTATAAGGATTTATATAGTTTAAAGCAGGGGTGTCCAATCCTGTTCCTGCAGATCTACCTTCCTACAAAGTTCAGCTTTAGCCCAGCATAACACAACACACCTGTCTGTAATTATGAAGTGCTCCTGAAGATCTTAATTAACTGATTCAGGTGTGTTTTATCAGGGTTGGAGCTAAAATGTGCAGGTAGGTAGATATCCAGGAACAGGATTGGGCACCCCTGGTTTAAAGGGATTTTAAATGACAAAACATTGAATTCTTGAAACCTTGAATTATATTAGTGGCCTTCTGCTGCCATCTGGTGGCACAAAATGACAGTGTCAGGCAATTCATTATAGAAATATATAGTTTTAAAGGTTTTTTGACAGTTATAGCGCCACCTATTGCCCAATCTCCACCATTTTTGGGGGATGTCCTTGGAGTGTATCCATACATATGTGTGCCAAATTTGGTGAAAATATCTCATTTCGTTTTGACGTTATAGACACATATATATGAGCGCATAAAAATTGACCCATGAAAGATTTTGATTGGATTTTTTTGCCACTTCCTATCAAAATTTTGACATTTGGGCTTTAACGTATAGTAAACCAACTTAGGTTCCGTGTTTTCTACTGTGGTTTCGTGACGATCGGACAAACGGTTTCGAAGATATTCGCAAACGTTTTTTAAGCGCTAAATCACAACGTGGCACAAACCGTTTTCCGAAACCTGGCAAGTCTGATATCGTTGAACTCGGCAAGGATTCAGGAGTGTAAAGATATATCTCCCGTCGAAATAAGTCGATCACATCCAGAGTTATATACAATTTCATCCAAAAGCATTAAAAACACAAGTTTTTTAAAGTTTTCTAACAGTTATAGCACCACCTATGGTCCGATCTCCATAAAAATTGGTGTGCTTCTGTATAGTTATACTTCGCATGCGTTCACCAATTTTCGTGAAGTTCTGAGTTTACGTTTAGGTTTTATAGGCTTTTGGGTATATTTAGCCACGCCCACTTTCTAAATGACCCCGTTATAGCGACCCAAAGGGTAAAGTTCAACTTTTTTTGATAATTATTGATCTGGAGAGTCCAGAGAATTGTCCTGCACTGGTTTTGTTCCGATTGTGCGAAAAACCTAGGACTAGTTCGCAAAAGTAGGTTTTTAAAATATTCATGAATAATTAATGAACGGTTTGATTGACAGCATTGGTTCTTGATGCAAAGTTGTTCAGCATGAGGAGATCTATCAAATGATATGCATATTATGTGGATTTATGAAACACCATGTGATTACAGAGTCGTAAAACTCGTTAGCGCCAACTAGTGGCCGATTTCTTTCAAAATTGGTACAGACGTCCATGACCACGATTCGATCATGCACACCGAGTTTCGTTCCGATCGGCCTCCGTTAACCTTGTCTAATAGGTGCTCAAATTTCATTGGCCGATGGCGGCCATGTTTTTTGAGATACACCAATGTCCTTAAAGACAATCATGCCCCCTTGGACCAAGACACTACACGCCAAATTTTAAGTCAATCGGACTAACGGTTGCATAGTTATAGCTGTTTTTATGTTTTTTTCGCATTATAGCGCCACCTAGTGGCAGAGGTGCGCAATTTTTTTTATTTAACCAAAGTCTGAGCTTATACATATATGTACCAAGTTTAGTGAAGATATTCCATTCCGTTCAAGAGTTATCACTAAAAATAGCATTTGGCTAATGTTAGCATAGACGTTTTTGGCGTATTGTTTCGTGCAAAATTCGAAATTTCAACTTTTTTTGATAATTATTGATATTCAGTGTCCAGAGAATATTTTTGCAGTGGATTGGTTCCGATCGGTTGAAAATCCTAGGACTAGTTCGCGAAAGTACGTTTGGGCTTCGGGTCAATTTTACGGAAAAACGGTGCGTCGTAGAGTTAAAAAAGGCGCAAAACAATTTTGTTCGTACTAACCCAAGGATTGCAACGATGTACAGTTTTTGAGTCTACGTCAAGCGGTTTACGAGCTATAGCCAAAAATGTCTGAAAATTTTGTTTTTTGCGCTGTAGCGCCCCGTTTGGCCGATTGGGTCAAGACTTTGATAGGTTCTCCCCAAATTGAGCACTACAATCTGGCCAAATTTCAAGTCTCTAGGCCTTACGGTTTAGGCTGCACGATCAGTTTTACGGCAGAATAATAATAATAATAATAATTAAAGCTGCAAGCAGCATTTACCGGGGTTCAAGCATTTAAGACCTTTAAGCAGATATGCATAAAAAGATACTTTAAAGTTTAAAAGATATTTAAGTTTTATTTAGCAAGCATGTAAACACCTAAATCATAGAAGGTATTGACCATTTTCAGCCAAAACAGGCAATTTACCATTGAAAATATATGGATTTTAAAGCTTTTACAGTTATAGCGCCACCTATTGGTCGATCTCCATAAAAATTGGCATGCTTCTTTAGAGGCATATGCTGCGTGTGCTCACTTAATTTCGTGAAGTTCTGAGTTTTAATTTAGGAATTATAAGCTCTTGAGTACATTTTGCCACGCAAAATGTTTTGTTGTAGATATTTGAAATTACATGATAGGTAAGAAAATCTTAGTGCAAGTGTCACGAGGTGACAAAAAAATTCCAACTGTCAAGGCGGAACTAATGTTCGCCGCGATTGACTCCCGCCGGACCAATAACAACGGAACACCAGGCTAGTTCCGGTTTAGCGAAAAATCCCCGCGAATGGGGTGATTAGTGAAGATTGCCGGCAGTGGTGCACATTGGGACACGTTGCCCTTAGGGTAGGATAAAAGGAGAGAGGATGCACTAAAAGGGGCGTTTTTTTGTTTCTTTTGTTTGGGGACTGTGAATCTCGGAGGAAGAGTGAGCAGTGGAGAAGAGGAAGTGGGACTGGCAATCAGGCACGGCATTGTGAGTTTGGGAGAGAGAGCACGTTGACTCAATCGGAAGGAGGAAATCGCTGGACAGTAAGATTGTTTGGGAGAGACTGTGAGTAGTTCAATTGATCTCCATCCTCTTCCTTGTTTATGGGACTTCCTGACGTGAATGCCAGGTCAGAAATGGGCGACGGCCATCTATATATGTATTTCCCACTGAGTGTTGAATTGCAGTGATGAAGTGATGTGATGCACTGTTTGATGTGTGAAGTGTGAACTTAAACCCGCCGGGTGTCCACTACTTACCTGAGCTTTCTGTCACGTTCTAAGAAGTAAGAAGAGGATTACGTATCTGTGTATTTACCTGCCTGCTTTGCAGTGAACGTCTCCCATTGTAAGCTCCGTGTCTGCTAGTCCTTCGAGAGGAAGTTATACCTGAATACTCACCTGATTGCTCTGCAGTGAAGCCCTTCAAGCTGTAAGTTCTCTGTCTGTCATTGTGGAAGAAGAGGATTACGTATCTGTGTATTTACCTGCCTGCTTTGCAGTGAACGTCTCCCATTGTAAGCTCTGTGTCTGCTAGTCCTTCGAGAGGAAGTTATACCTGAATACTCACCTGATTGCTCTGCAGTGAAGCCCTTCAAGCTGTAAGTTCTCTGTCTGTCATTGTTGAAGAAGAGGATTACGTATCTGTGTATTTACCTGCCTGCTTGCAGTGAACTTCTCCCATTGTGAGCTCTGTGTCTGCCAGTCCTTCAAGAGGAAGTTATACCTGAATACTCACCTGATTGCTTTGCAGTGAAGCTCCTCCAGCTGTAAGTTCTGTCTGTCATTACTGAAGAGGATTACGTATCTGTATATTCTCCTGCCTGCTTTGCAGTGAACTCCTCCCATTGTAAGCTCTGTGTCTGCCAGTCCTTCAAGAGGAAGTCATACCTGAATACTCACCTGATTGCTTTGCAGTGAAGCTCCTCCAGCTGTAAGTTCTCTGTTTGTCATTGCTGAAGAAGAGGATTATGTATCTGTGTATTCACCTGCCTGCTTTGCAGTGAACTCCTCCCATTGTAAGCTCTGTGTCTGCCAGTCCTTCAAGAGGAAGTTATACTTGAATACTCACCTGAGTGCTCTGCCTTGAAGCTCCTCCAGCCGTAAGTTCTCTGTCTGTCCTTGTCGAAGAGAAGGATTACGTATCTGTGTATTTACCTGCCTGCTTTGCAGTGAACGTCTCCCATTGTAAGCTCTGTGTCTGCTAGTCCTTCGAGAGGAAGTTATACCTGAATACTCACCTGATTGCTCTGCAGTGAAGCCCTTCAAGCTGTAAGTTCTCTGTCTGTCCTTGTCGAAGAGAAGGATTACGTATCTGTGTATTTACCTGCCTGCTTTGCAGTGAACGTCTCCCATTGTAAGCTCTGTGTCTGCTAGTCCTTCGAGAGGAAGTTATACCTGAATACTCACCTGATTGCTCTGCAGTGAAGCCCTTCAAGCTGTAAGTTCTCTGTCTGTCATTATTGAAGAAGAGGATTATGTATCTGTGTATCTACCTGCCTGCTTGCAGTGAACTCCTCCCATTGTAAGCTCTGTGTCCGCCAGTCCTTCAAGAGGAAGTTATATCTGAATACTCACCTGATTGCTCTGCAGTGAAGCTCTTCCAGCTGTAAGTTCTCTGTCTGTCATTATTGAAGAAGAGGATTATGTATCTGTGTATCTACCTGCCTGCTTGCAGTGAACTCCTCCCATTGTAAGCTCTGTGTCTGCCAGCCCTTCAAGAGGAAGTTACATCTGAATACTCACCTGATTGTTTTGCAGTGAAGTTCCTCCGACTGTAAGTCCTCTGACTGTCCTTGTTGAAGAGAAGGATTACGTATCTGTGTATTCACCTACCTGCTTTGCAGTGAACTTCTCCCATTGTGAGCTCTGTGGTTGCCAGTCCTTCAAGAGGAAGTCGTACCTGAATACTCACCTGATTGCTTTGCAGTGAAGCTCCTCCAGCTGTAAGTTCTCTGTCTGTCATTACTGAAGAAGAGGATTACGTATCTGTGTATTCCCCTGCCTGCTTTGCAGTGAACTCCTCCCATTGTAAGCTCTGTGTCTGCCAGTCCTTCAAGAGGAAGTTATACCTGAATACTCACCTGACTGCTTTGCAGTGAAGCTCCTCCAGCTTCCTTCAAGAGGAAGCCATACCTGAATACTCACCTGACTGCTTTGCAGTGAAGCTCCTCCAGCTGTAAGTTCCCTGTCTGTCATTGCTGAAGAAGAGGATTACGTATCTCTGTATTCACCTGTCTGCTTTGCAGTGAACTTCCCCTATTGTAAGCTCTGTGTCTGCCAGCCCATCAAGAGGATTTCATATTGGAATACATCCCGGACTGCTTGGTAGTGGAGCTCCTCAGCCGTCAGTTTTCTGCCTGTCATCTGCAGAAGAAGAGTACGTATCCAAAACACGTACCTTAACTGTCCCATCACAGACCCTCCGGTCGTAAGTCCTGACCCATCCTCCCCTTGGGAAGAAGGGAGTACGTCACCTGAAATACGTACCTGAACAGTCCTACAGCAGTCCCCTCCCAGTGTGAGCCCTGACCCGTCTTTCCCATTGGAAGATAGCGAAGCCATTCCCTAGAGCACCCCCCTATATCGCACTCTGTGGGTCCGCAGGACGGAACGACCCTGCCCAGAAGACTCATTATTTTTAGATTCCCTTTTTATATTCAATAAAATACGGTGTTACTTGAAGCCTTGTCTGTCGTCCTTGTCTGGCCGCTGTCCGACTCCCCAAGGGTGGTACGGGTTTAGGGGTGGTTGCAGCCTGAGGGGCCTGCCCCGTGACATAATTTTGGCGTAGTCGGCAGGGTTCCACCTTGGGTTGAGTAGACAGAGGCGGAGCAATGGCAGACGAAGATGTACCGGCGGGTCACTCACGTGTTATGCCCATCTTTATGGGAGCCCCATGGGCCCAAAAGTATGGAGGACCAGGTTCAGAACTCAGTTTGTCGGCGTGGAAAACTCAAGTGGAGTACTTGGCAGGCCTCCAAGGGTTAAACGCTACACAGAAGACCCAGTTTATTTTAAATTCACTCGAAGGTGATGCCAGGAGAGAAGTACAAGCGGCGCCGGAAGCAACTCGAACCACGGCCCAGGCTATCCTTGACTTTCTAACGGAGCAGTACGGTGACGCAACTCCTGCAGCTGTCCTTCGGACGCAATTCTTTAATTGCAAGCAGGGACCTCGGCAGACCATACGTGCCTTTGCTTTGCAATTGCGAGAACAATTGTTTCGGCTGAAGAAAAGGCAGGACCATGGGCTTGGAGAAGGAGAGGCCCTTTTAAAGGACCAGTTTCTTTTGGGGTTGCGAGATGGCCCAATACGTCAGAGCCTCCGAATACAACTTCGTCGTAGTCCTACTCTGACGTTTGATGAGTTACGCCAGGAAGCTCTGGCCCTCGAACAGGATCATGTAGATACTTCTGATCCTTCCCACTGTATGGCCACCAATGCTGCCAGTAGTCCCCTGCCTCTCGTTCCGTCTGACTGGAAACAGGCCTTACGAGAAGAGTTGAGAAGAGATGTTCGTGACCAGATGACAGAGTTGTCTAAAACCTTTCTAGAAGAATTACGCCGAGAACATTTCCGGCCATTACCACCGGCACGGGAGCGAGCACACTCCGAAGGTAGTCGATTCCCAGTGCGACGTCCACCCGGGTCATCCGGGCCCCGTTTTCAATGGGACGAACAAGGACGTCCCATTTGCAATGGCTGTGGCGAACCAGGCCATTACGTCCGGCAATGCAGCGCACGCCGGGGATCGCAGGGGGGTTTTTAGAGTCTCCGGCCACTGTGGGTCAAGTGGTCGGGACCCCCCTAATTGACCCCTCTCCATTGGAGGCCAAGAACTGTCTAGTCGGGCGCTGCCCCCTTGTGGTGGTTCAAGTCAAGGGGACCGAAGTCCAATGCCTTCTGGATACCGGTTCCCAGGTCACACTGTTCTCCGAAAGCCTGTCTCGGGAGTTATTCGGATTCCAGGGCCATTCGGTTGCAGATGCCCCTTGGTTAACCCTGCGTGGGGCAAATGGTTTGGATATTCCATATGTGGGCTATCTGGTCACAGACCTGGAGGTTCATGGGACCCTTGTGCCTCAAAAGGGAGTTGTGATCGTACGGGATACATGTTTGGGAGCTCACCGTGCCCTACTGGGGATGAACGTCATCATGGATTGCTGGGAGGAGTTGTTTAAAGCGAGACCCACCCCCTCGGTCCCGAGGGAGGAAAAACGGGAATGGGATCGGATTGTGGCCGATTGTCGCCGGGTCCGCATGGCTGATGCCCAACGGAATCGAGAGAATGTGGGGAGAGTGATGTGTCGTTACGCACTGTCAGTCCCGGCCGAGAGCGAGGCCATTATCTGGGCCCGCCTTCCTGCCCAGCTTCACGGGTCCCAGGAATGGATCCTGGTGGAGCCTCACTCAGACTGCCAGGCTGTGGAAGTGGCCCGAGGATTGGCTTCTGTCCGCCGGGGCCGGGTTGCCGTAAGACTGAGAAATACAAACCCCTATGCAGTGGATCTGCATCGACACCAACGTCTGGCTCGGGTCACCATGGTAAGCCCCCAACAAGTTCACGAGGAAGGAGAGTTTCGGTTCTGCCAGGTGGGCCCAACGGTAGTAGAGGTGGCCTTGGCACAGACCGAATCCCTTGTGCGCAGAAAGGAGGAAGCGCTGCCGGCCCACCTTGCAGGGGAGTCCTTACGAGGTGACGGGTTAGAAGAAGGGCAGGCGAAGCAACTCCGGGATTTCCTGGTGAGATGGGAGCATCTCTTCTCCGCACATGATGAGGATTATGGGCGGACAGACATCGTAAAACATCAGATCCCTACTGGAGATGCTCCTCCGAGCCGGGAACGCTATCGTCCCGTACCCCCGACTCTGTATGCTGAGGTTCGTACCCTCTTACGAGGGATGCTGGAGAAGGGTGTTATTCGAGAGAGCAGTAGCCCGTGGGCAGCACCGATCGTCCTCGTTCGGAAGAAGACCGGAGCATGGCGATTCTGCGTCGATTATCGGAAGCTGAACCATGTCACCAAACGAGACGCTTTCCCTTTGCCGCGGGTTGAGGACTCCCTGACCAGCCTCACTCGGGCCGCCTGGTATTCTACCTTAGACTTGGCCAGTGGTTACTGGCAAGTTCAAGTGGAGGAAGGAGACCGGGAAAAGACTGCCTTTACCACTCCCTTTGGCCTCTTTGAGTGGGAGCGTATGCCGTTTGGTCTGTGTAACGCTCCCGCTACCTTCCAACGGCTCATGCAGCGCTGTTTGGGAGGTCAGCTTATGGACACCACGCTCGTCTACTTAGACGATGTCATTGTGTACTCTCCCGACTTTGAGTCTCACCTTCGACACTTGGAGCAAGTATTCCAGTCTTTGGAACGGTACGGGTTAAAGCTACAGCCCGAGAAGTGCCAGTTGCTCAAGAAAGAGGTAAAGTTTCTGGGCCATCGAGTTAGTGCGGCTGGGATTGCGGTGGACCCCGAAAAGGTGTCGGCCGTTCAGGAGTGGGCCGCGCCGAGGACGGTGCGTCAGGTGAGATCCTTCTTGGGATTCGTGGGATACTACCGGCGGTTCATTAAGGACTTTGCCAAGATCGCTAAGCCCCTGAATCAGCTGCTTGGAGGCTCGGGGCGGACCCGGGGTCGAGGGTCCCCTACCATCTCGTGGGACCCCGCCTGTGAGTTGGCCTTTCAGAAGCTAAAACAAGAGCTGCTCCAAGCCCCGATCTTGGCCTATGCTGACTTCTCTCAGCCCTTTACGCTCTATACGGACGCCAGTAATCTGGGATTGGGGGCCGTATTAGCCCAAAAGCAACAGGGGGAAGAGAGGGTTATTGCCTATGCGAGTAGGAGTTTGCATCCAGCTGAGCGTAACGACGCTAACTATAGCTCCTTCAAGCTTGAGCTCCTTGCTATGAAGTGGGCCGTCAGCGAGAAGTTCAAGGATTATCTGTGGGGAGCGAAGGTAGTCGTGGTTGCGGATAACAACCCCCTGGTCCATCTCCAAACGGCTAAATTGGGAGCCGTCGAGCAGCGATGGGTGGCGCAGCTGGCCAATTATGATTATCACCTTCAGTATCGGCCAGGGAAGGAGCATACTAATGCCGACGTACTGTCGCGGCTCCCTGAGGGTAAACCCTTGAGATCTACTCCGCTTCAGAATGTAGCACCGGGGGAAGGACTTATGGTGGGGATTGTAGAGGCCTCTGGGCTCCGAAGGGAAGGAGTTCCCTTGAGTTGGGGTTGGGACCCCCAACGGTGGAAGGACCGACAGGCAGAGGACTCGGTTTTGGCCCAGGTACAAGATTGGCTGCGGCGAGGGACTTGGCCAGAAGGGGGAGCACGACAGGGGCAACCTCGAGGGGTGAGGCAGCTCCTGGGACAACGGGAGAGGCTCGTTCTTAAGGAGGGAGTCGTCTGTCGAATGTTACGGGATCCAACACTGGGGGAGGAGGTATGTCAAATAGTGGTGCCTGAAGATCAATCCCAAGCTCTGCTCCAAGCTTATCACAATCACTTGGGACATCAAGGGCAGGAGAGGACGCTTTCGTTGGTGCGGAGACACTTTTACTGGCCGGGGATGGAGAAGGCAGTAAGGATGTTCATTGCACAGTGCCCACGCTGCACCCTCTTCAAGACTCGGAGAGAGGTACGAGCTCCACTGGCCCCCATTCAAGCTAAAGCCCCACTACATATGGTGGCAATGGACTACTTGACGTTAGGTCGGCCCACTGACTTTATCCAAAACATCCTCGTAGTAACAGATCTTTTTACGAAGTACGCATGGGCCATTCCAACTAGAGACCAGACTGCAACCACCACTGCCAGTGCCCTTTGGAAGAATGTGTTCCAGCCCTTTGGATGTCCAGAAGTCCTTCATTCGGATCAGGGCCCAAACTTTGAGTCCCGGGTCATCAGAGAGCTGTGTCAGCTATATGGGTGCAAGAAGACCCACACCACGCCGTACCACCCTCAAGGGAACGGAGGGTGTGAACGATTCAATCAGACCCTGTTGGGTCTGTTGGGGACACTGGAGGTGGAACAACAGGGTAATTGGATGGCAAGTCTCCCGGCCGTAGTCCAGGCTTATAATAACAGCGTGCATAGCACTACTGGATATGCTCCGACGTACCTGATGTTCGGACGGCATGTACGGCTACCCATGGACTTACTGTTGGGATCCAGCCCCGCAGAGGAGGGGACTAGCCTAACAGAATGGGTGAGCAATCACCATCAGCGCCTCCATTTTGCTTATGAGCAGGTTTCCTCTCGAATTGAACGAGCTGCGTGGAAGAACAAAAGATTATACGATCGAACAGCTCGTGAGGCTCCCCTGCTGCCGGGAGAAAGGGTTCTGGTTAAAGACAGTCGGCGCCAAGGAAAGGGAAAGTTAAGTGACCGTTGGGAGCCTCGACCTTATGTGGTCCAACGACAACCCCGAATTGACCAGCCTGTGTACGTCCTTTGTCCTGAAGGGGGAACCGGCCCAGAAAGGGTATTGCATCGGAACCTGATCCGCCCTTGTCCCAATTATCCAAGGCTGGTAGACACCATCATCCCCACCGAAGAAAGAGCTCACCAGACCCCGATGATAGGATGGACGGTAGTCCCAAGGGGACCGGCTATTGAACCTGAGCAAGCTATTGAACCTGAGCAAGCCATTGAACCTGAGCAAGCCATTGAACCTGAGCAAGCCATTGAACCTGAGCAAGCCATTGAACCTGAGCAAGCCATTGAACCTGAGCAAGCCATTGAACCTGAGCAAGCCATTGAACCTGAGCAAGCCATTGAACCTGAGCAAGCCAATTTCCCCTCGCCCCTAAGACGATCCCAGCGGGATAACCGAGGCCAGCCTCCGGCAAGGTACGGAGACTGGGTAGAGCCACCACGTTCTAGGGACTAGAACGGTTGGGTGGGGGGGTGTGTCACGAGGTGACAAAAAAATTCCAACTGTCAAGGCGGAACTAATGTTCGCCGCGATTGACTCCCGCCGGACCAATAACAACGGAACACCAGGCTAGTTCCGGTTTAGCGAAAAATCCCCGCGAATGGGGTGATTAGTGAAGATTGCCGGCAGTGGTGCACATTGGGACACGTTGCCCTTAGGGTAGGATAAAAGGAGAGAGGATGCACTAAAAGGGGCGTTTTTTTGTTTCTTTTGTTTGGGGACTGTGAATCTCGGAGGAAGAGTGAGCAGTGGAGAAGAGGAAGTGGGACTGGCAATCAGGCACGGCATTGTGAGTTTGGGAGAGAGAGCACGTTGACTCAATCGGAAGGAGGAAATCGCTGGACAGTAAGATTGTTTGGGAGAGACTGTGAGTAGTTCAATTGATCTCCATCCTCTTCCTTGTTTATGGGACTTCCTGACGTGAATGCCAGGTCAGAAATGGGCGACGGCCATCTATATATGTATTTCCCACTGAGTGTTGAATTGCAGTGATGAAGTGATGTGATGCACTGTTTGATGTGTGAAGTGTGAACTTAAACCCGCCGGGTGTCCACTACTTACCTGAGCTTTCTGTCACGTTCTAAGAAGTAAGAAGAGGATTACGTATCTGTGTATTTACCTGCCTGCTTTGCAGTGAACGTCTCCCATTGTAAGCTCCGTGTCTGCTAGTCCTTCGAGAGGAAGTTATACCTGAATACTCACCTGATTGCTCTGCAGTGAAGCCCTTCAAGCTGTAAGTTCTCTGTCTGTCATTGTGGAAGAAGAGGATTACGTATCTGTGTATTTACCTGCCTGCTTTGCAGTGAACGTCTCCCATTGTAAGCTCTGTGTCTGCTAGTCCTTCGAGAGGAAGTTATACCTGAATACTCACCTGATTGCTCTGCAGTGAAGCCCTTCAAGCTGTAAGTTCTCTGTCTGTCATTGTTGAAGAAGAGGATTACGTATCTGTGTATTTACCTGCCTGCTTGCAGTGAACTTCTCCCATTGTGAGCTCTGTGTCTGCCAGTCCTTCAAGAGGAAGTTATACCTGAATACTCACCTGATTGCTTTGCAGTGAAGCTCCTCCAGCTGTAAGTTCTGTCTGTCATTACTGAAGAGGATTACGTATCTGTATATTCTCCTGCCTGCTTTGCAGTGAACTCCTCCCATTGTAAGCTCTGTGTCTGCCAGTCCTTCAAGAGGAAGTCATACCTGAATACTCACCTGATTGCTTTGCAGTGAAGCTCCTCCAGCTGTAAGTTCTCTGTTTGTCATTGCTGAAGAAGAGGATTATGTATCTGTGTATTCACCTGCCTGCTTTGCAGTGAACTCCTCCCATTGTAAGCTCTGTGTCTGCCAGTCCTTCAAGAGGAAGTTATACTTGAATACTCACCTGAGTGCTCTGCCTTGAAGCTCCTCCAGCCGTAAGTTCTCTGTCTGTCCTTGTCGAAGAGAAGGATTACGTATCTGTGTATTTACCTGCCTGCTTTGCAGTGAACGTCTCCCATTGTAAGCTCTGTGTCTGCTAGTCCTTCGAGAGGAAGTTATACCTGAATACTCACCTGATTGCTCTGCAGTGAAGCCCTTCAAGCTGTAAGTTCTCTGTCTGTCCTTGTCGAAGAGAAGGATTACGTATCTGTGTATTTACCTGCCTGCTTTGCAGTGAACGTCTCCCATTGTAAGCTCTGTGTCTGCTAGTCCTTCGAGAGGAAGTTATACCTGAATACTCACCTGATTGCTCTGCAGTGAAGCCCTTCAAGCTGTAAGTTCTCTGTCTGTCATTATTGAAGAAGAGGATTATGTATCTGTGTATCTACCTGCCTGCTTGCAGTGAACTCCTCCCATTGTAAGCTCTGTGTCCGCCAGTCCTTCAAGAGGAAGTTATATCTGAATACTCACCTGATTGCTCTGCAGTGAAGCTCTTCCAGCTGTAAGTTCTCTGTCTGTCATTATTGAAGAAGAGGATTATGTATCTGTGTATCTACCTGCCTGCTTGCAGTGAACTCCTCCCATTGTAAGCTCTGTGTCTGCCAGCCCTTCAAGAGGAAGTTACATCTGAATACTCACCTGATTGTTTTGCAGTGAAGTTCCTCCGACTGTAAGTTCTCTGACTGTCCTTGTTGAAGAGAAGGATTACGTATCTGTGTATTCACCTACCTGCTTTGCAGTGAACTTCTCCCATTGTGAGCTCTGTGGTTGCCAGTCCTTCAAGAGGAAGTCGTACCTGAATACTCACCTGATTGCTTTGCAGTGAAGCTCCTCCAGCTGTAAGTTCTCTGTCTGTCATTACTGAAGAAGAGGATTACGTATCTGTGTATTCCCCTGCCTGCTTTGCAGTGAACTCCTCCCATTGTAAGCTCTGTGTCTGCCAGTCCTTCAAGAGGAAGTTATACCTGAATACTCACCTGACTGCTTTGCAGTGAAGCTCCTCCAGCTTCCTTCAAGAGGAAGCCATACCTGAATACTCACCTGACTGCTTTGCAGTGAAGCTCCTCCAGCTGTAAGTTCCCTGTCTGTCATTGCTGAAGAAGAGGATTACGTATCTCTGTATTCACCTGTCTGCTTTGCAGTGAACTTCCCCTATTGTAAGCTCTGTGTCTGCCAGCCCATCAAGAGGATTTCATATTGGAATACATCCCGGACTGCTTGGTAGTGGAGCTCCTCAGCCGTCAGTTTTCTGCCTGTCATCTGCAGAAGAAGAGTACGTATCCAAAACACGTACCTTAACTGTCCCATCACAGACCCTCCGGTCGTAAGTCCTGACCCATCCTCCCCTTGGGAAGAAGGGAGTACGTCACCTGAAATACGTACCTGAACAGTCCTACAGCAGTCCCCTCCCAGTGTGAGCCCTGACCCGTCTTTCCCATTGGAAGATAGCGAAGCCATTCCCTAGAGCACCCCCTATATCGCACTCTGTGGGTCCGCAGGACGGAACGACCCTGCCCAGAAGACTCATTATTTTTAGATTCCCTTTTTATATTCAATAAAATACGGTGTTACTTGAAGCCTTGTCTGTCGTCCTTGTCTGGCCGCTGTCCGACTCCCCAAGGGTGGTACGGGTTTAGGGGTGGTTGCAGCCTGAGGGGCCTGCCCCGTGACACAAGTCTTGTCTTTTTCACACCAAAATAATGAATGAATGAATGATGAATAGGAATTTGGTTTATCGCTTATATCTCAGGAACAGGACATCGAAAAATTCTGAAACTCAGAGGGTAGATAGAGCTCAACGGGCCCTGTGGAACGAGACCATCGCCGGGACAGTGAGTGTTGGGGGTCGGGAGTTACGCCTGGTCTAATGCGTATCTTTTTGTGCTTATATCTCAAGAACGCCTAGACCAAATCGCACCAAACTCGAATCGAATCTAGTTGGGGAAAGGGCCTTTCCAACGAGCCCTTCCCCAAGGTCCTAGGAGGTAAGGCTCGGGAGTTACGGCCGTTTAAATTCGGGGGTGACGCGAACTAGCGATCCGCGGGGGGGCGTCCCCGAGGCCCGCGACGGATGTGGCCGCTCAAGGGCCGGGAGGGGATCTTGCCATCCGAGTTTGAGCTCGCGGGGACTTTCGGTTCCTGAGTTAGAAGCAAAAATGTACCGGGATGTGACGTCATTGGCGGCCGCCATTTTAAATCGCGCCCGCTGGTTTTTGGCTAATATCTCGGCGAAAATTCAATGAAAATGCCTGAAATTCATAGTGTGGACAGACGTCATCTAGACTGTTCGAATGAGCTCAGTGCTGGCTGGATTGGTTGAGATTTCGTTTATAAACATAGGAATATTGTCATTTTTCATCATTATAACTGTTATAACTTCTATACCTGTTGCCCAATCTTCACAAAATTTGTCATGCTTATTTAGAACAATATTTGGCATATGCTCACTTATTTTCGTGAAGTTCCGAGTTTTCGTTTAGGATTTATAGGCTTTTGAGTACATTTTGCCACACCCATTTTCTAAATGACCAGTTATAGCAACCCAAAGGACAAAGTTCAACTTTTTTTGATAATTATTGATCTAGAGAGTCCATAGAATTGTCCTACACTGGTTTCATTCCAATCGGGTGAAAAACCTAGGACTAGTTCGCAAAAGTAGGTTTTTCACATATTTGCGAATAATTAATGAACGATTTGATTGACAGAATTGGTTCTTGAGGCAAAGTTGTTCAGCATGAGGAGATCTATCAAATGATATGCATTTTATGAAACACCATGTGATTACCGAGGCGTAAAACTCGTTAGCGCCAACTTGTGGCCGATTTCTTTCAAAATTCTTACAGACCTCTAGGACCATGAGTTGAACATGCCCATTGAGTTTCGTTCCGATCGGCCTCCGTTAACCTGGTCTAATAGGTGCTCAAACTTCATTGGCCGATGGCGGCCATGTTTTTTGAGATACGCCAATGTCCTCATAGACCATCATGCCCCCTTGGACCAAGACACTGCATGCCAAATTTCAAGTCGATTGGACTAACGGTTGCTTAGTTACAGACGTGTTTATGTTTTTTTCAAGTTATAGCGCCACCTAATGCCCAATCGACGAGATTTTTTTATCGTGACCAAAGAATGAGCCCATACACATGTGTACTGAGTTTGGTGCAAATATCTCATTTCGTTCTCGAGTTATAGCCATTTTAGTAAAAGTGGCTCCGCCCTTAACGTACGTTTTGGCGCCCCTTCGTGACCGTGAATCAAAATTTCAACTTTTTTTGATAATTATTGATATTCACACTCCAGAGAACATTTCTGCACTGGTTTGGTTCCGATCGGGCAAAAAACCTAGGACTAGTTCGAAAAGTAGGTTTTGGACAAAATTCAAAATGGCGGGAAAACGGGACCTCGGAGAGCAAATCTGATCTTCTACGCTTGTCACCGCCTTGACGCAAGGATTCCAAATATGTAATTCTTTTAATCTACGACAAACGGTTTAGGAGTTATGAGCCATTTTGCGCATTTGATCGCTGTAGCGCCACCTATTGGCCGATTTGGGTCATACTTTGTCAACCTCTCCTCGATTTTTGTACTATCATCTGACAAAGTTTCAAGTCTCTAGGCCTTACGGTTTGGGCTGCACGATGCGTTTTACGGCAGAAGAAAAAGAATAATAATAATAAAAATCAGCACAATAACAATAGGGTTTCAGCACTACGTGCTTGAACCCCTAATAATAATAATAATTAAAGCTGCATGCAGCATTTTATCGGGGTTCAAGCATTTAAGGCAGTTTAAGGCAGGATTTGTCTTATTTAGCAAGCATGTACCACTGAAATCATATATGCTAAAACAAACACAGAAAGAAAAGGTTTAAACAGTAATACCTTATACATACGAAGCATGCTTTACACACATACACACACACACATAAACAAAAAAATATAATTTTCAGGTCACAATGTAATTGTAATGTTGTCTTACTGCAAAGACATAAGTCACATGAACAAATGAAGTGGTAAACCTTGAAAAAAATGTGATTTGTAATGTTATTATAAGGATTTATATAGTTTAAAGTAGGGGTGCCCAATCCTGTTCCTGGAGATCTACCTTCCTACAATTCAGCTCTAGCCCAGCTCAACACACCTGTCTGTAATTATGAAGTGCTCCTGAAGATCTTAATTAACTGATTCAGGTGTGTTTTATCAGGGTTGGAGCTAAAATGTGCAGGTAGGTAGATATCCAGGAACAGGATTGGGCACCCCTGGTTTAAAGGGATTTTAAATTACAAAACATTGAATTCTTGAAACCTTGAATTATATTAGTGGCCTTCTGCTGCCATCTGGTGGCACAAAATGACAGTGTCAGGCAATACATTATAGAAATATATAGTTTTAAAGGTTTTTTGACAGTTATAGCGCCACCTATTGCCCGATCTCCACCATTTTTGGGGGATGTCCTCGGAGTGTATCCATACATATGTGTGCCAAATTTGGTGAAAATATCTCATTTCGTTTTGACGTTATAGACACATATATATGAGCGCATAAAAATTGACCCATGAAAGACTTTGATTGGATTTTTTTGCCACTTCCTATCAAAATTTTGACATTTGGGCTTTAACGTATAGTAAACCAACTTAGGTTCCGTGTTTTCTACGGTGGTTTCGTGACGATCGGACAAACGGTTTCGAAAATATTCGCAAACGTTTTTTAAGCGCTAAATCACAAGGTGACACAAACCATTTTCCGAAACCTGGCAAGTCTGATATCGTTGAACTCGGCAAGGATTCAGGAGTCTAAAGATATATCTCTTGTCAAAATAAGTCGATCACATCCAGAGTTATATACAATTTAATCCAAAAGCATTAAAAACACAAGTTTTTTAAAGTTTTCTAACAGTTATAGCGCCACCTATGGTCCGATCTCCATAAAAATTGGTGTGCTTCTGTATAGTTATACTTTGCATGCGTTCCCCAATTTTCGTGAAGTTCTGAGTTTACGTTTAGGTTTTATAGGCTTTTGGGTATATTTAGCCACGCCCACTTTCTAAATGACCCCGTTATAGCGACCCAAAGGGTAAAGTTCAACTTTTTTTGATAATTATTGATCTGGAGAGTCCATAGAATTGTCCTGCACTGGTTTCGTTCCGATTGTGCGAAAAACCTAGGACTAGTTCGCAAAAGTAGGTTTTTAAAATATTCATGAATAATTAATGAACAATTTGATTGACAGCAATGGTTCTTGAGGCAAAGTTGTTCAGCATGAGGAGATCTATCAAATGATATGCATATTGTGTGGATTTATGAAACACCATGTGATTACAGAGTCGTAAAACTCGTTAGCGCCAACTAGTGGCCGATTTCTTTCAAAATTGGTACAGACGTCCATGACCACGATTCGATCATGCACACCGAGTTTCGTTCCGATCGGCCTCCGTTAACCTTGTCTAGTAGGTGCTCAAATTTCATTGGCCGATGGCGGCCATGTTTTTTGAGATACACCAATGTCCTTAAAGGCAATCATGCCCCCTTGGACCAAGACACTGCATGCCAAATTTTAAGTCAATCGGACTAACGGTTGCATAGTTATAGCTGTTTTTATGTTTTTTTCGCATTATAGCGCCACCTAGTGGCAGAGGTGCGCAATTTTTTTTATTTAACCAAAGTCTGAGCTTATATATATATGTACCAAGTTTAGTGAAGATATTCCATTCCGTTCAAGAGTTATCACTAAAAATAGCATTTGGCTAACGTTAGCATAGATGTTTTTGGCGTACTGTTTCGTGCAAAATTCGAAATTTCAACTTTTTTTTGATAATTATTGATATTCAGTGTCCAGAGAATATTTCTGCAGTGGATTGGTTCCGATCGGTTGAAAATCCTAGGACTAGTTCGCGAAAGTACGTTTGGGCTTCGGGTCAATTTTACGGAAAAACGGTGCGTCGTAGAGTTAAAAAAGGCACAAAACAATTTTGTTCGTACTAACCCAAGGATTGCAACGATGTACAGTTTTTGAGTCTACGTCAAGCGGTTTACGAGCTATGGCCAAAAATGTCTGAAAATTTTGTTTTTTGCGCTGTAGCGCCCCCGTTTGGCCGATTGGGTCAAGACTTTGATAGGTTCTCCCCAAATTGAGCACTACAATCTGGCCAAATTTCAAGTCTCTAGGCCTTACGGTTTAGGCTGCACGATCAGTTTTACGGCAGAATAATAATAATAATAATAATAATAATAATAATTAAAGCTGCAAGCAGCATTTACCGGGGTTCAAGCATTTAAGACCTTTAAGCAGATATGCATAAAAAGATACTTTAAAGTTTAAAAGATATTTAAGTTTTATTTACCAAGCATGTAAACACCTAAATCATAGAAGGAATTGGCCATTTTCAGCCAAAACAGGCAATTTACCATTGAAAATATATGGATTTTAAAGCTTTTACAGTTATAGCGCCACCTATTGGTCGATCTCCATAAAAATTGGCATGCTTCTTTAGAGGCATATGCTGCGTGTGCTCACTTAATTTCGTGAAGTTCTGGGTTTTAATTTAGGAATTATAAGCTCTTGAGTACATTTTGCCACACAAAATGTTTTGTTGTAGATATTTGAAATTACATGATAGGTAAGAAAATCTTAGTGCAAGTCTTGTCTTTTTCACACCAAAATAATGAATGAATGAATGATGAATAGGAATTTGGTTTATCGCTTATATCTCAGGAACAGGACATCGAAAAATTCTGAAACTCAGAGGGTAGATAGAGCTCAACGGGCCCTGTGGAACAATCCTGTTCCTGCAGATCTACCTTCCTACAGAGTTCAGCTTTAGCCCAGCTCAACACAACACACCTGTCTGTAATTATGAAGTGCTCCTGAAGATCTTAATTAACTGATTCAGGTGTGTTTTATCAGGGTTATAGCTAAAATGTGCAGGTAGGTAGATATCCAGGAACAGGATTGGGCACCCCTGGTTTAAAGGGATTTTAAATGACAAAACATTGAATTCTTGAAACCTTGAATTATATTAGTGGCCTTCTGCTGCCATCTGGTGGCACAAAATGACAGTGTCAGGCAATTCATTATAGAAATATATAGTTTTAAAGGTTTTTTGACAGTTATAGCGCCACCTATTGCCCGATCTCCACCATTTTTGGGGGATGTCCTCGGAGTGTATCCATACATATGTGTGCCAAATTTGGTGAAAAAATCTCATTTCGTTTTGACGTTATAGACACTTATATATATATGAGCGCATAAAAATTGACCCATGAAAGACTTTGATTGGATTTTTTGCCACTTCCTATCAAAATTTTGACATTTGGGCTTTAACATATAGTAAACCAACTTAGGTTTCGTGTTTTCTACGGTGGTTTTGTGACGATCGGACAAACGGTTTCGAAAATATTCGCAAATAAAGTGCAAATAAATATTCGCAAACTGCGTGTGCTCACTTAATTTCGTGAAGTTCTGAGTTTTAATTTAGGAATTATAAGCTCTTGAGTACATTTTGCCACGCAAAATGTTTTGTTGTAGATATTTGAAATTACATGATAGGTAAGAAAATCTTAGTGCAAGTCTTGTCTTTTTCACACCAAAATAATGAATGAATGAATGATGAATAGGAATTTGGTTTATCGCTTATATCTCAGGAACAGGACATCGAAAAATTCTGAAACTCAGAGGGTAGATAGAGCTCAACGGGCCCTGTGGAACGAGACCATCGCCAGGACAGTGAGTGTTGGGGGTCGGGAGTTACGCCTGGTCTAATGCGTATCTTTTTGTGCTTATATCTCAAGAACGCCTAGACCAAATCGCACCAAACTTGAATCGAATCTAGTTGGGGAAAGGGCCTTTCCAACGAGCCCTTCCCCAAGGTCCTAGGAGGTAGGGCTCGGGAGTTACGGCCGTTTAAATTCGGGGGTCCCGCGAACTAGCGATCCGCGGGGGCGTCCCCGAGGCCCGCGACGGATGTGGCCGCTCAAGGGCCGGGAGGGGACCTTGCCATCCGAGTTTGAGCTCGCGGGGACTTTCGGTTCCTGAGTTAGAAGCAAAAATGTACCGGGATGTGACGTCATTGGCGGCCGCCATTTTAAATCGCGCCCGCTGGTTTTTGGCTAATATCTCGGCGAAAATTCAATGAAAATGCCTGAAATTCATAGTGTGGACAGACGTCATCTAGACTGTTCGAATGAGCTCAGTGCTGGCTGGATTGGTTGAGATTTTGTTTATAAACATAGGAATATTGTCATTTTTCATCATTATAACTGTTATAACTTCTATACCTGTTGCCCAATCTTCACAAAATTTGTCATGCTTATTTAGAACAATATTTGGCATATGCTCACTTATTTTCGTGAAGTTCCGAGTTTTCGTTTAGGATTTATAGGCTTTTGAGTACAATTTGCCACACCCATTTTCTAAATGACCAGTTATAGCAACCCACAGGACAAAGTTCAACTTTTTTTGATAATTATTGATCTAGAGAGTCCATAGAATTGTCCTACACTGGTTTCATTCCAATCGGGTGAAAAACCTAGGACTAGTTCGCAAAAGTAGGTTTTTCACATATTTGCGAATAATTAATGAACGATTTGATTGACAGAATTGGTTCTTGAGGCAAAGTTGTTCAGCATGAGGAGATCTATCAAATGATATGCATTTTATGAAACACCATGTGATTACCGAGGCGTAAAACTCGTTAGCGCCAACTTGTGGCCGATTTCTTTCAAAATTCTTACAGACCTCTAGGACCATGAGTTGAACATGCCCATTGAGTTTCGTTCCGATCGGCCTCCGTTAACCTGGTCTAATAGGTGCTCAAACTTCATTGGCCGATGGCGGCCATGTTTTTTGAGATACGCCAATGTCCTCATAGACCATCATGCCCCCTTGGACCAAGACACTGCATGCCAAATTTCAAGTTGATTGGACTAACGGTTGCTTAGTTACAGACGTGTTTATGTTTTTTTCAAGTTATAGCGCCACCTAATGCCCAATCGACGAGATTTTTTTATCGTGACCAAAGAATGAGCCCATACATATGTGTACCGAGTTTGGTGCAAATATCTCTTTTCGTTCTCGAGTTATAGCCATTTTAGTAAAAGTGGCTCCGCCCTTAACGTACGTTTTGGCGCCCCTTCGTGACCGTGAATCAAAATTTCAACTTTTTTTGATAATTATTGATATTCACACTCCAGAGAACATTTCTGCACTGGTTTGGTTCCGATCGGGCAAAAAACCTAGGACTAGTTCGAAAAGTAGGTTTTGGACAAAATTCAAAATGGCGGGAAAACGGGACCTCGGAGAGCAAATCTGATCTTCTACGCTTGTCACCGCCTTGACGCAAGGATTCCAAATATGTAATTCTTTTAATCTACGACAAACGGTTTAGGAGTTATGAGCCATTTTGCGCATTTGATCGCTGTAGCGCCACCCATTGGCCGATTTGGGTCATACTTTGTCAACCTCTCCTCGATTTTTGTACTATCATCTGACAAAGTTTCAAGTCTCTAGGCCTTACGGTTTGGGCTGCACGATGCGTTTTACGGCAGAAGAAAAAGAATAATAATAATAAAAATCAGCACAATAACAAAAGGGTTTCAGCACTACGTGCTTGAACCCCTAATAAATATAGCTGCAAGCAGCAATTACGGGGCCAAGCACAAAAACGGCACAAGAAGCAAGCCAACACGACTGGGAGCATCAGGCTAACTGCAGCAGTGAACAATTAAAGACCTATTAAGATCATTTTATGTGAAAGAGCTGAAAAATGATCAAAAATGAGGATTTACTGCTTCATCACTTTCGACCAATAGGTGGCGCTGTGTCCAAATTGTTGTGGTATGGTCAGAGTGAGGTGACAATGACACTTGCAAAGTTCGGTGTCAATATGTCAAAGCACTGAAGATTTATACAAAAACGGTTTGACATATCGACTTGAAATCCATAACTTTTTGTCGGCATCGTCTGAAGATGACACGGTTCAATTTTGGTGAAAATCGGAGCAACGGTCTAGGAGGAGTTCGAAAAAGTAGGTTTTTAAAGAAAAACAATATGGGGGAAAGGAAGTTTAGCTGACTATGGCAAATTTGATATCTATGTTCTCAGCATGACCCAAAGAATCTACTGAGACCAGTTTCATTTCAATTGGTGAATGCAGTCAAAAGTTATTAACATTTTTGTACATTTTGTTATAACTTTTGGCCACAAGGTGGTGCTGGTCTGAAACTTCTCAAGCACTTTCAGGGCATTGTCCTGATGACCCATACCGAGTTTCGTAACGATACACAAATGCATTCACAAAATACAGCATTTTAGCACAAATTTCAAAATGGCCGAAGAACAAAATGGCCCATATGAGAAAATTGGATATCATTCGACTCGGCATGATGCCTCGAATCTAAAGAGACCAAATTTATGAATTTTTGTCAAACCCATTAGAAGTTAAAAGCAAAAATAGCCATTTTTCATATCTCCACTCCAGTAGGTGGCACTGCGCCGAAACACTGCATGATGCCTCAGGTCATGCTTGTGATGACATGTACCAAGTTTGGTCTAAATATGATAAAGCAGTGCAGAGATACAGCTTCAGGAGTGGGTTTTGCATCATGACTCAAATTCGTTGCTCCAGTATATGAAAACGATTTGACGTATCGACTTGAAATCCATAACTTTTTGTCAGCATGGTCTGACGATGATACGGTTCAATTTTGGTGACAATCGGAGCAACGGTCTAGGAGGAGTTCGAAAAAGTAGGTTTTTAAAGAAAAACAATATGGCGGACAGGACGTTCAGCTGACTATGGAAAATTTGATATCTATGTTCTCAGCATGACCCAAGGAATCCACTGTGACCAGTGACATTACAATAGGTGAATACAGTCAAAGGTTATTAGCATTTTTGTAACATTTTGTTTTAACTTTTGACCACAAGATGGCGCTGTGCCGAAACTTCTCAGTCTCCTTCAGGGCATTGTGCTGATGACCCATACCAAGTTTTGTAAAGATACGTTAATGCGTTCGTAAAATACAGCATTTTAGCACAAAATTCAAAATGGCCGACGGCCAAAATGGCCGAATTGGGAAAATTGGATATCATTCGACTCGGCATGATTCCCCGAATCCAACGAGACCAAATTTATGATTTTTGGACAAACCCATCAGAAGTTATAAGCAAAAATACCCATTTTTCATATCTCCGCACCAGTAGGTGGCGCTGCGCCGAAACACTGCATGGTACCTCAGGTCATGCTTGTGATGACATGTACCAAGTTTGGTCTGAATACGATAAAGCGTTGCGGAGATACAGCCTTACTTCTGTTTTCGCAAGCACTACGTACAATTCGTTCGTTAGTTTTTCGAAAACGGTTTGAGGAATCAACTTGAATTCCATAACTTTTTGTCAGCATGGTCTGAAGATGATCTGATTCAATTTTCATGAAAATCGGAGTAACGGCCTAGGAGGAGTTCGAAAAAGTAAGTTTTTCAGAAAATTCAAAATGGCGGAAAAATTTTCATGACGGAAAATGACGTCATATGGTGCGTTCGATTCGTCTTGAGCCAAGGAATAAGAGGAAAAAAGAATTGTGTTTCTAGCCCTTATGGTTCAAAAGTTATTAACATAAACATAAGTGCAACTTTGGACAGCTGGTGGCGCTAGAGGGATTGAGTTAGAGACTCCAAATTTGCTATGGACAAAGGTCAGACTGTCCTCTGACTGTGTGCCAAATTTCACAACTTTCCCGCCAGCGGTTCTATGGGCTGCCATAGACTTCAAGAGCGGAAGAAGAAGAAGAATAATAATAAGCGTACGGAACGCCAACAATAACAATAGGTGCCTAAGCACCTTCGGTGCTTGGCCCCTAATAATAATAATAATAATAATAATAAAAATCCTAACAATTACAATAGGGTTTCAGCACTTCGTGCTTGAACCCCTAAAAATCCTAACAATTACAATAGGGTTTCAGCACTTCGTGCTTGAACCCCTAATTAAAGCTGCAAGCAGCATTTACCGGGGTTCAAGCATTTAAGACCTTTAAGCAGATATGCATAAAAAGATATTTTAAAGTTTGAAAGATATTTAAGTTTTATTTAGCAAGCATGTCACCACTTAAATCACAGATGAACAGCTATGATATATGCTAAACCAAACACAGAGAAAGAAAAGGCTTAAACAATAATACGCATGCTTACTCATACACACACACACACACCACTTATTAGGTTCACTTTCATTCTGTGTCAAAACAGTATCTGTTTTGTGTTTCAAGTATATTTCCATGTTCACTACATTAATTAAACGTGCTTACAAACACATTTTGTTGCAGATATGGATATTTGAAATCAATAATGAGGTAAGAAAATGCTTATTCCAGGTTTTCCCTTTAAAAATCATCATTTTCAGGTCTCAATGTAATTGTAATGTTGTATTATTGCAAAAAAACATATGTCAGATGAACAAATGAAGAGGTAAACCTTGACAAAATGTGATTTGTAATGATATAATAAGGATTTATATAGTTTAAAAGAGATTGGAAAAACCTTGAAATCTTGAACTATATTAGTGGCCTTCTACTGCCATCTGGTGGCAAATGACAATTTCAGGACATACAAAACATATGAACATTGTCATTCAACACATTTTTAACTGTTAAAGTTAGCTATTGTCCCGATCTCCATGAAATTGCTTGTTTAGAGTCATGTCACACGTCCTTGCTTATTTTCAGAAAGATCTGAGAATTCCTTGGAGAGATATATGGCTTTCAGGGACACTTGGTGAAGGCCACATTTTGAAATGACCCTTTTATATCCACTAATGCAAAAGTTCAACTTTTTTTGATCATTATTAAACAACAGAGTCCAGAGAATTGTACTGCATTGGTTTTATTCAGATTGAGCAAAAAACCTGATTAGTATGCAAAAGTAGGTTTTTAAAATATTCTTGAATGAACGATTTGATTGACATAATAAATGATGGGTAACGAAATGTTTACTGCAAGTCTCCTTAAAGTTTCACATAATGTGGCACAATTATCATTAATAATTCAACCGAAATTGAGTGATGCATTTTGACAAAATGTGATTGTAATCATTAATAGTGATTTTATCAAATCTAAATATGCATTACAGAACAATATGACTACTTTAACCAGCAGACTGTGGCAGCAAAGGACCAGTCATTAGCCTACTTTCAGTTTAAAAATGGTCTGGTTTTGTACATTTTCCATGACTGCATTAAACATGTTTACACACACATTGTTGTAGATATTTGAAATACATGATAGGTAAGAAAATCTTAGTGCAAGTCTTGTCTTTCTGACAACAGAATAATGAATGAATGATAAATGGGAATTTGGTTTTTCGCTTATATCTCGGGAACAGGACATCGAAAAATTCTGAAACTCAGAGGGTAGATAGTGCTCAACAGGCCCTGTGGAACGAGACCATCGCGGGGACAGTGAGTGTTGGGGGTCGGGAGTTACGCCTGGTCTAATGCGTATCTTTTTGTGATTATATCTCAAGAACGCTCAGGCCAAATTGCACCAAACTCGAATCGAATCTAGTCGGGGAAAGGGCCTTTCCAACGAGCCCTTCCCCAAGGTCCTAGGAGGTAGGGCTCGGGAGTTACGGCCGTTTAAAGTCGGGGGTCCCGCGAACTAGCGATCCGCGGGGGCGTCCCCGAGGCCCGCGACGGATGTGGCCGCTCAAGGGCCCGGAGGGGACCTTGCCATCCGAGTTTGAGCTCGCGGGGACTTTCGGTTCCTGTCATTGGCGGCCGCCATTTTAAAACGCGCCCGCTGGTTTTTGGCTAATATCTCGGCGACAATTCAATGAAAATGCCTGAAATTCATAATGTGGACAGACTTCATCTAGACGGTTCGAATGAGCCCGGTGCTGGCTGGATTGGTTGAGATTTCGTTTATAAACATAGGAATATTGTCATTTTTCATCTTTTTAACTGTTATAACTTCTATACCTGTTGCCCAATCTCCACAAAATTTGTCATGCTTATTTAGAACAATATTTGGCATATGCTCACTTATTTTCGTGAAGTTCCGAGTTTTCGTTTAGGATTTATAGGCTTTTGAGTACATTTTGCCACACCCATTTTCTAAATGACCCAGTTATAGCAACCCAAAGGACAAAGTTCAACTTTTTTTGATAATTATTGATCTAGAGAGTCCATAGAATTGTCCTACACTGGTTTCATTCCAATCGGGTGAAAAACCTAGGACTAGTTCGCAAAAGTAGGTTTTTCACATATTTGCGAATAATTAATGAACGATTTGATTGACAGAATTGGTTCTTGAGGCAAAGTTGTTCAGCATGAGGAGATCTATCAAATGATATGCATTTTATGAAACACCATGTGATTACCGAGGCGTAAAACTCGTTAGCGCCAACTTGTGGCCGATTTCTTTCAAAATTCTTACAGACCTCTAGGACCATGAGTTGAACATGCCCATTGAGTTTCGTTCCGATCGGCCTCCGTTAACCTGGTCTAATAGGTGCTTAAACTTCATTGGCCGATGGCGGCCATGTTTTTTGAGATACGCCAATGTCCTCATAGACCATCATGCCCCCTTGGACCAAGACACTGCATGCCAAATTTCAAGTCGATTGGACTAACGGTTGCTTAGTTACAGACGTGTTTATGTTTTTTTCAAGTTATAGCGCCACCTAATGCCCAATCGACGAGATTTTTTTATCGTGACCAAAGAATGAGCCCATACACATGTGTACTGAGATTGGTGCAAATATCTCATTTCGTTCTCGAGTTATAGCCATTTTAGTAAAAGTGGCTCCGCCCTTAACGTACGTTTTGGCGCCCCTTCGTGACCGTGAATCAAAATTTCAACTTTTTTTGATAATTATTGATATTCACACTCCAGAGAACATTTCTGCACTGGTTTGGTTCCGATCGGGCAAAAAACCTAGGACTAGTTCGAAAAGTAGGTTTTGGACAAAATTCAAAATGGCGGGAAAACGGGACCTCGGAGAGCAAATCTGATCTTCTACGCTTGTCACCGCCTTGACGCAAGGATTCCAAATATGTAATTCTTTTAATCTACGACAAACGGTTTAGGAGTTATGAGCCATTTTGCGCATTTGATCGCTGTAGCGCCACCTATTGGCCGATTTGGGTCATACTTTGTCAACCTCTCCTCGATTTTTGTACTATCATCTGACAAAGTTTCAAGTCTCTAGGCCTTACGGTTTGGGCTGCACGATGCGTTTTACGGCAGAAGAAAAAGAATAATAATAATAAAAATCAGCACAATAACAATAGGGTTTCAGCACTACGTGCTTGAACCCCTAAAAATCAGCACAATAACAATAGGGTTTCAGCACTACGTGCTTGAACCCCTAATAATAAAAATCAGCACAATAACAATAGGGTTTCAGCACTACGTGCTTGAACCCCTAATAATAATTAAAGCTGCAAGCAGCATTTACCGGGGTTCAAGCATTTAAGACCTTTAAGCAGATATGCATAAAAAGATATTTTATAGTTTGAAAGATATTTAAGTTTTATTTAGCAAGCATGACACCACTTAAATCACAGATGAACAGCTATGATATATGCTAAACCAAACACAGAGAAAGAAAAGGCTTAAACAATAATACGCATGCTTACTCATACACACACACACACACCACTTATTGGTTCACTTTCATTCTGTGTCAAAACAGTATGTGTTTTGTGTTTCAAGTATATTTCCATGTTCACTACATTAATTAAACATGCTTACAAACACATTTTGTTGCAAATATGGATATTTGAAATCAATAATGAGGTAAGAAAATGCTTATTCCAGGTTTTCCCTTTAAAAATCATCATTTTCAGGTCTCAATGTAATTGTAATGTTGTATTATTGCAAAAAAACATATGTCAGATGAACAAATGAAGAGGTAAACCTTGACAAAATGTGATTTGTAATGATATTATAAGGATTTATATAGTTTAAAAGAGATATAACATGACAAAACCTTGGAAAAACCTTGAAATCTTGAACTATATTAGTGGCCTTCTACTGCCATCTGGTGGCAAATGACAATTTCAGGACATACAAAACATATGAACATTGTCATTCAACACATTTTTAACTGTTAAAGTTAGCTATTGTCCCGATCTCCATGAAATTGCTTGTTTAGAGTCATGTCACACGTCCTTGCTTATTTTCAGAAAGATCTGAGCATTCCTTGGAGAGATATATGGCTTTCAGGGACACTTGGTGAAGGCCACATTTTGAAATGACCCTTTTATATCCACTAATGCAAAAGTTCAACTTTTTGATTATTATTAAACAACAGAGTCCAGAGAATTGTACTGCATTGGTTTTATTCAGATTGAGCAAAAAACCTGATTAGTATGCAAAAGTAGGTTTTTAAAATATTCTTGAATGAACGATTTGATTGACATAATAAATGATGGGTAACGAAATGTTTACTGCAAGTCTCCTTAAAGTTTCACATAATGTGGCACAATTGTCATTAATAATTCAACCGAAATTGAGTGATGCATTTTGACAAAATGTGATTGTAATCATTAATAGTGATTTTATCAAGTCTAAATATGCATTACAGAACAATATGACTACTTTAACCAGCAGGTGGCAGCAAAGGACCAGTCATTAGCCTACTTTCAGTTTAAAAATGGTCTGGTTTTGTACATTTTCCATGACTGCATTAAACATGTTTACATACACATTGTTGTAGATATTTGACATACATGATAGGTAAGAAAATCTTAGTGCAAGTCTTGTCTTTCTGACAACAGAATAATGAATGAATGATAAATGGGAATTTGGTTTTTCGCTTATATCTCGGGAACAGGACATCGAAAAATTCTGAAACTCAGAGGGTAGATAGAGCTCAACAGGCCCTGTGGAACGAGACCATCGAGGGGACAGTGAGTGTTGGGGGTCGGGAGTTACGCCTGGTCTAATGCGTATCTTTTTGTGCTTATATCTCAAGAACGCTCAGGCCAAATTGCACCAAACTCGAATCGAATCTAGTCGGGGAAAGGGCCTTTCCAATGAGCCCTTCCCCAAGGTCCTAGGAGGTAGGGCTCGGGAGTTACGGCCGTTTAAAGTCGGGGGTCCCGCGAACTAGCGATCCGCGGGGGCGTCTCCGAGGCCCGCGACGGATGTGGCCGCTCAAGGGCCCGGAGGGGACCTTGCCATCCGAGTTTGAGCTCGCGGGGACTTTCGGTTCCTGTCATTGGCGGCCGCCATTTTAAAACGCGCCCGCTGGTTTTTGGCTAATATCTCGGCGACAATTCAATGAAAATGCCTGAAATTCATAATGTGGACAGACTTCATCTAGACGGTTCGAATGAGCCCGGTGCTGGCTGGATTGGTTGAGATTTCGTTTATAAACATAGGAATATTGTCATTTTTCATCTTTTTAACTGTTATAACTTCTATACCTGTTGCCCAATCTCCACAAAATTTGTCATGCTTATTTAGAACAATATTTGGCATATGCTCACTTATTTTCGTGAAGTTCCGAGTTTTCGTTTAGGATTTATAGGCTTTTGAGTACATTTTGCCACACCCATTTTCTAAATGACCCAGTTATAGCAACCCAAAGGACAAAGTTCAACTTTTTTTGATAATTATTGATCTAGAGAGTCCATAGAATTGTCCTACACTGGTTTCATTCCAATCGGGTGAAAAACCTAGGACTAGTTCGCAAAAGTAGGTTTTTCACATATTTGCGAATAATTAATGAACGATTTGATTGACAGAATTGGTTCTTGAGGCAAAGTTGTTCAGCATGAGGAGATCTATCAAATGATATGCATTTTATGAAACACCATGTGATTACCGAGGCGTAAAACTCGTTAGCGCCAACTTGTGGCCGATTTCTTTCAAAATTCTTACAGACCTCTAGGACCATGAGTTGAACATGCCCATTGAGTTTCGTTCCGATCGGCCTCCGTTAACCTGGTCTAATAGGTGCTCAAACTTCATTGGCCGATGGCGGCCATGTTTTTTGAGATACGCCAATGTCCTCATAGACCATCATGCCCCCTTGGACCAAGACACTGCATGCCAAATTTCAAGTCGATTGGACTAACGGTTGCTTAGTTACAGACGTGTTTATGTTTTTTTCAAGTTATAGCGCCACCTAATGCCCAATCGACGAGATTTTTTTATCGTGACCAAAGAATGAGCCCATACACATGTGTACCGAGTTTGGTGCAAATATCTCATTTCGTTCTCGAGTTATAGCCATTTTAGTAAAAGTGGCTCCGCCCTTAACGTACGTTTTGGCGCCCCTTCGTGACCGTGAATCAAAATTTCAACTTTTTTTGATAATTATTGATATTCACACTCCAGAGAACATTTCTGCACTGGTTTGGTTCCGATCGGGCAAAAAACCTAGGACTAGTTCGAAAAGTAGGTTTTGGACAAAATTCAAAATGGCGGGAAAACGGGACCTCGGAGAGCAAATCTGATCTTCTACGCTTGTCACCGCCTTGACGCAAGGATTCCAAATATGTAATTCTTTTAATCTACGACAAACGGTTTAGGAGTTATGAGCCATTTTGCGCATTTGATCGCTGTAGCGCCACCTATTGGCCGATTTGGGTCATACTTTGTCAACCTCTCCTCGATTTTTGTACTATCATCTGACAAAGTTTCAAGTCTCTAGGCCTTACGGTTTGGGCTGCACGATGCGTTTTACGGCAGAAGAAAAAGAATAATAATAATTAAAGCTGCAAGCAGCATTTACCGGGGTTCAAGCATTTAAGACCTTTAAGCAGATATGCATAAAAAGATATTTTAAAGTTTGAAAGATATTTAAGTTTTATTTAGCAAGCATGTCACCACTTAAATCACAGATGAACAGCTATGATATATGCTAAACCAAACACAGAGAAAGAAAAGGCTTAAACAATAATACGCATGTTTACTCATACACACACACACCACTTATTGGTTCACTTTCATTCTGTGTCAAAACAGTATCTGTTTTGTGTTTCAAGTATATTTCCATGTTCACTACATTAATTAAACATGCTTACAAACACATTTTGTTGCAAATATGGATTTTTGAAATCAATAATGAGGTAAGAAAATGCTTATTCCAGGTTTTCCCTTTAAAAATCATCATTTTCAGGTCTCAATGTAATTGTAATGTTGTATTATTGCAAAAAAACATATGTCAGATGAACAAATGAAGAGGTAAACCTTGACAAAATGTGATTTGTAATGATATTATAAGGATTTATATAGTTTAAAAGAGATATAACATGACAAAACCTTGGAAAAACCTTGAAATCTTGAACTATATTAGTGGCCTTCTACTGCCATCTGGTGGCAAATGACAATTTCAGGACATACAAAACATATGAACATTGTCATTCAACACATTTTTAACTGTTAAAGTTAGCTATTGTCCCGATCTCCATGAAATTGCTTGTTTAGAGTCATGTCACACGTCCTTGCTTATTTTCAGAAAGATCCGAGCATTCCTTGGAGAGATATATGGCTTTCAGGGACACTTGGTGAAGGCCACATTTTGAAATGACCCTTTTATATCCACTAATGCAAAAGTTCAACTTTTTTTGATTATTATTAAACAACAGAGTCCAGAGAATTGTACTGCATTGGTTTTATTCAGATTGAGCAAAAAACCTGATTAGCATGCAAAAGTAGGTTTTTAAAATATTCTTGAATGAACGATTTGATTGACATAATAAATGATGGGTAACGAAATGTTTACTGCAAGTCTCCTTAAAGTTTCACATAATGTGGCACAATTGTCATTAATACTTCAACCGAAATTGAGTGATGCATTTTGACAAAATGTGATTGTAATCATTAATAGTGATTTTATCAAGTCTAAATATGCATTACAGAACAATATGACTACTTTAACCAGCAGGTGGCAGCAAAGGACCAGTCATTAGCCTACTTTCAGTTTAAAAATGGTCTGGTTTTGTACATTTTCCATGATTGCATTAAACATGTTTACACACACATTGTTGTAGATATTTGAAATACATGATAGGTAAGAAAATCTTAGTGCAAATCTTGTCTTTCTGACAACAGAATAATGAATGAATGAATGATAAATGGGAATTTGGTTTTTCGCTTATATCTCGGGAACAGGACATCGAAAAATTCTGAAACTCAGAGGGTAGATAGTGCTCAACAGGCCCTGTGGAACGAGACCATCGCGGGGACAGTGAGTGTTGGGGGTCGGGAGTTACGCCTGGTCTAATGCGTATCTTTTTGTGCTTATATCTCAAGAACGCTCAGGCCAAATTGCACCAAACTCGAATCAAATCTAGTCGGGGAAAGGGCCTTTCCAACGAGCCCTTCCCCAAGGTCCTAGGAGGTAGGGCTCGGGAGTTACGGCCGTTTAAATTCGGGGGTCCCGCGAACTCGCGATCCGTGGGGGGGCGTTCCCGAGGCCCGAGACGGATGTGGCCGCTCAAGGGCCCGGAGGGGACCTTGCCATCCGAGTTTGAGCTCGCGGGGACTTTCGGTTCCTGAGTTAGAAGCAAAAATGTACCGGGATGTGACGTCATTGGCGGCCGCCATTTTAAATCGCGCCCGCTGGTTTTTGGCTAATATCTCGGCGAAAATTCAATGAAAATGTCTGAAATTCATAGTGTGGACAGACGTCATCTAGACTGTTCGAATGAGCTCGGTGCTGGCTGGATTGGTTGAGATTTCGTTTATAAACATAGGAATATTGTCATTTTTCATCATTGTAACTGTTATAACTTCTATACCTGTTGCCCAATCTTCACAAAAATTGTCATGCTTATTTAGAACAATATTTGGCATATGCTCACTTATTTTCGTGAAGTTCCGAGTTTTGGTTTAGGATTTATAGGCTTTTGAGTACATTTTGCCACACCCATTTTCTAAATGACCAGTTATAGCAACCCAAAGGACAAAGTTCAACTTTTTTTGATAATTATTGATCTAGAGAGTCCATAGAATTGTCCTACACTGGTTTCATTCCAATCGGGTGAAAAACCTAGGACTAGTTCGCAAAAGTAGGTTTTTCACATATTTGCGAATAATTAATGAACGATTTGATTGACAGAATTGGTTCTTGAGGCAAAGTTGTTCAGCATGAGGAGATCTATCAAATGATATGCATTTTATGAAACACCATGTGATTACCGAGGCGTAAAACTCGTTAGCGCCAACTTGTGGCCGATTTCTTTCAAAATTCTTACAGACCTCTAGGACCATGAGTTGAACATGCCCATTGAGTTTCGTTCCGATCGGCCTCCGTTAACCTGGTCTAATAGGTGCTCAAACTTCATTGGCCGATGGCGGCCATGTTTTTTGAGATACGCCAATGTCCTCATAGACCATCATGCCCCCTTGGACCAAGACACTGCATGCCAAATTTCAAGTCGATTGGACTAACGGTTGCTTAGTTACAGACGTGTTTATGTTTTTTTCAAGTTATAGCGCCACCTAATGCCCAATCGACGAGATTTTTTTATCGTGACCAAAGAATGAGCCCATACACATGTGTACCGAGTTTGGTGCAAATATCTCATTTCGTTCTCGAGTTATAGCCATTTTAGTAAAAGTGGCTCCGCCCTTAACGTACGTTTTGGCGCCCCTTCGTGACCGTGAATCAAAATTTCAACTTTTTTTGATAATTATTGATATTCACACTCCAGAGAACATTTCTGCACTGGTTTGGTTCCGATCGGGCAAAAAACCTAGGACTAGTTCGAAAAGTAGGTTTTGGACAAAATTCAAAATGGCGGGAAAACGGGACCTCGGAGAGCAAATCTGATCTTCTACGCTTGTCACCGCCTTGACGCAAGGATTCCAAATATGTAATTCTTTTAATCTACGACAAACGGTTTAGGAGTTATGAGCCATTTTGCGCATTTGATCGCTGTAGCGCCACCTATTGGCCGATTTGGGTCATACTTTGTCAACCTCTCCTCGATTTTTGTACTATCATCTGACAAAGTTTCAAGTCTCTAGGCCTTACGGTTTGGGCTGCACGATGCGTTTTACGGCAGAAGAAAAAGAATAATAATAATAAAAATCAGCACAATAACAATAGGGTTTCAGCACTACGTGCTTGAACCCCTAATAAAAATCAGCACAATAACAATAGGGTTTCAGCACTACGTGCTTGAACCCCTAATAATTAAAGCTGCATGCAGCATTTTATCGGGGTTCAAGCATTCAAGGCAGTTTAAGGCAGGATTTGTCTTATTTAGCAAGCATGTACCACTGAAATCATATATGCTAAAACAAACACAGAAAGAAAAGGTTTAAACAGTAATACCTTATACATACGAAGCATGCTTTACACACATACACACACACACATAAACAAAAAAATATAATTTTCAGGTCACAATGTAATTGTAATGTTGTCTTACTGCAAAGACATAAGTCACATGAACAAATGAAGTGGTAAACCTTGAAAAAAATGTGATTTGTAATGTTATTATAAGGATTTATATAGTTTAAAGCAGGGGTGTCCAATCCTGTTCCTGCAGATCTACCTTCCTACAAAGTTCAGCTTTAGCCCAGCATAACACAACACACCTGTCTGTAATTATGAAGTGCTCCTGAAGATCTTAATTAACTGATTCAGGTGTGTTTTATCAGGGTTGGAGCTAAAATGTGCAGGTAGGTAGATATCCAGGAACAGGATTGGGCACCCCTGGTTTAAAGGGATTTTAAATGACAAAACATTGAATTCTTGAAACCTTGAATTATATTAGTGGCCTTCTGCTGCCATCTGGTGGCACAAAATGACAGTGTCAGGCAATTCATTATAGAAATATATAGTTTTAAAGGTTTTTTGACAGTTATAGCGCCACCTATTGCCCAATCTCCACCATTTTTGGGGGATGTCCTTGGAGTGTATCCATACATATGTGTGCCAAATTTGGTGAAAATATCTCATTTCGTTTTGACGTTATAGACACTTATATATATGAGCGCATAAAAATTGACCCATGAAAGATTTTGATTGGATTTTTTTGCCACTTCCTATCAAAATTTTGACATTTGGGCTTTAACGTATAGTAAACCAACTTAGGTTCCGTGTTTTCTACTGTGGTTTCGTGACGATCGGACAAACGGTTTCGAAGATATTCGCAAACGTTTTTTAAGCGCTAAATCACAACGTGGCACAAACCGTTTTCCGAAACCTGGCAAGTCTGATATCGTTGAACTCGGCAAGGATTCAGGAGTGTAAAGATATATCTCCCGTCGAAATAAGTCGATCACATCCAGAGTTATATACAATTTCATCCAAAAGCATTAAAAACACAAGTTTTTTAAAGTTTTCTAACAGTTATAGCACCACCTATGGTCCGATCTCCATAAAAATTGGTGTGCTTCTGTATAGTTATACTTCGCATGCGTTCACCAATTTTCGTGAAGTTCTGAGTTTACGTTTAGGTTTTATAGGCTTTTGGGTATATTTAGCCACGCCCACTTTCTAAATGACCCCGTTATAGCGACCCAAAGGGTAAAGTTCAACTTTTTTTGATAATTATTGATCTGGAGAGTCCAGAGAATTGTCCTGCACTGGTTTTGTTCCGATTGTGCGAAAAACCTAGGACTAGTTCGCAAAAGTAGGTTTTTAAAATATTCATGAATAATTAATGAACGGTTTGATTGACAGCATTGGTTCTTGATGCAAAGTTGTTCAGCATGAGGAGATCTATCAAATGATATGCATATTATGTGGATTTATGAAACACCATGTGATTACAGAGTCGTAAAACTCGTTAGCGCCAACTAGTGGCCGATTTCTTTCAAAATTGGTACAGACGTCCATGACCACGATTCGATCATGCACACCGAGTTTCGTTCCGATCGGCCTCCGTTAACCTTGTCTAATAGGTGCTCAAATTTCATTGGCCGATGGCGGCCATGTTTTTTGAGATACACCAATGTCCTTAAAGACAATCATGCCCCCTTGGACCAAGACACTACACGCCAAATTTTAAGTCAATCGGACTAACGGTTGCATAGTTATAGCTGTTTTTATGTTTTTTTCGCATTATAGCGCCACCTAGTGGCAGAGGTGCGCAATTTTTTTTATTTAACCAAAGTCTGAGCTTATACATATATGTACCAAGTTTAGTGAAGATATTCCATTCCGTTCAAGAGTTATCACTAAAAATAGCATTTGGCTAATGTTAGCATAGACGTTTTTGGCGTATTGTTTCGTGCAAAATTCGAAATTTCAACTTTTTTTTGATAATTATTGATATTCAGTGTCCAGAGAATATTTTTGCAGTGGATTGGTTCCGATCGGTTGAAAATCCTAGGACTAGTTCGCGAAAGTACGTTTGGGCTTCGGGTCAATTTTACGGAAAAACGGTGCGTCGTAGAGTTAAAAAAGGCGCAAAACAATTTTGTTCGTACTAACCCAAGGATTGCAACGATGTACAGTTTTTGAGTCTACGTCAAGCGGTTTACGAGCTATAGCCAAAAATGTCTGAAAATTTTGTTTTTTGCGCTGTAGCGCCCCCGTTTGGCCGATTGGGTCAAGACTTTGATAGGTTCTCCCCAAATTGAGCACTACAATCTGGCCAAATTTCAAGTCTCTAGGCCTTACGGTTTAGGCTGCACGATCAGTTTTACGGCAGAATAATAATAATAATAATAATTAAAGCTGCAAGCAGCATTTACCGGGGTTCAAGCATTTAAGACCTTTAAGCAGATATGCATAAAAAGATACTTTAAAGTTTAAAAGATATTTAAGTTTTATTTAGCAAGCATGTAAACACCTAAATCATAGAAGGTATTGACCATTTTCAGCCAAAACAGGCAATTTACCATTGAAAATATATGGATTTTAAAGCTTTTACAGTTATAGCGCCACCTATTGGTCGATCTCCATAAAAATTGGCATGCTTCTTTAGAGGCATATGCTGCGTGTGCTCACTTAATTTCGTGAAGTTCTGAGTTTTAATTTAGGAATTATAAGCTCTTGAGTACATTTTGCCACGCAAAATGTTTTGTTGTAGATATTTGAAATTACATGATAGGTAAGAAAATCTTAGTGCAAGTGTCACGAGGTGACAAAAAAATTCCAACTGTCAAGGCGGAACTAATGTTCGCCGCGATTGACTCCCGCCGGACCAATAACAACGGAACACCAGGCTAGTTCCGGTTTAGCGAAAAATCCCCGCGAATGGGGTGATTAGTGAAGATTGCCGGCAGTGGTGCACATTGGGACACGTTGCCCTTAGGGTAGGATAAAAGGAGAGAGGATGCACTAAAAGGGGCGTTTTTTTGTTTCTTTTGTTTGGGGACTGTGAATCTCGGAGGAAGAGTGAGCAGTGGAGAAGAGGAAGTGGGACTGGCAATCAGGCACGGCATTGTGAGTTTGGGAGAGAGAGCACGTTGACTCAATCGGAAGGAGGAAATCGCTGGACAGTAAGATTGTTTGGGAGAGACTGTGAGTAGTTCAATTGATCTCCATCCTCTTCCTTGTTTATGGGACTTCCTGACGTGAATGCCAGGTCAGAAATGGGCGACGGCCATCTATATATGTATTTCCCACTGAGTGTTGAATTGCAGTGATGAAGTGATGTGATGCACTGTTTGATGTGTGAAGTGTGAACTTAAACCCGCCGGGTGTCCACTACTTACCTGAGCTTTCTGTCACGTTCTAAGAAGTAAGAAGAGGATTACGTATCTGTGTATTTACCTGCCTGCTTTGCAGTGAACGTCTCCCATTGTAAGCTCCGTGTCTGCTAGTCCTTCGAGAGGAAGTTATACCTGAATACTCACCTGATTGCTCTGCAGTGAAGCCCTTCAAGCTGTAAGTTCTCTGTCTGTCATTGTGGAAGAAGAGGATTACGTATCTGTGTATTTACCTGCCTGCTTTGCAGTGAACGTCTCCCATTGTAAGCTCTGTGTCTGCTAGTCCTTCGAGAGGAAGTTATACCTGAATACTCACCTGATTGCTCTGCAGTGAAGCCCTTCAAGCTGTAAGTTCTCTGTCTGTCATTGTTGAAGAAGAGGATTACGTATCTGTGTATTTACCTGCCTGCTTGCAGTGAACTTCTCCCATTGTGAGCTCTGTGTCTGCCAGTCCTTCAAGAGGAAGTTATACCTGAATACTCACCTGATTGCTTTGCAGTGAAGCTCCTCCAGCTGTAAGTTCTGTCTGTCATTACTGAAGAGGATTACGTATCTGTATATTCTCCTGCCTGCTTTGCAGTGAACTCCTCCCATTGTAAGCTCTGTGTCTGCCAGTCCTTCAAGAGGAAGTCATACCTGAATACTCACCTGATTGCTTTGCAGTGAAGCTCCTCCAGCTGTAAGTTCTCTGTTTGTCATTGCTGAAGAAGAGGATTATGTATCTGTGTATTCACCTGCCTGCTTTGCAGTGAACTCCTCCCATTGTAAGCTCTGTGTCTGCCAGTCCTTCAAGAGGAAGTTATACTTGAATACTCACCTGAGTGCTCTGCCTTGAAGCTCCTCCAGCCGTAAGTTCTCTGTCTGTCCTTGTCGAAGAGAAGGATTACGTATCTGTGTATTTACCTGCCTGCTTTGCAGTGAACGTCTCCCATTGTAAGCTCTGTGTCTGCTAGTCCTTCGAGAGGAAGTTATACCTGAATACTCACCTGATTGCTCTGCAGTGAAGCCCTTCAAGCTGTAAGTTCTCTGTCTGTCCTTGTCGAAGAGAAGGATTACGTATCTGTGTATTTACCTGCCTGCTTTGCAGTGAACGTCTCCCATTGTAAGCTCTGTGTCTGCTAGTCCTTCGAGAGGAAGTTATACCTGAATACTCACCTGATTGCTCTGCAGTGAAGCCCTTCAAGCTGTAAGTTCTCTGTCTGTCATTATTGAAGAAGAGGATTATGTATCTGTGTATCTACCTGCCTGCTTGCAGTGAACTCCTCCCATTGTAAGCTCTGTGTCCGCCAGTCCTTCAAGAGGAAGTTATATCTGAATACTCACCTGATTGCTCTGCAGTGAAGCTCTTCCAGCTGTAAGTTCTCTGTCTGTCATTATTGAAGAAGAGGATTATGTATCTGTGTATCTACCTGCCTGCTTGCAGTGAACTCCTCCCATTGTAAGCTCTGTGTCTGCCAGCCCTTCAAGAGGAAGTTACATCTGAATACTCACCTGATTGTTTTGCAGTGAAGTTCCTCCGACTGTAAGTCCTCTGACTGTCCTTGTTGAAGAGAAGGATTACGTATCTGTGTATTCACCTACCTGCTTTGCAGTGAACTTCTCCCATTGTGAGCTCTGTGGTTGCCAGTCCTTCAAGAGGAAGTCGTACCTGAATACTCACCTGATTGCTTTGCAGTGAAGCTCCTCCAGCTGTAAGTTCTCTGTCTGTCATTACTGAAGAAGAGGATTACGTATCTGTGTATTCCCCTGCCTGCTTTGCAGTGAACTCCTCCCATTGTAAGCTCTGTGTCTGCCAGTCCTTCAAGAGGAAGTTATACCTGAATACTCACCTGACTGCTTTGCAGTGAAGCTCCTCCAGCTTCCTTCAAGAGGAAGCCATACCTGAATACTCACCTGACTGCTTTGCAGTGAAGCTCCTCCAGCTGTAAGTTCCCTGTCTGTCATTGCTGAAGAAGAGGATTACGTATCTCTGTATTCACCTGTCTGCTTTGCAGTGAACTTCCCCTATTGTAAGCTCTGTGTCTGCCAGCCCATCAAGAGGATTTCATATTGGAATACATCCCGGACTGCTTGGTAGTGGAGCTCCTCAGCCGTCAGTTTTCTGCCTGTCATCTGCAGAAGAAGAGTACGTATCCAAAACACGTACCTTAACTGTCCCATCACAGACCCTCCGGTCGTAAGTCCTGACCCATCCTCCCCTTGGGAAGAAGGGAGTACGTCACCTGAAATACGTACCTGAACAGTCCTACAGCAGTCCCCTCCCAGTGTGAGCCCTGACCCGTCTTTCCCATTGGAAGATAGCGAAGCCATTCCCTAGAGCACCCCCCTATATCGCACTCTGTGGGTCCGCAGGACGGAACGACCCTGCCCAGAAGACTCATTATTTTTAGATTCCCTTTTTATATTCAATAAAATACGGTGTTACTTGAAGCCTTGTCTGTCGTCCTTGTCTGGCCGCTGTCCGACTCCCCAAGGGTGGTACGGGTTTAGGGGTGGTTGCAGCCTGAGGGGCCTGCCCCGTGACATAATTTTGGCGTAGTCGGCAGGGTTCCACCTTGGGTTGAGTAGACAGAGGCGGAGCAATGGCAGACGAAGATGTACCGGCGGGTCACTCACGTGTTATGCCCATCTTTATGGGAGCCCCATGGGCCCAAAAGTATGGAGGACCAGGTTCAGAACTCAGTTTGTCGGCGTGGAAAACTCAAGTGGAGTACTTGGCAGGCCTCCAAGGGTTAAACGCTACACAGAAGACCCAGTTTATTTTAAATTCACTCGAAGGTGATGCCAGGAGAGAAGTACAAGCGGCGCCGGAAGCAACTCGAACCACGGCCCAGGCTATCCTTGACTTTCTAACGGAGCAGTACGGTGACGCAACTCCTGCAGCTGTCCTTCGGACGCAATTCTTTAATTGCAAGCAGGGACCTCGGCAGACCATACGTGCCTTTGCTTTGCAATTGCGAGAACAATTGTTTCGGCTGAAGAAAAGGCAGGACCATGGGCTTGGAGAAGGAGAGGCCCTTTTAAAGGACCAGTTTCTTTTGGGGTTGCGAGATGGCCCAATACGTCAGAGCCTCCGAATACAACTTCGTCGTAGTCCTACTCTGACGTTTGATGAGTTACGCCAGGAAGCTCTGGCCCTCGAACAGGATCATGTAGATACTTCTGATCCTTCCCACTGTATGGCCACCAATGCTGCCAGTAGTCCCCTGCCTCTCGTTCCGTCTGACTGGAAACAGGCCTTACGAGAAGAGTTGAGAAGAGATGTTCGTGACCAGATGACAGAGTTGTCTAAAACCTTTCTAGAAGAATTACGCCGAGAACATTTCCGGCCATTACCACCGGCACGGGAGCGAGCACACTCCGAAGGTAGTCGATTCCCAGTGCGACGTCCACCCGGGTCATCCGGGCCCCGTTTTCAATGGGACGAACAAGGACGTCCCATTTGCAATGGCTGTGGCGAACCAGGCCATTACGTCCGGCAATGCAGCGCACGCCGGGGATCGCAGGGGGGTTTTTAGAGTCTCCGGCCACTGTGGGTCAAGTGGTCGGGACCCCCCTAATTGACCCCTCTCCATTGGAGGCCAAGAACTGTCTAGTCGGGCGCTGCCCCCTTGTGGTGGTTCAAGTCAAGGGGACCGAAGTCCAATGCCTTCTGGATACCGGTTCCCAGGTCACACTGTTCTCCGAAAGCCTGTCTCGGGAGTTATTCGGATTCCAGGGCCATTCGGTTGCAGATGCCCCTTGGTTAACCCTGCGTGGGGCAAATGGTTTGGATATTCCATATGTGGGCTATCTGGTCACAGACCTGGAGGTTCATGGGACCCTTGTGCCTCAAAAGGGAGTTGTGATCGTACGGGATACATGTTTGGGAGCTCACCGTGCCCTACTGGGGATGAACGTCATCATGGATTGCTGGGAGGAGTTGTTTAAAGCGAGACCCACCCCTCGGTCCCGAGGGAGGAAAAACGGGAATGGGATCGGATTGTGGCCGATTGTCGCCGGGTCCGCATGGCTGATGCCCAACGGAATCGAGAGAATGTGGGGAGAGTGATGTGTCGTTACGCACTGTCAGTCCCGGCCGAGAGCGAGGCCATTATCTGGGCCCGCCTTCCTGCCCAGCTTCACGGGTCCCAGGAATGGATCCTGGTGGAGCCTCACTCAGACTGCCAGGCTGTGGAAGTGGCCCGAGGATTGGCTTCTGTCCGCCGGGGCCGGGTTGCCGTAAGACTGAGAAATACAAACCCCTATGCAGTGGATCTGCATCGACACCAACGTCTGGCTCGGGTCACCATGGTAAGCCCCCAACAAGTTCACGAGGAAGGAGAGTTTCGGTTCTGCCAGGTGGGCCCAACGGTAGTAGAGGTGGCCTTGGCACAGACCGAATCCCTTGTGCGCAGAAAGGAGGAAGCGCTGCCGGCCCACCTTGCAGGGGAGTCCTTACGAGGTGACGGGTTAGAAGAAGGGCAGGCGAAGCAACTCCGGGATTTCCTGGTGAGATGGGAGCATCTCTTCTCCGCACATGATGAGGATTATGGGCGGACAGACATCGTAAAACATCAGATCCCTACTGGAGATGCTCCTCCGAGCCGGGAACGCTATCGTCCCGTACCCCCGACTCTGTATGCTGAGGTTCGTACCCTCTTACGAGGGATGCTGGAGAAGGGTGTTATTCGAGAGAGCAGTAGCCCGTGGGCAGCACCGATCGTCCTCGTTCGGAAGAAGACCGGAGCATGGCGATTCTGCGTCGATTATCGGAAGCTGAACCATGTCACCAAACGAGACGCTTTCCCTTTGCCGCGGGTTGAGGACTCCCTGACCAGCCTCACTCGGGCCGCCTGGTATTCTACCTTAGACTTGGCCAGTGGTTACTGGCAAGTTCAAGTGGAGGAAGGAGACCGGGAAAAGACTGCCTTTACCACTCCCTTTGGCCTCTTTGAGTGGGAGCGTATGCCGTTTGGTCTGTGTAACGCTCCCGCTACCTTCCAACGGCTCATGCAGCGCTGTTTGGGAGGTCAGCTTATGGACACCACGCTCGTCTACTTAGACGATGTCATTGTGTACTCTCCCGACTTTGAGTCTCACCTTCGACACTTGGAGCAAGTATTCCAGTCTTTGGAACGGTACGGGTTAAAGCTACAGCCCGAGAAGTGCCAGTTGCTCAAGAAAGAGGTAAAGTTTCTGGGCCATCGAGTTAGTGCGGCTGGGATTGCGGTGGACCCCGAAAAGGTGTCGGCCGTTCAGGAGTGGGCCGCGCCGAGGACGGTGCGTCAGGTGAGATCCTTCTTGGGATTCGTGGGATACTACCGGCGGTTCATTAAGGACTTTGCCAAGATCGCTAAGCCCCTGAATCAGCTGCTTGGAGGCTCGGGGCGGACCCGGGGTCGAGGGTCCCCTACCATCTCGTGGGACCCCGCCTGTGAGTTGGCCTTTCAGAAGCTAAAACAAGAGCTGCTCCAAGCCCCGATCTTGGCCTATGCTGACTTCTCTCAGCCCTTTACGCTCTATACGGACGCCAGTAATCTGGGATTGGGGGCCGTATTAGCCCAAAAGCAACAGGGGGAAGAGAGGGTTATTGCCTATGCGAGTAGGAGTTTGCATCCAGCTGAGCGTAACGACGCTAACTATAGCTCCTTCAAGCTTGAGCTCCTTGCTATGAAGTGGGCCGTCAGCGAGAAGTTCAAGGATTATCTGTGGGGAGCGAAGGTAGTCGTGGTTACGGATAACAACCCCCTGGTCCATCTCCAAACGGCTAAATTGGGAGCCGTCGAGCAGCGATGGGTGGCGCAGCTGGCCAATTATGATTATCACCTTCAGTATCGGCCAGGGAAGGAGCATACTAATGCCGACGTACTGTCGCGGCTCCCTGAGGGTAAACCCTTGAGATCTACTCCGCTTCAGAATGTAGCACCGGGGGAAGGACTTATGGTGGGGATTGTAGAGGCCTCTGGGCTCCGAAGGGAAGGAGTTCCCTTGAGTTGGGGTTGGGACCCCCAACGGTGGAAGGACCGACAGGCAGAGGACTCGGTTTTGGCCCAGGTACAAGATTGGCTGCGGCGAGGGACTTGGCCAGAAGGGGGAGCACGACAGGGGCAACCTCGAGGGGTGAGGCAGCTCCTGGGACAACGGGAGAGGCTCGTTCTTAAGGAGGGAGTCGTCTGTCGAATGTTACGGGATCCAACACTGGGGGAGGAGGTATGTCAAATAGTGGTGCCTGAAGATCAATCCCAAGCTCTGCTCCAAGCTTATCACAATCACTTGGGACATCAAGGGCAGGAGAGGACGCTTTCGTTGGTGCGGAGACACTTTTACTGGCCGGGGATGGAGAAGGCAGTAAGGATGTTCATTGCACAGTGCCCACGCTGCACCCTCTTCAAGACTCGGAGAGAGGTACGAGCTCCACTGGCCCCCATTCAAGCTAAAGCCCCACTACATATGGTGGCAATGGACTACTTGACGTTAGGTCGGCCCACTGACTTTATCCAAAACATCCTCGTAGTAACAGATCTTTTTACGAAGTACGCATGGGCCATTCCAACTAGAGACCAGACTGCAACCACCACTGCCAGTGCCCTTTGGAAGAATGTGTTCCAGCCCTTTGGATGTCCAGAAGTCCTTCATTCGGATCAGGGCCCAAACTTTGAGTCCCGGGTCATCAGAGAGCTGTGTCAGCTATATGGGTGCAAGAAGACCCACACCACGCCGTACCACCCTCAAGGGAACGGAGGGTGTGAACGATTCAATCAGACCCTGTTGGGTCTGTTGGGGACACTGGAGGTGGAACAACAGGGTAATTGGATGGCAAGTCTCCCGGCCGTAGTCCAGGCTTATAATAACAGCGTGCATAGCACTACTGGATATGCTCCGACGTACCTGATGTTCGGACGGCATGTACGGCTACCCATGGACTTACTGTTGGGATCCAGCCCCGCAGAGGAGGGGACTAGCCTAACAGAATGGGTGAGCAATCACCATCAGCGCCTCCATTTTGCTTATGAGCAGGTTTCCTCTCGAATTGAACGAGCTGCGTGGAAGAACAAAAGATTATACGATCGAACAGCTCGTGAGGCTCCCCTGCTGCCGGGAGAAAGGGTTCTGGTTAAAGACAGTCGGCGCCAAGGAAAGGGAAAGTTAAGTGACCGTTGGGAGCCTCGACCTTATGTGGTCCAACGACAACCCCGAATTGACCAGCCTGTGTACGTCCTTTGTCCTGAAGGGGGAACCGGCCCAGAAAGGGTATTGCATCGGAACCTGATCCGCCCTTGTCCCAATTATCCAAGGCTGGTAGACACCATCATCCCCACCGAAGAAAGAGCTCACCAGACCCCGATGATAGGATGGACGGTAGTCCCAAGGGGACCGGCTATTGAACCTGAGCAAGCTATTGAACCTGAGCAAGCCATTGAACCTGAGCAAGCCATTGAACCTGAGCAAGCCATTGAACCTGAGCAAGCCATTGAACCTGAGCAAGCCATTGAACCTGAGCAAGCCATTGAACCTGAGCAAGCCATTGAACCTGAGCAAGCCATTGAACCTGAGCAAGCCATTGAACCTGAGCAAGCCATTGAACCTGAGCAAGCCAATTTCCCCTCGCCCCTAAGACGATCCCAGCGGGATAACCGAGGCCAGCCTCCGGCAAGGTACGGAGACTGGGTAGAGCCACCACGTTCTAGGGACTAGAACGGTTGGGTGGGGGGGTGTGTCACGAGGTGACAAAAATTCCAACTGTCAAGGCGGAACTAATGTTCGCCGCGATTGACTCCCGCCGGACCAATAACAACGGAACACCAGGCTAGTTCCGGTTTAGCGAAAAATCCCCGCGAATGGGGTGATTAGTGAAGATTGCCGGCAGTGGTGCACATTGGGACACGTTGCCCTTAGGGTAGGATAAAAGGAGAGAGGATGCACTAAAAGGGGCGTTTTTTTGTTTCTTTTGTTTGGGGACTGTGAATCTCGGAGGAAGAGTGAGCAGTGGAGAAGAGGAAGTGGGACTGGCAATCAGGCACGGCATTGTGAGTTTGGGAGAGAGAGCACGTTGACTCAATCGGAAGGAGGAAATCGCTGGACAGTAAGATTGTTTGGGAGAGACTGTGAGTAGTTCAATTGATCTCCATCCTCTTCCTTGTTTATGGGACTTCCTGACGTGAATGCCAGGTCAGAAATGGGCGACGGCCATCTATATATGTATTTCCCACTGAGTGTTGAATTGCAGTGATGAAGTGATGTGATGCACTGTTTGATGTGTGAAGTGTGAACTTAAACCCGCCGGGTGTCCACTACTTACCTGAGCTTTCTGTCACGTTCTAAGAAGTAAGAAGAGGATTACGTATCTGTGTATTTACCTGCCTGCTTTGCAGTGAACGTCTCCCATTGTAAGCTCCGTGTCTGCTAGTCCTTCGAGAGGAAGTTATACCTGAATACTCACCTGATTGCTCTGCAGTGAAGCCCTTCAAGCTGTAAGTTCTCTGTCTGTCATTGTGGAAGAAGAGGATTACGTATCTGTGTATTTACCTGCCTGCTTTGCAGTGAACGTCTCCCATTGTAAGCTCTGTGTCTGCTAGTCCTTCGAGAGGAAGTTATACCTGAATACTCACCTGATTGCTCTGCAGTGAAGCCCTTCAAGCTGTAAGTTCTCTGTCTGTCATTGTTGAAGAAGAGGATTACGTATCTGTGTATTTACCTGCCTGCTTGCAGTGAACTTCTCCCATTGTGAGCTCTGTGTCTGCCAGTCCTTCAAGAGGAAGTTATACCTGAATACTCACCTGATTGCTTTGCAGTGAAGCTCCTCCAGCTGTAAGTTCTGTCTGTCATTACTGAAGAGGATTACGTATCTGTATATTCTCCTGCCTGCTTTGCAGTGAACTCCTCCCATTGTAAGCTCTGTGTCTGCCAGTCCTTCAAGAGGAAGTCATACCTGAATACTCACCTGATTGCTTTGCAGTGAAGCTCCTCCAGCTGTAAGTTCTCTGTTTGTCATTGCTGAAGAAGAGGATTATGTATCTGTGTATTCACCTGCCTGCTTTGCAGTGAACTCCTCCCATTGTAAGCTCTGTGTCTGCCAGTCCTTCAAGAGGAAGTTATACTTGAATACTCACCTGAGTGCTCTGCCTTGAAGCTCCTCCAGCCGTAAGTTCTCTGTCTGTCCTTGTCGAAGAGAAGGATTACGTATCTGTGTATTTACCTGCCTGCTTTGCAGTGAACGTCTCCCATTGTAAGCTCTGTGTCTGCTAGTCCTTCGAGAGGAAGTTATACCTGAATACTCACCTGATTGCTCTGCAGTGAAGCCCTTCAAGCTGTAAGTTCTCTGTCTGTCCTTGTCGAAGAGAAGGATTACGTATCTGTGTATTTACCTGCCTGCTTTGCAGTGAACGTCTCCCATTGTAAGCTCTGTGTCTGCTAGTCCTTCGAGAGGAAGTTATACCTGAATACTCACCTGATTGCTCTGCAGTGAAGCCCTTCAAGCTGTAAGTTCTCTGTCTGTCATTATTGAAGAAGAGGATTATGTATCTGTGTATCTACCTGCCTGCTTGCAGTGAACTCCTCCCATTGTAAGCTCTGTGTCCGCCAGTCCTTCAAGAGGAAGTTATACCTGAATACTCACCTGATTGCTTTGCAGTGAAGCTCCTCCAGCTGTAAGTTCTCTGTCTGTCATTACTGAAGAAGAGGATTACGTATCTGTGTATTCCCCTGCCTGCTTTGCAGTGAACTCCTCCCATTGTAAGCTCTGTGTCTGCCAGTCCTTCAAGAGGAAGTTATACCTGAATACTCACCTGACTGCTTTGCAGTGAAGCTCCTCCAGCTTCCTTCAAGAGGAAGCCATACCTGAATACTCACCTGACTGCTTTGCAGTGAAGCTCCTCCAGCTGTAAGTTCCCTGTCTGTCATTGCTGAAGAAGAGGATTACGTATCTCTGTATTCACCTGTCTGCTTTGCAGTGAACTTCCCCTATTGTAAGCTCTGTGTCTGCCAGCCCATCAAGAGGATTTCATATTGGAATACATCCCGGACTGCTTGGTAGTGGAGCTCCTCAGCCGTCAGTTTTCTGCCTGTCATCTGCAGAAGAAGAGTACGTATCCAAAACACGTACCTTAACTGTCCCATCACAGACCCTCCGGTCGTAAGTCCTGACCCATCCTCCCCTTGGGAAGAAGGGAGTACGTCACCTGAAATACGTACCTGAACAGTCCTACAGCAGTCCCCTCCCAGTGTGAGCCCTGACCCGTCTTTCCCATTGGAAGATAGCGAAGCCATTCCCTAGAGCACCCCCCTATATCGCACTCTGTGGGTCCGCAGGACGGAACGACCCTGCCCAGAAGACTCATTATTTTTAGATTCCCTTTTTATATTCAATAAAATACGGTGTTACTTGAAGCCTTGTCTGTCGTCCTTGTCTGGCCGCTGTCCGACTCCCCAAGGGTGGTACGGGTTTAGGGGTGGTTGCAGCCTGAGGGGCCTGCCCCGTGACACAAGTCTTGTCTTTTTCACACCAAAATAATGAATGAATGAATGATGAATAGGAATTTGGTTTATCGCTTATATCTCAGGAACAGGACATCGAAAAATTCTGAAACTCAGAGGGTAGATAGAGCTCAACGGGCCCTGTGGAACGAGACCATCGCCGGGACAGTGAGTGTTGGGGGTCGGGAGTTACGCCTGGTCTAATGCGTATCTTTTTGTGCTTATATCTCAAGAACGCCTAGACCAAATCGCACCAAACTCGAATCGAATCTAGTTGGGGAAAGGGCCTTTCCAACGAGCCCTTCCCCAAGGTCCTAGGAGGTAAGGCTCGGGAGTTACGGCCGTTTAAATTCGGGGGTGACGCGAACTAGCGATCCGCGGGGGGGCGTCCCCGAGGCCCGCGACGGATGTGGCCGCTCAAGGGCCGGGAGGGGATCTTGCCATCCGAGTTTGAGCTCGCGGGGACTTTCGGTTCCTGAGTTAGAAGCAAAAATGTACCGGGATGTGACGTCATTGGCGGCCGCCATTTTAAATCGCGCCCGCTGGTTTTTGGCTAATATCTCGGCGAAAATTCAATGAAAATGCCTGAAATTCATAGTGTGGACAGACGTCATCTAGACTGTTCGAATGAGCTCAGTGCTGGCTGGATTGGTTGAGATTTCGTTTATAAACATAGGAATATTGTCATTTTTCATCATTATAACTGTTATAACTTCTATACCTGTTGCCCAATCTTCACAAAATTTGTCATGCTTATTTAGAACAATATTTGGCATATGCTCACTTATTTTCGTGAAGTTCCGAGTTTTCGTTTAGGATTTATAGGCTTTTGAGTACATTTTGCCACACCCATTTTCTAAATGACCAGTTATAGCAACCCAAAGGACAAAGTTCAACTTTTTTTGATAATTATTGATCTAGAGAGTCCATAGAATTGTCCTACACTGGTTTCATTCCAATCGGGTGAAAAACCTAGGACTAGTTCGCAAAAGTAGGTTTTTCACATATTTGCGAATAATTAATGAACGATTTGATTGACAGAATTGGTTCTTGAGGCAAAGTTGTTCAGCATGAGGAGATCTATCAAATGATATGCATTTTATGAAACACCATGTGATTACCGAGGCGTAAAACTCGTTAGCGCCAACTTGTGGCCGATTTCTTTCAAAATTCTTACAGACCTCTAGGACCATGAGTTGAACATGCCCATTGAGTTTCGTTCCGATCGGCCTCCGTTAACCTGGTCTAATAGGTGCTCAAACTTCATTGGCCGATGGCGGCCATGTTTTTTGAGATACGCCAATGTCCTCATAGACCATCATGCCCCCTTGGACCAAGACACTGCATGCCAAATTTCAAGTCGATTGGACTAACGGTTGCTTAGTTACAGACGTGTTTATGTTTTTTTCAAGTTATAGCGCCACCTAATGCCCAATCGACGAGATTTTTTTATCGTGACCAAAGAATGAGCCCATACACATGTGTACTGAGTTTGGTGCAAATATCTCATTTCGTTCTCGAGTTATAGCCATTTTAGTAAAAGTGGCTCCGCCCTTAACGTACGTTTTGGCGCCCCTTCGTGACCGTGAATCAAAATTTCAACTATTTTTTGATAATTATTGATATTCACACTCCAGAGAACATTTCTGCACTGGTTTGGTTCCGATCGGGCAAAAAACCTAGGACTAGTTCGAAAAGTAGGTTTTGGACAAAATTCAAAATGGCGGGAAAACGGGACCTCGGAGAGCAAATCTGATCTTCTACGCTTGTCACCGCCTTGACGCAAGGATTCCAAATATGTAATTCTTTAAATCTACAACAAACGGTTTAGGAGTTATGAGCCATTTTGCGCATTTGATCGCTGTAGCGCCACCTATTGGCCGATTTGGGTCATACTTTGTCAACCTCTCCTCGATTTTTGTACTATCATCTGACAAAGTTTCAAGTCTCTAGGCCTTACGGTTTGGGCTGCACGATGCGTTTTACGGCAGAAGAAAAAGAATAATAATAATAAAAATCAGCACAATAACAATAGGGTTTCAGCACTACGTGCTTGAACCCCTAATAATAATAATAATTAAAGCTGCATGCAGCATTTTATCGGGGTTCAAGCATTTAAGGCAGTTTAAGGCAGGATTTGTCTTATTTAGCAAGCATGTACCACTGAAATCATATATGCTAAAACAAACACAGAAAGAAAAGGTTTAAACAGTAATACCTTATACATACGAAGCATGCTTTACACACATACACACACACACATAAACAAAAAAATATAATTTTCAGGTCACAATGTAATTGTAATGTTGTCTTACTGCAAAGACATAAGTCACATGAACAAATGAAGTGGTAAACCTTGAAAAAAATGTGATTTGTAATGTTATTATAAGGATTTATATAGTTTAAAGTAGGGGTGCCCAATCCTGTTCCTGGAGATCTACCTTCCTACAATTCAGCTCTAGCCCAGCTCAACACACCTGTCTGTAATTATGAAGTGCTCCTGAAGATCTTAATTAACTGATTCAGGTGTGTTTTATCAGGGTTGGAGCTAAAATGTGCAGGTAGGTAGATATCCAGGAACAGGATTGGGCACCCCTGGTTTAAAGGGATTTTAAATTACAAAACATTGAATTCTTGAAACCTTGAATTATATTAGTGGCCTTCTGCTGCCATCTGGTGGCACAAAATGACAGTGTCAGGCAATACATTATAGAAATATATAGTTTTAAAGGTTTTTTGACAGTTATAGCGCCACCTATTGCCCGATCTCCACCATTTTTGGGGGATGTCCTCGGAGTGTATCCATACATATGTGTGCCAAATTTGGTGAAAATATCTCATTTCGTTTTGACGTTATAGACACATATATATGAGCGCATAAAAATTGACCCATGAAAGACTTTGATTGGATTTTTTTGCCACTTCCTATCAAAATTTTGACATTTGGGCTTTAACGTATAGTAAACCAACTTAGGTTCCGTGTTTTCTACGGTGGTTTCGTGACGATCGGACAAACGGTTTCGAAAATATTCGCAAACGTTTTTTAAGCGCTAAATCACAAGGTGACACAAACCATTTTCCGAAACCTGGCAAGTCTGATATCGTTGAACTCGGCAAGGATTCAGGAGTCTAAAGATATATCTCTTGTCAAAATAAGTCGATCACATCCAGAGTTATATACAATTTAATCCAAAAGCATTAAAAACACAAGTTTTTTAAAGTTTTCTAACAGTTATAGCGCCACCTATGGTCCGATCTCCATAAAAATTGGTGTGCTTCTGTATAGTTATACTTTGCATGCGTTCCCCAATTTTCGTGAAGTTCTGAGTTTACGTTTAGGTTTTATAGGCTTTTGGGTATATTTAGCCACGCCCACTTTCTAAATGACCCCGTTATAGCGACCCAAAGGGTAAAGTTCAACTTTTTTTTGATAATTATTGATCTGGAGAGTCCATAGAATTGTCCTGCACTGGTTTCGTTCCGATTGTGCGAAAAACCTAGGACTAGTTCGCAAAAGTAGGTTTTTAAAATATTCATGAATAATTAATGAACAATTTGATTGACAGCAATGGTTCTTGAGGCAAAGTTGTTCAGCATGAGGAGATCTATCAAATGATATGCATATTGTGTGGATTTATGAAACACCATGTGATTACAGAGTCGTAAAACTCGTTAGCGCCAACTAGTGGCCGATTTCTTTCAAAATTGGTACAGACGTCCATGACCACGATTCGATCATGCACACCGAGTTTCGTTCCGATCGGCCTCCGTTAACCTTGTCTAATAGGTGCTCAAATTTCATTGGCCGATGGCGGCCATGTTTTTTGAGATACACCAATGTCCTTAAAGGCAATCATGCCCCCTTGGACCAAGACACTGCATGCCAAATTTTAAGTCAATCGGACTAACGGTTGCATAGTTATAGCTGTTTTTATGTTTTTTTCGCATTATAGCGCCACCTAGTGGCAGAGGTGCGCAATTTTTTTTATTTAACCAAAGTCTGAGCTTATATATATATGTACCAAGTTTAGTGAAGATATTCCATTCCGTTCAAGAGTTATCACTAAAAATAGCATTTGGCTAACGTTAGCATAGATGTTTTTGGCGTACTGTTTCGTGCAAAATTCGAAATTTCAACTTTTTTTTTGATAATTATTGATATTCAGTGTCCAGAGAATATTTCTGCAGTGGATTGGTTCCGATCGGTTGAAAATCCTAGGACTAGTTCGCGAAAGTACGTTTGGGCTTCGGGTCAATTTTACGGAAAAACGGTGCGTCGTAGAGTTAAAAAAGGCACAAAACAATTTTGTTCGTACTAACCCAAGGATTGCAACGATGTACAGTTTTTGAGTCTACGTCAAGCGGTTTACGAGCTATGGCCAAAAATGTCTGAAAATTTTGTTTTTTGCGCTGTAGCGCCCCCGTTTGGCCGATTGGGTCAAGACTTTGATAGGTTCTCCCCAAATTGAGCACTACAATCTGGCCAAATTTCAAGTCTCTAGGCCTTACGGTTTAGGCTGCACGATCAGTTTTACGGCAGAATAATAATAATAATAATAATAATAATAATAATTAAAGCTGCAAGCAGCATTTACCGGGGTTCAAGCATTTAAGACCTTTAAGCAGATATGCATAAAAAGATACTTTAAAGTTTAAAAGATATTTAAGTTTTATTTACCAAGCATGTAAACACCTAAATCATAGAAGGAATTGGCCATTTTCAGCCAAAACAGGCAATTTACCATTGAAAATATATGGATTTTAAAGCTTTTACAGTTATAGCGCCACCTATTGGTCGATCTCCATAAAAATTGGCATGCTTCTTTAGAGGCATATGCTGCGTGTGCTCACTTAATTTCGTGAAGTTCTGGGTTTTAATTTAGGAATTATAAGCTCTTGAGTACATTTTGCCACACAAAATGTTTTGTTGTAGATATTTGAAATTACATGATAGGTAAGAAAATCTTAGTGCAAGTCTTGTCTTTTTCACACCAAAATAATGAATGAATGAATGATGAATAGGAATTTGGTTTATCGCTTATATCTCAGGAACAGGACATCGAAAAATTCTGAAACTCAGAGGGTAGATAGAGCTCAACGGGCCCTGTGGAACAATCCTGTTCCTGCAGATCTACCTTCCTACAGAGTTCAGCTTTAGCCCAGCTCAACACAACACACCTGTCTGTAATTATGAAGTGCTCCTGAAGATCTTAATTAACTGATTCAGGTGTGTTTTATCAGGGTTATAGCTAAAATGTGCAGGTAGGTAGATATCCAGGAACAGGATTGGGCACCCCTGGTTTAAAGGGATTTTAAATGACAAAACATTGAATTCTTGAAACCTTGAATTATATTAGTGGCCTTCTGCTGCCATCTGGTGGCACAAAATGACAGTGTCAGGCAATTCATTATAGAAATATATAGTTTTAAAGGTTTTTTGACAGTTATAGCGCCACCTATTGCCCGATCTCCACCATTTTTGGGGGATGTCCTCGGAGTGTATCCATACATATGTGTGCCAAATTTGGTGAAAAAATCTCATTTCGTTTTGACGTTATAGACACTTATATATATATGAGCGCATAAAAATTGACCCATGAAAGACTTTGATTGGATTTTTTTTGCCACTTCCTATCAAAATTTTGACATTTGGGCTTTAACATATAGTAAACCAACTTAGGTTTCGTGTTTTCTACGGTGGTTTTGTGACGATCGGACAAACGGTTTCGAAAATATTCGCAAATAAAGTGCAAATAAATATTCGCAAACTGCGTGTGCTCACTTAATTTCGTGAAGTTCTGAGTTTTAATTTAGGAATTATAAGCTCTTGAGTACATTTTGCCACGCAAAATGTTTTGTTGTAGATATTTGAAATTACATGATAGGTAAGAAAATCTTAGTGCAAGTCTTGTCTTTTTCACACCAAAATAATGAATGAATGAATGATGAATAGGAATTTGGTTTATCGCTTATATCTCAGGAACAGGACATCGAAAAATTCTGAAACTCAGAGGGTAGATAGAGCTCAACGGGCCCTGTGGAACGAGACCATCGCCAGGACAGTGAGTGTTGGGGGTCGGGAGTTACGCCTGGTCTAATGCGTATCTTTTTGTGCTTATATCTCAAGAACGCCTAGACCAAATCGCACCAAACTTGAATCGAATCTAGTTGGGGAAAGGGCCTTTCCAACGAGCCCTTCCCCAAGGTCCTAGGAGGTAGGGCTCGGGAGTTACGGCCGTTTAAATTCGGGGGTCCCGCGAACTAGCGATCCGCGGGGGGGCGTCCCCGAGGCCCGCGACGGATGTGGCCGCTCAAGGGCCGGGAGGGGACCTTGCCATCCGAGTTTGAGCTCGCGGGGACTTTCGGTTCCTGAGTTAGAAGCAAAAATGTACCGGGATGTGACGTCATTGGCGGCCGCCATTTTAAATCGCGCCCGCTGGTTTTTGGCTAATATCTCGGCGAAAATTCAATGAAAATGCCTGAAATTCATAGTGTGGACAGACGTCATCTAGACTGTTCGAATGAGCTCAGTGCTGGCTGGATTGGTTGAGATTTTGTTTATAAACATAGGAATATTGTCATTTTTCATCATTATAACTGTTATAACTTCTATACCTGTTGCCCAATCTTCACAAAATTTGTCATGCTTATTTAGAACAATATTTGGCATATGCTCACTTATTTTCGTGAAGTTCCGAGTTTTCGTTTAGGATTTATAGGCTTTTGAGTACAATTTGCCACACCCATTTTCTAAATGACCAGTTATAGCAACCCACAGGACAAAGTTCAACTTTTTTTTGATAATTATTGATCTAGAGAGTCCATAGAATTGTCCTACACTGGTTTCATTCCAATCGGGTGAAAAACCTAGGACTAGTTCGCAAAAGTAGGTTTTTCACATATTTGCGAATAATTAATGAACGATTTGATTGACAGAATTGGTTCTTGAGGCAAAGTTGTTCAGCATGAGGAGATCTATCAAATGATATGCATTTTATGAAACACCATGTGATTACCGAGGCGTAAAACTCGTTAGCGCCAACTTGTGGCCGATTTCTTTCAAAATTCTTACAGACCTCTAGGACCATGAGTTGAACATGCCCATTGAGTTTCGTTCCGATCGGCCTCCGTTAACCTGGTCTAATAGGTGCTCAAACTTCATTGGCCGATGGCGGCCATGTTTTTTGAGATACGCCAATGTCCTCATAGACCATCATGCCCCCTTGGACCAAGACACTGCATGCCAAATTTCAAGTTGATTGGACTAACGGTTGCTTAGTTACAGACGTGTTTATGTTTTTTTCAAGTTATAGCGCCACCTAATGCCCAATCGACGAGATTTTTTTATCGTGACCAAAGAATGAGCCCATACATATGTGTACCGAGTTTGGTGCAAATATCTCTTTTCGTTCTCGAGTTATAGCCATTTTAGTAAAAGTGGCTCCGCCCTTAACGTACGTTTTGGCGCCCCTTCGTGACCGTGAATCAAAATTTCAACTTTTTTTTGATAATTATTGATATTCACACTCCAGAGAACATTTCTGCACTGGTTTGGTTCCGATCGGGCAAAAAACCTAGGACTAGTTCGAAAAGTAGGTTTTGGACAAAATTCAAAATGGCGGGAAAACGGGACCTCGGAGAGCAAATCTGATCTTCTACGCTTGTCACCGCCTTGACGCAAGGATTCCAAATATGTAATTCTTTTAATCTACGACAAACGGTTTAGGAGTTATGAGCCATTTTGCGCATTTGATCGCTGTAGCGCCACCCATTGGCCGATTTGGGTCATACTTTGTCAACCTCTCCTCGATTTTTGTACTATCATCTGACAAAGTTTCAAGTCTCTAGGCCTTACGGTTTGGGCTGCACGATGCGTTTTACGGCAGAAGAAAAAGAATAATAATAATAAAAATCAGCACAATAACAATAGGGTTTCAGCACTACGTGCTTGAACCCCTAATAAATATAGCTGCAAGCAGCAATTACGGGGCCAAGCACAAAAACGGCACAAGAAGCAAGCCAACACGACTGGGAGCATCAGGCTAACTGCAGCAGTGAACAATTAAAGACCTATTAAGATCATTTTATGTGAAAGAGCTGAAAAATGATCAAAAATGAGGATTTACTGCTTCATCACTTTCGACCAATAGGTGGCGCTGTGTCCAAATTGTTGTGGTATGGTCAGAGTGAGGTGACAATGACACTTGCAAAGTTCGGTGTCAATATGTCAAAGCACTGAAGATTTATACAAAAACGGTTTGACATATCGACTTGAAATCCATAACTTTTTGTCGGCATCGTCTGAAGATGACACGGTTCAATTTTGGTGAAAATCGGAGCAACGGTCTAGGAGGAGTTCGAAAAAGTAGGTTTTTAAAGAAAAACAATATGGGGGAAAGGAAGTTTAGCTGACTATGGCAAATTTGATATCTATGTTCTCAGCATGACCCAAAGAATCTACTGAGACCAGTTTCATTTCAATTGGTGAATGCAGTCAAAAGTTATTAACATTTTTGTACATTTTGTTATAACTTTTGGCCACAAGGTGGTGCTGGTCTGAAACTTCTCAAGCACTTTCAGGGCATTGTCCTGATGACCCATACCGAGTTTCGTAACGATACACAAATGCATTCACAAAATACAGCATTTTAGCACAAATTTCAAAATGGCCGAAGAACAAAATGGCCCATATGAGAAAATTGGATATCATTCGACTCGGCATGATGCCTCGAATCTAAAGAGACCAAATTTATGAATTTTTGTCAAACCCATTAGAAGTTAAAAGCAAAAATAGCCATTTTTCATATCTCCACTCCAGTAGGTGGCACTGCGCCGAAACACTGCATGATGCCTCAGGTCATGCTTGTGATGACATGTACCAAGTTTGGTCTAAATATGATAAAGCAGTGCAGAGATACAGCTTCAGGAGTGGGTTTTGCATCATGACTCAAATTCGTTGCTCCAGTATATGAAAACGATTTGACGTATCGACTTGAAATCCATAACTTTTTGTCAGCATGGTCTGACGATGATACGGTTCAATTTTGGTGACAATCGGAGCAACGGTCTAGGAGGAGTTCGAAAAAGTAGGTTTTTAAAGAAAAACAATATGGCGGACAGGACGTTCAGCTGACTATGGAAAATTTGATATCTATGTTCTCAGCATGACCCAAGGAATCCACTGTGACCAGTGACATTACAATAGGTGAATACAGTCAAAGGTTATTAGCATTTTTGTAACATTTTGTTTTAACTTTTGACCACAAGATGGCGCTGTGCCGAAACTTCTCAGTCTCCTTCAGGGCATTGTGCTGATGACCCATACCAAGTTTTGTAAAGATACGTTAATGCGTTCGTAAAATACAGCATTTTAGCACAAAATTCAAAATGGCCGACGGCCAAAATGGCCGAATTGGGAAAATTGGATATCATTCGACTCGGCATGATTCCCCGAATCCAACGAGACCAAATTTATGATTTTTGGACAAACCCATCAGAAGTTATAAGCAAAAATACCCATTTTTCATATCTCCGCACCAGTAGGTGGCGCTGCGCCGAAACACTGCATGGTACCTCAGGTCATGCTTGTGATGACATGTACCAAGTTTGGTCTGAATACGATAAAGCGTTGCGGAGATACAGCCTTACTTCTGTTTTCGCAAGCACTACGTACAATTCGTTCGTTAGTTTTTCGAAAACGGTTTGAGGAATCAACTTGAATTCCATAACTTTTTGTCAGCATGGTCTGAAGATGATCTGATTCAATTTTCATGAAAATCGGAGTAACGGCCTAGGAGGAGTTCGAAAAAGTAAGTTTTTCAGAAAATTCAAAATGGCGGAAAAATTTTCATGACGGAAAATGACGTCATATGGTGCGTTCGATTCGTCTTGAGCCAAGGAATAAGAGGAAAAAAGAATTGTGTTTCTAGCCCTTATGGTTCAAAAGTTATTAACATAAACATAAGTGCAACTTTGGACAGCTGGTGGCGCTAGAGGGATTGAGTTAGAGACTCCAAATTTGCTATGGACAAAGGTCAGACTGTCCTCTGACTGTGTGCCAAATTTCACAACTTTCCCGCCAGCGGTTCTATGGGCTGCCATAGACTTCAAGAGCGGAAGAAGAAGAAGAATAATAATAAGCGTACGGAACGCCAACAATAACAATAGGTGCCTAAGCACCTTCGGTGCTTGGCCCCTAATAATAATAATAATAATAATAATAAAAATCCTAACAATTACAATAGGGTTTCAGCACTTCGTGCTTGAACCCCTAAAAATCCTAACAATTACAATAGGGTTTCAGCACTTCGTGCTTGAACCCCTAATTAAAGCTGCAAGCAGCATTTACCGGGGTTCAAGCATTTAAGACCTTTAAGCAGATATGCATAAAAAGATATTTTAAAGTTTGAAAGATATTTAAGTTTTATTTAGCAAGCATGTCACCACTTAAATCACAGATGAACAGCTATGATATATGCTAAACCAAACACAGAGAAAGAAAAGGCTTAAACAATAATACGCATGCTTACTCATACACACACACACACCACTTATTAGGTTCACTTTCATTCTGTGTCAAAACAGTATCTGTTTTGTGTTTCAAGTATATTTCCATGTTCACTACATTAATTAAACGTGCTTACAAACACATTTTGTTGCAGATATGGATATTTGAAATCAATAATGAGGTAAGAAAATGCTTATTCCAGGTTTTCCCTTTAAAAATCATCATTTTCAGGTCTCAATGTAATTGTAATGTTGTATTATTGCAAAAAAACATATGTCAGATGAACAAATGAAGAGGTAAACCTTGACAAAATGTGATTTGTAATGATATAATAAGGATTTATATAGTTTAAAAGAGATTGGAAAAACCTTGAAATCTTGAACTATATTAGTGGCCTTCTACTGCCATCTGGTGGCAAATGACAATTTCAGGACATACAAAACATATGAACATTGTCATTCAACACATTTTTAACTGTTAAAGTTAGCTATTGTCCCGATCTCCATGAAATTGCTTGTTTAGAGTCATGTCACACGTCCTTGCTTATTTTCAGAAAGATCTGAGAATTCCTTGGAGAGATATATGGCTTTCAGGGACACTTGGTGAAGGCCACATTTTGAAATGACCCTTTTATATCCACTAATGCAAAAGTTCAACTTTTTTTGATCATTATTAAACAACAGAGTCCAGAGAATTGTACTGCATTGGTTTTATTCAGATTGAGCAAAAAACCTGATTAGTATGCAAAAGTAGGTTTTTAAAATATTCTTGAATGAACGATTTGATTGACATAATAAATGATGGGTAACGAAATGTTTACTGCAAGTCTCCTTAAAGTTTCACATAATGTGGCACAATTATCATTAATAATTCAACCGAAATTGAGTGATGCATTTTGACAAAATGTGATTGTAATCATTAATAGTGATTTTATCAAATCTAAATATGCATTACAGAACAATATGACTACTTTAACCAGCAGACTGTGGCAGCAAAGGACCAGTCATTAGCCTACTTTCAGTTTAAAAATGGTCTGGTTTTGTACATTTTCCATGACTGCATTAAACATGTTTACACACACATTGTTGTAGATATTTGAAATACATGATAGGTAAGAAAATCTTAGTGCAAGTCTTGTCTTTCTGACAACAGAATAATGAATGAATGATAAATGGGAATTTGGTTTTTCGCTTATATCTCGGGAACAGGACATCGAAAAATTCTGAAACTCAGAGGGTAGATAGTGCTCAACAGGCCCTGTGGAACGAGACCATCGCGGGGACAGTGAGTGTTGGGGGTCGGGAGTTACGCCTGGTCTAATGCGTATCTTTTTGTGATTATATCTCAAGAACGCTCAGGCCAAATTGCACCAAACTCGAATCGAATCTAGTCGGGGAAAGGGCCTTTCCAACGAGCCCTTCCCCAAGGTCCTAGGAGGTAGGGCTCGGGAGTTACGGCCGTTTAAAGTCGGGGGTCCCGCGAACTAGCGATCCGCGGGGGGGCGTCCCCGAGGCCCGCGACGGATGTGGCCGCTCAAGGGCCCGGAGGGGACCTTGCCATCCGAGTTTGAGCTCGCGGGGACTTTCGGTTCCTGTCATTGGCGGCCGCCATTTTAAAACGCGCCCGCTGGTTTTTGGCTAATATCTCGGCGACAATTCAATGAAAATGCCTGAAATTCATAATGTGGACAGACTTCATCTAGACGGTTCGAATGAGCCCGGTGCTGGCTGGATTGGTTGAGATTTCGTTTATAAACATAGGAATATTGTCATTTTTCATCTTTTTAACTGTTATAACTTCTATACCTGTTGCCCAATCTCCACAAAATTTGTCATGCTTATTTAGAACAATATTTGGCATATGCTCACTTATTTTCGTGAAGTTCCGAGTTTTCGTTTAGGATTTATAGGCTTTTGAGTACATTTTGCCACACCCATTTTCTAAATGACCCAGTTATAGCAACCCAAAGGACAAAGTTCAACTTTTTTTGATAATTATTGATCTAGAGAGTCCATAGAATTGTCCTACACTGGTTTCATTCCAATCGGGTGAAAAACCTAGGACTAGTTCGCAAAAGTAGGTTTTTCACATATTTGCGAATAATTAATGAACGATTTGATTGACAGAATTGGTTCTTGAGGCAAAGTTGTTCAGCATGAGGAGATCTATCAAATGATATGCATTTTATGAAACACCATGTGATTACCGAGGCGTAAAACTCGTTAGCGCCAACTTGTGGCCGATTTCTTTCAAAATTCTTACAGACCTCTAGGACCATGAGTTGAACATGCCCATTGAGTTTCGTTCCGATCGGCCTCCGTTAACCTGGTCTAATAGGTGCTTAAACTTCATTGGCCGATGGCGGCCATGTTTTTTGAGATACGCCAATGTCCTCATAGACCATCATGCCCCCTTGGACCAAGACACTGCATGCCAAATTTCAAGTCGATTGGACTAACGGTTGCTTAGTTACAGACGTGTTTATGTTTTTTTCAAGTTATAGCGCCACCTAATGCCCAATCGACGAGATTTTTTTATCGTGACCAAAGAATGAGCCCATACACATGTGTACTGAGATTGGTGCAAATATCTCATTTCGTTCTCGAGTTATAGCCATTTTAGTAAAAGTGGCTCCGCCCTTAACGTACGTTTTGGCGCCCCTTCGTGACCGTGAATCAAAATTTCAACTTTTTTTTGATAATTATTGATATTCACACTCCAGAGAACATTTCTGCACTGGTTTGGTTCCGATCGGGCAAAAAACCTAGGACTAGTTCGAAAAGTAGGTTTTGGACAAAATTCAAAATGGCGGGAAAACGGGACCTCGGAGAGCAAATCTGATCTTCTACGCTTGTCACCGCCTTGACGCAAGGATTCCAAATATGTAATTCTTTTAATCTACGACAAACGGTTTAGGAGTTATGAGCCATTTTGCGCATTTGATCGCTGTAGCGCCACCTATTGGCCGATTTGGGTCATACTTTGTCAACCTCTCCTCGATTTTTGTACTATCATCTGACAAAGTTTCAAGTCTCTAGGCCTTACGGTTTGGGCTGCACGATGCGTTTTACGGCAGAAGAAAAAGAATAATAATAATAAAAATCAGCACAATAACAATAGGGTTTCAGCACTACGTGCTTGAACCCCTAAAAATCAGCACAATAACAATAGGGTTTCAGCACTACGTGCTTGAACCCCTAATAATAAAAATCAGCACAATAACAATAGGGTTTCAGCACTACGTGCTTGAACCCCTAATAATAATTAAAGCTGCAAGCAGCATTTACCGGGGTTCAAGCATTTAAGACCTTTAAGCAGATATGCATAAAAAGATATTTTATAGTTTGAAAGATATTTAAGTTTTATTTAGCAAGCATGACACCACTTAAATCACAGATGAACAGCTATGATATATGCTAAACCAAACACAGAGAAAGAAAAGGCTTAAACAATAATACGCATGCTTACTCATACACACACACACACACCACTTATTGGTTCACTTTCATTCTGTGTCAAAACAGTATGTGTTTTGTGTTTCAAGTATATTTCCATGTTCACTACATTAATTAAACATGCTTACAAACACATTTTGTTGCAAATATGGATATTTGAAATCAATAATGAGGTAAGAAAATGCTTATTCCAGGTTTTCCCTTTAAAAATCATCATTTTCAGGTCTCAATGTAATTGTAATGTTGTATTATTGCAAAAAAACATATGTCAGATGAACAAATGAAGAGGTAAACCTTGACAAAATGTGATTTGTAATGATATTATAAGGATTTATATAGTTTAAAAGAGATATAACATGACAAAACCTTGGAAAAACCTTGAAATCTTGAACTATATTAGTGGCCTTCTACTGCCATCTGGTGGCAAATGACAATTTCAGGACATACAAAACATATGAACATTGTCATTCAACACATTTTTAACTGTTAAAGTTAGCTATTGTCCCGATCTCCATGAAATTGCTTGTTTAGAGTCATGTCACACGTCCTTGCTTATTTTCAGAAAGATCTGAGCATTCCTTGGAGAGATATATGGCTTTCAGGGACACTTGGTGAAGGCCACATTTTGAAATGACCCTTTTATATCCACTAATGCAAAAGTTCAACTTTTTGATTATTATTAAACAACAGAGTCCAGAGAATTGTACTGCATTGGTTTTATTCAGATTGAGCAAAAAACCTGATTAGTATGCAAAAGTAGGTTTTTAAAATATTCTTGAATGAACGATTTGATTGACATAATAAATGATGGGTAACGAAATGTTTACTGCAAGTCTCCTTAAAGTTTCACATAATGTGGCACAATTGTCATTAATAATTCAACCGAAATTGAGTGATGCATTTTGACAAAATGTGATTGTAATCATTAATAGTGATTTTATCAAGTCTAAATATGCATTACAGAACAATATGACTACTTTAACCAGCAGGTGGCAGCAAAGGACCAGTCATTAGCCTACTTTCAGTTTAAAAATGGTCTGGTTTTGTACATTTTCCATGACTGCATTAAACATGTTTACATACACATTGTTGTAGATATTTGACATACATGATAGGTAAGAAAATCTTAGTGCAAGTCTTGTCTTTCTGACAACAGAATAATGAATGAATGATAAATGGGAATTTGGTTTTTCGCTTATATCTCGGGAACAGGACATCGAAAAATTCTGAAACTCAGAGGGTAGATAGAGCTCAACAGGCCCTGTGGAACGAGACCATCGAGGGGACAGTGAGTGTTGGGGGTCGGGAGTTACGCCTGGTCTAATGCGTATCTTTTTGTGCTTATATCTCAAGAACGCTCAGGCCAAATTGCACCAAACTCGAATCGAATCTAGTCGGGGAAAGGGCCTTTCCAATGAGCCCTTCCCCAAGGTCCTAGGAGGTAGGGCTCGGGAGTTACGGCCGTTTAAAGTCGGGGGTCCCGCGAACTAGCGATCCGCGGGGGGGCGTCTCCGAGGCCCGCGACGGATGTGGCCGCTCAAGGGCCCGGAGGGGACCTTGCCATCCGAGTTTGAGCTCGCGGGGACTTTCGGTTCCTGTCATTGGCGGCCGCCATTTTAAAACGCGCCCGCTGGTTTTTGGCTAATATCTCGGCGACAATTCAATGAAAATGCCTGAAATTCATAATGTGGACAGACTTCATCTAGACGGTTCGAATGAGCCCGGTGCTGGCTGGATTGGTTGAGATTTCGTTTATAAACATAGGAATATTGTCATTTTTCATCTTTTTAACTGTTATAACTTCTATACCTGTTGCCCAATCTCCACAAAATTTGTCATGCTTATTTAGAACAATATTTGGCATATGCTCACTTATTTTCGTGAAGTTCCGAGTTTTCGTTTAGGATTTATAGGCTTTTGAGTACATTTTGCCACACCCATTTTCTAAATGACCCAGTTATAGCAACCCAAAGGACAAAGTTCAACTTTTTTTGATAATTATTGATCTAGAGAGTCCATAGAATTGTCCTACACTGGTTTCATTCCAATCGGGTGAAAAACCTAGGACTAGTTCGCAAAAGTAGGTTTTTCACATATTTGCGAATAATTAATGAACGATTTGATTGACAGAATTGGTTCTTGAGGCAAAGTTGTTCAGCATGAGGAGATCTATCAAATGATATGCATTTTATGAAACACCATGTGATTACCGAGGCGTAAAACTCGTTAGCGCCAACTTGTGGCCGATTTCTTTCAAAATTCTTACAGACCTCTAGGACCATGAGTTGAACATGCCCATTGAGTTTCGTTCCGATCGGCCTCCGTTAACCTGGTCTAATAGGTGCTCAAACTTCATTGGCCGATGGCGGCCATGTTTTTTGAGATACGCCAATGTCCTCATAGACCATCATGCCCCCTTGGACCAAGACACTGCATGCCAAATTTCAAGTCGATTGGACTAACGGTTGCTTAGTTACAGACGTGTTTATGTTTTTTTCAAGTTATAGCGCCACCTAATGCCCAATCGACGAGATTTTTTTATCGTGACCAAAGAATGAGCCCATACACATGTGTACCGAGTTTGGTGCAAATATCTCATTTCGTTCTCGAGTTATAGCCATTTTAGTAAAAGTGGCTCCGCCCTTAACGTACGTTTTGGCGCCCCTTCGTGACCGTGAATCAAAATTTCAACTTTTTTTTGATAATTATTGATATTCACACTCCAGAGAACATTTCTGCACTGGTTTGGTTCCGATCGGGCAAAAAACCTAGGACTAGTTCGAAAAGTAGGTTTTGGACAAAATTCAAAATGGCGGGAAAACGGGACCTCGGAGAGCAAATCTGATCTTCTACGCTTGTCACCGCCTTGACGCAAGGATTCCAAATATGTAATTCTTTTAATCTACGACAAACGGTTTAGGAGTTATGAGCCATTTTGCGCATTTGATCGCTGTAGCGCCACCTATTGGCCGATTTGGGTCATACTTTGTCAACCTCTCCTCGATTTTTGTACTATCATCTGACAAAGTTTCAAGTCTCTAGGCCTTACGGTTTGGGCTGCACGATGCGTTTTACGGCAGAAGAAAAAGAATAATAATAATTAAAGCTGCAAGCAGCATTTACCGGGGTTCAAGCATTTAAGACCTTTAAGCAGATATGCATAAAAAGATACTTTAAAGTTTAAAAGATATTTAAGTTTTATTTAGCAAGCATGTAAACACGTAAATCATAGAAGGAATTGACCATTTTCAGCCAAAACAGGCAATTTACCATTGAAAATATATGGATTTTAAAGCTTTTACAGTTATAGCGCCACCTATTGGTCGATCTCCATAAAAATTGGCATGCTTCTTTAGAGGCATATGCTGCGTGTGCTCACTTAATTTCGTGAAGTTCTGAGTTTTAATTTAGGAATTATAAGCTCTTGAGTACATTTTGCCACGCAAAATGTTTTGTTGTAGATATTTGAAATTACATGATAGGTAAGAAAATCTTAGTGCAAGTCTTGTCTTTTTCACACCAAAATAATGAATGAATGAATGAATGATGAATAGGAATTTGGTTTATCGCTTATATCTCAGGAACAGGACATCGAAAAATTCTGAAACTCAGAGGGTAGATAGAGCTCAACGGGCCCTGTGGAACAATCCTGTTCCTGCAGATCTACCTTCCTACAGAGTTCAGCTTTAGCCCAGCTCAACACAACACACCTGTCTGTAATTATGAAGTGCTCCTGAAGATCTTAATTAACTGATTCAGGTGTGTTTTATCAGGGTTGGAGCTAAAATGTGCAGGTAGGTAGATATCCAGGAACAGGATTGGGCACCCCTGGTTTAAAGGGATTTTAAATGACAAAACATTGAATTCTTGAAACCTTGAATTATATTAGTGGCCTTCTGCTGCCATCTGGTGGCACAAAATGACAGTGTCAGGCAATTCATTATAGAAATATATAGTTTTAAAGGTTTTTTGACAGTTATAGCGCCACCTATTGCCCGATCTCCACCATTTTTGGGGGATGTCCTTGGAGTGTATCCATACATAAGTGTGCCAAATTTGGTGAAAATATCTTATTTCGTTTTGACGTTATAGACACTTATATATATATGAGCGCATAAAAATTGACCCATGAAAGACTTTGATTGGATTTTTTTGCCACTTCCTATCAAAATTTTGACATTTGGGCTTTAACATATAGTAAACCAACTTAGGTTTCGTGTTTTCTACGGTGGTTTCGTGACGATCGGACAAACGGTTTCGAAAATATTCGCAAATAAAGTGCAAATAAAGTGCAAATAAATATTCGCAAACTGCGTGTGCTCACTTAATTTCGTGAAGTTCTGAGTTTTAATTTAGGAATTATAAGCTCTTGAGTACATTTTGCCACGCAAAATGTTTTGTTGTAGATATTTGAAATTACATGATAGGTAAGAATATCTTAGTGCAAGTCTTGTCTTTTTCACACCAAAATAATGAATGAATGAATGATGAATAGGAATTTGGTTTATCGCTTATATCTCAGGAACAGGACATCGAAAAATTCTGAAACTCAGAGGGTAGATAGAGCTCAACGGGCCCTGTGGAACGAGACCATCGCCGGGACAGTGAGTGTTGGGGGTCGGGAGTTACGCCTGGTCTAATGCGTATCTTTTTGTGCTTATATCTCAAGAACGCCTAGACCAAATCGCACCAAACTTGAATCGAATCTAGTTGGGGAAAGGGCCTTTCCAACGAGCCCTTCCCCAAGGTCCTAGGAGGTAGGGCTCGGGAGTTACGGCCGTTTAAATTCGGGGGTCCCGCGAACTAGCGATCCGCGGGGGGGCGTCCCCGAGGCCCGCGACGGATGTGGCCGCTCAAGGGCCGGGAGGGGACCTTGCCATCCGAGTTTGAGCTCGCGGGGACTTTCGGTTCCTGAGTTAGAAGCAAAAATGTACAGGGATGTGACGTCATTGGCGGCCGCCATTTTAAATCGCGCCCGCTGGTTTTTGGCTAATATCTCGGCGAAAATTCAATGAAAATGCCTGAAATTCATAGTGTGGACAGACGTCATCTAGACTGTTCGAATGAGCTCAGTGCTGGCTGGATTGGTTGAGTTTCGTTTATAAACATAGGAATATTGTCATTTTTCATCATTATAACTGTTATAACTTCTATACCTGTTGCCCAATCTTCACAAAATTTGTCATGCTTATTTAGAACAATATTTGGCATATGCTCACTTATTTTCGTGAAGTTCCGAGTTTTCGTTTAGGATTTATAGGCTTTTGAGTACATTTTGCCACACCCATTTTCTAAATGACCAGTTATAGCAACCCAAAGGACAAAGTTCAACTTTTTTTTGATAATTATTGATCTAGAGAGTCCATAGAATTGTCCTACACTGGTTTCATTCCAATCGGGTGAAAAACCTAGGACTAGTTCGCAAAAGTAGGTTTTTCACATATTTGCGAATAATTAATGAACGATTTGATTGACAGAATTGGTTCTTGAGGCAAAGTTGTTCAGCATGAGGAGATCTATCAAATGATATGCATTTTATGAAACACCATGTGATTACCGAGGCGTAAAACTCGTTAGCGCCAACTTGTGGCCGATTTCTTTCAAAATTCTTACAGACCTCTAGGACCATGAGTTGAACATGCCCATTGAGTTTCGTTCCGATCGGCCTCCGTTAACCTGGTCTAATAGGTGCTTAAACTTCATTGGCCGATGGCGGCCATGTTTTTTGAGATACGCCAATGTCCTCATAGACCATCATGCCCCCTTGGACCAAGACACTGCATGCCAAATTTCAAGTCGATTGGACTAACGGTTGCTTAGTTACAGACGTGTTTATGTTTTTTTCAAGTTATAGCGCCACCTAATGCCCAATCGACGAGATTTTTTTATCGTGACCAAAGAATGAGCCCATACACATGTGTACCGAGTTTGGTGCAAATATCTCATTTCGTTCTCGAGTTATAGCCATTTTAGTAAAAGTGGCTCCGCCCTTAACGTACGTTTTGGCGCCCCTTCGTGACCGTGAATCAAAATTTCAACTTTTTTTTGATAATTATTGATATTCACACTCCAGAGAACATTTCTGCACTGGTTTGGTTCCGATCGGGCAAAAAACCTAGGACTAGTTCGAAAAGTAGGTTTTGGACAAAATTCAAAATGGCGGGAAAACGGGACCTCGGAGAGCAAATCTGATCTTCTACGCTTGTCACCGCCTTGACGCAAGGATTCCAAATATGTAATTCTTTTAATCTACGACAAACGGTTTAGGAGTTATGAGCCATTTTGCGCATTTGATCGCTGTAGCGCCACCTATTGGCCGATTTGGGTCATACTTTGTCAACCTCTCCTCGATTTTTGTACTATCATCTGACAAAGTTTCAAGTCTCTAGGCCTTACGGTTTGGGCTGCACGATGCGTTTTACGGCAGAAGAAAAAGAATAATAATAATAATTAAAGCTGCAAGCAGCATTTACCGGGGTTCAAGCATTTAAGACCTTTAAGCAAATATGCATAAAAAGATATTTTAAAGTTTGAAAGATATTTAAGTTTTATTTAGCAAGCATGTCACCACTTAAATCACAGATGAACAGCTATGATATATGCTAAACCAAACACAGAGAAAGAAAAGGCTTAAACAATAATACGCATGTTTACTCATACACACACACACCACTTATTGGTTCACTTTCATTCTGTGTCAAAACAGTATCTGTTTTGTGTTTCAAGTATATTTCCATGTTCACTACATTAATTAAACATGCTTACAAACACATTTTGTTGCAAATATGGATTTTTGAAATCAATAATGAGGTAAGAAAATGCTTATTCCAGGTTTTCCCTTTAAAAATCATCATTTTCAGGTCTCAATGTAATTGTAATGTTGTATTATTGCAAAAAAACATATGTCAGATGAACAAATGAAGAGGTAAACCTTGACAAAATGTGATTTGTAATGATATTATAAGGATTTATATAGTTTAAAAGAGATATAACATGACAAAACCTTGGAAAAACCTTGAAATCTTGAACTATATTAGTGGCCTTCTACTGCCATCTGGTGGCAAATGACAATTTCAGGACATACAAAACATATGAACATTGTCATTCAACACATTTTTAACTGTTAAAGTTAGCTATTGTCCCGATCTCCATGAAATTGCTTGTTTAGAGTCATGTCACACGTCCTTGCTTATTTTCAGAAAGATCCGAGCATTCCTTGGAGAGATATATGGCTTTCAGGGACACTTGGTGAAGGCCACATTTTGAAATGACCCTTTTATATCCACTAATGCAAAAGTTCAACTTTTTTTGATTATTATTAAACAACAGAGTCCAGAGAATTGTACTGCATTGGTTTTATTCAGATTGAGCAAAAAACCTGATTAGCATGCAAAAGTAGGTTTTTAAAATATTCTTGAATGAACGATTTGATTGACATAATAAATGATGGGTAACGAAATGTTTACTGCAAGTCTCCTTAAAGTTTCACATAATGTGGCACAATTGTCATTAATACTTCAACCGAAATTGAGTGATGCATTTTGACAAAATGTGATTGTAATCATTAATAGTGATTTTATCAAGTCTAAATATGCATTACAGAACAATATGACTACTTTAACCAGCAGGTGGCAGCAAAGGACCAGTCATTAGCCTACTTTCAGTTTAAAAATGGTCTGGTTTTGTACATTTTCCATGATTGCATTAAACATGTTTACACACACATTGTTGTAGATATTTGAAATACATGATAGGTAAGAAAATCTTAGTGCAAATCTTGTCTTTCTGACAACAGAATAATGAATGAATGAATGATAAATGGGAATTTGGTTTTTCGCTTATATCTCGGGAACAGGACATCGAAAAATTCTGAAACTCAGAGGGTAGATAGTGCTCAACAGGCCCTGTGGAACGAGACCATCGCGGGGACAGTGAGTGTTGGGGGTCGGGAGTTACGCCTGGTCTAATGCGTATCTTTTTGTGCTTATATCTCAAGAACGCTCAGGCCAAATTGCACCAAACTCGAATCAAATCTAGTCGGGGAAAGGGCCTTTCCAACGAGCCCTTCCCCAAGGTCCTAGGAGGTAGGGCTCGGGAGTTACGGCCGTTTAAATTCGGGGGTCCCGCGAACTCGCGATCCGTGGGGGGGCGTTCCCGAGGCCCGAGACGGATGTGGCCGCTCAAGGGCCCGGAGGGGACCTTGCCATCCGAGTTTGAGCTCGCGGGGACTTTCGGTTCCTGAGTTAGAAGCAAAAATGTACCGGGATGTGACGTCATTGGCGGCCGCCATTTTAAATCGCGCCCGCTGGTTTTTGGCTAATATCTCGGCGAAAATTCAATGAAAATGTCTGAAATTCATAGTGTGGACAGACGTCATCTAGACTGTTCGAATGAGCTCGGTGCTGGCTGGATTGGTTGAGATTTCGTTTATAAACATAGGAATATTGTCATTTTTCATCATTGTAACTGTTATAACTTCTATACCTGTTGCCCAATCTTCACAAAAATTGTCATGCTTATTTAGAACAATATTTGGCATATGCTCACTTATTTTCGTGAAGTTCCGAGTTTTGGTTTAGGATTTATAGGCTTTTGAGTACATTTTGCCACACCCATTTTCTAAATGACCAGTTATAGCAACCCAAAGGACAAAGTTCAACTTTTTTTTGATAATTATTGATCTAGAGAGTCCATAGAATTGTCCTACACTGGTTTCATTCCAATCGGGTGAAAAACCTAGGACTAGTTCGCAAAAGTAGGTTTTTCACATATTTGCGAATAATTAATGAACGATTTGATTGACAGAATTGGTTCTTGAGGCAAAGTTGTTCAGCATGAGGAGATCTATCAAATGATATGCATTTTATGAAACACCATGTGATTACCGAGGCGTAAAACTCGTTAGCGCCAACTTGTGGCCGATTTCTTTCAAAATTCTTACAGACCTCTAGGACCATGAGTTGAACATGCCCATTGAGTTTCGTTCCGATCGGCCTCCGTTAACCTGGTCTAATAGGTGCTCAAACTTCATTGGCCGATGGCGGCCATGTTTTTTGAGATACGCCAATGTCCTCATAGACCATCATGCCCCCTTGGACCAAGACACTGCATGCCAAATTTCAAGTCGATTGGACTAACGGTTGCTTAGTTACAGACGTGTTTATGTTTTTTTCAAGTTATAGCGCCACCTAATGCCCAATCGACGAGATTTTTTTATCGTGACCAAAGAATGAGCCCATACACATGTGTACCGAGTTTGGTGCAAATATCTCATTTCGTTCTCGAGTTATAGCCATTTTAGTAAAAGTGGCTCCGCCCTTAACGTACGTTTTGGCGCCCCTTCGTGACCGTGAATCAAAATTTCAACTTTTTTTTGATAATTATTGATATTCACACTCCAGAGAACATTTCTGCACTGGTTTGGTTCCGATCGGGCAAAAAACCTAGGACTAGTTCGAAAAGTAGGTTTTGGACAAAATTCAAAATGGCGGGAAAACGGGACCTCGGAGAGCAAATCTGATCTTCTACGCTTGTCACCGCCTTGACGCAAGGATTCCAAATATGTAATTCTTTTAATCTACGACAAACGGTTTAGGAGTTATGAGCCATTTTGCGCATTTGATCGCTGTAGCGCCACCTATTGGCCGATTTGGGTCATACTTTGTCAACCTCTCCTCGATTTTTGTACTATCATCTGACAAAGTTTCAAGTCTCTAGGCCTTACGGTTTGGGCTGCACGATGCGTTTTACGGCAGAAGAAAAAGAATAATAATAATAAAAATCAGCACAATAACAATAGGGTTTCAGCACTACGTGCTTGAACCCCTAATAAAAATCAGCACAATAACAATAGGGTTTCAGCACTACGTGCTTGAACCCCTAATAATTAAAGCTGCATGCAGCATTTTATCGGGGTTCAAGCATTCAAGGCAGTTTAAGGCAGGATTTGTCTTATTTAGCAAGCATGTACCACTGAAATCATATATGCTAAAACAAACACAGAAAGAAAAGGTTTAAACAGTAATACCTTATACATACGAAGCATGCTTTACACACATACACACACACACATAAACAAAAAAATATAATTTTCAGGTCACAATGTAATTGTAATGTTGTCTTACTGCAAAGACATAAGTCACATGAACAAATGAAGTGGTAAACCTTGAAAAAAATGTGATTTGTAATGTTATTATAAGGATTTATATAGTTTAAAGCAGGGGTGTCCAATCCTGTTCCTGCAGATCTACCTTCCTACAAAGTTCAGCTTTAGCCCAGCATAACACAACACACCTGTCTGTAATTATGAAGTGCTCCTGAAGATCTTAATTAACTGATTCAGGTGTGTTTTATCAGGGTTGGAGCTAAAATGTGCAGGTAGGTAGATATCCAGGAACAGGATTGGGCACCCCTGGTTTAAAGGGATTTTAAATGACAAAACATTGAATTCTTGAAACCTTGAATTATATTAGTGGCCTTCTGCTGCCATCTGGTGGCACAAAATGACAGTGTCAGGCAATTCATTATAGAAATATATAGTTTTAAAGGTTTTTTGACAGTTATAGCGCCACCTATTGCCCAATCTCCACCATTTTTGGGGGATGTCCTTGGAGTGTATCCATACATATGTGTGCCAAATTTGGTGAAAATATCTCATTTCGTTTTGACGTTATAGACACTTATATATATGAGCGCATAAAAATTGACCCATGAAAGATTTTGATTGGATTTTTTTGCCACTTCCTATCAAAATTTTGACATTTGGGCTTTAACGTATAGTAAACCAACTTAGGTTCCGTGTTTTCTACTGTGGTTTCGTGACGATCGGACAAACGGTTTCGAAGATATTCGCAAACGTTTTTTAAGCGCTAAATCACAACGTGGCACAAACCGTTTTCCGAAACCTGGCAAGTCTGATATCGTTGAACTCGGCAAGGATTCAGGAGTGTAAAGATATATCTCCCGTCGAAATAAGTCGATCACATCCAGAGTTATATACAATTTCATCCAAAAGCATTAAAAACACAAGTTTTTTAAAGTTTTCTAACAGTTATAGCACCACCTATGGTCCGATCTCCATAAAAATTGGTGTGCTTCTGTATAGTTATACTTCGCATGCGTTCACCAATTTTCGTGAAGTTCTGAGTTTACGTTTAGGTTTTATAGGCTTTTGGGTATATTTAGCCACGCCCACTTTCTAAATGACCCCGTTATAGCGACCCAAAGGGTAAAGTTCAACTTTTTTTTGATAATTATTGATCTGGAGAGTCCAGAGAATTGTCCTGCACTGGTTTTGTTCCGATTGTGCGAAAAACCTAGGACTAGTTCGCAAAAGTAGGTTTTTAAAATATTCATGAATAATTAATGAACGGTTTGATTGACAGCATTGGTTCTTGATGCAAAGTTGTTCAGCATGAGGAGATCTATCAAATGATATGCATATTATGTGGATTTATGAAACACCATGTGATTACAGAGTCGTAAAACTCGTTAGCGCCAACTAGTGGCCGATTTCTTTCAAAATTGGTACAGACGTCCATGACCACGATTCGATCATGCACACCGAGTTTCGTTCCGATCGGCCTCCGTTAACCTTGTCTAATAGGTGCTCAAATTTCATTGGCCGATGGCGGCCATGTTTTTTGAGATACACCAATGTCCTTAAAGACAATCATGCCCCCTTGGACCAAGACACTACACGCCAAATTTTAAGTCAATCGGACTAACGGTTGCATAGTTATAGCTGTTTTTATGTTTTTTTCGCATTATAGCGCCACCTAGTGGCAGAGGTGCGCAATTTTTTTTATTTAACCAAAGTCTGAGCTTATACATATATGTACCAAGTTTAGTGAAGATATTCCATTCCGTTCAAGAGTTATCACTAAAAATAGCATTTGGCTAATGTTAGCATAGACGTTTTTGGCGTATTGTTTCGTGCAAAATTCGAAATTTCAACTTATTTTTGATAATTATTGATATTCAGTGTCCAGAGAATATTTTTGCAGTGGATTGGTTCCGATCGGTTGAAAATCCTAGGACTAGTTCGCGAAAGTACGTTTGGGCTTCGGGTCAATTTTACGGAAAAACGGTGCGTCGTAGAGTTAAAAAAGGCGCAAAACAATTTTGTTCGTACTAACCCAAGGATTGCAACGATGTACAGTTTTTGAGTCTACGTCAAGCGGTTTACGAGCTATAGCCAAAAATGTCTGAAAATTTTGTTTTTTGCGCTGTAGCGCCCCCGTTTGGCCGATTGGGTCAAGACTTTGATAGGTTCTCCCCAAATTGAGCACTACAATCTGGCCAAATTTCAAGTCTCTAGGCCTTACGGTTTAGGCTGCACGATCAGTTTTACGGCAGAATAATAATAATAATAATAATTAAAGCTGCAAGCAGCATTTACCGGGGTTCAAGCATTTAAGACCTTTAAGCAGATATGCATAAAAAGATACTTTAAAGTTTAAAAGATATTTAAGTTTTATTTAGCAAGCATGTAAACACCTAAATCATAGAAGGTATTGACCATTTTCAGCCAAAACAGGCAATTTACCATTGAAAATATATGGATTTTAAAGCTTTTACAGTTATAGCGCCACCTATTGGTCGATCTCCATAAAAATTGGCATGCTTCTTTAGAGGCATATGCTGCGTGTGCTCACTTAATTTCGTGAAGTTCTGAGTTTTAATTTAGGAATTATAAGCTCTTGAGTACATTTTGCCACGCAAAATGTTTTGTTGTAGATATTTGAAATTACATGATAGGTAAGAAAATCTTAGTGCAAGTGTCACGAGGTGACAAAAATTCCAACTGTCAAGGCGGAACTAATGTTCGCCGCGATTGACTCCCGCCGGACCAATAACAACGGAACACCAGGCTAGTTCCGGTTTAGCGAAAAATCCCCGCGAATGGGGTGATTAGTGAAGATTGCCGGCAGTGGTGCACATTGGGACACGTTGCCCTTAGGGTAGGATAAAAGGAGAGAGGATGCACTAAAAGGGGCGTTTTTTTGTTTCTTTTGTTTGGGGACTGTGAATCTCGGAGGAAGAGTGAGCAGTGGAGAAGAGGAAGTGGGACTGGCAATCAGGCACGGCATTGTGAGTTTGGGAGAGAGAGCACGTTGACTCAATCGGAAGGAGGAAATCGCTGGACAGTAAGATTGTTTGGGAGAGACTGTGAGTAGTTCAATTGATCTCCATCCTCTTCCTTGTTTATGGGACTTCCTGACGTGAATGCCAGGTCAGAAATGGGCGACGGCCATCTATATATGTATTTCCCACTGAGTGTTGAATTGCAGTGATGAAGTGATGTGATGCACTGTTTGATGTGTGAAGTGTGAACTTAAACCCGCCGGGTGTCCACTACTTACCTGAGCTTTCTGTCACGTTCTAAGAAGTAAGAAGAGGATTACGTATCTGTGTATTTACCTGCCTGCTTTGCAGTGAACGTCTCCCATTGTAAGCTCCGTGTCTGCTAGTCCTTCGAGAGGAAGTTATACCTGAATACTCACCTGATTGCTCTGCAGTGAAGCCCTTCAAGCTGTAAGTTCTCTGTCTGTCATTGTGGAAGAAGAGGATTACGTATCTGTGTATTTACCTGCCTGCTTTGCAGTGAACGTCTCCCATTGTAAGCTCTGTGTCTGCTAGTCCTTCGAGAGGAAGTTATACCTGAATACTCACCTGATTGCTCTGCAGTGAAGCCCTTCAAGCTGTAAGTTCTCTGTCTGTCATTGTTGAAGAAGAGGATTACGTATCTGTGTATTTACCTGCCTGCTTGCAGTGAACTTCTCCCATTGTGAGCTCTGTGTCTGCCAGTCCTTCAAGAGGAAGTTATACCTGAATACTCACCTGATTGCTTTGCAGTGAAGCTCCTCCAGCTGTAAGTTCTGTCTGTCATTACTGAAGAGGATTACGTATCTGTATATTCTCCTGCCTGCTTTGCAGTGAACTCCTCCCATTGTAAGCTCTGTGTCTGCCAGTCCTTCAAGAGGAAGTCATACCTGAATACTCACCTGATTGCTTTGCAGTGAAGCTCCTCCAGCTGTAAGTTCTCTGTTTGTCATTGCTGAAGAAGAGGATTATGTATCTGTGTATTCACCTGCCTGCTTTGCAGTGAACTCCTCCCATTGTAAGCTCTGTGTCTGCCAGTCCTTCAAGAGGAAGTTATACTTGAATACTCACCTGAGTGCTCTGCCTTGAAGCTCCTCCAGCCGTAAGTTCTCTGTCTGTCCTTGTCGAAGAGAAGGATTACGTATCTGTGTATTTACCTGCCTGCTTTGCAGTGAACGTCTCCCATTGTAAGCTCTGTGTCTGCTAGTCCTTCGAGAGGAAGTTATACCTGAATACTCACCTGATTGCTCTGCAGTGAAGCCCTTCAAGCTGTAAGTTCTCTGTCTGTCCTTGTCGAAGAGAAGGATTACGTATCTGTGTATTTACCTGCCTGCTTTGCAGTGAACGTCTTCCATTGTAAGCTCTGTGTCTGCTAGTCCTTCGAGAGGAAGTTATACCTGAATACTCACCTGATTGCTCTGCAGTGAAGCCCTTCAAGCTGTAAGTTCTCTGTCTGTCATTATTGAAGAAGAGGATTATGTATCTGTGTATCTACCTGCCTGCTTGCAGTGAACTCCTCCCATTGTAAGCTCTGTGTCCGCCAGTCCTTCAAGAGGAAGTTATATCTGAATACTCACCTGATTGCTCTGCAGTGAAGCTCTTCCAGCTGTAAGTTCTCTGTCTGTCATTATTGAAGAAGAGGATTATGTATCTGTGTATCTACCTGCCTGCTTGCAGTGAACTCCTCCCATTGTAAGCTCTGTGTCTGCCAGCCCTTCAAGAGGAAGTTACATCTGAATACTCACCTGATTGTTTTGCAGTGAAGTTCCTCCGACTGTAAGTTCTCTGACTGTCCTTGTTGAAGAGAAGGATTACGTATCTGTGTATTCACCTACCTGCTTTGCAGTGAACTTCTCCCATTGTGAGCTCTGTGGTTGCCAGTCCTTCAAGAGGAAGTCGTACCTGAATACTCACCTGATTGCTTTGCAGTGAAGCTCCTCCAGCTGTAAGTTCTCTGTCTGTCATTACTGAAGAAGAGGATTACGTATCTGTGTATTCCCCTGCCTGCTTTGCAGTGAACTCCTCCCATTGTAAGCTCTGTGTCTGCCAGTCCTTCAAGAGGAAGTTATACCTGAATACTCACCTGACTGCTTTGCAGTGAAGCTCCTCCAGCTTCCTTCAAGAGGAAGCCATACCTGAATACTCACCTGACTGCTTTGCAGTGAAGCTCCTCCAGCTGTAAGTTCCCTGTCTGTCATTGCTGAAGAAGAGGATTACGTATCTCTGTATTCACCTGTCTGCTTTGCAGTGAACTTCCCCTATTGTAAGCTCTGTGTCTGCCAGCCCATCAAGAGGATTTCATATTGGAATACATCCCGGACTGCTTGGTAGTGGAGCTCCTCAGCCGTCAGTTTTCTGCCTGTCATCTGCAGAAGAAGAGTACGTATCCAAAACACGTACCTTAACTGTCCCATCACAGACCCTCCGGTCGTAAGTCCTGACCCATCCTCCCCTTGGGAAGAAGGGAGTACGTCACCTGAAATACGTACCTGAACAGTCCTACAGCAGTCCCCTCCCAGTGTGAGCCCTGACCCGTCTTTCCCATTGGAAGATAGCGAAGCCATTCCCTAGAGCACCCCCCTATATCGCACTCTGTGGGTCCGCAGGACGGAACGACCCTGCCCAGAAGACTCATTATTTTTAGATTCCCTTTTTATATTCAATAAAATACGGTGTTACTTGAAGCCTTGTCTGTCGTCCTTGTCTGGCCGCTGTCCGACTCCCCAAGGGTGGTACGGGTTTAGGGGTGGTTGCAGCCTGAGGGGCCTGCCCCGTGACATAATTTTGGCGTAGTCGGCAGGGTTCCACCTTGGGTTGAGTAGACAGAGGCGGAGCAATGGCAGACGAAGATGTACCGGCGGGTCACTCACGTGTTATGCCCATCTTTATGGGAGCCCCATGGGCCCAAAAGTATGGAGGACCAGGTTCAGAACTCAGTTTGTCGGCGTGGAAAACTCAAGTGGAGTACTTGGCAGGCCTCCAAGGGTTAAACGCTACACAGAAGACCCAGTTTATTTTAAATTCACTCGAAGGTGATGCCAGGAGAGAAGTACAAGCGGCGCCGGAAGCAACTCGAACCACGGCCCAGGCTATCCTTGACTTTCTAACGGAGCAGTACGGTGACGCAACTCCTGCAGCTGTCCTTCGGACGCAATTCTTTAATTGCAAGCAGGGACCTCGGCAGACCATACGTGCCTTTGCTTTGCAATTGCGAGAACAATTGTTTCGGCTGAAGAAAAGGCAGGACCATGGGCTTGGAGAAGGAGAGGCCCTTTTAAAGGACCAGTTTCTTTTGGGGTTGCGAGATGGCCCAATACGTCAGAGCCTCCGAATACAACTTCGTCGTAGTCCTACTCTGACGTTTGATGAGTTACGCCAGGAAGCTCTGGCCCTCGAACAGGATCATGTAGATACTTCTGATCCTTCCCACTGTATGGCCACCAATGCTGCCAGTAGTCCCCTGCCTCTCGTTCCGTCTGACTGGAAACAGGCCTTACGAGAAGAGTTGAGAAGAGATGTTCGTGACCAGATGACAGAGTTGTCTAAAACCTTTCTAGAAGAATTACGCCGAGAACATTTCCGGCCATTACCACCGGCACGGGAGCGAGCACACTCCGAAGGTAGTCGATTCCCAGTGCGACGTCCACCCGGGTCATCCGGGCCCCGTTTTCAATGGGACGAACAAGGACGTCCCATTTGCAATGGCTGTGGCGAACCAGGCCATTACGTCCGGCAATGCAGCGCACGCCGGGGATCGCAGGGGGGTTTTTAGAGTCTCCGGCCACTGTGGGTCAAGTGGTCGGGACCCCCCTAATTGACCCCTCTCCATTGGAGGCCAAGAACTGTCTAGTCGGGCGCTGCCCCCTTGTGGTGGTTCAAGTCAAGGGGACCGAAGTCCAATGCCTTCTGGATACCGGTTCCCAGGTCACACTGTTCTCCGAAAGCCTGTCTCGGGAGTTATTCGGATTCCAGGGCCATTCGGTTGCAGATGCCCCTTGGTTAACCCTGCGTGGGGCAAATGGTTTGGATATTCCATATGTGGGCTATCTGGTCACAGACCTGGAGGTTCATGGGACCCTTGTGCCTCAAAAGGGAGTTGTGATCGTACGGGATACATGTTTGGGAGCTCACCGTGCCCTACTGGGGATGAACGTCATCATGGATTGCTGGGAGGAGTTGTTTAAAGCGAGACCCACCCCCTCGGTCCCGAGGGAGGAAAAACGGGAATGGGATCGGATTGTGGCCGATTGTCGCCGGGTCCGCATGGCTGATGCCCAACGGAATCGAGAGAATGTGGGGAGAGTGATGTGTCGTTACGCACTGTCAGTCCCGGCCGAGAGCGAGGCCATTATCTGGGCCCGCCTTCCTGCCCAGCTTCACGGGTCCCAGGAATGGATCCTGGTGGAGCCTCACTCAGACTGCCAGGCTGTGGAAGTGGCCCGAGGATTGGCTTCTGTCCGCCGGGGCCGGGTTGCCGTAAGACTGAGAAATACAAACCCCTATGCAGTGGATCTGCATCGACACCAACGTCTGGCTCGGGTCACCATGGTAAGCCCCCAACAAGTTCACGAGGAAGGAGAGTTTCGGTTCTGCCAGGTGGGCCCAACGGTAGTAGAGGTGGCCTTGGCACAGACCGAATCCCTTGTGCGCAGAAAGGAGGAAGCGCTGCCGGCCCACCTTGCAGGGGAGTCCTTACGAGGTGACGGGTTAGAAGAAGGGCAGGCGAAGCAACTCCGGGATTTCCTGGTGAGATGGGAGCATCTCTTCTCCGCACATGATGAGGATTATGGGCGGACAGACATCGTAAAACATCAGATCCCTACTGGAGATGCTCCTCCGAGCCGGGAACGCTATCGTCCCGTACCCCCGACTCTGTATGCTGAGGTTCGTACCCTCTTACGAGGGATGCTGGAGAAGGGTGTTATTCGAGAGAGCAGTAGCCCGTGGGCAGCACCGATCGTCCTCGTTCGGAAGAAGACCGGAGCATGGCGATTCTGCGTCGATTATCGGAAGCTGAACCATGTCACCAAACGAGACGCTTTCCCTTTGCCGCGGGTTGAGGACTCCCTGACCAGCCTCACTCGGGCCGCCTGGTATTCTACCTTAGACTTGGCCAGTGGTTACTGGCAAGTTCAAGTGGAGGAAGGAGACCGGGAAAAGACTGCCTTTACCACTCCCTTTGGCCTCTTTGAGTGGGAGCGTATGCCGTTTGGTCTGTGTAACGCTCCCGCTACCTTCCAACGGCTCATGCAGCGCTGTTTGGGAGGTCAGCTTATGGACACCACGCTCGTCTACTTAGACGATGTCATTGTGTACTCTCCCGACTTTGAGTCTCACCTTCGACACTTGGAGCAAGTATTCCAGTCTTTGGAACGGTACGGGTTAAAGCTACAGCCCGAGAAGTGCCAGTTGCTCAAGAAAGAGGTAAAGTTTCTGGGCCATCGAGTTAGTGCGGCTGGGATTGCGGTGGACCCCGAAAAGGTGTCGGCCGTTCAGGAGTGGGCCGCGCCGAGGACGGTGCGTCAGGTGAGATCCTTCTTGGGATTCGTGGGATACTACCGGCGGTTCATTAAGGACTTTGCCAAGATCGCTAAGCCCCTGAATCAGCTGCTTGGAGGCTCGGGGCGGACCCGGGGTCGAGGGTCCCCTACCATCTCGTGGGACCCCGCCTGTGAGTTGGCCTTTCAGAAGCTAAAACAAGAGCTGCTCCAAGCCCCGATCTTGGCCTATGCTGACTTCTCTCAGCCCTTTACGCTCTATACGGACGCCAGTAATCTGGGATTGGGGGCCGTATTAGCCCAAAAGCAACAGGGGGAAGAGAGGGTTATTGCCTATGCGAGTAGGAGTTTGCATCCAGCTGAGCGTAACGACGCTAACTATAGCTCCTTCAAGCTTGAGCTCCTTGCTATGAAGTGGGCCGTCAGCGAGAAGTTCAAGGATTATCTGTGGGGAGCGAAGGTAGTCGTGGTTACGGATAACAACCCCCTGGTCCATCTCCAAACGGCTAAATTGGGAGCCGTCGAGCAGCGATGGGTGGCGCAGCTGGCCAATTATGATTATCACCTTCAGTATCGGCCAGGGAAGGAGCATACTAATGCCGACGTACTGTCGCGGCTCCCTGAGGGTAAACCCTTGAGATCTACTCCGCTTCAGAATGTAGCACCGGGGGAAGGACTTATGGTGGGGATTGTAGAGGCCTCTGGGCTCCGAAGGGAAGGAGTTCCCTTGAGTTGGGGTTGGGACCCCCAACGGTGGAAGGACCGACAGGCAGAGGACTCGGTTTTGGCCCAGGTACAAGATTGGCTGCGGCGAGGGACTTGGCCAGAAGGGGGAGCACGACAGGGGCAACCTCGAGGGGTGAGGCAGCTCCTGGGACAACGGGAGAGGCTCGTTCTTAAGGAGGGAGTCGTCTGTCGAATGTTACGGGATCCAACACTGGGGGAGGAGGTATGTCAAATAGTGGTGCCTGAAGATCAATCCCAAGCTCTGCTCCAAGCTTATCACAATCACTTGGGACATCAAGGGCAGGAGAGGACGCTTTCGTTGGTGCGGAGACACTTTTACTGGCCGGGGATGGAGAAGGCAGTAAGGATGTTCATTGCACAGTGCCCACGCTGCACCCTCTTCAAGACTCGGAGAGAGGTACGAGCTCCACTGGCCCCCATTCAAGCTAAAGCCCCACTACATATGGTGGCAATGGACTACTTGACGTTAGGTCGGCCCACTGACTTTATCCAAAACATCCTCGTAGTAACAGATCTTTTTACGAAGTACGCATGGGCCATTCCAACTAGAGACCAGACTGCAACCACCACTGCCAGTGCCCTTTGGAAGAATGTGTTCCAGCCCTTTGGATGTCCAGAAGTCCTTCATTCGGATCAGGGCCCAAACTTTGAGTCCCGGGTCATCAGAGAGCTGTGTCAGCTATATGGGTGCAAGAAGACCCACACCACGCCGTACCACCCTCAAGGGAATGGAGGGTGTGAACGATTCAATCAGACCCTGTTGGGTCTGTTGGGGACACTGGAGGTGGAACAACAGGGTAATTGGATGGCAAGTCTCCCGGCCGTAGTCCAGGCTTATAATAACAGCGTGCATAGCACTACTGGATATGCTCCGACGTACCTGATGTTCGGACGGCATGTACGGCTACCCATGGACTTACTGTTGGGATCCAGCCCCGCAGAGGAGGGGACTAGCCTAACAGAATGGGTGAGCAATCACCATCAGCGCCTCCATTTTGCTTATGAGCAGGTTTCCTCTCGAATTGAACGAGCTGCGTGGAAGAACAAAAGATTATACGATCGAACAGCTCGTGAGGCTCCCCTGCTGCCGGGAGAAAGGGTTCTGGTTAAAGACAGTCGGCGCCAAGGAAAGGGAAAGTTAAGTGACCGTTGGGAGCCTCGACCTTATGTGGTCCAACGACAACCCCGAATTGACCAGCCTGTGTACGTCCTTTGTCCTGAAGGGGGAACCGGCCCAGAAAGGGTATTGCATCGGAACCTGATCCGCCCTTGTCCCAATTATCCAAGGCTGGTAGACACCATCATCCCCACCGAAGAAAGAGCTCACCAGACCCCGATGATAGGATGGACGGTAGTCCCAAGGGGACCGGCTATTGAACCTGAGCAAGCTATTGAACCTGAGCAAGCCATTGAACCTGAGCAAGCCATTGAACCTGAGCAAGCCATTGAACCTGAGCAAGCCATTGAACCTGAGCAAGCCATTGAACCTGAGCAAGCCATTGAACCTGAGCAAGCCATTGAACCTGAGCAAGCCATTGAACCTGAGCAAGCCATTGAACCTGAGCAAGCCAATTTCCCCTCGCCCCTAAGACGATCCCAGCGGGATAACCGAGGCCAGCCTCCGGCAAGGTACGGAGACTGGGTAGAGCCACCACGTTCTAGGGACTAGAACGGTTGGGTGGGGGGGTGTGTCACGAGGTGACAAAAAAATTCCAACTGTCAAGGCGGAACTAATGTTCGCCGCGATTGACTCCCGCCGGACCAATAACAACGGAACACCAGGCTAGTTCCGGTTTAGCGAAAAATCCCCGCGAATGGGGTGATTAGTGAAGATTGCCGGCAGTGGTGCACATTGGGACACGTTGCCCTTAGGGTAGGATAAAAGGAGAGAGGATGCACTAAAAGGGGCGTTTTTTTGTTTCTTTTGTTTGGGGACTGTGAATCTCGGAGGAAGAGTGAGCAGTGGAGAAGAGGAAGTGGGACTGGCAATCAGGCACGGCATTGTGAGTTTGGGAGAGAGAGCACGTTGACTCAATCGGAAGGAGGAAATCGCTGGACAGTAAGATTGTTTGGGAGAGACTGTGAGTAGTTCAATTGATCTCCATCCTCTTCCTTGTTTATGGGACTTCCTGACGTGAATGCCAGGTCAGAAATGGGCGACGGCCATCTATATATGTATTTCCCACTGAGTGTTGAATTGCAGTGATGAAGTGATGTGATGCACTGTTTGATGTGTGAAGTGTGAACTTAAACCCGCCGGGTGTCCACTACTTACCTGAGCTTTCTGTCACGTTCTAAGAAGTAAGAAGAGGATTACGTATCTGTGTATTTACCTGCCTGCTTTGCAGTGAACGTCTCCCATTGTAAGCTCCGTGTCTGCTAGTCCTTCGAGAGGAAGTTATACCTGAATACTCACCTGATTGCTCTGCAGTGAAGCCCTTCAAGCTGTAAGTTCTCTGTCTGTCATTGTGGAAGAAGAGGATTACGTATCTGTGTATTTACCTGCCTGCTTTGCAGTGAACGTCTCCCATTGTAAGCTCTGTGTCTGCTAGTCCTTCGAGAGGAAGTTATACCTGAATACTCACCTGATTGCTCTGCAGTGAAGCCCTTCAAGCTGTAAGTTCTCTGTCTGTCATTGTTGAAGAAGAGGATTACGTATCTGTGTATTTACCTGCCTGCTTGCAGTGAACTTCTCCCATTGTGAGCTCTGTGTCTGCCAGTCCTTCAAGAGGAAGTTATACCTGAATACTCACCTGATTGCTTTGCAGTGAAGCTCCTCCAGCTGTAAGTTCTGTCTGTCATTACTGAAGAGGATTACGTATCTGTATATTCTCCTGCCTGCTTTGCAGTGAACTCCTCCCATTGTAAGCTCTGTGTCTGCCAGTCCTTCAAGAGGAAGTCATACCTGAATACTCACCTGATTGCTTTGCAGTGAAGCTCCTCCAGCTGTAAGTTCTCTGTTTGTCATTGCTGAAGAAGAGGATTATGTATCTGTGTATTCACCTGCCTGCTTTGCAGTGAACTCCTCCCATTGTAAGCTCTGTGTCTGCCAGTCCTTCAAGAGGAAGTTATACTTGAATACTCACCTGAGTGCTCTGCCTTGAAGCTCCTCCAGCCGTAAGTTCTCTGTCTGTCCTTGTCGAAGAGAAGGATTACGTATCTGTGTATTTACCTGCCTGCTTTGCAGTGAACGTCTCCCATTGTAAGCTCTGTGTCTGCTAGTCCTTCGAGAGGAAGTTATACCTGAATACTCACCTGATTGCTCTGCAGTGAAGCCCTTCAAGCTGTAAGTTCTCTGTCTGTCCTTGTCGAAGAGAAGGATTACGTATCTGTGTATTTACCTGCCTGCTTTGCAGTGAACGTCTCCCATTGTAAGCTCTGTGTCTGCTAGTCCTTCGAGAGGAAGTTATACCTGAATACTCACCTGATTGCTCTGCAGTGAAGCCCTTCAAGCTGTAAGTTCTCTGTCTGTCATTATTGAAGAAGAGGATTATGTATCTGTGTATCTACCTGCCTGCTTGCAGTGAACTCCTCCCATTGTAAGCTCTGTGTCCGCCAGTCCTTCAAGAGGAAGTTATACCTGAATACTCACCTGATTGCTTTGCAGTGAAGCTCCTCCAGCTGTAAGTTCTCTGTCTGTCATTACTGAAGAAGAGGATTACGTATCTGTGTATTCCCCTGCCTGCTTTGCAGTGAACTCCTCCCATTGTAAGCTCTGTGTCTGCCAGTCCTTCAAGAGGAAGTTATACCTGAATACTCACCTGACTGCTTTGCAGTGAAGCTCCTCCAGCTTCCTTCAAGAGGAAGCCATACCTGAATACTCACCTGACTGCTTTGCAGTGAAGCTCCTCCAGCTGTAAGTTCCCTGTCTGTCATTGCTGAAGAAGAGGATTACGTATCTCTGTATTCACCTGTCTGCTTTGCAGTGAACTTCCCCTATTGTAAGCTCTGTGTCTGCCAGCCCATCAAGAGGATTTCATATTGGAATACATCCCGGACTGCTTGGTAGTGGAGCTCCTCAGCCGTCAGTTTTCTGCCTGTCATCTGCAGAAGAAGAGTACGTATCCAAAACACGTACCTTAACTGTCCCATCACAGACCCTCCGGTCGTAAGTCCTGACCCATCCTCCCCTTGGGAAGAAGGGAGTACGTCACCTGAAATACGTACCTGAACAGTCCTACAGCAGTCCCCTCCCAGTGTGAGCCCTGACCCGTCTTTCCCATTGGAAGATAGCGAAGCCATTCCCTAGAGCACCCCCCTATATCGCACTCTGTGGGTCCGCAGGACGGAACGACCCTGCCCAGAAGACTCATTATTTTTAGATTCCCTTTTTATATTCAATAAAATACGGTGTTACTTGAAGCCTTGTCTGTCGTCCTTGTCTGGCCGCTGTCCGACTCCCCAAGGGTGGTACGGGTTTAGGGGTGGTTGCAGCCTGAGGGGCCTGCCCCGTGACATAATTTTGGCGTAGTCGGCAGGGTTCCACCTTGGGTTGAGTAGACAGAGGCGGAGCAATGGCAGACGAAGATGTACCGGCGGGTCACTCACGTGTTATGCCCATCTTTATGGGAGCCCCATGGGCCCAAAAGTATGGAGGACCAGGTTCAGAACTCAGTTTGTCGGCGTGGAAAACTCAAGTGGAGTACTTGGCAGGCCTCCAAGGGTTAAACGCTACACAGAAGACCCAGTTTATTTTAAATTCACTCGAAGGTGATGCCAGGAGAGAAGTACAAGCGGCGCCGGAAGCAACTCGAACCACGGCCCAGGCTATCCTTGACTTTCTAACGGAGCAGTACGGTGACGCAACTCCTGCAGCTGTCCTTCGGACGCAATTCTTTAATTGCAAGCAGGGACCTCGGCAGACCATACGTGCCTTTGCTTTGCAATTGCGAGAACAATTGTTTCGGCTGAAGAAAAGGCAGGACCATGGGCTTGGAGAAGGAGAGGCCCTTTTAAAGGACCAGTTTCTTTTGGGGTTGCGAGATGGCCCAATACGTCAGAGCCTCCGAATACAACTTCGTCGTAGTCCTACTCTGACGTTTGATGAGTTACGCCAGGAAGCTCTGGCCCTCGAACAGGATCATGTAGATACTTCTGATCCTTCCCACTGTATGGCCACCAATGCTGCCAGTAGTCCCCTGCCTCTCGTTCCGTCTGACTGGAAACAGGCCTTACGAGAAGAGTTGAGAAGAGATGTTCGTGACCAGATGACAGAGTTGTCTAAAACCTTTCTAGAAGAATTACGCCGAGAACATTTCCGGCCATTACCACCGGCACGGGAGCGAGCACACTCCGAAGGTAGTCGATTCCCAGTGCGACGTCCACCCGGGTCATCCGGGCCCCGTTTTCAATGGGACGAACAAGGACGTCCCATTTGCAATGGCTGTGGCGAACCAGGCCATTACGTCCGGCAATGCAGCGCACGCCGGGGATCGCAGGGGGGTTTTTAGAGTCTCCGGCCACTGTGGGTCAAGTGGTCGGGACCCCCCTAATTGACCCCTCTCCATTGGAGGCCAAGAACTGTCTAGTCGGGCGCTGCCCCCTTGTGGTGGTTCAAGTCAAGGGGACCGAAGTCCAATGCCTTCTGGATACCGGTTCCCAGGTCACACTGTTCTCCGAAAGCCTGTCTCGGGAGTTATTCGGATTCCAGGGCCATTCGGTTGCAGATGCCCCTTGGTTAACCCTGCGTGGGGCAAATGGTTTGGATATTCCATATGTGGGCTATCTGGTCACAGACCTGGAGGTTCATGGGACCCTTGTGCCTCAAAAGGGAGTTGTGATCGTACGGGATACATGTTTGGGAGCTCACCGTGCCCTACTGGGGATGAACGTCATCATGGATTGCTGGGAGGAGTTGTTTAAAGCGAGACCCACCCCTCGGTCCCGAGGGAGGAAAAACGGGAATGGGATCGGATTGTGGCCGATTGTCGCCGGGTCCGCATGGCTGATGCCCAACGGAATCGAGAGAATGTGGGGAGAGTGATGTGTCGTTACGCACTGTCAGTCCCGGCCGAGAGCGAGGCCATTATCTGGGCCCGCCTTCCTGCCCAGCTTCACGGGTCCCAGGAATGGATCCTGGTGGAGCCTCACTCAGACTGCCAGGCTGTGGAAGTGGCCCGAGGATTGGCTTCTGTCCGCCGGGGCCGGGTTGCCGTAAGACTGAGAAATACAAACCCCTATGCAGTGGATCTGCATCGACACCAACGTCTGGCTCGGGTCACCATGGTAAGCCCCCAACAAGTTCACGAGGAAGGAGAGTTTCGGTTCTGCCAGGTGGGCCCAACGGTAGTAGAGGTGGCCTTGGCACAGACCGAATCCCTTGTGCGCAGAAAGGAGGAAGCGCTGCCGGCCCACCTTGCAGGGGAGTCCTTACGAGGTGACGGGTTAGAAGAAGGGCAGGCGAAGCAACTCCGGGATTTCCTGGTGAGATGGGAGCATCTCTTCTCCGCACATGATGAGGATTATGGGCGGACAGACATCGTAAAACATCAGATCCCTACTGGAGATGCTCCTCCGAGCCGGGAACGCTATCGTCCCGTACCCCCGACTCTGTATGCTGAGGTTCGTACCCTCTTACGAGGGATGCTGGAGAAGGGTGTTATTCGAGAGAGCAGTAGCCCGTGGGCAGCACCGATCGTCCTCGTTCGGAAGAAGACCGGAGCATGGCGATTCTGCGTCGATTATCGGAAGCTGAACCATGTCACCAAACGAGACGCTTTCCCTTTGCCGCGGGTTGAGGACTCCCTGACCAGCCTCACTCGGGCCGCCTGGTATTCTACCTTAGACTTGGCCAGTGGTTACTGGCAAGTTCAAGTGGAGGAAGGAGACCGGGAAAAGACTGCCTTTACCACTCCCTTTGGCCTCTTTGAGTGGGAGCGTATGCCGTTTGGTCTGTGTAACGCTCCCGCTACCTTCCAACGGCTCATGCAGCGCTGTTTGGGAGGTCAGCTTATGGACACCACGCTCGTCTACTTAGACGATGTCATTGTGTACTCTCCCGACTTTGAGTCTCACCTTCGACACTTGGAGCAAGTATTCCAGTCTTTGGAACGGTACGGGTTAAAGCTACAGCCCGAGAAGTGCCAGTTGCTCAAGAAAGAGGTAAAGTTTCTGGGCCATCGAGTTAGTGCGGCTGGGATTGCGGTGGACCCCGAAAAGGTGTCGGCCGTTCAGGAGTGGGCCGCGCCGAGGACGGTGCGTCAGGTGAGATCCTTCTTGGGATTCGTGGGATACTACCGGCGGTTCATTAAGGACTTTGCCAAGATCGCTAAGCCCCTGAATCAGCTGCTTGGAGGCTCGGGGCGGACCCGGGGTCGAGGGTCCCCTACCATCTCGTGGGACCCCGCCTGTGAGTTGGCCTTTCAGAAGCTAAAACAAGAGCTGCTCCAAGCCCCGATCTTGGCCTATGCTGACTTCTCTCAGCCCTTTACGCTCTATACGGACGCCAGTAATCTGGGATTGGGGGCCGTATTAGCCCAAAAGCAACAGGGGGAAGAGAGGGTTATTGCCTATGCGAGTAGGAGTTTGCATCCAGCTGAGCGTAACGACGCTAACTATAGCTCCTTCAAGCTTGAGCTCCTTGCTATGAAGTGGGCCGTCAGCGAGAAGTTCAAGGATTATCTGTGGGGAGCGAAGGTAGTCGTGGTTACGGATAACAACCCCCTGGTCCATCTCCAAACGGCTAAATTGGGAGCCGTCGAGCAGCGATGGGTGGCGCAGCTGGCCAATTATGATTATCACCTTCAGTATCGGCCAGGGAAGGAGCATACTAATGCCGACGTACTGTCGCGGCTCCCTGAGGGTAAACCCTTGAGATCTACTCCGCTTCAGAATGTAGCACCGGGGGAAGGACTTATGGTGGGGATTGTAGAGGCCTCTGGGCTCCGAAGGGAAGGAGTTCCCTTGAGTTGGGGTTGGGACCCCCAACGGTGGAAGGACCGACAGGCAGAGGACTCGGTTTTGGCCCAGGTACAAGATTGGCTGCGGCGAGGGACTTGGCCAGAAGGGGGAGCACGACAGGGGCAACCTCGAGGGGTGAGGCAGCTCCTGGGACAACGGGAGAGGCTCGTTCTTAAGGAGGGAGTCGTCTGTCGAATGTTACGGGATCCAACACTGGGGGAGGAGGTATGTCAAATAGTGGTGCCTGAAGATCAATCCCAAGCTCTGCTCCAAGCTTATCACAATCACTTGGGACATCAAGGGCAGGAGAGGACGCTTTCGTTGGTGCGGAGACACTTTTACTGGCCGGGGATGGAGAAGGCAGTAAGGATGTTCATTGCACAGTGCCCACGCTGCACCCTCTTCAAGACTCGGAGAGAGGTACGAGCTCCACTGGCCCCCATTCAAGCTAAAGCCCCACTACATATGGTGGCAATGGACTACTTGACGTTAGGTCGGCCCACTGACTTTATCCAAAACATCCTCGTAGTAACAGATCTTTTTACGAAGTACGCATGGGCCATTCCAACTAGAGACCAGACTGCAACCACCACTGCCAGTGCCCTTTGGAAGAATGTGTTCCAGCCCTTTGGATGTCCAGAAGTCCTTCATTCGGATCAGGGCCCAAACTTTGAGTCCCGGGTCATCAGAGAGCTGTGTCAGCTATATGGGTGCAAGAAGACCCACACCACGCCGTACCACCCTCAAGGGAATGGAGGGTGTGAACGATTCAATCAGACCCTGTTGGGTCTGTTGGGGACACTGGAGGTGGAACAACAGGGTAATTGGATGGCAAGTCTCCCGGCCGTAGTCCAGGCTTATAATAACAGCGTGCATAGCACTACTGGATATGCTCCGACGTACCTGATGTTCGGACGGCATGTACGGCTACCCATGGACTTACTGTTGGGATCCAGCCCCGCAGAGGAGGGGACTAGCCTAACAGAATGGGTGAGCAATCACCATCAGCGCCTCCATTTTGCTTATGAGCAGGTTTCCTCTCGAATTGAACGAGCTGCGTGGAAGAACAAAAGATTATACGATCGAACAGCTCGTGAGGCTCCCCTGCTGCCGGGAGAAAGGGTTCTGGTTAAAGACAGTCGGCGCCAAGGAAAGGGAAAGTTAAGTGACCGTTGGGAGCCTCGACCTTATGTGGTCCAACGACAACCCCGAATTGACCAGCCTGTGTACGTCCTTTGTCCTGAAGGGGGAACCGGCCCAGAAAGGGTATTGCATCGGAACCTGATCCGCCCTTGTCCCAATTATCCAAGGCTGGTAGACACCATCATCCCCACCGAAGAAAGAGCTCACCAGACCCCGATGATAGGATGGACGGTAGTCCCAAGGGGACCGGCTATTGAACCTGAGCAAGCTATTGAACCTGAGCAAGCCATTGAACCTGAGCAAGCCATTGAACCTGAGCAAGCCATTGAACCTGAGCAAGCCATTGAACCTGAGCAAGCCATTGAACCTGAGCAAGCCATTGAACCTGAGCAAGCCATTGAACCTGAGCAAGCCATTGAACCTGAGCAAGCCATTGAACCTGAGCAAGCCAATTTCCCCTCGCCCCTAAGACGATCCCAGCGGGATAACCGAGGCCAGCCTCCGGCAAGGTACGGAGACTGGGTAGAGCCACCACGTTCTAGGGACTAGAACGGTTGGGTGGGGGGGTGTGTCACGAGGTGACAAAAATTCCAACTGTCAAGGCGGAACTAATGTTCGCCGCGATTGACTCCCGCCGGACCAATAACAACGGAACACCAGGCTAGTTCCGGTTTAGCGAAAAATCCCCGCGAATGGGGTGATTAGTGAAGATTGCCGGCAGTGGTGCACATTGGGACACGTTGCCCTTAGGGTAGGATAAAAGGAGAGAGGATGCACTAAAAGGGGCGTTTTTTTGTTTCTTTTGTTTGGGGACTGTGAATCTCGGAGGAAGAGTGAGCAGTGGAGAAGAGGAAGTGGGACTGGCAATCAGGCACGGCATTGTGAGTTTGGGAGAGAGAGCACGTTGACTCAATCGGAAGGAGGAAATCGCTGGACAGTAAGATTGTTTGGGAGAGACTGTGAGTAGTTCAATTGATCTCCATCCTCTTCCTTGTTTATGGGACTTCCTGACGTGAATGCCAGGTCAGAAATGGGCGACGGCCATCTATATATGTATTTCCCACTGAGTGTTGAATTGCAGTGATGAAGTGATGTGATGCACTGTTTGATGTGTGAAGTGTGAACTTAAACCCGCCGGGTGTCCACTACTTACCTGAGCTTTCTGTCACGTTCTAAGAAGTAAGAAGAGGATTACGTATCTGTGTATTTACCTGCCTGCTTTGCAGTGAACGTCTCCCATTGTAAGCTCCGTGTCTGCTAGTCCTTCGAGAGGAAGTTATACCTGAATACTCACCTGATTGCTCTGCAGTGAAGCCCTTCAAGCTGTAAGTTCTCTGTCTGTCATTGTGGAAGAAGAGGATTACGTATCTGTGTATTTACCTGCCTGCTTTGCAGTGAACGTCTCCCATTGTAAGCTCTGTGTCTGCTAGTCCTTCGAGAGGAAGTTATACCTGAATACTCACCTGATTGCTCTGCAGTGAAGCCCTTCAAGCTGTAAGTTCTCTGTCTGTCATTGTTGAAGAAGAGGATTACGTATCTGTGTATTTACCTGCCTGCTTGCAGTGAACTTCTCCCATTGTGAGCTCTGTGTCTGCCAGTCCTTCAAGAGGAAGTTATACCTGAATACTCACCTGATTGCTTTGCAGTGAAGCTCCTCCAGCTGTAAGTTCTGTCTGTCATTACTGAAGAGGATTACGTATCTGTATATTCTCCTGCCTGCTTTGCAGTGAACTCCTCCCATTGTAAGCTCTGTGTCTGCCAGTCCTTCAAGAGGAAGTCATACCTGAATACTCACCTGATTGCTTTGCAGTGAAGCTCCTCCAGCTGTAAGTTCTCTGTTTGTCATTGCTGAAGAAGAGGATTATGTATCTGTGTATTCACCTGCCTGCTTTGCAGTGAACTCCTCCCATTGTAAGCTCTGTGTCTGCCAGTCCTTCAAGAGGAAGTTATACTTGAATACTCACCTGAGTGCTCTGCCTTGAAGCTCCTCCAGCCGTAAGTTCTCTGTCTGTCCTTGTCGAAGAGAAGGATTACGTATCTGTGTATTTACCTGCCTGCTTTGCAGTGAACGTCTCCCATTGTAAGCTCTGTGTCTGCTAGTCCTTCGAGAGGAAGTTATACCTGAATACTCACCTGATTGCTCTGCAGTGAAGCCCTTCAAGCTGTAAGTTCTCTGTCTGTCCTTGTCGAAGAGAAGGATTACGTATCTGTGTATTTACCTGCCTGCTTTGCAGTGAACGTCTCCCATTGTAAGCTCTGTGTCTGCTAGTCCTTCGAGAGGAAGTTATACCTGAATACTCACCTGATTGCTCTGCAGTGAAGCCCTTCAAGCTGTAAGTTCTCTGTCTGTCATTATTGAAGAAGAGGATTATGTATCTGTGTATCTACCTGCCTGCTTGCAGTGAACTCCTCCCATTGTAAGCTCTGTGTCCGCCAGTCCTTCAAGAGGAAGTTATACCTGAATACTCACCTGATTGCTTTGCAGTGAAGCTCCTCCAGCTGTAAGTTCTCTGTCTGTCATTACTGAAGAAGAGGATTACGTATCTGTGTATTCCCCTGCCTGCTTTGCAGTGAACTCCTCCCATTGTAAGCTCTGTGTCTGCCAGTCCTTCAAGAGGAAGTTATACCTGAATACTCACCTGACTGCTTTGCAGTGAAGCTCCTCCAGCTTCCTTCAAGAGGAAGCCATACCTGAATACTCACCTGACTGCTTTGCAGTGAAGCTCCTCCAGCTGTAAGTTCCCTGTCTGTCATTGCTGAAGAAGAGGATTACGTATCTCTGTATTCACCTGTCTGCTTTGCAGTGAACTTCCCCTATTGTAAGCTCTGTGTCTGCCAGCCCATCAAGAGGATTTCATATTGGAATACATCCCGGACTGCTTGGTAGTGGAGCTCCTCAGCCGTCAGTTTTCTGCCTGTCATCTGCAGAAGAAGAGTACGTATCCAAAACACGTACCTTAACTGTCCCATCACAGACCCTCCGGTCGTAAGTCCTGACCCATCCTCCCCTTGGGAAGAAGGGAGTACGTCACCTGAAATACGTACCTGAACAGTCCTACAGCAGTCCCCTCCCAGTGTGAGCCCTGACCCGTCTTTCCCATTGGAAGATAGCGAAGCCATTCCCTAGAGCACCCCCCTATATCGCACTCTGTGGGTCCGCAGGACGGAACGACCCTGCCCAGAAGACTCATTATTTTTAGATTCCCTTTTTATATTCAATAAAATACGGTGTTACTTGAAGCCTTGTCTGTCGTCCTTGTCTGGCCGCTGTCCGACTCCCCAAGGGTGGTACGGGTTTAGGGGTGGTTGCAGCCTGAGGGGCCTGCCCCGTGACACAAGTCTTGTCTTTTTCACACCAAAATAATGAATGAATGAATGATGAATAGGAATTTGGTTTATCGCTTATATCTCAGGAACAGGACATCGAAAAATTCTGAAACTCAGAGGGTAGATAGAGCTCAACGGGCCCTGTGGAACGAGACCATCGCCGGGACAGTGAGTGTTGGGGGTCGGGAGTTACGCCTGGTCTAATGCGTATCTTTTTGTGCTTATATCTCAAGAACGCCTAGACCAAATCGCACCAAACTCGAATCGAATCTAGTTGGGGAAAGGGCCTTTCCAACGAGCCCTTCCCCAAGGTCCTAGGAGGTAAGGCTCGGGAGTTACGGCCGTTTAAATTCGGGGGTGACGCGAACTAGCGATCCGCGGGGGGGCGTCCCCGAGGCCCGCGACGGATGTGGCCGCTCAAGGGCCGGGAGGGGATCTTGCCATCCGAGTTTGAGCTCGCGGGGACTTTCGGTTCCTGAGTTAGAAGCAAAAATGTACCGGGATGTGACGTCATTGGCGGCCGCCATTTTAAATCGCGCCCGCTGGTTTTTGGCTAATATCTCGGCGAAAATTCAATGAAAATGCCTGAAATTCATAGTGTGGACAGACGTCATCTAGACTGTTCGAATGAGCTCAGTGCTGGCTGGATTGGTTGAGATTTCGTTTATAAACATAGGAATATTGTCATTTTTCATCATTATAACTGTTATAACTTCTATACCTGTTGCCCAATCTTCACAAAATTTGTCATGCTTATTTAGAACAATATTTGGCATATGCTCACTTATTTTCGTGAAGTTCCGAGTTTTCGTTTAGGATTTATAGGCTTTTGAGTACATTTTGCCACACCCATTTTCTAAATGACCAGTTATAGCAACCCAAAGGACAAAGTTCAACTTTTTTTGATAATTATTGATCTAGAGAGTCCATAGAATTGTCCTACACTGGTTTCATTCCAATCGGGTGAAAAACCTAGGACTAGTTCGCAAAAGTAGGTTTTTCACATATTTGCGAATAATTAATGAACGATTTGATTGACAGAATTGGTTCTTGAGGCAAAGTTGTTCAGCATGAGGAGATCTATCAAATGATATGCATTTTATGAAACACCATGTGATTACCGAGGCGTAAAACTCGTTAGCGCCAACTTGTGGCCGATTTCTTTCAAAATTCTTACAGACCTCTAGGACCATGAGTTGAACATGCCCATTGAGTTTCGTTCCGATCGGCCTCCGTTAACCTGGTCTAATAGGTGCTCAAACTTCATTGGCCGATGGCGGCCATGTTTTTTGAGATACGCCAATGTCCTCATAGACCATCATGCCCCCTTGGACCAAGACACTGCATGCCAAATTTCAAGTCGATTGGACTAACGGTTGCTTAGTTACAGACGTGTTTATGTTTTTTTCAAGTTATAGCGCCACCTAATGCCCAATCGACGAGATTTTTTTATCGTGACCAAAGAATGAGCCCATACACATGTGTACTGAGTTTGGTGCAAATATCTCATTTCGTTCTCGAGTTATAGCCATTTTAGTAAAAGTGGCTCCGCCCTTAACGTACGTTTTGGCGCCCCTTCGTGACCGTGAATCAAAATTTCAACTTTTTTTTGATAATTATTGATATTCACACTCCAGAGAACATTTCTGCACTGGTTTGGTTCCGATCGGGCAAAAAACCTAGGACTAGTTCGAAAAGTAGGTTTTGGACAAAATTCAAAATGGCGGGAAAACGGGACCTCGGAGAGCAAATCTGATCTTCTACGCTTGTCACCGCCTTGACGCAAGGATTCCAAATATGTAATTCTTTAAATCTACAACAAACGGTTTAGGAGTTATGAGCCATTTTGCGCATTTGATCGCTGTAGCGCCACCTATTGGCCGATTTGGGTCATACTTTGTCAACCTCTCCTCGATTTTTGTACTATCATCTGACAAAGTTTCAAGTCTCTAGGCCTTACGGTTTGGGCTGCACGATGCGTTTTACGGCAGAAGAAAAAGAATAATAATAATAAAAATCAGCACAATAACAATAGGGTTTCAGCACTACGTGCTTGAACCCCTAATAATAATAATAATTAAAGCTGCATGCAGCATTTTATCGGGGTTCAAGCATTTAAGGCAGTTTAAGGCAGGATTTGTCTTATTTAGCAAGCATGTACCACTGAAATCATATATGCTAAAACAAACACAGAAAGAAAAGGTTTAAACAGTAATACCTTATACATACGAAGCATGCTTTACACACATACACACACACACATAAACAAAAAAATATAATTTTCAGGTCACAATGTAATTGTAATGTTGTCTTACTGCAAAGACATAAGTCACATGAACAAATGAAGTGGTAAACCTTGAAAAAAATGTGATTTGTAATGTTATTATAAGGATTTATATAGTTTAAAGTAGGGGTGCCCAATCCTGTTCCTGGAGATCTACCTTCCTACAATTCAGCTCTAGCCCAGCTCAACACACCTGTCTGTAATTATGAAGTGCTCCTGAAGATCTTAATTAACTGATTCAGGTGTGTTTTATCAGGGTTGGAGCTAAAATGTGCAGGTAGGTAGATATCCAGGAACAGGATTGGGCACCCCTGGTTTAAAGGGATTTTAAATGACAAAACATTGAATTCTTGAAACCTTGAATTATATTAGTGGCCTTCTGCTGCCATCTGGTGGCACAAAATGACAGTGTCAGGCAATACATTATAGAAATATATAGTTTTAAAGGTTTTTTGACAGTTATAGCGCCACCTATTGCCCGATCTCCACCATTTTTGGGGGATGTCCTCGGAGTGTATCCATACATATGTGTGCCAAATTTGGTGAAAATATCTCATTTCGTTTTGACGTTATAGACACATATATATGAGCGCATAAAAATTGACCCATGAAAGACTTTGATTGGATTTTTTTGCCACTTCCTATCAAAATTTTGACATTTGGGCTTTAACGTATAGTAAACCAACTTAGGTTCCGTGTTTTCTACGGTGGTTTCGTGACGATCGGACAAACGGTTTCGAAAATATTCGCAAACGTTTTTTAAGCGCTAAATCACAAGGTGACACAAACCATTTTCCGAAACCTGGCAAGTCTGATATCGTTGAACTCGGCAAGGATTCAGGAGTCTAAAGATATATCTCTTGTCAAAATAAGTCGATCACATCCAGAGTTATATACAATTTAATCCAAAAGCATTAAAAACACAAGTTTTTTAAAGTTTTCTAACAGTTATAGCGCCACCTATGGTCCGATCTCCATAAAAATTGGTGTGCTTCTGTATAGTTATACTTTGCATGCGTTCCCCAATTTTCGTGAAGTTCTGAGTTTACGTTTAGGTTTTATAGGCTTTTGGGTATATTTAGCCACGCCCACTTTCTAAATGACCCCGTTATAGCGACCCAAAGGGTAAAGTTCAACTGTTTTTTGATAATTATTGATCTGGAGAGTCCATAGAATTGTCCTGCACTGGTTTCGTTCCGATTGTGCGAAAAACCTAGGACTAGTTCGCAAAAGTAGGTTTTTAAAATATTCATGAATAATTAATGAACAATTTGATTGACAGCAATGGTTCTTGAGGCAAAGTTGTTCAGCATGAGGAGATCTATCAAATGATATGCATATTGTGTGGATTTATGAAACACCATGTGATTACAGAGTCGTAAAACTCGTTAGCGCCAACTAGTGGCCGATTTCTTTCAAAATTGGTACAGACGTCCATGACCACGATTCGATCATGCACACCGAGTTTCGTTCCGATCGGCCTCCGTTAACCTTGTCTAATAGGTGCTCAAATTTCATTGGCCGATGGCGGCCATGTTTTTTGAGATACACCAATGTCCTTAAAGGCAATCATGCCCCCTTGGACCAAGACACTGCATGCCAAATTTTAAGTCAATCGGACTAACGGTTGCATAGTTATAGCTGTTTTTATGTTTTTTTCGCATTATAGCGCCACCTAGTGGCAGAGGTGCGCAATTTTTTTTATTTAACCAAAGTCTGAGCTTATATATATATGTACCAAGTTTAGTGAAGATATTCCATTCCGTTCAAGAGTTATCACTAAAAATAGCATTTGGCTAACGTTAGCATAGATGTTTTTGGCGTACTGTTTCGTGCAAAATTCGAAATTTCAACTTTTTTTGATAATTATTGATATTCAGTGTCCAGAGAATATTTCTGCAGTGGATTGGTTCCGATCGGTTGAAAATCCTAGGACTAGTTCGCGAAAGTACGTTTGGGCTTCGGGTCAATTTTACGGAAAAACGGTGCGTCGTAGAGTTAAAAAAGGCACAAAACAATTTTGTTCGTACTAACCCAAGGATTGCAACGATGTACAGTTTTTGAGTCTACGTCAAGCGGTTTACGAGCTATGGCCAAAAATGTCTGAAAATTTTGTTTTTTGCGCTGTAGCGCCCCCGTTTGGCCGATTGGGTCAAGACTTTGATAGGTTCTCCCCAAATTGAGCACTACAATCTGGCCAAATTTCAAGTCTCTAGGCCTTACGGTTTAGGCTGCACGATCAGTTTTACGGCAGAATAATAATAATAATAATAATAATAATAATAATAATAATTAAAGCTGCAAGCAGCATTTACCGGGGTTCAAGCATTTAAGACCTTTAAGCAGATATGCATAAAAAGATACTTTAAAGTTTAAAAGATATTTAAGTTTTATTTACCAAGCATGTAAACACCTAAATCATAGAAGGAATTGGCCATTTTCAGCCAAAACAGGCAATTTACCATTGAAAATATATGGATTTTAAAGCTTTTACAGTTATAGCGCCACCTATTGGTCGATCTCCATAAAAATTGGCATGCTTCTTTAGAGGCATATGCTGCGTGTGCTCACTTAATTTCGTGAAGTTCTGGGTTTTAATTTAGGAATTATAAGCTCTTGAGTACATTTTGCCACACAAAATGTTTTGTTGTAGATATTTGAAATTACATGATAGGTAAGAAAATCTTAGTGCAAGTCTTGTCTTTTTCACACCAAAATAATGAATGAATGAATGATGAATAGGAATTTGGTTTATCGCTTATATCTCAGGAACAGGACATCGAAAAATTCTGAAACTCAGAGGGTAGATAGAGCTCAACGGGCCCTGTGGAACAATCCTGTTCCTGCAGATCTACCTTCCTACAGAGTTCAGCTTTAGCCCAGCTCAACACAACACACCTGTCTGTAATTATGAAGTGCTCCTGAAGATCTTAATTAACTGATTCAGGTGTGTTTTATCAGGGTTATAGCTAAAATGTGCAGGTAGGTAGATATCCAGGAACAGGATTGGGCACCCCTGGTTTAAAGGGATTTTAAATGACAAAACATTGAATTCTTGAAACCTTGAATTATATTAGTGGCCTTCTGCTGCCATCTGGTGGCACAAAATGACAGTGTCAGGCAATTCATTATAGAAATATATAGTTTTAAAGGTTTTTTGACAGTTATAGCGCCACCTATTGCCCGATCTCCACCATTTTTGGGGGATGTCCTCGGAGTGTATCCATACATATGTGTGCCAAATTTGGTGAAAAAATCTCATTTCGTTTTGACGTTATAGACACTTATATATATATGAGCGCATAAAAATTGACCCATGAAAGACTTTGATTGGATTTTTTTGCCACTTCCTATCAAAATTTTGACATTTGGGCTTTAACATATAGTAAACCAACTTAGGTTTCGTGTTTTCTACGGTGGTTTTGTGACGATCGGACAAACGGTTTCGAAAATATTCGCAAATAAAGTGCAAATAAATATTCGCAAACTGCGTGTGCTCACTTAATTTCGTGAAGTTCTGAGTTTTAATTTAGGAATTATAAGCTCTTGAGTACATTTTGCCACGCAAAATGTTTTGTTGTAGATATTTGAAATTACATGATAGGTAAGAAAATCTTAGTGCAAGTCTTGTCTTTTTCACACCAAAATAATGAATGAATGAATGATGAATAGGAATTTGGTTTATCGCTTATATCTCAGGAACAGGACATCGAAAAATTCTGAAACTCAGAGGGTAGATAGAGCTCAACGGGCCCTGTGGAACGAGACCATCGCCAGGACAGTGAGTGTTGGGGGTCGGGAGTTACGCCTGGTCTAATGCGTATCTTTTTGTGCTTATATCTCAAGAACGCCTAGACCAAATCGCACCAAACTTGAATCGAATCTAGTTGGGGAAAGGGCCTTTCCAACGAGCCCTTCCCCAAGGTCCTAGGAGGTAGGGCTCGGGAGTTACGGCCGTTTAAATTCGGGGGTCCCGCGAACTAGCGATCCGCGGGGGGGCGTCCCCGAGGCCCGCGACGGATGTGGCCGCTCAAGGGCCGGGAGGGGACCTTGCCATCCGAGTTTGAGCTCGCGGGGACTTTCGGTTCCTGAGTTAGAAGCAAAAATGTACCGGGATGTGACGTCATTGGCGGCCGCCATTTTAAATCGCGCCCGCTGGTTTTTGGCTAATATCTCGGCGAAAATTCAATGAAAATGCCTGAAATTCATAGTGTGGACAGACGTCATCTAGACTGTTCGAATGAGCTCAGTGCTGGCTGGATTGGTTGAGATTTTGTTTATAAACATAGGAATATTGTCATTTTTCATCATTATAACTGTTATAACTTCTATACCTGTTGCCCAATCTTCACAAAATTTGTCATGCTTATTTAGAACAATATTTGGCATATGCTCACTTATTTTCGTGAAGTTCCGAGTTTTCGTTTAGGATTTATAGGCTTTTGAGTACAATTTGCCACACCCATTTTCTAAATGACCAGTTATAGCAACCCACAGGACAAAGTTCAACTTTTTTTTGATAATTATTGATCTAGAGAGTCCATAGAATTGTCCTACACTGGTTTCATTCCAATCGGGTGAAAAACCTAGGACTAGTTCGCAAAAGTAGGTTTTTCACATATTTGCGAATAATTAATGAACGATTTGATTGACAGAATTGGTTCTTGAGGCAAAGTTGTTCAGCATGAGGAGATCTATCAAATGATATGCATTTTATGAAACACCATGTGATTACCGAGGCGTAAAACTCGTTAGCGCCAACTTGTGGCCGATTTCTTTCAAAATTCTTACAGACCTCTAGGACCATGAGTTGAACATGCCCATTGAGTTTCGTTCCGATCGGCCTCCGTTAACCTGGTCTAATAGGTGCTCAAACTTCATTGGCCGATGGCGGCCATGTTTTTTGAGATACGCCAATGTCCTCATAGACCATCATGCCCCCTTGGACCAAGACACTGCATGCCAAATTTCAAGTTGATTGGACTAACGGTTGCTTAGTTACAGACGTGTTTATGTTTTTTTCAAGTTATAGCGCCACCTAATGCCCAATCGACGAGATTTTTTTATCGTGACCAAAGAATGAGCCCATACATATGTGTACCGAGTTTGGTGCAAATATCTCTTTTCGTTCTCGAGTTATAGCCATTTTAGTAAAAGTGGCTCCGCCCTTAACGTACGTTTTGGCGCCCCTTCGTGACCGTGAATCAAAATTTCAACTTTTTTTGATAATTATTGATATTCACACTCCAGAGAACATTTCTGCACTGGTTTGGTTCCGATCGGGCAAAAAACCTAGGACTAGTTCGAAAAGTAGGTTTTGGACAAAATTCAAAATGGCGGGAAAACGGGACCTCGGAGAGCAAATCTGATCTTCTACGCTTGTCACCGCCTTGACGCAAGGATTCCAAATATGTAATTCTTTTAATCTACGACAAACGGTTTAGGAGTTATGAGCCATTTTGCGCATTTGATCGCTGTAGCGCCACCCATTGGCCGATTTGGGTCATACTTTGTCAACCTCTCCTCGATTTTTGTACTATCATCTGACAAAGTTTCAAGTCTCTAGGCCTTACGGTTTGGGCTGCACGATGCGTTTTACGGCAGAAGAAAAAGAATAATAATAATAAAAATCAGCACAATAACAATAGGGTTTCAGCACTACGTGCTTGAACCCCTAATAAATATAGCTGCAAGCAGCAATTACGGGGCCAAGCACAAAAACGGCACAAGAAGCAAGCCAACACGACTGGGAGCATCAGGCTAACTGCAGCAGTGAACAATTAAAGACCTATTAAGATCATTTTATGTGAAAGAGCTGAAAAATGATCAAAAATGAGGATTTACTGCTTCATCACTTTCGACCAATAGGTGGCGCTGTGTCCAAATTGTTGTGGTATGGTCAGAGTGAGGTGACAATGACACTTGCAAAGTTCAGTGTCAATATGTCAAAGCACTGAAGATTTATACAAAAACGGTTTGACATATCGACTTGAAATCCATAACTTTTTGTCGGCATCGTCTGAAGATGACACGGTTCAATTTTGGTGAAAATCGGAGCAACGGTCTAGGAGGAGTTCGAAAAAGTAGGTTTTTAAAGAAAAACAATATGGGGGAAAGGAAGTTTAGCTGACTATGGCAAATTTGATATCTATGTTCTCAGCATGACCCAAAGAATCTACTGAGACCAGTTTCATTTCAATTGGTGAATGCAGTCAAAAGTTATTAACATTTTTGTACATTTTGTTATAACTTTTGGCCACAAGGTGGTGCTGGTCTGAAACTTCTCAAGCACTTTCAGGGCATTGTCCTGATGACCCATACCGAGTTTCGTAACGATACACAAATGCATTCACAAAATACAGCATTTTAGCACAAATTTCAAAATGGCCGAAGAACAAAATGGCCCATATGAGAAAATTGGATATCATTCGACTCGGCATGATGCCTCGAATCTAAAGAGACCAAATTTATGAATTTTTGTCAAACCCATTAGAAGTTAAAAGCAAAAATAGCCATTTTTCATATCTCCACTCCAGTAGGTGGCACTGCGCCGAAACACTGCATGATGCCTCAGGTCATGCTTGTGATGACATGTACCAAGTTTGGTCTAAATATGATAAAGCAGTGCAGAGATACAGCTTCAGGAGTGGGTTTTGCATCATGACTCAAATTCGTTGCTCCAGTATATGAAAACGATTTGACGTATCGACTTGAAATCCATAACTTTTTGTCAGCATGGTCTGACGATGATACGGTTCAATTTTGGTGACAATCGGAGCAACGGTCTAGGAGGAGTTCGAAAAAGTAGGTTTTTAAAGAAAAACAATATGGCGGACAGGACGTTCAGCTGACTATGGAAAATTTGATATCTATGTTCTCAGCATGACCCAAGGAATCCACTGTGACCAGTGACATTACAATAGGTGAATACAGTCAAAGGTTATTAGCATTTTTGTAACATTTTGTTTTAACTTTTGACCACAAGATGGCGCTGTGCCGAAACTTCTCAGTCTCCTTCAGGGCATTGTGCTGATGACCCATACCAAGTTTTGTAAAGATACGTTAATGCGTTCGTAAAATACAGCATTTTAGCACAAAATTCAAAATGGCCGACGGCCAAAATGGCCGAATTGGGAAAATTGGATATCATTCGACTCGGCATGATTCCCCGAATCCAACGAGACCAAATTTATGATTTTTGGACAAACCCATCAGAAGTTATAAGCAAAAATACCCATTTTTCATATCTCCGCACCAGTAGGTGGCGCTGCGCCGAAACACTGCATGGTACCTCAGGTCATGCTTGTGATGACATGTACCAAGTTTGGTCTGAATACGATAAAGCGTTGCGGAGATACAGCCTTACTTCTGTTTTCGCAAGCACTACGTACAATTCGTTCGTTAGTTTTTCGAAAACGGTTTGAGGAATCAACTTGAATTCCATAACTTTTTGTCAGCATGGTCTGAAGATGATCTGATTCAATTTTCATGAAAATCGGAGTAACGGCCTAGGAGGAGTTCGAAAAAGTAAGTTTTTCAGAAAATTCAAAATGGCGGAAAAATTTTCATGACGGAAAATGACGTCATATGGTGCGTTCGATTCGTCTTGAGCCAAGGAATAAGAGGAAAAAAGAATTGTGTTTCTAGCCCTTATGGTTCAAAAGTTATTAACATAAACATAAGTGCAACTTTGGACAGCTGGTGGCGCTAGAGGGATTGAGTTAGAGACTCCAAATTTGCTATGGACAAAGGTCAGACTGTCCTCTGACTGTGTGCCAAATTTCACAACTTTCCCGCCAGCGGTTCTATGGGCTGCCATAGACTTCAAGAGCGGAAGAAGAAGAAGAATAATAATAAGCGTACGGAACGCCAACAATAACAATAGGTGCCTAAGCACCTTCGGTGCTTGGCCCCTAATAATAATAATAATAATAATAATAATAAAAATCCTAACAATTACAATAGGGTTTCAGCACTTCGTGCTTGAACCCCTAAAAATCCTAACAATTACAATAGGGTTTCAGCACTTCGTGCTTGAACCCCTAATTAAAGCTGCAAGCAGCATTTACCGGGGTTCAAGCATTTAAGACCTTTAAGCAGATATGCATAAAAAGATATTTTAAAGTTTGAAAGATATTTAAGTTTTATTTAGCAAGCATGTCACCACTTAAATCACAGATGAACAGCTATGATATATGCTAAACCAAACACAGAGAAAGAAAAGGCTTAAACAATAATACGCATGCTTACTCATACACACACACACACACCACTTATTAGGTTCACTTTCATTCTGTGTCAAAACAGTATCTGTTTTGTGTTTCAAGTATATTTCCATGTTCACTACATTAATTAAACGTGCTTACAAACACATTTTGTTGCAGATATGGATATTTGAAATCAATAATGAGGTAAGAAAATGCTTATTCCAGGTTTTCCCTTTAAAAATCATCATTTTCAGGTCTCAATGTAATTGTAATGTTGTATTATTGCAAAAAAACATATGTCAGATGAACAAATGAAGAGGTAAACCTTGACAAAATGTGATTTGTAATGATATAATAAGGATTTATATAGTTTAAAAGAGATTGGAAAAACCTTGAAATCTTGAACTATATTAGTGGCCTTCTACTGCCATCTGGTGGCAAATGACAATTTCAGGACATACAAAACATATGAACATTGTCATTCAACACATTTTTAACTGTTAAAGTTAGCTATTGTCCCGATCTCCATGAAATTGCTTGTTTAGAGTCATGTCACACGTCCTTGCTTATTTTCAGAAAGATCTGAGAATTCCTTGGAGAGATATATGGCTTTCAGGGACACTTGGTGAAGGCCACATTTTGAAATGACCCTTTTATATCCACTAATGCAAAAGTTCAACTTTTTTTGATCATTATTAAACAACAGAGTCCAGAGAATTGTACTGCATTGGTTTTATTCAGATTGAGCAAAAAACCTGATTAGTATGCAAAAGTAGGTTTTTAAAATATTCTTGAATGAACGATTTGATTGACATAATAAATGATGGGTAACGAAATGTTTACTGCAAGTCTCCTTAAAGTTTCACATAATGTGGCACAATTATCATTAATAATTCAACCGAAATTGAGTGATGCATTTTGACAAAATGTGATTGTAATCATTAATAGTGATTTTATCAAATCTAAATATGCATTACAGAACAATATGACTACTTTAACCAGCAGACTGTGGCAGCAAAGGACCAGTCATTAGCCTACTTTCAGTTTAAAAATGGTCTGGTTTTGTACATTTTCCATGACTGCATTAAACATGTTTACACACACATTGTTGTAGATATTTGAAATACATGATAGGTAAGAAAATCTTAGTGCAAGTCTTGTCTTTCTGACAACAGAATAATGAATGAATGATAAATGGGAATTTGGTTTTTCGCTTATATCTCGGGAACAGGACATCGAAAAATTCTGAAACTCAGAGGGTAGATAGTGCTCAACAGGCCCTGTGGAACGAGACCATCGCGGGGACAGTGAGTGTTGGGGGTCGGGAGTTACGCCTGGTCTAATGCGTATCTTTTTGTGATTATATCTCAAGAACGCTCAGGCCAAATTGCACCAAACTCGAATCGAATCTAGTCGGGGAAAGGGCCTTTCCAACGAGCCCTTCCCCAAGGTCCTAGGAGGTAGGGCTCGGGAGTTACGGCCGTTTAAAGTCGGGGGTCCCGCGAACTAGCGATCCGCGGGGGCGTCCCCGAGGCCCGCGACGGATGTGGCCGCTCAAGGGCCCGGAGGGGACCTTGCCATCCGAGTTTGAGCTCGCGGGGACTTTCGGTTCCTGTCATTGGCGGCCGCCATTTTAAAACGCGCCCGCTGGTTTTTGGCTAATATCTCGGCGACAATTCAATGAAAATGCCTGAAATTCATAATGTGGACAGACTTCATCTAGACGGTTCGAATGAGCCCGGTGCTGGCTGGATTGGTTGAGATTTCGTTTATAAACATAGGAATATTGTCATTTTTCATCTTTTTAACTGTTATAACTTCTATACCTGTTGCCCAATCTCCACAAAATTTGTCATGCTTATTTAGAACAATATTTGGCATATGCTCACTTATTTTCGTGAAGTTCCGAGTTTTCGTTTAGGATTTATAGGCTTTTGAGTACATTTTGCCACACCCATTTTCTAAATGACCCAGTTATAGCAACCCAAAGGACAAAGTTCAACTTTTTTTGATAATTATTGATCTAGAGAGTCCATAGAATTGTCCTACACTGGTTTCATTCCAATCGGGTGAAAAACCTAGGACTAGTTCGCAAAAGTAGGTTTTTCACATATTTGCGAATAATTAATGAACGATTTGATTGACAGAATTGGTTCTTGAGGCAAAGTTGTTCAGCATGAGGAGATCTATCAAATGATATGCATTTTATGAAACACCATGTGATTACCGAGGCGTAAAACTCGTTAGCGCCAACTTGTGGCCGATTTCTTTCAAAATTCTTACAGACCTCTAGGACCATGAGTTGAACATGCCCATTGAGTTTCGTTCCGATCGGCCTCCGTTAACCTGGTCTAATAGGTGCTCAAACTTCATTGGCCGATGGCGGCCATGTTTTTTGAGATACGCCAATGTCCTCATAGACCATCATGCCCCCTTGGACCAAGACACTGCATGCCAAATTTCAAGTCGATTGGACTAACGGTTGCTTAGTTACAGACGTGTTTATGTTTTTTTCAAGTTATAGCGCCACCTAATGCCCAATCGACGAGATTTTTTTATCGTGACCAAAGAATGAGCCCATACACATGTGTACCGAGTTTGGTGCAAATATCTCATTTCGTTCTCGAGTTATAGCCATTTTAGTAAAAGTGGCTCCGCCCTTAACGTACGTTTTGGCGCCCCTTCGTGACCGTGAATCAAAATTTCAACTTTTTTTGATAATTATTGATATTCACACTCCAGAGAACATTTCTGCACTGGTTTGGTTCCGATCGGGCAAAAAACCTAGGACTAGTTCGAAAAGTAGGTTTTGGACAAAATTCAAAATGGCGGGAAAACGGGACCTCGGAGAGCAAATCTGATCTTCTACGCTTGTCACCGCCTTGACGCAAGGATTCCAAATATGTAATTCTTTTAATCTACGACAAACGGTTTAGGAGTTATGAGCCATTTTGCGCATTTGATCGCTGTAGCGCCACCCATTGGCCGATTTGGGTCATACTTTGTCAACCTCTCCTCGATTTTTGTACTATCATCTGACAAAGTTTCAAGTCTCTAGGCCTTACGGTTTGGGCTGCACGATGCGTTTTACGGCAGAAGAAAAAGAATAATAATAATAATTAAAGCTGCAAGCAGCATTTACCGGGGTTCAAGCATTTAAGACCTTTAATCAGATATGCATAAAAAGATATTTTATAGTTTGAAAGATATTTAAGTTTTATTTAGCAAGCATGTCACCACTTAAATCACAGATGAACAGCTATGATATATGCTAAACCAAACACAGAGAAAGAAAAGGCTTAAACAATAATACGCATGCTTACTCATACACACACACACCACTTATTGGTTCACTTTCATTCTGTGTCAAAACAGTATGTGTTTTGTGTTTCAAGTATATTTCCATGTTCACTACATTAATTAAACATGCTTACAAACACATTTTGTTGCAAATATGGATATTTGAAATCAATAATGAGGTAAGAAAATGCTTATTCCAGGTTTTCCCTTTAAAAATCATCATTTTCAGGTCTCAATGTAATTGTAATGTTGTATTATTGCAAAAAAACATATGTCAGATGAACAAATGAAGAGGTAAACCTTGACAAAATGTGATTTGTAATGATATTATAAGGATTTATATAGTTTAAAAGAGATATAACATGACAAAACCTTGAAAAAAACTCAAAATCTTGAACTATATTAGTGGCCTTCTACTGCCATCTGGTGGCAAATGACAATTTCAGGACATACAAAATATGAACATTGTCATTCAACACATTTTTAACTGTTGAAGTTAGCTATTGTCCCGATCTCCATGAAATTGCTTGTTTAGAGTCATGTCACACGTCCTTGCTTATTTTCAGAAAGATCTGAGCATTCCTTGGAGAGATATATGGCTTTCAGGGACACTTGGTGAAGGCCACATTTTGAAATGACCCTTTTATATCCACTAATGCAAAAGTTCAACTTTTTGATTATTATTAAACAACAGAGTCCAGAGAATTGTACTGCATTGGTTTTATTCAGATTAAGCAAAAAACCTGATTAGTATGCAAAAGTAGGTTTTTAAAATATTCTTGAATGAACGATTTGATTGACATAATAAATGATGGGTAACGAAATGTTTACTGCAAGTCTCCTTAAAGTTTCACATAATGTGGCACAATTGTCATTAATAATTCAACCGAAATTGAGTGATGCATTTTGACAAAATGTGATTGTAATCATTAACAGTGATTTTATCAAGTCTAAATATGCATTACAGAACAATATGACTACTTTAACCAGCAGGTGGCAGCAAAGGACCAGTCATTAGCCTACTTTCAGTTTAAAAATGGTCTGGTTTTGTACATTTTCCATGACTGCATTAAACATGTTTACACACACATTGTTGTAGATATTTGACATACATGATAGGTAAGAAAATCTTAGTGCAAGTCTTGTCTTTCTGACAACAAAATAATGAATGAATGATAAATGGGAATTTGGTTTTTCGCTTATATCTCAGGAACAGGACATCGAAAAATTCTGAAACTCAGAGGGTAGATAGAGCTCAACAGGCCCTGTGGAACGAGACCATCGCGGGGACAGTGAGTGTTGGGGGTCGGGAGTTACGCCTGGTCTAATGCGTATCTTTTTGTGCTTATATCTCAAGAACGCCTAGACCAAATCGCACCAAACTTGAATCGAATCTAGTTGGGGAAAGGGCCTTTCCAACGAGCCCTTCCCTAAGGTCCTAGGAGGTAGGGCTCGGGAGTTACGGCCGTTTAAATTCGGGGGTGCCGCGAACTAGCGATCCGCGGGGGGGCGTCCCCGAGGCCCGCGACGGATGTGGCCGCTCAAGGGCTGGGAGGGGACCTTGCCATCCGAGTTTGAGCTCGCGGGGACTTTCGGTTCCTGAGTTAGAAGCAAAAATGTACCGGGATGTGACGTCATTGGCGGCCGCCATTTTAAATCGCGCCCGCTGGTTTTTGGCTAATATCTCGGCGAAAATTCAATGAAAATGCCTGAAATTCATAGTGTGGACAGACGTCATCTAGACTGTTCGAATGAGCTCAGTGCTGGCTGGATTGGTTGAGATTTCGTTTATAAACATAGGAATATTGTCATTTTTCATCATTATAACTGTTATAACTTCTATACCTGTTGCCCAATCTTCACAAAATTTGTCATGCTTATTTAGAATAATATTTGGCATATGCTCACTTATTTTCGTGAAGTTCCGAGTTTTCGTTTAGGATTTATAGGCTTTTGAGTACATTTTGCCACACCCATTTTCTAAATGACCAGTTATAGCAACCCAAAGGACAAAGTTCAACTTTTTTTTGATAATTATTGATCTAGAGAGTCCATAGAATTGTCCTACACTGGTTTCATTCCAATCGGGTGAAAAACCTAGGACTAGTTCGCAAAAGTAGGTTTTTCACATATTTGCGAATAATTAATGAACGATTTGATTGACAGAATTGGTTCTTGAGGCAAAGTTGTTCAGCATGAGGAGATCTATCAAATGATATGCATTTTATGAAACACCATGTGATTACCGAGGCGTAAAACTCGTTAGCGCCAACTTGTGGCCGATTTCTTTCAAAATTCTTACAGACCTCTAGGACCATGAGTTGAACATGCCCATTGAGTTTCGTTCCGATCGGCCTCCGTTAACCTGGTCTAATAGGTGCTTAAACTTCATTGGCCGATGGCGGCCATGTTTTTTGAGATACGCCAATGTCCTCATAGACCATCATGCCCCCTTGGACCAAGACACTGCATGCCAAATTTCAAGTCGATTGGACTAACGGTTGCTTAGTTACAGACGTGTTTATGTTTTTTTCAAGTTATAGCGCCACCTAATGCCCAATCGACGAGATTTTTTTATCGTGACCAAAGAATGAGCCCATACACATGTGTACCGAGTTTGGTGCAAATATCTCATTTCGTTCTCGAGTTATAGCCATTTTAGTAAAAGTGGCTCCGCCCTTAACGTACGTTTTGGCGCCCCTTCGTGACCGTGAATCAAAATTTCAACTTTTTTTTTGATAATTATTGATATTCACACTCCAGAGAACATTTCTGCACTGGTTTGGTTCCGATCGGGCAAAAAACCTAGGACTAGTTCGAAAAGTAGGTTTTGGACAAAATTCAAAATGGCGGGAAAACGGGACCTCGGAGAGCGAATCTGATCTTCTACGCTTGTCACCGCCTTGACGCAAGGATTCCAAATATGTAATTCTTTTAATCTACGACAAACAGTTTAGGAGTTATGAGCCATTTTGCGCATTTGATCGCTGTAGCGCCACCTATTGGCCGATTTGGGTCATACTTTGTCAACCTCTCCTCGATTTTTGTACTATCATCTGACAAAGTTTCAAGTCTCTAGGCCTTACGGTTTGGGCTGCACGATGCGTTTTACGGCAGAAGAAAAAGAATAATAATAATAATAATAATAATTAAAGCTGCAAGCAGCATTTACCGGGGTTCAAGCATTTAAGACCTTTAAGCAGATATGCATAAAAAGATATTTTAAAGTTTGAAAGATATTTAAGTTTTATTTAGCAAGCATGTCACCACTTAAATCACAGATGAACAGCTATGATATATGCTAAACCAAACACAGAGAAAGAAAAGGCTTAAACAATAATACGCATGCTTACTCATACACACACACACACCACTTATTAGGTTCACTTTCATTCTGTGTCAAAACAGTATCTGTTTTGTGTTTCAAGTATATTTCCATGTTCACTACATTAATTAAACGTGCTTACAAACACATTTTGTTGCAGATATGGATATTTGAAATCAATAATGAGGTAAGAAAATGCTTATTCCAGGTTTTCCCTTTAAAAATCATCATTTTCAGGTCTCAATGTAATTGTAATGTTGTATTATTGCAAAAAAACATATGTCAGATGAACAAATGAAGAGGTAAACCTTGACAAAATGTGATTTGTAATGATATAATAAGGATTTATATAGTTTAAAAGAGATTGGAAAAACCTTGAAATCTTGAACTATATTAGTGGCCTTCTACTGCCATCTGGTGGCAAATGACAATTTCAGGACATACAAAACATATGAACATTGTCATTCAACACATTTTTAACTGTTAAAGTTAGCTATTGTCCCGATCTCCATGAAATTGCTTGTTTAGAGTCATGTCACACGTCCTTGCTTATTTTCAGAAAGATCTGAGCATTCCTTGGAGAGATATATGGCTTTCAGGGACACTTGGTGAAGGCCACATTTTGAAATGACCCTTTTATATCCACTAATGCAAAAGTTCAACTTTTTTTGATCATTATTAAACAACAGAGTCCAGAGAATTGTACTGCATTGGTTTTATTCAGATTGAGCAAAAAACCTGATTAGTATGCAAAAGTAGGTTTTTAAAATATTCTTGAATGAACAATTTGATTGGCAAAATAAATGATGGGTAACAAAATGTTTACTCCAAGTCTCCTTAAAGTTTCACATAATGTGGCAAAATTGTCATTAATACTTCAACCGAAATTAAGTGATGCATTTTGACAAAATGTGATTGTAATCATTAATAGTGATTTTATCAAGTCTAAATATGGATTATAGAACAATATGACAACTTTAACCAGCAGGTGGCAGCAAAGGACCAGTCATTAGCCTACTTTCATGGTCTGGTTTTGGTTTTGTACATTTTCCATGACTGCATTAAACATGTTTACACACACATTGTTGTAGATATTTGAAATACATGATAGGTAAGAAAATCTTAGTGCAAGTCTTGTCTTTCTGACAACAGAATAATGAATGAATGATAAATGGGAATTTGGTTTTTCGCTTATATCTCGGGAACAGGACATCGAAAAATTCTGAAACTCAGAGGGTAGATAGTGCTCAACAGGCCCTGTGGAACGAGACCATCGCGGGGACAGTGAGTGTTGGGGGTCGGGAGTTACGCCTGGTCTAATGCGTATTTTTTGTGCTTATATCTCAAGAACGCTCAGGCCAAATTGCACCAAACTCGAATCGAATCTAGTCGGGGAAAGGGCCTTTCCAACGAGCCCTTCCCCAAGGTCCTAGGAGGTAGGGCTCGGGAGTTACGGCCGTTTAAAGTCGGGGGTCCCGCGAACTAGCGATCCGCGGGGGGGCGTCCCCGAGGCCCGCGACGGATGTGGCCGCTCAAGGGCCCGGAGGGGACCTTGCCATCCGAGTTTGAGCTCACGGGGACTTTCGGTTCCTGAGTTAGAAGCAAAAATGTACCGGGATGTGACGTCATTGGCGGCCGCCATTTTAAAACGCGCCCGCTGGTTTTTGGCTAATATCTCGGCGACAATTCAATGAAAATGCCTGAAATTCATAATGTGGACAGACTTCATCTAGACGGTTCGAATGAGCCCGGTGCTGGCTGGTTGAGCTTTCGTTTATAAACATAGTTAAAAAGATGAAAAATGACAATATTCCTGTTATAACTTCTATACCTGTTGCCCAATCTCCACAAAATTTGTCATGCTTATTTAGAACAATATTTGGCATATGCTCACTTATTTTCGTGAAGTTCCGAGTTTTCGTTTAGGATTTATAGGCTTTTGAGTACATTTTGCCACACCCATTTTCTAAATGACCCAGTTATAGCAACCCAAAGGACAAAGTTCAACTTTTTTTGATAATTATTGATCTAGAGAGTCCATAGAATTGTCCTACACTGGTTTCATTCCAATCGGGTGAAAAACCTAGGACTAGTTCGCAAAAGTAGGTTTTTCACATATTTGCGAATAATTAATGAACGATTTGATTGACAGAATTGGTTCTTGAGGCAAAGTTGTTCAGCATGAGGAGATCTATCAAATGATATGCATTTTATGAAACACCATGTGATTACCGAGGCGTAAAACTCGTTAGCGCCAACTTGTGGCCGATTTCTTTCAAAATTCTTACAGACCTCTAGGACCATGAGTTGAACATGCCCATTGAGTTTCGTTCCGATCGGCCTCCGTTAACCTGGTCTAATAGGTGCTCAAACTTCATTGGCCGATGGCGGCCATGTTTTTTGAGATACGCCAATGTCCTCATAGACCATCATGCCCCCTTGGACCAAGACACTGCATGCCAAATTTCAAGTCGATTGGACTAACGGTTGCTTAGTTACAGACGTGTTTATGTTTTTTTCAAGTTATAGCGCCACCTAATGCCCAATCGACGAGATTTTTTTATCGTGACCAAAGAATGAGCCCATACACATGTGTACTGAGATTGGTGCAAATATCTCATTTCGTTCTCGAGTTATAGCCATTTTAGTAAAAGTGGCTCCGCCCTTAACGTACGTTTTGGCGCCCCTTCGTGACCGTGAATCAAAATTTCAACTTTTTTTTGATAATTATTGATATTCACACTCCAGAGAACATTTCTGCACTGGTTTGGTTCCGATCGGGCAAAAAACCTAGGACTAGTTCGAAAAGTAGGTTTTGGACAAAATTCAAAATGGCGGGAAAACGGGACCTCGGAGAGCAAATCTGATCTTCTACGCTTGTCACCGCCTTGACGCAAGGATTCCAAATATGTAATTCTTTTAATCTACGACAAACGGTTTAGGAGTTATGAGCCATTTTGCGCATTTGATCGCTGTAGCGCCACCTATTGGCCGATTTGGGTCATACTTTGTCAACCTCTCCTCGATTTTTGTACTATCATCTGACAAAGTTTCAAGTCTCTAGGCCTTACGGTTTGGGCTGCACGATGCGTTTTACGGCAGAAGAAAAAGAATAATAATAATAAAAATCAGCACAATAACAATAGGGTTTCAGCACTACGTGCTTGAACCCCTAAAAATCAGCACAATAACAATAGGGTTTCAGCACTACGTGCTTGAACCCCTAATTAAAGCTGCAAGCAGCATTTACCGGGGTTCAAGCCTTTAAGGCGTTTAATTAACATATATGTGCAAAAAGATATTAAGCTTTATTTAGCAAGCATGACACTGCTTAAATCACAGATGACCAGCTAATATATATGCTAAATCAAACACAGAGAAAGAGAAAGAAAAGGCTTAAACAATAATACGCGTGCTTACACATACACAAACACACATCACTTATTGGCTCACTTTCATTCTGTGTCAGAACAGTATCTGTTTTGTGTTTTGTGTGTCTGAGCATTCCTTGGAGAGATATATGGCTTTCAGGGACACTTGGTGAAGGCCACATTTTGAAATGACCCTTTTATATCCACTAATGCAAAAGTTCAACTTTTTTTGATTATTATTAAACAACAGAGTCCAGAGAATTGTACTGCATTGGTTTTATTCAGATTGAGCAAAAAACCTGATTAGTATGCAAAAGTAGGTTTTTAAAATATTCTTGAATGAACGATTTGATTGACATAATAAATGATGGGTAACAAAATGTTTACTGCAAGTCTCCTTAAAGTTTCACATAATGTGGCACAATTGTCATTAATAATTGAACCGAAATTGAGTGATGCATTTTGACAAAATGTGATTGTAATCATTAATAGTGATTTTATCAAGTCTAAATATGCATTACAGAACAATATGACTACTTTAACCAGCAGGTGGCAGCAAAGGACCAGTCATTAGCCTACTTTCAGTTTAAAAATGGTCTGGTTTTGTACATTTTCCATAACTGCATTAAACATGTTTACACACACATTGTTGTAAATATTTGAAATACATGATAGGTAAGAAAATCTTAGTGCAAGTCTTGTCTTTCTGACAACAGAATAATGAATGAATGATAAATGGGAATTTGGTTTTTCGCTTATATCTCGGGAACAGGACATCGAAAAATTCTGAAACTCAGAGAGTAGATAGTGCTCAACAGGCCCTGTGGAACGAGACCATCGCGGGGACAGTGAGTGTTGGGGGTCGGGAGTTACGCCTGGTCTAATGCGTATCTTTTTGTGCTTATATCTCAAGAACGCCCAGACCAAATCGCACCAATCTTGAATCGAATCTAGTTGGGGAAATGGCCTTTCCAACGAGCCCTTCCCCAAGGTCCTAGGAGGTAGGGCTCGGGAGTTACGGCCGTTTAAATTCGGGGGTCCCGCGAACTCGCGATCCGCGGGGGGGCGTTCCCGAGGCCCGAGACGGATGTGGCCGCTCAAGGGCCCGGAGGGGACCTTACCATCCGAGTTTGAGCTCGCGGGGACTTTCGGTTCCTGAGTTAGAAGCAAAAATGTACCGGGATGTGACGTCATTGGCGGCCGCCATTTTAAAACGCGCCCGCTGGTTTTTGGCTAATATCTCGGCGAAAATTCAATGAAAATGCCTGAAATTCATAATGTGGACAGACGTCATCTAGACGGTTCGAATGAGCTCAGTGCTGGCTGGATTGGTTTTATTTTGGATGGATTTATTTATTTTGTTTATAACACTATTTTCACATTTCTCTGCAATTATAATGCGTTTTAATTATTATTCCATGCACTAGAGGGCGCATGTATTATTGTTAGAGATAGCGTATTCCGGGTTTGCCCGGAAGTGAAGCCATTTTGTCTACTAGCTGGGCAAGGTAAGATGTATGGTGTTCTTTCTGTCTCTAATCCTAATCATCTGTGCATTATTGTTAGTCATCCGTGATATTTTGAAGTTATTCTAAGTAGTTTTTTGTGTGTTTGCATATTGTGTGGCTGTATTTCTTACATAAATGTTGAAAGGCAACGTTTTATTTCAGTTCTAGATTCTTAATTGACTGGGACAGTAATTTGATTATAAGACGAAATAAATCTCTTCTTTTTTTTTTTTTACAGTGATTGCTATTATTAGTTTAATAGTTAGTGGTTCATGTAGTTTATTCTTAGTATTGACATGTTTGGAAAGTAAGGGTGTAATTGTTAATTGCTCTAGCTTCATCTGTTTTTCTTCTTGGTTGAATTTATCATTAGCTTCAGTTTTAAAGGGTAGTTCATAAAAAAATACCAGTTTTGTGTTATATTTACTCATATTTTGTTGACGATGTAAATTCTGTCTATAGATACATTAGTATATTGTATAACGCATGCAGTGCGTCAACAACGTGTAGCACATGCAGTGCATGGGCAAGACACGTGATAAATGTTATTCATATGGTGCATTCAAGTCCTCCTGGGAAGTTTGTATTTATGAGGTGGAAAGTCGTGTGTACAACGGTAGGTGTCTTTCAAGTCACTTTCGTCGGAGTATGATGGCGGTGGGCCTTGTCTAAATTAATTACACAAAATAACAACATTTCTGCTTCTAGAAAATGTAGAGCAAAGAATATGCATTAGTTGTATGTTGCTTTTTTATGTTTTTTAATTAATTTATGAAGCCATTGTAAAATTTATTGTTACATATTACATTTTTATATTGTGATGCTATCGTATTTTTTGCTGGGAATCAGCTTACTTCGTTGTAAATAGAAAAGCCTGACAATGTCACTGCTAAATACCTGTAAGTATTGTGGTATTTCACTATGTTTCTGATTGACATGCCCCCAACTCGTACAGATCGGAGATTAAAGAAAATTACGAGATTCCCACTGGTATTTACGACATTGTGGTGGCGTTCATGTTGGTTCTGCTCGTAAATACGATCTTTCCGACATGACTTGAACGCACCATTAGTCTTTTTAACTAAAGCTAATTTTTTAACCATTTGTTGTGTAAATGTTTTATTCTTTATTGTTATGAAATTTTTCCATGTACCATGAATATGAAATCGAAATTACATACTTTAATAATCATAATTAAATCGTAATTGTAATAATCGTACTTTATCAGTCTCATGTTTCACTTGTTGTTAAACGTTTTTCTGTGTTTGTTGTGTACATAACTGAAAGCATAATAAGTTTGTGATTGGAAGAGAGAGGGCAGATAACTAATACGTGACATGATTGACAGTCAAGTCAAGTAAGCAATCATGGAAACATACTTGATACAGCATTTTAAATCAGTGATGCTCATTAGATCACATAATTTCGTGGATAAACAATAGAATCAGATTATATGTAAAACAAAAAAAATGAAAGTATACCTAATGATATCAGTATCTCTCTTAATAAACAATTTTGACTAAAAGCCATAATTGGCCGTGTTTAGTGATGCTTGCATTAAAATGTAGTGTGAAGTCTTTAAATGTATTTCTTTATATGTTATTAATTTTTTCTCAATTTTGTTGCAGAAGATTTGCAGAAACGTGATTTGAGGTAAGATGATAGTTCTTTTGATATTGCAATAATATGTCCAACAGTGAAGTATTTTGGGTAAAGTAGTGAATGTTTCACAATTTTTTTAATAGATAGCGTGTTGATAAGATTTGTGTAATATACTGTGTATTCTGTAAATAGTTATTATATGTGCTTTCTGAAGATATGTCTAATAAATTTTTATTTTATTTTATTATATTCTTTTTATTTATAGGTAAGAAAAACTCAAATGTTTATCATTTTTTGTAGGACTAGAGTGAATGTAGTTATAAAGGTCATGAAAATCTACATTGAGACATTTATAGTGCAAAAGATATTGATTTCAGTACAAGAAGTTACGTTAAAGTAAAATATTAATCCCTCACACAACAATTATTTTATTGTATTTTAAATGAGGAAAGCATTTCAATTAAGATGGACTTTATTAATTGCAAATAGTCTGGCTGTGCTTAATGGGTATATATTTTTTTCCCTTTAAGCACACCCCTGTACTCATTAAGCTCACATCATGTTTTATTAAAAATTCTTGTTTATTTTAAACAGCCTTTTTAAAGAATAATTGAAAAATGTTTTATTTTAAGGCACAAAGTTAATCACACAGACACACAAAAACAGAACTATAAAATCAAGCAACGAGGCATTCAATTTGATCACTTATATATAATATACATGATTTTCCACTTTCTACTTTCCAGTTTAAATAATTTTGCTAAAGTTTGTTGTTTAGCACATTTTGAAATAATGAAAACAATCATGAGTAGTTGGTGGTGGTGTTGGAATTTGAATAATGATTTATCCTTTATGATCATAAGTTAGTTTTGTTTCAACACTTTTGAATTGCTGTGTGTGAATATACATAGATGCACACAGATTTGTATGTGTGCTTATGATATAATGCAATAGAAAATTTGCACATTTACTGCATTTTGAAACTGTTTGGGAAAATAATCTCTAAACTGAACATTTAATAATTATTTGACACCATTTGTAAGTTAAAAATGGGGTAAAGGTCTTTCAAATGCAAAGAAGCTAAATTATTGTTCATTGGTACAAAGAAATAAATAAAATATGTAACTTTATGATTTCACCACTAGATGTCAGTATAGCTCTAATTAAAACAGGGTTGTTTTGTAGGGATTTAAAGAATTGTGTATTCGTTATCAATGGCTTTTTAGTGCAATCTGTTTATTGAAAAGCATAATGACTATGCAGGTTAATTTTATGTTTGTTATATATGTGAGTAATTATGTTCTGTTTGGTTATTATGGTTAGCTAATATGTTAATAGTTGTGAGTTTAGTTACCATTCAGTTTTATCAGTTAAACATTTAAAAATGAAAAAGTTAATGCTTGTATTTATTTAATTTTTTCATATATAAACATTTTAAGTGCAAAAGACCAAAGTAAGGAGAGTAGCATGCAATATTATTGTTACTAAACATTATTGTAATGTGAACTAAATTTAATAAAATCTTTAATGTATTTTTTGTTAATTATTATGCAGTAATATGTCATTTAATTTATCTTCCTATATTTTGTGTATGTGCAGATGCCTCGGACGAAGCAGTCTCAGCGTTCTCAGGCAGCCAAGAGGAGAATCGCGGACAGGCTGGCTGCTAATCCTGAAGAGATTTTGCAGCCTCCTAAACAAAGAAAAGAAATACAAGAGCCTGATCCTAATTTTGCCAATTGTTCCGAATTTGCCAATTGTTCCGAATTTGCCAATTTTACCGATTCTTACCCAAAGTCTGATTCAGACGCTAATTCAAAGTCTATGCCAAAGTTTCCAAAAGATGCTGAGATGACTATGCATGCTGTTTCTTATTTGTCTCCACAGACTTCCTATATCAGAGGCTCTTTTCATCAAGGACATCCCCGCTTCAATCCCAATGGTGGTAAGCAATGTGCTGCAAACAGTTTAATTGCCATTGTCATGTCTAAGATGAAAAATGTGTTGCAGTGGACCATCAGTGACCTGAATGATGTTCTGATTCACGGAAATGACCTGTACAGTGCCATGAGAGATGCAGGGAAAATCAACGATCACTTAGATGGCTACATGGAAGTTGCTGAGCTGCCTGACACACACACGCTGAATAATTGTACTTTTTCAATAAAGTATGGACAATTACACACAGGGTTGTTTGGCATTTCTAATTATGATGAAGGTCTGCAAGGCTTCGCCATGTCATTTGATGAAGCAGTAAAACAAGCATTCCAGAGGTTTGATGCATGTTTGGTAAATATGAACCACACCATATGTGCAGCTGTTAGACAAGGTTCATGGTATGCAGTGATTGATCCACATTCCCGACACTGTGATGGAACAATGGCAGCTTACGGTAAGAGTGTAGTGACTTTCTATGGCAGCATAGAATCTTTACTCATTCATTTCAAGAGACTTGGTGCATCCTTGAATGCAAAAAATCATCCTTTTGAGGTAACGGGGGTTGAGGTGAATAAGTGTGTACAAAAGTCAAAATGTTTCTCTCCCTATGTCTCTACTACTGAACATAATGAGATGAAAATGAATGCTGGTACTGATGTATGTCCCCAGAGATCTTGCATAAGAGGCTCTTTCCATCAAGGACATCCCCGTTTCAATCCCAATGGTGGTAAGCAATGTGCTGCAAACAGTTTAATTGCCATTGTCATGTCTAAGATGAAAAATGTGTTGCAGTGGACCGTCAGTGACCTGAATGATGTCCTCATTCACGGAGATGACCTGTACAGTGCCATGAGAGATGCAGGGAAAATCAACGATTGCACAGATGGCTACATTCAAGTTGCTGAGCTGCCTGACACACACATGTTGAATAATTGCACTTTTTCAATAAAGTATGGACAATTGCTCACAGGGTTGTTTGGCATTTCTCATTATGATGAAGGTCTACAAGGGTTTGCCATGTCATTTGATGAAGCAGTAAAACAAGCATTCCAGAGGTTTGATGCATGTTTGGTAAATATGAACCACACCATATGTGCAGTTGTCAGACAAGGTTCATGGTATGCAGTGATTGATCCACATTCACGACGCTCTGATGGAACATATGCACAGTATGGTAAGAGTATAGTGACTTTCTATGGCAGCATAGAATCTTTGCTCATTCACTTCAGGAGACTTGGTGCATCATTGATTGCAAAAAATCGTCCTTTTGAGGTAACTGGGGTCGAGGCAAATATGATTAATGATAACACTCTCCGCAATCGTTTGGTGTGCCATCCAGTGGTGGAAGAAAATACTGAAGCAGAACCAGTGAGTAGAGGTATGAAATCAGAAATGGAAAGTTGCAGTAATACTCTGACTGATTTTATCAACACAGATGCAATACCTGTGCATGAAACATGTACACAAATTGACAAAGATATTCAAAATAATCAGGTGATATGTAATCCTGTGATGGAAAATACTAAAATAGAAAAAATGACTGAGGGTATAAAATCAGAAATGGAAAGTTGCAGTTACTCTTTGACTGATTTCTCTAGTGCAGATGAAATATATTTTGTTCAAAGTTATGCACAAAAGAAAACGGAAATGCCCAGTGCATGCCCAAGAAATGAAAATACAGCAGATGTTGAATTCATTTCACAAACTGACACAGTTTGTTTTCAGTTTAGTCCATTAACAGTACAGCAACAAAAAAATATTTGCTTGAAGCTAAACATTGTACATGTTTCAATTGAACAAAATTATCCAAATGAAAGTGTTGAAATGGCTGAACCTTGTAAAACCAAAGATATTGTGGGTGATGGTAACTGCTTTTTCATGATCAATAGCTTATGCTGTAAGTGGAAGTGAAAAAGAACACAGAAAAGTGAGACGTGCTGTTGTATCTCATATTCTCCAAAATGAAGAAAGGTACATTCAGTATCTCAGACAAGGACACAGTTCTGTTGGGAACTATATTGCCACTTTGAGAATGAAATATGTTGGAACTTGGGCATCAGAGCTAGAAATACAAGCAGCCAGTGATTTAATTGGTGTAGACATATTTACTTTTACTCAAGAGAAATGGCTTAAGTATTCAGCCTTAAATGCCACATCAAACAGACAGAGCTGCCAATACAAGGGGATTTACTTGAAACATGCTAATAGTTGTCATTATGAAGTTGTTCTATGTGTGAAAAAAAGGATGGTAGCTGTGCTTCAATTTGTAAATCACCAGTTGAAGTTTCCATGTTTCCTGCATCATTAAATCCCAAGTCAGACCCACTTAAGCTTTATAGACAGAAAGTCCAATACAATAGTAATTATGACTTAAATGAGGGGAAAAAAATGAAAGCAATGAAAAGATATCATGAGGATGAAATGTACAAACATAGGAAAATTAAATCTGGTATTAAAATGTATAATGAAAATGAACACTATCAAGAAAAATTAAAAATATTAAGCAAAAATAAATATGAATCGCGCTGTCAATCTTTGAAAAGGTATTCTATTGACAAATACGCAGAGAATACCGCACACAGGGAATCTTTGAAGCAGCATTCTATTGACAAATACGCAGAGAATACCGCACACAGGGAATCTTTGAAACAGTATTCTATTGACAAATACGCAGAGAATACCGCACACAAGGAACGTTTGAAACAGTACAGTATTAGAAAATATAGTGAAGATGAAATGCACAAGACTAAGGTGATTCATTATAACAAAGAGAAATATAAAAATGATATTAATTTTGCTAGTAGCATTAAAATTAGAAATGCTGTAACTCATCATGAGGCAGAGATCAAAAGGAAAGAGATTGATTGTGTGATTGAACAATTTAAAGAAAAAATATCAACAGGTCCTGAATATGTATGTTCAGTTTGTCATCGCTGCTGCTTTAAAATGCAGGTGAAATACTGTAATAAAAATAAATATATTCAAAAATCTATCCAGGCTGGCTGCATTGCAGAAAAATGTATAACATTGAATGATTTTCATAAATGTAATAAAGACTGCAGTGAAGAATGTGTGTATAAAAATAGTCCAGCGGAATATTTGTGGATTTGTCACACATGTGATAGAAAAATTTCTGAAGGTAAAATGCCTGCTGAAAGTGTTGCAAACAATCTCACTCTGGATCCTATTCCTCCTGAATTGAGCTGTTTAAACTCTCTTGAGCAACATCTAATAGCGAAGCATATCCCATTCATGAAAATGATGGCATTACCACGAGGTGGACAGAATGGTGTTCATGGACCAGTGACATGTGTTCCATCTAATGTTACAGATGTGGTGAATGTTTTACCAAGATCAGAAGATGAGGATTTGATGATTCGTGTAAAGCTTAAGAGAAAACTGACATATAAAGGACACTATGAATATAAGTTTGTGCACGTTGATAAGGTAAAAACTGCTTTAAAATATCTACAACAATATAACAAGTGCTATACAGATGTAGAGTTTAATGAAAGTTGGATTAATCCTCTGAGTAAAACAGAAGAACAAATAAATGATAAAAGTGATAACAATGAACGAGACTTGGGCATATGTGTTAATAAAGAGTATGATATTGAAAATGAAGACAATGACATCACTGATGAGACACTTCATGATCGACAGCAACATGGTTTGTTTATGGATTCGTGTTTGCAACCAGTTGACATTGCACAAGAGGTGTTAGATCAACATTTTGATGGAATTATGTCACTTGCACCAGCAGAGGGCAACAATCCAGTGAGAATGTTAATGGATGAAACTAATGAAGCAAAATGCTTTCCAGTTCTCTTCCCAAATGCAACAGGAACATTTCATGATTCACGACCTGAAAAATTAACACTGTCTAGATATTTAAATAATAGAATCCTAAATGCAGATGGACATTTTGCTCAAAACCTGGACTACATCTTTTATGGACAATATTTGTCTGAGCTTAATCAAGTGATCTCAAATGTATCTATTGCTTTAAGGAAAGGCTATGACACAAGCAACAAAACAAAAATTACTTCAGAAATGCTAACAAACAAAGAATCCCTGCAAAAGATTTTAAATTTTGATCAGGGTTATAAATTTTTGAAACCTGTGAGAGGGACTCCTGTTTTTTGGCAAAGTGTTCAAAAAGATTTATTTGCAATGGTTAGACAATTAGGTATTCCAACATGGTTTTGCTCATTTTCATCAGCGGATTTGCGATGGACAGAGCTAATGCAATGTATTGTAAAACAAGAGGGCTGTCAAACACCTATTGATAAATTGGATTGGTCTGATAGATGTGGGATGTTGAAACGTAATCCTGTAACTGCTGCCAGAATGTTTGATTATCGATTTCACTACTTTCTGAAAGATGTTATTATGTCTCCAGCCCAACCAATTGGAAAAATAATAGATTATTTCTATCGAATAGAATTCCAACAACGTGGTTCACCTCATACACATTGTCTGTTTTGGGTTGAAAATGCACCTCAAGTGGACAGAGATGATGATAATGAAGTTGTAGCATTTGTTGATCGCTATGTCACTTGTGAAATGCCACCTGAACAGCAAAAAGAAATGCATGAAATAGTGAGCAGTGTGCAACAACACAGTAAAAGACATGCAAAAACATGTAAAAAGAAAGGAACTGTGTGTAGATTCAACTTTCCACGTCCACCAAGCAAAAATACTTTTATTACAAGAAGCAGCAAGAGTGATAAAGATGAAAAAGAAACTGATGATGAAAAAAATGAAAGACAATACAAAAAGACAAACTGTAAACAAATATCAAAAGAGTTAGCTGAAGCTGTAATGAAAAAAGTCAGAGAATGTTTATTGAATAGCGATGTTGCATTTGATTCAGTTGACTCTATGTTTGCATCTATTGGTATAAATCAAGAGACATTTGAAATGGCATACAATAGAATTACGAAAAAAACAAATGTTGTTTTGAAGAGAAAGCCAAGTGATGTATGGGTTAATCAATATAATCCTGATCTTCTGAGATGTTGGAATGCAAACATGGATATACAATTTGTTGTTGATGCTTACTCTTGTATAGTATATATAATTTCCTATATTTCCAAAGCTGAGAGAGAAATGGGTTTGCTGCTGGCTAATGCTCAAAAAGAAGCACACAGTCAAGGTAATATGGATGCAAAACAAGCTTTAAGAAAACTTGGCAGTGTGTTTTTACATAATCGAGAGGTCTCAGCTCAAGAAAGTGTTTATCGGCTGACTAACATGAAACTAAAAGAGGGGTCAAGGAAAGTAGTGTTCATTCCAACTGGAATTAATACAATAAGAATGAGTTTACCCTTAAACACTATACATAAAAAAGCTGAATGTGGAGATGACAACAGTGATGGCATATGGATGAAAAGCATCACAGAGAGATACAGAGCCCGTCCAAATACCAAAGAATTTACTGGAATGTGTTTAGCAACCTTTGCCTCAGAGTACAGAGTTTTGAGTAAATCTGAATACTTGTGTGCAGATAGAGTAAAACTGGAAAATGACATGGGCTTTGTGAGAAAACGAACTTGTTCAAACTGTGCCATTGTACGATATGCCCGTTTTTCACCCACTAAAAATCCAGAAAATTATTATCAAAGTATTTTGGAATTATTTTTGCCTCATTTTGTGCGAGATCAATTGAAGCCACCACATTTCCCTTCCCATCAGGAGTTTTATGAGACTGGATTTGTAACAATTTATAATGATGAGCTTGAGTCAGTGAAAATTATAGTTGACACAAACATGTGCAAAATTTGAAAAAGAAGCAGACACAATACAAAGAGCTCAAGATGATTTAGAACAGCACGGACCAATGGAAGATGCTTGGGCCCAAATCTGTCCAGAAGCAGAACTTGAACGTTTGGAATGTCTAGAGAGTAAGAAACAACAAATAGAAACAGAGGAAGGTGATGATATTATACCTGATCTATTACCAAATGTAGGTCCTTCAAAACTAGAATCCAATCCATCTGCTATGACAAAGCAAGATGTTTTGGCTTTGCTACGGTCTTTGAATGAAAAGCAGTCACAAATCTTTTACAAAGTGCGGCAATGGTGTTTAGCAAAAGTACAAGGTGAAAACCCAGATCCATTTCATGTCTTTATATCTGGTCCAGGAGGTGTTGGAAAGTCAGTGCTGATAAAAGCAATCTATTATGAAACCTCTCGCATACTTTCAAGGTTAACAGAGAACCCAGATGAGACACACGTGCTATTAACAGCACCAACTGGTGTTGCAGCTTACAACTTAAAAAATGCAGCTACAGTACATTCCACTCTGTCCATTGGAATAAATGCTACACTGCCATATCAACCACTTGGAGATGAAAAAATTAATTCCTTGAGAGCCAAATTTGGAAAACTGCAAATATTAATAATTGATGAAATTTCAATGGTTGATCATAAACTTCTGTCATATATTCATGGAAGATTGAGACAAATCAAACAAACAGGTGATTACTCTGCATTTGGAAATGTCTCTGTGATAGCAGTTGGAGATTTTTATCAGCTGTCTCCTGTTAAAGGAAAACCACTTTACACTGAACCAGTCAACGGTGTTAATCTTTGGGAAACTAACTTTCATTTTGTTGAACTTACAGAGATTATGCGTCAGAAGGACAAAAAGTTTGCAGAATTATTAAACCGTTTAAGGCTACGTAAAAAAGATGAAGTAATGCTTGAAGAAGATGTTAATATGCTTAAGAAATGTGAAACAGGTGATGGTGATGATAGTACAGATATCCATATTTATGCAATTAATAGTGAAGTTGATGATCACAATATATCAAAGTTACACAAAGTATGCACTGACACGGTTACTATAAATGCTCAAGATTTTGAAAGAAATGCTAAGAATGGCCGAATGGAAAAAAAGGATGGGTTTCATTCCAGAGTGCAGAACAGTAGTTTGGAAAAATCCCTTGAATTAGCCATTGATGCTCGAGTAATGCTGCTGAAAAATATTAATGTCTCAGATGGTCTTGTGAATGGAATCTTTGGGACAATTAAAGAATTTTGTTATGATGATGATGAAATGTTTCCATCAAAAATATATATCGAATTTGATGATGAACATGTTGGTAAAGAAGCTAGAGGTAAAAAAACATGTTTAAAACCTGGACTGGAGAAAAGTACACCAATTGAACCTGAAGAAGAAAAAGTAACAAGCACTGGTGGTGTCAGAAGGCAATATCCTTTGAGACTGGCCTGGGCGTGCACAGTTCACAAAGTACAAGGTCTGACAGTGAACAAAGCTGTTGTTTCAATGAAAAAGATGTTTGCTCCAGGACAAGCATATGTAGCATTAAGTAGAGTGACCTGTCTTGATGGACTCATAATAGAAGATTTCAAAGAAAATGTTATTTTTGCAAAAGACAACATTGAGCAAGCTCTACAGAGTATGCCTCCATTCATTGTTCCAAGGGAAATTACAGAAAGTGTAAAATTTCAAATTATGTTACACAATGTTCAAGGAGTCAATCCACATATTTTAGATATTCGCCAAGATAAGAGATATTTTCAAGCAGATATGATTTGTGTAACAGAGACATGGTTAAAACCAAACTATTTTGAGAATGAAATCAGTCTTACTGGATACTATTTTTATGATAAACCACGAAATGTTGCTTACGACACAAGTCAGGATGTTTTTGCTAAACTAAAAGAAGAAAATCATGGTGGTGTTGGTATCTATTATAGACAGAATGTAAAAGCTACTTTAGTTGATTTACCATGTATTAACATTGAATGTCTAACGTGCAATATACAACATTTAAACACAACCTTGGCAGTTGTGTATAGACCACCATCATATATCTTACCATTGTTTAGAGAGAGGTTGATTACCTTAATTAATCAAATAAACTGCTTACCAGGTGGAAAAATAATTTTAGGGGATTTCAATGAAAACCTTTTTAGTAATTCAACAATTCATGATGTTATGCAGCATTTTGGTTTTACACAAATTGTTGAAAAACCAACAACTGAAAATGGGACATTAATTGACCATGTATATATAAAAGATATTGACTTGGATAAACTTACGATTGACATAATGCCCACATACTTCAGCTATCATGACTGCATTGTGATGAAGTGGCTATAATGCATTGTCCACCGTAAGGGGGGGGATACAGAGGTGGATGTTAATCAGTGGACAGCCTCTGTGGGAATTTATGCTGCCTTCATGTGCTATCGGAATTATTGTAAATAAAAGTTTCTTATTTCATAATTTAATATGATTTTACATAAATATCTTTAATAACAAAATATTAATCAATGACATTTCTAAAAAAAAAAGAAGGCAAGAATCAACCTGCCTTCTATTGAAATTCCTATATTCCTATAGAGAATTAAATAAATTACGAAGACAAACTAAAAATTATGACTTAAGAAGTCAAAAGTAGGACATTTCCGATAGCACGTGAAGGCAGCAGTAGCCATTGGGATTGTTTAATTTTTTACTACTTTAAGTTGGTGTTAAGGTCATGTTCATATTTATGTTTATCTAAAATAAATAGCAGTACTCATTTTTTAGTTATTTAAACTTGTAATGAGTTAATATATTTAAAATATATTTATTGGATTCAAAAATAATGCCATTTATTCAGAGGCCTTAACACCATACACTTTTTTTAAAACAATTACTCATTTTAATTGTTGTAGTTTTTTTATTATTATTATTATTATTCATTCATTTATTCATTCATTCATTCATTCATTTGTCTTTGTTTGTTTCCAATATTTTATTGATCAAAATGTCTATGTAATATGCTTTTGTAATGACTTTGTATGCAGAAATTAATTTTACAGTTGGCATTGATCAAATTTATATTCAACTACTTAAAGAGGTGAAACTTCATTTTAAAACAGTAAGACATTGTATATAAAAGAGAAAGGAAAGACAAAGAGGAACTTTAAGAAATCTTGGACTATCTTAGCTACTTCATTTTCATCATATTACAACAGTTGGAGTATTCATAAACAGGTGAGACCATTTTTATCTTTTAAATTGGTCATAAGTTTTATAATATTAACATACAATTCTAAAATTACCACTATACAATATGTTTGCATTAGAAGAATATTTTGTTTGAATATAAAATATTGTGGTTAAAGTAACCATTTACAGTGTAATCCATTTGTATGTGTTGTAAAATTTAAAAAAAAATTCTAATCAGAATCTAATTCTCCTTAGGTACATCAAATGTAACATCAAATGTTGCTTTGATGACCACATCATCTCCATTATTAGGACAACATTCAACTCCAAGACCTCCTGGCATTTCCATTACATTTCCGTTTTCTACGTAAATCAGGAACAAACAGTTTGACTGCAGAGAACATTCTCCAGACCATTACAGCCCCATCACCATTATGGATTATTGATTCAAGGCAAGTTATTGACTCATGATCTCGGTATCATATGTGTGTGGCTGAATTCAGCTGCAAATCAAATAAGAGTGCAGTGTACCTTTTTCCACTGTTGACTGACCTTTTTTTTTTTTTGACTTTGAGCTAATTGCAGATTTAGCTTTCTGTTCTTGGTTCTCAGAAGAAGAAAACAATTTGATCATGTCATTTTACATTGCCATTTATGTAAAACGTAAAAAAAAGGATTTTTTTTGTCTGCAGTAGCCTATTATCATTCACTGGATTGTTTGTGCATTTAATTATTTGTTTACATACTAAGTAAGACTATTGATCTTCTAGGATTTTCCTGCAGAACTGTAACAGAAATACTCAATTCAAACAACAATCATGACTCCATCTGTCTCGCTGAGGACAATATCTGCCTCACTTTGAACCAGAAACTGAGTCAGCCTTTTTGGATCCTTGGTACAGATAATGAGAGCCTGGAGTGTTTGACAACATCTAATGTCATATTTCACTGAGGATATTTTGTTGGCCTGCATGGACTGAAACTCAAACTGCTATCACTGAGAATTATCCTATGAGCTCAGTTACCATCAAGTTTTGTTATATTATGAGCTAAATTCTAAGCCAATCAATCCAATTCCAAGTAATGTCCATCACTGCTGATTCCACCCAACTTTAAGTATCTGTTGTTGGAGCTTGTCTCTGTTGGCTCAAAGTCTCCTTTATCAACATGTTCACCTGGATTTACACTGTTCACAACTCCACCCATGTCGGTCAAGCTCCTTGTTCTATTGTGCATCTAACCTCCATCTGTTTAGTTGTGGGCCTCCATCACATCCTACCTTCTTACTTCTTATCCACTGTATTATTTGTTTCTGCTACATCCTAAGTCTCATCAGTCTTTGCCTGCTCCTCTCCAACGTTTTGAACCACTTTTTGTTGCTTCTGTTGAGCATTTTGCAGCACAACCACATACTTTTTAGTAGTGGGGCTTGGAGAGTAATGTCATGAAAATATTCTGATAGTTCAGTTTCAATCTGATTTAATTTTGAACATGTATTAACACAAAAATTTTACTACTTTCACATATATAACCCATTGAAATTGATGGAATGAATGAATGAATCATTTTAAATTTGTTGGATATTTTTAAAATGTTTTATGCTTTTTAAAATTTTCAGTAATTTAAAAAAAAAAATGTACTTTTTACATTTCTAAACTCTGTAAATGTTTTTGACACTTAACATTTGTTACTTCAAAGATATGTTTTATATATTATGTGCTTTTTGTTTTTGACATCTACACACTTTAATATCCAAACCATTGAAACTGAATGAATGAATGAATGAATGAATTAATTAATTAGGCTAATTAATATTTCCTTACTATTTTATATTTCTTATTTTCACATGCATTTTTTTTTTTTATATTTTATTGTCTTTATACTCATATACATTTTTTTGTTTGTTAATTGTATGTACTTGTTTTTTATATATAATTTTATATTGTGTAATATTTTTTAAATCTAATATGTGATTTTCCTTTTGCACATCTTATCACCTTTATAAATTATAAGGTTCTGTCTGCATTCTAGTTACTTTTTTAAGTAAGCTTCAAAGTTTTTTTATTGTATTTGTAAATGTATAATTTCCAGCTGACCATATATTAACACAGTTTGCTACTTTAATACACCAACAATTGAAATGAATACGTGTTAATTTACATTTATTGGATTTTTTAATGTATCTTTTTTTTTTTTTTTTAAATTCCCCATGTAATAGTCAATATTTGATTTGTATTGAGTTGGTTTTGGTTTAATTCACAATATTTATTACTGCAATATACAAAAAAGTAAAATAATAATAATAATAATAATAATAATAAAATAAAATAAAATAAAATAAAATAAAAACAAAAGGTAATGAGAGAATTTGATGTTATTTAGACTATTATACAATATTATATGAAATTATTTACAAATAGTTTAACTTTACTGTTTTTACTATTTGTCTTAACAAATGTTTCATTTGAACTCAGTATACAATATTTTTTTTTCTGAACCATATATATGCAAATAGAAACAATATAATGAAATTCCTAATAAATGCATTAATTATTTATTTCCTATAATATTTTAAAAATTGAACCTACTTTGTATGAGTATATGCAAAATTTCACCAACCAAAAAACTTCTTTCCATTAATTATATATTTGTATTTTTAGTAATAACTCAACCATATTGTGGCGGGCTTCAATGAGAACATTGGGGCAGACAGATTTACAGTTGTTTTAAGGGAATTTTAAACAACAGTTGCAGTATGTACAATATTTATATAAACAGTCCCAATGTCATGTGTGTTCTGTTGTCTGTCATGTTCTAGTTGCCATGTTGTTTGATTATGTTAATCCTTGCTTAGCTGTTCCCATTTAGTTCCCTCATCCACTCCTGTGTATATATTCTCCCTGTTTAGTTCAGTCTCTGTCTGTTATTGTTTGTGTGTTAGCACTCTGTTGCATATTTGCCTGAATTAAAACCTGTTTTTTGTTATTCAGCCTTCATCTGTATTCTTCCTGTAACACCCAAACACTAATAAATTATATGATCATACACAGGTATAACTAGATTTTTTGATAACTTTATTAAACATCATTTATAAACTTTCAAAGTACAAATACATTTTTTTTCATACATTCATAGACAATTGAAAACCATAATTACATTTCCTATTGGTTAATTCCTTTTTAGAACTGTGCACACACTCAAAAAACAATGAATCAAACAGGTCCACCAATCGGCCTCTATAACTGATAAATGATACATAAAAAATACTTACTGCAAGCTAAAATTAATTAAATTTAATAATTAGCTAAATTATTTTGAAATGACCCTTTTATATCCACTAATGCAAAAGTTCAACTTTTTTTTGATCATTATTAAACAACAGAGTCCAGAGAATTGTACTGCATTGGTTTTATTCAGATTGAGCAAAAAACCTGATTAGTATGCAAAAGTAGGTTTTTAAAATATTCTTGAATGAACGATTTGATTGACAAAATAAATGATGGGTAACAAAATGTTTACTCCAAGTCTCCTTAAAGTTTCACATAATGTGGCACAATTGTCATTAATCAACCGAAATTAAGTGATGCATTTTGACAAAATGTGATTGTAATCATTAATAGTGATTTTTATCAAGTCTAAATATGGATTATAGAACAATATGACAACTTTAACCAGCAGGTGGCAGCAAAGGACCAGTCATTAGCCTACTTTCATGGTCTGGTTTTGGTTTTGTACATTTTCCATGACTGCATTAAACATGTTTACACACACATTGTTGTAGATATTTGAAATACATGATAGGTAAGAAAATCTTAGTGCAAGTCTTGTCTTTCTGACAACAGAATAATGAATGAATGATAAATGGGAATTTGGTTTTTCGCTTATATCTCGGGAACAGGACATCGAAAAATTCTGAAACTCAGAGGGTAGATAGTGCTCAACAGGCCCTGTGGAACGAGACCATCGCGGGGACAGTGAGTGTTGGGGGTCGGGAGTTACGCCTGGTCTAATGCGTATCTTTTTGTGCTTATATCTCAAGAACGCTCAGGCCAAATTGCACCAAACTCGAATCGAATCTAGTCGGGGAAAGGGCCTTTCCAACGAGCCCTTCCCCAAGGTCCTAGGAGGTAGGGCTCGGGAGTTACGGCCGTTTAAATTCGGGGGTCCCGCGAACTAGCGATCCGCGGGGGGGCGTCCCCGAGGCCCGCGACGGATGTGGCCGCTCAAGGGCCCGGAGAGGACCTTGCCATCCGAGTTTGAGCTCGCGGGGACTTTCGGTTCCTGAGTTAGAAGCAAAAATGTACCGGGATGTGACGTCATTGGCGGCCGCCATTTTAAAACGCGCCCGCTGGTTTTTGGCTAATATCTCGGCGACAATTCAATGAAAATGCCTGAAATTCATAATGTGGACAGACTTCATCTAGACGGTTCGAATGAGCCCGGTGCTGGCTGGATTGGTTGAGATTTCGTTTATAAACATAGGAATATTGTCATTTTTCATCATAATAACTGTTATAACTTCTATACCTGTTGCCCAATCTTCACAAAATTTGTCATGCTTATTTAGAACAATATTTGGCATATGCTCACTTATTTTCGTGAAGTTCCGAGTTTTCGTTTAGGATTTATAGGCTTTTGAGTACATTTTGCCACACCCATTTTCTAAATGACCCAGTTATAGCAACCCAAAGGACAAAGTTCAACTTTTTTTGATAATTATTGATCTAGAGAGTCCATAGAATTGTCCTACACTGGTTTCATTCCAATCGGGTGAAAAACCTAGGACTAGTTCGCAAAAGTAGGTTTTTCACATATTTGCGAATAATTAATGAACGATTTGATTGACAGAATTGGTTCTTGAGGCAAAGTTGTTCAGCATGAGGAGATCTATCAAATGATATGCATTTTATGAAACACCATGTGATTACCGAGGCGTAAAACTCGTTAGCGCCAACTTGTGGCCGATTTCTTTCAAAATTCTTACAGACCTCTAGGACCATGAGTTGAACATGCCCATTGAGTTTCGTTCCGATCGGCCTCCGTTAACCTGGTCTAATAGGTGCTCAAACTTCATTGGCCGATGGCGGCCATGTTTTTTGAGATACGCCAATGTCCTCATAGACCATCATGCCCCCTTGGACCAAGACACTGCATGCCAAATTTCAAGTCGATTGGACTAACGGTTGCTTAGTTACAGACGTGTTTATGTTTTTTTCAAGTTATAGCGCCACCTAATGCCCAATCGACGAGATTTTTTTATCGTGACCAAAGAATGAGCCCATACACATGTGTACTGAGATTGGTGCAAATATCTCATTTCGTTCTCGAGTTATAGCCATTTTAGTAAAAGTGGCTCCGCCCTTAACGTACGTTTTGGCGCCCCTTCGTGACCGTGAATCAAAATTTCAACTTTTTTTTGATAATTATTGATATTCACACTCCAGAGAACATTTCTGCACTGGTTTGGTTCCGATCGGGCAAAAAACCTAGGACTAGTTCGAAAAGTAGGTTTTGGACAAAATTCAAAATGGCGGGAAAACGGGACCTCGGAGAGCAAATCTGATCTTCTACGCTTGTCACCGCCTTGACGCAAGGATTCCAAATATGTAATTCTTTTAATCTACGACAAACGGTTTAGGAGTTATGAGCCATTTTGCGCATTTGATCGCTGTAGCGCCACCTATTGGCCGATTTGGGTCATACTTTGTCAACCTCTCCTCGATTTTTGTACTATCATCTGACAAAGTTTCAAGTCTCTAGGCCTTACGGTTTGGGCTGCACGATGCGTTTTACGGCAGAAGAAAAAGAATAATAATAATAAAAATCAGCACAATAACAATAGGGTTTCAGCACTACGTGCTTGAACCCCTAAAAATCCTAACAATTACAATAGGGTTTCAGCACTTCGTGCTTGAACCCCTAATTAAAGCTGCATGCAGCATTTTATCGGGGTTCAAGCATTTAAGGCAGTTTAAGGCAGGATTTGTCTTATTTAGCAAGCATGTACCACTGAAATCATATATGCTAAAACAAACACAGAAAGAAAAGGTTTAAACAGTAATACCTTATACATACGAAGCATGCTTTACACACATACACACACACACATAAACAAAAAAATATAATTTTCAGGTCACAATGTAATTGTAATGTTGTCTTACTGCAAAGACATAAGTCACATGAACAAATGAAGTGGTAAACCTTGAAAAAAATGTGATTTGTAATGTTATTATAAGGATTTATATAGTTTAAAGTAGGGGTGCCCAATCCTGTTCCTGGAGATCTACCTTCCTACAATTCAGCTCTAGCCCAGCTCAACACACCTGTCTGTAATTATGAAGTGCTCCTGAAGATCTTAATTAACTGATTCAGGTGTGTTTTATCAGGGTTGGAGCTCAAATGTGCAGGTAGGTAGATGTCCAGGAACAGGATTGGGCACCCCTGGTTTAAAGGGATTTTAAATGACAAAACATTGAATTCTTGAAACCTTGAATTATATTAGTGGCCTTCTGCTGCCATCTGGTGGCACAAAATGACAGTGTCAGGCAATTCATTATAGAAATATATAGTTTTAAAGGTTTTTTGACAGTTATAGCGCCACCTATTGCCCGATCTCCACCATTTTTGGGGGATGTCCTTGGAGTGTATCCATACATATGTGTGCCAAATTTGGTGAAAATATCTCATTTCGTTTTGACGTTATAGACACTTATATATATGAGCGCATAAAAATTGACCCATGAAAGACTTTGATTGGATTTTTTTGCCACTTCCTATCAAAATTTTGACATTTGGGCTTTAACGTATTGTAAACCAACTTAGGTTCCGTGTTTTCTACGGTGGTTTCGTGACGATCGGACAAACGGTTTCGAAGATATTCGCAAACGTTTTTTAAGCGCTAAATCACAACGTGGCACAAACCGTTTTCCGAAACCTGGCAAGTCTGATATCGTTGAACTCGGCAAGGATTCAGGAGTCTAAAGATATATATCTTGTCAAAATAAGTCGATCACATCCAGAGTTATATACAATTTCATCCAAAAGCATTAAAAACACAAGTTTTTTAAAGTTTTCTAACAGTTATAGCGCCACCTATGGTCCGATCTCCATAAAAATTTGTGTGCTTCTGTATAGTTATACTTCGCATGCGTTCACCAATTTTCGTGAAGTTCTGAGTTTACGTTTAGGTTTTATAGGCTTTTGGGTATATTTAGCCACGCCCACTTTCTAAATGACCCCGTTATAGCGACCCAAAGGGTAAAGTTCAACTTTTTTTTGATAATTATTGATCTGGAGAGTCCAGAGAATTGTCCTGCACTGGTTTTGTTCCGATTGTGCGAAAAACCTAGGACTAGTTCGCAAAAGTAGGTTTTTAAAATATTCATGAATTAATGAACGGTTTGATTGACAGCATTGGTTCTTGAGGCAAAGTTGTTCAGCATGAGGAGATCTATCAAATGATATGCATTTTATGAAACACCATGTGATTACCGAGGCGTAAAACTCGTTAGCGCCAACTTGTGGCCGATTTCTTTCAAAATTCTTACAGACCTCTAGGACCATGAGTTGAACATGCCCATTGAGTTTCGTTCCGATCGGCCTCCGTTAACCTGGTCTAATAGGTGCTCAAACTTCATTGGCCGATGGCGGCCATGTTTTTTGAGATACGCCAATGTCCTCATAGACCCTTGGACCAAGACACTGCATGCCAAATTTCAAGTCGATTGGACTAACGGTTGCTTAGTTACAGACGTGTTTATGTTTTTTTCAAGTTATAGCGCCACCTAATGCCCAATCGACGAGATTTTTTTATCGTGACCAAAGAATGAGCCCATACACATGTGTACTGAGTTTGGTGCAAATATCTCATTTCGTTCTCGAGTTATAGCCATTTTAGTAAAAGTGGCTCCGCCCTTAACGAACGTTTTGGCGCCCCTTCGTGACCGTGAATCAAAATTTCAACTTTTTTTTGATAATTATTGATATTCACACTCCAGAGAACATTTCTGCACTGGTTTGGTTCCGATCGGGCAAAAAACCTAGGACTAGTTCGAAAAGTAGGTTTTGGACAAAATTCAAAATGGCGGGAAAACGGGACCTCGGAGAGCAAATCTGATCTTCTACGCTTGTCACCGCCTTGACGCAAGGATTCCAAATATGTAATTCTTTTAATCTACGACAAACGGTTTAGGAGTTATGAGCCATTTTGCGCATTTGATCGCTGTAGCGCCACCTATTGGCCGATTTGGGTCATACTTTGTCAACCTCTCCTCGATTTTTGTACTATCATCTGACAAAGTTTCAAGTCTCTAGGCCTTACGGTTTGGGCTGCACGATGCGTTTTACGGCAGAAGAAAAAGAATAATAATAAATATAGCTGCGAGCAGCGATGGCGGGCCCAAGCCCGGTGGCACCGCCACCCCGGTGGCTTCAGGGCAACTGTGCACAGCGGGCAATAGGCACTTAAAACGGTTAAACATCAAAGGACTATGTCAAATTCACTCCACATTTACTGCACTACAAGGTGCCGCTATAGAGCCCCTCCTCCCTGCCCATTTTCAAAGGATTACATGTGCCAAGTTTTAACATTATTCTGATGAATTTTGAAGCAAATCAGGTAAAAATAAGAGGGTGATCTCAATGTATGCTGAAAGTGACACATTTTCTGCTTCCAGTTGGTGGCGCTATGACTTTGAATCACAATACTCAAATCCATGTGATCAGCCTTGTACAACGAAGACTAAGCCAAAGTTTCATCAAAATCAATTAATGTATGCAGAAGTTATAACACTTTGTTTCCCTTTTCTTGCCATAAATTCGTTGCCTCGCCACGGCCAAACCGTTTGAGATATCCAAAATCCGTTTGCAATTAAACAACTTCAATGTGTTCGCAACAAGTTAAAAAAGCTTGGTGTAAATTGGATAAACCCTGTAGGAGTAGTAGTATAAAATTCATAGCCTGTTTTTTCAAAAAATTAACATTCAAACCAAAATAGCTGACTTCCTGTTGGTCGGAGCTAATGAATGTAAATTAGAAAATTGTCCGGCTTGATGAGAATAATATGTGTACCGAGTTTGGTGACTGTAGGAAAAACTAACCCCCCCACTTTTGTCAAAAGGTGGCGCTACTGAGCCCCTCCACCACGCCCATTTCTATGGCTTTGTCCATGTCTACTGGTTGACAATATTGATGTGTGTGTCGAGTTTCATGCAATTTGAAGCATGTTAAGAGCCTCAAAAACACTCAAGAATATTATTACAGTTTGACCTGTTGCCATGGCAACAATATTTCAAATATCAAAAATCCTGTCATAGGTCTACATCTGCTGTGTATTGACATTACACTGATGAAGTTTGAAGCAAATCAGGTAAAAATAAGAGGGTGATCTCAAAACATTTCAAAAAGTGATACACTTCCTGCTGCCAGTTGGTGGCGCTATAACTTTGACTCACAATAGTCACATCCATGTGATCAGACTCCTATAACGAACACACTCGTGAAGTTTCATAAAGATCAATATATGTATTAAGACGTTATAACACATTTCCTGTTTCCTTTTTCTCGCCATAAATTCGTTGCCTCGCCACGGCCAAACCGTTCGAGATATCAAAAATCCCCTGGCAATTTTTAATCATCAGTGTCTTGACTTCATGCTGACCGAGTTTGGTGGCGATCGGATTAATCGTCTAGGAGGAGTATATCAAATTCCAGAGCATGCGTTTTTCAAACAACCCTTAATAGCTGACTTCCTGTTGGCGTGGCGATTAACTTAGAGCGCGAAAGTTGTTCGGCCCGATGAGGTCTATATGTGTACCGAGTTTCATACTAATACGTGCAAGCATGTTTAATATATGGACCAAATTTTCAGACTTTTTTCAAGGGGGCGCTGTCGAGCCCCCCTGCCACGCCCGGGTACCAGCCTCTCCGGCGTCCTAATGGCCGCGGATTCCAATGTGTGTGCCAATTTTCGAGAGTTTTTGAGCATGTTAAGGCCCCCAAAAAGCCCCGGAAGACGGAAAAAAAAAAAAAAAAAAAATAATAATAATCCTTAGAAGAACAAGAGGGCCCTGCGCGAATTTTCGCTTGGGCCCTAATAAAAATCAGCACAATAACAATAGGGTTTCAGCACTACGTGCTTGAACCCCTAATTAAAGCTGCAAGCAGCATTTACCGGGGTTCAAGCATTTAAGGCCTTTAAGCACATAATAAGTTATTATATTTTATTTAACAAGCATGTAAACATTTAGATCATAGACGGAAAAGACCATTTACAGCCAATACAGAGAATTCAGTATGGAAAAACATGTTTTTTAAAGGTTTTTTGACAGTTATAGCGCCATCTGTTGCCCGATCTCCACCACTTTTTTTGGGTGTCCTCAGAGTGTGCCCATACATATGTGTGCCAAATTTGGTGAAAATATCTCATTCCGTTTTGAAGTTATAGACACTTACATATAAGAGAGCATAAAAAATGACCCATGAAAGACATTTATTGGATTTTTTTGCCACTTCCCATCAAAATTTTGACATTTGAGCTTTAACATATAGTAAACCAACTTAGGTTTCGTGTTTCCTACGCTGGTTTCGTCTCGATCGGACTAACGGTTTCGAAGATATTCGCAAAAGTTTATTAAGCGCTAAATCGCAACGTAGCACAAACCATAGGGTGAAACCTACCATATTTGGTATCATTAGACTCGGCAACGATTCAGGAGTCTAAAGAAGTGGCTCCCGTGAAAATGAGTCAGACGCATCCAAAGTTATATATATTTTCATCTAAAACCATTAAAACCATATGTTTTTTAAAGTTTTTTCACAATTATAGCGCCACCTATTGTCCGATTTACACGAAAATGGGCATGCTTCTTTAGAGTCATAGGTTGCATGTGCTCACCTATTTTGGTGAAGATCTGACTTTTTGTTTAGGTTTGATAGGCTTTTGGGTATATTTAGCCACGCCCATTTTCTAAATTACCCAGTTATAGCGAACCAAAGGGCAAAGTTCAACTTTTTTTTGATAATTATTGATCTAGAGACTCCATAGAATTGTCCTAGACTCGTTTGGTTCCGATCGGGCAAAAAACCTAGGACTAGTTCGCAAAAGTAGGTTTTTAACATAATTACAAATATTTAATGAACGATTTGATTGACAGCAATGGTTCTTGAGGCAAAGTTGTTCAGCATGAGCAGATCTATCAAATGATATGGATATTGTGTGGTTTTATGAAACACCACATGATTGCTGAGGCATAAAACTCGTTAGCGCCAACTTGTGGCCGATTTCTTTCAAAATTCTTACAGACCTTTAGGACCATGAGTCGAACATGCCCATCGAGTTTCGTTCCGATCGACCTCCGTTAACCTTGTCTAACAGGTGCTCAAACTTCATTGGCCGATGGCGGCCATGTTTTTTGAGATACGCTAATGTCCTCATAGAATATCATGCCCCCTTGGACCAAGACACTGCATGCCAAATTTCAAGTCAATTGGACTAACGGTTGCATAGTTACAGCTGTTTTTATGTTTTTTTCAAATTATAGCACCACCTAGTGTCCAATCGACGCAGTTTTTTTATCGTGACCAAAGATTAAGCCCATACACATGTGTACTGAGATTGGTGCAAATATCTCATTTCGTTCTTGAGTTATAGCCATTTTAGTAAAAGTGGCTCCGCCCTTAGCGTATGTTTTGGGGCCCCTTAGCGACCGTTAATCAAAATTTCAACTTTTTTTTGATAACTTTTGATATTCAGAGTCCAGAGAACATTTCTGCACTGGTTTGGTTCCGATCGGGCGAAAAACCTAGGACTAGTTCGCAAAAGTAGGTTTTGGACAAAATTCAAAATGGCGGGAAAACGGGACCTCGCAGAGCGAATCTGATCTTCTACGCTTTTAACCGCCTTGACCCAAGGATTCCAAATATGTAATTTTTTAAATCTACGACAAACGGTTTAGGAGTTATGAGCCATTTTGCGCATTTGATTGCTGTAGCGCCACCTATTGGCCGATTTGGGTCATACTTTGTCAACCTCTCCTCGATTTTTGTACTATCATCTGACAAAGTTTCAAGTCTCTAGGCCTTACGGTTTGGGCTGCACGATGCGTTTTACGGCAGAAGAAAAAGAATAATAATAATAAAAATCAGCACAATAACAATAGGGTTTCAGCACTACGTGCTTGAACCCCTAATAATTAAAGCTGCATGCAGCATTTTATCGGGGTTCAAGCATTTAAGGCAGTTTAAGCAGATATGCATAAAAAGATACTTTAAAGTTTAAAAGATATTTGTCTTATTTAGCAAGCATGTACCACTGAAATCATATATGCTAAAACAAACACAGAAAGAAAATGAGATTTTAAACAGTAATACCTTATACATACGAATTGGCATGCTTTACACACATACACCCCCACTCATATACTAAATAATATAATTTTCATGTCACAATGTTATTTTAATGTTGTCTTACTTCAAAGATATTTGAAATTACATATAGGTAATGAAAATCTTATGCAAGTCTTGTCTTTTTCACACCAAAATAATGAATGAATGAATGATGAATAGGAATTTGGTTTATCGCTTATATCTCAGGAACAGGACATCGAAAAATTCTGAAACTCAGAGGGTAGATAGATCTCAACGGGCCCTGTGGAACAATCCTGTTCCTGGAGATCTACCTTCCTACAATTCAGCTCTAGCCCAGCTCAACACACCTGTCTGTAATTATGAAGTGCTCCTGAAGATCTTAATTAACTGATTCAGGTGTGTTTTATCAGGGTTGGAGCTAAAATGTGCAGGTAGGTAGATGTCCAGGAACAGGATTGGGCACCCCTGGTTTAAAGGGATTTTAAATGACAAAACATTGAATTCTTGAAACCTTGAATTATATTAGTGGCCTTCTGCTGCCATCTGGTGGCACAAAATGACAGTGTCAGGCAATTCATTATAGAAATATATAGTTTTAAAGGTTTTTTGACAGTTATAGCGCCACCTATTGCCCGATCTCCACCATTTTTGGGGGATGTCCTCGGAGTGTATCCATACACATGTGTGCCAAATTTGGTGAAAAAATCTCATTTCGTTTTGACGTTATAGACACATATATATATGAGCGCATAAAAATTGACCCATGAAAGACTTTGATTGGATTTTTTTGCCACTTCCTATCAAAATTTTGACATTTGGGCTTTAACATATAGTAAACCAACTTAGGTTTCGTGTTTTCTACGGTGGTTTCGTGACGATCGGACAAACGGTTTCGAAAATATTCGCAAATAAAGTGCAAATAAATATTCGCAAACTGCGTGTGCTCACTTAATTTCGTGAAGTTCTGAGTTTTAATTTAGGAATTATAAGCTCTTGAGTACATTTTGCCACGCAAAATGTTTTGTTGTAGATATTTGAAATTACATGATAGGTAAGAAAATCTTAGTGCAAGTCTTGTCTTTTTCACACCAAAATAATGAATGAATGAATGATGAATAGGAATTTGGTTTATCGCTTATATCTCAGGAACAGGACATCGAAAAATTCTGAAACTCAGAGGGTAGATAGAGCTCAACGGGCCCTGTGGAACGAGACCATCGCCGGGACAGTGAGTGTTGGGGGTCGGGAGTTACGCCTGGTCTAATGCGTATCTTTTTGTGCTTATATCTCAAGAACGCCTAGACCAAATCGCACCAAACTCGAATCGAATCTAGTTGGGGAAAGGGCCTTTCCAACGAGCCCTTCCCCAAGGTCCTAGGAGGTAGGGCTCGGGAGTTACGGCCGTTTAAATTCGGGGGTCCCGCGAACTAGCGATCCGCGGGGGGGCGTCCCCGAGGCCCGCGACGGATGTGGCCGCTCAAGGGCCGGGAGGGGACCTTGCCATCCGAGTTTGAGCTCGCGGGGACTTTCGGTTCCTGAGTTAGAAGCAAAAATGTACCGGGATGTGACGTCATTGGCGGCCGCCATTTTAAATCGCGCCCGCTGGTTTTTGGCTAATATCTCGGCGAAAATTCAATGAAAATGCCTGAAATTCATAGTGTGGACAGACGTCATCTAGACTGTTCGAATGAGCTCAGTGCTGGCTGGATTGGTTGAGATTTCGTTTATAAACATAGGAATATTGTCATTTTTCATCATTATAACTGTTATAACTTCTATACCTGTTGCCCAATCTTCACAAAATTTGTCATGCTTATTTAGAACAATATTTGGCATATGCTCACTTATTTTCGTGAAGTTCCGAGTTTTCGTTTAGGATTTATAGGCTTTTGAGTACATTTTGCCACACCCATTTTCTAAATGACCAGTTATAGCAACCCAAAGGACAAAGTTCAACTTTTTTTTGATAATTATTGATCTAGAGAGTCCATAGAATTGTCCTACACTGGTTTCATTCCAATCGGGTGAAAAACCTAGGACTAGTTCGCAAAAGTAGGTTTTTCACATATTTGCGAATAATTAATGAACGATTTGATTGACAGAATTGGTTCTTGAGGCAAAGTTGTTCAGCATGAGGAGATCTATCAAATGATATGCATTTTATGAAACACCATGTGATTACCGAGGCGTAAAACTCGTTAGCGCCAACTTGTGGCCGATTTCTTTCAAAATTCTTACAGACCTCTAGGACCATGAGTTGAACATGCCCATTGAGTTTCGTTCCGATCGGCCTCCGTTAACCTGGTCTAATAGGTGCTCAAACTTCATTGGCCGATGGCGGCCATGTTTTTTGAGATACGCCAATGTCCTCATAGACCATCATGCCCCCTTGGACCAAGACACTGCATGCCAAATTTCAAGTCGATTGGACTAACGGTTGCTTAGTTACAGACGTGTTTATGTTTTTTTCAAGTTATAGCGCCACCTAATGCCCAATCGACGAGATTTTTTTATCGTGACCAAAGAATGAGCCCATACACATGTGTACCGAGTTTGGTGCAAATATCTCATTTCGTTCTCGAGTTATAGCCATTTTAGTAAAAGTGGCTCCGCCCTTAACGTACATTTTGGCGCCCCTTCATGACCGTGAATCAAAATTTCAACTTTTTTTTGATAATTATTGATATTCACACTCCAGAGAACATTTCTGCACTGGTTTGGTTCCGATCGGGCAAAAAACCTAGGACTAGTTCGAAAAGTAGGTTTTGGACAAAATTCAAAATGGCGGGAAAACGGGACCTCGGAGAGCAAATCTGATCTTCTACGCTTGTCACCGCCTTGACGCAAGGATTCCAAATATGTAATTCTTTTAATCTACGACAAACGGTTTAGGAGTTATGAGCCATTTTGCGCATTTGATCGCTGTAGCGCCACCTATTGGCCGATTTGGGTCATACTTTGTCAACCTCTCCTCGATTTTTGTACTATCATCTGACAAAGTTTCAAGTCTCTAGGCCTTACGGTTTGGGCTGCACGATGCGTTTTACGGCAGAAGAAAAAGAATAATAATAATAAAAATCAGCACAATAACAATAGGGTTTCAGCACTACGTGCTTGAACCCCTAATAATTAAAGCTGCATGCAGCATTTTATCGGGGTTCAAGCATTTAAGGCAGTTTAAGGCAGGATTTGTCTTATTTAGCAAGCATGTACCACTGAAATCATATATGCTAAAACAAACACAGAAAGAAAAGGTTTAAACAGTAATACCTTATACATACGAAGCATGCTTTACACACATACACACACACACATAAACAAAAAAATATAATTTTCAGGTCACAATGTAATTGTAATGTTGTCTTACTGCAAAGACATAAGTCACATGAACAAATGAAGTGGTAAACCTTGAAAAAAATGTGATTTGTAATGTTATTATAAGGATTTATATAGTTTAAAGTAGGGGTGCCCAATCCTGTTCCTGGAGATCTACCTTCCTACAATTCAGCTCTAGCCCAGCTCAACACACCTGTCTGTAATTATGAAGTGCTCCTGAAGATCTTAATTAACTGATTCAGGTGTGTTTTATCAGGGTTGGAGCTAAAATGTGCAGGTAGGTAGATGTCCAGGAACAGGATTGGGCACCCCTGGTTTAAAGGGATTTTAAATGACAAAACATTGAATTCTTGAAACCTTGAATTATATTAGTGGCCTTCTGCTGCCATCTGGTGGCACAAAATGACAGTGTCAGGCAATTCATTATAGAAATATATAGTTTTAAAGGTTTTTTGACAGTTATAGCGCCACCTATTGCCCGATCTCCACCATTTTTGGGGGATGTCCTTGGAGTGTATCCATACATATGTGTGCCAAATTTGGTGAAATTATCTCATTTCGTTTTGACGTTATAGACACTTATATATATGAGCGCATAAAAATTGACCCATGAAAGACTTTGATTGGATTTTTTTGCCACTTCCTATCAAAATTTTGACATTTGGGCTTTAACGTATAGTAAACCAACTTAAGTTCCGTGTTTTCTACGGTGGTTTCGTGACGATCGGACAAACGGTTTCGAAGATATTCGCAAACGTTTTTTAAGCGCTAAATCACAACGTGGCACAAACCGTTTTCCGAAACCTGGCAAGTCTGATATCGTTGAACTCGGCAAGGATTCAGGAGTCTAAAGATATATCTCCCGTTGAAATAAGTCGATCACATCCAGAGTTATATACAATTTCATCCAAAAGCATTAAAAACACAAGTTTTTTAAAGTTTTCTAACAGTTATAGCGCCACCTATGGTCCGATCTCCATAAAAATTGGTGTGCTTCTGTATAGTCATACTCTGCATGCGTTCACCAATTTTCGTGAAGTTCTGAGTTTTCGTTTAGGTTTTATAGGCTTTTGGGTATATTTAGCCACGCCCACTTTCTAAATGACCCCGTTATAGCGACCCAAAGGATAAAGTTCAACTTTTTTTAATAATTATTGATCTAGAGAGTCCAGAGAATTGTCCTACACTGGTTTTATTCCGATTAGGCGAAAAACCTAGGACTAGTTTGCAAAAGTAGGTTTTTAAAATATTCATGAATAATTAATGAACGGTTTGATTGACAGAATTGGTTCTTGAGGCAAAATTGTTCAGCATGAGTAGATCTATCAAATGATATGCATATTGTGTGGATTTATGAAACACCATGTGATTACAGAGTCGTAAAACTCGTTAGCGCCAACTAGTGGCCGATTTCTTTCAAAATTGGTACAGACGTCCATGAGCACGATTCGATCATGCACACCGAGTTTCGTTCCGATCGGGCTCCGTTAACCTTGTCTAATAGGTGCTCAAATTTCATTGGCCGATGGCGGCCATGTTTTTTGAGATACGCCAATGTTCTCATAGACAATCATGCCCCCTTGGACCAAGACACTACACGCCAAATTTTAAGTCAATCGGACTAACGGTTGCATAGTTACAGCTGTTTTCATGTTTTTTTCGCGTTATAGCGCCACCTAGTGGCCAATCGTCGCGATTTTTTTATCGTGACCAAAAATTTAGCCCGTATACAGGTGTACCAAGTTTGGTGCAAATATCTAATTTCGTTCTCGAGTTATAGCCATTTTAGTAAAAGTGGCTCCGCCCACATCGTACGTTTTGGCGCCCTTTAGTGACCGTGAATGAAAATTTCAACTTTTTTTTAATAATTATTGATAATCACACTACAGAGAACATTTCTGCACTGGTTTGGTTCTGATCGGGCAAAAAACCTAGGACTAGTTCGCAAAAGTAGGTTTTGGACAAAATTCAAAATGGCGGGAAAACGGGACCTCGCAGCGCGAATCTTTTTTTCTATGCTTTTAACCGCCTTGACCCAAGGATTCCAAATATGTAATTTTATTAATCTACGATAAACGGTTTAGGAGTTATGAGCCATTTCGCACATTTGATCGCTGTAGCGCCACCTATTGGCCGATTTGGGTCATACTTTGTCAACCTCTCCTCGATTTTTGTACTATCATTTGACAAAGTTTCAAGTCTCTAGCACTTACGGTTTAGGCTGCACAATCAGTTTTACGGCAGAATAATAATAATAATAATAATAATAATAATAATAATAATAATAAAAATCCTAACAATTACAATAGGGTTTCAGCACTTCGTGCTTGAACCCCTAATAATAATAATCCTAACAATTACAATAGGGTTTCAGCACTACGTGCTTGAACCCCTAAAAATCCTAACAATTACAATAGGGTTTCAGCACTTCGTGCTTGAACCCCTAAAAATCCTAACAATTACAATAGGGTTTCAGCACTTCGTGCTTGAACCCCTAATTAAAGCTGCATGCAGCATTTTATCGGGGTTCAAGCATTCAAGGCAGTTTAAGGCAGGATTTGTCTTATTTAGCAAGCATGTACCACTGAAATCATATATGCTAAAACAAACACAGAAAGAAAAGGTTTAAACAGTAATACCTTATACATACGAAGCATGCTTTACACACATACACACACACACATAAACAAAAAAATATAATTTTCAGGTCACAATGTAATTGTAATGTTGTCTTACTGCAAAGACATAAGTCACATGAACAAATGAAGTGGTAAACCTTGAAAAAAATGTGATTTGTAATGTTATTATAAGGATTTATATAGTTTAAAGCAGGGGTGTCCAATCCTGTTCCTGCAGATCTACCTTCCTACAAAGTTCAGCTTTAGCCCAGCTCAACACAACACACCTGTCTGTAATTATGAAGTGCTCCTGAAGATCTTAATTAACTGATTCAGGTGTGTTTTATCAGGGTTGGAGCTAAAATGTGCAGGTAGGTAGATATCCAGGAACAGGATTGGGCACCCCTGGTTTAAAGGGATTTTAAATGACAAAACATTGAATTCTTGAAACCTTGAATTATATTAGTGGCCTTCTGCTGCCATCTGGTGGCACAAAATGACAGTGTCAGGCAATTCATTATAGAAATATATAATTTTAAAGGTTTTTGACAGTTATAGCGCCACCTATTGCCCGATCTCCACCATTTTTGGGGGATGTCCTCGGAGTGTATCCATACATATGTGTGCCAATTTTGGTGAAAATATCTAATTTCGTTTTGAAGTTATAGACACATATATAAGAGAGAATAAAAATTGACCCATGAAAGACTTTTATTGGATTTTTTTGCCACTTCCTATCAAAATTTTGACATTTGGGCTACTGCACTTAGTAAATCAACTTAGGTTCCGTGTTTCCTACGGTGGTTTCATCTCGATCAGACTAACGGTTTCGAAGATATCCGTAAAAGCGCTACATTTTTAAGCGCTAAATCGCAACGTAAGACAAACCATAAGGCGAAACCTAACATGTTTGGTATTGTTAGACTCGGCAACGATTCAGGAGTATAAAAACATGACTCCCGTGAAAATAAGTCGACCACATCCAAAATTATATACATTTTCATCTAAAACCATTAAAAACATATATTTTTAAAAGTTTTCACAATTATAGCGCCACCCATTGTCCGATTTACACGAAAATTGGCATCCTTCTTTAGAGTCATATGCTGCATGTGTTCACCTATTTTCGTGAAGATCTGAGTTTTTGTTTAGGTTTTATAGGCTTTTGGGTACAGTTTGCCACGCCCATTTACTAAATGACCCAGTTATAGCGACCCAAAGGGTAAAGTTAAACTTTTTTTTAATAATTATTGATCCAGAGAGTCCATAGAATTGTTTTACACTGGTTTCGTTCTGATCGGACAAAAAACCTAGGACTAGTTCGTAAAAGTAGGTTTTTCACATATTTGCGAATAATTAATGAACGGTTTGATTCACAGCATTGGTTCTTGAGGCAAAGTTGTTCAACATGAGGAGATCTATCAAATGATATGCATATTGTGTGGTTTTATGAAACACCACGTGATTACCGAGGCGTAAAACTCGTTAGCGCCAACTTGTGGCCGATTTCTTTCAAAATTCTTACAGACCTTTAGGACCATGAGTCAAACATGTCCATCGAGTTTCGTTCCGATCGGCCTCCGTTAACCTGGTCTAATAGGTGCTCAAACTTCATTGGCCAAAGGCGGCCATGTTTTTTGAGATACGCCAATGTCCTCATAGAATGTCATGCCCCCTTGGACCAAGACACTGCATGCCAAATTTCAAGTCAATCGGACTAACGATTGCATAGTTACAACCGTTTTTATGTTTTTTTTCAAGTTATAGCGCCACCTAGTGTCCAATCGACGCGATTTTTTTATCGTGACCAAAGATTGAGCCCCTACACATGTCTTCCGAGTTTGGTGCAAATATCTCATTTGGTTCTCGAGTTATAGCCATTTTAGTAAAAGTGGCTCCGCCCACATTGCATGTTTTGGCGCCCCTTAGCGACTGTGAATCAAAATTTCAAAATTCTCTCGATAATTATTGATCTTTAGACTCCATAGAACATTTCTGCACTGGTTTGGTTCCGATCGGACGAAAAACCTAGGACTAGTTTGCAAAAGTAGGTTTTTGACAAAATTCAAAATGGCAGAAAAATTCTCATACCGTAAATGAAATCGGAGATATACATTTTGTTCGTCAAGGTCTCAGCTTTCCAATGATATAAGACACTTGACTCTGTGACACACGGTTTAGGAGTTATGAGCCATTTCGCGCATTTGATCGCTGTAGCGCCACCTATTGGCCGATTTGGGTCATACTTTGTCAACCTCTCCTCGATTTTTGTACTATCATTTGACAAAGTTTCAAGTCTCTAGGCCTTACGGTTTGGTCTGCACGATGCGTTTTACGGCAGAAGAAAAAGAATAATAAATATAGCTGCGAGCAGCGATGGCGGGCCCAAGCCCGGTGGCACCGCCACCCCGGTGGCACCGCCACCCCGGTGGCTTCAGGGCAACTGTGCACAGCGGGCAATAGGCACTTAAAACGGTTAAACATCAAAGGACTATGTCAAATTCACTCCACATTTACTGCACTACAAGGTGCCGTTATAGAGCCCCTCCTCCCTGCCCATTTTCAAAGGATTACATGTGCCAAGTTTTAACATTATTCTGATGAATTTTGAAGCAAATCAGGTAAAAATAAGAGGGTGATCTCAATGTATGCTGAAAGTGACATTTTCTGCTTCCAGTTGGTGGCGCTATGACTTTGAATCACAATACTCAAATCCATGTGATCAGCCTTGTACAACGAAGACTAAGCCAAAGTTTCATCAAAATCAATTAATGTATGCAGAAGTTATAACACTTTGTTTCCCTTTTCTTGCCATAAATTCGTTGCCTCGCCACGGCCAAACCGTTTGAGATATCCAAAATCCGTTTGCAATTAAACAACTTCAATGTGTTAGCAACAAGTTAAAAAAAGCTTGGTGTAAATTGGACAAACCCTGTAGGAGTAGTAGTATAAAATTCATAGCCTGTTTTTTCAAAAAATTAACATTCAAACAAAAATAGCCGACTTCCTGTTGGTCGGAGCTAATGAATGTAAATTAGAAAATTGTCCGGCTTGATGAGAATAATATGTGTACCGAGTTTGGTGACTGTAAGAAAAACGAACCCCCCCACTTTTGTCAAAAGGTGGCGCTACTGAGCCCCTCCACCACGCCCATTTCTATGGCTTTGTCCATGTCTACTGGTTGACAATATTGATGTGTGTCTCGAGTTTCATGCAATTTGAAGCATGTTAAGAGCCTCAAAAACACTCAAGAATATTATTACAGTTTGACCTGTTGCCATGGCAACAATATTTCAAATATCAAAAATCCTGTCATAGGTCTACATCTGCTGTGTATTGACATTACACTGATGAAGTTTGAAGCAAATCAGGTAAAAATAAGAGGGTGATCTCAAAACATTTCAAAAAGTGATACACTTCCTGCTGCCAGCTGGTGGCGCTATAACTTTGACTCACAATAGTCACATCCATGTGATCAGACTCCTATAACGAACACACTCGTGAAGTTTCATAAAGATCAATATATGTATTAAGACGTTATAACACATTTCCTGTTTCCTTTTTCTCGCCATAAATTCGTTGCCTCGCCACGGCCAAACCGTTCGAGATATCAAAAATCCCCTGGCAATTTTTAATCATCAGTGTCTTGACTTCATGCTGACCGAGTTTGGTGGCGATCGGATTAATCGTCTAGGAGGAGTATATCAAATTCCAGAGCATGCGTTTTTCAAACAACCCTTAATAGCTGACTTCCTGTTGGCGTGGCGATTAACTTAGAGCGCGAAAGTTGTTCGGCCCGATGAGGTCTATATGTGTACCGAGTTTCATACTAATACGTGCAAGCATGTTTAATATATGGACCAAATTTTCAGACTTTTTTCAAGGGGGCGCTGTCGAGCCCCCCTGCCACGCCCGGGTACCAGCCTCTCCGGCGTCCTAATGGCCGCGGATTCCAATGTGTGTGCCAATTTTCAAGAGTTTTTGAGCATGTTAAGGCCCCCAAAAAGCCCCGGAAGACGGAAAAAAATAAAAAAAAAAAAATAATAATAATCCTTAGAAGAACAAGAGGGCCCTGCGCGAATTTTCGCTTGGGCCCTAATAATCCTTAGAAGAACAAGAGGGCCCTGCGCGAATTTTCGCTTGGGCCCTAATAATAAAAATCCTAACAATTACAATAGGGTTTCAGCACTTCGTGCTTGAACCCCTAATAATAATAATCCTAACAATTACAATAGGGTTTCAGCACTACGTGCTTGAACCCCTAATAATCCTAACAATTACAATAGGGTTTCAGCACTACGTGCTTGAACCCCTAATAATCCTAACAATTACAATAGGGTTTCAGCACTACGTGCTTGAACCCCTAATAATAATAATAATAATAAAAATCCTAACAATTACAATAGGGTTTCAGCACTACGTGCTTGAACCCCTAATAATAAAAATCAGCACAATAACAATAGGGTTTCAGCACTACGTGCTTGAACCCCTAATAATAAAAATCAGCACAATAACAATAGGGTTTCAGCACTACGTGCTTGAACCCCTAATAATAAAAATCAGCACAATAACAATAGGGTTTCAGCACTACGTGCTTGAACCCCTAATCAGCACAATAACAATAGGGTTTCAGCACTACGTGCTTGAACCCCTAATAAAAAAAAAGAACGCCAACAATAACAATAGGTGCCTCCGCACCTTCGGTGCTTGGCCCCTAATAATAAAAAAAAAAAAAAAGAACGCCAACAATAACAATAGGTGCCTCCGCATCTTCGGTGCTTGGCCCCTAAAAAATAAAAAAAAAGAACGGCAACAATAACGGCCAATTGGTGGCGCTGTGACCAAATTAATGTGGTATGGTCAGAATGAGGTGACTGACATTTGCAAAGTTTGGTGTTAATATGTCAAAGCATTTCAGAGATACAGCTTCAAGAGTCGTTTTTGCATCATGCCTCAAATTCTTTGCTCTGGTATACGAAAATGGTTTGACTTATCGACTTGAAATCCATAACTTTTTGTTGACATGGTCTGAAGATGATACGGTTCAATTTTGGTGAAAATCGGAGCAACGGTCTAGGAGGAGTTCGAAAAAGTAGGTTTTCAAAGAAAAACAATATTTCGGACAGGAAGTTCAGCTGACTATGGCAATTTTGATATCTATGTTCTCAGCATGACCCAGGGAATCTACTGAGACCAGTTTCATTACAATCAGTTAATACAGTCAAAAGTTATTAGCATTTTTGTAAATTTTGTTATAACTTTTGACCACAAGGTGGCGCCGGTCCGAAACTTCTCAGGCTCCTTCAGGGCTTTTTCCTGATGACCCATGCCTATTTATGAATTTTGGTCAAACCCATCAGAAGTTATAAGCAAAAATAACAATTTTTCATATCTCCACTCCAGTAGGTGGCGCTGCGCCGAAACACTGTATGTTGCCTCAGGTCATGCTTGTGAAGACACATACCAAGTTTGGTCTGAATATGTCAAAGCATTGTAGAGATACAGCTTCAAGAGTAATTTTTGCATCATATCTCAAATTCTTTGCTCCGGCATACGAAAACGGTTTGACTTATTGACTTGAAATCCATAACTTTTTGTTGACATGGTCTGAAGATGATACGGTTCAATTTTGGTGAAAATCGGAGCAACGGTCTAGGAGGAGTTCGAAAAAGTAGGTTTTCAAAGAAAAACAATATTTCGGACAGGAAGTTCAGCTGACTATGGCAATTTTGATATCTATGTTCTCAGCATGACCCAGGGAATCTACTGAGACCAGTTTTGACCACAAGGTGGCGCTAGTCCGAAACTTCTCAGGCTCCTTCAAGGCATTGTCCTGATGACCCATAACGAGTTTCGTAACGATACGCTAATGCGTTCGTAAAATACAGCATTTTAGCACAATATTCAAAATGGCTGACGGCCAAAATTGTCAATATGGGAAAATTGGATATCATTCGACTCGGCATGTTTCTCCGAATCCAACGAGAACAAATTTATGATTTTTGGACAAAACCATCAGAAGTTATAAGCAAAAATGACCATTTTTCATATCTCCGCACCAGTAGGTGGCGCTGCGCCAGAACACTGCATGATGCCTCTGGTCATGCTTGTGATGACAGTACCAAGTTTGGTCTGAATACGATAAAGCATTGCGGAGATACAGCCTTACTTCTGTTTTCGCAAGCACTAGGTACAATTCGTTTGCGAGTTTTTCGAAAACGGTTTGAGGAATCGACTTGAATTCCATAACTTTTGTCAGCATGGTCTGAAGATGATCTGATTCAATTTTCATGAAAATCGGAGTAACTGCCTAGGAGGAGTTTGAAAAAGTACGTTTTTCAGAAAATTCAAAATCGATTCGGCTTGAGCCAAGGAGTCAGAGGAAAGAATTTTGTTTCTAGCCCTTAAGGTTCAAAAGTTATTAACATAAACATAAGTGCAACTTTGGACAGCTGGTGGCGCTAAAGGGATTGAGTTAGAGACTCCAAATTTGCTATGGACATAGATCAGACTGTCCTCTAACTGTGTGCAAAATTTCACAACTTTCCCACAAACGGTTCTATGGGTTGCCATATTGCCATGGATACAATAGGTGCCTCCACACCTTCGGTGCTTGGCCCCTAATAATAATAATAATAATAATAATAAACTGAGCAATTCCAATTGGGTCCTCACACCATCGGTGCTCGGGCTCTAATAAACGGAGCAATTCCAATAGGGTCCTCACACCATTGGTGCTCGGGCCCTAATAAACGCATCAATTCCAGTAGGGTCCTCACACCATCGGTGCTCGGGCCATAATAAATATAGCTGCGAGCAGGAATGGCGGGCCCACCCCAGTGGCTTCAGGGCAACTGTGCACAGCGGGCAATAGGCATTTAAAACGGTTAAACAAAGGACTATGTCAAATTCACTCCACATTTACTGCTGGTGATTACTGTGGTGATGACATGCAGGTGGCGGTGATTAGAACTCCGGTGATTGAGTGCGTGGGTATTGCAGGGAGGTGGAACCTAACGTGTCTGTGACAGATACATCTATGCTGGCTTCAAAAATCGATCAGATGAAGGTATCTCAGGAAACAGGAAGTGAAGCCAACATTGGATTCGGATGTGCCTTGATGCCTTCCCACCTTGAAATGTGTCCTCCAAAGAGAGCATTTTCCAGTTTTCAGACGTAGCAAGATGTACCAGAGCTCAATTTTGAGTGTCATGGCAAAGGCTGTGAATACTTGCAGTATATCGACTTCTACTACACCAGACAGCAAGACATCATGGATCTAGCCCCAAAACTCAACGAAAAAGAGGAAAACGGACTCTTCCACTGATACGGATGATTTACTCACGGCAGGAGAGGTCAGTTTAATGGCAAGCATTAATAAAAAACTGGATCTTCTCAGTCTGTTACATCAGGATGTTAAAGACATCACTCATAGCTTAGAATTTGCTCACGAAAACTTAAAAACCCTACAAAAGCTATGTACACTTGAAAATGTATACTTCACTAAAGTCGCTCTCTGACCAAATGCAAACAATCACAGCAGAAAACAAGCAATCAAAAGAAACGGTTTTGGATTTACAAACCCGGCCTTCCAGAAACAAACAACGAAAACGTGGAAAACGTCAAAGACTTCATAAAAATACAGCTAAAAATATCACCGGAAACATAACACAACATCACCTTTCATCGAGTTCATTGCTTCGGGAAAATCACAAACAAAACACATCGTCCCATCGTCACTAAGTTTGAATATTTTCAGGACAAGTTACTAGTGAAAAGCAAAGGAAAAGAACTGAAGGGTACAAACTTTGGACTTAATGACCAATTTCCAAAGGAAATAAATGAACGAAGGAAAGTTCTATATCCAATCAGTAAAGAACACAAACTCAAAAACATACACACATCACTGATAGTGGACAAACTGTACATCAATGTTCAACTATTTAAAGGCGGTAAAATAACACCCTGGCTCTTCTGATCACTTTACCCACAATGCAATGTATATTATACGAGCTGTAACTGCTAGTGCTACTGAACCTGACAATCTAGCCCTATGACCATGCTTAATTGAGTGTATCTTTGTGGTGTATGTTTTATAAGTCTTTTGTCTGTCTTACCACAAGTTTACCATGTTCTTTGTTTTATGTATTGTATGTACCCCCTCCCCTTCCCCCCTCCACCTCTTATCATTGTATTACTCTTACACTAAAGACTCCAACTATGACCACCATGCATAGTCTTAAAATCATAACCTGGAATGTATGTGGCTTTCGCACCCTCTCTAAAAGAACTAAAATAATTACTTATCCAAATTGAAGGCTGATATATGCTTTTTACAAGAAACCCACATAACCCAACAGGAGTCACAAAATCTACAATTCGGATAATTTGACAAAATATTCTCTGCAACATACAACAGTGGACAACAAGGGGTTTCTATCCTAATTAACAAAAACATTTCAATCATTCAAAATTCAATACATTTTGACCCTGAAGGACGATATCTTATTATGAATTTAACAATTAATAATATATCATGCACTCTGGCCAATGTCTATGGACCAAACACTGATGACTCATCTTTTTTTCATAATCTCTTTGCAGTATTACAAAATCAAGCAAATATCATCTTAGCAGGAGACCTCAACATGGTTATTAACTCAAAACTAGATCGTTCAAGCTCAACTGGTAACACAAGACACACACTATCAGACATAATTAAACAATATATGAACAAATATGGACTTTGTGATAATTGGAGAATGAGGAATCCTACAGACCAGGAATATACATACTTCTCTCCTCACCACCAATCATCATCTAGACTGGACCTTTTTCTCATTAGCAACTCACTCATCCAGTACATCACAGACAACACAATACATCCAATTGTAATCAGTGATCATGCCCCCGTCTCGCTAACAATATCTACATACACTAAAATTAAAAAAAAAAAATTCAAGATGGCGACTTAACACATCACTTCTTGAAGACACAGAATTCACCACACTTTTTTACGGGGAGAGTGGGCATCCTTTCTGGAGATGAACGACTCTCCAGAAATCTCACCATCATTGCTATGGGAAACGGTAAAAAAAAAAATCTAAGTGAAGAGATACAATACGAACTAAAATTAGCTAAAACTCAAATAGTCAGTGGTGTATAAAGTACTCGAAAACCATACTTGAGTAAAAGTATAGATATCTTACCAGAAAATGACTTTGGTAGAAGTTAAAGTCACTGTTGTTACGTGTACTGGTAGAGAGATGAGGCAGATGCGGATTTCCACAATTATATAATGCTTTTAATGTAACAAAGGTAAGGAACGCCAACATACACATCAAACAACATTCAGAACGGACAAGGAGTGAAGGGAGTGAGTGTCATATAAAGGGAGTGCTAACAATAGAGTCCAGGTGCAGGTGATCCGTGATGATGGGGAGATGACGAGGGAAGTGAGTGCAGGTGTGGAGAACAGGAGGATCTTGGGAAATGGAGTCTAGGAGAACAAGGGATCTGTAACAACTGTTTACAACTTTTATTCAAGTAATATTCTAAAGTACGTGATATTTTTTGTACTTAAGTACGAAAAGTATTTTTTTGATATTAAACGTACTTAAGTATTGAAAGTAGAAGTACAAGTAAATGTAAAATACAAAAGGAGCAAAAAAATATTATTATTATTAATATTCAATTGTTCTATACACAGTTTGAGCAGCAAGCTGTTCAGTTTTAACTCTTACATTTTGTTTCTTTGAATTTAAAAAAAAAAGGCTAAATGTTCATTGTAATTTAAATATAAAAATTCGAATATATTAATTATACATTGATCGTTCATGTTGTTTAATAGTGCATTATAACTAATGTAAGAGACAACTTTAAAAATGTAAGTTGAAATTAAAAATGAACAATACTTTTATTAACCTTATTTATACAAATGGACTCTTATTGTTGTAACAGACACGTCAGGTTCCACCTCACTTCCGTACCCACGTACCCAATCACCGGAGTACTAATCACCGCCACCTGTCACTCATCAGCACTGCAATCAACACCACTACAAATACTCTTCACTCACACACACTCACTGTCCGGTCTTGTTTGCTATACCTCACATGTATACTTACCTAAAGGACTCCCAATGCCATATCTACCTGCTTCAGAAGTCTCCTCCTGCTCCCCTGTCTCCTGCTCCTCGTGTTGACCAACCTGCTTGTGTGTGTGAGTGTCTCCGCCAGTTCCTTCCACCATCTGCATCTACAAGACACATTCAGGACAGTATTAGTTTCCCTTCATCTCTCATCCTCCTATTATCTGCTCAACTTCACCCCGTGCTTTGCTGTATTCAATAAACTCACCTGGATTGATCTTATCTCTGCCTCCGTGTCTCTGTACCGTAACAGAAGACCGGACCATACCAACTTCACAGCATGAGCACCAGGACCAGACATCTACCACCAACCTCCTCCGCCGGTCAGAACCCGTCAGCTCCCCAGAACCAGCCACCGAGCCCATGCAAGTTGATCACTCACGTCTCACCTCAAATGAAAGACAAAGAAGATTAACTCTTAACTTATGTTTATATTGTGGATCTCCGGGGCATGTTCTCTCCACATGCCCAACCCGTCCTCCTCGGCCCGTGGTGAGTGCGGTTTTTTTTTTTTTTTCCCTTCCATTCATAAGATGAAACCACTCACTACTGTTGTAATCCTTACTGCTGCAAATACTTCTGTTCCAGTGGTGGCGCTCCTCGACTCAGGGTCTGCAGGAAATTTCATCTCAGGCGCCCTCTGTCGACAACTCAAGCTCAAGATCTCCCCGTCTCCGGTTAACTATCAAATCCACTCCATCACGGGCAAACCCCTGAGCCGTAAGCACATTCGTCATTGTGTGGGACCACTTCAACTCTGCGTGGGTGTTCTACATACAGAAAAGATTCATCTGCTGATTCTGGAGGAATCCACCGCTGATGTGGTTCTAGGGCACCCGTGGCTCGAACAACATAGCCCCAACATCTCTTGGCGCACGGGCGAAGTCCTGAAGTGGGGCGACCACTGCTTTCCAGACTGCTTCCCAGCGCTTCCTGTTCCAAGGTCTTCATTCTCCGAGCCTCTCTCCATGAACGCTACCTCTATTGAAAGCCCCGTCGAGAAACGCTCCGTGGATGTTCCCCCGGACTACACCCCCTTCAGTGACGTTTTCTGCCCGCAACGCGCCTCCAAGCTTCCTCCACACCGGCCATGGGACTGTGCCATCGATCTGCTGCCGGGTGAACCAGTGCCCAGGGGACGTATCTACCCCCTGTCAATACCGGAGGAGAAGGCCATGGAGGAATACATCAAAGAGGCCCTCAACCAAGGTTACATCCGCCCGTCTACTTCCCCTGCTGCTTCAAGCTTCTTTTTTGTGGCTAAGAAGGACGGAGGCTTGAGGCACTGCATTGATTACCGTGCCCTCAACAAAATAACAGTGAAATTCCGCTACCCGCTTCCCCTCGTCCCAGCGGCCCTGGAACATCTCCGTGGTGCCACTGTGTTCACGAAGTTGGACCTCCGCAGCGCTTACAACCTCATCCGGATACGCGAGGGGGACGAGTGGAAGACCGCCTTTGTCACGCCCACCGGACACTACGAGTATCTCGTCATGCCGTATGGCCTGGTCAACGCCCCCTCCGTATTCCAGGACTTTATACATGAGGTGCTCCGGGAGTTCCTACACAAGTTCGTTCTGGTATACATCGATGACATCCTCATCTGCTCCCGGAGCTTGGCCGAACATCGCCACCACGTTGCGGAGGTCCTCCAATGGCTACGACAATTCCACCTCTTCCTCAAAGCTGAAAAGTGCTCCTTTCACCAACCCTCTGTCCAGTTCCTGGGGTACGTCATAGATCACAGTGGCATCCGGATGGACGAGGGGAAGGTCTCCGCCATTCAGTCCTGGCCCACTCCATCTTCAATCAAAGAACTCCAACGCTTCCTAGGTTTCTCCAACTTCTACCGCAGATTTATCAAAAACTACAGCTCCATTGTCAGTCCACTTACCAACCTGCTCCGTAATCAGCCCAAGTCTCTGTCCTGGTCCCAGCAAGCCACCAATGCCTTCGAGACACTGAAGAGAGCCTTCACCACCGCTCCCCTCCTCGTCCACCCCAATCCAGAGCTCCCATTCGTTGTGGAAGTGGACGCCTCCACCACCGGAGTGGGAGCGGTCCTCTCACAGCAGCAGGGGACACCAAGTAGGCTCCATCCATGTGCCTTCTCCCGCAAGCTCAACCCGGCGGAGGTCAACTACGACATCGGTGACCGAGAACTCCTGGCCGTCAAGCTTGCCCTCAAGGAGTGGAGGCATTGGTTGGAGGGGGCTACTCATCCTTTCCAAGTTCTCACTGATCACAAGAACCTTGAATATCTGAAGGCTGCCAAGAGACTCAATCCGCGCCAAGCTCGCTGGGCCATGTTTTTCTCAAGGTTTAATTTCTCTATCTCCTACCGTCCTGGGTCAAAGAATACCAAAGCCGACGCCCTGTCTCGTCTCCATTCTCCTGATGAAAAGCCCGAGGATCCTGAAACCATACTGCCGGAGTCCATCTTCGTGAACCCCATCCAGTGGTCCGAAGAAACCATTCCCTCCTCCAATGCCTCCACACGTACTCCGCCGGGTTGCCCCCAAGGCTTGCAATATGTCACACGGGCACGTCGCACTCCACTCCTGCACAATACCCACTCATCACTTGGCACTGGTCACCCGGGGGTCAATGAGACCCTCTCGTTGCTCAAACAACGCTTCTGGTGGCCCAACATGGCCAACGATGTCAGAAGGTACGTGCAGGGCTGCAGGGAGTGCGCCATCTCCAAGAGCCCACGCCATATTCCCACCGGCAAGCTCCTACCTCTGCCCGTTCCTGAGAGACCCTGGTCACACCTGGGAGTTGACTTCGTCACAGATCTCCCGGAGTCTGACGGTAACACATGCATCCTGGTGGTGGTAGACCGCTTCTCGAAGTCCTGCCGTCTGATACCCCTGGAGGGTCTACCTACCGCCATGGCAACTGCTGAGTTAATGTTTAATCACGTCTTTCGTCATTATGGAATACCTGAAGGTATAGTCTCCGACAGAGGACCCCAATTCGTCTCCCACGTCTGGAAGGCCTTCTTCTCGCTCCTGGGTGTGACCGTCAGCCTATCATCGGGATACCATCCTCAGTCGAACGGGCAGACGGAAAGCAAAATCCAGGAGATTGGCCGCTTCCTGCGTACCTTATGTCACGGCCACCAGAACTCCTGGAACCAGTACCTGGGTTGGGCCGAGTACGCACAGAACTCCCTCCGACAAGCCACAACTGGACTAACACCCTTCCAGTGCGTACTCTGCTACCAACCCCCACTGTTCCCCTGGGATGGGGAACCTTCCAACGTCACCGCAGTCGACTACTGGTTCCGGGAGAGCGAGAGGGTTTGGGACTCAGCTCATCACCAACTGCAGAGAGCCCTGCGCAGACGCAAAATGACAGCCGACCTTCGGCGCTCCGAAGCTCCTGTATACCAACCGGGGCAGAAGGTCTGGCTGTCCACCCGGGACATCAGGATGCGTCTGCCCTGCAAGAAGCTGAGTCCCCGCTTCATTGGCCCGTTCACCATCATCCGGCAGATCAACCCCGTCACCTACCGTCTCCAGCTCCCAGCACAGTACAGTAGAATCCACCCTACATTCCATGTATCACTACTTAAACCTCACCACCCTTCTGTTGTTCCCTCCATAGAACCTGACGTGGCAGCCGCCGAGCCCCCCCTTCCACTCATCCTGGAGGACGGCACAGCTTACGTGGTTCATGAAATCCTGGATTCCCGGCGCCGTGGTGGTCAGCTCGAGTATCTCGTCGACTGGGAAGGCTATGGTCCCGAGGAACGCTCATGGGTCCCCAAGAATGATATCCTTGATCCTATCCTATTACAGAACTTCCATGCCAATCACCCTGACAGACCTGCCCCACGCCCGAGAGGAAGACCACCACGACGTCGGGGTCCGCGGCCCTCAGGAGCGGGCCGTGGGAGGGGGGGTACTGTAACAGACACGTCAGGTTCCACCTCACTTCCATACCCACGTACCCAATCACCGGAGTACTAATCACCGCCACCTGCCACTCATCAGCATTGCAATCAACACCACTACAAATACTCTTCACTCACACACACTCACTATCCGGTCTCGTTTGCTATACCTCACATGTATACTTACCTAAAGGACTCCCAACGCCATATCTACCTGCTTCAGAAGTCTCCTCCTGCTCCCCTGTCTCCTGCTCCTCGTGTTGACCAACCTGCTTGTGTGTGTGAGTGTCTCCGCCAGTTCCTTCCACCATCTGCATCTACAAGACACATTCAGGACAGTATTAGTTTCCCTTCATCTCTCATCCTCCTATTATCTGCTCAACTTCACCCCGTGCTTTGCTGTATTCAATAAACTCACCTGGATTGATCTTATCTCTGCCTCCGTGTCTCTGTACCGTAACAATTGTATGTAGTGTTACCATTTCATTTAAATCCAAACAGTTATGATTAAATATATGCAACTTTGCTGGATAATGAATGCATAGCAGCAAACAACTAGATATAAACTAATGCAAATGAATGGTAACAATCGTGGCATTAAACAGTTGGCATTTGTCACATTGTTTTAACCGCTTGAGGTACTACTAATGTTAGCATCCTCATCCTTGACGACAAACATACTGCTGTTCTCCACTAATGCAGCATCTAATCAACAAACTAATTACTTTATAATGATATGAAAATATGTACTGTAGTGTACACTGTATAACATACAGTTTTGTTGTCCATTTTAAATCCGTTTTTGAAGTGTCCCGCTCTGCAGCACACAGCCTCACGTCACGTGTCAAAACAAATTCTCAGAGGCATCAGTGATGGTTGTCATTTTGCCTCTAGAGGCCGCTCTCGGACTGTTTAATGACAGCGCACTCTTCTCAGCTGCTCCAGCAACAGACGCAACCCGGAAAATGAAATCAACCGCGGTTGTGCGGCACTTGTTTGCACATGCTTGCTGTAGTCTGTGTTCTTCCTACTTTATTTTGTAGTAAGTAACGAAAATGCTTTGGGAAAATGTATCGGAGTAAAAGTACACTTAAAAAAAAAACAAAAAAAAAAACATAAATTTACGGTAAAATACTGGCAGCTGTGGTTCCAGCACTTTACCGTAATTTTACAGTTTCAACGCCGTTTTTCCATTTTACGGTTCAACACTGTTTTTCCGATTTACGGTTTTAATACTGTTTTTCCATTTTACGGTTATAATACTGTTTTTCCATTTTATGGTTTCAACACCGTTTTTCCATTTTACAGCCATGCTGTAATTTCACAGTAAAATACTGGCAGCTGTGGTTCCAGCCATTTACCGTAATTTTACAGTTTCAACACTGTTTTACATTGTACTTGCAGCAATGGTTACAGCTATAATTCTACAATACAGAAAAATTAAAATACATAATACATAATTAACACATCTCTAGTATATAATGCAATGTCAAACTATTTTTCACTAGATGGAGAGAAAATAAATAAAGAAGAAATAGATTATGGTGCATCAATTGCTATTTATTAAAACATGCAAAAAATAGGCATTGACAAATTGACTGAAACTGACCCAAACTGATTATCAACATAAATACAAACAATAAGTTAAAGGGTTATTTCACCCCAAAATTAAAATTCTGTCATTAAGTACTCACCCTCATGTTGTTCCAAACCCGTAAGGCTTTCGTTCATCTTCCGAACAAAAATTAAGATATTTTTGATTACAGAAGCTGTCAGATTTCCATCCATTGAGTGCCTTTTTATCTACCACTTTGATGCTTCAAAATCTTCATAAAGAGATAGGACAACTATTCCATATGAATCGAGCGGTTTAGACCAAATTTTCTGAAGAGACTTGATTGCTTGTTATGATGAAAAGATTTAAATTAGGCTTTTACTCGCATGTAAACATTGATCAGCAAACATAAGCAGAAGCTCAACATAACTTGAATAATGCACAAGAACAAACCTCTTCCGGAAGCTCAAACGTGCAGAGTAACCAATGAGGTTTATTCTCAAAGCAGGTTAGGTTGAGCTTCTGCTTATAGGTTCTCTGATCAATGTTTACGTGCAAGTAAAAGCCTAAATTAATTCTTTTCATCATAACAAGTGATTAGTATGCCCATAAAGAGTAGTTTTCCAATCTCTTTATAAAGTTTTTGAAGCGTCAAAGTGGTAGTTACAAAGGCAGTCAATGGATGGAAATCTGACAGCATTATATCATTAAAAAGATTATAATTTGTGTTCCAAAGATAAACAAAGGTCTTACGGGTGTGGAACGACATGAGGGTGTGTAATTAATGACAGAAATTTTATTTTGGGGGGAACTAAGCCTTTAAGAAAAGGGAAAATAGCACTTGCTTTAACCAACACAAATATTTTTGAATTTGTTAAAAAAAAAAAATTGAATCATCATTTTATCCCACAATTGCCTTTCTTCAGCAGAACACAAACATTCTTAGAATCAGTATCAAAGCCCTGGAGAGAAGCACTAGTTTAAAGTTAAGAATGTTTTAGTTATTGATTTGTTTCTTTAATCACAATGGTGGAAGCCATTTTCTTGCATTGTATGCATCCTACAAAGCTTGAATTTCCTCCAGATTAAAAATATGCTTTTGTGTTCTTATAAAGAAAGTCCTAATACACCATTGGATGGCATCAGGGTAAGTAAATAATGAAAATATTTATTTTTGAAACCAAACTGCAATAAAACAATGAAAAACAATGTCAAAGAGAAAAGTGTAAATTGTACAGTCTGATGAGAGAAACTTTAAGTTAAAGGATGAGTTCACTTTCAAGTAAAATTTTCCTGATAAATTTACTCGCCCCCATGTCATCCAAGATGTCCATGTCCTTCTTTCTTCAGTCAAAAAGAAATGAAGGTTTTTGATGAAAACATTCCAGGATTATTCTCCTTATAATGGACTTCAATGGCCTCCAAATGGCTGAAGGTCAAAATTACAGTTATTATTATTTCAGTGCAGCTTCAAAGAGCTTTAAATAATACCAGATGAGGAATAAGGGTCTTAACATAACGATATGTCATTTCGAAAAATGCAAATGTATGTGCTTTATAAACACAAATGATCGCCTTCCAAGTGCTTCCACCCAAAGCACACTTTTGTATTCTTCAAGCTTACACTATGTCCTACGCCTTCCTTATTTAACTTCCGGAACGACTCGGCCATAAGTAGAATAGGGAATGCGTAGGACATACAGTGTAAGCTTTTTGAAGAATACGAAAGTGCGGTTTTGGCGGAACCACTTGGAAGGTGATCATTTGTGTTTATAAAGCATATACAGTTGTATTTTTTTTTTTAGAAAATGACCAATTGTTTCTCTAGATAAGTTATTCCTCGTCTGGGATCGCTTAAAGCCCTTTGAAGCTGCACTGAAATTGTAATTTTGACCTTCAACCGTTTGGAGACCAGTGAAGTCCACTATAAGGAGAATAATCCTGGAATGTTTTCATCAAAAACCTTAATTTATTTTCGACTGAAGAAAGAAAGACATGAACATCTTGGATGACATGGGGGTGAGTAAATTAGGAAAAATTTATTTGAAAGTGAATTAATCCTTTAACCTTTAGAAAAGATTACATTACACCAACTTTGGATAGATCTGGAAAGAGGTCTGATGAAACTGGTCAACACGTCCAGGTCTGAAAAGAAAACATTAAGAAAATGTTAGTGACTATATATATATATATATATATATATATATATATATATTGCCCATGGAAAAGACAGTTATTATTAACACTACACACAGTTTTAAATTGAACAGAAACTGAACTGTTTAGTTAACCCTCATGTGGTGTTCGGGTCAATTTGACCCGGAGAAGATTTTATTTTTCCCGAAAATACTAGTTAATGTTATCGATTTCGACTGAAACTTAGTGACTTTTTTCCCAAAGGGTATAACTAAATCTCAATTTTTTGGGGGAAATTCTTACATTTTTGTGGGGGTTTTGTTACCTTGTTACACTTGTGACCGGCCTATAAAAAAAAAAAAAAAAGCTTATAAATCACTCATTATACCATATTTTCACCCAATCTTGGATTCAACCTTTTTGTCAACTTGTTCTTTCAATTAGGACTGTTTTTATATTTCTGTTTGCATCGGATTAATCATGGGCCTCATTTATCCGAGAGTAGGCATCTCATTTTTTGAGTAAAAAACATAGAGTAAATTTGGAAATATGAAAAAAAAAAAAGAAAAAAAAAATGGCTACTGTTGATCATACTAGTCTACTCTAATGTTTCACCAGGAATTTTGTTTTGAAACTTTTGTTTTGTAAAAAATATGGCACATAGTCACACTTGTGGTGTTCCCGGTCAAAAATGACCGGCCTATAAAAAATAGCTTATAAATCACTCATTATACCATACTTTCACCCAATCTTGGATTCAATCTTTTTGTCAAATTGTTCTCTTTCAATTAGGACTGGTTTTATATTTCTGTTTTCATCTGATTAATTGTGGGCCTCATTTATCTGAGAGTAGGCGTGGTCAAAAATGGTCACAATGGCCGACCATTGAAAGTGAATGGGAGAGACTGAAAATAACAGAACAATTTAGTTTTCAGGAGCATGTTCATTATTTTCATGTACACATATGAGCATATGTGCTTGCAAACATCGAGCCCTTGGACCTGTGCATGTATCGATACATTTATACACACGCTACCCAGACACACACACATTAAAACACACAAAATTTTTTTGAGTATTACACACATTCTTTTCCACAGAGAGAAATTTGATCATACCCTAACCTGCATCTAATATACATTTATCCATCTGACATTACCACACACACATACACACACGTTAGGTTTTTGTGAATTGTGGGGACTTTCCATAGGCCGCAATGCATTTTATACTGTACAAACCGTACTTCCTATCCCCCTACCCTACACCTAACCCTAAACCTAACCATCACAGGAACCTGTGCATACCTTTATTTTCTCACAAATACATCATTTAGTATTTTTAATAATTAATTTACATTGTGGGGACCAGTGGCCGGTCCCCACGATGTAGGTGAACTCAGGTTTATATTACACACACACACACACACAAACACAAACTGGCCGTGACTGCAGTGACCCGGCTTCAAAAGAATCTTTCTTTCATGTTCTTGTTTCATCACAGCGTCCAGACAAAATTTTATGACATTTTGTTTTGGAACTGTGAGGTTCTCACACAGAACTAGACAATATTTACAAATATACATCATGCGATAGCACAGGCATATATAAATGCCTCACAGCACCTTGCTTGTCATTCATTTGAAGCTGGGTCACTGCAGTCACGGCCCGTTTGTGTGTTTGTGTGTTGTAATGTTAGATGGATAAATGTATATTAGATGCAGGTTAGGGTAGGATCAAATTTCTCTGTGGAAAAGAATGTGTGTTTTAACGTGTGTGTGTCTGGGTAGCGTGTGTATAAATGTATCGATACATGCACAGGTCCAAGGGCTCGATGTTTGCAAGAACATATGCTCATATGTGTACATGAAAATAATGAACATCCTCATGAAAACGTCTCGGTTACGTATGTAACCCTCGTTCCCTGAAGGAGGGAACGGAGACGTACGTCAGTAGTGACCGACGAATTGGGATATCGCTAGAGAGCCCCTATCAGCTTCGAGAGAACTAAAACAAGCCAATGGAATTGGCGTGCGATATTTGCATAATGCGCACCTCCCCTAACAGGTGGATATAAAAAGGGGGGCAGATGCAATCGCACTCTGTTTTTCGCTGAGGAGACAACCGGTGTCCGCACTGCAGCGAGGGTACAGAAACTGTGGCGACGGGACGTACGTCTCCATTCCCTCCTTCAGGGAACGAGGGTTACATACGTAACCGAGACGTTCCCTTTCAGTCGGTCACGTTCGACGTACGTCAGTAGTGACCGACGAATTGGGATCCCAACTAAAACGCCACAGTTACGAAACCCCTTCCAGTGCCCAGCGCAGGCTCTAGCCGCCCGTCGCACCAAGGGGACGGAGAAGGGGGCGAGCTTACGCCGGAAAGTCTACTGCTGTTCCGATATACCCACTAAGTAAACTAGACTACACTGGGGAAGCGAACCCGTAAGGAACGCTGCGGAAACCACTACCTACCCAGAGGGGAAGGAATTTACATGGAAAACATATGGACTGGCCCGCAGGGCAGAGCGCATATGAGTCCCTGGGATGGCTCCACCTGAGTAGGGGGAGACTCATCTGACAGGAGAAAGCAGAAGCTCTGCTAAGGGAAAGACACGGGCTCACCGTAGGGAGTAACCGTGGACAATACACATATGGAATCACTCACGTAGAGGGATTGCAACATATGGAACCCAACCAACAGACAACATCGAAGATGGATGTTGGTCTGGCATCAGACACTCCGCAATGCCCGAGCCGAAGGTGGAGGTGGAGGAACTCGACAGGGTTCACCGAACGGGGAACACGACTGGAGTCAACAGATGCACATATCCTGCCCAGGGGGCGGGAGTGGCATTGCAAGCCGACACGAGCACAGGTTCAACGCGTCTACCGGCTGGTGGAAGCGAGTACACGGGAAGAACCAGCTTACACGTAAGCTAAAAACCCTAGCAAACGTGTTGGGTGTCGCCCAGCCCACAGCTCTACAATCTGTCAGCGAGGCGCCATGAGCCAGCGCCCAGGAAGAGGCCACTCCTCTGGTGGAGTGGGCTCTCAACCCGAACGGGCAAGGCACGCCCTGGGAACATAAGCCAGGGCGATGGCATCCACTAACCAGTGGGCCATCCTCTGCTTGGAGACAGCCTTTCCCTTCTGCTGGTCTCCGTAACAGACAAAGAGCTGATCTGAGGTCCTAAGCTTCAAGTTCTATCCACGTAAACACGCAGGGCGCGAACTGGACAGAGCGAAGCTAGGGCTGGGTCTGCCTCCTCCGAAGGCAGCGCTTGCAGGTTCACTACCTGATCTCTGAAGGGAGTGGTAGGAACCTTGGGCACATATCCAGGCCGGGGTCTCAGGTAGACGTGAGAATCCCCAGGCCCAAATTCCAGGCACGATTCGTCGACCGAAAATGCGTGCAGGTCCCCTACCCTCTTAACATGAGGCCAATGCAACCAGGAGGACGGTCTAAGAGACAGTACTTTTAACTCGACTAATTGCAAAGGCTCAAGGGATGACGCCGAAGTTAGCTAAGAACTAAGGTGAGATCCCTAGAGGGTAAGGAGGGTGGGCAAGGAGGAATCAGTCCCCTCGCCCCCCTCAGGAACCTGATGATCAGACAGTGTTTCCCCAGGGATTGCCATCAACTGCATGGAGATGTGCAGCGAAGCGGCAACATACACCTTGAGGGTGGAGGGAGACAGCCTTCGCTCCAAGCCCTCTTGCAGGAAGGAAAGCACAGATCTGACCGAGCATGATCGGGGGTCCTCTCGTCTTGCGAGAGGAGCACCATTCAACGAATAGGTTCGACTTCAACGCATAGAGGCTCCTCGTGAAGGAGCTCTAGCGGAAGTGATGGTGTCTACGACCGCCTGCGGGAGATCACCCAGAACCTCCGCATCCCGTCCAGGGACCACACGTGGAGGTTCCACAGGTTGGGACGCGGGTGCCATAGGAAGCCCCATCTCTGAGTCAGGAGGTCCTTCCTCAGAGGAATCGGCCAAGGAGGGGCTGTCGTGAGGAGCATTAGGTCCGAAACCCGGGTCTGAGTGACCAATATGGAGCCACTAACAAGACCTGCTCCTCATCCTCCCTGACCTAGCACAGGAGCTGTGCAAGAAGGCTCAATGGGGGAAAATGCATATTGCGTAGGCCCCGGGGCCAGCTGAGTGCCAGGGTATCCGTGCCGAGCGACTCGCCGGTCAGGGAAAACCACTGGCCGAGGGCAGTTCCTGGGGAGGCAACAGGACTACCTGGGCCTCGCTGAAGTAGTGCCAGATCAGCTGGACCGCCTGGGGATGGAGCCGCCACTTGCCCGCAAGTGGAGGCTGCCGTAAGAGCTCGTAGGCTGCACGGTTAAGCACACCTGGGACATGAGTGGCCTGAAGCGACCTCAGATGCTTCTGACTCCATAGCAAAAGATAGCAGCCGAGTTGCGATATGCGACGGGAGCGTAGACCAGCCTGATGGTTGATGTACGCAACGGCCGCCGTGCTTGTCCGAGCGGACCAGTACGTGCTTGTCTGACAGCAGCTCCTTGAAGCGGCCCAGTGCAAGACATACTGCTAGCAACTCGAGGCAATTGATATGCCAATGCAGTCGAGGCCCCGTCCAAGAGCCGAACCGCATGCCCGTTGTACATGGCCCCCCATCCGGTGGTAGAGGCATCTGTGTGGACCACAGCGTCCAAGGGGTACTCCCGCCCGCAGGAACAAAGGGTCCGACCACCGGATGAGGGTAGGGCGGCAGCTCCGTGTCACGAGGACACTGAGCGTGCTGCGCTGCCATGGCCATCTCGGGACCCAGTCGCGGAGCCGGTGTTGAAGCGGCCTCATATGGAGCAACCTGAGCGGCGAAACGCGTCTGCAGATGCCACATGCCCCAGGAGCCTCTGAAGTCTTTCAGTGGGGCCGCCATCCTGCGCTTGAGCGAACTCAGGCAGTTCAACACCGACTGGACGCGCTCCTCAGAGAGGCGCACAATCCAGGCGACCGAGTCTAGCTCGAGACTGAGAAAAGAGATCCTCTGCCCGGGGGCGAGTTTGCTCTTGTCCCAGCTGACCCAAAGACCCAACAGGCTGAGGTGAGCTAAACCATCTCCCTGTGTACGCACAACTGCTTCGCGAGCTGGCCAGGAACAACCAGTCGTCGAGGCAGTCGAGAATGCGAACGCCCTGTTCCTTGAGGGGAACAATGGCCACCTCCGCAACCGTGTGAGGCGTGGAGCGACAGGGCCAGCCCGAAGGGTAGGAGTTTGTACTGACATGCTCGACCCGAGCGCAGAATCGAGACATGAAAGTATGCATCCTTCAGGTCGAATGCTGCAAACCAAACCCCGGGACGGACGCACTCGAAAATGCGCTTCTGCATGAGCACCTTAAACGGCAGCCTGAAGGTACCGGTTCAAGACGCGCAGATCCAGGATTGGCCATAGCCCACCGCCCTTTAGGGTACAATGAAGTAGGGCTGAACCTGACTTCAAATCGGCTGGAGGGACCGGCTCGATTGTATCCCTCACCAGGAGGACAGCAATCTCCACTCGGAGCACAGGTGCAATGTCCAACGACACCTAAGTGAAGTGGACACCCCTGGACGCCGGAGGACACCGGGCGAAATGAATCGCATAGCCGAGTCTGATAGTACGCATGAGCCAGCGGAACGGGCTGGGGGCACTAACCAGGCCTCCAGACACCGAGCCAGCAGAATCAAACGCACCACAGACGTACCGGGGGTGGGGCAGCGAACCAGAGTACGGGGACCCGACTCGGGCGGCGTGGTAGCGGCCCAGAGTGTGATCAGACTCTGCGAGGTAGCAGTGCGTATGGGAGACGGCACACGGGGCGCGGCCTGCACCAACACACTGACACCTGCTGGCGAGGTGAGAGGGGGCTGGGAGTAGCAACGCGGGGCGCTTCACATCGCCAGCCACACTCTTGGGACGTAGAGGATCGGAAAACAGTTCTTAGTGGGTACCGCTGGACTCCGGAGAGCCAGCGGCGGAACAGACCAATTCTCCACCCGGCCCTCCTCCGGGGGAGAAAGAACCGTTTACGTCAGCTCCAGGTCGCCATATCTCCAGGACCGTCTCCCGCTAGTCAGGTGACTGCGGGTTGAGCGGGCTGGGTTCAAGGCCAGTTTGTGAGATGAGCGCATCGAGAAAGCACACTTTGACGACGGCACATCCCAGCAAGACTCGCCAGGGGTGTTTCTGGACCACCATGGTGGACATTGTCTGGCCAGGGGCCTGCGCTTTGATTTGCATCCTGCGTAGCTCAACCCCGACTCAGAACTACCCACATGCAATGAGTGCTTTGACCTACTGCAGACTTGCCAGGGGCCAAGACTCATGCAGGGCAGAGGTGGTGTGCCCGTAGCACTGCCACCCCACCCTAGGGGGTAGTGAGAGAGAAAAAACTTGTAGTGCAGATTATGACCCTCTTGGCGTTCCATATTAACGCCAAAAAAGGCCACAAACTGCCAAGTTTTTTCATGCACATCCGGGCTAAGCCAGGGGGCGGGGCAAGGCGAGTACGCGTCGCACGACACCCCCAGGGGCCCGGGAAAGCATGGTTGCCAAGTCTGAATCCAATTCGGCATGAGCACGCCACAACCGCGGGACGCTCAGCCTCATCTTCATGTTCAGAGCCCAACAATACTCTCTCCAATGTAGCAGTCGACATCTGATCCTCTGCTGGAGCCCTGACTAAGATGTTAGGTCCTCCATATTTATTTTAAGGAGGACCAGCAACACATGCAGAAGCTACCAGCCATGTTGGACAGTGAACGTGGCCGCCCAACTGGACGACACACGGCACCCTGGGCACCGACGTGGCCATGTATCTAAACATGATCCACCCACGAACATAGTCACAACATGTTTGCGATGCACTAGAGGAGTGGGGGGCCCACGGAGAATGACTCGGCGGGTATTGCCCCACTGTGATCCTCTGGTCACCCAGGCTTATTAACCAAAGTAGCACTTTTCTGATTCAGAAAAATAACTAGATCGGGGAATAAGTGAGGGGACTCCACCTCATTAAAGGCAGCCGAGTCTCGACCGTGCATCTAGAGCGCCAGACAGCGCGCAGGGTTGCCGTGGCAACGCGCTCTGTCAGCCGGCAATTCGACGGCACACGGCGCGCTGAGCGCTCAAGCCCTTACGAGAAAGGCGAGCAAACAACGCGCCGACGTGGACATATTTCCATAAGAAAATATGACCACCCACAAACACAGTCTCAGCACGCTAAGCAGACATGAGAGAAAGTGTTCGTGGCCGTCAGAGAGGATAGGAAACAACCGCCTCCAGAAACGCACAGACAGAATGACATCTTGAAAAAGACGCAGTGTCTGTCTGTGAAGCTCTTTTAGAAGGGGAAACTTCAGCTCTTTTGTGTCGAGACACACAGGGAGCGTCACGACGTGTTTAGAAAAACACAGGAGGAACCAGACCAAATCGCAGACCAACCAGTGGAATTACAGCGGAACGCTGGGAAAACAGTAGATGTTTCCACCCGGCTCACTCCAACTCGCGACCTCGCTGCAGGCGTCGTCACACCAACACAAGCGCCGAAACTTCTTCAGAGGCTTGAAGTTCAAACAGCCGCAGGACACCAGGTAGGCTCCGAAGCGAAAGACAGAGTGCGATTGCATCTGCCCCCCTTTTTATATCCACCTGTTAGGGGAGGTGCGCATTATGCAAATATATCACGCCAATTCCATTGGCTTGTTTTAGTTCTCTCGAAGCTGATAGGGGCTCTCTAGCGATATCCCAATTCGTCGGTCACTACTGACGTACGCCGAACGTGACCGACTGAAAGGGAACTAAATTGTTCTGTTATTCAGTCTCTCCCATTCACTTTCAATGGTCGGCCATTGTGACCATTTTTGACCACGCCTACTCTCAGATAAATGAGGCCCACGATTAATCAGATGAAAACAGAAATATAAAACCAGTCCTAATTGAAAGAGGACAAGTTGACAAAAAGATTGAATCCAAGATTGGGTGAAAATATGGTATAATGAGTGATTTATAAGCCATTTTTTATAGGCCGGTCATTTTTGACCGGGAACACCACAAGTGTAACTATGTGCCATATTTTTTACAAAACAAAAGTTTCAAAACAAAATTCCTGGTGAAACATTAGAGTAGACTATTGTGATCAACAATACCAATTTTCTTCAGATTTTATTTAATATTTCCAAAATTATTCAAAAATTAAAAAAAAAATAAAAATTACTCAAAAAATGAAATGCCTACTCTCAAATGAGGCCTATGATTATTCAGATGCAAATCAAAATATAAAACCAGTCCTAATTGAAAGAGAACATGTTGACAAAAAGATTGAATCCAAGATTGGGTGAAAATATGGTATAATGAGTTTTTTATAAGCTTTTTTTTTATGGGCCGAACACCAAGTGTTATAGGGTTTTGAACACGAGGGTTAAATGTTTTAAATGTTTTTTTTTACATAATTAGAAACTTGTAAACTACATAAAAGAGGGTGTTTTTTACATTAGAAAAAAAAAAAAAAACAAGACAAAATATCATCTTAAAAGCAGGGGTGTGCAAAAGATTGTGTGAATGTCTGTTTTCCAGGTAGCCACAGAAGAGTGAATAATTGATTGATTGAGTGTGTGTCTGAAAGCTATGGGTGTATTCTGCATATGCTCCTGGAAACATGCATGTGAATTTGCATGTGCCTCATAAATGCACAGATAGCACTGCTTGTGTTACATGTGTGCATAAAGTTTGCAAAAGTACATCAAGTACAACTCTGATTTTACTAGGAATACATGTAAATCAATTTAAAGGCTCCTATAAAAGAAAAATCAAACCACTTTTGCAATATTTTTATACTACAGCTGTTCAAGGCAGTAGTTCCAGGCATCTTGAGGATTTGACCGCATTACAGTTCCATATCACTTCGCCATACGATCTCAGTTATCTCAAAGGTCCTTAGAGCCTAAAAACCGCAAAAGAACCAAACCCCACAAAGAAATTGATCAAGCAAATATATATAACAGACAAGAGGATAAAAATGAAAAATCCATGTTTTATTGTCTAACCCATTCTCTCATTCTCCCGCTCTTTATCACATACAAACGCACATAGACTTAAACATACATTGAAACTTTATCAATAAAATAATTTTGCAATTAAAAAGCACTGTGACATTTCTCAGATGTGATGTAATAACGCAAGTTCTAAAATGAAGATCTGAATTAGCAACGGAGGACTGGGATGAGATAAATTTACATACAATATCGTTTTAAGAACAAAAACCTGAAAAATGTCTTGAAATACAACATCTGAACAATATCTTGTGGTGTGATGACCGAGGAGGAATACCCGACGACGGGCCGCTTCGAGTCGTGGCTGCATTACAATCTCGGATAGGCTATGCATTGTTTTTCTAATAATTCAGCGGCACGTACGTCGTCAGTTATTCCAAAACCTAACTTTAAAATCGGAGTTTGGAGAACACTACTGAAATGCCTCACCGTTGATAACGGTCTATCTGTCTCTTTTACAGTCTGTCTTTCAGTAACAAGCGATTCGCGCCAACAGCCAAAAATATCTCAAGAGCCACAAAAAAAAAAGAAGGAGATTTTACAAGTTGAGTGCAACAAAAGAACAACAGAAATAATCTTACCTTGAACAGTTTCCTTCTTTAGCACACGCAGACGAAGAGATTGTTATTCAGAGCGCAACACAATTATACCATACAGATTATAACACAAAATACATAGCATACTGAGGCGCTCTTGCTTCGTTTGGAGAACTGCCTTGGCACGCTCTAGGGTAAGCAGAAATGATAAATATAATTCTACGTGAAATCCATTAATTAAATGACTTACCGACCTTGCAAAATCGCTGTTCGTAGTATGAAAAAGTATATGCCCAATAAAATCCGAATACAGCTGCTCACGTACTTAGAATGTAAATAAGATGAAAACATTGTTGGCATTTTTATCATGATATATTCACATTGCATGATCACTCATTAGCCGACACAAACTCATTTCACTCAATAGCAACAGGTAACTTTAGACTGCGGTCAAGTGGGCCGCGCGTCGAAAATACACGGTCAAGCCAGCCGGACTTTTTTTTAGGTCGCTCGTCTATTCCTGCACTTACGGTATGGGTGCTGGAAACGGTCTAAATGCATTTAAAGACGGCAGTTTCCTTTATACTCTTGCAGTTAACCGTAAAAAGGACAAGAGCGTAAAGAGACATCAGATAATATATTGCTTTTTTCCCCATCTTATTATGTCTCTATATGTGCTATATATCATATGTTAATATTAATGGTAATTATTATGAATCATTTATTAATTTGATTTTTTTTTATTTTTTTTTTATTATTGATTTTAATGTTTTATAAATATTATACATTAATTATTATACATTATGCATATTAATTAATGCTAATATGAGTTTTATACATAATTTATTAATTTTATTATTTTTTTGTTGTAATGTTTAATATTCGTTTATTGTTCTACATTATTAATGTTAACATTAATCTTAATAGTAATGTTAATTAATATTGATCATTAATTTTACTATTAAATTAAAATTTTTGATTTTAGTGTTTTTATATATACAATAAATATTTAAACATTATTAATTTTAATGTTAATTATCATACATGCTTAATGTAAATTGTTTTATTTTTATATATAAAACATATATACATCAAAAATAAAAATTGTAAAAAGTACCTTCATAGGTTAGCTCATTCTGTCAACTGATATTTATTCAGGGTCACCCTGGCTATTACTGTACCAATTTTCATATCATTTTACTGTACAGTTTGCGAGAAAATTAGTCAAACTCACCCACAATATCCATTTTCAAACACTCATAAAAACTTTTTCTTTACATATTTGCTCATTCTGTCAGCTGATATTTATTAAGTGTTACTCTGGCTATTACTGTACTCATTTTTGTATCATTTTATTGTACAGTATGGGAGAAAATTTAAGTCAAATTCACCTATAATATCAAAGTGCATTCAAGCACTTGCACTGTAGCCCATATTCAAACCCTCATAAAAATCTTTTCTTTATAGGTTAGCTCATTCTGTCAACTGATATTTATTCAGAGTCACACTGGCTATTACTGTACTTATTTTCATACAATTTTACTGTACAGTTTGGGAGAAAATTAAAGTCAAACTCACCCACAATATCAAAGTGCGTTTTAGCACTTGCACTGTGGCCCATATTCAAACACTCATAAAAATCTTTTCTTTATAGGTTAGCTCATTCTGTCAACTGATATTTATTCAGGGTCACACTGGCTATTACTGTACTTATTTTCATATCGTTTTACTGTACAATTTGGGAGAAAATTAAAGTCAAACTCATCCACAATATCAAAGGGCATTTCAGCACTTGCACTGTGGCCCATATTCAAACACTCATAAAAATCTTTTCTTTATAGGTTAGCTCATTCTGTCAACTGATATTTATTCAGGGTCACCCTGGCTATTACTGTACTCATTGTCATATCGTTTTACTGTACAGTTTGGGAGAAAATTAAAGTCAAACTCACCCACAATATCAAAGTGCGTTTTAGCACTTGCACTGTGGCCCATATTCAAACACTCATAAAAATCTTTTCTTTATAGGTTAGCTCATTCTGTCAACTGATATTTATTCAGGGTCACACTGGCTATTACTGTACTTATTTTCATACCATTTTACTGTACAGTTTGGGAGAAAATTAAAGTCAAACACCCACAATATCAAAGTGCGTTTTAGCACTTACACTGTGGCCCATATTCAAACGCTCATAAAAATCTTTTCTTTATAGGTTAGCTCATTCTGTCAACTGATATTTATTCAGGGTCACACTGGCTATTACTGTACTTATTTTCATAACGTTTTACTGTACAGTTTGGGAGAAAATTATAGTCAAACTCATCCACAATATCAAAGTGCATTTCAGCACTTGCACTGTGGCCCATTTTCAAACACTCATAAAAATCTTTTCTTTTATAGGTTAGCTCATTCTGTCAACTGATATTTATTCAGGGTCACCCTGGCTATTACTGTACTTATTTTCATACCATTTTACTGTACAGTTTGGGAGAAAATTAAAGTCAAACTCACCCACAATATCAAAGTGCGTTTTAGCACTTGCACTGTGGCCCATATTCAAACACTCATAAAAATCTTTTCTTTATAGGTTAGCTCATTCTGTCAACTGATATTTATTCAGGGTCACGCTGACTATTAATGTACTTATTTTCATACCATTTTACTGTACAGTTTGGGAGAAAATTAAAGTCAAACTCACCCACAATATCAAAATGCATTTTAGCACTTGCACCTTGGTCCATTTTCAAACACTAATAAAAATCTTTTCTTTATAGGTTAGCTCATTCTGTCAACTGATATTTATTCAGGGTCACGCTGACTATTAATGTACTTATTTTCATACCATTTTACTGTACAGTTTGGGAGAAAATTAAAGTTAAACTCACCTCCACTATCAAAGTGCATTTTAGCACTTGCACCGTGGTCCATTTTCAAACATTCATAAAAATATTTTATTTATAGGTTAGCTCATTCCTTCAATTGATTTTTATTCAGGGTTTAGTGATTTTTACTTTGTCCATCAAAGGACACAAAGTAAAGTAGGGATTGGTATTCACGTCACCGCTGACGTTGTGATTTTAGGACCACACGTCACTTAAGGGGTGATTATGAGTACATCAGATGACCACTTCCCCTTTTTACGTAGTTCAGGGCACCAGTCAAAGTGTTTTACCGTGGCAGTATGAGAACACTCCCAGCAGGGGCTTTCATTCATTTAGAATTAATGTAAAGTGGTCAGCTGGTTTATCTGAAAGATTGGTGATATTGCTAACTTGTAGACCCTTTTCTGTATTATCAGCACAAGGAAGACACAAGTGTAATAAAATAAATTTTATTAACAAAAAGATAAACAAGAATAACTAACACAACAACTAAATGAATACTATGAATGATAAAGGAATAAAGTGCATAAGATACATAGAATACAAGTGATTAAGTTGGGTGTGGCTATGGAAGAGTTACGTTATCTTATGGAAAGATAAAGTGTTTCTCTGAAAATAATAAGGTGGAGAACCTTATTATGCACCAAACAAATAAACAAAAGATTATTTGTTATTAACTAACATCAGCTATATGTTACGGTGGTGTACTATCAAGGACGAGGAAGGCAGGATAAGAAGCAATAACGTAGTTTAATCACATATAGGAGTCAGGATACATAGAAACACTGGTAACATACAACAATACCGGACACTGGACTGAAGACAGGGAGGAACTTAAGTACACACACAAACCAGAAACAGCTGGGGATGAAATCAGTGTCCATGGTGAATAATGAGTGGCGGGAGCAAAACACAAAGGAACACGTGACAGTCAAACAACCTGGACGAGACGGTGGACGTAACAGTAGCTCCCCCCTCCGGCAAGGCGCGTCCTCGCGCCGTGGAGGAACATCACAGGGGTGGCCGGAGGGGGCTCTGGAGGTGGGCGGAGTGAAGGTGATGGAGTGATGGAGGGAAGACGACGATCCCCTGGCGGCGTGGGTGGATGACCGCTGGCACAGACCCAGAGCTCCCCAGATCCGACAGTCCACGGCCGGGTAGATGGAGGGCGGAGTCCAGATGCTGAAGGGCGGACTGAAGGCATCTGGGGGATGACCGACGGAGACTCGGCAGGTGGATTCTGGTGCGCAGACGGAGAGCTGGCGAACTCCCGCGACGTCGCTGGTTTAGGAGACTGCGGTGATGTACAGGCGACGATCAGCGGAGGTGTAGCTGGAGATCCCGAGGGCTGCGGTGACGTCGGCTCGACCGAGGACAGAGGCGACTCCGAGGGGAAGGAGGAGCCCTCTGTAGCCGAAGGGGTGGAGGGACGGAGAGTACTCGACGTCTCGAAAGTCCGTGGCGGAAGAGGAGGGACGACTGACCAAGGGGGAGCCGGCCGGACGAGGGAGGTCGGAGGAGCCGTCAGTCGGAGGGTCTCCGGCGGAACCGTAGCTGGGAGGAGCCTGGACGGAGCCGGCAGGTCGACGGGCCAAGATGGAGCGACGAGGACGGCAGCTGGAGGCGAAGCCACCGGAACCTCTGGCCTACGTGCTGCTGGTTGGAGTGTGACCTGCGGCTCTACGTCACAGGGGTTCCCCGGAGACGGCGCAGGGCAGATGACATCCAGCAGTGATGTAGTAGGAGGACTGGCTGAGCGAGGTGTTGACAGCGTCGATAGGGAATCTGTAAATAAAACACAGTCCATAGTAATGTCTCTGTTAGATGACGAAGGTAAACATTACGGGTGGGTTTGGGTGGGCGTAGACTCATCGCTGAAGTCAATCAGCGAGTCCTCCCTCTCCGTAGTCGATTCTCCCTCGTCCGCAGATGTCGTGGGCTCACACCCCTGGTCAGACGTCTGGTGGAGTTCCACTTCCTGGGCGCAGGTCACCTCTGTCCTCGGGGTCTCGGGATCTGGCTGACCTTTAGCTGCCGGTGGTAACTCTCCGTCTGCGGGGGGCTCGCACAAGTGCTCCGCGGTCCGTGGGGAAGATACGGGCTCTGGGTCTGGCTGTGCTCTGGATCGGGGACGAACACTCTCCAGACACCTGAGGATATGTTCCATCCAGCTGAGTCCGGGGGTGTCTGGGACGTCCACAGGATGATGGTAATTGGCCCCGATCCAGAACAACGACTTCAGGGTGTCGTCGTCGTAGGGGCAGGCGAGTGCAACACAGATAAATTCCTTGGTGAACGAACAAAAATCGGGGTTATTCCTTGCAACAAGCGTGAACATGCCGCCGAAATCCATTTTCAGTGTTGGGTCCGGTATTCTGTTACGGTGGTGTACTATCAAGGACGAGGAAGGCAGGATAAGAAGCAATAACGTAGTTTAATCACATATAGGAGTCAGGATACATAGAAACACTGGTAACATACAACAATACCGGACACTGGACTGAAGACAGGGAGGAACTTAAGTACACACACAAACCAGAAACAGCTGGGGATGAAATCAGTGTCCATGGTGAATAATGAGTGGCGGGAGCAAAACACAAAGGAACACGTGATAGTCAAACAACCTGGACGAGACGGTGGACGTAACACTATATTACATCTAATGGAAATTAGGAAATTATATACTGATAATATACAACAATGCCAAGGTGTCTGGAAAGAGGTTTGGTTAAGTGATATTTATGTGCCACTTGGTTGAGTCCGACGACGTTGACGTCCTCCACTGGTTGTGCTGGGGGACAATGCAGTGGGGAGAGGAGCCAGAATCTCTTTCAACGGTCTTGAACACGAAGCTCTGTGGGATGCTGATCTCCTGAAGCACCAAAGGGTCCTAAAATCTGGAACATGCAGATGAGGCCCTGGTGTAGGTGCAGAAGGTCCTTAACAATATGGAACACACAGACGAAGGTACCTTGTAGTGAAGGTTTGCTCTCCTGAGCTTAACCTTGTTGCAGATGTCGTTACTCGATGGACGGAAACTCTGAACGTAGTGTTTGTCAATGTTTCTTTCCTCACAAGCTGGAGGCTTAGAATGTGGTCGTCTCTGTTGCTGCCTCACAAGCTGTAGACTCAGATCACAGGATCTGTTGTTGTCTCTTCTGGATGGACCAGAGGCTCAGAACGGTGTTGTGTCTGTTAATGTCTGTCTCCGTGCAGGACAGACTCAGAACGGCATATCTGTTGTGTCTCACCCGATGGGAGTGTCTGTTGAGAGGGTACCCTTTATCCCTTTCTGATGAGGAGGAGATTGCATTTTGGCGCTTCTTCATTCGAGTGCTGTGATTGGCTGTTTGTAGGGGAAACACAGAATGTGGCCCACCCTTCTTTCTCCTGTGGAACTCATTTGCATAAAGCACAAAGTTGGAAGTCTTTACAGTGTCTTTAAAGTTTACCAATGCATTTCTCACTTTCCAAACCACCACCAGAATACATTTGGCAATATTCTAAACAGATAGAAAAACATTCAATTGTACATTAACAGCTGGATTTGTATCAGAGGTTGCACTACAAATAGCTGTCACTGAGAATACTTATTTCGGTGAAATGGATGTGTAGTTTGCATCAGTTCTAAGGTTTTCAAACATAGTTTTGAATGGATTTGGATGGATCTTTGTGATCTCTCTTTGTTTCACCCATTACTGCTAAGGTCCCGAGGAATTTTTATGGCAGGCCTGTGGCCAACCTTAGGAAGTAGTCTCTAGATGGGTGAAGCCTATGGACCAATGAGAAGTCCTGTCCTTCCCAGGCTTGGTACAAGAGGTCTTCTTCTTGCCCTCTAAGAGAGGTCTGGATGTTGTCCTTACATCTTTATCTGATGGCGTTGGACAGTTTGTATGTGTTAGGCCACCAAGATCCAATAAAAATGTAGCAAACCTTTGTCCACTGTTACAGATAGAGAGGGGCCCGGCCATAAACTGGGCCCTAGAATGTGCTGTTCACTACAAGGGTTAACCTGACTATTACTGTACTCATTGTTTTATCAATTTGCTGTACAGTTTGGGAAAAATTTAAAGTTAAACACACCCCCAAACATCAAAGTTCATTCTAGCACATATAATGTCCCAATTTCAAACACTCATAAAAATCTTCAGATGGTAGATCTGAAGTGTCGAAGGGCTGAAGTGGAGCAGTGGGCACAGAGGCTGGAGGTGGAAACGGGATCTTCTGTGCGAGAAGGAGCTGTTGGCCTGAAAACACTTGGCATCTCTTGCTGGCATGTGGAGGATGTAGAAGGTGATGGTGGGGCTGAGGAACTGGCTGAATGAAGAGGTGTGAGAGGGAGGCTGGGTGGGAATTCAGGAAATACAAGGGACACTACAGATACAGGTGCTGGAGATACAGATGGTACACCAGAGACCAGACAGGAAGAGGCCCCAGGGTGGAGTCGCAGGTGGGAGGCAGAATAGCGCCCCATTGGAAATACAGGGTAGAATCACCTCTCCAAAAAAGTCTATCAAGATCACTTCAACAAATCCTTCAGTTCATCAAAATATTTGCCAGAGTTTTACATACACATTTCCACAGCAGTGGTGTTGTGGGCAGAGTTTTTTTCCCAGCCCTCAAACTCCACAATCACTAACTCAGTGATGAATGGTGTTGCCAGCTTGCACACCTGGTAAGACTCTGTAGGTGGTCTGAGCTACAAAACACTCTGTCCTTATCATTGGTATGGGCTTGTCTCTCATGGTGGCCGGTCTCCACTGTCTGCGGTGGGCTCAAACAGCATCTCCGTCACATCGTTCATCGTTGGTGGTGGTTGGCTGGCCTCTGGCACTGGAGTGGGACTGGTGGTGAAGTCAAACAAAGGAACTAATAAGGGAGTAAATGAACACTGGAGGAAACTAATTACATAATTAACAGACTGTTCAAACTAAGAAACACAACACAGCAGACATGTGACACTGTAGTCATGTTGACAATTTTATTGATGCTATTACTACTTAATAGTAATAGATTACTACTACTCTGGACCTTGACTGTTGCAACTTTGTTGCTTTCAATGGAGGATGAAAAAACCTCTTGGATTTTGCATAAATATCATAATTTGACATGAAACAAATGTGATTTTTGGGTGAACTAACCCTTTAATATAACTCTGATTGTGTTCATCAAAAAGACAAATGTCATTGAAAAGAACATTCCTCCTCCTCTCAATGCTATAACAGGTGCCGCTCTCCCACTCCAGCATGAGATGCAGCCTGTAACACATCAAGCAAAATTTTGGCATTCTCATGAAAATAGCATTCCCCTCCTCTCAATGCTGTGACAGGTGCCTCTTACTTGCTTCAGTGCGAAACACAGCCAGTAGCACTTTAATAATTCGCCACTCAACTCCGGGCATGGCAGGCCATCCCCATGCTGTCGAGCTGGATATCAGAAATAACAGAACGAGTCTACTAGCTCCATTTCGCTCGCAGACCACCACGCTTCTTGGGCATGATTTACTCCTCAGTCTCAAGCAACAGGTCTCATGTCCTCCAAGCCAAAGTGCAGTCTCTGCTAGAAAAAGGTGATGTGGAGATAGTTCCCTCAGAATGCAGAGAGTCAGGCTTTTACAGCTGCTACTTCCTTGTTCCAAAGAATGATGGCGGTCTCAGGCCCATTCTTGATCTGTGACGTCTGAACCGGATCCTCATGAGATTAATTTATATTGGTCAATCTGAAAGACTCTGACTTTCATATCTAGAAAGCCCCCCACAAAAGGCCATTCTTGAGATTTGCCTTTGAGGGAGTGGTATACGAATTCCTAAATTCCTTCAATTCATACTCTCTAGAGCTCCGCATAACTTTATGAAGTGTGTAGACGCGGCCCTCACTTTTTTGCAACAGAACAGAAAATCGGGAGCATGGCAGCCTTTTTCAAGTTGGGGTCTATTCTTCCCCTCAATAGATTTCAGAAGCGGCAAGGCTATTTGCAACCACTACAGCACTGGTTGAAAGACGTGTTCCACCTCGTGAGTGGCACACAGGCCTAGACCTTCTTAGAGTTCGCCACCACTGTGTTCTTGGTCCCCTTGAAATCGTCCCATTTTTATTAGAACAGGATAATGCTGGGCTCTGTTTCCAGAAGGAAAGTGGTCATGACAGACATCTCCAAGATGGGTTTGGGGCCCTGTGTGACTGCAGAATAGCCTTCAGCTCATGGGCGACTCCCTTGATGAATTGGCACATCAACCATCTGATGGGATACGTTGGCACTTTGATATTTAGGGTAAATTCACCTTTAGTTTTCTCCCAAACTATACAGTAAAAATATATGACAATAAGTACAGTAATAGTCAGGTTGACCCTGAATAAATATCAGTTGACAGAATGAGCAAACCTATCAAGAAAAGATTTTTATGAGTGTTTGAAAATAAGACAATGATGTAAGTGCTAGAATGACTTTTGATGTTTGAAGGTGAGTTTGCCTTTAATTTTCTCCCAAACTCTACAGTAAAATGATATGCCAGAATGAGCAAACCTATTAGTGTTCGAATTTGGGCCATATGTGCTAGAATGCACTTTGATATTGGAGGTGAGTTTGCCTTTAAGTTTCTCCCATACTGTACAGTAAAATGCTACAACAATGAGTACAGTAATATCTAGGGTGACCCTGAATAACAATCAATTGAAGGAATTAGCTAACCTATAAAGAAAATATTTTTATGAGTGTTTGAATATAGGCTACAGTGCAAGTGCTTGGATGCATTTTGATATTATAGGTGAGTTTGACTTTAATTTTCTCCCAAACTGTACAGTAAAATGATACGAATATGAGTACAGTAATAGCTAGAGTAACCCTTAATAAATATCAGTTGACAGAATGAGCAAACCTTTAAAGGAAAGATTTTCATGAGTGTTGGAAAATGGGCCACGGTGCAAGGGCTTGAATGCACTTTTAGTGCATTCAAGTGGAGGTGGATAGTGGAGGTGAGTTTGACTTTAATTTTCTCCCAAACTGTACAGTAAAATTATATGAAAATAAGTACAGTAATAGCCAGGGTGAGCCTGAATAAATATCAGTTGACAGAATGAGCTAACCTATAAAGGAAAGATTTTTATGAGTGTTTGAAAATGAGCCACAGTGCAAGTGCTTGAATGTACTTTGATATTCTAGGTGAGTTTGACTTTAATTTTCGCCTAAACTGTACAGTAAAAATATATGAAAATGAGCACAGTAATATCTAGGATGACCCTGAATAAATATCAGTTGACAGAATGAGCTAATCTATAAAGAAAATATTTTTATGAGTGTTTGAAAATGGACCAAGGTGCAAGTGCTAAAATGCATTTTGATATTGTGGGTGAGTTTGACTTTAATTTTCTCCCAAACTGTACAGTAAAATGATATCAAAATTGGTACAGTAATAGCCAGGGTGACCTCAATAAATATCAGTTGACAGAATGAGCTAACCTATAAAGAAAAGATTTTTATGAGTGTTTGAAAATGGGCTACAGTGCAAGTGCTTGAATGCACTTTGATATTATGGGTGAGTTTGACTTTAATTTTCTCCCAAACTGTACAGTAAAATGATATGAAAAAGAGTACAGTAATAGCCAGGGTGACCTTGAAAAAATATCAGTTGACAGAATGAGCTAACCTATAAAAGAAAAGATTTTTATGAGTGTTTGAAAATGGGCCACAGTGCAAGTGCTAAAATGCACTTTGATAGTGGAGGTGAGTTTGACTTTAATTTTCTCCCAAACTGTACAGTAAAATGGTATGAAAATGAGTACAGTAATAGCCAGGGTGACCCGGAATAAATATCAGTTGACAGAATGAGCTAACCTATAAAGAAAAGATTTTTATGAGTGTTTGAAAATGGGCCATGGTGCAAACTTAATGTACCTTGATATTGTGGGTGAGTTTAACATTAATTTTCTCCCAAACTGTACAGTAAAATGGTATGAAAATAAGTACAGTAATAGCCAGTGTGACCCTGAATAGATATCAGTTGACAATGAGCTAACCTATAAAGACAAGATTTTTATGAGGGTTTGAATATGGGCTACAGTGCAAGTGCTTGAATGCACTTTGATATTATAGGTGAGTTTGACTTTAATTTTCTCCCAAACTGTACAGTAAAATGATATGACAATGAGTACAGTAATAGCCAGGGTGACCCTGAATAAATATCAGTTGACAGAATGAGCTAACCTATAAAGAAAAGATTTTTATGAGTGTTTGAATATGGGCCACAGTGCAAGTGCTGAAATGCACTTTGATATTATAGGTGAGTTTGACTTTAATTTTCTCCCATACTGTACAGTAAAATGATACAAAAATGAGTACAGTAATAGCCAGAGCACTTAATAAATATCAGTTGACAGAATGAGCAAATATGTAAAGAAAAAGTTTTTATGAGTGTTTGAAAATGGATATTGTGGGTGAGTTTGACTTTAATTTTCTCGCAAACTGTACAGTAAAATGATATCAAAATTGGTACAGTAATAGCCAGGGTGACCCTGAATAAATATCAGTTGACAGAATGAGCTAGCCTATGAAGGTACTTTTTAAAATTTTAATTTTTGATGTATATATGTTTTATATATAAAAATAAAACAATTTACATTAAGCATGTATGATAATTAACATTAAAATTAATAAATAATGTTTAAATAATTATTGTATATATAAAAACACTAAAATCAAAAATTTTAATTTAATAGTAAAATTAATGATCAATATTAATTAACATTACTATTAAGATTAATGTTAACATTAATAATGTAGAACAATAAACGAATATTAAACATTACAACAAAAAATGTAATAAAATTAATAAATTATGTATAAAACTATTAGCATTAATTAATATGCATAATGTATAATAATTAATGTATAATATTTATAAAACATTAAAATCAATAATAAAAAAAATAATAAAAAAAATCAAATTAATAAATGATTCATAATAATTACCATTAATATTAACATTAACATATGATGTATAGCACATATAGAGACATAATAAGATGGGGAAAAAAGCAATATATAACTTATCTGATGTCTCTTTACGTTCTTGTCCTTTTTACGGTTAACTGCAAGAGTATAAAGGAAACTGCCGTCTTTAAATGCATTTAGACCGTTTCCAGCACCCATACCGTAAGTGCAGGAATAGACGAGCGACCTAAAAAAAGTGCAGCTGGCTTGACCATGTATTTTCGACGCGCGGCCCACTTGACCGCAGTAACTTTAGCCCTGCACGCGGCACGCACGCAACGTTGCCATTGCTATCTGAATTTATCCATACTGCTGCTGCACAAAATACTTGCTGTAGCTTCGTTAGAATGTGATACAAAACAAAACCTGTTTCCATTTAAGTTCAGCAAGCTTGTCTCTGTATCATTATACACATGCATATGCGCTAGCTGCTAAAATGTTTAGTAATTCTCTAAGCATTAAACAGACTGTTGATATGACATAGAATTGATAAAGCAGACTACGCAAAAATGCAGTGATATAGAGTAAAACCCATGTACTTATCTTAGATGATTTCTGAAGCACGCTGCGCTGCTAAGCAATGCTAACTCATGTATTTAAAGATTAAGCACGCAGCTCATTGGCTGCTAATACAGCAGGAACCAATCATCTATGACCTATAGATATTGATAATTAGCAGGTGTGTTAAAGGACCTATTAGCCTGCACCATCTAGAGTTTCATGCCAGAACTTTGTAGGTATATATATTTATACAGAGCAATAATTGTCTAAACTGTTTAATTCTCATTTATAAAAATGTTAAATGTTTGAGCGCACAATTACTTACTGTTAAGACAATACACTTACTGTAAAGATGGATTTAAATGCTGAAAGTATTTCATGTCAAGACAATATATAATTGACACAAAAGCTACAGCACGATATGCAATGCATTTCACACTTCAATTTTATTTTATAGAATTACGAATATTCAGACATTTCAGCAAAGCAGTAAAATCATACTAACTTGACCTTATACATTTGTATGTCTGGATCAAAATATCTAAGTACTAATCTTACAAATATCTAAAAATTTATTTTATTTAGACACATTGCAACTAAACATTTTTGGGAATCATCCCATTGTTTGAATATCTGCTCATTTATGTTTAGAGAGATCAAAGGGAAAATACTTTAGATGAATCTCTAAATTTTTGCACAATGTTGTTTTCTGTACATTTGCAATAAAGGAAGCTTAAATTATATGCTTAAATAACACATACTGTATTTAAGGTTTTAAAAAAGAAGTTTTGTAAATAAATTCTAACCTAAAATTTCAAGATGTAAGACAACTTTTTTTTACACTAAACAGTAGTCCCTTCGCTTTCAGATTACATATACATAAATCACAATAAAAATGAAATATTACTTTTTTCCACCTTTGCTAAGAAAGCATAAGTAATATTTTCAAAAATATTAAGTCAACAAACATCTTTAAAGTTAGTGTGTTCTATTAGTTTTTCATGTGAAACTTAAATGTCAAAGAGTTCCAAAACATAATTGACCTTTCAAACTAATTTAAAGTAGATGCAAAATGAAGGCAATGACTTAATTTGTCAGTGTTCCCTCTATGCCTGAGTTCATATTGTATATACTTCTACAAACAGTAATTACACAATAAATTATGTACACATTAAAAAATGATCAGTGAAGATGTCATTGATTTTCAAATATTTCAAATATTCATCATTGTCCTTTTAATTTTAAACACCATTTAAGAATTTGAATTTGTATGGTACAATGCAACTACACCATTACCAAAAAAAAAAAAAAAAAAAAAAAAAAGCTTCAGGGCAAGAGTTGTTGATGTAAATCAAATATACAGAGGAAAAAAAAAAAAAAAAAAAAAAAAAAAATATATATATATATATATATATATATATATATATATATATATATATATATATATATATATAGGCCTTATGGACATTTGTGACTTTTTCAGTTTTTTTTTTTTTTTTTTTTTTTTAATCATTTTGCCTGTGTTAATACCAATTGCATACATTTTGGCTTAGGCGTGTATTTTTATTTGTCTGGCTATCACCAGACCAAGCTCAATTTTAAATTGAACATTGGTCTGGAGAGTCGGTACGTATTTTCTACTGCACAAGATGTGTGATCAACGAGCATTATTCACGCAATTGGATAGTCCTTCAACCAATCTGATCAACGATCTGGGTGACGTACTTTGCAAAGCGACCTGTCAGGTTTAAGCTGCGTTCCATTCGACAGGGTCCCTACGCAGTGTTCACTGCTCCCTACTCCCTGAGCACGGTATATCCGTTGAAGAGGACTTCGCTGACAAGAAATCACTCATTTGGAACGCACTGCAAACATCATCAAAGAAAGTCAACGACGGTGTCATGCAGATTATGATATAACAAATAAATAGATATTATAATTTACTTTCAAATTTAAAATGGACTCTTAACAGATTTGAAGCTGTAGCCTCTCATGCCATATGAAAATAAATTCTAATTTTGGTTAACTGTGTATCTTGTGTGCTTTCTTTTCCACGCACAGCCACAGAGTAAACACTTCTGAGATAAATAAAGTAAAATAAAAAATGACAGAGCCTCAGCTTCTTTTTCAAATTTTTACTTTGTCATGCCTATTCATACAATAAAATATGCAAATACAATCATCGCTATAACCATTCATACTTTTGTTCGTATAATAATAACAAAATTTATGAATTCTCAAAATTCAAATGTAAATTCCTCCATCGGAGAGCCATTTAAAAACTCTTTCAACTGCTCTGCTCCATCGTAGTTCTGACTGGTGACACAGGGTGCTTCTCAATATCCTTCCTCGTCTCCCCGCTCCTCCGTCCTCCATCCTATGACCCGGAAAACAATCGAGCTCAGCCATCTTGAAGGACATCTCAATTCTCTAATTGCATCGCGAGGAGGCGAGGAACGAGGAGTGAGGAGGCTTCCTGAGGAGTTATGAGCGAGGATACACAGGTGCATCCTTTGCGGAAGTCTTTCTCATCGAGTAACCTGATGCACGCATAAATTCTCCTCCCCCTTATCTGTCACAATAATTTAAATGTATGCTTTACTTTTACAGATTAAATAAACTTTATATCTCATATATTTCAACTAGGCATCTTGCTTTATTAATATTTATTATATTTTTTTAAATAACCAAACTTTAACAACATGTGGGTAGATCCCTCGAGCGCAGCTGATGACGCTTTGAAGTGACGCTAAAGGGAGCGAGGATTTATCATTTCACTTGATTCAATTCCTCCATCCTCTCGTCTTTTCCTTGCATCCTTCCCTCGCATCCTGGAGGGGTGGAGCTAAGACGCGAGGAAAGGAAGCAAGGAAAGGAAACGAGGATGCACAAATAAGAATTGAGAAGCACCCACAGTGCGCAATGACAGTTGGGTGATTTTACCTCTCTACTTCCTGTGAAGTGATGTATCTATGTTCCCTTATTCCCTATGCCGTTCGCAGTGCCCTTCAAACTGGAATCTCACTTCATAAGATGGCGAAATACCCTGTGAAGTCCATTTCGCAGTCCACTTGCGGTCGAATGGAACGCACCTTTAGTTTGTATTGGTTTGTAGCATTGATCAGCGGTTTGCAGAAGCAGCAATGGCATCGAGCGATTTTTGCAGGTTGTGCAAAAAAAAACATGAAAGTGAGTGGTATTTACACCCACTCGAGCGATTTGTTTGCTAAACTAAAGAAGTCATTCAGCATCGTCGAGAGGTTAAAAGGAATTGGATTGACGGTCGTACTTGCCGTTGCTTCTCTATCGTCATCGTGTTATACCCACCAATAGCGAGCAAGGTGGATAAGCCAGTCTGTGATTGATTCCCGCAAAAGTGTAACAGACACAGTAGAAATGAATGTACAGGTTTCCAGACTGAGTTGCCGGGCAAAATCAAATCGTCGGCAGATCAGGCTGGGTTTACCCAGTCTATATTTTTATTGGAATTTTACTATTTCACCCCCATTTCCTTTAAAAAATCTATTTTGCACTAGGTACAAAAACTAGTTCCTTTCAAACAGTGTTGCCAATTTAGGGATTTTGTCACTAGATTTAGTGACTTCCCTGTCCCTTTTGAGACTTTTTTCAAAAGTTAAGGGACAGATCTAGCAACTTCTTGGACAGATTGTCTAGATTCTTACTTTGCCCACTGATCTATATTCATGTTTATCAATGAATTTGCCATTAAGATGTCTATGATCTAGTGACATTTAGCTACCAGTTTTAGCTACTTTTAACTGAAAGCAGTTGGCAACACTGCCTCTCAGAGCCCTAAGGACAAAAATGTCCCTATTGAAACTAATTAAAACTGCATTTTTTTAATCCAGGGGCTATTGAACTATAAAAAAGTTGCAATCTTTGTTAATAGGCTTTCATTCTGTTGGCAAGGCTTCAAAATTTAAATTTTTACTATTTTTTAGCAGATGGTGCCAAGTTTGGCCCATAAAGCAAATACTCACTTTATTCCTGCTTATTTCTGCTTATGCATATTATAGAGCCAATTGGATAAATTATGCAGCTATAATTGTGTGGGTGTGTTAGTATGGATGTGAGAGTGGTTTGTATGTGTTATAAAAAATTGTGTGTGTGTGTAATATTTAAGAGAGAAAAACTCTACTGCAAATCATAGATCCAACTACTGTGTACCAGCAGAGATTTGCTGGCATCTAATGGGGAAAATTTGGTACTGCACCCAAACAAAATCTTACTGAAAGCTCATTTTTTGAGATATCAACCTCAAATTTGGAACACAACTTGTATAGATTTATGGCTTTGATTTTTTTTCTTTTTCTTTCTTTCTTTCTTTTTTTTTAGCAGTTTTAGAGTTCAACAGGTTTCATAAAATATATATTTTATATAAAATAGTGTTCATAAACAATTTTCATAAACTTAAACCTTTATAACTTTTTATTAGTTTCACTTTTTAAAATGTTTTTCAAAAATAATCTGCCAAGAGTCTTCTTATATATATAAAATATTAGCAAACTGAAAATAATCTGCATTGTTTATCCTTTTGATCTTTCATTCAAAAAATTCATAAAAAAAAAAACTAACCTTTCATTGAAGGAAAACAGTTGAAAGTGGGAGGAAACTCACATTATGAAATAAATGTTTTTCTCCAATACATGTTGGCCACAATTATTGGCACCCCTAGAAATTCTTATGAGTAAAATATCTCTGAAGTATATTCCCATTCATATTTACATTTTTTTAGCACACCAGGGTGACTAGGAGCATGAAATTGTCCAGCCATGACTTCCTGTTCCACAGAAATATAAACACGAGGAAACACAAATGCCAAATTCCCGTAATCATTCATCACAATGAGTAAAACCAAAGAATATAGTTCTGATGTGCAGCAAAAAAATTGTTGGGCTTCACAAAATAGAAAGTGGCTGTAAGAAAATACCTAAAACATTGAAAATCCCCATTTCCACTATCAGGGCAATAATTAAGAAGTTTCAATCAACTAAACATTTTACAAATCTGCCTGGAAGAGGACGTGTGTCTAAATCATCCTAATGTGAAGTGAGGAGGAAAGTTTAAGTGGACAAAGACTCTCCAAGGATCACAGCTGTAGAATTGCAGAGATTAGTTGAGTCTTGAGTCTCAGAAAGCCTAAAAAGAATTATCAAACAACACCCACTAGATGAGTTTGGTGCACACAGGGGTAAAAAGTACCCCATGCCCACGGTTAAATATACTGCTGGATCTTTAATGTTGTGGGCCTATTTTTCTGCTGGAGGTCCTGGACATCTTGTTCAGATACATAGTATCATGGACTCTATCAAATACCAACAGATAAAAAATCAAAACCTGACCGCTTCTGCTAGAAATCCAATAATGGGCTGTGGTTGGATCTTCCATCAGGACAATAATCCAAAACAAACATCAAATCCAACACAAAAATGGGTCACTGAGCACAAAATGAAGCTTCTGCCATGGCCATCTCAGTCCTAAAGAAAATGAGTGGAGTCAACTAAAGACAAGAAGCACCAGCATGGAGCTTGAATCTGAAGGATCTGGAGAGATTCTGCATGAAGGAATGATCTCTGATCTCTTGTCAGGTGTTCTCCAAACTCATCAGGCATTATAGGTGAAGACTCAGAGCTGTTATCTTGGCAAAAGGAGGTTGCAAAAAGTTTTGAATAAAAGGGTGCCAATAATTGTGGCCAACGTGTTTTGGAGAAAAACATTTATTTCATAATGTAAGTTTCCCCCCACTTTCAATTATTTTCTTTAAATGAAAGGTTATAATTTTGTGAATTTTTTGAATGAAAGATAAAAAGGATAAACAATGCAAATTTATTTTCACAGCTGCTTTTGCTCATAATTACTAAGGGTGCCAATAATTGTGGAGGGCACTGTATATATATATATATGCTTCTTTAAGCAATAATCAGTATTTAGTGTGACCTCCTGGACTTCTTCCAGTCTCTCAAAGAAATTCTGAGAAACTTCTCATCAGATTTTGAAAGTTTTCTTTGCCTTGCAGTACTTTTCCATTCCATTTAGGTTTAAGAGAGTCATTTTTTTCCTGAATGTTTCTGTTTTTAATTCTGCATACAAATTTCCTGTATTTTCTGGTTATATTCTAAAAAAGAGACTTTGAAATAATTATACCATTGCCAAAACAACAATATAATGGTGGCCTAAGACTTTTGCACAGTACTGTATATATATATTTTTTCAATGCTCTCCATATTCGATAAAAGATCTAAAGATTCATGCTCATCACAAGTGTGGCAAACCATTAAGTGGTTCTGACTAAAACTGTACCAAGTCCAGATTAAACTAGGTAACAGATGCAATTGCTTAATCATTTATTTTTATTTTCCCATGTAAAGTGTGTTCAATAGCACATACATTTTTGCTGTGGTACCAAGGATCATGAAACTTCACTGCCACTGGTACTGTCTACTAACATGTATCAAGTACAAACAACCTTGGAGGCAGCAGTCTTTTATAGGTCTGTTGACTGCATGCACAACTCTTCTTGCAAACAATTTCATGTGTAGGTATGTGCACCTATGATGTTAATTCAGACAACTGATGAGATGTATATTAATTTACATTTACAGAGATGATAATTGGTCACTGGAAATGTTGGTCAGACAATATTTACCATTAGCTTAACTTAAGAGAGACTTTATTATTACAACTAAAGATCTGGGGCCTCATGTATAAAACTTTACGTAGATTTACTCAAAGTGTGTGCACAAAAGTTAGATTTTAAAATTAAAGTTAAAATTCCCTTTATAAAACCCAGTCAGCAGAAGATTGTGTGTACATTCATCTCCATCCCGAAATAACCATATGGAGCTTAAAATGGCTTGTTTTATTATGCATTACGTCATCTGTTTCCATATGCATATTCCCAACCACATGATGCCTTTAACAGTACAAGACATTAGGAAAATATGAGATATGGACTATAAATGCCATTTGTGCAGTCACATTATATTGCTAAAATTATAATATCCTTGTCTCGTAAAATAAATATATCAACATATCCGTAAAAGATAATTTTTATAAAATAGGGCCTACATTTCAGAGAAGATTTTCAGAGAAGAGTTACTCTCATTCTTTTCCACTGCCAAATAGTATTTTTAATGGTTTTAAACAAATAAAATGAATGCAATTTTGCCTATAAGGTAAATATATGTTTTAGAATGTTTTATATTTCTAATGGAAACAGATTGGCCTTATTTTTTGCAGTGTAAATATAATTGTCTGACTCTGCAAGTCATTGTCATGCAAATCTTACCATTGCCTATTTTCCCAAATTCTATCCTTCAAATACAATTGTATTTTTCATAATGCTGGGAAGATCACAGAAAGAGTTATCATTAGGATATTAACTGCCTGCACACAATATCAACATCACACCTCCATGCAGTAGTGGTTGTACAGTATTACCATCAGACGTATTTAAACCGGCCAATGGACCATTCTACCACTGAACAAAAGAGCGCATAATTTTTTATTGTTCTCGCGAGAAATATTTTCTTAGAAAATGAGCTCAGGAATTTAGTTTAAAGAGGAATCATGCGCCTGGCACTCTTCGCTGTCACAAAAACATGAAAACGTAGCATGCCACAGGAAAAGCAGCACATCCAAATTTTTCTAAAATATTTCTAAATTCATATAATTTTTGTTTAACTTCTGGATAATGACAATGTAATTTGTTCTTAAAGGCACAATATGTAAGATTTTTGGATTAAAATATCCAGAAACCGCTAAAACAATGTTAGATATTTTTTTGACTTGTGTACATGCATTATACCAAATGTATCCAACAATGTTTAAATCCAGAGAAATCAGTTATTTTAACCAGTGTAATGGCTCGTGTCATTGCGTCGCCCGTCAATGACTTCATATTCGCGCTACCCTTGCTTTCCAGTTTTACTTCTGTAGAAACCATGGAAACATCAAAGATGCTTTAATATATTATGCATTTTATAAGACAGGTGAGCAACTGTTTGGATACATTTATTGACAGAAAAGTAATGTTTGTTATATAATTCAACACGGGTAGTCTTAAGGCCTTTGCACGCTGAGTCCGAAATTCGCATGCAAAATTTCGCACGTTAAAAAATAAATTCGACCTCATGTTATGTCAATCACGTTTGCACACTGCCTCCAAAAACTTCGTCCATCATAAAAAATTCGTATCAGGTTCAATTTTCTGCGTTTTTCGCATCTGTGGCACGCATTTTGAGAGACGTTTTGACAATTCAGAGCCACGGTACGTGAACACCAAAATCCAGAATGCCATCTGACAAGTTGATCCACGTCGTCGAATACGAAAAAACGCATGCGAAAATTTCAGGCTCAGTTCAAGGCAACGTGCCATGTGTGAGTACACCCTTAAGCCCTATTTGGACAGGCAGTCTTCTCACATGGGTGTCTGTAAAAATAAATCTGACTGCACCTCAGTGATAAAACTCATTTACTCAGATGGTGATTTATTCACGGTGGAGGAGCGAGTTTAGTGATCCTACGAACCCAGGACCATGCTGCTCACATGACCGCGTGATTGTCTGCAGTAAATAAAATATCATAAGCTTGGAATACTACTAAATTCATATTTAACTTAATAGAAAAATATCCTATTTATCGTGTGATTATTTATATCTCCTGTTTAAAAATAGGTAGACACACTATAGTTGAAATGGTTTGCTGTCTTGTGTTTTATCTCAAAACGATGGATGTCATTTTAAAAATATGAAAATTAGCAGAAATAAGTTAACAAAGCCCCTTATCTACATGAGGTAAACAAAGCTGCTTGGTTTATATTTTAATGTATTTGTATATAATACATTTCAAAATTGCATTGCTGTAACGGCACATTTCAAATGTTTACATGTTTTTTTCCTCTTTCTCCTTTTGCTGAGGTGAAGCAGTGATGAAATAGTTCTTGTAAATGCTTCCCAGCATTACAGTAATAAAAGTGTACATTTTAAAATGCATGCAAATTACAGTGAAGCACAACAGTTATCATACGGTGTTTCACAGTGCAAAAAACTGTGAATTTTGTATTAATCTCCTCCTGTAAACTAGAGAGATGTGGATTCGGATGCAATTAAATTATCACACGACCTTGGCATTTGTCAAAAAACAGTAGGTAATTTGGCCGGGGATTTTTATTTGGGTGGTGGTAGAAAAACACTGACATTCTGGATTTGGACAGCAATAAAATCACTGACCAGCCCCTGTAAATTTTTAAAATACCGTACATCCCTATGAGAAACACTTACTGTCCAAATAGGGCTTTATTTGAATCTTGTTTTCTTGATTTACCGCGAGTAACATGTTTGTACCATGCCTCAGAGACAGCACTATTTTATCATGTGACTAACATAGCTTAATCAGAAAGAGCTTTATTTGTAATAACAGTAATACAGCATTTTCTCCACCATACAATATATTTTAGAATTAATTGCATGCCATTTACCAACACAAGTCATCCAGTTTTTATCTCATATCGATCTAGCTTACTGAAGTGTGCAACAAGTATCTCATACCAGCAACCAAGCCTAATGCACAAAGTAATGTTGAAACGACTTTAAACAAACTCAAAGTATTTTGGTATGATTGTTTTGACCAAATAAAACAGTGCTGCTTTAACCCACAATTAAAATTTGTCAGATAAAGTGACCTGTATGAGTAGTTCAGCACTTGCAGCTGTTTTATTAGAATGAAATAAAATAATGTGAATTTAAGTGATCAAATAACTTTAATTGTAAAATAAACAAGAAAACATAAGGAGCAGCAGCGGCTGACTGCGGCATATAAGCATTATAAAAACACCAACGTAAACTGTCCCAGGCTCTTGGCCCTGCCCCGCTTCAGACCACAATAACGTTAATAAAACTTTAATACATTAGCTCACCCATGAGCATGATTTCTGCCGAGTCTCATTGGATTGCTTTCCATTGGTTGTGGAGGTGAATACGACTACCATGAACTACCATGATTTCACGCCTTTATTATTGTTTTGAAAAAAAAAAAAAAAAAGACCTCTAGCAGTGAAACTTACATACTGTGCCTTCAACTCCATTAATGAGAGTGGAATATTTAATCTAGATGTGTAACAAAATGAAAACAGAGTTTAAAATCATTCTATTTACTTCATTACTTTGCTCACTCCAGTAAAAGAGTAAAACACACGGTCTAGAGTGTGTGGATGGTGCGCACATATTTACATTAAGTTTATTTTTATAAATCTTGATATGTGCGTAGAAAATTGCGTACACACATTTCAATGCCTTTTTTGTGCATACGCAACATCTAGACATCTCTCGGCAATCAGTGGCCAGATGTATAAAACAGAGTAATTAATGCTGCATGGAAGAGGCTTAGAAGGAACACTGAATAATTCATTCTGGTCACATCAATACATCAACATCATCACAACGGTCTTCCTCCTCTGTGACTTTAAGTGAAAGGACCTCCTCATTCAGGAAGAGACCACTCAATCTCTCTTTGCGAGCCTGTCTCTGCTCCTTCAGCTGGCGCTTACGTAAAGCCTTCTGTTGCATTTTCCTCTGCTTGGAGCGTTTCTGTAAAAGATGATGATCACAGCAGAATTAAGAATAAAGCATTTAAAGTTGGGATGCACCAATTAGGGCTGCTTGATTATGGCAAAAATCATATCAATATTTTACAATATGTGTAATTTTAAATAGTGAAATTTCACAATTATTGATACTTTAGCAAAAACTAATACTAGGTTAACTAATGTAAGAAAAAGTTCCTTAAAACAATTACATAAAACAAGTAAACAGCAATACAATAAGAACAAAGAAAGTAATTACAATCAAAACAGACAAATACAACAGAGTGAAAATACAAATGAAATAAACAGTGTTTAAGTTTTTTCAGGAATATTTACTAACAGTGGTATTCAAATAAGTAATAGCCTACAAAAAAAAAAAAATAATAATAATAATCAAATGTAAAATAACTGCATAGTCTTACTATACACGTTAAATATAGGTTAATCCTTATTAAAGCTACTTAAGTTATTGAGTCAAGATCAGTGAGTAATCTTCCGGTCATTTGTTGTTTGATTAACATTAATGACAGACTGCAGCAGGTATATTAGGCTGCTGTCAATTTAATAACTAATGCACAGATCCAATATACTGTTATACTACAGCTGCCCCCTAATAGTCGAATAATTGTTCGTTGAATAGAAGAGGCTTAAACCAAAATTTCAGTTGGTTAGTTGCAGAAAATAAAACCTTGTGGCAAAGTCACGCAGACCGCGAAGGACAGATCGTTAATGACAGGTCCTTGTGGTAATTACAGTATGTTTGGCAGGAAATCCAAACGTTGCGCTACTATTATTCAAATATATCCAAGTATCTGTACGGAGTGTGGAAGCTAGAGTATAGCATGCTTACTGCAAGACATGGTGGCGTCAGCGCGATCATTGGCATTTTTTTCTGCTAACAGTGGAAACAACTTAAAATACTCAATTTATGGTCATACAGATAAACTCACAATAACAACAAAACGTTGTGCCTTTGTAAAATAAAGAAAACAAACAGGACGCGCTTTCTGCTGTCTCAGTCTCCCTGAACTGGAGCGCATCATAAAAATTCAATCGAAAATCAGTGTATAGGTTAATTGCCTTACATACATGAGAAATATATCTATAGAAAGTTTGAAATGTCTAATTTAAACAAACCAATATGAAATTTAATATTCTCTGCTATGTAATCCACATGAAAGGTGCATTTTCTCTCTAAAGGCACATTCATTATACTGCGGAGATGTATGTAAATAATTAAAATGTCTCCTTGCTATTTTTTCAACAATACCACAGCAGTACATTCTTTTGTTGTGTTACCGTCATTTTACTGACGACTGCTTCTCAAACCTTGGGGAGTTTCACAAAACGCTTGGTCGAAAATATGGATCAATGACCAGTTTATTTGGACCAGCTGGCTCCTCTGAATCTCAACCTGTAAGTATGATTAATAATTGATGTTTATATTTTCTAGCGATCAAAATTCATAGTTTTGAATGTTATGTTATGTGTAACGTACACCAGTCTGTCTCCTGCTATTCAGATGCAGGCCCAATATTGTCTAAAAATGTGTCAATTAATGCAGCTTGTCTGTCTTATAACTTGGAGTAATGATCAAGGATGAAGCAAGACTTTTGTTTACAAAGTCTAATGCATTATCAGCTATTCACGTTTGTGCTCAGCTAACATGGGACTTTACAACATACAATATTTTTTTTATTACAGTAGAGTGGAGCTCTATCTATATTGTAATAGGATGTTAAGATGCTAGTCCGTGCTAACTAGTTCAAGTATTCCCTCTGTAAACAGTAAACACCCATTGTAATGTCAAACAACGGTATAGCCATTTTTCTTTGTTAACACTCTGGAGTCTGAGGTATCGCTGGCGATACCACCTCGGTTTTTTCTTACTAGTGTGAAAGAGACTCAAAATACTCACAATTAAGAGTTATACACCATTTTAATCTGTTGAGTATCTTCTTTTATTTGTGTACACTCAGAGTAAAAACAAAATGTTGTGCTTTTTGCAAAATAAAGAAAACTAACATGATGCGTGATCTCTTGTCTCCCTCTGAAGGAAGTCCAATCTGATAGTTCTCAGAAAATGAAATGCAACTTAGTGAATACTAATGATGAAAAAATGAGAATTATGTCTAAAAAAAATGTTGAAATGTCAGGTTTTAAATCATGTAAGTCAAATCGAAAACAAATATTCTCTGTTTATGTAATCTGTATGAAAAACATGATCACAGAGGGTTTTTTCACTAACTACCTGACTGAAAGGCCTCATTATTATGCAGGTCATTACAGCTCATTATGCGATTCTTTTGTCTTCTCAGGTGTGAATTACAGGATTATTCATGATGATTCACGCCTCCACGCATACGGTGTTTCTTGACAAAAAGTGTCTTAAAAAATTTTAATCTCTCTATTGTTTTATATGAACGAGTAGGCAGGATAATTTTACATCATTCTGAAGCAAAAACTCTAGTCTACAATATCCAGAAATCTTGTGAACACAGATTTAATATATTTTTTTGGCCTTATTTAAGTGACTTCCGTTTTTTGTTTTTTCAATAACCACTCATAAACGTTATTCCTTCAAAAATACAAACATGTACATACATGTTCCTCACATATTATGGTAGCCTAGTTTGTGCTGAATAAAGTGTAATGACACTTTTTCCATTAATATGTTTATGAACAACTGAAAAAAGCACAAATGTCATGGCATGTCAAAACTTCTCCAGGGCCCCAAATCAGCCTCAGACTCCAGAGGGTTAATAGTTATGACGGAAAAGTCTGTACACATCTATGTTAGAAGTTTTCAGCTTTGTTGGCATTCTGATACAGTTCCCACAGGTGCGCCTACATAAAGTATAACAGTGATGCTGATATCACGCCTTAAAAAAGTAACTATGGAGACACTTACCAGTCGTGATTGCGAATCAGTTTCTGATTGATCGACTACTTCAGATATTTCATCGTCGGACTCGGGCTTGAATTGATATGGTAAAATCAATGCTATCTTTTCTGCCCATATATTGTATACAATGTCTTGCAAATTGATAGCTGTCATTCAGTTATGGCAATGGGCACGGTAGACCAATCAGAGCAGTGTTGGCTCATGGAAAGGAGGGGTAAACGTGAGAGAGACTGATTTATTGAACTGCTTCAAACAAATCATTTACCAATGTTTGGTGAACTGAGGTGAAGTTAAATGTATATTATGAGAAAACAAAAGTGTCTTTTGACCTTGCATGCATGGAAATCTGTTGTAGGAGACTCCCAAGACATTATTAGGAACCTTAAAAAAGGCATAATAGGGACACTTTAAATGCTCATTATGATTTAGTATTCCTCTCAGTATGTATTTAAGTAATTCAATTAATATAAACGTGCCATTAGTCGACTAATGGTTTAAATGAACAACTAATAGTTGACTAGAAAAATCTTTAGTCAGAAGCAGTCCAGCGTTACACACGTTTTCTTTCTCAACTGTGTGCATTTACTTACAGGGTTCCTATACATTTTCCAATTCGAATTGAAAATACTTTTCCAGAATGTGGATGAATGTGGATTATTATTATTAGGGCCAAAGGCTGAATGCCCTATTGTTTTCTTTAGGATTAACCCTATTGGATTTCCTCCGTTTATTAGGGCCCAAGCCAATGTAATGGCGAAGGGCCCTTTTGATTCCCTAAGGATTGTTTTTTTTTTTTTTTCATCTTCATCTTCAGGGGCTTTTTGGGGGCCTTAACATGTTAAAAACTCTTGAAAATTGGCACACACAATGGAATCTGCAGCCATCAGGGCCGGGCAGAAGCTGGTACCCGGGCGATGGCAGGGGGTTTGACAGCGCCCCCTTGAACAAAGTCTGAAAACTTGGTCCATATATTAAACACACTTGCACGTATTAGTATGAAACTCAGTACACATATAGACCTCATTGGGCCTAAAAACTTTCATGCTCTAAGTTATACGTCATCTCAACAGGAAGTCGGCTATTACTCCTCCTAGGCGATTAAATCCGATCTCCACCAAACTCAGTCAGCATGAAGTCAAGACATTATTGATGAAAAATTGCCAGCGGATTTTTGATATCTCAAACAGTTTGGCCATGGCGAGGCAACTAATTTATGGCGAGAAAAGGGAAACAGGAAATGTGTTATAATGTCTGCATACATTGAATGATGTTTATGAAACTTCAGCTGTGTGTTTGTTATAGGAGTCTGATCACATGGATGTGACTATTGTGAGTCAAAGTAATAGCACCTCCAACTGGCAGCAGGAAGTGTGTCACTTTCAAAATGCTTTGAGATCACCCTTTTTTTTCACCCAAATTTGCTTCAATCTTCATCACAATAATGTCAAAACATGGCAGATGTAGACCTGTTAATGTGTCTGTGATATATTAAATATTGTTGCCATGGCAACATGTCAAACTTTAATAATATTCTTCGGCATTTTTGAGGCTCTTAACATGCTTCACACTGCATGAAACTTGACACACACATCAATATTGTCATACAGTAGATATGGGCAAAGCCTTAGAAACGGGCGTAGAGCAGGGGCTTTACAGCGCCACCTTTTGACAAACCACACCAAACCACATGTTGGTCTCATTAAGCTGGACAACTTTCTAATTTACACTCATTAGCTCCGATATTTTGGCTTGAATGTGGATTTTTCAAACACACTCTCTCCCTCTCTGCCCCCGTCCCTCCCTCAGTCTGTCATTCTGTGTCTGTTTGTGTGTGAGAGGGAGGGGAGGGGTCTGTGTGTGGGTCTCTGTCTGTATATGTCTCTCTCTCTCTCTCTCTCTCTCACTCACTCTTTATCTCTCCCAGTGTGTGGATCACTGTGTATGTGTTTGTGTATATTGTAGTCTTGATTAGTGGTCTTTAACCCTTTTACTGAGGGTTTACTTTTACTTGTGAACTTATACAAATTTTGAACTGCAAATTATAACGTCACACTCATTTGAAATTGAACCATGACACTATATCACTATTTGGACAGGACTAGTTTTCTAAATATTGAGTTACAACTATATATATATATATATATATATATATATTTCAATTACAGTTTCAATTAAGTATTTATTGATACAATTCAAATTTAATTTTTGAGCAGAAAAATCTAGACATGTACCTTACTATTACCTGAGACTAACATTAAAATAGTTTTTGCAGGTTCTGTGATTTGGCTCTGTTTATTCATTTTTTCATTTTATTTTTTTTATCTTATACCACACATATAAAAATTAAATGAAAGCACGCTTTTGGTGCATAAAATTGGTACACAAACAACAGCTCAAGGAGGTCAAAAAACACATGAAGAGAAGTGTTGAGATTATACAAGATCAGCAATCAAAGACATTCACATTAACTCTCTGGAGTCCGTTAACGCGCCGGCGCATTTTGCAGGATTTTTTTCACAATGCAGCAAAACAGACTTAAAATAATAGTCATAGAGACATAAGTAATATATCAATTGAAACCATAGAATATCTTCTTTTATTTGTGTACACTCAGAGTAAAAACACGTTGTGCTTTTTGTAAAACAAAGAAAACTAACATGATGCGTGATCTCTCATCTCCCTCTGAAGGAAGTCTCAGATAGTTCTCAGAAAATGAACTAACTTATGAATACTAATGACAAAAAAAATGACACGTGTCTAAAGAAACGTTGAAATGTCTGGTTTTAAATCGTATCAAATCGAAAACAAACATTCTGTGTTTATGTAATCTGTATAAAAAAAGAGAGCAATGTCAGAAGTCTGTGATTCAGCTCATTATCCGCTAATGCGGCCACGCCCATGGAGCCAACGCTATTCAGAGGCAAATTCAGAGGCAATACTTGCATTGTCTCAATCGTGTATTTATTGTCCTGAAAAGTGTTTATCTGGATGTTAAAGCCATGGTTAGCGATCTCTAGAAGACATGCGGTTAGTTTCTAGTTCCTTTTCTTCTTTATATGAATTTGTGGCCTGAAGGTGTACAGAGAGCCCCCTCCGGCTGCAAGTATGAATTGAAAACACAGTATCCAGCACTCATAGTGATGACAATACTGAATTAAAGCTGCAAGCAGCGTTGAAAGGGCCCTTGCACCCGGGCTCACCGCCACCCGTTAACCTCAGGAAAACAGTGAACAGTGGGCGACATGCATGTAAGCGAGTGAATACAGGAGAATCATGCCAAAGTCTTTTCGAAATGCCACACTTCCTGCGGCCAACAGGTGGCACTTTGACCGTAACTGAATTTTGCCATGTTGATGTCTTCAGCCCAGGACTATTATCGAACATGTGAAGTTTGGAGCAGATCGGACATTGTATGTCTGAGTTACAACAACTTCCTGTTTCTTTTGTGGCGTTAATCGCATAAATTAGCACTCAGCCAAGTGTTGCATGATTTAACGTGTCTCTAGCATGTTTGGTACTTTGTGGCATAATGAAATGTGACTCTGGTAGTGAATTACTTCGTGAAGCATGCCATTTCCTGTTGCCAGCAGGTGGCACTATGACTAACTAAATATTGTCATATAGATGTCTTTAGGCCAGGACTCTTATCACACATGTGAAGTTTGGAGCAGATCAGACATAGTATACCTGAGTTACAGCAGCTTCCTCTTTCATGGCGAAACATCAGACTTTGTCAGGCCGCCACAGACACGCCCTTCAGCGAAAACTCAAGATCTTTGATATTTATCATTGCTAAGGTCTTGAGATTAGACTGACAACATTTGATGTTGATCTGGTTAAATCTCTATGAGGAGTTAATCACAGTGTAAAACATGTCATTTCCTGTTGCTTGCAGGTGGCGCTATGACTGTAACTGGATATCGTTATGAAGATGTCTTCAGGCCAGGACTCTAATAAAGCATGTGAAGTTTGGGGCAGATCTGACATTGTTTGTCTGAGTTACAACAACTTCCTTTTTCATGGCGAAAACATCAATCTTTGTCAGGCCACCACAGACACGCCCTTCAGTGAAAACTCTAGATCTTCACAATTTAATGTCACAAAGGTCTTTAGATTAGACTGACCAAAAATGACATTGATCTGATTAAATCTCTGAGGAGGAGTTTGTTTAAGTACAACGTCTGGAAAATGCAAAAAAACGGTGAATTAATTCAAAATATCTGACTTCCTGTTCGGTTTCGGATTTCGCTCCAAGAGAATTTTTTGTAGGTACTGGGCTGATAAATGTGTGTACCGAATTTCAAAACCCTAGTCAAGTCAAGTCAAATTTATTTATATAGCGCTTTTACAATTGGTAATTGTTTCAAAGCAGCTTTACATATTAGAAGCACAGAAAAAAAGGGAAGTGGTTAAAACTGTACAAACAAGCGTGGTAATATGTAACATATACAAGATGGTGCTACATTAAGCCAATGTCGGCTGACTTCCAGGGGTGGAAAAAAAACCCCTAGGAGAAAAACCCAGCGTGCTAGTACTGGGAAAAAAGTCCTAGGAGGGAAAAAACAATGTAATGTAGTGTAATGTAGCAAGCGGGGTTGTGCGTTAGATGGCGCTATCGAGCCATTTTGCCACGCCCAATTCCGAAACCCATAACAGACGTAAATTTTCACCACTTCTGACGCGTGTGCTAAGTTTCATGAGTTTTCGAGCACGTTTAGGCCATCTAAAATGCGATTCACTTTGGAGAAGAAGAAGAAGAAGAAGAAGAAGAAATAAAGCTGCGAGCAGCGATGGCGGGCCCAAGCCCGGTGGCACCGCCACCCCGGTGGCTTCAGGGCAACTGTGCACAGCGGGCAATAGGCATTTAAAACGTTTAAACATCAAAGGACTATGTCAAATTCACTCCACATTTACTGCACTACAAGGTGCCGCTATAGAGCCCCTCCTCCCTGCCCATTTTCAAAGGATTACATGTGCCAAGTTTTAACATTATTCTGATGAATTTTGAAGCAAATCAGGTAAAAATAAGAGGGTGATCTCAATGTATGCTGAAACTGACACATTTTCTGCTTCCAGTTGGTGGTGCTATGACTTTGAATCACAATAGTCACATCCATGTGATCAGCCTTGTACAACGAAGACTAAGCCGAAGTTTCATCAAAATTCATTAATGTATGCAGAAGTTATAACTGTTATGTGTAGCTGGTGCAGAGATGAGGCAGATGCGGATTTCCACAATAATATAATCCTTTTAATGTAACAAAGGCAAGGAACGCCAACATACACAGTAAACAACATTCAGAACGGACAAGGAGTGAAGGGAGTGAGTGTCATATAAAGGGAGTGCTAACAATAGAGTCCAGGTGCAGGTGATCCGTGATAATAGGGAGATGACGAGGGAAGTGAGTGCAGGTGTGGAGAACAGGAGGGTCTTGGGATATGGAGTCCAGGGAAACAAGGGATCCGTAACAGTACCTCCAGGGGGCGGGCGTGGAGGTCTCCAGCGCAGGTTCAAAAGCCATGGCGGGTCAGGAGCCGTGGGCAGCCATGGCGGGTCAGGAGCCGTGGGCAGCCATGGCGGGTCAGGGGACGAAGGCGGCCATGGAGGGTCAGGGGCCGAAGGCAGCCATGGAGGGTCAGGGGCCGAAACCTTGCAGCCGTCGAGCCCAGGCGGCGCTGAGGGACTGGTGGGAGATGGCGGAACCCACGGGTCCACCGACCGAAGCGCAGCCGGGGCTCCAGAAGGCCGCAGTAGAAGACAGACGACATACAACATAGTGAACACCGGGGGGAGTGAGGAGGCCAACTGGAACTGAGGGACGGAGGGACGGAGCAGAGACGGAGGAGTGCAGTCCAGAAGTGAGGGCAGGCCGACGAAGGAACAAGGTGTGAACGGGGGCAGGATGGAGACTGGTGAGACTAGTGGACTGATGGGCCATGGTGGAGACGAGGGAGGTTGGAGCCAGGGTGTAGGTAATCGCCCAGAGGTCCGAGGAGGAGATCTGGGCGAGGGGGCTTGAGGTGGAGGTGCAGTATGGACACAGGTGGGAGGAGGCGGGAGAGGGAGACAGGGAGGGCAAACAGTCTTTGGGCTGGATATTACAATAACACAGTTAATCATAGAAGCGGGCTCGGCGGCGGCTGGAGCGGCTGGCTCGGCGGCGGCGGCTGGAGCGGCTGGCTCGGCGGCGGCGGCCGGAGCGGCTGGCTCGGCGGCGGCGGCTGGAGCGGCTGGCTCGGCGGCGGCGGCTGGAGCGGCTGGCTCGGCGGCGGCGGTTGGAGCGGCTGGCTCGGCTGGAGCTGAGGGCTCGTAGGCGGCGGCTGGAGCGGAGGGCTCGTAGGCGGCGGCTGGAGCTGAGGGCTCGGTAAAAAAGTCAATAAGCCAGTCCACATCTGGCGGCTCGCACAGGGTTGGAGCGGGCTCTGGAGATACAGGAGCGGGCTCTGGAGAGACTGGAGCGGGCTCTGGAGAGACCGGAGCGGGCTCTGGAGAGACTGGAGCGGGCTCTGGAGATGCTGGAGCGGGCTCTGGAGATACTGGAGCCGGCTCTGGAAATGCTGGAGCAGGCTCTAGAGACACTGGAGCGGGCTCTGGAGATACTGGAGCGGGCTCTGAAGAGACTGGCTCGCAGGAGACTGGAGAGCGCTCGCCCTTCTTCCTCTTCCTCCTCTTAGGTTTACCGGACCCAGCGGAGATTTGTGGGCCCGGCAGGACACAGGGGAAACATTCACTGGAGGGGTATGCGGAGGAAGACGGAGACTGACTGACTGGCCCGGCCAACCTTGTTTCTGGATGGACTGGAGACATACACTGATCCTGAACCTTTTCCACAAAGAATTTGGAGCCATTTAAACACAAAATTAAATTGATAGTTTCGCTTAAGGAGAAACGATAATCAGGTTCATCTAAACGGATAGTGTTGTCGTCCAGACCATCCAGAAACAGGGCGATCAAACATGCTTCAGGCCAGTCAGACGAAAAGGCAAGCTCAACGAACTCCTCCACATACCTCTCCAGCGAACGGCCCACCTGAAGAAGCCCAATGAGGTGTTCGCCAGCAGTCCAAGGAGAGAGAAGCATTATAGAAGCTGGAGCCCGGTAGCTGGGGAAAGTCTCCATAATTCTTTACTGTGGAAATCCGGTCGATTTTGGTCCGTTCTTCTGTTATGTGTAGCTGGTGCAGAGATGAGGCAGATGCGGATTTCCACAATAATATAATCCTTTTAATGTAACAAAGGTAAGGAACGCCAACATACACAGTAAACAACATTCAGAACGGACAAGGAGTGAAGGGAGTGAGTGTCATATAAAGGGAGTGCTAACAATAGAGTCCAGGTGCAGGTGATCCGTGATGATAGGGAGATGACGAGGGAAGTGAGTGCAGGTGTGGAGAACAGGAGGATCTTGGGATATGGAGTCCAGGGAAATAAGGGATCCATAACAATAACACTTTGTTTCCCTTTTTTTGCCATAAATTTGTTGCCTCGCCACGGCCAAACCGTTTGAGATATCCAAAATCCGTTTGCAATTAAACAACTTCAATGTGTTAGCAACAAGTTAAAAAAAGCTTGGTGTAAATTGTATAAACCCTGTAGGAGTAGTAGTATAAAATTCATAGCCTGTTTTTTCAAAAAATTTACATTCAAACAAAAATAGCCAACTTCCTGTTGGCCGGAGCTAATGAATGTAAATTAGAAAATTGTCCGGCTTGATCAGAACAATATGTGTACCGAGTTTGGTGACTGTAGGAAAAACTAACCCCCCTACTTTTGTCAAAAGGTGGCGCTACTGAGCCCCTCCACCACGCCCATTTCTATGGCTTTGTCCATGTCTACTGGTTGACAATATTGATGTGTGTGTCGAGTTTCATGCAATTTGAAGCATGTTAGAGCCTCAAAAACACTCAAGAATATTATTACAGTTTGACCTGTTGCCATGGCAACAATATTTCAAATATCAAAAATCCTGTTATAGGTCTACATCTGCTGTGTATTGACATTACACTGATGAAGTTTGAAGCAAATCAGGTAAAAATAAGAGGGTGATCTCAAAGCATTTCAAAAAGTGATACACTTCCTGCTGCCAGTTGGTGGCGCTATAACTTTGACTCACAATAGTCACATCCATGTGATCAGACTACTACAACCAACACACTCGTGAAGTTTCATAAAGATCAATATATGTATGCAGACGTTATAACACATTTCCTGTTTGCTTTTTCTCGCCATAAATTTGTTGCCTCGCCACGGCCAAACCGTTCGAGATATCAAAAATCCCCTGGCAATTTTTAATCATCAATGTCTTGACTTCATGCTGACCGAGTTTGGTGGCGATCGGATTAATCGCCTAGGAGGAGTATATCAAATTCCAGAGCATGCGTTTTTCAAACAACCCTTAATAGCTGACTTCCTGTTGGTGTGGCGTTTAACTTAGAGTACGAAAGTTGTTCGGCCCGATGAGTATAAAATACTAAATAAATAAATAAAATAATAAATATAGCTGCAAGCAGCGATGGCGGGCCCAAGCCCGGTGGCACCGCCACCCCGGTGGCTTCAGGGCAACTGTGCACAGCGGGCAATAGGCATTTAAAACAGTTAAACATCAAAGGACTATGTCAAATTCACTCCACATTTACTGCACTACAAGGTGCCGCTATAGAGCCCCTCCTCCCTGCTCCTTTTCAAAGGTTTACATGTGCCAAGTTTTAACATTATTCTGATGAATTTTGAAGCAAATCAAGTAAAAATAAGAGGGTGATCTCAATGTATGCTGAAAGTGACACATTTTCTGCTTCCAGTTGGTGGCGCTATGAATTTGAATCACAATAGTCACATCCATGTGATCAGGCTTGTACAACGAAGACTAAGCCGAAGTTTCATCAAAATCAATTAATGTATGCAGAATTTATAACCCTTTGTTTCCCTTTTCTTGCCATGAATTTGTTGCCTCGCCACGGCCAAACCGTTCGAGATATCAAAAATCCGCTGGCAATTTTTAATCATCAAGGTCTTGACTTCATGCTGACCGAGTTTGGTGGCGATCGGATTAATCGTCTAGGAGGAGTATATCAAATTCCAGAGCATGCGTTTTTCAAACAACCCTTAATAGCTGACTTCCTGTTGGCGTGGCGTTTAACTTAGAGCACGAAAGTTGTTCGACCCGATGAGGTCTATATGTGTACCGAGTTTCATACTAATACGTGCAAGCGTGTTTAATATATGGACCAAATTTTCAGACTTTTTTCAAGGGGGCGCTGTCGAGACCCCCTGCCACGCCCGGGTACCAGCCTCTGCGGCGTCCTAATGGCAGCGGATTCCAATGTGTGTGCAAATTTTCAAGAGTTTTTGAGCATGTTAAGGCCCCCAAAAAGCCCCGGAAGACGGAAAAAAAATAAAAAATAAATAAATATAGCTGCGAGCAGCGATGACGGGCCAAAGCCCGGTGGCACCGCCACCCCGTTGCTTCAGGTCAGCTGTGCACGGCGGGCAATGTGCATTTAAAACAATTAAACTTAAAAGGACTATGTCAATTTCAAATCACACTTACTGCAGCGGCTGATGCTCCTATGATGACAAACCACAAAACCCACATGCATGAGATTGTTTAAATTTAGATGACTTTCATGTCACAGAATGTTATAAGTCTATTTCAAATGAGTGCAGAATATCACCATAATCTAAAATGTCTGGGTTTTTTCTCATTGCGAGTTCAGGTTGCATGATTTAGCCCCAATTTTAGCTCGCAGACAGGTTTTGTGAAATCACAGACAAATGCCAGAAATCACAGGCAAATCAGTGCTCTGTTATGCGAGTGCTCTGTCACAGTCTCTCCAACCATTTCCTCCTCCATATTATTCTTCTCTTTTTCTTGTTTTCGCTGAAAATCAGCACACAGGCCATTCGTATTGCAAGCTCCTTGCGGGTTACCGTTTTTAATAATAAACCCAGTCTCACTTGAGAACTCCGGTCTTGCATACGTGATATTGTGTTGTTTCCTTGTCACATCTCCCGTGTGTTTGGTTGTGAAACGTAGTTTGAGTGCCAGACAGATGTGTCGGCGATTCTTCTTATTCTAAATTCATGCAGTGTGAAACCTTCTGTCGCCGATCCATCATGCATTTTGAACAACAGCGACTGAATCGAAAGCGAAAGTAATGCAGTGTGAAAAGGACAGTGACCAGACTAGTTTGAAAATCATGCAGTCTGAAGTCGGCTTCAGACAACCCCTATAAAAATTCTAGACCAAATTATATACTGTTATTTGTGCAAACTCCACAATGCTCTGAAATAACTAATCCAGCCATAATGTGAATGTCTGTGATTGCTGATGTTGTATAATCCTCACACTTCTATTCATGTGTTTTTTGACCTCCATGAGCTGTTGTTTGTGCACCAATTTTATGCACCAAAAGCATGCATTCATTTAATTTTAATATGTGTGGTATAAGATAAAAAATAAAATGGAAAAATAATAAATAATAAATAGAGCCTAATCTCAGAACCTGCAAAGACAATTTTAATGTCAGTCTCAGGTATTAATAAGGTTCATGTCTTGAATTTTCTGCTCACTTAAGGCATCTTTACACAGAAAAAGCGGCACAGAAACCAACTCTGAAGCGGCATAAAATCACAAAAATGTGCATTTACACAGACTGTTTAATGCTCCTCTGAAACGGCATGAATGCATTTACACAGGAATTAAAATCGTGGGAAACCATGCTTTGAACATTAGTATTTCAATACTAACAGTTTTAACAAAATTAATTTAAAAATAATTAAATAATAAACAATGAAATATAACTCGAAATAAAAAAAATACGAAAATTTAAAGTAGTAAACTGCGTGCTATATCTCACGCTTTGATGTTTGTCATGATAAAAATTGTCCCAGTTGGAACGATGCAACAAGAAATTATTCATTATTACACCGGGTAGTTCACAACAGGATTAAAAGAGGTCGAACATTTTTTTTTTTTTTTTCCAAAGAGACAGAAACAACAAATGATGGTAACATTTGCATGTATCAGGAAGCAGCAAATCACCAGACCGTCGTGTGTGGGTGAAATATCGCCCTCAAGGAGATGATTTTTGGAATATAACAGTACACAATCAAAGTGACGCCGATTGTGTTAAGCATTTTCCTTATCTGAGAGAAATGTAGCAGCGCGTTGATCTGAAAGTCTCTTCATATAGGAAGATTACATACGCTGAAAGCCAACTGATGACACACAACGATTCTCTGTTGTTATTTTGGTGGTTTGCTTCACGATGTGAGTACAGGACTCTTATTTCAATGCCCCTTGTTGGAAGACATTATTTTTATTATTTGCCCTACGTTATGTTTCGTCTCCTGCTTCTTGAATCTCGCGCCGCCTGAGCTGACTGGAATGCTTTTGGTTGTCATGGCAATGACGTAGTTTAGAGCGGCTATATTCCGCATTCATTTACACTGAACCAGAACAGTATCAGACTCGCCTTTGATACTAGGGGCTGAGGTGGGTCAGATCCGGCGTATTTTAGGTCTTCTTTAACACAGCATTGCGTCTTTACACTGAATTCTGAGCAGGTACAGACCCGCTTCAGAACAGCCATAAATCGGCTGTGTAAAGCTGCCCTTATGCAAGTTTATTTTAAACAGCCACTTTCATAATCATGTGAAATTTTACTGAAACAGGGTTTTTTAATCAATTTGAATTATATCAGTAAATAATTCAAAAATTCTAATTGTAATTGTTAAAAATAAATAACAATATTTAGAAAAAAAATAAGACTGTAAAGCACACATATGCATACACAGAGAGAGAAAAAGATATATATAGACAGTGTGACACAGACATAGACCCACACACCGACAGCCTATATATAAATTCTATATATAAATTAATTGTGTATAGTGTTTTTCTTAATAGAGAATATGAGTCATTCCGTTTACCTTTTTTACATTACTTCAATCTATTACCATGGCAAGACGGTTCGAGATATCCATTATCCGTTTTCAATTTAACATCTTCAATGTCTTAGCAACATGTAAAAAATGTTTGGTCTGAATGGAATAACCTCCCTAGAAGTAGTAGTTTAAAATTCAGAGCCTGTTTAGTCAAAAAAAATCCACATTCAAACCAAAATAGACTTCCTGTTGGTCGGAGCTAATGACTGTAAATTAGAAAATTATCCGGCTTAATGAGAACAATAAGTGTACCGAGTTTGGTGACTGTAGGTTAAACTAACCCCCCCACTTTTGTCAAAAGGTGGCGCTATAGAGGCCCTGCTCCCCGCCCATTTCTACGGTTTTGCCCATGTCTGCTGGTTGATATCTCTGATGTGTGCATTGAGTTTCATGCAATTTGAAGCATGTTAAGAGTCTCAAAAGCTTCCAAAACTAATATTAAAGTTTGATGCGTTGCCATGGCAACAGTGTTTGTGATATCACTATTCTTTTCAAAGCCTTAATGCGAATGTCTGTGATTGCTGATGTTGTGTCCACCTTATTCCAACGCCCCATGACGCTTTGCATGAATTATGGGAGTAATTTCTGTTAAACTGTAAACGGTCAGTGATAGACACTATGATCTTTTTAAACTGGGTACAATAAGATGACATTATTCTACTCACCCTTCAACCAATGAACAATAAATGGACATTTAAAAGTGTGAAAGCATCAACAACATAATTTCAACAAGCCATGTAAAGGTGTGATTTTTTCCACAGCAATAACGGATGGGTTGAACATATGCTATAATAATATATATGTGCATTATGTAATACATTGCCTTAATAAAAAAAGGTCATGAACTTCAGCATTGTGTGATACCTGTGAAACAAACCTGGAAAGAGACGTGAGGCTTTGAGGAGATTCTTTGTGCATTCCAGTGAATTATTAATGGGATGTATTGTAAATTATATAGAGATAACAGACCACAAATGTACAGTATATGCTGTCCTTTTTCATACTATTACAGCAGTATGCAAAGAGACAAAATAAAATATTCTGGAGGATAGAAAGCAGCTGCTGAAAAGAGCTCTTGCCATAGATATTTTTGTTGTAACATATTACAATACCAAGCGTTATGTCATTCTCATGATGTCTGAAAATAAAACATGAAAGAAATTGACAACTGATTCAGTCAAGCTGACAGATAAGCTTTAATTGTAGGGCAACCATATGATTTGAAATGATAAGTTTCAGTTTTTTTGAATGGAAGTTCACCAAACCGGAAGTGGAACCCGTAATTTGAAACGCAGTAGGCTAGTCAATAATCCTCACACTTCATGTTTTTGACCTCCCTGAGCTGTTGTTTGTGTCCCAATCTTATGCACCAAAAGCATGCTTTTGCAGTGTGTTTTTATATTTGAATTAACCCTAATTATCAAAATAATAATGTAATAATATGTTGTCAGTGGCCTACAGATGAACTGGCCTGATTAGCTGCTTCAGATGTGTTTGAGTAAGGGTTGGAAATAAACTCTTAAGCACAGTGAGTCTGCAATAAAAGGGTTAAATAACTGATCTGAGGCTGTAAAACTCTCTCTGTCTCTCTGTCTCTCACTTTCACTCACACACACACACACACACACACACACACACACACACACACACACACACACACACACACACACACACACACACACACACACACACACACACACACACACACAGAGGGAGGGGGGTAGGGGGACTGAGACCCTACGTCTAAGAGAGCTTATGTGTGTGCGTAAGAATGTTTGAAAAATCCACATTTAAACCAAAATATCTGACTTCCTGTTGGTCAGAGCTAATGACTGTAAATGAGAAAGTTGTCCAGTTTAATGAGAACAATAAGTGTACAGAGTTTGGTGACTGTAGGTTAAACTAACCCCCCCACTTTTGTCAAAAGGTGGCGCTGCAGAGCCCCTGCTCCCCGCCCGTTTCTAAGGCTTTGTCCATATCTACTGTATGACAATAATGATATGTGTGTCGAGTTTCATCCAATTTGAAGCATGTTAACGGCTTCAAAAACGCCCAAGAATATTATAAAAGTTTGACATGTTGCCAAGGCAACTATGTTTGAGATATCACAATTCTTTTCAAAGGTCTACATCTGCCATGTTTTGACATTATTGTGGTGAAGTTTGAAGCAAATCGGATAAAAATAAAATGGTGATCTCAAAGCATTTTGAAAGTGACACGCTTCCTGCTGCCAGTTGGTGGCAGTATAACTTTGACTCACAATAGTCACATCCATGTGATCTGACTATTACAACCAACATACACGTGAAGTTTCACAAAGATCAATATATGTATGCAGAAGTTATAAAACATTTCCTGTTTCCCTTTTCTCGCCATAAATTCGTTGCCTCGCCACAGCCAAACTGTTCGAGATATCAAAAATCCGCTGGCAATTTTTCATCATCAATGTCTTGACTTCATGCTGACCGAGTTTGGTGGCGATCGGATTAATTGCCTAGGAGGAGTATATCAAATTCCAGAGCATGCGTTTTTCAAACAACCCATAATAGCTGACTTCCTGTTGAGGTGACGTATAACTTAGAGTACGAAAGTTGTTTGGCCCGATAAAGTCTATATGTGTACCGAGTTTTATACTTGTAAGTGCAAGCGTGTTTGATATATGGACCATGTTTTCTGACCCAACTCAAGGGGGCGCTGTCGAGCCCCTCTGCCACGCCCGGGTACCAGCTTTTCTACGGCTGTCATGGCCGCGGGTTCTGATCCGTGTGCAAAATTTCAAGAGTTTTTGAGCATGTTAAGGGCCCCAAAAACCCCAAAAACTTAGAAAAAAAATAATAATAAATATAGCTGCGAGCAGTGATGACGGGCCAAAGCCCGGTGGCACCGCCACCCTGGTTGCTTCAGGTCAGCTGTGCACGGCGGGCAATGTGCATTTAAAACAATTAAACATAAAAGGACTATATCAATTTCAAACCACATTCACTGCAGCGGCTGATGATCCTATGATGACAAACCACAAAAGCCACATGCATGAGATCATTTAAATTGAGATGACTTTCATGTCACAGAATGTTATAAGTCTATTTCAAATGAGTGCAGAATATCATCATAATCTGAAATGTCTGGGTTTTTTCTCATTGCGAGTTCAGGCTGCATGATTTTAGCCCCGATTTTAGCTCGCAGACAGGTTTTGTGAAATCGCAGACAAATGCCCGAAATCACAGGCAAATCAGTGCTCTGTTATGCGAGTGCTCTGTCACAGTCTCTCCAACCATTTCCTCCTCCATATTCTTCTTTTTTTTTCTCTTGTTTTCGCTGCAAATCAGCACACATGCCATTCGTATTGCAAGCTTCTTGCGGGTTACCGTTTTTAATAATAAACCCAGTCTCACTTGAGAACTCCGGTCTTGCATACGTGATATTGTGTTGTTTCCTTGTCACATCTCCCGTGTGTTTGGTTGTGAAACGTAGTTTGAGTGCCAGACAGATGTGTCGGTGATTCTTCCTATTCTAAATTCATGCAGTGTGAAACCTTCTGTCGCCAATCCATCATGCATTTTGAACACAACAGCGACAGAATTGAAAGCGGAAGTAATGCAGTGTGAAAAGGACAGTGACCAGACTAGTTTGAAAATCATGCAGTCTGAAGTTGGCTTCAGACAACCCCTATAAAAATTCTAGACCAAATTATATACTGTTATTTGTGCAAACTCCACAATGCTCTGAAATAACTAATCCAGCCATAATGTGAATGAGGATTATACAACATCAGCAATCACAGACACTCTTCTATTCATGTGTTTTTTGACCTCCATGAGCTGTTGTTTGTGCACCAATCTTATGCACCAAAAGCATGCATTCATTTAATTTTAATATGTGTGGTATAAGATAAAAAATAAAATGGAAAAATAATAAATAATAAATAATAAATAGAGCCAAATCACAGAACCTGCAAAGACAATTTTGATGTCAGTCTCAGGTATTAATAAGGTTCATATCTTGAATTTTCTGCTCACTTATGCAAGTTTATTTTAAACAGCCACTTTCATAATCATGTGAAATTTTACTGAAACAGGGTTTTTTAATAAATTTGAATTATATCAGTAAATAATTCAAAAATTCTCATTGTAATTGTTAAAAATAAATAACTCAATATTTAGAAAAAAATAAGACTGTAAAGCACACATATGCATACACAGAGAGAGAAAAAGATATATATAGACAGTGTGACACAGACATAGACCCACACACAGACAACCCCCACACACACACACACACACACACACACACCCGAATGAGCCTGAGGTAATATGGGGAGGACAGAGAGAGAGAGAGGGAGAGAGACTGAGACAGACTGAGAAGATCATTTTAAACAAACAAACAAAACAAAAAAAATCTTAATTATGACAAAGTAGTCTTTGATAATTTTTTAAATATACCTGCACAAAAAGTATAATTAAAACAAATTATTTGTTCTATATATATCAAAATGATTATATATGTTTGACTTGTTTGATGTCAAAACGAGTCAAATATGTTTGAAAACGAGCTGTTAGAAAAGCTGAACGTAGTTGGAAGAAAACAAAACTAGAAGTTTTTCGCCTTTCGTGGAAAGAAAAAATGATTGAGTACAGAACAGCCATAAGAAATGCTAGATCTACTTATTTTTCAAATCTCTTAATAGAAAACAAACATAATCCTAGGTATTTATTTGACACAGTGGCTAAATTAACTAGAAACAGAGATTCAACTGCTGACGTTTCCATAGAGCACAGCAGTAATGAATTTATGAACTTCTTTACTTGCAAGATTGATAATATTAGAGAGAAAATTATAAACATGCAACCGTCTACAGTTTCGCTTCAGACAGTGCACTGTAGTGTCCCTGAGGTAAAACTAGAATCATTCGCCGCTATAGGAGAGGAAGAATTATCTAAACTTATCAAATCATCAAAATCAACGACATGTATGTTAGACCCAATGCCGACTAAACTACTGAAAGAAATGCTTCCAGAGGTCGTAGGTCCACTTCTTGATATAATTAATTCATCTTTAACACTAGGACACGTGCCAAAAACCTTTAAGCAGGCTATTATCAAACCTCTTATTAAAAAACCTCAACTAGATCCGAGAGATTTAGTAAATTACAGGCCAATCTCGAATCTACCTTTTCTGTCAAAGGTACTAGAGAAGGCAGTTTCAACACAACTGTGTTCCTTTTTAGAAAGAAACGGAATCTGTGAGGATTTCCAGTCAGGATTTAGACCATACCATAGTACTGAGACTGCTCTCGTTAGAGTTACAAACGATCTACTCCTATCATCCGATCGTGGCTGTATTTCTCTATTAGTGTTATTAGATCTCAGTGCTGCTTTTGACACTATCGATCATAACATTCTTTTAAAAAGACTTGAAAACTATATTGGCATTAGTGGAATTGCTTTGGCATGGTTCAAATCATACTTATCTGACCGTTATCAGTCTGTGGTAGTTAATGAAGAGATGTCGTATCGATTACAGGTTAAATATGGGGTACCACAAGGCTCAGTATTAGGACCGTTGCTTTTCACTCTGTACATGCTGCCCTTAGGAGAGATAATTAGGAAGCATGGTGTTAGTTTTCACTGCTACGCTGACGATACTCAGCTCTATATTTCCTCGCGCCCTGACGAAACCTACAAATTCACAAAACTAACAGAATGCATAGCTGACATTAAAAACTGGATGACAAGAAATTTCTTATTATTAAATTCAGAAAAAACTGATATCCTAATCTTTGGACCAAAAACTTCCTCACGAAAAAACCTTGAATACTCTCTAACACTTGATGGGTGCTCCATTAAACCTTCGTCCTCAGTTAGGAACCTGGGTGTGCTCTTTGATACCAATCTTTCATTTGAAAGTCATGTTTCTAGTATCTGTAAAACCGCCTTCTTCCATCTAAAAAATATATCTAAATTACGACATATGCTCTCAATGACAAATGCGGAACAGTTGGTTCATGCATTCATGACCTCAAGACTAGATTATTGTAACGCTCTACTGGGTGGTTGTTCTGCTCGGCTTTTAAACAAACTACAGTTGGTCCAAAATGCGGCAGCTAGAGTTCTTACTAGAACCAGAAAGTATGACCATATTAGCCCAGTTCTGTCAACATTACATTAGCTCCCTATTAAACATCGTATAGATTTTAAAATCTTGCTACTTATAAAGCTCTAAATGGTTTAGCTCCCCACTACCTAAGTGAGCTCTTAATGCATTCTAGTCCTTCACGTTTATTGCAATCTCAGAATTTAAGCCAGTTGATAATACCCAGAATATCAAAATCAACTGAAGGCGGCGGATCCTTTTCCTATTTAGCACCTAAACTCTGGAACAATCTTCCTAGCATTGTTCGGGAAGCAGACACACTCTGTCAGTTTAAATCTAGACTAAAAACACATCTCTTTGCTCTTGCATACACATAACACATTATCAATACATTAACATTTTTCAAATCCGTTAAAGGATTGTTACGCTGCAATAATTAGGTCGGCCGGAACCGAGAACATTTCCTATAACACTAGATATACCTGTACATCAGAATAAGAATGGCATCTACGCTAATATCTGTCTCTCTGCTTATCCTGAGGTTTGCCGGGTGCTGGATCCAGGCCGTATCCAGATCAGATGGAGAACCTGCGTCTGGACCTGACTACAACGTAGCCCAGGAGACAATGGGCCTAAAGATCCAATTCTGGCTGCATCTATAATTCAGATTTTTAATCCCCGTATCCGCGTACATATATTTATATATAATCGATTTTTAATCTCTATAATAAAAATGTACAATTCAGATTTTGATCTCCATATACATTTACATATATATATCTTCCAAGGGGTTTTTTCCCTCCTAGGACTTTTTTCCCAGTGCTAGCACGCTGGGTTTTTCTCCTAGGGTTTTTTTTCCACCCCTGGAAGTCAGCCGACATTGGCTTAATGTAGCACCATCTTGTATATGTTACATATTACCACGCTTGTTTGTACAGTTTTAACCACTTCCCTTTTTTTTTCTGTGCTTCTAATATGTAAAGCTGCTTTGAAACAATTACCAATTGTAAAAGCGCTATATAAATAAATTTGACTTGACTTATCCAACCCTGTTTTAAAAATAGGTATATGCTGCCCTCTAGTTGTTACTCTATGTATTACATTAATTATATTTGATTGAAAAATTGATTAATCTGCCTATTTTTAATTACACATGCTTTTTGAATTGGAAGAAAATGAATAAAATGTGTTTATTTCAAACATCTATATTATTCTATATATAAATTAATTGTGTATAGTTTTTTTTTTTAATAGAGAATATGAGTCATTCCGTTTACCTTTTTTACATTACTTCAATCTATTACCATGGCAAGACGGTTCGAGATATCCATTATCCGTCAATTTAACATCTTCAATGTCTTAGCAACATGTAAAAAAAGTTTGGTCTGAATGGAATAAACTCCCTAGAAGTAGTAGTTTAAAATTCAGAGCCTGTTTAGTCAAAAAATCCACATTCAAACCAAAATAGCAGACTTCCTTTTGGTCGGAGCTAATGACTGTAAATTAAAAAATTATCTGGCTTAATGACAACAATAAGTGTACCGAGTTTGGTGACTGTAGGTTAAACTAACCCCCCCCCCACTTTTGTCAAAAGGTGGCGCTATAGAGGCCCTGCTCCCCGCCCGTTTCTACGGTTTTGCCCATGTCTGCTGGTTGATATCTCTGATGTGTGCATTGAGTTTCATGCAATTTGAAGCATGTTAAGAGTCTCAAAAGCTTCCAAAACTAATATTAAAGTTTGATGCGTTGCCATAGCAACAGTGTTTGTGATATCACTATTCTATAGTAATATATATATGCATTATGTAATACATTGCCTTAATAAAAAAGGTCATGAACTTCAGCATTGTGTGATACCTGTGAAACAAACCTGGAAAGAGACGTGAGGCTTTGAGGAGATTCTTTGTGCATTCCAGTGAATTATTAATGGGATGTATTGTAAATTATATAGAGAGAACAGACCACAAATGTACAGTATATGCTGTCCTTTTTCATACTATTACAGCAGTATGCAAAGAGACAAAATAAAATATTCTGGAGGATAGAAAGCAGCTGCTGAAAAGAGCTCTTGCCATAGATATTTTTGTTGTAACATATTACAGTGCCAAGCGTTATGTCATTCTCATGATGTCTGAAAATAAAACATGAAAGAAATTGACAGCTGATTCAGTCAAGCTGACAGATAAGCTTTAATTGTAGGGCAACCATATGATTTGAAATGATAAGTTTCAGTTTTTTTTAATGGAAGTTCACCAAACCGGAAGTGGAACCCGTAATTTGAAACGCAGTAGGCTAGTCAGGAATAAGGCTAGTCAATAATCCTCACACTTCATGTTTTTGACCTCCCTGAGCTGTTGTTTGTGCCCCAATCTTATGCACCAAAAGCATGCTTTTGCAGTGTGTTTTTATATTTGAATTAACCCTAATTATCAAACTAATAATGTAATAATATGTTGTCAGTGGCCTACAGATGAACTGGCCTGATTAGCTGCTTCAGATGTGTTTGAGTAAGGGTTGGAAATAAACTCTTAAGCACAGTGAGTCTGCAATAAAAGGGTTAAATAACTGATCTGAGGCTGTAAAACTCTCTATGTCTCTCTGTCTCTCACTTTCACTCACACACACACATACACACACACACACACACATACAGAGGGAGGGGGGTAGGGGGACTGAGACCCTACGTCTAAGAGAGCTTATGTGTGTGCGTAAGAATGTTTGAAAAATCCACATTTAAACCAAAATATCTGACTTCCTGTTGGTCAGAGCTAATGACTGTAAATGAGAAAGTTGTCCAGTTTAATGAGAACAATAAGTGTACCGAGTTTGGTGACTGTAGGTTAAACTAAACCCCCCACTTTTTTCAAAAGGTGGCGCTGCAGAGCCCCTGCTCCCCGCCCGTTTCTAAGGCTTTGTCCATATCTACTGTATGACAATAATGATATGTGTGTCGAGTTTCATCCAATTTGAAGCATGTTAACGGCTTCAAAAACGCCCAAGAATATTATAAAAGTTTGACGCATTGCCAAGGCAACTATGTTTGAGATATCACAATTCTTTTCAAAGGTCTACATCTGCCATGTTTTGACATTATTGTGGTGAAGTTTGAAGCAAATCGGATAAAAATAAAATGGTGATCTCAAAGCATTTTGAAAGTGACACGCTTCCTGCTGCCAGTTGGTGGCAGTATAACTTTGACTCACAATAGTCACATCCATGCGATCCGACTATTACAACCAACATACACGTGAAGTTTCATAAAGATCAATATATGTCTGCAGAAGTTATAACACATTTCCTGTTTCCCTTTTCTCGCCATAAATTCGTTGCCTCGCCACAGCCAAACCGTTCGAGATATCAAATATTCGCTGGCAATTTTTCATCATCAATGTCTTGACTTCATGCTGACCGAGTTTGGTGGTGATCAGATTAATTGCTTAGGAGGAGTATATCAAATTCCAGAGCATGCGTTTTTCAAACAACCCATAATAGCTGACTTCCTGTTGAGGTGACGTATAACCTAGAGTACGAAAGTTGTTTGGCCCGATAAAGTCTATATGTGTACCGTGTTTTATACTTGTATGTGCAAGCGTGTTTGATATATGGACCACGTTTTCTGACCCAATTCAAGGGGGCGCTGTCGAGCCCCTCTGCCATGCCCGGGTACCAGCTTTTCTACGGCTGAATTTCAAGAGTTTTTGAGCATGTTAAGGGCCCCAAAAACCCCAAAAATTTAGAAAAAAAAAAATAAATATAGCTGCGAGCAGCGATGGCGGGCCCAAGCCCTGTGGCACCGCCACCCCGGTGGCTTCAGTGCAACTGTGCACGGCGGGCAATAGGCATTTAAAACGGTAAAACATCAAAGGACTATGTCAAATTCACTCCACATTTACTGCACTACAAGGTGCCGCTATAGAGCCCCTCCTCCCAGCTCATTTTCAAAGGTTTACATGTGCCAAGTTTTAACATTATTCTGATGAATTTTGAAGCAAATCAGGTAAAAATAAGAGGGTGATCTCAATGTATGCTGAAAGTGACACATTTTCTGCTTCCAGCTGGTGGCGCTATGACTTTGAATCACAATAGTCACATCCATGTGATCAGCCTTGTACAACGAAGACTAAGCCGAAGTTTCATCAAAATCAATGAATGTATACAGAAGTTATAACACTTTGTTTCCCTTTTCTTGCCATAAATTCGTTGCCTCGCCACGGCCAAACCGTTTGAGGTATCCAAAATCCGTTTGCAATTAAACAACTTCAATGTGTTAGCAACAAGTTAAAAAAAGCTTGGTGTAAATTGGATAAACCCTGTAGGAGTAGTAGTATAAAATTCATAGCCTGTTTTTTCAAAAAATTAACATTCAAACAAAAATAGCCGACGTCCTGTTGGTCGGAATGTAAACTAGAAAATTGTCCGGCTTGATGAGAACAATATGTGTACCGAGTTTGGTGACTGTAGGAAAAACTAACCCCCCCACTTTTGACAAAAGGTGGCGCTACTGAGCCCCTTCACCACGCCCATTTCTATGGCTTTGTCCATGTCTACTGGTTGACAATATTGATGTGTGTGTCGAGTTTCATGCAATTTGAAGCATGTTAAGAGCCTCAAAAACACTCAAGAATATTATTACAGTTTCACCTGTTGCCATGGCAACAATATTTCAAATATCAAAAATCCTGTCATAGGTCTACATCTGCTGTGTATTGACATTACACTGATGAAGTTTGAAGCAAATCAGGTAAAAATAAGAGGGTGATCTCAAAGCATTTCAAAAAGTGATACACTTCCTGCTGCCAGTTGGTGGCGCTATAACTTTGACTCACAATAGTCACATCCATGTGATCAGACTACTACAACCAACACACTCGTGAAGTTTCATAAAGATCAATATATGTATGCAGACGTTATAACACATTTCCTGTTTCCTTTTTCTCGCCATAAATTCATTGCCTCGCCACGGCCAAACCGTTCGAGATATCAAAAATCCCCTGGCAATTTTTAATCATCAGTGTCTTGACTTCATGCTGACCGAGTTTGGTGGCGATCGGATTAATCGTCTAGGAGGAGTATATCAAATTCCAGAGCATGCGTTTTTCAAACAACCCTTAATAGCTGACTTCCTGTTGGTGTGGCGTTTAACTTAGAGCGCGAAAGTTGTTCGGCCCGATGAGGTCTATATGTGTACCGAGTTTCATACTAATACGTGCAAGCGTGTTTAATATATGGACCAAATTTTCAGACTTTTTTCAAGGGGGCGCTGTCGAACCCCCCTGCCACGCCCGGGTACCAGCCTCTGCGGCGTCCTAATGGCCGCAGATTCCAATGTGTGTGCCAATTTTCAAGAGTTTTTGAGCATGTTAAGGCCCCCAAAAAGCCCCAGAAGACGAAAAAAAAAAAAAAAAAAAAAGTAAATATAGCTGCGAGCAGCGATGGCGGGCCCAAGCCCGGTGGCACCGCCACCCCGGTGGCTTCAGGGCAACTGTGCACAGCGGGCAATAGGCACTTAAAATGGTTAAACATCAAAGGACTATGTCAAATTCACTCCACATTTACTGCCCTACAAGGTGCCGCTATAGAGCCCCTCCTCCCTGCCCATTTTCAAAGGATTACATGTGCCAAGTTTTAACATTATTCTGATGAATTTTGAAGCAAATCAGGTAAAAATAAGAGGGTGATCTCAATGTATGCTGAAAGTGACACATTTTCTGCTTCCAGTTGGTGGCGCTATGACTTTGAATCACAATAGTCAAATCCATGTGATCAGCCTTGTACAACGAAGACTAAGCCAAAGTTTCATCAAAATCAATTAATGTATGCAGAAGTTATAACACTTTGTTTCCCTTTTCTTGCCATAAATTCGTTGCCTCGCCACGGCCAAACCGTTTGAGATATCCAAAATCCGTTTGCAATTAAACAACTTCAATGTGTTAGCAACAAGTTAAAAAAAGCTTGGTGTAAATTGGATAAACCCTGTAGGAGTAGTAGTATAAAATTCATAGCCTGTTTTTTCAAAAAATTAACATTCAAACAAAAATAGCCGACTTCCTGTTGGTTGGAGCTAATGAATGTAAATTAGAAAATTGTCCAGCTTGATGAGAACAATATGTGTACCGAGTTTGGTGACTGTAGGAAAAACTAAACCCCCCACTTTTGACAAAAGGTGGCGCTACTGAGCCCCTTCACCACGCCCATTTCTATGGCTTTGTCCATGTCTACTGGTTGACAATATTGATGTGTGTGTCGAGTTTCATGCAATTTGAAGCATGTTAAGAGCCTCAAAAACACTCAAGAATATTATTACAGTTTGACCTGTTGCCATGGCAACAATATTTCAAATATCAAAAATCCTGTCATAGGTCTACATCTGCTGTGTATTGACATTACACTGATGAAGTTTGAAGCAAATCAGGTAAAAATAAGAGGGTGATCTCAAAGCATTTCAAAAAGTGATACACTTCCTGCTGCCAGTTGGTGGCGCTATAACTTTGACTCACAATAGTCACATCCATGTGATCAGACTACTACAACTAACACACTCGTGAAGTTTCATAAAGATTAATATATGTATGCAGACGTTATAACACATTTCCTGTTTCCTTTTTCGCGCCATAAATTTGTTGCCTCGCCATGGCCAAACCGTTTGAGATATCCAAAATCCGTTTGCAATTAAACAACTTCAATGTGTTAGCAACAAGTTAAAAAAGCTTGGTGTAAATTGGATAAACCCTGTAGGAGTAGTAGTATAAAATTCATAGCCTGTTTTTTCAAAAAATTAACATTCAAACAAAAATAGCCAACTTCCTGTTGGTCGGAGCTAGAGAATGTAAATTAGAAAATTGTCCGGCTTGATGAGAACAATATGTGTACCGAGTTTGGTGACTGTAGGAAAAACTAACCCCCACTTTTGACAAAAGGTGGCGCTACTGAGCCCCTTCACCACGCCCATTTCTATGGCTTTGTCCATGTCTACTGGTTGACAATATTGATGTGTGTGTCGAGTTTCATGCAATTTGAGGCATGTTAAGAGCCTCAAAAACACTCAAGAATATTATTACAGTTTGACCTGTTGCCATGGCAACAATATTTCAAATATCAAAAATCCTGTCATAGGTCTACATCTGCTGTGTATTGACATTACACTGATGAAGTTTGAAGCAAATCAGGTAAAAATAAGAGGGTGATCTCAAAGCATTTCAAAAAGTGATACACTTCCTGCTGCCAGTTGGTGGCGCTATAACTTTGACTCACAATAGTCACATCCATGTGATCAGACTACTACAACCAACACACTTGTGAAGTTTCATAAAGATCAATATATGTATGCAGACGTTATAACACATTTCCTGTTTCCTTTTTCTCGCCATAAATTCGTTGCCTCGCCACGGCCAAACCGTTCGAGATATCAAAAATCCGCTGGCAATTTTTAATCTTCAATGTCTTGACTTCATGCTGACCGAGTTTGGTGGCGATCGGATTAATCGTCTAGGAGGAGTATATCAAATTCCAGAGCATGCGTTTTTCAAACAACCCTTAATAGCTGACTTCCTGTTGGCGTGGCGTTTAACTTAGAGCACAAAAGCTGTTCGGCCCGATGAGGTCTATATGTGTACCGAGTTTCATACTAATATGTGCAAAATAGCTGACCAAAATAGCTGACTTCCTGTTGGTCGGAGCTAATGAATGTAAATTAGAAAATTGTCCGGCTTGATGAGAACAATATGTGTACCGAGTTTGGTGACTGTAGGAAAAACTAACCCCCACTTTTGTCAAAAGGTGGCGCTACTGAGCCCCTCCACCACGCCCATTTCTATGGCTTTGTCCATGTCTACTGGTTGACAATATTGATGTGTGTGTCGAGTTTCATGCAATTTGAAGCATGTTAAGAGCCTCAAAAACACTCAAGAATATTATTACAGTTTGACCTGTTGCCATGGCAACAATATTTCAAATATCAAAAATACTGCCATAGGTTACATCTGCTGTGTATTGCCATTACATTGATGAAGTTTGAAGCAAATCAGGTAAAAATAAGAGGGTGATCTCAAAGCATTTCAAAAAGTGATACACTTCCTGCTGCCAGTTGGTGGCGCTATAACTTTGACTCACAATAGTCACATCCATGTGATCAGACTACTACAACCAACACACTCGTGAAGTTTCATAAAGATCAATATATGTATGCAGACGTTATAACACATTTCCTGTTTCCTTTTTCTCGCCATAAATTCGTTGCCTCGCCACGGCCAAACCGTTCGAGATATCAAAAATCCCCTGGCAATTTTTAATCATCAGTGTCTTGACTTCATGCTGACCGAGTTTGGTGGCGATCGGATTAATCGTCTAGGAGGAGTATATCAAATTCCAGAGCATGCGTTTTTCAAACAACCCTTAATAGCTGACTTCCTGTTGGCGTGGCGATTAACTTAGAGCGCGAAAGTTGTTCGGCCCGATGAGGTCTATATGTGTACCGAGTTTCATACTAATACGTGCAAGCATGTTTAATATATGGACCAAATTTTCAGACTTTTTTCAAGGGGGCGCTGTCGAGCCCCCCTGCCACGCCCGGGTACCAGCCTCGCCGGCGTCCTAATGGCCGCGGATTCCAATGTGTGTGCCAATTTTCAAGAGTTTTTGAGCATTTTAAGGCCCCCAAAAAGCCCCGGAAGACGGAAAAAAAAAAAAAAAATAATAATAATAATAATAATCCTTAGAAGAACAAGAGGGCCCTGCGCGAATTTTCGCTTGGGCCCTAATAATCCTTAGAAGAACAAGAGGGCCCTGCGCGAATTTTCACTTGGGCCCTAAATATAGCTGCGAGCAGCGATGGCGGGCCCAAGCCCGGTGGCACCGCCACCCCGGTGGCTTCAGGGCAACTGTGCACAGCGGGCAATAGGCACTTAAAATGGTTAAACATCAAAGGACTATGTCAAATTCACTCCACATTTACTGCACTACAAGGTGCCGCTATAGAGCCCCTCCTCCCTGCCCATTTTCAAAGGATTACATGTGCCAAGTTTTAACATTATTCTGATGAATTTTGAAGCAAATCAGGTAAAAATAAGAGGGTGATCTCAATGTATGCTGAAAGTGACACATTTTCTGCTTCCAGTTGGTGGCGCTATGACTTTGAATCACAATAGTTAAATCCATGTGATCAGCCTTGTACAACGAAGACTAAGCCAAAGTTTCATCAAAATCAATTAATGTATGCAGAAGTTATAACACTTTGTTTCCCTTTTCTTGCCATAAATTCGTTGCCTCGCCACGGCCAAACCGTTTGAGATATCCAAAATCCGTTTGCAATTAAACAACTTCAATGTGTTAGCAACAAGTTAAAAAAAGCTTGGTGTAAATTGGATAAACCCTGTAGGAGTAGTAGTATAAAATTCATAGCCTGTTTTTTCAAAAAATTAACATTCAAACAAAAATAGCCGACTTCCTGTTGGTCGGAGCTAATGAATGTAAATTCGAAAATTGTCCGGCTTGATGAGATCAATATATGTACCGAGTTTGGTGACTGTAGGAAAAACTAACCCCCCCACTTTTGTCAAAAGGTGGCGCTACTGAGCCCCTCCACCACGCCCATTTCTATGGCTTTGTCCATGTCTACTGGTTGACAATATTGATGTGTGTGTCGAGTTTCATGCAAATTGAAGCATGTTAAGAGCCTCAAAAACACTCAAGAATATTATTACAGTTTGACCTGTCGCCATGGCAACGATATTTCAAATATCAAAAATCCTGTCATAGGTCTACATCTGCTGTGTATTGACATTACACTGATGAAGTTTGAAGCAAATCAGGTAAAAATAAGAGTGTGATCTCAAAACATTTCAAAAAGTGATACACTTCCTGCTGCCAGTTGGTGGCGCTATAACTTTGACACACAATAGTCACATCCATGTGATCAGACTCCTATAACGAACACACTCGTGAAGTTTCATAAAGATCAATATATGTATTAAGACGTTATAACACATTTCCTGTTTCCTTTTTCTCGCCATAAATTCGTTGCCTCGCCACGGCCAAACCGTTCGAGATATCAAAAATCCCCTGGCAATTTTTAATCATCAGTGTCTTGACTTCATGCTGACCGAGTTTGGTGGCGATCGGATTAATCGTCTAGGAGGAGTATATCAAATTCCAGAGCATGCGTTTTTCAAACAACCCTTAATAGCTGACTTCCTGTTGGCGTGGCGATTAACTTAGAGCGCGAAAGTTGTTCGGCCCGATGAGGTCTATATGTGTACCGAGTTTCATACTAATACGTGCAAGCATGTTTAATATATGGACCAAATTTTCAGACTTTTTTCAAGGGGGCGCTGTCGAGCCCCCCTGCCACGCCTGGGTACCAGCCTCTCCGGCGTCCTAATGGCCGCGGATTCCAATGTGTGTGCCAATTTTCAAGAGTTTTTGAGCATGTTAAGGCCCCCAAAAAGCCCCGGAAGACGGAAAAAAAAAAAAAAAAAAAAATATAGCTGCGAGCAGCGATGGCGGGCCCAAGCCCGGTGGCACCGCCACCCCGGTGGCTTCAGGGCAACTGTGCACAGCGGGCAATAGGCACTTAAAACGGTTAAACATCAAAGGACTGTGTCAAATTCACTCCACATTTACTGCACTACAAGGTGCCGTTATAGAGCCCCTCCTCCCTGCCCATTTTCAAAGGATTACATGTGCCAAGTTTTAACATTATTCTGATGAATTTTGAAGCAAATCAGGTAAAAATAAGAGGGTGATCTCAATGTATGCTGAAAGTGACACATTTTCTGCTTCCAGTTGGTGGCGCTATGACTTTGAATCACAATAGTCAAATCCATGTGATCAGCCTTGTACAACGAAGACTAAGCCAAAGTTTCATCAAAATCAATTAATGTATGCAGAAGTTATAACACTTTGTTTCCCTTTTCTTGCCATAAATTCGTTGCCTCGCCACGGCCAAACCGTTTGAGATATCCAAAATCCGTTTGCAATTAAACAACTTCAATGTGTTCGCAACAAGTTAAAAAAAGCTTGGTGTAAATTGGATAAACCCTGTAGGAGTAGTAGTATAAAATTCATAGCCTGTTTTTTCAAAAAATTAACATTCAAACCAAAATAGCTGACTTCCTGTTGGTCGGAGCTAATGAATGTAAATTAGAAAATTGTCCGGCTTGATAAGAATAATATGTGTACCGAGTTTGGTGACTGTAGGAAAAACTAACCCCCACTTTTGTCAAAAGGTGGCGCTACTGAGCCCCTCCACCACGCCCATTTCTATGGCTTTGTCCATGTCTACTGGTTGACAATATTGATGTGTGTGTCGAGTTTCATGCAATTTGAAGCATGTTAAGAGCCTCAAAAACACTCAAGAATATTATTACAGTTTGACCTGTTGCCATGGCAACAATATTTCAAATATCAAAAATCCTGTCATAGGTCTACATCTGCTGTGTATTGACATTACACTGATGAAGTTTGAAGCAAATCAGGTAAAAATAAGAGGGTGATCTCAAAACATTTCAAAAAGTGATACACTTCTTGCTGCCATTTGGTGGCGCTATAACTTTGACTCACAATAGTTACATCCATGTGATCAGACTCCTATAACGAACACACTCGTGAAGTTTCATAAAGATCAATATATGTATTAAGACGTTATAACACATTTCCTGTTTCCTTTTTCTCGCCATAAATTCGTTGCCTCGCCACGGCCAAACCGTTCGAGATATCAAAAATCCCCTGGCAATTTTTAATCATCAGTGTCTTGACTTCATGCTGACCGAGTTTGGTGGCGATCGGATTAATCGTCTAGGAGGAGTATATCAAATTCCAGAGCATGCGTTTTTCAAACAACCCTTAATAGCTGACTTCCTGTTGGCGTGGCGATTAACTTAGAGCGCGAAAGTTGTTCGGCCCGATGAGGTCTATATGTGTACCGAGTTTCATACTAATACGTGCAAGCATGTTTAATATATGGACCAAATTTTCAGACTTTTTTCAAGGGGGCGCTGTCGAGCCCCCCTGCTACGCCCGGGTACCAGCCTCTCCGGCGTCCTAATGGCCGCGGATTCCAATGTGTGTGCCAATTTTCAAGAGTTTTTGAGCATGTTAAGGCCCCCAAAAAGCCCCGGAAGACGGAAAAAAAAAAAAAAAAAAAAAAAAAAAAATAATAATAATAATCCTTAGAAGAACAAGAGGGCCCTGCGCGAATTTTCGCTTGGGCCCTAAATATAGCTGCGAGCAGCGATGGCGGGCCCAAGCCCGGTGGCACCGCCACCCCGGTGGCTTCAGGGCAACTGTGCACAGCGGGCAATAGGCACTTAAAACGGTTAAACATCAAAGGACTATGTCAAATTCACTCCACATTTACTGCACTACAAGGTGCCGCTATAGAGCCCCTCCTCCCTGCCCATTTTCAAAGGATTACATGTGCCAAGTTTTAACATTATTCTGATGAATTTTGAAGCAAATCAGGTAAAAATAAGAGGGTGATCTCAATGTATGCTGAAAGTGACACATTTTCTGCTTCCAGTTGGTGGCGCTATGACTTTGAATCACAATACTCAAATCCATGTGATCAGCCTTGTACAACGAAGACTAAGCCAAAGTTTCATCAAAATCAATTAATGTATGCAGAAGTTATAACACTTTGTTTCCCTTTTCTTGCCATAAATTCGTTGCCTCGCCACGGCCAAACCGTTTGAGATATCCAAAATCCGTTTGCAATTAAACAACTTCAATGTGTTAGCAACAAGTTAAAAAAAGCTTGGTGTAAATTGGATAAACCCTGTAGGAGTAGTAGTATAAAATTCATAGCCTGTTTTTTCAAAAAATTAACATTCAAACAAAAATAGCCGACTTCCTGTTGGTTGGAGCTAATGAATGTAAATTAGAAAATTGTCCAGCTTGATGAGAACAATATGTGTACCGAGTTTGGTGACTGTAGGAAAAACTAAACCCCCCACTTTTGACAAAAGGTGGCGCTACTGAGCCCCTTCACCACGCCCATTTCTATGGCTTTGTCCATGTCTACTGGTTGACAATATTGATGTGTGTGTCGAGTTTCATGCAATTTGAAGCATGTTAAGAGCCTCAAAAACACTCAAGAATATTATTACAGTTTGACCTGTTGCCATGGCAACAATATTTCAAATATCAAAAATCCTGTCATAGGTCTACATCTGCTGTGTATTGACATTACACTGATGAAGTTTGAAGCAAATCAGGTAAAAATAAGAGGGTGATCTCAAAGCATTTCAAAAAGTGATACACTTCCTGCTGCCAGTTGGTGGCGCTATAACTTTGACTCACAATAGTCACATCCATGTGATCAGACTACTACAACTAACACACTCGTGAAGTTTCATAAAGATTAATATATGTATGCAGACGTTATAACACATTTCCTGTTTCCTTTTTCGCGCCATAAATTTGTTGCCTCGCCATGGCCAAACCGTTTGAGATATCCAAAATCCGTTTGCAATTAAACAACTTCAATGTGTTAGCAACAAGTTAAAAAAAGCTTGGTGTAAATTGGATAAACCCTGTAGGAGTAGTAGTATAAAATTCATAGCCTGTTTTTTCAAAAAATTAACATTCAAACAAAAATAGCCAACTTCCTGTTGGTCGGAGCTAGAGAATGTAAATTAGAAAATTGTCCGGCTTGATGAGAACAATATGTGTACCGAGTTTGGTGACTGTAGGAAAAACTAACCCCCCCACTTTTGACAAAAGGTGGCGCTACTGAGCCCCTTCACCACGCCCATTTCTATGGCTTTGTCCATGTCTACTGGTTGACAATATTGATGTGTGTGTCGAGTTTCATGCAATTTGAGGCATGTTAAGAGCCTCAAAAACACTCAAGAATATTATTACAGTTTGACCTGTTGCCATGGCAACAATATTTCAAATATCAAAAATCCTGTCATAGGTCTACATCTGCTGTGTATTGACATTACACTGATGAAGTTTGAAGCAAATCAGGTAAAAATAAGAGGGTGATCTCAAAGCATTTCAAAAAGTGATACACTTCCTGCTGCCAGTTGGTGGCGCTATAACTTTGACTCACAATAGTCACATCCATGTGATCAGACTACTACAACCAACACACTTGTGAAGTTTCATAAAGATCAATATATGTATGCAGACGTTATAACACATTTCCTGTTTCCTTTTTCTCGCCATAAATTCGTTGCCTCGCCACGGCCAAACCGTTCGAGATATCAAAAATCCGCTGGCAATTTTTAATCTTCAATGTCTTGACTTCATGCTGACCGAGTTTGGTGGCGATCGGATTAATCGTCTAGGAGGAGTATATCAAATTCCAGAGCATGCGTTTTTCAAACAACCCTTAATAGCTGACTTCCTGTTGGCGTGGCGTTTAACTTAGAGCACAAAAGCTGTTCGGCCCGATGAGGTCTATATGTGTACCGAGTTTCATACTAATATGTGCAAAATAGCTGACCAAAATAGCTGACTTCCTGTTGGTCGGAGCTAATGAATGTAAATTAGAAAATTGTCCGGCTTGATGAGAACAATATGTGTACCGAGTTTGGTGACTGTAGGAAAAACTAACCCCCCCACTTTTGTCAAAAGGTGGCGCTACTGAGCCCCTCCACCACGCCCATTTCTATGGCTTTGTCCATGTCTACTGGTTGACAATATTGATGTGTGTGTCGAGTTTCATGCAATTTGAAGCATGTTAAGAGCCTCAAAAACACTCAAGAATATTATTACAGTTTGACCTGTTGCCATGGCAACAATATTTCAAATATCAAAAATACTGCCATAGGTTACATCTGCTGTGTATTGCCATTACATTGATGAAGTTTGAAGCAAATCAGGTAAAAATAAGAGGGTGATCTCAAAGCATTTCAAAAAGTGATACACTTCCTGCTGCCAGTTGGTGGCGCTATAACTTTGACTCACAATAGTCACATCCATGTGATCAGACTACTACAACCAACACACTCGTGAAGTTTCATAAAGATCAATATATGTATGCAGACGTTATAACACATTTCCTGTTTCCTTTTTCTCGCCATAAATTCGTTGCCTCGCCACGGCCAAACCGTTCGAGATATCAAAAATCCCCTGGCAATTTTTAATCATCAGTGTCTTGACTTCATGCTGACCGAGTTTGGTGGCGATCGGATTAATCGTCTAGGAGGAGTATATCAAATTCCAGAGCATGCGTTTTTCAAACAACCCTTAATAGCTGACTTCCTGTTGGCGTGGCGATTAACTTAGAGCGCGAAAGTTGTTCGGCCCGATGAGGTCTATATGTGTACCGAGTTTCATACTAATACGTGCAAGCATGTTTAATATATGGACCAAATTTTCAGACTTTTTTCAAGGGGGCGCTGTCGAGCCCCCCTGCCACGCCCGGGTACCAGCCTCGCCGGCGTCCTAATGGCCGCGGATTCCAATGTGTGTGCCAATTTTCAAGAGTTTTTGAGCATGTTAAGGCCCCCAAAAAGCCCCGGAAGACGGAAAAAAAAAAAAATAAATAATAATAATAATAATAATCCTTAGAAGAACAAGAGGGCCCTGCGCGAATTTTCGCTTGGGCCCTAATAATCCTTAGAAGAACAAGAGGGCCCTGCGCGAATTTTCACTTGGGCCCTAAATATAGCTGCGAGCAGCGATGGCGGGCCCAAGCCCGGTGGCACCGCCACCCCGGTGGCTTCAGGGCAACTGTGCACAGCGGGCAATAGGCACTTAAAATGGTTAAACATCAAAGGACTATGTCAAATTCACTCCACATTTACTGCACTACAAGGTGCCGCTATAGAGCCCCTCCTCCCTGCCCATTTTCAAAGGATTACATGTGCCAAGTTTTAACATTATTCTGATGAATTTTGAAGCAAATCAGGTAAAAATAAGAGGGTGATCTCAATGTATGCTGAAAGTGACACATTTTCTGCTTCCAGTTGGTGGCGCTATGACTTTGAATCACAATAGTTAAATCCATGTGATCAGCCTTGTACAACGAAGACTAAGCCAAAGTTTCATCAAAATCAATTAATGTATGCAGAAGTTATAACACTTTGTTTCCCTTTTCTTGCCATAAATTCGTTGCCTCGCCACGGCCAAACCGTTTGAGATATCCAAAATCCGTTTGCAATTAAACAACTTCAATGTGTTAGCAACAAGTTAAAAAAAGCTTGGTGTAAATTGGATAAACCCTGTAGGAGTAGTAGTATAAAATTCATAGCCTGTTTTTTCAAAAAATTAACATTCAAACAAAAATAGCCGACTTCCTGTTGGTCGGAGCTAATGAATGTAAATTCGAAAATTGTCCGGCTTGATGAGATCAATATATGTACCGAGTTTGGTGACTGTAGGAAAAACTAACCCCACTTTTGTCAAAAGGTGGCGCTACTGAGCCCCTCCACCACGCCCATTTCTATGGCTTTGTCCATGTCTACTGGTTGACAATATTGATGTGTGTGTCGAGTTTCATGCAAATTGAAGCATGTTAAGAGCCTCAAAAACACTCAAGAATATTATTACAGTTTGACCTGTCGCCATGGCAACGATATTTCAAATATCAAAAATCCTGTCATAGGTCTACATCTGCTGTGTATTGACATTACACTGATGAAGTTTGAAGCAAATCAGGTAAAAATAAGAGTGTGATCTCAAAACATTTCAAAAAGTGATACACTTCCTGCTGCCAGTTGGTGGCGCTATAACTTTGACACACAATAGTCACATCCATGTGATCAGACTCCTATAACGAACACACTCGTGAAGTTTCATAAAGATCAATATATGTATTAAGACGTTATAACACATTTCCTGTTTCCTTTTTCTCGCCATAAATTCGTTGCCTCGCCACGGCCAAACCGTTCGAGATATCAAAAATCCCCTGGCAATTTTTAATCATCAGTGTCTTGACTTCATGCTGACCGAGTTTGGTGGCGATCGGATTAATCGTCTAGGAGGAGTATATCAAATTCCAGAGCATGCGTTTTTCAAACAACCCTTAATAGCTGACTTCCTGTTGGCGTGGCGATTAACTTAGAGCGCGAAAGTTGTTCGGCCCGATGAGGTCTATATGTGTACCGAGTTTCATACTAATACGTGCAAGCATGTTTAATATATGGACCAAATTTTCAGACTTTTTTCAAGGGGGCGCTGTCGAGCCCCCCTGCCACGCCTGGGTACCAGCCTCTCCGGCGTCCTAATGGCCGCGGATTCCAATGTGTGTGCCAATTTTCAAGAGTTTTTGAGCATGTTAAGGCCCCCAAAAAGCCCCGGAAGACGGAAAAAAAAAAAAAAAAAAAAAAAATATAGCTGCGAGCAGCGATGGCGGGCCCAAGCCCGGTGGCACCGCCACCCCGGTGGCTTCAGGGCAACTGTGCACAGCGGGCAATAGGCACTTAAAACGGTTAAACATCAAAGGACTGTGTCAAATTCACTCCACATTTACTGCACTACAAGGTGCCGTTATAGAGCCCCTCCTCCCTGCCCATTTTCAAAGGATTACATGTGCCAAGTTTTAACATTATTCTGATGAATTTTGAAGCAAATCAGGTAAAAATAAGAGGGTGATCTCAATGTATGCTGAAAGTGACACATTTTCTGCTTCCAGTTGGTGGCGCTATGACTTTGAATCACAATAGTCAAATCCATGTGATCAGCCTTGTACAACGAAGACTAAGCCAAAGTTTCATCAAAATCAATTAATGTATGCAGAAGTTATAACACTTTGTTTCCCTTTTCTTGCCATAAATTCGTTGCCTCGCCACGGCCAAACCGTTTGAGATATCCAAAATCCGTTTGCAATTAAACAACTTCAATGTGTTCGCAACAAGTTAAAAAAAGCTTGGTGTAAATTGGATAAACCCTGTAGGAGTAGTAGTATAAAATTCATAGCCTGTTTTTTCAAAAAATTAACATTCAAACCAAAATAGCTGACTTCCTGTTGGTCGGAGCTAATGAATGTAAATTAGAAAATTGTCCGGCTTGATAAGAATAATATGTGTACCGAGTTTGGTGACTGTAGGAAAAACTAACCCCCCCACTTTTGTCAAAAGGTGGCGCTACTGAGCCCCTCCACCACGCCCATTTCTATGGCTTTGTCCATGTCTACTGGTTGACAATATTGATGTGTGTGTCGAGTTTCATGCAATTTGAAGCATGTTAAGAGCCTCAAAAACACTCAAGAATATTATTACAGTTTGACCTGTTGCCATGGCAACAATATTTCAAATATCAAAAATCCTGTCATAGGTCTACATCTGCTGTGTATTGACATTACACTGATGAAGTTTGAAGCAAATCAGGTAAAAATAAGAGGGTGATCTCAAAACATTTCAAAAAGTGATACACTTCTTGCTGCCATTTGGTGGCGCTATAACTTTGACTCACAATAGTTACATCCATGTGATCAGACTCCTATAACGAACACACTCGTGAAGTTTCATAAAGATCAATATATGTATTAAGACGTTATAACACATTTCCTGTTTCCTTTTTCTCGCCATAAATTCGTTGCCTCGCCACGGCCAAACCGTTCGAGATATCAAAAATCCCCTGGCAATTTTTAATCATCAGTGTCTTGACTTCATGCTGACCGAGTTTGGTGGCGATCGGATTAATCGTCTAGGAGGAGTATATCAAATTCCAGAGCATGCGTTTTTCAAACAACCCTTAATAGCTGACTTCCTGTTGGCGTGGCGATTAACTTAGAGCGCGAAAGTTGTTCGGCCCGATGAGGTCTATATGTGTACCGAGTTTCATACTAATACGTGCAAGCATGTTTAATATATGGACCAAATTTTCAGACTTTTTTCAAGGGGGCGCTGTCGAGCCCCTGCTACGCCCGGGTACCAGCCTCTCCGGCGTCCTAATGGCCGCGGATTCCAATGTGTGTGCCAATTTTCAAGAGTTTTTGAGCATGTTAAGGCCCCCAAAAAGCCCCGGAAGACGGAAAAAAAAAAAAAAAAAAAAATAATAATAATAATCCTTAGAAGAACAAGAGGGCCCTGCGCGAATTTTCGCTTGGGCCCTAAATATAGCTGCGAGCAGCGATGGCGGGCCCAAGCCCGGTGGCACCGCCACCCCGGTGGCTTCAGGGCAACTGTGCACAGCGGGCAATAGGCACTTAAAACGGTTAAACATCAAAGGACTATGTCAAATTCACTCCACATTTACTGCACTACAAGGTGCCGCTATAGAGCCCCTCCTCCCTGCCCATTTTCAAAGGATTACATGTGCCAAGTTTTAACATTATTCTGATGAATTTTGAAGCAAATCAGGTAAAAATAAGAGGGTGATCTCAATGTATGCTGAAAGTGACACATTTTCTGCTTCCAGTTGGTGGCGCTATGACTTTGAATCACAATACTCAAATCCATGTGATCAGCCTTGTACAACGAAGACTAAGCCAAAGTTTCATCAAAATCAATTAATGTATGCAGAAGTTATAACACTTTGTTTCCCTTTTCTTGCCATAAATTCGTTGCCTCGCCACGGCCAAACCGTTTGAGATATCCAAAATCCGTTTGCAATTAAACAACTTCAATGTGTTAGCAACAAGTTAAAAAAGCTTGGTGTAAATTGGATAAACCCTGTAGGAGTAGTAGTATAAAATTCATAGCCTGTTTTTTCAAAAAATTAACATTCAAACCAAAATAGCTGACTTCCTGTTGGTCGGAGCTAATGAATGTAAATTAGAAAATTGTCCGGCTTGATGAGAATAATATGTGTACCGAGTTTGGTGACTGTAGGAAAAACTAACCCCCACTTTTGTCAAAAGGTGGCGCTACTGAGCCCCTCCACCACGCCCATTTCTATGGCTTTGTCCATGTCTACTGGTTGACAATATTGATGTGTGTGTCGAGTTTCATGCAATTTGAAGCATGTTAAGAGCCTCAAAAACACTCAAGAATATTATTACAGTTTGACCTGTTGCCATGGCAACAATATTTCAAATATCAAAAATCCTGTCATAGGTCTACATCTGCTGTGTATTGACATTACACTGATGAAGTTTGAAGCAAATCAGGTAAAAATAAGAGGGTGATCTCAAAGCATTTTAAAAGTGATACACTTCTTGCTGCCATTTGGTGGCGCTATAACTTTGACTCACAATAGTTACATCCATGTGATCAGACTACTACAACCAACACACTCCTGAAGTTTCATAAACATCAATCAATGTATGCAGAAGTTATAACACATTTCCTGTTTCCCTTTTCTCGCCATAAATTCGTTGCCTCGCCACGGCCAAACCGTTTGAGATATCCAAAATCCGTTTGCAATTAAACAACTTCAATGTGTTTGCAACAAGTTAAAAAAAGCTTGGTGTAAATTGGATAAACCCTGTAGGAGTAGTAGTATAAAATTCATAGCCTGTTTTTTCAAAAACTTAACATTCAAACCAAAATAGCTGACTTCCTGTTGGTCGGAGCTAATGAATGTAAATTAGAAAATTGTCCGGCTTGATGAGAATAATATGTGTACCGAGTTTGGTGACTGTAGGAAAAACTAACCCCCACTTTTGTCAAAAGGTGGCGCTACTGAGCCCCTCCACCACGCCCATTTCTATGGCTTTGTCCATGTCTACTGGTTGACAATATTGATGTGTGTGTCGAGTTTCATGCAATTTGAAGCATGTTAAGAGCCTCAAAAACACTCAAGAATATTATTACAGTTTGACCTGTTGCCATGGCAACAATATTTCAAATATCAAAAATCCTGTCATAGGTCTACATCTGCTGTGTATTGACATTACACTGATGAAGTTTGAAGCAAATCAGGTAAAAATAAGAGGGTGATCTCAAAACATTTCAAAAAGTGATACACTTCCTGCTGCCAGTTGGTGGCGCTATAACTTTGACTCACAATAGTCACATCCATGTGATCAGACTTCTATAACGAACACACTCGTGAAGTTTCATAAAGATCAATATATGTATTAAGACGTTATAACACATTTCCTGTTTCCTTTTTCTCGCCATAAATTCGTTGCCTCGCCACGGCCAAACCGTTTGAGATATCAAAAATCCCCTGGCAATTTTTAATCATCAGTGTCTTGACTTCATGCTGACCGAGTTTGGTGGCGATCGGATTAATCGTCTAGGAGGAGTATATCAAATTCCAGAGCATGCGTTTTTCAAACAACCCTTAATAGCTGACTTCCTGTTGGCGTGGCGATTAACTTAGAGCGCGAAAGTTGTTCGGCCCGATGAGGTCTATATGTGTACCGAGTTTCATACTAATACGTGCAAGCATGTTTAATATATGGACCAAATTTTCAGACTTTTTTCAAGGGGGCGCTGTCGAGCCCCCCTGCCACGCCCGGGTACCAGCCTCTCCGGCGTCCTAATGGCCGCGGATTCCAATGTGTGTGCCAATTTTCAAGAGTTTTTGAGCATGTTAAGGCCCCCAAAAAGCCCCGGAAGACGGAAAAAAAAAAAAAAAATAATAATAATAATAAATATAGCTGCGAGCAGCGATGGCGGGCCCAAGCCCGGTGGCACCGCCACCCCGGTGGCTTCAGGGCAACTGTGCACAGCGGGCAATAGGCACTTAAAACGGTTAAACATCAAAGGACTATGTCAAATTCACTCCACATTTACTGCACTACAAGGTGCCGTTATAGAGCCCCTCCTCCCTGCCCATTTTCAAAGGATTACATGTGCCAAGTTTTAACATTATTCTGATGAATTTTGAAGCAAATCAGGTAAAAATAAGAGGGTGATCTCAATGTATGCTGAAAGTGACACATTTTCTGCTTCCAGTTGGTGGCGCTATGACTTTGAATCACAATAGTCAAATCCATGCGATCAGCCTTGTACAACGAAGACTAAGCCAAAGTTTCATCAAAATCAATTAATGTATGCAGAAGTTATAACACTTTGTTTCCCTTTTCTTGCCATAAATTTGTTGCCTCGCCACGGCCAAACCGTTTGAGATATCCAAAATCCGTTTGCAATTAAACAACTTCAATGTGTTAGCAACAAGTTAAAAAAAGCTTGGTGTAAATTGGATAAACCCTGTAGGAGTAGTAGTATAAAATTCATAGCCTGTTTTTTCAAAAAATTAACATTCAAACCAAAATAGCTGACTTCCTGTTGGTCGGAGCTAATGAATGTAAATTAGAAAATTGTCCGGCTTGATGAGAATAATATGTGTACCGAGTTTGGTGACTGTAGGAAAAACTAACCCCCACTTTTGTCAAAAGGTGGCGCTACTGAGCCCCTCCACCACGCCCATTTCTATGGCTTTGTCCATGTCTACTGGTTGACAATATTGATGTGTGTGTCGAGTTTCATGCAATTTGAAGCATGTTAAGAGCCTCAAAAACACTCAAGAATATTATTACAGTTTGACCTGTTGCCATGGCAACAATATTTCAAATATCAAAAATCCTGTCATAGGTCTACATCTGCTGTGTATTGACATTACACTGATGAAGTTTGAAGCAAATCAGGTAAAAATAAGAGGGTGATCTCAAAGCATTTTAAAAGTGATACACTTCTTGCTGCCATTTGGTGGCGCTATAACTTTGACTCACAATAGTTACATCCATGTGATCAGACTACTACAACCAACACACTCCTGAAGTTTCATAAACATCAATCAATGTATGCAGAAGTTATAACACATTTCCTGTTTCCCTTTTCTCGCTATAAATTCGTTGCCTCGCCACGGCCAAACCGTTTGAGATATCCAAAATCCGTTTGCAATTAAACAACTTCAATGTGTTCGCAACAAGTTAAAAAAAGCTTGGTGTAAATTGGATAAACCCTGTAGGAGTAGTAGTATAAAATTCATAGCCTGTTTTTTCAAAAAATTAACATTCAAACCAAAATAGCTGACTTCCTGTTGGTCGGAGCTAATGAATGTAAATTAGAAAATTGTCCGGCTTGATGAGAATAATATGTGTACCGAGTTTGGTGACTGTAGGAAAAACTAACCCCCCCACTTTTGTCAAAAGGTGGCGCTACTGAGCCCCTCCACCACGCCCATTTCTATGGCTTTGTCCATGTCTACTGGTTGACAATATTGATGTGTGTGTCGAGTTTCATGCAATTTGAAGCATGTTAAGAGCCTCAAAAACACTCAAGAATATTATTACAGTTTGACCTGTTGCCATGGCAACAATATTTCAAATATCAAAAATCCTGTCATAGGTCTACATCTGCTGTGTATTGACATTACACTGATGAAGTTTGAAGCAAATCAGGTAAAAATAAGAGGGTGATCTCAAAACATTTCAAAAAGTGATACACTTCCTGCTGCCAGTTGGTGGCGCTATAACTTTGACTCACAATAGTCACATCCATGTGATCAGACTCCTATAACGAACACACTCGTGAAGTTTCATAAAGATCAATATATGTATTAAGACGTTATAACACATTTCCTGTTTCCTTTTTCTCGCCATAAATTCGTTGCCTCGCCACGGCCAAACCGTTCGAGATATCAAAAATCCCCTGGCAATTTTTAATCATCAGTGTCTTGACTTCATGCTGACCGAGTTTGGTGGCGATCGGATTAATCGTCTAGGAGGAGTATATCAAATTCCAGAGCATGCGTTTTTCAAACAACCCTTAATAGCTGACTTCCTGTTGGCGTGGCGATTAACTTAGAGCGCGAAAGTTGTTCGGCCCGATGAGGTCTATATGTGTACCGAGTTTCATACTAATACGTGCAAGCATGTTTAATATATGGACCAAATTTTCAGACTTTTTTCAAGGGGGCGCTGTCGAGCCCCCCTGCCACGCCCGGGTACCAGCCTCTCCGGCGTCCTAATGGCCGCGGATTCCAATGTGTGTGCCAATTTTCAAGAGTTTTTGAGCATGTTAAGGCCCCCAAAAAGCCCCGGAAGACGGAAAAAAAAAAAAAAAAAAAAAAAAAAAAAAAAAAAATAATAATAATCCTTAGAAGAACAAGAGGGCCCTGCGCGAATTTTCGCTTGGGCCCTAATAATCCTTAGAAGAACAAGAGGGCCCTGCGCGAATTTTCGCTTGGGCCCTAATAATAATCCTTAGAAGAACAAGAGGGCCCTGCGCGAATTTTCGCTTGGGCCCTAATAATCCTTAGAAGAACAAGAGGGCCCTGCGCGAATTTTCGCTTGGGCCCTAATAATAATCCTTAGAAGAACAAGAGGGCCCTGCGCGCTTAATTCGCTTGGGCCTTAATTAAAGCTGCAAGCAGCGTTGAGAGGGCCCTCGCACCCGGGCTCACCGCCACCCGTTGGCCTCAGGAAAACAGTGAACAGTGGGCGTCATGCATTTAAGTGAGTGAATACAGGAGAATTATGCCAAAGTCATTTTGAAATGCCACACTTCCTGCGGCCAACAGGTGGCGCTTTCACCATAACTGAATTTTGCCATGTTGATGTCTTCAGGCCAGGACTATCATTGAACACGTGAAGTTTGAAGCAGATCGGACACTGTATGCCTGAGTTACAACAACTTCCTGTTTCTTTCGTGGCGTTAATCGCATAAATTAGCACTCAGCCAAGTGTCGCATGATTTAACGTGTCTCTAGCATGTTTGGTACTTCGTGGCATAATGAAATGTGACTCTGGTAGTGAATTACATCCTGAAGCATGCCATTTCCTGTTGCCAGCAGGTGGCGCTATGACTAACTAAATATTGTCATATAAATGTCTTTAGGCCAGGACTCTTATCACACATGTGAAGTTTGGGGAAGATCGGACATTGTATGCCTGAGTTACAGCAGCTTCCTCTTTCATGGCGAAACATCAGACTTTGTCAGGCCGCCACAGACACGCCCTTCAGCGAAAACTCAAGATCTTTGAAATTTATCATCGCTATGGTCTTGAGTTTAGACTGACAACATTTGATGTTGATCTGGTTAAATCTCTATGAGGAGTTAATCACAGTATAAAACATGTCATTTCCTGTTGCCTACAGGTGGCGCTATGACTGTAACTGAATATTGTTATGAAGATGTCTTCAGGTTAGGACTCTAATAAAGCATGTGAAGTTTGGGGCAGATCCGACATTGTTTGTCTGAGTTACAACAACTTCCTTTTTCATGGCGAAGACATCAAACTTTGTCAGGCCGCCACGGACACGCCCTTCAGCGAAAACTCAAGATCTTTGAAATTTATCATCGCTATGGTCTTGAGTTTAGACTGACAACATTTGATGTTGATCTGGTTAAATCTCTATGAGGAGTTAATCACAGTATAAAACATGTCATTTCCTGTTGCCTACAGGTGGCGCTATGACTGTAACTGAATATTGTTATGAAGATGTCTTCAGGTTAGGACTCTAATAAAGCATGTGAAGTTTGGGGCAGATCCGACATTGTTTGTCTGAGTTACAACAACTTCCTTTTTCATGGCGAAGACATCAAACTTTGTCAGGCCGCCACAGACACGCCTTTTAGTGAAAACTCTAGATCTTCGCAATTTAACATCTGAAAGGCCTTTAGATTAGACTGACCAAATATGATGTTGATCTGATTAAAGCTCTAGGAGGAGTTTGTTAAAGTACAACGTCTGGAAATGGCAAAAGCTGCACAAATTTTGCAAAGAAAATTCAAAATATCTCACTTCTAGTTGGTTTTCAGATTTCACTCCAAGAGACTTTTTTGTAGGTATTGGGCTGTTAGATGTGTGTACCAAATTTCATACCTGTACGTGAAACGTAGTGTCAGGGGCACTTCGTTGAAATTTTTTAGGTGGCGCTATCGAGCCATTTTGCCACACTTAATTCTGAAACCCACATCAGACATACATTTTCACCACTTCTGACGTATCTGCAAAGTTTCATGAGTTTTCGAGTATGTTTCGGCCCTCAAAAAAGTGATTCACCTTACATGGCGAAACATCAGACTTTGTCGGTCACCACGGACATGCCCTTCAACGAAAACTCAAGATCTTTGCAATTTAACATCTCAAAGGCCTTAAGATTAGACTGGCCATATATGATGTGCTTCTGGTTTAATCTCTATGAGGAGTTAATCACAGTGTAAAACATGACATTTCCTGTTGCCCCCAGGTGGCGCTATGACTGTTACTGAATATTGTCATATAGATGTCTTCAGGCCAGGACTCTAATAAAACATGTGAAGTTTGGGGCAGATCAGACATTGTATGCCCGATTTACAACAACTTCCTGTTTCATGGCGAAACATCGAACTTTGCCAGGCCGCCACGGACACGCCTTTCAGCGAAAACTCTAGATCTTCGCAATTTAACGTCTCAAAGGCCTTTAGATTAGACTGACCAAATATGATGTTGATCTGATTAAAGCTCTAGGAGGAGTTCGTTAAAGTACAACGTCTGTAAAATGCAAAAAAATGTGAATTAATTCAAAATATCTGACTTCCTGTTTGGTTTCGGATTTCGCTCCAAGAGAATTTTTTGTAGGTACTGGGCTGATAAATGTGTGTACCGAATTTCAAACCCCTAGTGTTATGTAGCGAGCAGGGCTGTACGTTAGATGGCGCTATCGAGCCATTTTGCCACGCCCAATTCCGAAACCCATAACAGACGTAAATTTTCACCACTTCTGACGCGTGTGCAAAGTTTCGTGAGTTTTCGAGCACGTTTAGGCCCTCTAAAATGCGATTCACTTTGGAGAAGAAGAATAATAAATATAGCTGCGAGCAGCGATGGCGGGCCCAAGCCCGGTGGCACCGCCACCCCGGTGGCTTCAGGGCAACTGTGCACAGCGGGCAATAGGCACTTAAAACGGTTAAACATCAAAGGACTATGTCAAATTCACTCCACATTTACTGCACTACAAGGTGCCGCTATAGACCCCTTCCTCCCTGCTCATTTTCAAAGGATTACATGTGCCAAGTTTTAACATTATTCTGATGAATTTTGAAGCAAATCAGGTAAAAATAAGAGGGCGATCTCAATGTATGCTGAAAGTGACACATTTTCTGCTTCCAGTTGGTGGCGCTATGACTTTGAATCACAATAGTCAAATCCATGTGATCAGCCTTGTACAACGAAGACTAAGCCAAAGTTTCATCAAAATCAATTAAAGTATGCAGAAGTTATAACACTTTGTTTCCCTTTTCTTGCCATAAATTCGTTGCCTCGCCACGGCCAAACCGTTTGAGATATCCAAAATCCGTTTGCAATTAAACAACTTCAATGTGTTACCAACAAGTTTAAAAAAGCTTGGTGTAAATTGGATAAACCCTGTAGGAGTAGTAGTATAAAATTCATAGCCTGTTTTTTCAAAAAATTAACATTCAAACCAAAATAGCTGACTTCCTGTTGGTCGGAGCTAATGAATGTAAATTAGAAAATTGTCCGGCTTGATGAGAATAATATGTGTACCGAGTTTGGTGACTGTAGGAAAAACTAACCCCCACTTTTGTCAAAAGGTGGCGCTACTGAGCCCCTCCACCACGCCCATTTCTATGGCTTTGTCCATGTCTACTGGTTGACAATATTGATGTGTGTGTCGAGTTTCATGCAATTTGAAGCATGTTAAGAGCCTCAAAAACACTCAAGAATATTATTACAGTTTGACCTGTTGCCATGGCAACAATATTTCAAATATCAAAAATCCTGTCATAGGTCTACATCTGCTGTGTATTGACATTACACTGATGAAGTTTGAAGCAAATCAGGTAAAAATAAGAGGGTGATCTCAAAGCATTTTAAAAGTGATACACTTCTTGCTGCCATTTGGTGGCGCTATAACTTTGACTCACAATAGTTACATCCATGTGATCAGACTACTACAACCAACACACTCCTGAAGTTTCATAAACATCAATCAATGTATGCAGAAGTTATAACACATTTCCTGTTTCCCTTTTCTCGCCATAAATTCGTTGCCTCGCCACGGCCAAACCGTTTGAGATATCCAAAATCCGTTTGCAATTAAACAACTTCAATGTGTTCGCAACAAGTTAAAAAAAGCTTGGTGTAAATTGGATAAACCCTGTAGGAGTAGTAGTATAAAATTCATAGCCTGTTTTTTCAAAAAATTAACATTCAAACCAAAATAGCTGACTTCCTGTTGGTCGGAGCTAATGAATGTAAATAAGAAAATTGTCCGGCTTGATGAGAATAATATGTGTACCAAGTTTGGTGACTGTAGGAAAAACTAACCCCCTCACTTTTGTCAAAAGGTGGCGCTACTGAGCCCCTCCACCACGCCCATTTCTATGGCTTTGTCCATGTCTACTGGTTGACAATATTGATGTGTGTGTCGAGTTTCATGCAATTTGAAGCATGTTAAGAGCCTCAAAAACACTCAAGAATATTATTACAGTTTGACCTGTTGCCATGGCAACAATATTTCAAATATCAAAAATCCTGTCATAGGTCTACATCTGCTGTGTATTGACATTACACTGATGAAGTTTGAAGCAAATCAGGAAAAAATAAGAGGGTGATCTCAAAACATTTCAAAAAGTGATACACTTCCTGCTGCCAGTTGGTGGCGCTATAACTTTGACTCACAATAGTCACATCCATGTGATCAGACTCCTATAACGAACACACTCGTGAAGTTTCATAAAGATCAATATATGTATTAAGACGTTATAACACATTTCCTGTTTCCTTTTTCTCGCCATAAATTCGTTGCCTCGCCACGGCCAAACCGTTCGAGATATCAAAAATCCCCTGGCAATTTTTAATCATCAGTGTCTTGACTTCATGCTGACCGAGTTTGGTGGCGATCGGATTAATCGTCTAGGAGGAGTATATCAAATTCCAGAGCATGCGTTTTTCAAACAACCCTTAATAGCTGACTTCCTGTTGGCGTGGCGATTAACTTAGAGCGCGAAAGTTGTTCGGCCCGATGAGGTCTATATGTGTACCGAGTTTCATACTAATACGTGCAAGCATGTTTAATATATGGACCAAATTTTCAGACTTTTTTCAAGGGGGCGCTGTCGAGCCCCCCTGCCACGCCCGGGTACCAGCCTCTCCGGCGTCCTAATGGCCGCGGATTCCAATGTGTGTGCCAATTTTCAAGAGTTTTTGAGCATGTTAAGGCCCCCAAAAAGCCCCGGAAGACGGAAAAAAAAAAAAAAAAAAAAAAAAAATAATAATAATAATAATAATCCTTAGAAGAACAAGAGGGCCCTGCGCGCTTAATTCGCTTGGGCCCTAATAAATATAGCTGCAAGCAGCAATTATGGGGCCAAGCACAAAAACGGCACAAGAAACCAGCCAACACGGCTGGGAGCATCAGACCAACTGCACCAGTGAACAATTAAAGACGTATTAAGATCATTTTAGGCATAAGAGCTGAAAAATTATCAAAAATGAGGATTTACTGGTTCATAACTTTCGACCAATAGGTGGCGCTGTGTCCAAATTGTTGTGGTATGGTCAGAGTGAGGTGACAATGACACTTCCAAAGTTTGGTGTCAATATGTCAAAGCACTGAAGAGATACAGCTTCAAGAGTCATTTTTGAATCATGCCTCAAATTCTTTGCTCTGGTATACAAAAACGGTTTGACATATGGACTTGAAATCCATAACTTTTTGTCGGCATGGTCTGAAGATGACACGGTTCAATTTTGGTGAAAATCGGAGCAAAGGTCTAGGAGGAGTTTGAAAAAGTATGTTTTTAAAGAAAAACAATATGGCGGACAGGAAGTTCAGCTGAATATGGCAAATTTGATATCTATGTTCTCAGCATAACCCAAGGAATCTACAGAGACCAGTTTCATTACAATTGGTTAATATAGACAAAAGTTATTAGCATTTTTGTAAATTTTGTTATAACTTTTGACCACGAGGTGGCGCTGGTCCGAAACTTCTCAGGCTCCTTCAGGGCATTGTCCTGATGACCCATACCAAATTCATGAATTTTGGTCAAACTCATCAGAAGTTATGAGCAAAATAACAATTTTTCATATCTCCACTCCAGTAGGTGGCGCTGCACCGAAACACTGTATAATGCCTCAGGTCATGCTTGTGATGACATGTACAAAGTTTGGTCTAAATATGTCAAAGCATTGTAGAGATACAGCTTCAAGGGTAATTTTTGCATCACATCTCAAATTCTTTGCTCCGGTATACGAAAACGGTTTGACATATCAACTTGAAATCCATAACTTTTTGTCGGCATGGTCTGACGATGACACGGTTCAATTTTGGTGAAAATCGGAGCAACGGTCTAGGAGGAGTTCGAAAAAGTAGGTTTTTAAAGAAAAACAATATGGCGGACAGGAAGTTTAGCTGAATATGGCAAATTTGATATCTATGTTCTCAGCATGACCCAAGGAATCTATTGAGACCAGTTTCATTACAATCGGTAGATATAATCAAAAGTTATTAGCATTTTTGTCAATTTTGTTATAACTTTTGACAACAAGGTGGTGCTGGTCCGAAACTTCTCAGGCTCCTTCAGGGCATTGTCCTGATGAACCATACCAAATTTATGAATTTTGGTCAAACCCATCAGAAGTTATAAGCAAAAACAGCCATTTTTCATATCTCCACTCCAGTAGGTGGCGCTGTGCTGAAACATTGTATGATGCCTCAGGTCATGCTTGTGATGACACATACCAAGTTTGGTCTGAATATGATAAAGCATTGTAGAGATACAGCTTCAAGGGTAATTTTTGCATCACATCTCAAATTCTTTGCTCCGGTATACGAAAACGGTTTGACTTATCGACTTGAAATCCATAACTTTTGTCGGCATGGTCTGAAGATGACACGGTTCAATTTTGGTGAAAATTGGAGCAACGGTCTAGGAGGAGTTCGAAAAAGTAGGTTTTTGAAGAAAAACAATATGACGGACAGGAAGTTTAGCTGACTATAGCAAATGTGATATCTATGTTCTCAGCATGACCCAAGGAATCTACTGAGACCAGTTTCATTACAATTGGTGAATACAGTCAAAAGATATTAGCATTTTTGTAAAAATTTTTATAACTTTTGACCACAAGGAGGCGCTGTGCCGAAACTTCTCAGGCTCCTTCAGGGCATTGTGCTGATGACCCATACCAAGTTTTGTAAAGATACTTTAATGCGTTCGTAAAATACAGCATTTTAGCACAAAATTCAAAATGGCCGACGGCCAAAATAACCGAATTGGGAAAATTGGATATCATTCGACTCGGCATGATTCCCCGAATCCAACGAGACCAAATTTATGATTTTTGGACAAACCCATCAGAAGTTATAAGCAAAAATACCCATTTTTCATATCTCCGCACCAGTAGGTGGCACTGCGTTGAAACGCTGCATGGTGCCTCATGTCATGATTTTGATGAGATATACCAAGTTTGGTCTGAATATGATAAAGCATTGCGGAGATACAGGTTCAAGAGTTTGTTTTGCATCATGCCTCAAATTCATTACTCTGGTATACGAAAACGGTTTGACGTATCGACTTGAAATCCATAACTTTTTGTCGGCATGGTCTGAAGATGACACGGTTCAATTTTGGTGAAAATCGGAGCAACGGTCTAGGAGGAGTTCGAAAAAGTAGGTTTTTAAAGAAAAACAATATGGCGGACAGGAAGTTTAGCTGACTATGGCAAATTTGATATCTATGTTCTCAGCATGACCCAAGGAATCTACTGAGACCAGTTTCATAACAATTGGTGAATACAGTCAAAATTTATTAGCATTTTTGTAAATTTTGTTATAACTTTTGACCACAAGGTGGCGCTGGTCCGAAACTTCTCAGGCTCCTTCAAGGCATTGTCCTGATGACCCATACCGAGTTTCGTAAAGATACGCTAATGCGTTCGTAAAATACAGCATTTTAGCACAATATTCAAAATGGCTGACGGCCAAAATTGCCAATATGGGAAAATTGGATATCATTCGACTCGGCTTGTTTCCCCGAATCCAACGAGACCAAATTTATGATTTTTGGACAAAACCATCAGAAGTTATAAGTAAAAATGACAAATTTGCATATCTCCGCACCAGTAGGTGGCACTGCGCCGTAACACTGCATGATGCCTCTGGTCATGCTTGTGATGACATGTACCAAGTTTGGTCTGAATACGATAAAGCGTTGCGGAGATACAGCTTTATGTCCATTTTCGCAAGCACTCTGCACAATTCGTTCGCTTATTTTACGAAAACGGTTTGAGGAATTGACTTGAATTCCATAAATTTTTGTCAGCATGGTCTGAAGATGGTCTGATTCAATTTTCGTGAAAATCGGAGTAACGGCCTAGGAGGAGTTCGAAAAAGTACGTTTTTCAGAAAATTCAAAATGGCGGGAAAATTTTCATGACGGAAAATGACGTCATATGGTACAGTCGATTTGTCTTGAGCCAAGGAATCAGAGGAAAAAAGAATTTTGTTTCTAGCCCTTACGGTTCAGAAGTTATTAACAAACATAAGTGCAACTTTGGACAGCTGGTGGCGCTAGACGGATTGAGTTACAGACTCCAAATTTGCTATGGACAAAGGGCTGAATGTCCTCTAACTGTGTGCTAAATTTCATAACTTTCCCGCAAGCGGTTCTATGGGCTGCCATAGATTTCAAGAGCGGAAGAAGAAGAATAAATATAGCTGCAAGCAGCAATTACGGGGCCAAGCACAAAAACGGCACAAGAAGCCAGCCAACATGGCCGTGAGCATCAGACCAACAGCAGCAGTGAGCAATTAGAAAAAAAAGTTATTAGCATTTTTGTCAAGTTTGTTATAACTTTTGAGCACGAGGTGGCGCTGGTCCGAAACTTCTCAGGCTGCTTCAGGGCATTGTCCTGATGACCCATACCAAATTAATGAATTTTGGTCAAACCCATCAGAAGTTATAAGCAAAAATAGCCATTTTTCATATCTCCACTCCAGTAGGTGGCGCTGCGCCGAAACACTGTATGATGCCTCAGGTCATGCTTGTGATGACACGTACCAAGTTTGGTCTGAATATGTCGAAGCATTGTAGAGATACAGCTTCAAGAGTAATTTTTGCATCATCTCTCAAATTCTTTGCTCCGGTATACGAAAACGGTTTGACTTATCAACTTGAAATCCATAACTTTTTGTCGGCATGGTCTGAAGATGATACGGTTCAATTTTGGTGAAAATCGGAGCAAAGGTCTAGGAGGAGTTTGAAAAAGTATGTTTTTAAAGAAAAACAATATGGCGGACAGGAAGTTCAGCTGAATATGGCAAATGTGATATCTATGTTCTCAGCATGACCCAAGGAATCTATTGAGACCAGTTTCATTACAATCGGTAGATATAATCAAAAGTTATTAGCATTTTTGTCAATTTTGTTATAACTTTTGACCACAAGGTGGTGCTGGTCCGAAACTTCTCAGGCTCCTTCAGGGCATTGTCCTGATGAACCATACCAAATTTATGAATTTTGGTCAAACCCATCAGAAGTTATAAGCAAAAACAGCCATTTTTCATATCTCCACTCCAGTTGGTGGCGCTGTGCTGAAACATTGTATGATGCCTCAGGTTATGCTTGTGATGACACATACCAAGTTTGGTCTGAATATGATAAAGCATTGTAGAGATACAGCTTCAAGGGTAATTTTTGCATCACATCTCAAAATTCTTTGCTCCGGTAAACGAAAACGGTTTGACTTATCGACTTGAAATCCATAACTTTTTGTCGGCATGGTCTGAAGATGACACGGTTCAATTTTGGTGAAAATTGGAGCAACGGTCTAGGAGGAGTTCGAAAAAGTAGGTTTTTGAAGAAAAACAATATGGCGGACAGGAAGTTTAGCTGACTATAGCAAATGTGATATCTATGTTCTCAGCATGACCCAAGGAATCTACTGAGACCAGTTTCATTACAATTGGTGAATACAGTCAAAAGTTATTAGCATTTTTGTCAATTTTGTTATATCTTTTGACCACAAGGTGGCGCTGGTCCGAAACTTCTCAGGCTCCTTCAGTGCATTGTCCTGATGACCCATACCAAATTTATGAATTTTGGTCAAACCCATCAGAAGTTATAAGCAAAAATGGAATTTGTAATATCTCCACTCCAGTAGGTGGCGCTGCACCGAAACACTGTATAATGCCTCAGGTCATGCTTGTGATGACATGTACCAAGTTTGGTCTAAATATGTCAAAGCATTGTAGAGATACAGCTTCAAGGGTAATTTTTGCATCACATCTCAAATTCTTTGCTCCGGTATACGAAAACGGTTTGACTTATCGACTTGAAATCCATAACTTTTTGTCGGCATGGTCTGAAGATGACACGGTTCAATTTTGGTGAAAATTGGAGCAACGGTCTAGGAGGAGTTCGAAAAAGTAGGTTTTTGAAGAAAAACAATATGGCGGACAGGAAGTTTAGCTGACTATAGCAAATGTGATATCTATGTTCTCAGCATGACCCAAGGAATCTACTGAGACCAGTTTCATTACAATTGGTGAATACAGTCAAAAGTTATTAGCATTTTTGTAAATTTTGTTATAACTTTTGACCACAAGGTGGCGCTGTGCCGAAACTTCTCAGGCTCCTTTAGGGCATTGTGCTGATGACCCATACCAAGTTTTGTAAAGATACGTTAATGCGTTCGTAAAATACAGCATTTTAGCACAAAATTCAAAATGGCCGACAGCCAAAATGGCCGATATGGGAAAATTGGATATCATTCGACTCTGCATGATTCCCCGAATCCAACGAGACCAAATTTATGATTTTTGGACAAACCCATCAGAAGTTATAAGCAAAAATACCCATTTTTCATATCTCCGCACCAGTAGGTGGCGCTGCGCCGAAACACTGCATGGTACCTCAGGTCATGCTTGTGATGACATGTACCAAGTTTGGTCTGAATACAATAAAGCGTTGCGGAGATACAGCCTTACTTCTGTTTTCGCAAGCACTACGTACAATTCGTTCGTGAGTTTTTCGAAAACGGTTTGAGGAATCAACTTGAATTCCATAACTTTTTGTCAACATGGTCTGAAGATGATCTGATTCAATTTTCATGAAAATCGGAGTAACGGCCTAGGAGGAGTTCGAAAAAGTAAGTTTTTCAGAAAATTAAAAATGGCGGAAAAATTTTCATGCGATCAATTCGTCTTGACCCAAGGAATCAGAGGAAAAAATAATTTTTTTTCTAGCCCTTATGGTTCAAAAGTTATTAACATAAACATAAGTGCAAATTTGGACAGCTGGTGGCGCTAGAGGGATTGAGATAGAGACTCCAAATTTGCTGTGGACAAAGGTCAGACTGTCCTCTAACTGTGTGCCAAATTTCACAACTTTCCCGCAAGCGGTTCTATGGGTTGCCATAGACTTCAAGAGCGGAAGAAGAAGAAGAAGAATAAAAAAAAAAAAATAAAAAAAAAAGAACGCCAACAATAACAATAGGTGCCTCCGCACCTTCGGTGCTTGGCCCCTAATAAATATAGCTGCAAGCAGCAATTATGGGCCAAGCACAAAAACGGCACAAGAAACCAGCCAACACGGCTGGGAGCATCAGACCAACTGCAACAGTGAACAATTAAAGACGTATTAAGATCATTTTAGGCATAAGAGCTGAAAAATTATCAAAAATGAGGATTTACTGGTTCATAACTTTCGACCAATAGGTGGCGCTGTGTCCAAATTGTTGTGGTATGGTCAGAGTGAGGTGACAATGACACTTCCAAAGTTTGGTGACTTTTATAAGCGATCGGGTGTACGATGTTCGTCCAGCGGGCGAAAAAGTAGCGAAAAAAATCCCATAGACTTTGCATTGTGACAAATTTTGACGAGTCATAGCTCCTAACGAGGATTTCGTAGAAACATGTAATTTACCACGTTTGAAGAGGCTGACAGCCTCTGTCAGACCATATCTCAAAATAGGGTCTAAGTTGTACCCCTGGGGCACAGGGGCTGCCCAAAGTTGCCCCATAGACATACTATGGTGAAGCCGTGCCCATGAAACAGTGTGTTTTTCCTACTATGGGAAATTACATAGGGATTTTGTATTGAACATAACTCTGGATCACAATGTCATAGAGACAAGGGGGTGGGCCCATTTTACTCAGGCAACCAATCAGTCTCTCAGGATCATTGTGAAGCTATAAAGCCACGCCCTAGCAACCATATAGAGCACCATAGCAACAAGTTCCATAGACTTCCATTGAAAAAGATCAAAGGAATATCTTTGGATAGGAGTGTCATAGAAACATGAGGGTGGGCTCATTTGACTCGAGGCAGCAAACCGCCAATCACAAATCACCTTAAAGACATCATAGCCACGCCTTAGCAACCATATAGAGCACCCTAGCAGCCCAAAGCATAGGCAGATATCTTCAAATCTGAATATCATAGAGGCATGGGGGTTGGTTTATATCATTCATACTGGCAAGCAGCCTTTGGTGTATCATCATTGGTAGCTGCCAAGCCACTCCTTAGCAACCAAACAGAGTACCCTAGCAACCATTTTGCAAGATCTATATCTCTGCGTCAGAACATCGTACAGACATGGGGGTTGGTTTATATTGTCAAGCAGCCTTTGGAGTATCATCATTGGCAGCTGCCAAGCCACTCCCTAGCAACCAAACAGAGTACCCTAGCAACCGTTTTGCAACACCTATATCTCTGCATCAGAACATTATAGAGACATGGCGGTTGGCTCTTTTGACTCATGCTAGCAAACTGGACTTCCACCATGCTACACATGCTAGCAGTGAATAGCTACATGCTAATAGTGATTAGCTTAAGGTTTAAACATGACACAAACTAGTAAAAATGTGTTAGAATAATGCTAGTGGCATGTTAATTGTGTTAGCATGATGCTAGTAGCATGCTAATCATGTTAGCATCATGCTAGCAAACATGCTAATCATGTTAGCATCTTGTTAAAAACATGCTAACAACATGGTAATCATGCTAGCATCATGCTAGCATTATGCTAATGATGTTAGCATGTTGCTAGCATTATGTTAACATGATTAGCATCTTGTTAAAATCATGCTAGCAACATGGTAATCATGCTAGCATCATGCTAGCAAACATGGTAATCATGTTAGCATCATGCTAGCAAACATGCTAATCATGTTAGCATCATGCTAGCAAACATGCTAATCATGTTATCATCTTGTTAAAACCATGCTAATCATGTTAGCATGTTGCTAGCATTATGCTAACATGATTAGCATATTGTTTAAAACATGTTAGCAGCATGCTAAGGGTGTTAGCATCATGGTTGCAACATGCTAATCATGTTAGCATCTTGCTAAAAACATCCTAGCAGGACGGTAATTATGTTAGCATAGTTTTGCCACTGCAAGCACCATTCACATTTTCTTCAGGAAATGTACATTCTAGTTATTATTATTATTCTTCCACTTTTTTTTCTGCGCGCTACTCCTCCCGCAGTTTTTGTCCTAGACCCATGAATGAGGTGTCAAATCGACCGGCTCATTGAGGAGAGGTGTGCTATGACTTTTATAAGCGATCGGGTGTACGATGTTCGTTCTGCGGGCGAAAAAGTAGCGAAAAAAATCCCATAGACTTTGCATTGTGACAAACTTTGACGAGTCATAGCTCCTAACGAGAATTTCGTAGAAACATGTGGGTCACCACGATTGAAGGGGCTGACAGGCTCTGTCAGACCATAGCTCAAAATGGGGTGTAAGTTGTACCCCTGGGGCACAAGAGCTGCCCAAAGTTGCCCCATAGACATACTATGGTGAAGCCGTGCCCATGAAACAGTGTGTTTTTCCTACTATGGGAAATTACATAGGGATTTTGTATTGAACATAACTCTGGATCACAATGTCATAGAGAGAAGGGGGTGGGCTCATTTCACTCAGGCAGCCAATCAGTCTCTCAGGATCATTGTGAAGCTATCAAGCCACGCCCTAGCAACCATATAGAGCACCATAGCAACAAGTTCCATAGACTTCCATTGAAAAAGATTTAAGGAATATCTTTGGATAGGTGTGTCATAGAAACATGAGGGTGGGCTCATTTGACTCGGGGTAGCAAACGGCCAATCACGAATCACCTTAAAGACATCATAGCCACGCCCTAGTAATCATTCAGAGCACCCTAGCAACCCAAAGCATAGAGGGGATATCTTCAAATCTGAACATCATAGAGGCATGGGGGTTGGTTTATATCATTCATACTGGTAAGCAGCCTTTGGTTTATCATTACTGGCAGTTGCCAAGCCACTCCCTAGCAACCAAACAGAGTACCCTAGCAACCGTTTTGCAAGATTTATATCTGTGCATCAGAAAATCGTGAAGACATGGGGGTTGTATTATATTGTCAAGCAGCCTTTGGAGTATCATCATTGGTAGCTGCTAAGCCACTCCTTAGCAACCAAACAGAGTACCCTAGCAACCGTTTAGCAAGATCTATATCTCTGCATCAGAGCATCATAGAGACATGGTGGTTGGCTCTTTTGACTCATGCTATCAAACTGGACTTCCAACATGCTACACATGCTAGCAGGTGAATAGCTACATGCTAATAGTGATTAGCTAAGTGCTAAAGTGGGCTAAGAACATGCTAAGAAGTCTATAGAAACTTCTTAGTAACTATCTGTGACAACTACCAACCACCTAGTAACACCATAGCAACCACCCGGGTTACCATAGCAACCGCCTAGCAACCATCAGAACACCTAGCAACCACCTAGCAACACTGTAGTGACCACCCCAGGTACCTTAGCAACACCCTAGCAACCACCCAGGTTACCATAGCAACTGCCTAGCAACCACCCAGAACAACCTAGCAACCGCCTAGCAACACCGTAGTGACCACCCCAGGTACCTTAGCACCTGCCTAGCAACACCTTAACAACCACCCAGGTTACCATAGCAACCACCAAGAACACCCTAGCAACCGCCTAGCAACACCGTAGTGACCACCCCAGGTATCTTAGAAACTGCCTACCAACACCCTAGCAGCCACCCAGGTTACCATAGCAACCGCTTAGCAACCACCCAGAACACCTTGGCAACCGCCTAGCAACACCTTAGCAACCACTCCAAGTACCTTAGCAACTGCCTAGCAACACCCTAGCAACCACTCAGGTTACCATAGCAACCGCCTAGCATCATTCTAGCAACCACCCGGGTTACCATAGCAACCGCCTATCAACCACCCAGAACACCCTAGCAACCGCCTAGCAACAGCTTAGCGACCGCTCCAAGTACCTTAGCAACTGCCTAGAAACACCCTAGCAACCACCCATGTTACCATAGCAACCACCTAGCAACCACCCAGAACACCCTAGCAACCGCCTAGCAACACCTTAGCAACTACCCAAGTACCTTAGCAACCGCCTAGCAACCACACAGAACACCCTAGCAACCGCCTAGCAACACCTTAGCAACCGCCCCAATTACCTTAGCAACCGCCTAGCAACCGAGTGCCGATTTTGCCACTGCAAGCACCATTCACATTTTCTTCAGGAAATGTACATTCTAGTTATTATTATTATTTTTCCCGAATGGGAGTCTATGGCAGCCCTATAAATGGAACATGAGAAAATGATGAAATTTGGCACACTTGTAGTGATGGTCATGTCTAGAAATCTGACCAATTTTGGAGTCTCTAGGACCAACTCTATAGCGCCACCACCAGTTCAAAAATTCAACATTCTAAAGGTTATAACATTTGAACCATTTGCTCTAGAAAAATGTAGTACATCTGATTTGGCTCGTCATGCTGATGCTATTCAACATATTACATTAAGTCTCCGCCCATTACAGTAGCAGCCATTTTGAAAAGTACAGTAATCCGTTTTTTCGCTACTCCTCCTCCAAATTTTGTCCAATTTTGTCCAAACTTTGATCAGATGATCTTTGATCTGAGCTGCACAGAAATGACTGAACAGATTTTTTGTATTCATATTTGTTCAAAAGTTTTGTCATGAAGTTCACAAGGTCGACCTGAAATTGCTATAGAGGCTGTATCTCGGCCAAAATTTGAGCAATCTAAACAAAAATTGGTACACTTGATCAGTACCATGATCTGAGGTTCCATGCCAAATTTGGGAACAGCGCCACCTGCAGTTCATGAGATCTGAAAAATGGCTATTTTGGCCAATAACTTTTGAAAAGTTTGTCAGAAAATCAAGATCTTGGTGTCTATGGATTCCTGGGGCCAGGATATAGATTTTCTCAACATCAGATGATACGCATGTCCGCCATTTTGAATTTTGTCATAAATTGCAATATCTTTTAAACAATTTGACATATCTTCACAAAAATTGGTACGTGTGACCTTTAGAAGGTCCTGAAGGTACCTGAGAAGATTCAACACAGCGCCACCTACTGTTCCACAGATATAATGTTTTTTTGCAAAAACGCTTATAACGTTTGAAAACATTCCAAAATGTGTATGCTTTGTCATTTTATTCCCTGGCTAACGCCAATTCCAACGATGTGTCATTTGTCATTTTCCTTAAATGTCCATGTCCGCCATATTAAAATAAATGAAAAACAGTTTTTTTGCTACTCCTCCCACAAATTTTGTCCAATTTTGTCCAAAATCAGCTCAGATGTTCTTTGGACCGAGCCGCATAGAAATGGCTGAACAGATTTTTGATATTCGCTACCATTCCCGAGATATGCGTCTCTGAATAAGACCTTGCTTGTGTTTGTTGTCTTATGCTAATTAGCTTAGCATGCTAAATGCTTATTTTGTACAAATTGCTTCTGTTCCTGATATGGAATGTTTCTGTGAATGATCTAAACTAAAATTTATAAATATAACATATGGTGCATTTTTATAAAAATTCTTGATTGTGAGTTCATTCTCATGAACTACTAAACTTCGACAGCTGTGTGACACTGCCTGCCCAGTGGCACAAAGAGTTGAGTGACAGACACATGATCCAGAGACTGTGGATTTGAGTCCCGTGTGGGTCAACTTTATAAAATTGTTTGTAATGTTGTCATTTCAATTCCTTTATTATACAAACAAGAATTGTACTAGTCTTTCTTCTTTTAATTAGAAATTAATGTATTTTTATTCATTCTATGTTCATTTTCATCTTAGCTTCTGGTCATTTTGAGTTCATTCTTACCTATACTTCTGAACCAGCTGTTTTTCATGTACATTCAATTTCTGCTCTTTTTGCTCTGCATTGCACTACATCTCAGACATTTGAGTGCATGAAATGTATGCTGTGTTGCTCTTCATTGTGAGTTCATTCTCATGAACTATTGAACTCGGACCGCTGTGTAACACTGTCTGCTCAGTGGCGCAAAGAGTTGAGGGACAAACACATGATCCAGAGATTGTGGGTTCAAATCCCACGTGGGGTGACTTTATAAAATTGTTTGTAATGTTGTCATTTCAATTCCTCTATCATCCCAAGAAGCTTCTGGTCATTTTGAGCTCATTCTCACCTCTACTTCTGAACCAGCTGTTTTTCATGTACATTCAATTTTTGCTGTTTTTGCTCTTCTTGCTCCGCACTGCACTACAGCTCAGACATTTGAGTGCTTGAAATGCTTGCCGTGTTGCTCTGCTTTAAAAGCTGATCTTTTTGCTGTGCTGTTCTGCCTGCAGTGTTGCTCAGCATGCTGTGCTGTTCTGTTTGATGTTCTGCTCTGCTTGGTGTGCTGCTCTGTTTGATGTGCTGTTCTGCTTACAGTGCTGCTCTGCTTGCTGTGTTGCTCTGTTTGCGGTGCCTTCGGTGCTTAGCCCCGCATTGCTGCTTGCAGCTATATTTATTTTTAAATCTGTATTGTTAAGAGATAATGGGCGATAACTAGAACATTGAGTCGGGTCTTTATTTGGTTTGAGTAGTACTGAAATTAGTGCTGTATTCATATGAGCTGGAATAGACAACATTTTTTTTAATTTCTGCTGTCATTTGCATGAAAAGCGGTGATATAGTTGACCAAAAGTGTTTATAAAATTCTGGTGGGTATCCATCTAAACCTGGAGCTTTATTGTTTGATAGTGATTCAAGAGCCTGCTTATATTCAATTTCTGATTTATGTAATGCTTCTCTTTGCGTCAGGGTTAAACTAGGTAGAGTTATGTTGTTAAGGAATAAATTTGTATCTTTTATTTTCGGGTTTTTATCGTTACTGTACAAATGTTTGTAGAATGTTTGAAAGGTGTTGTTGATGTCTTGTAAGGTGTGGAGCGCCTTCCCTTCTGTGTTCTTAATTACTGGGATTGTTGTTTTTTCTCTATTACGTTTAATTAAGTTGGCTAGATATTTACCTGATTTATTATTATGTTCAAAGTGTGTATTTCTTAGACATTGTTTTTGAAATTCTATCCGTGTATTTATAATATTTTCATAATCAGTTTTTGTTTTGTTAATCTCCTTTAAAGTCTGTTTATTAGGATTATGAGTGTAGCTATTATGTAACATATGTATTTTATTTTCTAGGTCTTTTTCTATTTTTTGTTCCTTTTTGTGTTTATATGCAGAGTATGATATAATCTTTCCTCTTAATACAGCTTTAGCTGTCTCCCAGAGAATTACTGCAGAGGTACCTGGTATATTAATTGTTTCCATGAAAATTGTCCATTCTTTTTCAAAGTATTCATTAAAGTCTTTATCTTTAAGTAGAGATATATTCATCCTCCATCTAAATGTTTTTTTTTTTTTTTGTAACCACTGTATTATTAATAGTTATAATGATTGGGGCATGATCAGATATAATAATAGGATTAATTGTTGTATTTAAAATGTCTGGCATGAGGGAGTTGCTTGTAAAAAATAATCAATGCGCGAGTATGACTTATGAACTGCTGAAAAATAAGTGTATTCTCGTGAAGTTGGGTTTGTAAGTCTCCAGCTATCACCAAGACCTAGGTCAGCCATGTATTGTTTAATGATTTCTGTAGATTGCCATGGTTTAAAATGCAATGGTGTATTTGATTTATCTTGAGTTGGATCGATAACTGTATTAAAATCTCCTCCTATTATGATACCTAATTGAGAAAGGTTGGCTAATGAGGAGAAGAAGTTATGGAAAAATTGGGGGTCATCGGTGTTTGGACCATATATATTAGCAACGGTCAGTATTTTATTATTAAAGGATATGTTAATGTTTTTTTTTTTTGGAAAACAATCTGTAAAAATAGATTTATCTTTAGTACTAACACAAATATTCAATTAATACAGTATAAGATTGTACATAGAACACACATTACACAACAGAAGATGTTCAAAATGGGCCTAGAAACTTCGGACAAATGTACTAACTGCAATTTAAACATACAAGACTCTTACTTTCATGCACTTTGGTTATGCCCTCCAGTTCATCAGTTCTGGACAGATGTCACTAACAAATTAACAGAATTTTTCAAAACCAAAATCCCGAAATTCCCTTCATTATGCCTCCTAGGCGACACCTCCCAAATTAACCCATCTTTTAAATATCCAATACCTTTACTCATGTCTCTAGCTATTGCCAAGAAAACAATATTACTTAATTGGAAAAAGAAATGCCAAATATCAATTACACAATGGCTACATCTATTAAAGGTACATATTAATCAAGAAAAACATGTATCAGAAACAAAAAATCAGTTATTCAGATTTTATACAGTTTTCAGCCCACTGCTTCTATCCTTAAATATTGATTAAATCTGGCTGGTGAGCTGATGCCCCAATCCTCAGGGTACATACAATAGATGCATTTTCAAATTAGATGAATAGGAAATGAGAAATCATGCTTCAACAAAAGATGAATAAAGTTTTATCTAATATATATTATTACAATTATAGATGAATATAATGCAAATGTTTTATATGTTATATGTATATGTCTATATGTGGATATATGTTATATGTACATGTATGTATGTATGTGTGTATATATATATATATATATATATATGTATATATTTATATATATATATATATATGTATATATATATGTTTGTGTGTGTATGAGTATATATATGTATGTGTATGGGGGTTTATGTACATATATTATGTGTATTAAGTGACTGCGATTTTATATTATGAATATATGATACCTGACTATATAGTTGTACTGTATGCGAAAATATGTCGTATGTGTATATGTATGTATGTATGTATGTATGTATGTGTATGTGTGCATATATATGCATGTATGTGGATGCGTATATGTATGTATATGTATGTATGTATGTTAGGGGTGTAACGATACGCTCAGGTCACGATACGATACGTATCTCGATACGGAGTTCACGATACGATACGTATCACGATATTTTGAACAAAATGAAACAATTCAAACAAGATTTATTAAAAAAAACATTAACAAATTTCAATAATTGTCCTTGTACACACAAGATCACATTTCAATAAAATAAATAAATATAAAATTTTAATAAAAACCTTCTGTATTCAAATTAACAGTTGAATAGGGCTGTCTGTCACTAAACATTTTTTTTTTAATTTAACATGAACTTAGAATTATGAATAGGGGCCGTTCACATATCGCGTCTAAAAACGCGTGGAAGGCGCGGCCGCACCGCTTCTCCTTCTTTCCAAAGCGTTTGCGCTCCCGTGGCTTCGGTCGTTGCTATGCAACCTTGAACTGGGCTCTCCAAGAGGATCAGGATGTTTCTGCAAAGCATAAATGATTTCTAGCCCTTGCATTAGGTTTACTACGAGATATATTGATGGAGATAAGATATAAAAACCACCATGTACAGCTATGATCAGCTGTTCGGCTGAGCTTTTGATGTTTTGTTACGGAAAGGCCATAACTGATCGGTTGATTCTTGTCACACGACCTGCGGTGCGCTTGCGGCATTCTGAGAAGTTGAGAATTGCATGCGCGTCGCGACCGACATGAGAAACTTTTAAACCTGCTTGCAGGATTCAATGTGTGCCCGAAACACTTACTGAACTAGAGAGCTGATTGAGACACACCATCTACGATAAATCGTTACACCCCTAATACTTATAGTAATTTAAAAATGTGGTAGCATTGGATCTGGACAGGAAAGATAACTCTGGGAGTTGGAAGGGGTGTGTCGCGATTCTGCCTTCTCACATCGCGATACAGGTTCGTGGACCTGCGTATCGCGATTTCGATTTCATATCGCATATCGTTACAGCCCTAATGTATGTGTGTGTATATAAGTATATGTATGTGTGTGTGTATATATATATATATATATATATATATATATATATATATATATATATATATATAAATATATATTTTAAAGTATATTAGTACTATTATTACTATGATTATGGTTATTAGTAGTGGCAGCATTGGTCGAACTATCAATACTTTCATTTTTTTATAGAACAATTTGGGCCTCTTCTGTATCTACATTGATTATGATAACAATTTCACAATCATTATGAATTTTTAATAATTTACATAACATATACACACTCTGGGTTTGGTGGCCGCTCTATTTCTGTCGGTGGGCCTGAATGGCACATCCAGTTGATACAGGCACTGTCGAGTATGTTTTTTTGTTTTTTTTTGTTTGTTTTTTTTTTTTGCCTACCTCCTCCCTTCGACACCTCTGCCGGTGATCTGGGTCAAACATCTCTGTTGAGTTAAACGTGGTGTCTCTGGCTAGGGAACGCCACAGTTATACCCAAAGAATATAACTTAAAATGGCTCAACTGATACATTGAACACCAGAAATTCATATAAGAATAGTCAGTTGTTGGGTCACACCCAGACTAGGTGAGCCTTGTCTGGAGGTGCCTGACACTGGCACAAGAGTCTGGTATGTCCGGGGGTGTGAAGGAGAGAGAAGGTGAATCAGAGGCGGTTCTGATGGTTGTGAGGACGGGTCTGTCGATTGTGCTTGCCGCCGGGGGCAGGGTGGCTCCTGAACCTAGCAGGGTATGGATTTGTCTGTAATCATTTCACTGACTAGTCCATTCATCATTATCATTAAAATTATTGTCATTATTATTATCACTACCAATGCTACTGCCATTACTTCCAATCCAGCACCGATGGGTACCACAACTACTATTATTATTATTAAGTTATTTACTATTAATATTAATGTTGTTGCATTACATTGTATTAATAACTATCTATCACTGAGTGCAGCCACTTCTAGTTTTTGTTCTGTTGTTGTCCCCCACCCCCCCTCTCTTTGTTCCTCCCTACAACAATACAAGAAAAGTTAAACAGTAATTACTAATATAATTCATGATACTGATCTAACTGATCTCTGTACCTGTACCTAGAGAAACTACTACAACCATATATCTATAGCCTACTCTTTGTCTCTCTTTTCCTGTCTTCTTCTATTTGTATATGTATATAACTGTCACTGTTTTTTCTTCTTTTGTAACCGTCTTTTTGCTTAATAAAAAAAAAAAAGAGCATATGTCGTAGTTTAGATATATTTTTAAGATGGAAGAATGCAGTTTTACAGATGCTAGTAACATGGCCTTCAAATGAAAGATTGGTATCAAAGAGCACTCCCAGGTTCCTAGCTGACGACGAAGACTTAACAGAGCAGCCATCAAGTGTTAGACAGTATTCTAGGTTACTGCGTGAAGTAGTTTTCGGTCCAAAAATTAGAATCTCTGTTTTTTCTGAATTTAGTAGTAGGAAATTACTGGTCATCCAGTTTTCTATATCAGCTATGCATTCTGTTAATTTTGTGAATTGGTAAGTTTCGTCAGGGCGTGAAGAAATATAGAGCTGAGTATCATCAGCGTAACAATGAAAACTAACGCAATGCTTCCTAATGATATCTCCCAACGGTAGCATGTACAGAGTAAAAAGCAACGGTCCTAGTACTGAGCCTTGCGGTACTCCATATTTAACTTGTGATCGATATGATATCTCATCGTTTACTACTACAAACTGATAACGTTCAGATAAGTATGATTTGAACCATGCCAATGCAATTCCATTAATGCCAACATAATTTTCAAGTCTATTTAAGAGAATATTGTGATCGATAGTGTCAAATGCAGCACTAAGATCCATAGCACTAATAGAGAGATACAACCACGATCTGATGATAAGAGCAAATCATTAGTAACTAATGAGAGCAGTCTCAGTACTATGGTACGGTCTAAATCCTGACTGGAAATCCTCACAGATACTATTTCTTTCTAAAAAGGAACACAGTTGCGATGAAACTGCCTTTTCTAGTTTTTTTTGCAGAAAAGTAAGATTTGAGATCAGCCTGTAATTGACTAATTCTTTAGGATCTAGTTGTGTTTTTTTTAATAAGAGGTTTAATAATAGCCAGCTTAAAAGTTTTTGGTACGTATCCTAATGACAAAGATGAATTAACAATATTAAGAAGGGGATCTATGACTTCTGGAAGCATCTCTTTCAATAGCTTAGTTGGTATAGGGTCTAACATACATGTTGTTGATTTTGATGATTTAACAAGTTTAGACAATTCTTCCTCTCCTAAAGCAGTAAATGAAATGAATTTTTCCTCAGGGACACTACAATGCAATGTCTGACACGATACTGTAGTAGACTGTTGCATGGTTATAATTTTCTCTCTAATATTATGCAAGTAAAGAAGTTCATAAAGTCGTTACTGCTGTGCTCTTTGGAAACATCAGAAGTTGAAGCTTTATTTCTTGTTAATTTAGCCACTGTATCAAAGATTCTTCTAAGAGTTTTGAAAAATAGGCAGATCAAGCAGTTTTTAAGGCCTTTCTGTGCTCAATCATTTTCTCTCTCCACGAAATGTGAAATACTTTTAGTTTTGTTTTCTTCCAGCTACGCTCCATTTTTCTGGCTGCAGTTTTTAGGGCCCCAGTCTGCTCACTGTACCATGGCATTGGATTAAATTCCTTAATCTTTTTTAAACGCAAAGGAGCGACTGAATCTAATGTGCTGGAAAAGACAGAGGCAATAGTTTCTGTTGCAACATCGAGGTTTTCTAAGCTGTCTGGTATGCTAAGGCGATGAAACTGATCAGGAAGGTTATTTATAAAGCGATCTTTAGTGGTAGAAGTGATGTTTCTACCATATTTATGGCAGGGAGGCAGTTTAGCCTCTTTAACTAAATGTAGTATACACAAGACTAGATAATGATCTGAGATGTCGTCGCTCTGCTGCAGAATTTCAACGGCGTCAATATCGATTCCATGTGACAATATTAGATCTAAAGTGTGATTACGACAATGAGTGGGTCCTGACACGTGTTGTCTAACACCAATAGAGTTTAGAATGTCTAAATGCCAATCCCAATTAGTCTTTTTTATTATCTACATGGATATTAAAATCACCAACAACACGGACTATCTGCAGCTAGTACTAACTCTGATACAAAATCAGCAAATTCTTTAATAAAATCTGTATGGTGTCCTGGTGGCCTGTATACAGTAGCCAAAACAAATGTCAACTTACATAATGTTACGTATAGCACCATCACTTCGAAGGAATTATATTTGAAAGACTTCTGGCTGATACTGTAAATATTACTATAAATTACAGCAACACCTCCCCCTTTGCCTTTCTGTCGAGGATTGTGTCGATAATCATAACCTTGAGGGCTGGACTTATTTAAAGTAATGTAATCGTCCGGTTTTAGCCAGGTTTCTGTCAAACACAGCACATCTAGATTATTGTCTGTGATAATATCATTTACAATAAGTGCTTTTGAAGAAAGTGATATAATATTTAACAGTCCAAGCTTTATCATTTTTTTATCATTATTATCTCAATTTTTTATTTGTTGAACATCAATTAAATTTTTTCCATTAAATGGGTTTGGAAGTTTTTTGTTTTTATTAATTCGGGGTACAGACACAGTCTCTATGTGATAATATCTAGGTGTAAGAGTTTCTATGTGTTGGGATTTATCTGACTTCTGTAACGTGAGGCAGCTAGCAGACGGTTGGTTTAGCCAGTCTGTCTGCTTCCTGACCTGTTTGACCTGGCCGTAGTATGTCATGTTTCAGACTATGAGCCATATTACTAGAGAGAAGAGCAGCACCATCCCGGGAGGGATGAATACAATCTCTTTTCAACAGGTCAGGTCTTTTCCAATTATCTATGAAACCTATATTATTCTGCGGACCCCACTGTGGTCTTCAAAGGTCAGATGACCTTTTTAACACCCAAGTTGGTAACTGATGTTGAAAGTGGAATATCCTGGCCAGAGAAGATAATGCTGTTGATGACAGATGTTCGGACCTGGTTTGGAGTGCCGACTAGGATGGCTTCAGTCTTGGAGCGGTTAGCTACAAGAAGTTTTGCTTCATCCGTGCCTTTATCTCCTCTAGGCAGGTGGTCAGAGTAGAAGATGGCAGGGCAACAGATGGGGTTGAGTTGGTCCTGACATAGAGTTGAGTGTCATCAGTGTAGCAATGAAAAGAAATTCCATACCGGCTGATGACATGACCGAGGGCGAGCATGTAAAGTATAAACAGGATGGAGCTGAGCACTGAGCCTTGCGGGACACCACAGGCGACATTGTGCGTCAAGGATTTAACCTCTCCCAAGGCGACATGCTCAGTTCTCCTAGTGAGGTAGGATGAGAACCAGTTATACACAGAATTAGAGGGACCAATGGTGGAATGCAGATGATGAAGGAGAATGTTGAGATCCACAGTGTCATATGCTGAGCTCAAAGCCTGGAGGATAAGGAGAGATGAGGAGCCAGCATCTGTCGTCATCAGCAGGTCATTTGTGACCCTGGCCAGGGCTGTTTCCGTGCTGTGGCCAGAGCGGAAACCAGACTGCAATTTCTCAAACAGTTTGTTTTGTTTTAAATGGACCAGAAGCTGCACAGCAACTACTTTTTCCTGCACTTGGAAAGGAATGGAAGTTTGGAGATGGGCCTGTAGTTGTCAAGGACTTCTGGGTGTGGGGACATCAACATTTTGTTGGAGGTTGAGACAGTCCAGTAGTTGCAGAAAATCAGCTGCAAAGTGGCAGGATATAATATTCTACATGAATATTAAAATCTACAAGTATTATAATGTTGGCAGAAATTGTGCAGTGTTGTAAGTAGATCGTGCATCTCTGAAATGAAAACTGAGTTTTGTTTAGGGGGACGATAAATGAGAAGTATTGTCGTAGACTTGCAGTGTAAACACAGCCATTGTCACTGATCATTAAGGAAGCTAAACACCATAATAAAACCCAGAAGGATGTAATACTTTTAATCTAGACCAATTTGTCTAAATTCAGTTTTTGTTTTGTTTTGTGAAATAATGTATAAATTGTTGTGAAATAGCTTAATCAGGGAAGTACTAAGAAAAACAAAAAGAACATCAACTAAAAGTTACTGTTACTTAGTTTGTACAGTAGTAATGCGTAAGGACAGACAAATCAGACACAATTATTTGTTTTAACAAATAATGTTTAAAACTCACTCTGGAGTCTGTAAACCCATCCCCTGAGAAGACCAACTGGGGCAAGGGCCTCAGTAACCATGGACACCATCTGATAAGGTGGTTTATTGCCCTCCCAGCTATGTGGAAGAGCAACAGCCATAGGGAAGACACAAAGCTTGTAAAACAGACTCTTTTCTGCCTCAATTTATAGACAAACTGTTCTATAAATTAACATGCATCCCAGGACATTGTGTTTATGATTATGACTGTTTTGTGTCTTTTGTGTGGTATTTGGCTTTATGCATATTTTATGATAAGAACCAATGGTTAACAAACTCACCTATACCAAGTTTGGTGCCTATTAGTTTGTATTTTGAAGATTTAAATGCTCGTGTATATTACAAGAAACTTTAATACTTTCTTCTCCATCTCTAGACAAAGGATTGCAAACTTTCCTTTCAAAAGCTTGAGTGTGATTGGCCCACTGACCCAGAGGAGGAGAGGCCAGCACCAGAGGTTAACCCTCTGGAGTCTGGCGCTGAGCGCTCAATATCTGATTTTACATAGACATACCAGTTCTTTCCCAGTAGGTTAAAGGGATACTCCACCGTTTTTTCATATTAAACTATGTTATTCCCTTAACTAAGACAAGTTGATACATACCTCTCTCATCTCAGTGCTTGCAAAAAATCGCTCTGTCTTGCGGCGAAACTTTGTTAGCACTTAGCTTAGCCCAGTTCATTCAATAGGGGCCAAGCAGAGAAGCTACCAAACACCTCCACGTTTTCCCTGTTTAAATACAGTTACTCGAGTAGTGTAACTCGACCTAGGACGGTGACAAAACAAAACGTTGCGCTTTTCTAAGCGTGTATAATGGATAACTATGTTGTATAGCGGAATACCATAGCAAGTGCTCGGGAGCACTTTGACTTGGCGCAGTAATATCTTCACTCGTGAAAAGTCCTCTCACCGGCCCCCACTCCCTCTCCTCCTCCCTCTCATTTCCGTCAATAAAACCAACGTGACTTTTACAGGAGAGGGAGCGGGGGGCGGTGAGAGGACTTTTCACGAGTCTGTCCGCAAGACAGAGCGATTTAGTGCACGCACTGAGACAAGAGAGGTATGTATCAACTCGTCTTAGTTAAGGGAATAACATAGTTTAATATGAAAAAATGGTGGAGTATCCCTTTAATATACAGCCTATTATGGTAATACTTTAAATAAAAATGTGAAAAGAAAGAAGCTTTTAATAAATATTTTTAATGTGCGTGAAAAAATCCAACCACCCCTGTGACCGATTTAAGTTTCACTTCGATGATCCGTGACCGGCAGAGGAGCATCTTTGCGCAGGGATTAAATATTTAATAATGTCTGGGATAAAGTGTAGAATTGGATGCACTTTGAAATGGTAAAAGATTATCAAAAAAAAAAAAACTTTTTGCTGTTGTGCCAACAGCTCATGTCCTAGAACTCAACAACGACAAACACTGTGGCGCGCTTCTGCCGGCCAACGAGCTGACTAGTAGGTAGGGTAGCTACAAGTGATTTCAAACTATTTCAGCCGGATGTAATTTGATTTTTGGATGCTGTTAATGTTTAGCTAAAAAGACAGCCATTCCAGTTTAGCGTTTATTGTCTCTGCAGTTAAAAAGACAAGCTGACAATTCTAGCTATACTTTTGTTATTTTAATAATTTCTTTAATTTTAATTTAATTATTGATCACTCATCTAATTTAACTATTTGTGGCTTGTGTTTTGAATATGTTCCCCTGCACTTCAGGCATTTTGCAGTTTGACTTGATCATATTTAATTTTTTTAATTAGGCTTTTTTTATTAGAATGGTATATTCTGTTCTAATTCAATTCTGTAAATTAATGTTTGATTAAATAATTATAATTTTTTAATTTAATGTTTTTTGGTGCATCAATGTTGCACTGTAGATTAGTTAAAGCTTGCTCGCACAGACAATTTTGCTGATTTAATGTGATTTACCGACATTTGACATGTATATGTATCTGCAGTGTGGCCTTTCTGCAGAACAGAATATATTTATTATATATCTGTATATATATATATATATATATATATATATATATATATATATATATATATATATATATATATATATATATATATATATATATATATATATATATATATATATATATATATATATATATATATATATTAGTGGTGGGCATAGATTAATTTTAATAATAATAATGATAATCTTGGAATTAATCTAGATTAATCTAGATTAAAATGGCTCATTTGAATTCTGCCGAAGACATTCAGAATATGTGAGATACCCAAATTGTCCCTGCGTCCCAATGTCCATACTATCCATCCTAAATAGTATGTGAGATTAAAATAAGTGTGTCCCAAAGCATAGTATGTTGAAAAGAGTATGCCAAAAGTTCCTGGATGGTCTACTATTTCCGGTAGATTTTCAAAGTGTGGATCTGTGCACACAACAGAGGCTTATACTGCCCACAACCCATTGCGCTTTGGACGAGGATTCAGTGTTAAAAACTACAAAACATGGCGAATATGCACGATCGACGCTGAGAGGTTGTTTGAGTGACTAATAATCAGTTCAAACTGATAGAAAATATTTATTTTAATGTTATGTGTGTTATTTTTCATCTGCAAATACCAATGTGGACTTTTATAAAGATCTGATTGGCCATTAACTTTTAAATGCATCATTATGCATTAATATGAGGAGAGTTCTCCACATGAAAGACTCGCGACTGCAGATCAACGTGCTGCATTTCTCTCCCGATACGGTAGGAAATTAGCTAAATGAAATGTGGAGGATGTAAGATGATTGACAGGGCAGTTTACGGTGACTGGATGCGGCAGAGAGCAAAGACGCAATTGTATGACGTGATAGTATGCCCCAAAGCTTGTCTACTCTTTTGAAACACTCAAAAGTAAGTACTTTTTGTTCACAGAAAGAGTACATACTTTAAGGGCGTAGTATAAGTAGGTGAATTGGGACGCAGCAAATGACTAAAAGTAATCCGCCATTTTGTCCGACAAAGCAGAAAGGAGTTAGAAGATTAACCTTGGTGGAGTTAAACTTGAAAAATTGTGTATATTGACATCTTTCCGCATTTGAAACAACATTGATTCTCATGTTCATTCATGTTTATTTGATGCTCTAAACGGACTCGTAGTAAAAGATGATCGGTTTACGAGCCTCTTAAGGTGAGGCGCTACAGCAATCTGTCACGACACAATAAAAAGAACAACAAAACGGTTTTTATTGTTTGAATTTCTTAAAAACTACACAGTTTTAAAGCTGGGACTTTGTTAAATATCATAAGTAACCTGCTCTGTCTTGTCTGTCAACGTGTTGTCAGTATCCTCTTTGCTCCGCGATGTATTTTTCATTGCATGTGGCGTAACAGCGCCACGGCTTGTCGGACAAAGCAGCAGTAACTAAGGGGGGCGGGTCTTTGCGAAGGGTCAGTTCGGCTAGGTATACATCCATTTATTAGAATGATGTCTCTCTGTGCTGTGCGTGAAAGAAAATTAAAGTTGTCTTAAGCCGCGGGTAGGCTATAGGCCTTACTTAATTTTCCGTGTCCCGCTCCATCTTGTGCACAGTTCAGCGCGCGAACCTTTCAAAGTCCGTGCGCACTATCTAGTGGACCCCACACCCACACACACATATATGATTCGACTATCAGTCAAATATAGGCAATCCGATTCGAATCGGATTCGACTATGTAAATCTGTAGTCGAGGACACCCCTAGTTTAATGTGAACAATCATCAAAGAATGCTATACATGTTTGGTATCGTTTGAAATGTCTCAGTGCAACTGGTACAATGGTCTCGTCTACATGGAAGTAAACCAAAGGTATTAAAGGTTTTAAGAGTTTAGGGATATTTTGGTTGCAAACATGGGTGTGTCCCTTTCCCAGGGTCTTTCATCCAAATTACCTTCTGTTCCACAGCAAGGTGCGAGCCCCTGAGGTCTGTGACCCTAGTCAATGCAAATTCTGACTAAGTTCATGCCCCACATTGGGGGATGTTTTGTATTTAAGGAAATGTTGCAAAAGGCTCAGGGCTACTCTGTATTCAGATGAAGCCCACATTGCCGAATGTCCATGACACTCAGCAATGTTTATTTTTCTCATGTCAGGTATGCATCTTACTCTATTTCTGAGCATTTGATGTTTTGTATTGATCATCTCTGAATTGATTATTGTAAGAAAAAATGATGAGGACGTTGAAGATCTCGATGAAGAAGTTTATTGCAGCGTAGCAGTGACAAAGTACACGTAGCACCTTGGGTTCATCGGAGTCGGAATGAACCCAGAACATCCAAATCGCAAACCTTTTATCCTGTTACAGTTTACCACTCTTCATGTAAATGTAGTTTCTCATGTTTTACCAGTTGTGGTCTGTATGTTAATAAGTTGTGACACCTCATTGTCTGAGATGGTTCCCTGTGTCCCACACCCATTCCCATTCTACAATTGATTACCATTTGCTCAGGATTTGATCAATCAAATGTTACATAAACAATATACAAGTTGACTTTCTTCTTCTCTATGATAATTAAGCCATTTTGGGGATGAGCTGATTCTAAAATATACTTTGGAGTGGAATCTGGGTCGAGGCAGACTACAATTTCTTATAGTCCCCTCTTTGATGCTCTTGGCCCAAAAGAAGCATCACAACCACTCCATTTTCACAGATTACACCTCCCATTCTCTATTGGGCAGGTGCCCAGTGGCGGTGAAGCCCTGCCTTAGGTTGTCCTCCGCTGGCCAAAAGAGAATCTTACCCGTCATTGGGTCATCACCTCATGCACACTGGTTACAGCTCCATCCAACTGGGCAGAATTATCAAATAGACTTCTAAAATTTGGCAAAATGAAATACAAACTTCTTGGGATTGGGTGAGAAGACATTCAAGGACCATCACAGCCAGTGGGAGTGTCCTAAAGTTAAAGTTATTTGCAATTTTACATTTAAACATAATAACAAGGAAGATACATACACATACAGTTGTTTTAAAGGTTACATCCCAAATGAAAACAGAATAGGCAATAGCTAAGTCTCCAACATGCATTTGTTTTGCCAAAATCTTGTCTTTTTGTTTTTTTTTCTTCTTCAAAACCTTGTTGGGCTTTCATAATCTTTCCTTTGCATCAGTAATAATAGCAAATTGTTTAGTTTTTATTAACTCTAATCAAAAATCAATAGACAATATAATGTGTGTGTGTGTGTGTGTGTGTGTGTGTGTGTGTGTGTGTGTGTGTGTGTGTGTGTGTGTGTGTGTGTGCGTGTGTGTCTCTGTGCGCATGCTTTTTCATTTTGTCCTGTGTATTGTGTCCATTTTCTCAGTGTGGACACCCTTTATCCATATGTGTGCGTTCACATGTGTGCATTTCTTGTGGGTATGTTCTTTTGCCCACTTGTTTTCCATCTAGGTGGAAGGATGTCTGTCCATAGTCTCTGACGCTGTTTAATCTTCTCTTGTTTCTCTTCTCATTGTCTGTTCTTTTCCACCTGGACCATAAGTCCTTCTAGAAGAAGCAGTCACTGTTGCTGTTCAAGTCTGTATCACTCCATCAGTTTCATTCATCCCATGGTCATTCTCAGGGTTTCTAGAACTTGTAGGCCTGGGGTTCTGGATCTTGCATGTCTGGAAATCTCTGGGTTTCTGGATCATAGATCACTGTTCTTTTTCTTGAGAATGTCCCATGGTTCCACTGGTTCAACTCGCCTTCTCGTTCCTCAAATGACCAGATCATCTTTCTCCAGGAGGTAAGCCATTCCAGACAAACATCTCAAATGAAGAGGTTGCCCCCCCTTTCCCCCACAAGAATCTTTTCACTTTCAAAAAATGTTTTCTTGAGAAAATCCCCTGTATCCACTGGTTCCACTGGCCTTCTCATCCTTCAAATGACCAGATCATCTTTCTCCAGGAGTGTGCACATTTCAGACAAACATCTCGATGCTTATATCTGAAACAATAATCAGAAAATGTTGCCCCCCTTTCCCCCACAAGAATCTTTTCACATTTACACATCAAAGTCACAGACATTTCATCTCAAAACATCAAACATCAGTAATGTCTTAAATTCATTTTAAAATGAATGCCATTAAAACATTTCTTATAAATTACACGTACATATCAAAGCCAATAATTTTTTTTAAAGATTTTTTTTAATAAATTATTAAGAATCACCCCCCTTTTGATAGTAAACATTCTTTTTGAAAATGTGCTACTATCATAAAACACTTCTAATTAACATCAGCATCTGCTTGTGACTGAGTTACAGTCACGTCGTTCATGCAGTGATGTGTCTGGCAAAGTTTGAATTTCCTTTCAGTTGTGCCAACTGGGTTTCTAAATTGCCTTTTCTCTTAAGCAAATTGTGATAGCCCACCTTTCTTTTATGTGAAAAGTGACACTCTCTTGCCTTGTGTCCTGTCTTTCCACATGCAAAACAAACAACTTCCTGATCGTTCCTTCTTTTCTGCAAACAGTGCCTTGCAATGTGACCATCCCTTCCACATGCATGACAGACAAATCTTTTAAGAGATCTCTCATTGTCTTGACAATGTCTAGCGATGTGACCAGCTTTTCCACATGCATAACAAACAACCTCCTGATCTTCCCTACTTTTCTCCAAACAATGCCTTGCAATGTGACCATGCTTTCCACATGCATGACAGACAAAGCTTTGATGAGGTCTCTCATTGTCTTGACAATGTCTAGCAATGTGACCAGCTTTTCCACATGCATAGCAAAGAATAACACCTTCTGAATTTACTCCCCTTGTTCTGTGATAGAAATCACCAGAAAATCTAGAACATTCTGTTCTGCCAAAGGCAGCAACTGGATGTCTACATTTGGCATCTTTCATTTGATTATTTGCATTCCCATTATTGTTGTAAAACTGTGTCATTTTAGCAATAATGTCATTATACTCAGAGAGAGGTGTCACAACCATTGACACAGCAGAAGGAGTGAGTGGGTCACATTTTTTAATCAAGGCAGACTTGAAACTGACATCATTCTTAGTGATATCAGAATTTCCACTGAAAGTTTTAAACACCTCCAATAATCGTTCTGAAAACGCTGCTGGGTGCTCTCCTTTCCTCATGTGCATCTCAGATATTTTATCCCAATTAACTGACAACACACCTAAAACTTCAAGTAGTGCCTGTTTCCTCTCTGACTTATTTGCAGTTCTGTCCTTTACTTTCTGAGTTAAGGCTCCAGACAAAGTGTCAGGCAAGCACATTCTTAACAAAACACATGCATCACCGTCTGTAAATTGGTAAATCTCTGCATATTCCTCCAAGTTTTTCAGAAAATCTAATGGATCTTGTTTGGCAGGATCAAATTTCCCAATATTCTTAATGACAATTTCTAGTTCAGTTGGATTAAATTCTCTGACCATGGTAGTGGTCATTTGCTCTTCCCTCCCTTCAATAGCACGCATAGTTGTTGTACTATGAACTGGTGCCATGGGAAATCTAACTGTACAGTCAGAGTCTTGACTACTGAATGACCGAAAATCTCTTTCCCAACCCTCAGAGCTATGTCCCTGCAAATCTGGCATTTCTGGATCTGGGTTACTCAGTGTGTCCCCTAACAATGTCTTACTGGTGTTTTTGTCAGTTATGCCATTCTTGATCATAAACTCACAAGCTGTCATGTTTCCTCCAAATTGCTGGCCAATTTTTCCACAGATGATTTAAGCATGTCTTTGTTAGTTCTAAGAAACGCAATCTCATTCTGCATTCTGATCTTTTCTTCTTTCCATATTGTTTCACCAGCTAGGTAATTTTATGTAGAAATTACCCCAACACTGAGTCGCTCATTTTCAGCTTTTAACTCATCTACTTTCTTCCTAATTACTTTGTATGAAGCAAAAACTGCTTGAAGTGCATTAGCAATTTTTCCTTCTTTGTTCTTTGGCATTTTGGGGGAATTTTTGAATCGACCCATAGCCCAATTGTATGGATCATCTGCCTTCTCTATCCCATCAAACATTCCAGGTGAACCGTGCCTAGCAATGTATTTAATGATAATTTCTTCCATTTTCAAAACCTTATTGAACTGTGATAATTCAACAACTATTCACAATGTCTTGTTTCAATGACTATACATTATCTAGTTGCTTTAAGATAACTGTTAGTCTAATTCAGACAAAAATGAACTCCATAGGGCCTTAAATCTTACTACTCTGAATAGTTAAACAAACTGTCAATACTGTCACAGTACATTGGACAAAACCACATACCTAGCCACAGTAGTTCGGACTTAAGTTTATCAAATTTAAAACAATGCCTCAGTACATTGGGCAAAACCACACTGCTTCAGGTTATTGTTTTAAATTTCTCAGAATCACTGTGCATCAGACTCCCTGCACTGCACTTCAGTTATTCTTTCAAATAGCAGTTATAAATAATTCTGTGACCACACTGCATTGGGTCAATTCAGTTACTTTAGAATCTTAACAGAATTATAACAACTCTACACTCAGTTTCAGTTACGTTAGAAACAACAATTCCAATAAAACTCTATCAACACACTGCATTGGGCTGATTCAGTTCCGTTAGAATCTTAAACAAAATTGTACAGAATAGGCTTAAGGCTTAACTCCTCCTGCTAATACTGAATAAACAATTCTCTTCTGTCCTTAAAATTTCCTTTCTAGATTTTTTTAAACGAGGGGGTTCCCTGACAAAAACCAGCATAAAAGAAAGAAAACAGCTTTTTCTTACCTTTCCCACTTTATTGGAAAACCCTCGCTGGGTGGCTCGCCAATGTAAGAAAAAATGATGAAGATCTCGATGAAGAAGTTTATTGCAGCGTAGCAGTGACAAAGTACACATAGCACCTTGGGTTCATCGGAGTCAGAATGAACCCAGAACATCCAAACCTCAAACCTTTTATCTTGTTACAGTTTACCACTCTTCATGTAAATGTAGTTTCTCATGTTTTACCAGTTGTGGTCTGTATGTTAATAAGTTGTGACACCTCATTGTCTGAGATGGTTCCCTGTGTCCCACACCCATTCCCATTCTACAATTGATTACCATTTGCTCAGGATTTGATCAATCAAATGGTACATAAACAATATACAAGTTGACTTTCTTCTCTATGATAATTAAGCCATTTTGGGGATAAGCTGATTCTAAAATATACTTTGGAGTGGAATCTGGGTCGAGGCAGACTACAATTTCTTATATTATGTAATTGGCATGATACATTTACCTGACTAATAAATTGTTACATTTGATTTTATTCTGACTTACTCTGAAATTATTGACTTCAGTAGATTACGATGTATCCATTGTTACCGCAAATCTGCGTCAGGTTAGTAACGGACTAAAGTGGAGCATAGGGCACACCAACTGTGATTTTAGAGCTCCGACTAACGCTTTGCATTAGTTCAAGTGTACTTAGACTGTAAAGGTTAAAAAGGGAATTTCCATTTAGGACAACAAAATGTTGATCGACCAACCTAAATAGGGTGAGCCTTACCTCTGTTTAATGTAACGTTACTCTAGCTAAGTGTACGTGGGAAACCATGGCATAACCAAACCAAAGCTGATATAAGAGAAGTAATATTGGTCGGCTTATCTGTTGTAGTGGTTATGACCTCTGACTAGAGTTAGTGTTACTTTAATTCAAGTGTATACAGATCTATGGGGACTAAACAAATACTTTTAGAAAGAGCAAGCATGAAGGCGGCCTTCTAAACAGTATAGTCAATTACCTCTGTCTAGTGACCAAGACTGGCGAGTTTGTGATCGTGGGCCCGCATAATTAATGAATGGCCAGTGCGAGGACCCTGTGCGACACTGAGAAATGAATGAACAAGTACAATAAGAGTAAAGAGTTAAATAGAATATTCAAATGTAGAGCCAAATTATTATACAAATGACCAATAATCAATTGACATTCTAAACTAAATTTGAGGTCATAATAACATGGAGTCAGATAAAAGATTATTTGGAATTAAACTACTTTGCCACACTGAAAAGACTGAACGTGCAAGAAACCTTCCCCGTCCTGTAGGAAACCGCCATTGGGCCGACTGGGCGGGCCTTACAAGTCCACAAATTAATCTAAAGAAGAACAGGTCATGTGACATGAGTGTACACAAATAAAAGAACATATTCTATAGTTTCAATTGATATATTACTTCTGTCTCTATGACAAAAAATGACAGAGTATTTTAGTCTGTTTTGCTGCAATGTGAAAAAAATCCTGCAAAATGCGCCGGCGCATTTCCAGACTCCAGAGAGTTAAAAGCCAGCGTACAGTTCTTTTCCCACTCTCTTGCCTGCTCCAAGTGACACTGCATCAGTGGGGCGCTGCCTGTTGGCCTGCTAGGCCAACAGGTTTCGACCTGCCCCCACCATGTGCTTACCTAGAAGAGAGAAAGAACTCTTCCCTACTGTTCCCGTTTCCGGTTTCACACTGTCATTTCTCATTTTACCTATGCATGTGTGACTTGTGTGTATGTATGTGTTTGTTAGTTTAGTAATGTGTTCATGATTGAGTTAATAAAACTTGTGCACAATATATATTTGATTCTGACTCCCTGTCACTGAATAACTGTCACTTAAATTATCTCAATTTTGTTACAAGCTCTAAGCGCTGTAAATGCCAAGAAATAATTATTTTTCTGTTGTAGGGTCTGCACAGTCTCAAAGATGAGCAGGTCCCACCATAAACTGTGTTTAAGTCCCAATTCACAGAACTTTGATTTGTAAATCTTACATCTCATCCAGCCTGGCAGACACTAATGGATCACGAGACTCTTTTTTATGACTATTGCAATAAGTCCCGAACCTCTCCTCCGCGACTTCAAAGGAGATTCGAACACCACGGATCGGGTTTCTAGGAGACAGGCCCAAATTCCAAACGGTCATAAAAAGGAAAATACACGCACACGCACACACACACACAAACACACACACACACACAAATACCTACATAAAGACTGTATGCACAGATATTATACCTGCAAATATGAATGTATCTGCCATTGTAGTGCTTGTTGCATATATGTGTTACTAGTGTAGAATCATAGAATTAACTATAGTAAGTTAGTTTTCATGTTAAACAATTGTAGTAGAATATAGAGTGTATTTTCTGTATAGGATGAGCGACACCTGTCGAGTTTGATCTCTCCGTAAAGCTGTGAGTCCAAGCTATTCACCCATGTATGTTACAGTTCTGTCAAATGCATCGTTCAATGTTTAATAGTACTATGAAGAAAATGCACCGATTTGACATACCATAAATTAACCCGGGGGACAGGACAAAGGGATGTGGAAAAACCGCCAAATTGCAATGCTATCATTGGAGGACGTTATCAAGAAGGCGTTCTGGCCTGTTGTCCTTAAAATACCATGATACGCGTCTCTTCGATGCACAAGTTTCCTGCACAAGTTCCTGCTGTAGAGACGGACTCTCTTCTCTATCTTCCGGTCATCTTACTTCCAGTTAAGCCTTCGTTCGAAACTTCGCTGAACATCACCTCCTGAAGGACCAACTACCACACTGAGCGCTCCGAAACTCGAAGCACCACAACGAATCTATATGCAAGTATTTGTTTAAGATTTTAAATACTGTGTTTCCTTGCTGGCTCTTTAAGGTTAACTGGTGGAATTGGCCATGCTTTGATCACCTCGCTCTTTTCTGCCTTTATTTTCACCTGTATATATCTATATCTACTTGTGTACATTTATCCGTATAACCTTTGTATTACCCGTTCTGTATATTAAATCCATCATATCCACGCTTATTTTGTTCACTTGCTCATTCAGCAACAATCGAGTCACTTTAACGTTCTGATTCTAATATCCTTGCTTTACGTTTGGATGCTACCATAGAAATTTATCTTCGTGGCCAGAGGGTAATATTTCTGTCGTAAGAGCTTGTGGATAACTTACCGGTTTGCTGGACGGACCGATAGTTCTCTACATAATTATTAAAACAGAACTAATCATATGTGTGATTGATTATAATTCGTTGTAGTTAATTCACCATATATGGTTAATTCCCCCTTGGTTTGGTATGTGCATAATAATAATTCATAAAACCTTATGAATTATTATATACATATTCCACCCATAAATTGATTAACTACTGTACAAATCGTCACACTGTGGCCATGAAAAATACCCTTCTCTTAGAATTAATTAATAATCAATACTGTGTTCACAGGATGAACCGATTGATTGATTGTAATGTTAATGTTGCTACATCAAGTTAATCTGATTACTAATAACTCATTATGAGTCAGTTAATTTTTAATATTACCCCTTTAAGCTAATTCGCAATCTGCGGATAACATTCCAATGGGAATGCGTATGATAGATAATAGATAAATGCGTATGATAGATAAATCATGAATGTCTTCATTTTAATAAAGACACAAACTCATTTCACAGTAAAATGCAAAGAATGTGCATCACTCTTATTTCTGTTTTCAAAAATAGCATATCCCTTCAAGAAGAACCAATAAAGGAAAACATTTGCCTAGAGAAATTCCTAGTGGATATTAAAAACTACATGAGAAATTGCTTAATACTAACGCAAACATTTGAACTAAAATATACACAAAATATACACAAAAGTAACAAATTACTATGAGAAGGGTGTTTTCCAACAGAATGTAAATATTAGCATTTTTATAGCCTTATTTTTCATCAAGCACTAGTTTGCAGACGCAGTTGCAGGGTTTACTTTTTAAAGCAGCAATGGAGCCAAAATAGATCTGAGAGAATTTTCAAAAAAAGAGAATTAAAACAAAGAGAAGGAAATAAAAGTACCGTGTGGGAGCATTTTAGTGAAGTGGTTAACCAGGACCAATCAAGTGTCTGGTATCTGATATGTAATGGCTGTGAAACGCTGTATGTATATGATAATAAACTAATAAAGCCTATATCCAGCCTTTGCTTGGGCTGAACATATTTAATGACTTGTGTGTGTTCGGGAATTTGCAGTGACAGAAACAGTGACATTCCAATTTAAAGGGGACCTATTATGCTACCTTTTACAAGATGTAAAATAAGCCTCTGATGTCCCCAGAGTGTGTATGTGAAGTTTTAGCTCAAAATACTCAACAGATAATTTTTATAGCACATTAAAACACATTGCAACTTTTTGGGGTTGAGCAAAAACACACCGTTTCAGTGTGTGCTATTTAAATGCAAATGAGCTGCTGCACTCGGCCTAAGAGGGCGGAGCTTCAAAAGCTCATTCTCCCCTATCAGGATTCAGTCAAGACACACTATAATGTCAGAAACTGTGAATATATGCTGCATGGAGATAGAACAGGTATAGTTTAGTTTAATTACGGTTATAACTTATATTGACTTGTTTTTATCCACTATATTAGTACAAGCCAGTTTACCGATGAGATTTATAAGGTTAATTGTACTTCACACAAAATATGAAGGATCCATATTCAATCTAGAAAATCTCTGTAACAGCTTAATAAAACACAGTGCAAGTGTGCATTAAAATAGTATATCCTTAAACTCTCTCTCTCTCCCTTGCATTATCATCAAGATACACAGCGAAGTACACAGAAACACTCATTAAAACTAACAATAAACAAATATATAAAGACATTATGCCTTTTCGGGTGGTGCTTAATAAACTGGTAAACTTTATATCCGTAAATCAACTCCAATGTACTGTAATAAAGTGCTCTCACCTTCATTACTGACGTATCCAGAATCACTCTGGAGACTGTAAGCTGGATCATGAACAGTTTACTGATCTATCCTTGAGTAACAAATTTTTTGCTCAACCTCTGTTTTGTATTGTCCCTTTTATATTGACATTTATTCACAAAGCAGTCCGTTGTGAAATGAATCGCGCAGACATAAATTTCGGTAGAGTTGAGGGAGCATTTTCTTCGAAAACAAAATGAATCCACCTAGTCTTCAGCAGCTCAGATTTCGGGAGTAAATGGTGAGAGCTATGTGGATTAATCCATCCAGCTACAGAACACCTAAAACGCTTAGGAGACGTTAAAATGGCAGTGTCTGTCAACATCCGTGGGTGGGGGCTGTGGCTAATGTGACATCACACTGCCAGGGATCTGGAAACGGCTTGTTCTTAGATATTGCTTATGATTTATTGAAATTAAAAAAGGGAATTGATGGATTTTTATCATTATAGGGTGGTTGTGTACACACACTGCCAACACACATTTATGTCCAAAAATTTTGCATGATAGGTCCCTTTTATGTTTTAAAGGAGTAAAAAACCTCTATTAAAAACACTTAATTTTGCCAAAATTACTTTAATTTTACTTTTTACTTTAAATATCTAACTGTAATGTGACAAACGATTGGGTTGGGTGCGGATATTTAAATCAGAGAAAATCATAGGTGCAAGTGGGTGGTAGTGATGTGCCATTTGCGAATGAGTCAGCTCTTTTAAGTGAATGGTGAGAGTCGGTTTCCGTGATTTGGAATTCCCATCATGAGTGGGCAGATGACTAATTTTTAAAAGCGGATTCAGGTGATGTTTGGGCTAATCCACACATCATACAGTGAATGATTTCTCAGACTGATTCAATCTGTATTTTTTTTTCCCATTTAAGAGAACTGATTTATAAGACATTTCCTTGTGAATCAAATTACACTGGCAGCACTGTATGTTTGTATTAACACATGTCGCCATTGCAGTACACTGTCTCATGTTATTTTTCTTAATGTCTTGAAGTAATTGAGTGCTGAATGTACCTTAGAGTCTCGTATTCGCTCTGCAGCAGTGGCCAGGTTTCCATCACTGTGTGCACGGCTGATGCTTGTGGAGGAATTGGACCCCGTGGAAGCAGTGCTACTGCTGGCACTGCTTACCATGCTGGCATTACTACTGCTGTGAGCACTGACACCGCTGGTGCTGCCACTGCTCGCCATGCTCCTCTTCCAGCCATCACGTGTCATGCTGGGACGCTGCCGTGGACTGTGCTCACGGATGTAGCTCCTCACCTAAATGAACAATAGATATCTGAATGTTTTTAAGAGTTTTACTGACTACCACATCTGCAGGAGGAGACTATCACATACCACATTTGCGGGAGGAAATCATCTGTCTGTCCTTAGAATCATCAGTTCCCCACCCAGCCCACATGGCACCCCAGGGTAAAAGTATTGTGCTATAACTTTTAATTAACTACACTAAATTGTTAAAAATTTATCCAAACCTTATAGGTTTCATAACTCTCAGTATCAACGGATCAAATTAACTCCAAATTTACCTGTACATATAAAGCACACTCATGTAAGCAGGGTTGCCAACTTTGGCCTGCCTAGCTGGAGTAAGATTTTGATGACATGATCTGAATCAATGACATGCCCCTATTTGAGGTTTTAAGGATCCAACAATTCATTTTTAATTTCATCTTAATGCAAATTCCCCAAATACTAATGCTAGATGCACTTTTTAGAAACTGAACCTGTTAACTTTACCTACCATATACGCTAGTTAGCTAGCAAGCTAGCTGTTTTACCAGCCAGTCAGAGTTCTTACTAATTTATTTAAAAAAATTCTACCACTTCACGGAGACCGAGATGGCAGAAAGCACACCGTTTTTTTGTTATTTTAAGCTTACAGAAATAAATATATAATATTGTATTGTAAATAAACAAATGAAAAAAATGTGTAATACAATACAATTATACATAAAAGCTGCAAGCAGCGTTGAAAGGGCCCTCGCACCCAGACTCACTGCCGCTTGGTGGCATTCAGAAAACAGTGAACAGTTGGCGACATGTATTTAAGCGGTATATGTAGGAGAAATGTGGCAAAGTCATTTAGTTAAATTTTTATTGAGGTTTTTTTTTTTTTTTTTTTTTTAAGTAAAGAAATTCAAGAATACAATTATACAAATCTACAACCCACCCCAAACCATCCCACCCCTGGTAGACTTCGAGAAAAATATAAATATAATACAAACGTAGAAGGAAGACAAAATAAATTAATTAAAACAAATAAATAATAATAATAATAAAAAAGTTCAGACAATAATATCAAAAGCAGCGTGCCATAAATTCAGAGTATTAACATTGGATCCATGCTGTAAGAGTGGCTAACAGTACATACAAAAAAAAAAAAAAAAAAAAAGAGGCGTGGAGTCAAACATCAGTGCCCAACAGATATGATAAGTCCTGTGAGAGCTGGGTCCAAAAGGCAAAGTAATTTTGGCATTTCAAAATGCCGCACTTCCTGCTGCAAACAGGTGGCACTTTAACTGTAACTGAATATTGCCATGTATATGTCTTCAGGCCAGGACTATTACCAAAAGTTTGGAGCAGATCGGACACTGTATGCCTGAGTTACAACAACTTCCTGTTTCATGACGTTAATCGCATACATTAGCACTTAGCCAAGTGCTGCATGATTTAACGTGTTTCTAGCATGTTTGGTACTTATAAATATATTTAAACGTATTTCAGGGATGCCATTTCCTGTTGACAGCAGGTGGCGCTATGACTAATTGAATATTGGCATAGAGGTCTTCAGGCCAGGACTCTTATCACATGTGAAGTTTGGGGCAGATCGGACACTGCATGCCTGAGTTACAACAGCTTCCTCTTTCATGGCGAAACATCAAACTTTGTCAGGCCACCACAGAAACACCCTTCAAACGAAAACTCAAGATCTTTGCAATGTAACATCGCTAAGGCCTTAAGATTAGACTGACCGAATATGATGTTGATCAGGTTAAATCTCAATGAGGACTTAATCACAGTATAAAACATAATTTCCTGTTGCCCACAGGTTGCGCTATAACTGTAACTAAATATTGTCATGTAGATGTCTTCAGGCCAGGACCAGAAGCTTTTAGATTAGACAGACCGAATATGATGTTGATCTGATTAAAGCTCTAGGAGGCGTTCAACATCTGGAAAATGGCAAAAACTGCAAACATTTTGCAGAGAAAATTCAAAATATCTCACTTCCAATTGGGTTTTCAGATTTTGCACCCAGGGACTTTTTTGTAGGTATTGGGCTGTTACATGTGTCTACCGAATTTCATACCGCCACCCTGGTGGCTTTAGAGCAGCTGTGCTTGATGGACAGTATGCATTAACTGGGTGAATGTTAAACGAATATGTCAAAGTCATTTGAATACGGTACATTAACTGGAGTCAGCTGGTGCACCTATGACTGTGAACCACACCAGTCAACATTGTAAAACAAAAAATAAAATCTAAATTGTGACAGAAAGTAGTCTTTGATAATGTTTAAATATACATGCAAATACAGTGTGGAATAAAATGAAATTATTATACTTTAACACACTAACAGCAAAAAAAATAAAATAAATAAATAAAAAATAATAATTATCCAACCATGTTTAAATATAGGCATTTGATGCCATATTTTGGTTATACAATATATTACATGCTTTAATTTATTGTCCTCAAACAGAGCACTAATCTGCTTATTTTTAAATTACACAGTACAATGATTGAAAAAGAAATGTTTTTTTCTAATATTATTGTTGTATATAAATAAATGGTGTATAATTCAGAGGAGAATATTGTTTAGTGTCATGAATTAATCTCAACTACAAAATTTTTAAGAAAAAATAAATGATATTATTATATATAATATAATATATATTAAATATAATATATATATATATATATATATTTTTTTTTTTTCCTGAAATATCTGAAATATAGTACAATCATTTTAAATTTAAAAAGAATTTATCCAGACTTATCCACTATAGCAGGGGTACTCAACAGGCGGCCCGCGGGCCGCATCCGGCCCGTCAGCATTAAATTTGTGGCCCGCATCATGCTACATATAAATGTATATTTATTATAATTTGCGTCTAAAATTAGCGTGAATATTACTTCGTTTTTTTTACACGTACACAAGGGTAGGCGTACAGTGCGCATGACGCTGTAATCATCAGCAGAGAACGCGTCTAGTGTACGCGCGCAGCACAGTTTTTCTAACCGCAAAGAACAATATAAACTGAAGGCACTTTGCACGCGCGCATTGAATACTTTTTGCACTAATTTAGTTTGTCCACAAGGTGTCAGCACTGAAACGGGCTGTTGTTTCAGTCTGAAAAGAAACGGATAAGACGGAGTAAGAGTAACAACAAACACAATAGCCGACCGTGTTGAAGAGCGCTTGTTTGAGGGGATTAAAAGATACCAGCAACTCTAATTTTAAACAAGTACAAGACATTTTATTGTAACTATTTGAGCGAAAAAGACTAGACAAGCATGAATCTCTCTAGTGCGCATGTGTCGAGCACTTTGTGTTCGTGAACGCCATCAAAGGCGCAAGTAAAAAACAAAGTAACCTTATTTTTCCATGATGAAATGCAGTTGACATTCCTCAAACTTTGCAGTGTGTAAGTTGCCGAGCAGCATGAAAAACAAACCTTTTATTCTTAATGTCAATGTGTTATAAACAGAAAGCAAGCAGCGCTCCCATTAAAGATCTGTCATCACATAATTGAGCTCACGGAGAATAACCGATTTATCAATGTGATTGAACATTTAAAAAAAAAAAAATAAAAATTTTGGATTCTTACCAAATTAAAAGGTAATAATAATATAAACTAGAATGTACATTTCCTGAAGAAAATGTGAATGGTGCTTGCAGTGGTAAAATTCGGCCCCAGTTGCTAGGGTGATGTAATTGGTTGCTAGGGCGTCGCTATGAAGTTGCTGTGTCACTACTTATTGGCTGGCCGAATCAAAAGAGCCCAGCCCCAAGTCTCTATGACCTTCTGATCCATAGATATGATCTCACAGATTTTGACCCAATGTTAAGTCTATGGGAGTTTTTTCAGCCGTTTTTTCGTACGCTGTGCAGACATCGTACACACGATCGCTTAGAAAAGTCATAGCACACCTCTCCTCGATAAGCCGGTCGATTTGACACCTCATTCATAGGTCTACGACAAACGGTGCGGGACGAGTTACGCGCCAAAGTTTTGTTCAGGTGAATAGTAATTACAATACTAGAATGTACATTTCCTGAAGAAAATGTGAATGGTGCTTGCAGTGGCAAAACTCGGCACTCTTGATTAACATGATGCTAACATAATTACCGTCCAGCTAGGATGTTTTTAGCAAGATGCTAACATGATTAGCATGTTGCTTGGCATTATCTTAACACCCTTAGCATGCTGCTAACATGTTTTTAGAAAGATGCTAATCATGTTAGCATAATGCTCGCAACATGCTAACAAGATTAGCATGTTGCTAGCATAATCTTAACACCCTTAGCATGCTGCTAGCTTGTTTTTAGAAAGATGCTAATCATGTTAGCATTATGTTAGCAACATGCTAACATGATTAACATAATCTTAGCATGATGCTACCATGATTACCATGTTGTTAGCATGTTTTTAACAAGATTCTAACATAATTAGCATGTTTGCTAGCATGATGCTAACATGAATAGCATGCTACTAGCATGATGCTAACACAGTTAGCATGTTACCAGCATTATGCTAACACATTTTTACTAGTTTGTGTCATGTTTAAACCCTAAGCTAATCACTATTAGCATATAGCTATTCACTGATAGCATGTGTAGCATGTTGGAAGTCCAGTTTGCTATTATGAGTCAAAAGAGCCAACCGCCATGTCTCTATGATGCTCTGATGCAGAGATATAGATCTTGCAAAACGGTTACTAGGGTACTCTGTTTGGTTGCTAGGGAGTGGCTTGGTAGCTACCAATGATGATACTCCAAAGGCTGCTTGACAATATAAACCAACACCCATGTCTCTACGATGTTCTGATGCAGAGATATAGATCTTGCTAAATGGTTGCTAGGGTACTCTGTTTGGTTACTAGGGAGTGGCTTGGTAGCTACCAATGATGATACTCCAAAGGCTGCTTGACAATATAAACCAACACCCATGTCTTTACGATGTTCTGATGCAGAAATATAGATGTTGAATAATGGTTGCTAGGGTACTCTGTTTGGTTGCTAGGGAGTGGCTTGGCAGCTACCAATGATGATACTCCAAAGGCTGCTTGCCAGTATGAATGATATAAACCAACCCCCATGCCTCTATGATATTCAGATTTGAAGATATCTGCCTATGCTTTGGGTTGCTAGGGTGCTCTAAATGGTTGCTAAGGCGTGGCTATGATGTCTTTAAGGTGATTTGTGATTGGCGGTTTGCTGCCTCGAGTCAAATGAGCCCACCCTCTTGTTTGTACGACACTTCTATCCAAAGATATTCATTTGAACTTTTTCAATGGAAGTCTATGAAGCTTGTTACTAAGGTGCTCTAAATGGTTGCTAGGGCGTGGCTTGATATCTTCAAAGTTTTCCTGAGAGACTGATTGGTTGCCTGAGTAAAATGAGACCACCCCCTTGTCTCTATGACATTGTGATCCAGAGTTATGACTTGTCAAAGTTCGTTCCAATGTTAAGTCTATGGCTACTTTTTCGCCCGCCGGACGAACATCGTACACCCGATCGCTTATAAAAGTCATAGCACACCTCTCCTCAATGAGCCGGTCGATTTGACACCTCATTCATGGGTCTAGGACAAAAACTGCGGGAGGAGTAGCGCGCAGAAAAAAAAGTGGAAGAAGAAGAAGAAGAATAATAATAAGTATGCAGGAGAATAAGAATGGAGCTTTGCCTTTGGCAAGCACCATTAACTAGAATGTACATTTCCTGAAGAAAATGTGAATGGTGCTTGCAGTGGCAAAACTCGGCACTCTTGATTAACATGATGCTAACATAATTACCGTCCAGCTAGGATGTTTTTAGCAAGATGCTAACATGATTAGCATGTTGCTAGCATTATGCTAACACCCTTAGCATGCTGCTAACATGTTTTTAGAAAGATGCTAATCATGTTAGCATAATGCTAGCAACATGCTAACATGATTAGCATGATGCTTGTATAATCTTAACACCCTTAGCATGCTGCTAGCTTGTTTTTAGAAAGATGCTAATCATGTTAGCATTATGTTAGCAACATGCTAACATGATTAACATAATCTTAGCATGATGCTACCATGATTACCATGTTGTTAGCATGTTTTTAACAAGATGCTAACATAATTAGCATGTTCTTAGCATGATGCTAACATGATTAGCATGCTACTAGCATGATGCTAACACAGTTAGCATGTTACCAGCATTATGCTAACACATTTTTACTAGTTTGTGTCATGTTTAAACCCTAAGCTAATCACTATTAGCATGTAGCTATTCACTGCTAGCATGTGTAGCATGTTGGAAGTCCAGTTTGCTAGCATGAGTCAAAAGAGCCAACCGCCATGTCTCTATGATGCTCTGATGCAGAGATATAGATCTTGCAAAACGGTTACTAGGGTACTCTGTTTGGTTGCTAGGGAGTGGCTTGGTAGCTACCAATGATGATACTCCAAAGGCTGCTTGACAATATAAACCAACACCCATGTCTCTACGATGTTCTGATGCAGAGATATAGATCTTGCTAAATGGTTGCTAGGGTACTCTGTTTGGTTACTAGGGAGTGGCTTGGTAGCTACCAATGATGATACTCCAAAGGCTGCTTGACAATATAAACCAACACCCATGTCTTTACGATGTTCTGATGCAGAAATATAGATGTTGAATAATGGTTGCTAGGGTACTCTGTTTGGTTGCTAGGGAGTGGCTTGGCAGCTACCAATGATGATACTCCAAAGGCTGCTTGCCAGTATGAATGATATAAACCAACCCCCATGCCTCTATGATATTCAGATTTGAAGATATCTGCCTATGCTTTGGGTTGCTAGGGTGCTCTAAATGGTTGCTAAGGCGTGGCTATGATGTCTTTAAGGTGATTTGTGATTGGCGGTTTGCTGCCTCGAGTCAAATGAGCCCACCCTCTTGTTTGTACGACACTTCTATCCAAAGATATTCATTTGAACTTTTTCAATGGAAGTCTATGAAGCTTGTTACTAAGGTGCTCTAAATGGTTGCTAGGGCGTGGCTTGATATCTTCAAAGTTTTCCTGAGAGACTGATTGGTTGCCTGAGTAAAATGAGACCACCCCCTTGTCTCTATGACATTGTGATCCAGAGTTATGACTTGTCAAAGTTCGTTCCAATGTTAAGTCTATGGGATTTTTTTCGCTACTTTTTCGCCCGCCGGACGAACATCGTACACCCGATCGCTTATAAAAGTCATAGCACACCTCTCCTCAATGAGCCGGTCGATTTGACACCTCATTCATGGGTCTAGGACAAAAACTGCGGGAGGAGTAGCGCGCAGAAAAAAAAGTGGAAGAAGAAGAAGAAGAAGAAGAATAATAAGTATGCAGGAGAATAAGAATGGAGCTTTGCCTTTGGCAAGCACCATTAACTAGAATGTACATTTCCTGAAGAAAATGTGAATGGTGCTTGCAGTGGCAAAATTCGGCACCCGGTTGCTAGGGTGCTGTAATTGGTTGCTAGGGCGTGGCCATGAAGTCACTAGTTATTGGCGGCTTGATAGGCCGAGTCAAAAGAGCCCAGCCCCAAATCTCTATGACCTTCTAAACCAAAGATATGATCTCACAGATTTGGCCCCCATGTTAAGTCTATGGGAGTTTTTTCAGCCGTTTTTTCGTATGCTGTGCGAACATCGTACACCCGATCGCTTAGAAAAGTCGTAGCACACCTCTCCTCAATAAGCCGGTCGATTTGACACCTCATTCGTGGGTCTACGACAAACGTTGCGGGACGAGTTACGCGCCAAAGTTTTGTTCAGGTGAATAGTAATTACAATACTAGAATGTACATTTCCTGAAGAAAATGTGAATGGTGCTTGCAGTGGTAAAATTCGGCCCCAGTTGCTAGGGTGATGTAATTGGTTGCTAGGGCGTCGCTATGAAGTTGCTGTGTCACTACTTATTGGCTGGCCGAATCAAAAGAGCCCAGCCCCAAGTCTCTATGACCTTCTGATCCATAGATATGATCTCACAGATTTTGACCCAATGTTCAGTCTATGGGAGTTTTTTCAGCCGTTTTTTCGTACGCTGTGCGGACATCGTACACACGATCACTTAGAAAAGTCATAGCACACCTCTCCTCGATAAGCCGGTCGATTTGACACCTCATTCATGGGTCTACGACAAACGGTGCGGGACGAGTTACGCGCCAAAGTTTTGTTCAGGTGAATAGTAATTACAATACTAGAATGTACATTTCCTGAAGAAAATGTGAATGGTGCTTGCAGTGGCAAAACACCGGACTCGGTTGCTAGGGTGCGGTAATTGGTTGCTAGGGCGTGGCTATGAAGTTGCTGTGTCACTACTTATTGGCTGGCCGAGTCAAAAGAGCCCAGCCCCAAGTCTCTATGACCTTCTAAACCAAAGATATGATCTCACAGATTTGGCCCCCATGTTATGTCTATGGGAGATTTTTCAGCCGTTTTTTCGTACACTGTGCGAACATCGTACACCCGATCGCTTAGAAAAGTCATAGCACACCCCTCCTCAATAAGCCGGTCGATTTGACACCTCATTCGTGGGTCTACGACAAACGGTGCGGGACAAGTTACGCGCCAAAGTTTTGTTGAGGTGAATAGTAATTACAATACTAGAATGTACATTTCCTGAAGAAAATGTGAATGGTGCTTGCAGTGGCAAAACTCGGCACTCTTGATTAGCATTATGCTAACATAATTACCGTCCTGCTAGGATGTTTTTAGCAAGATGCTAACATGATTAGCATGTTGCTAGCATTATGCTAACACCCTTAGCATCCTGCTAACATGTTTTTAGAAAGATGCGAATCATGTTAACATAATGCTAGCAAAATGCTAACATGATTAGCATGTTGCTAGCATTATGCTAACACCCTTAGCATGCTGCTAGCATGTTTTTAGAAAGATGCTAATCATGTTAGCATAATGTTAGCAACATGCTAACATGATTAGCATAATGCTAGCATGATGCTAGCATGATTACCATGTTGTTAGCATGTTTTTAACAAGATGCTAATCATGTTAGCATAATGCTAGCAACATGCTAACATGATTAGCATAATGGTAACATGATGCTTAGCATGATTACCATTTCTTTAGCATGTTTTTAACAAGATGCTAACATGATTAGCATGTTCTTTAGCATGATCTTAACACCCTAAGCATGCTGCTAGCATTTTTTAAACAAAATGCTAGTCATGTTAGCATAATGCTAGCAACATGCTAACATGATTAGCATAATCTTGGCATGATGCTAGCATGATTACCATGTTGCTAGCATTATTTTAACCAAATGCTAATAATGTTAGCATTATGTTAGCAACATGCTAACATGATTAGCATGTTCTTGGCATGATGCTTAACACCCTTAGCATGCTGCTTAGCATGTTTTAAACAAAATGCTAATCATGTTAGCATAATGCTAGCAAACATGCTAACATGATTAGCATAATCTTGGCATGATCTAGCATGATTACCATGTTTTTAGCATGATTTTAACAAGATGCTAATCATGTTAGCATAATGTTAGCAACATGCTAACATCATTAGCATAATGCTAGCATGATGCTAGCATGATTACCATGTTGTTAGCATGTATTTAACAAGATGCTAACATGATTAGCATGTTTGCTAACATGATGCTAACATGATTAGCATGCTACTAAGCATCATGCTAACACAATTAACATGCCACTAGCATTATTCTAACACATTTTTACTAGTTTGTGTCATGTTTAAACCTTAAGCTAATCACTATTAGCATGTAGCTATTCACTGCTAGCATGTGTAGCATGGTGGAAGTCCAGTTTGCTAGCATGAGTCAAAAGAGCCAACCGCCATGTCTCTATAATGTTCTGATGCAGAAATATAGGTGTTTCAAAACGGTTGCTAGGGTACTCTGTTTGGTTGCTAGGGAGTGGCTTGGTAGCTACCAATGATGATACTCAAAAGGCTGCTTGACAATATAAACCAACACCCATGTCTCTACGATGTTCTGATGCAGAGATATAGATCTTGCAAAACGGTTGCTAGGGTACTCTGTTTGGTTGCTAGGGAGTGGCTTGGCAGCTGCCAGTAATGATAAACCAAAGGCTGCTTGCCAGTATGAATGATATAAACCAACCCCCATTCCTCTATGATGTTCAGATTTGAAGATATCCCCTCTATGCTTTGAGTTGCTAGGGTGCTCTAAATAGTTGCTAGGGCGTGGCTATGATATCTTGAAGGTGATTCGTGATTGGCCGTTTGCTGCCCCGAGTCAAATGAGCCCACCCTCATGTTTCTATGACACTCCTATCCAAAGATATTCCTTTGATCTTTTTCAATGGAAGTCTATGGAACTTGTTGCTAAGGTACTCTCTATGGTTGCTAGGGCCTGGCTTGATAGCTTTAAAATTATCTTGATAGACTGATTGGTTGCCTGAGTAAAATGAGCCCACCCCCTTGTCTCTATGACATTGTGATCCAGAGTTATGACTTGTCAAAGTTCGTCCCAATGTTAAGTCTATGGGATTTTTCGCCCGATTTTTCGCCCGTCGGACGAACATCGTACACCCGATCGCTTATAAAAGTCATAGCACACCTCTCCTCAATAAGCCGGTCGATTTGACACCTCATTCATGGGTCTAGGACAAAAGCTGCGGGAGGAGTAGCGCGCCAAAATTTTGTGTGGAATAATAATAATAATAATAATAATAATAATAATAATAATAATAACTAGAATGTACATTTCCTGAAGAAAATGTGAATGGTGCTTGCAGTGGCAAAATTCGACACTCGGTTGCTAGGCGGTTGCTAAGGTACTTGGGGTGGTTGCTAAGGTGTTGCTAGGCGGTTGCTATGGTGTTCTGGGTGGTTGCTAGGCGGTTGCTATGGTAACCTGGGTGGTTGCTAGGGTGTTGCTAGGTGGTTGGTAGTTGTCACAGATAGTTACTGTGGAGTTTCTATAGAGTTCCTGGCGTGTTCTCAGCCCACTTTAGCACTTAGCTAATCACTATTAGCATGTAGCTATTAACTGCTAGCATGTGTAGCATGTTGGAAGTCCAGTTTGCTAGCATGAGTCAAAAGAGCCAACCGCCATGTCTCTATGATGCTCTGATGCAGAGATATAGATATTTTGCTAAACGGTTGCTAAGGTACTCTGTTTGGTTGCTAGGGAGTGGCTTGGCAGCTGCCAGTAATGATAAACCAAAGGCTGCTTGCCAGTATGAATGCTATAAACCAACCCCTATGCCTCTATGATATTCAGATTTGAAGATATCTGCCTATGCTTTGGGTTGCTAGGGTGCTCTAAATGGTTGCTAAGGCGTGGCTATGATGTCTTTAAGGTGATTTGTGATTGGCAGTTTGCTGCCTCGAGTCAAATGAGCCCACCCTCATGTTTGTACGACACTCCTATCCAAAGATATTCCTTTGATCTTTTTCAATGGAAGTCTATGGAGCATGTTACTAAGGTGCTCTATATGGTTGCTAGGGCGTGGCTTGATAGCTTCACAATGATCCGGAGAGACTGATTGGTTGCCTGAGTAAAATGAGCCCACCCCCTTGTCTCTATGACACTGCAATCCAGAGTTATGTTCAATACAAAATCCCTATGTAATTTCCCATAGTAGGAAAAACACAGTACTTCCTGGTTCATGGGCACGGCTTCACCATAGTATGTCTATGGGGCAATTTTGGGCAGCTCTTGCGCCCCAGGGGTACAACTTACACCCCATATTGAGGTATGGGCTGACAGAGCTTGCCAGCCTCTTCAAACGTGGTAACCCACATGTTTCTACGAAATTCTCGCTCGGAACAATGACTCGTCAAAGTTTGTCGCAATGCAAAGTCTATGGGATTTTTTTCGCTACTTTTTCGCCCGCCTGACGAACATCGTACACCCGATCGCTTATAAAAGTCATAGCACAGCTCTCCTCAATGAGCCGATCGATTTGACACCTCATTCATGGGTCTAGGACAAACGCTGCGGGAGGAGTAGCGCACAGAAATAAAAGTGGAAGAAAATGAGTGTCTGTGTCTGAGAGAGAAAGGCTTCTAAGGGCCTGCGTGTGTGAGTGTGTGTGAGAAAGTGACAGTTGAAATTCAAATTTCTGAAGATTCCGCCATTGAAAGTCAATGGGACTTTTTTGGCCGCTTTTCGCCCCCCTGTGCGAACATCGTTGGTCCGATCGCTTATAAAAATCATAACACATATCTCCTCAATGAGCCGGTCGATTTGACACCTCATTCATGGGTCTAGGACAAACGCTGCGGGAGGAGTAGCGCGCAGAAATAAAAGTGGAAGAAAATGAGTGTCTGTGTCTGAGAGAGAAAGGCTTTTAAGGGCCTGCATGTGTGAGTGTGTGTGAGAAAGTGACAGTTGAGAGAGACGGAATGTTCGTGAATTTGAATTTTTCAATGTAAGTCAATGGGACTTTTTTGGCCGCTTTTTCGTCCGCTGTGCGAACATCGTTGGTCCGATCGCTTATAAAAGTCATAGCACACCTGTCCTCAATGAGCCGGTCGATTTGACACCTCATTCATGGGTCTATGACAAAAACTGCGGGAGGAGTAGCGCGCAGAAATTGTGTCCAGAAGAAGAAGAAGAAGAACTAGAATGTACATTTCCTGAAGAAAATGTGAATGGTGCTTGCAGTGGCAAAAATCGGCACCGGTTGCTAGGGTGCTGTAATTGGTTGCTAGGGCGTGGCTATGAAGTTGCTGTGCCACTACTTATTGGCTGGCCGAATCAAAAGAGCCCAGCCCCAAGTCTCTATGACCTTCTGATCCAAAGATATGATCTCACAGATTTTGACCCAATGTTAAGTCTATGGGAGTTTTTTCAGCCGTTTTTTCGTACACTGTGCGAACATCGTACACCCGATCGCTTAGAAAAGTCATAGCACACCTCTCCTCAATAAGCCGGTCGATTTGACACCTCATATGTGGGTCTACGACAAACGGTGCGGGACGAGTTACACGCCAAAGTTTTGTTCAGGTGAATAGTAATTACAATACTAGAATGTACATTTCCTGAAGAAAATGTGAATGGTGCTTGCAGTGGCAAAACTCGGCACTCTTGATTAGCATGATGCTAACATAATTACCGTCCTGCTAGGATGTTTTTAGCAAAATGCTAACATGATTAGCATGTTCTTAGCATGATGCTAACACCCTAAGCATGCTTGCTAGCATGTTTTAAACAAAATGCTAGTCATGTTAGCATAATGCTAGCAAAATGCTAACATGATTAGCATAATACTAGCATGATGCTAGCATGATTACCATGTTGCTTAGCATTATTTTAACAAGATGCTAATCATGTTAGCATTATGTTAACAACATGCTAACATGATTAGCATGTTGCTAGCATGATCTTAACACCCTTAACATGCTTTGTTAGCATGTTTTAAACAAGATGCTAATCATGTTAGCATAATGCTAGCAAACATGCTAACATGATTAGCATAATGCTTAGCATGATGCTAGCATGATTACCATGTTCTTAGCATGATTTTAACAAGATGCTAATCATGTTAGCATAATCTTAAGCAACATGCTAACATCATTAGCATAATGCTAGCATGATGCTAGCATGATTACCATGTTGTTAGCATGTATTTAACAAGATGCTAACATGATTAGCATGTTTGCTAACATGATGCTAACATGATTATCATGCTACTAAGCATCATGCTAACACAATTAACATGCCACTAGCATTATTCTAACACATTTTTACTAGTTTGTGTCATGTTTAAACCTTAAGCTAATCACTATTAGCATGTAGCTATTCACTGCTAGCATGTGTAGCATGGTGGAAGTCCAGTTTGCTAGCATGAGTCAAAAGAGCCAACCGCCATGTCTCTATAATGTTCTGATGCAGAAATATAGGTGTTTCAAAACGGTTGCTAGGGTACTCTGTTTGGTTGCTAGGGAGTGGCTTGGCAGCTGCCAATGATGATACTCCAAAGGCTGCTTGACAATATAAACCAACCCCCATGTCTGTACGATGTTCTGACGCAGAGATATAGATCTTGCAAAATGGTTGCTAGGGTACTCTGTTTGGTTGCTAAGGAGTGGCTTGGCAGCAACCAATGATGATACACCAAAGGCTGCTTGCCAGTATGAATGATATAAACCAACCCCCATGCCTCTATGATATTCAGATTTGAAGATATCTGCCTATGCTTTGGGTTGCTAGGGTGCTCTATATGGTTGCTAAGGCGTGGCTATGATGTCTTTAAGGTGATTTGTGATTGGCGGTTTGCTGCCTCGAGTCAAATGAGCCCACCCTCATGTTTCTATGACACTCCTATCCAAAGATATTCCTTTGATCTTTTTCAATGGAAGTCTATGGAACTTGTTGCTATGGTTCTCTATATGGTTGCTAGGGCGTGGCTTGATAGCTTTACAATGATCCTGAGAGACTGATTGGTTGCCTGAGTAAAATGAGCCCACCCCCTTGTCTCTATGACATTGTGATCCAGAGTTATGTTCAATACAAAATCCCTATGTAATTTCCCATAGTAGGAAAAACACAGTACTTCCTGGTTCATGGGCACGGCTTCACCATAGTATGTCTATGGGGCAACTTTGGGCAGCTCTTGCGCCCCAGGGGTACAACTTACACCCCATTTTGAGGTATGGTCTGAGAGAGCCTATCAGGCTCTTCAAACGTGGTAACCCACATGTTTCTATGAAATTCTCGTTAGGAGCTATTACTCATCAAAGTTTGTCCCAATGCAAAGTCTATGGGATTTTTTTCGCTACTTTTTCGCCCGCCGGACGAACATCGTACACCCGATCGCTTATAAAAGTCATAGCACACCTGTCCTCAATGAGCCGGTCGATTTGACACCTCATTCATGGGTCTATGACAAAAACTGCGGGAGGAGTAGCGCGCAGAAATTGTGTCCAGAAGAAGAAGAAGAAGAATAATAAGTATGCAGAAGAATAAGAATGGAGCTTTGCCTTTGGCAAGCACCATTAATAATAAGTATGCAGAAGAATAAGAATGGAGCTTTGCCTTTGGCAAGCACCATTAATAATAATAAGTATGCAGGAGAATAAGAATGGAGCTTTGCCTTTGGCAAGCACCATTAACTAGAATGTACATTTCCTGAAGAAAATGTGAATGGTGCTTGCAGTGGTAAAATTCGGCCCCAGTTGCTAGGGTGATGTAATTGGTTGCTAGGGCGTCGCTATGAAGTTGCTGTGTCACTACTTATTGGCTGGCCGAATCAAAAGAGCCCAGCCCCAAGTCTCTATGACCTTCTGATCCATAGATATGATCTCACAGATTTTGACCCAATGTTCAGTCTATGGGAGTTTTTTCAGCCGTTTTTTCGTACGCTGTGCGGACATCGTACACACGATCGCTTAGAAAAGTCATAGCACACCTCTCCTCGATAAGCCGGTCGATTTGACACCTCATTCATGGGTCTACGACAAACGGTGCGGGACGAGTTACGCGACAAAGTTTTGTTCAGGTGAATAGTAATTACAATACTAGAATGTACATTTCCTGAAGAAAATGTGAATGGTGCTTGCAGTGGCAAAACACCGGACTCGGTTGCTAGGGTGCGGTAATTGGTTGCTAGGGCGTGGCTATGAAGTTGCTGTGTCACTACTTATTGGCTGGCCGAGTCAAAAGAGCCCAGCCCCAAGTCTCTATGACCTTCTAAACCAAAGATATGATCTCACAGATTTGGCCCCCATGTTATGTCTATGGGAGATTTTTCAGCCGTTTTTTCGTACACTGTGCGAACATCGTACACCCGATCGCTTAGAAAAGTCATAGCACACCCCTCCTCAATAAGCCGGTCGATTTGACACCTCATTCGTGGGTCTACGACAAACGGTGCGGGACAAGTTACGCGCCAAAGTTTTGTTGAGGTGAATAGTAATTACAATACTAGAATGTACATTTCCTGAAGAAAATGTGAATGGTGCTTGCAGTGGCAAAACTCGGCACTCTTGATTAGCATGATGGTAGCATGATGCTAACACCCTTAGCATATTGCTAGGATGTGTTTACCAAGATGCTAATCATGTTAGCATAATGCTAGCAACATGCTAACATGATTAGCATGTTGCCACCATGATGTTAACACCCGTAGCATACTGTTAACATGTTTTTAGCAAGATGCTAACCATGTTAGCATAATGTTAACAACATGCTAACATGATTAGCATGTTTGCTAACATGATTAGCATGCTACTATCATCATGCTAACACATTTTCACTAGTTTGTGTCATGTTTAAACCCTAAGCTAATCACTATTAGCATGTAGCTATTCACTGCTAGCATGTGTATCATGTTGGAAGTCCAGATTGCTAGCATGAGTCAAAAGAGCCAACCGCCATGTCTCTATGATGCTCTGATGCAGAGATATAGGTCTTGCTAAACAGTTGCTAGGGTACTCTGTTTGGTTGCTAGGGAGTGGCTTGGCAGCTGCCAATGATGATACTCCAAAGGCTGCTTGACAATATAAACCAACCCCCATGTCTGTACGATGTTCTGATGCAGAGATATACATCTTGAAAAACGGTTGCTAGGGTACTCTGTTTGGTTGCTAGGGAGTGGCTTGGCAGCTGCCAATGATGATACATCAAAGGCTGCTTGCCAGTATGAATGATATAAACCAACCCCCATGCCTGTATGATATTCAGATTTGAAGATATCCCCTCTATGCTTTGGGTTGCTAGGGTGCTCTAAATGGTTGCTAGGGCGTGGCTATGAAGTGTTGAAGGTGATTCGTGATTGGCCGTTTGCTGCCCCGAGTCAAATGAGCCCACCCTCATGTTTCTATGACACTCCTATCCAAAGATATTCATTTGATCTTTTTCAATGGAAGTCTATGGAACTTGTTGCTATGGTGCTCTATATGGTTGCTAGGGCGTGGCTTGATAGCTTCACAATGATCCTGAGAGACTGATTGGTTGCCTGAGTAAAATGAGCCCACCCCCTTGTCTCTAAGACATTGTGATCCAGAGTTATGTTCAATACAAAATCCCTATGTAATTTCCCATAGTAGGAAAAACACAGTACTTCCTGGTTCATGGGCACGGCTTCACCATAGTATGTCTATGGGGCAACTTTGGGCAGCTCTTGCGCCCCAGGGGTACAACTTACACCCAGTTTTGAGGTATGGCCTGACAGAGCTTGCTAGCCTCTTCAAACGTGGTAACCCACATGTTTCTACGAAATTCTCACTCGGAGCAATAACTCGTCAAAATTTGTCGCAATGCAAAGTCTATGGGATTTTTTTCGCTACTTTTTCGCCCGCTGGACGAACATCGTACACCCGATCGCTTATAAAAGTCATAGCACAGGTCTCCTCAATAAGCCAGTCGATTTGACACCTGATTCATTGGTCTAGGACAAAAACTGTGGGAGGAGTAGCGCGCCAAACTTTTGTCCAGAAAAATAATTATAATAATAAGTATGAGCAATAATAAGAATGGAGCTTTGCCTATGGCAAGCACCATTAACTAGAATGTACATTTCCTGAAGAAAATGTGAATGGTGCTTGCAGTGGCAAAACACCGGACTCGGTTGCTAGGGTGCTGTAATTGGTTGCTAGGGCGTGGCCATGAAGTCACTACTTATTGGCGGCTTGATAGGCAGAGTCAAAAGAGCCCAGCCCCAAGTCTCTATGACCTTCTAAACCAAAGATATGATTTCACAGGTTTGGCCCCCATGTTAAGTCTATGGGAGTTTTTGTCAGCCGTTTTTTCGTACGCTGTGCGAACAATGTACACCTGATCGCTTAGAAAAGTCATAGCACACCTCTCCTCAATAAGCCGGTCGATTTGACACCTCATTCGTGGGTCTACGACAAACGGTGCGGGACGAGTTACGCGCCAAAGTTTTGTTCAGGTGAATAGTAATTACAATACTAGAATGTACATTTCCTGAAGAAAATGTGAATGGTGCTTGCAGTGGCAAAACTCGGCACTCTTGATTAGCATGATGCTAACATAATTACCGTCCTGCTAGGATGTTTTTAGCAAAATGCTAACATGATTAGCATGTTGCTAGCATGATGCTAACACCCTAAGCATGCTGCTAGCATTTTTTAAACAAAATGCTAGTCATGTTAGCATAATGCTAGCAAAATGCTAACATGATTAGCATAATACTAGCATGATGCTAGCATGATTACCATGTTGCTTAGCATTATTTTAACAAGATGCTAATCATGTTAGCATTATGTTAACAACATGCTAACATGATTAGCATGTTGCTAGCACTATGCTTAACACCCTTAGCATGCTGTTAGCATGTTTTAAACAAGATGCTAATCATGTTAGCATAATGCTAGCAAACATGCTAACATGATTAGCATAATCTTAGCATGATGCTAGCATGATTACCATGTTCTTAGCATGATTTTAACAAGATGCTAATCATGTTAGCATAATGCTAGCAACATGCTAACATCATTAGCATAATGCTAGCATGATGCTAGCATGATTACCATGTTGTTAGCATGTATTTAACAAGATGCTAACATGATTAGCATGTTTGCTAACATGATGCTAACATGATTATCATGCTACTAGCATCATGCTAACACAATTAACATGCCACTAGCATTATTCTAACACATTTTTACTAGTTTGTGTCATGTTTAAACCTTAAGCTAATCACTATTAGCATGTAGCTATTCACTGCTAGCATGTGTAGCATGGTGGAAGTCCAGTTTGCTAGCATGAGTCAAAAGAGCCAACCGCCATGTCTCTATAATGTTCTGATGCAGAAATATAGGTGTTTCAAAACGGTTGCTAGGGTACTCTGTTTGGTTGCTAGGGAGTGGCTTGGCAGCTGCCAATGATGATACTCCAAAGGCTGCTTGACAATATAAACCAACCCCCATGTCTGTACGATGTTCTGACGCAGAGATATAGATCTTGCAAAATGGTTGCTAGGGTACTCTGTTTGGTTGCTAAGGAGTGGCTTGGCAGCTACCAATGATGATACACCAAAGGCTGCTTGCCAGTATGAATGATATAAACCAACCCCCATGCCTCTATGATATTCAGATTTGAAGATATCTGCCTATGCTTTGGGTTGCTAGGGTGCTCTATATGGTTGCTAAGGCGTGGCTATGATGTCTTTAAGGTGATTTGTGATTGGCGGTTTGCTGCCTCGAGTCAAATGAGCCCACCCTCATGTTTCTATGACACTCCTATCCAAAGATATTCCTTTGATCTTTTTCAATGGAAGTCTATGGAACTTGTTGCTATGGTTCTCTATATGGTTGCTAGGGCGTGGCTTGATAGCTTTACAATGATCCTGAGAGACTGATTGGTTGCCTGAGTAAAATGAGCCCACCCCCTTGTCTCTATGACATTGTGATCCAGAGTTATGTTCAATACAAAATCCCTATGTAATTTCCCATAGTAGGAAAAACACAGTACTTCCTGGTTCATGGGCACGGCTTCACCATAGTATGTCTATGGGGCAACTTTGGGCAGCTCTTGCGCCCCAGGGGTACAACTTACACCCCATTTTGAGGTATGGTCTGAGAGAGCCTATCAGGCTCTTCAAACGTGGTAACCCACATGTTTCTATGAAATTCTCGTTAGGAGCTATTACTCATCAAAGTTTGTCCCAATGCAAAGTCTATGGGATTTTTTTTCGCTACTTTTTCGCCCGCCGGACGAACATCGTACACCCGATCGCTTATAAAAGTCATAGCACACCTGTCCTCAATGAGCCGGTCGATTTGACACCTCATTCATGGGTCTATGACAAAAACTGCGGGAGGAGTAGCGCGCAGAAATTGTGTCCAGAAGAAGAAGAAGAAGAATAATAAGTATGCAGAAGAATAAGAATGGAGCTTTGCCTTTGGCAAGCACCATTAACTAGAATGTACATTTCCTGAAGAAAATGTGAATGGTGCTTGCAGTGGCAAAACTCGGCACTCTTGATTAGCATGATGGTAGCATGATGCTAACACCCTTAGCATATTGCTAGGATGTGTTTACCAAGATGCTAATCATGTTAGCATAATGCTAGCAACATGCTAACATGATTAGCATGTTGCCACCATGATGTTAACACCCGTAGCATACTGTTAACATGTTTTTAGCAAGATGCTAACCATGTTAGCATAATGTTAACAACATGCTAACATGATTAGCATGTTTGCTAACATGATTAGCATGCTACTATCATCATGCTAACACATTTTCACTAGTTTGTGTCATGTTTAAACCCTAAGCTAATCACTATTAGCATGTAGCTATTCACTGCTAGCATGTGTATCATGTTGGAAGTCCAGATTGCTAGCATGAGTCAAAAGAGCCAACCGCCATGTCTCTATGATGCTCTGATGCAGAGATATAGGTCTTGCTAAACAGTTGCTAGGGTACTCTGTTTGGTTGCTAGGGAGTGGCTTGGCAGCTGCCAATGATGATACTCCAAAGGCTGCTTGACAATATAAACCAACCCCCATGTCTGTATGATGTTCTGATGCAGAGATATACATCTTGAAAAACGGTTGCTAGGGTACTCTGTTTGGTTGCTAGGGAGTGGCTTGGCAGCTGCCAATGATGATACATCAAAGGCTGCTTGCCAGTATGAATGATATAAACCAACCCCCATGCCTGTATGATATTCAGATTTGAAGATATCCCCTCTATGCTTTGGGTTGCTAGGGTGCTCTAAATGGTTGCTAGGGCGTGGCTATGAAGTGTTGAAGGTGATTCGTGATTGGCCGTTTGCTGCCCCGAGTCAAATGAGCCCACCCTCATGTTTCTATGACACTCCTATCCAAAGATATTCATTTGATCTTTTTCAATGGAAGTCTATGGAACTTGTTGCTATGGTGCTCTATATGGTTGCTAGGGCGTGGCTTGATAGCTTCACAATGATCCTGAGAGACTGATTGGTTGCCTGAGTAAAATGAGCCCACCCCCTTGTCTCTAAGACATTGTGATCCAGAGTTATGTTCAATACAAAATCCCTATGTAATTTCCCATAGTAGGAAAAACACAGTACTTCCTGGTTCATGGGCACGGCTTCACCATAGTATGTCTATGGGGCAACTTTGGGCAGCTCTTGCGCCCCAGGGGTACAACTTACACCCAGTTTTGAGGTATGGCCTGACAGAGCTTGCTAGCCTCTTCAAACGTGGTAACCCACATGTTTCTACGAAATTCTCACTCGGAGCAATAACTCGTCAAAATTTGTCGCAATGCAAAGTCTATGGGATTTTTTTCGCTACTTTTTCGCCCGCTGGACGAACATCGTACACCCGATCGCTTATAAAAGTCATAGCACAGGTCTCCTCAATAAGCCGGTCGATTTGACACCTGATTCATTGGTCTAGGACAAAAACTGTGGGAGGAGTAGCGCGCCAAACTTTTGTCCAGAAAAATAATTATAATAATAAGTATGAGCAATAATAAGAATGGAGCTTTGCCTATGGCAAGCACCATTAACTAGAATGTACATTTCCTGAAGAAAATGTGAATGGTGCTTGCAGTGGCAAAACTCGGCACTCTTGATTAGCATGATGGTAGCATGATGCTAACACCCTTAGCATATTGCTAGGATGTGTTTACCAAGATGCTAATCATGTTAGCATAATGCTAGCAACATGCTAACATGATTAGCATGTTGCCACCATGATGTTAACACCCGTAGCATACTGTTAACATGTTTTTAGCAAGATCTTAACCATGTTAGCATAATGTTAACAACATGCTAACATGATTAGCATGTTTGCTAACATGATTAGCATGCTACTATCATCATGCTAACACATTTTCACTAGTTTGTGTCATGTTTAAACCCTAAGCTAATCACTATTAGCATGTAGCTATTCACTGCTAGCATGTGTATCATGTTGGAAGTCCAGATTGCTAGCATGAGTCAAAAGAGCCAACCGCCATGTCTCTATGATGCTCTGATGCAGAGATATAGGTCTTGCTAAACAGTTGCTAGGGTACTCTGTTTGGTTGCTAGGGAGTGGCTTGGCAGCTGCCAATGATGATACTCCAAAGGCTGCTTGACAATATAAACCAACCCCCATGTCTGTACGATGTTCTGATGCAGAGATATACATCTTGAAAAACGGTTGCTAGGGTACTCTGTTTGGTTGCTAGGGAGTGGCTTGGCAGCTGCCAATGATGATACATCAAAGGCTGCTTGCCAGTATGAATGATATAAACCAACCCCCATGCCTGTATGATATTCAGATTTGAAGATATCCCCTCTATGCTTTGGGTTGCTAGGGTGCTCTAAATGGTTGCTAGGGCGTGGCTATGAAGTGTTGAAGGTGATTCGTGATTGGCCGTTTGCTGCCCCGAGTCAAATGAGCCCACCCTCATGTTTCTATGACACTCCTATCCAAAGATATTCATTTGATCTTTTTCAATGGAAGTCTATGGAACTTGTTGCTATGGTGCTCTATATGGTTGCTAGGGCGTGGCTTGATAGCTTCACAATGATCCTGAGAGACTGATTGGTTGCCTGAGTAAAATGAGCCCACCCCCTTGTCTCTAAGACATTGTGATCCAGAGTTATGTTCAATACAAAATCCCTATGTAATTTCCCATAGTAGGAAAAACACAGTACTTCCTGGTTCATGGGCACGGCTTCACCATAGTATGTCTATGGGGCAACTTTGGGCAGCTCTTGCGCCCCAGGGGTACAACTTACACCCAGTTTTGAGGTATGGCCTGACAGAGCTTGCTAGCCTCTTCAAACGTGGTAACCCACATGTTTCTACGAAATTCTCACTCGGAGCAATAACTCGTCAAAATTTGTCGCAATGCAAAGTCTATGGGATTTTTTTCGCTACTTTTTCGCCCGCTGGACGAACATCGTACACCCGATCGCTTATAAAAGTCATAGCACAGGTCTCCTCAATAAGCCGGTCGATTTGACACCTGATTCATTGGTCTAGGACAAAAACTGTGGGAGGAGTAGCGCGCCAAACTTTTGTCCAGAAAAATAATTATAATAATAAGTATGAGCAATAATAAGAATGGAGCTTTGCCTATGGCAAGCACCATTAACTAGAATGTACATTTCCTGAAGAAAATGTGAATGGTGCTTGCAGTGGCAAAACACCGGTCTCGGTTGCTAGGGTGCTGTAATTGGTTGCTAGGGTGTTCTGGGTGGTTGCTAGGCGGTTGCTATGGTAACCTGGGTGGTTGCTAGGGTGTTGCTAGGCAGTTGCTAAGGTACTTGGTGTGGCTGCTAAGGTGTTGCTAAACGGTTGCTAGGGTGTTCTGGGTGGTTGCTAGGCGATTGCTATGGTAACCTGGGTGGTTGCTAAGGTGTTGATAGGCGGTTGCTAGGGTGTTCTGGGTGGTTGCTAGGCGGTTGCTATGGTAACCTGTGTGGTTGCTAGGGTGTTCTGGGTGGTTGCTAGGCGGTTGCTAGGATGTTCTGGGTGGTTGCTAGGCGGTTGCTAGGTGGTTGCTAAGGTACTTGGGGTGGTTGCTAAGGTGTTGCTAGGCGGTTGCTAGGATGTTCTGGGTGGTTGCTAGGCGGTTGCTATGGTAACCAGGGTGGTTGCTAGGGTGTTGCTAGGCAGTTGCTAAGGTACTTGGGGTGGTTGCTAAGGCGTTGCTAGGCGGTTGCTATGGTGTTCTGGGTGGTTGCTATGCGGTTGCTATGGTAACCAGGGTGGTTGCTAGGGTGTTGCTAGGCAGTTGCTAAGGTACTTGGGGTGGTTGCTAAGGTGTTGCTAGGCGGTTGCTAGGGTGTTCTGGGTGGTTGCTAGGCGGTTGCTAGGCGGTTGCTATGGTAACCAGGGTGGTTGCTAGGCAGTTGCTAAGGTACTTGGGATGGTTGCTAAGGTGTTGCTAGGCGGTTGCTAGGGTGTTCTGGGTGGTTGCTAGGCGGTTGCTATGGTAACCTGGGTGGTTGCTAAGGTGTTGCTAGGCAGTTGTTAAGGTACCTGGAGTGGTCACTATGGTGTTGCTAGGCGGTTGCTAGGGTGTTCTGGGCGGTTGCTATGGTAACCTGGGTGGATGCTATGGTATTACTAGGTGGTTGGTAGTTGTCACAGATAGTTACAATGGAGTTTCTATAGAGTTCTTATCATGTTCTCAGCCCACTTTAGCACTTAGCTAATCACTATTAGCATGTAGCTATTCACCGCTAGCATGTGTAGCATGTTGGAAGTCCAGTTTGCTAGCATGAGTCAAAAGAGCCAACCGCCATGTCTCTATGATGCTCTGATGCAGAGATATAGATATTGCTAAACGGTTGCTAGGGTACTCTGTTTGGTTGCTAAGGAGTGGCTTGGCAGCTACCAATGATGATACTCCAAAGGCTGCTTGACAATATAAACCAACACCCATGTCTCTACGATGTTCTGATGCAGAGATATAGATCTTGCTAAACGGTTGCTAGGGTACTCTGTTTGGTTGCTAGGGAGTGGCTTGGTAGCTACCAATGATGATACTCCAAAGGCTGCTTGCCAGTATGAATGATATAAACCAACCCCCATGCCTCTATGATATTCAGATTTGAAGATATTTGCCTATGCTTTGGGTTGCTAGGGTGCTCTAAATGGTTGCTAAGGCGTGGCTATGATGTCTTTAAGGTGATTTGTGATTGGCGGTTTGCTGCCTCGAGTCAAATGAGCCCACCCTCTTGTTTGTACGACACTTCTATCCAAAGATATTCATTTGAACTTTTTCAATGGAAGTCTATGAAGCTTGTTACTAAGGTGCTCTATATGGTTGCTAGGGCGTGGCTTGATATCTTCAAAGTTTTCCTGAGAGACTGATTGGTTGCCTGAGTAAAATGAGACCACCCCCTTGTCTCTATGACATTGTGATCCAGAGTTATGACTTGTCAAAGTTCGTTCCAATGTTAAGTCTATGGGATTTTTTTCGCTACTTTTTCGCCCGCCGGACGAACATCGTACACCCGATCGCTTATAAAAGTCATAGCACACCTCTCCTCAATGAGCCGGTCGATTTGACACCTCATTCATGGGTCTAGGACAAAAACTGCGGGAGGAGTAGCGTGCAGAAAAAAAAGTGGAAGAAGAAGAATAATAACTAGAATGTACATTTCCTGAAGAAAATGTGAATGGTGCTTGCAGTGGTAAAATTCGGCCCCAGTTGCTAGGGTGATGTAATTGGTTGCTAGGGCGTCGCTATGAAGTTGCTGTGTCACTACTTATTGGCTGGCCGAATCAAAAGAGCCCAGCCCCAAGTCTCTATGACCTTCTGATCCATAGATATGATCTCACAGATTTTGACCCAATGTTAAGTCTATGGGAGTTTTTTCAGCCGTTTTTTCGTACGCTGTGCGGACATCGTACACACGATCGCTTAGAAAAGTCATAGCACACCTCTCCTCGATAAGCCGGTCGATTTGACACCTCATTCATGGGTCTACGACAAACGGTGCGGGACGAGTTACGCGCCAAAGTTTTGTTCAGGTGAATAGTAATTACAATACTAGAATGTACATTTCCTGAAGAAAATGTGAATGGTGCTTGCAGTGGCAAAATTCGGCACTCGGTTGCTAGGGTGCTGTAATTGGTTGATAGGGCGTGGCCATGAAGTCACTACTTATTGGTGGCTTGATAGGCCGAGTCAAAAGAGCCCAGCACCAAGTCTCTATGACCTTATAAACCAAAGATATGATCTCACAGATTTGGCCCCCATGTTAAGTCTATGGGAGTTTTTTCAGCCATTTTTTCGTACGCTGTGCGAACATCGTACACCTGATTGCTTAGAAAAGTCATAGCACACCTCTCCTCAATAAGCCGGTCGATTTGACACCTCATTCGTGGATCTACGTCAAAAACTGCGAGACGAGTCACGCGCCAAAGTTTTGTTCAGGTGAATAGTAATTACAATACTAGAATGTACATTTCCTGAAGAAAATGTGAATGGTGCTTGCAGTGGCAAAACTATGCTAACATAATTACCGTCCTGCCAGGATGTTTTTAGCAAGATGCTAACATGATTAGCATGTTGCAACCATGATGCTAACACCCTTAGCATGCTGCTAACATGTTTTAAACAATATGCTAATCATGTTAGCATAATGCTAGCAACATGCTAACATGATTAGCATGGTTTTAACAAGATGATAACATGATTAGCATGTTTGCTAGCATGATGCTAACATGATTAGCATGTTTGCTAGCATGATGCTAACATGATTAGCATGCTACTAACATGATGCTAACACAATTAGCATGTTACCAGCATGATGCTAACACATTTTTACTAGTTTGTGTCATGTTTAAACCCTAAGCTAATCACTATTAGCATGTAGCTATTCACTGCTAGCATGTGTAGCATGTTGGAAGTCCAGTTTGCTAGCATGAGTCAAAAGAGCCAACCGCCATGTCTCTATGATGCTCTGATGCAGAGATATAGATCTTGCAAAACGGTTGCTAGGGTACTCTGTTTGGTTGCTAGGGAGTGGCTTGGCAGCTACCAATGATGATACTCCAAAGGCTGCTTGACAATATAAACCAACACCCATGTCTTTACGATGTTCTGATGCAGAGATATAGATCTTGCAAAACGGTTGCTAGGGTACTCTGTTTGGTTGCTAGGGAGTGGCTTGGCAGCTGCCAGTAATGATAAACCAAAGGCTGCTTGCCAGTATGAATGATATAAACCAACCCCCATGCCTCTATGATATTCAGATTTGAAGATATCTGCCTATGCTTTGGGTTGCTAGGGTGCTCTAAAATGGTTGCTAAGGCGTGGCTATGATGGCTTTAAGGTTATTTGTGATTGGCGGTTTGCTGCCTCGAGTCAAACGAGCCCACCCTCATGTTTGTATGACACTCCTATCCAAAGATATTCCTTTGATCTTTTTCAATGGAAGTCTATGGAGCTTGTTACTAAGGTACTCTCTATGGTTGCTAGGGCGTGGCTTGATAGCTTTAAAATTATCTTGATAGACTGATTGGTTGCCTGAGTAAAATGAGCCCACCCCCTTGTCTCTATGACATTGTGATCCAGAGTTATGACTTGTCAAAGTTCGTCCCAATGTTAAGTCTATGGGATTTTTCGCCCGATTTTTCGCCCGTCGGACGAACATCATACACCTGATCGCTTAGAAAAGTCATAGCACACCTCTCCTCAATAAGCCGGTCGATTTGACACCTCATTCATGGGTCTAGGACAAAAGCTGCGGGAGGAGTAGCGCGCCAAAATTTTGTGTGGAATAATAATAATAATAATAATAATAATAACTAGAATGTACATTTCCTGAAGAAAATGTGAATGGTGCTTGCAGTGGCAAAACTCGGCACTCTTGATTAGCATTATGCTAACATAATTACCGTCCTGCTAGGATGTTTTTAGCAAGATGCTAACATGATTAGCATGTTCTTAAGCATTATCTTAACACCCTTAGCATCCTCTTTAGCATGTTTTTAGAAAGATGCTAATCATGTTAGCATAATGTTAGCAACATGCTAACATGATTAGCATAATGCTAGCATGATGCTAGCATGATTACCATGTTGTTAGCATGTTTTTAACAAGATGCTAATCATGTTAGCATAATCTTAGCAACATGCTAACATGATTAGCATAATGGTAACATGATGCTAAGCATGATTACCATTTCTTAGCATGTTTTTAACAAGATGCTAACATGATTAGCATGTTCTAGCATGATGCTAACACCCTAAGCATGCTGCTAGCATTTTTTAAACAAAATGCTAGTCATGTTAGCATAATCTTGCCAACATGCTAACATGATTAGCATAATCTTAGCATGATGCTAAGCATGATTACCATGTTGCTTTAGCATTATTTTAACCAAATGCTAATAATGTTAGCATTATGTTAGCAACATGCTAACATGATTAGCATGTTCTTAGCATGATCTTAACACCCTTAGCATGCTGCTTAGCATGTTTTAAACAAGATGCTAATCATGTTAGCATAATCTTGTAAAACATGCTAACATGATTAGCATAATGCTTGGCATGATGCTAAAGCATGATTACCATGTTTTTAGCATGATTTTAACAAGATGCTAATCATGTTAGCATAATGTTAGCAACATGCTAACATCATTAGCATAATGCAAGCATGATGCTAGCATGATTACCATGTTGTTAGCATGTATTTAACAAGATGCTAACATGATTAGCATGTTTGCTAACATGATGCTAACATGATTAGCATGCTACTAGCATCATGCTAACACAATTAACATGCCACTAGCATTATTCTAACACATTTTTACTAGTTTGTGTCATGTTTAAACCTTAAGCTAATCACTATTAGCATGTAGCTATTCACTGCTAGCATGTGTAGCATGGTGGAAGTCCAGTTTGCTAGCATGAGTCAAAAGAGCCAACCGCCATGTCTCTATAATGTTCTGATGCAGAAATATAGGTGTTTCAAAACGGTTGCTAGGGTACTCTGTTTGGTTGCTAGGGAGTGGCTTGGTAGCTACCAATGATGATACTCCAAAGGCTGCTTGACAATATAAACCAACACCCATGTCTCTACGATGTTCTGATGCAGAGATATAGATCTTGCAAAACGGTTGCTAGGGTACTCTGTTTGGTTGCTAGGGAGTGGCTTGGCAGCTGCCAGTAATGATAAACCAAAGGCTGCTTGCCAGTATGAATGATATAAACCAACCCCCATTCCTCTATGATGTTCAGATTTGAAGATATCCCCTCTATGCTTTGAGTTGCTAGGGTGCTCTAAATAGTTGCTAGGGCGTGGCTATGATATCTTGAAGGTGATTCGTGATTGGCCGTTTGCTGCCCCGAGTCAAATGAGCCCACCCTCATGTTTCTATGACACTCCTATCCAAAGATATTCCTTTGATCTTTTTCAATGGAAGTCTATGGAACTTGTTGCTAAGGTACTCTCTATGGTTGCTAGGGCGTGGCTTGATAGCTTTAAAATTATCTTGATAGACTGATTGGTTGCCTGAGTAAAATGAGCCCACCCCCTTGTCTCTATGACATTGTGATCCAGAGTTATGACTTGTCAAAGTTCGTCCCAATGTTAAGTCTATGGGATTTTTCGCCCGATTTTTCGCCCGTCGGACGAACATCGTACACCCGATCGCTTATAAAAGTCATAGCACACCTCTCCTCAATAAGCCGGTCGATTTGACACCTCATTCATGGGTCTAGGACAAAAGCTGCGGGAGGAGTAGCGCGCCAAAATTTTGTGTGGAATAATAATAATAATAATAATAATAATAATAAGTATGCAGGAGAATAAGAATGGAGCTTTGCCTTTGGCAAGCACCATTAATAACTAGAATGTACATTTCCTGAAGAAAATGTGAATGGTGCTTGCAGTGGCAAAACTCGGCACTCTTGATTAACATGATGCTAACATAATTACCGTCCAGCTAGGATGTTTTTAGCAAGATGCTAACATGATTAGCATGTTGCTTGGCATTATCTTAACACCCTTAAGCATGCTGCTAACATGTTTTTAGAAAGATGCTAATCATGTTAGCATAATCTAGCAACATGCTAACATGATTAGCATGTTGCTTGGCATAATGCTTAACACCCTTAGCATGCTGCTAGCTTGTTTTTAGAAAGATGCTAATCATGTTAGCATTATGTTAGCAACATGCTAACATGATTAACATAATCTTAGCATGATGCTACCATGATTACCATGTTGTTAGCATGTTTTTAACAAGATGCTAACATAATTAGCATGTTTGCTAGCATGATGCTAACATGATTAGCATGCTACTAGCATGATGCTAACACAGTTAGCATGTTACCAGCATTATGCTAACACATTTTTACTAGTTTGTGTCATGTTTAAACCCTAAGCTAATCACTATTAGCATGTAGCTATTCACTGCTAGCATGTGTAGCATGTTGGAAGTCCAGTTTGCTAGCATGAGTCAAAAGAGCCAACCGCCATGTCTCTATGATGCTCTGATGCAGAGATATAGATCTTGCAAAACGGTTACTAGGGTACTCTGTTTGGTTGCTAGGGAGTGGCTTGGTAGCTACCAATGATGATACTCCAAAGGCTGCTTGACAATATAAACCAACACCCATGTCTCTACGATGTTCTGATGCAGAGATATAGATCTTGCTAAATGGTTGCTAGGGTACTCTGTTTGGTTACTAGGGAGTGGCTTGGTAGCTACCAATGATGATACTCCAAAGGCTGCTTGACAATATAAACCAACACCCATGTCTTTACGATGTTCTGATGCAGAAATATAGATGTTGAATAATGGTTGCTAGGGTACTCTGTTTGGTTGCTAGGGAGTGGCTTGGCAGCTACCAATGATGATACTCCAAAGGCTGCTTGCCAGTATGAATGATATAAACCAACCCCCATGCCTCTATGATATTCAGATTTGAAGATATCTGCCTATGCTTTGGGTTGCTAGGGTGCTCTAAATGGTTGCTAAGGCGTGGCTATGATGTCTTTAAGGTGATTTGTGATTGGCGGTTTGCTGCCTCGAGTCAAATGAGCCCACCCTCTTGTTTGTACGACACTTCTATCCAAAGATATTCATTTGAACTTTTTCAATGGAAGTCTATGAAGCTTGTTACTAAGGTGCTCTAAATGGTTGCTAGGGCGTGGCTTGATATCTTCAAAGTTTTCCTGAGAGACTGATTGGTTGCCTGAGTAAAATGAGACCACCCCCTTGTCTCTATGACATTGTGATCCAGAGTTATGACTTGTCAAAGTTCGTTCCAATGTTAAGTCTATGGGATTTTTTTCGCTACTTTTTCGCCCGCCGGACGAACATCGTACACCCGATCGCTTATAAAAGTCATAGCACACCTCTCCTCAATGAGCCGGTCGATTTGACACCTCATTCATGGGTCTAGGACAAAAACTGCGGGAGGAGTAGCGCGCAGAAAAAAAAGTGGAAGAAGAAGAAGAAGAAGAAGAATAATAAGTATGCAGGAGAATAAGAATGGAGCTTTGCCTTTGGCAAGCACCATTAACTAGAATGTACATTTCCTGAAGAAAATGTGAATGGTGCTTGCAGTGGCAAAATTCGGCACCCGGTTGCTAGGGTGCTGTAATTGGTTGCTAGGGCGTGGCCATGAAGTCACTAGTTATTGGCGGCTTGATAGGCCGAGTCAAAAGAGCCCAGCCCCAAGTCTCTATGACCTTCTAAACCAAAGATATGATCTCACAGATTTGGCCCCCATGTTAAGTCTATGGGAGTTTTTTCAGCCGTTTTTTCGTATGCTGTGCGAACATCGTACACCCGATCGCTTAGAAAAGTCGTAGCACACCTCTCCTCAATAAGCCGGTCGATTTGACACCTCATTCATGGGTCTACGACAAACGTTGCGGGACGAGTTACGCGCCAAAGTTTTGTTCAGGTGAATAGTAATTACAATACTAGAATGTACATTTCCTGAAGAAAATGTGAATGGTGCTTGCAGTGGTAAAATTCGGCCCCAGTTGCTAGGGTGATGTAATTGGTTGCTAGGGCGTCGCTATGAAGTTGCTGTGTCACTACTTATTGGCTGGCCGAATCAAAAGAGCCCAGCCCCAAGTCTCTATGACCTTCTGATCCATAGATATGATCTCACAGATTTTGACCCAATGTTAAGTCTATGGGAGTTTTTTCAGCCGTTTTTTCGTACGCTGTGCGGACATCGTACACACGATCGCTTAGAAAAGTCATAGCACACCTCTCCTCGATAAGCCGGTCGATTTGACACCTCATTCATGGGTCTACGACAAACGGTGCGGGACGAGTTACGCGCCAAAGTTTTGTTCAGGTGAATAGTAATTACAATACTAGAATGTACATTTCCTGAAGAAAATGTGAATGGTGCTTGCAGTGGCAAAACTCGGCACTCTTGATTAGCATTATGCTAACATAATTACCGTCCTGCTAGGATGTTTTTAGCAAGATGCTAACATGATTAGCATGTTGCTAAGCATTATCTTAACACCCTTAGCATCCTGCTAACATGTTTTTAGAAAGATGCGAATCATGTTAACATAATGCTAGCAAAATGCTAACATGATTAGCATGTTGCTTGCATTATCTTAACACCCTTAGCATGCTGCTAGCATGTTTTTAGAAAGATGCTAATCATGTTAGCATAATGTTAGCAACATGCTAACATGATTAGCATAATGCTTGGCATGATGCTAAAGCATGATTACCATGTTGTTAGCATGTTTTTAACAAGATGCTAATCATGTTAGCATAATGCTAGCAACATGCTAACATGATTAGCATAATGGTAACATGATGCTAGCATGATTACCATTTCTTGCATGTTTTTAACAAGATGCTAACATGATTAGCATGTTGCTAAGCATGATGCTAACACCCTAAGCATGCTTTCTTAGCATTTTTTAAACAAAATGCTAGTCATGTTAGCATAATGCTAGCAAAATTCTAACATGGTTATGATAATGCTTGGCATGATGCTTAGCATGATTACCATGTTCTTAGCATTATTTTAACCAAATGCTAATAATGTTAGTATTATGTTAGCAACATGCTAACATGATTAGCATGTTGCTAGCATGATGCTAACACCCTTAGCATGCTGCTAGCATGTTTTAAACAAGATGCTAATCATGTTAGCATAATGCTAGCAAACATGCTAACATGATTAGCATAATGCTAGCATGATGCTAGCATGATTACCATGTTTTTAGCATGATTTTAACAAGATGCTAATCATGTTAGCATAATGTTAGCAACATGCTAACATCATTAGCATAATGCTAGCATGATGCTAGCATGATTACCATGTTGTTAGCATGTATTTAACAAGATGCTAACATGATTAGCATGTTTGCTAACATGATGTTAACATGATTAGCATGCTACTAGCATCATGCTAACACAATTAACATGCCACTAGCATTATTCTAACACATTTTTACTAGTTTGTGTCATGTTTAAACCTTAAGCTAATCACTATTAGCATGTAGCTATTCACTGCTAGCATGTGTAGCATGGTGGAAGTCCAGTTTGCTAGCATGAGTCAAAAGAGCCAACCGCCATGTCTCTATAATGTTCTGATGCAGAAATATAGGTGTTTCAAAACGGTTGCTAGGGTACTCTGTTTGGTTGCTAGGGAGTGGCTTGGTAGCTACCAATGATGATACTCAAAAGGCTGCTTGACAATATAAACCAACACCCATGTCTCTACGATGTTCTGATGCAGAGATATAGATCTTGCAAAACGGTTGCTAGGGTACTCTGTTTGGTTGCTAGGGAGTGGCTTGGCAGCTGCCAGTAATGATAAACCAAAGGCTGCTTGCCAGTATGAATGATATAAACCAACCCCCATTCCTCTATGATGTTCAGATTTGAAGATATCCCCTCTATGCTTTGAGTTGCTAGGGTGCTCTAAATAGTTGCTAGGGCGTGGCTATGATATCTTGAAGGTGATTCGTGATTGGCCGTTTGCTGCCCCGAGTCAAATGAGCCCACCCTCATGTTTCTATGACACTCCTATCCAAAGATATTCCTTTGATCTTTTTCAATGGAAGTCTATGGAACTTGTTGCTAAGGTACTCTCTATGGTTGCTAGGGCGTGGCTTGATAGCTTTAAAATTATCTTGATAGACTGATTGGTTGCCTGAGTAAAATGAGCCCACCCCCTTGTCTCTATGACATTGTGATCCAGAGTTATGACTTGTCAAAGTTCGTCCCAATGTTAAGTCTATGGGATTTTTCGCCCGATTTTTCGCCCGTCGGACGAACATCGTACACCCGATCGCTTATAAAAGTCATAGCACACCTCTCCTCAATAAGCCGGTCGATTTGACACCTCATTCATGGGTCTAGGACAAAAGCTGCGGGAGGAGTAGCGCGCCAAAATTTTGTGTGGAATAATAATAATAATAATAACTAGAATGTACATTTCCTGAAGAAAATGTGAATGGTGCTTGCAGTGGTAAAATTCGGCCCCAGTTGCTAGGGTGATGTAATTGGTTGCTAGGGCGTCGCTATGAAGTTGCTGTGTCACTACTTATTGGCTGGCCGAATCAAAAGAGCCCAGCCCCAAGTCTCTATGACCTTCTGATCCATAGATATGATCTCACAGATTTTGACCCAATGTTCAGTCTATGGGAGTTTTTTCAGCCGTTTTTTCGTACGCTGTGCGGACATCGTAACTACAAAGTTTGAATAGTAATTACAATACTAGAATGTACATTTCCTGAAGAAAATGTGAATGGTGCTTGCAGTGGCAAAACTATGCTAACATAATTACCGTCCTGCTAGGATGTTTTTAGCAAGATGCTAACATGATTAGCATGTTGCAACCATGATGCTAACACCCTTAGCATGCTGCTAACATGTTTTAAACAATATGCTAATCATGTTAGCATAATGCTAGCAACATGCTAACATGATTAGCATGGTTTTAACAAGATGATAACATGATTAGCATGTTTGCTAGCATGATGCTAACATGATTAGCATGCTACTAACATGATGCTAACACAATTAGCATGTTACCAGCATGATGCTAACACATTTTTACTAGTTTGTGTCATGTTTAAACCCTAAGCTAATCACTATTAGCATGTAGCTATTCACTGCTAGCATGTGTAGCATGTTGGAAGTCCAGTTTGCTAGCATTAGTCAAAAGAGCCATCCGCCATGTCTCTATGATGCTCTGATGCAGAGATATAGATATTGCTAAACGGTTGCTAGGGTACTCTGTTTGGTTGCTAGGGAGTGGCTTGGCAGCTACCAATGATGATACTCCAAAGGCTGCTTGACAATATAAAAACTCCCATGTCTTTACGATGTTCTGATGCAGAGATATAGATCTTGCAAAACAGTTGCTAGGGTACTCTGTTTGGTTGATAGGGAGTGGCTTGGCAGCTGCCAGTAATGATAAACCAAAGGCTGCTTGCCAGTATGAATGATTTAAACCAACCCCCATGCTTGCATGATATTCAGATTTGAAGATATCCCTCTTTGCTTTGGGTTGCTAGGGTGCTCTTAATGGTTGCTAGGGCGTGGCTAGGAGGTCTTGAAGGTGATTCGTGATTGGCTGTTTGCTGCCCCGAGTCAAATGAGCCCACCCTCATGTTTCTATGACACTTCTATCCAAAGATATTCCTTTGATCTTTTTCAATGGAAGTCTATGGAACTTGTTGCTATGGTGCTCTATATGGTTGCTAGGGCGTGGCTTGATAGCTTCACAATGATCCTGGGAGACTGATTGGTCACCTGAGTGAAATGAGCCCACCCCCTTGTCTCTATGTCATTGTGATCCAGAGTTATGTTCAATACAAAATCCCTATGTAATTTCCCATAGTAGGAAAAACACAGTACTTCCTGGTTCATGGGCACGGCTTCACCATAGTATGTCTATGGGGCAAGTTTGGGTAGCTCTTGCGCCCCAGGGGTACAACTTACACCCCATTTTGAGGTATGGTCTGAGAGAGCCTGTCAGCCTCTTCAAACGTGGTAACTCACATGTTTCTACGAAATTCTCGTTAGGAGCTATGACTCGTCAAAGTTCGTCGCAATGTTAAGTCTATGGGATTTTTCGACCGATTTTTCGCCCGCCGGACGAACATCGTACACCCGATCGCTTAGAAAAGTCATAGCACACCTCTCCTCAATAAGCCGGTCGATTTGACACCTCATATGTGGGTCTACGACAAACGGTGCGGGACGAGTTACGCGCCAAAGTTTTGTTCAGGTGAATAGTAATTACAATACTAGAATGTACATTTCCTGAAGAAAATGTGAATGGTGCTTGCAGTGGCAAAATTCAGCACCGGTTGCTAGGGTGCTGTAATTGGTTGCTAGGGCGTGGCTATGAAGTTGCTGTGTCACTACTTATTGGCTGGCCGAATCAAAAGAGCCCAGCCCCAAGTCTCTATGACCTTCTAAACCAAAGATATGATCTCACAGATTTGGCCCCCATGTTAAGTCTATGGGAGTTTTTTCAGCCGATTTTTCGTACGCTGTGCGAACATCGTACACCCGATCGCTTAGAAAAGTCATAGCACACCTCTCCTCAATAAGCCGGTCGATTTGACACCTCATTCGTGGGTCTACGACAAACGGTGCGGGACAAGTTACGCGCCAAAGTTTTGTTCAGGTGAATAGTAATTACAATACTAGAATGTACATTTCCTGAAGAAAATGTGAATGGTGCTTGCAGTGGCAAAATCGGCACTCGGTTGCTAGGGTGCTGTAATTGGTTGCTAGGGCGTGGCTATGAACTACTTATTGGCTACTTGATAGGCCGAGTAAAAAGAGCCAAGCCCCAAGTCTCTATGACTTTCTGATCCAAAGATATGATTTCACAGATTTTGTCCCAATGTTAAGTCTATGGGACTTTTTTCAGGCGATTTTTCGTCCGCTGTGCGAACATCGTACATCCGATCACTTAGAAAAGTCATAGCACACCTCTCCTCAATGAGCCGGTCGATTTGACACCTCATTCATGGGTCTACGACAAACGGTGCGGGACGAGTTATGCGCCAAAGTTTTGTTCAGGTGAATAGTAATTACAATACTAGAATGTACATTTCCTGAAGAAAATGTGAATGGTGCTTGCAGTGGCAAAACACCGGACTCGGTTGCTAGGGTGCTGTGATTGGTTGCTAGGGCGTGGCCATGAAGTCACTACTTATTGGCGGCTTGATAGGCAGAGTCAAAAGAGCCCAGCCCCAAGTCTCTATGACCTTCTAAACCAAAGATATGATCTCACAGATTTGGCCCCCATGTTAAGTCTATGGGAGTTTTTTCAGCCGATTTTTCGTACGCTGTGCGAACATCGTACACCCGATCGCTTAGAAAAGTCATAGCACACCTCTCCTCAATAAGCCGGTCGATTTGACACTTCATTCGTGGGTCTACGACAAACGGTGCGGGACAAGTTACGCGCCAAAGTTTTGTTCAGGTGAATAGTAATTACAATACTAGAATGTACATTTCCTGAAGAAAATGTGAATGGTGCTTGCAGTGGCAAAACTCGGCACTCTTGATTAGCATGATGCTAACATAATTACCGTCCTGCTAGGATGTTTTTAGCAAAATGCTAACATGATTTGCATGTTGCTAGCATGATGCTAACACCCTAAGCATGCTGCTAGCATGTTTTAAACAAAATGCTAGTCATGTTAGCATAATGCTAGCAAAATGCTAATATGATTAGCATAATACTAGCATGATGCTAGCATGATTACCATGTTGCTAGCATTATTTTAACAAGATGCTAATCATGTTAGCATTATGTTAACAACATGCTAACATGATTAGCATGTTGCTAGCATGATTCTAACACCCTTAGCATGCTGTTAGCATGTTTTAAACAAGATGCTAATCATGTTAGCATAAAGCTAGCAAACATTCTAACATGATTAGCATAATCTTAGCATGATGCTAGCATGATTACCATGTTGCTTTAGCATGATTTTAACAAGATGCTAATCATGTTAGCATAATGTAGCAACATGCTAACATCATTAGCATAATGCTAGCATGATGCTAGCATGATTACCATGTTGTTAGCATGTATTTAACAAGATGCTAACATGATTAGCATGTTTGCTAACATGATGCTAACATGATTATCATGCTACTAGCATCATGCTAACACAATTAGCATGCCACTAGCATTATTCTAACACATTTTTACTAGTTTGTGTCATGTTTAAACCTTAAGCTACTCACTATTAGCATGTAGCTATTCACTGCTAGCATGTGTAGCATGGTGGAAGTCCAGTTTGCTAGCATGAGTCAAAAGAGCCAACCGCCATGTCTCTATAATGTTCTGATGCAGAAATATAGGTGTTTCAAAACGGTTGCTAGGGTACTCTGTTTGGTTGCTAGGGAGTGGCTTGGCAGCTGCCAATGATGATACTCCAAAGGCTGCTTGACAATATAAACCAACCCCCATGTCTGTACGATGTTCTGACGCAGAGATATAGATCTTGCAAAATGGTTGCTAGGGTACTCTGTTTGGTTGCTAAGGAGTGGCTTGGCAGCTACCAATGATGATACACCAAAGGCTGCTTGCCAGTATGAATGATATAAACCAACCCCCATGCCTCTATGATATTCAGATTTGAAGATATCTGCCTATGCTTTGGGTTGCTAGGGTGCTCTATATGGTTGCTAAGGCGTGGCTATGATGTCTTTAAGGTGATTTGTGATTGGCGGTTTGCTGCCTCGAGTCAAATGAGCCCACCCTCATGTTTCTATGACACTCCTATCCAAAGATATTCCTTTGATCTTTTTCAATGGAAGTCTATGGAACTTGTTGCTATGGTTCTCTATATGGTTGCTAGGGCGTGGCTTGATAGCTTTACAATGATCCTGAGAGACTGATTGGTTGCCTGAGTAAAATGAGCCCACCCCCTTGTCTCTATGACATTGTGATTCAGAGTTATGTTCAATACAAAATCCCTATGTAATTTCCCATAGTAGGAAAAACACAGTACTTCCTGGTTCATGGGCACGGCTTCACCATAGTATGTCTATGGGGCAACTTTGGGCAGCTCTTGCGCCCCAGGGGTACAACTTACACCCCATTTTGAGGTATGGTCTGAGAGAGCCTATCAGGCTCTTCAAACGTGGTAACCCACATGTTTCTATGAAACTCTCGTTAGGAGCTATTACTCATCAAAGTTTGTCCCAATGCAAAGTCTATGGGATTTTTTTCGCTACTTTTTCGCCCGCCGGACGAACATCGTACACCCGATCGCTTATAAAAGTCATAGCACACCTGTCCTCAATGAGCCGGTCGATTTGACACCTCATTCATGGGTCTATGACAAAAACTGCGGGAGGAGTAGCGCGCAGAAATTGTGTCCAGAAGAAGAAGAAGAAGAATAATAAGTATGCAGAAGAATAAGAATGGAGCTTTGCCTTTGGCAAGCACCATTAACTAGAATGTACATTTCCTGAAGAAAATGTGAATGGTGCTTGCAGTGGCAAAATTCGGAACCCGGTTGCTAGGGTGCTGTAATCGGTTACTAGGGCATGGCTATAAAGTCACTAGTTATTGGCTGCTTGATAGGCCGAGTCAAAAGAGCCCAGCCCCAAGTCTCTACGACCTTCTGATCCAAAGATATGATCTCACAGATTTGGTCCCCATGTTAAGTCTATGGGACATTTTACAGACGATTTTTCGTCCGCTGTGCGAACATCGTACACCCGATCGCTTAGAAAAGTCATAGCACACCTCTCCTCAATAAGCCGGTCGTTTTGACACCTCATTCGTGGGTCTACGACAAACGGTGCGGGACGAGTTACACGCCAAAGTTTTGTCTAGGTGAATAGTAATTACAATACTAGAATGTACATTTCCTGAAGAAAATGTGAATGGTGCTTGCAGTGGCAAAATTCAGAACCCGGTTGCTAGGGTGCTGTAATCGGTTACTAGGGCATGGCTATAAAGTCACTAGTTATTGGTTGCTTGATAGGCCGAGTCAAAAGAGCCCAGCCCCAAGTCTCTACGACCTTCTGATCCAAAGATATGATCTCACAGATTTGGCCCCATGTTAAGTCTATGGGACATTTTTCAAACGATTTTTCGTCCGCTGTGCGAACATCGTACACCCGATCGCTTATAAAAGTCATAGCACACCTCTCCTCAATAAGCCGGTCGATTTGACACCTCATTCGTGGGTCTACGACAAACGGTGCAGGACGAGTTACACGCCAAAGTTTTGTCTAGGTGAATAGTAATTACAATACTAGAATGTACATTTCCTGAAGAAAATGTGAATGGTGCTTGCAGTGGCAAAATCGCCACTCGGTTGCTAGGCGGTTGCTAAGGTACTTGGGGTGGTTGCTAAGGTGTTGCTAGGCGGTTGCTAAGGTACTTGGGGTGGTTGCTAAGGTGTTGCTAGGCAGTAGTTAAGGTACCTGGAGTGGTCACTACTGTGTTGCTAGGCGGTTGCTAGGGTGTTCTGGGCGGTTGCTATGGTAACCAGGGTGGTTGCTATGGTGTTACTAGGTGGTTGGTAGTTGGCACAGATAGTTACTATGGAGTTTCTATAGAGTTCTTAGCATGTTCTCAGCCCACTTTAGCACTTAGCTAATCACTATTAGCATGTAGCTATTAACTGCTAGCATGTGTAGCATGTTGCAAGTACAGTTTGCTAGCATGAGTCAAAAAAGCCAACCCCCATGTCTCTACGATGTTCTGATGCAGAGATATAGGCATCGCTAAATGGTTGCTAGGGTACTCTGTTTGGTTGCTAGGGAGTGGCTTGGTGTTTGCCAATGATGATACTCCAAAGGCTGCTTGACAATATAAACCAACCCCCATGTCTTTATGATGTTCTAATGCAGAGATATGGATCTTGAAAAACGGTTGCTAGGGTAATCTGGTTGGTTGCTAGGGAGTGGCCTGGTAGCTACCAATGATGATACTCCAAAGGCTGCTTGACAATATAAACCAACCCCCATGTCTTTACGATGTTCTGATGCAGAGATATAGATCTTGCTAAACGGTTGCTAGGGTACTCTGTTTGGTTGCTAGGGAGTGGCTTGGCAGCTGCCAGTAATGATAAACCAAAGGCTGCTTGCCAGTATGAATGCTATAAACCAACCCCCATTCCTCTATGATGTTCAGATTTGAAGATATCCCCTCTATGCTTTGGGTTGCTAGGGTGCTCTGAATGGTTGCTAGGGCATGGCTATGATGTCTTGAAGGTGATTCGTGATTGGCCGTTTGCTGCCCCGAGTCAAATGAGCCCACCCTCATGTTTCTATGACACTCCTATCCAAAGATATTCATTTGATCTTTTTCAATGGAAGTCTATGGAACTTGTTGCTATGGTGCTCTATATGGTTGCTAGGGCGTGGCTTGATAGCTTCACAATGATCCTGAGAGACTGATTGGTTGCCTGAGTAATATGAGCCCACCCCCTTGTCTCTATGACATTGTGATCCAGAGTTATGTTCAATACAAAATCCCTATGTAATTTCCCATAGTAGGAAAAACACAGTACTTCCTGGTTCATGGGCACGGCTTCACCATAGTATGTCTATGGGGCAACTTTGGGCAGCTCTTGCGCCCCAGGGGTACAACTTACACCCCATTTTGAGGTATGGTCTGAGAGAGCCTATCAGGCTCTTCAAACCTGGTAACCCACATGTTTCTATGAAATTCTCGTTAGGAGCTATTACTCGTCAAAGTTTGTCCCAATGCGAAGTCTATGGGATTTTTTTCGCTACTTTTTCGCCCGCCGGACGAACATCGTACACCCGATCGCTTATAAAAGTCATAGCACACCTGTCCTCAATGAGCCGGTCGATTTGACACCTCATTCATGGGTCTATGACAAAAACTGCGGGAGGAGTAGCGCGCAGAAATTGTGTCCAGAAGAAGAAGAAGAAGAATAATAAGTATGCAGAAGAATAAGAATGGAGCTTTGCCTTTGGCAAGCACCATTAACTAGAATGTACATTTCCTGAAGAAAATGTGAATGGTGCTTGCAGTGGCAAAATTCGGCACCGGTTGCTAGGGTGCTGTAATTGGTTGCTAGGAAGTGGCTATGAAGATGCTGTGTCAATACTTATTGGCAGGCTGAATCAAAAGAGCCCAGCCCCAAGTCTCTATGACCTTCTAAACTAAAGATATGATCTCACAGATTTGGCCCCCATGTTAAGTCTATGGGAGTTTTTTCAGCCATTTTTTCGTATGCTGTGCGAAAATCGTACACCCAATCGCTTAGAAAAGTCATAGCACACCTCTCCTCAATAAGCCGGTCGATTTGACACCTCATTCGTGGGTCTACGACAAACGGTGCGGGACGAGTTACGCGCCAAAGTTTTGTTCAGGTGAATAGTAATTACAATACTAGAATGTACATTTCCTGAAGAAAATGTGAATGGTGCTTGCAGTGGTAAAATTCGGCCCCAGTTGCTAGGGTGATGTAATTGGTTGCTAGGGCGTCGCTATGAAGTTGCTGTGTCACTACTTATTGGCTGGCCGAATCAAAAGAGTCCCTATGACCTTCTGATCCAAAGATATGATCTCACAGATTTTGACCCAATGTTAAGTCTATGGGAGTTTTTCAGCCGTTTTTTCGTACGCTGTGCGAACATCGTACACCCGATCGCTTATAAAAGTCATAGCACACCTCTCCTCAATAAGCCGGTCGATTTGACACCTCATATGTGGGTCTACGACAAACGGTGCAGGACGAGTTACGCGCCAAAGTTTTGTTCAGGTGAATAGTAATTACAATACTAGAATGTACATTTCCTGAAGAAAATGTGAATGGTGCTTGCAGTGGCAAAATTCGGCACCGGTTGCTAGGGTGCTGTAATTGGTTGCTAGGACGTGGCTATGAAGTTGCTGTGTCACTACTTATTGGCTGGCCGAATCAAAAGAGCCCAGCCCCAAGTCTCTACGAACTTCTAAACTACCCGATCACTTAGAAAAGTCATAGCACACCTCTCCTCAATAAGCCGGTCGATTTGACACCTCATTCATGGGTCTACGACAAACGGTGCAGGACGAGTTACGCGCCAAAGTTTTGTTCAGGTGAATAGTAATTACAATACTAGAATGTACATTTCCTGAAGAAAATGTGAATGGTGCTTGCAGTGGCAAAATCGCCACTCGGTTGCTAGGCGGTTGCTAAGGAACTTGGGGTGGTTGCTAAGGTGTTGCTAGGCGGTTGCTAAGGTACTTGGGGTGGTTGCTAAGGTGTTGCTAGGCAGTTGTTAAGGTACCTGGAGTGGTCACTACTGTGTTGCTAGGCGGTTGCTAGGGTGTTCTGGGCGGTTGCTATGGTAACCAGGGTGGTTGCTATGGTGTCACTAGGTGGTTGGTAGTTGGCACAGATAGTTACTATGGAGTTTCTATAGAGTTCTTAGCATGTTCTCAGCCCACTTTAGCACTTAGCTAATCACTATTAGCATGTAGCTATTAACTGCTAGCATGTGTAGCATGTTGCAAGTACAGTTTGCTAGCATGAGTCAAAAAAGCCAACCCCCATGTCTCTACGATGTTCTGATGCAGAGATATAGGCATCGCTAAATGGTTGCTAGGGTACTCTGTTTGGTTGCTAGGGAGTGGCTTGGCAGTGGCTTGGCAGTTGCCAATGATGATACTCCAAAGGCTGCTTGACAATATAAACCAACCCCCATGTCTTTATGATGTTCTGATGCAGAGATATGGATCTTGAAAAACGGTTGCTAGGGTAATCTGGTTGGCTGCTAGGGAGTGGCCTGGTAGCTACCAATGATGATACTCCAAAGGCTGCTTGACAATATAAACCAACCCCCATGTCTTTACGATGTTCTGATGCAGAGATATAGATCTTGCTAAACGGTTGCTAGGGTACTCTGTTTGGTTGCTAGGGAGTGGCTTGGCAGCTGCCAGTAATGATAAACCAAAGGCTGCTTGCCAGTATGAATGCTATAAACCAACCCCCATTCCTCTATGATGTTCAGATTTGAAGATATCCCCTCTATGCTTTGGGTTGCTAGGGTGCTCTGAATGGTTGCTAGGGCGTGGCTATGATGTCTTGAAGGTGATTCGTGATTGGCCGTTTGCTGCCCCGAGTCAAATGAGCCCACCCTCATGTTTCTATGACACTCCTATCCAAAGATATTCATTTGATCTTTTTCAATGGAAGTCTATGGAACTTGTTGCTATGGTGCTCTATATGGTTGCTAGGGCGTGGCTTGATAGCTTCACAATGATCCTGAGAGACTGATTGGTTGCCTGAGTAATATGAGCCCACCCCTTGTCTCTATGACATTGTGATCCAGAGTTATGTTCAATACAAAATCCCTATGTAATTTCCCATAGTAGGAAAAACACAGTACTTCCTGGTTCATGGGCACGGCTTCACCATAGTATGTCTATGGGGCAACTTTGGGCAGCTCTTGCGCCCCAGGGGTACAACTTACACCCCATTTTGAGGTATGGTCTGAGAGAGCCTATCAGGCTCTTCAAACCTGGTAACCCACATGTTTCTATGAAATTCTCGTTAGGAGCTATTACTCGTCAAAGTTTGTCCCAATGCAAAGTCTATGGGATTTTTTTCGCTACTTTTTCGCCCGCCGGACGAACATCGTACACCCGATCGCTTATAAAAGTCATAGCACACCTCTCCTCAATGAGCCGGTCGATTTGACACCTCATTCATGGGTCTAGGACAAAAACTGCGGGAGGAGTAGCGCGCAGAAAAAAGTGGAAGAAAATGAGTGTCTGTGTCTGAGAGAGAAAGGCTTCTAAGGGCCTGCGTGTGTGAGTGTCTGTGAGAAAGTGACAGTTGAAATTCAAATTTCTGAAGATTCCGCCATTGAAAGTCAATGGGACTTTTTTGGCCGCTTTTTCGCCCCCTGTGCGAACATCATTGGTCCGATCGCTTAAAAAAAAATAGCACACCTCTCCTCAATAAGCCGGTCGATTTGACACCTCATTCATGGGTCTAGGACAAACGCTGTGGGAGAAATAGCGCGCAGAATTAAAAGTGGAAGAAAATGAGTGTCTGTGTCTGAGAGACAAAGGCTTCTAAGGGCCTGCGTGTGTGAGTGTGTGTGAGAAAGTGACAGTTGAGAGAGACGGAATGTTCGTGAATTTGAATTTTTCAATGTAAGTCAATGGGACTTTTTTGGCCGCTTTTTCGTCCGCTGTGCGAACATCGTTGGTCCGATCGCTTATAAAAGTCATAGCACACCTCTCCTCAATGAGCCGGTCGATTTGACACCTCATTCATGAGTCTAGGACAAAAACTGCGGGAGGAGTAGCGCGCAGAAAAAAAAGTGGAAGAAGAAGAAGAAGAACTAGAATGTACATTTCCTGAAGAAAATGTGAATGGTGCTTGCAGTGGCAAAATTCGACACTCGGTTGCTAGGCGGTTGCTAAGGTACTTGGGGTGGTTGCTAAGGTGTTGCTAGGCGGTTGCTATGGTGTTCTGGGTGGTTGCTAGGCGGTTGCTATGGTAACCTGGGTGGTTGCTAGGGTGTTGCTAGGTGGTTGGTAGTTGTCACAGATAGTTACTGTGGAGTTTCTATAGAGTTCCTGGCGTGTTCTCTGCCCACTTTAGCACTTAGCTAATCACTATTAGCATGTAGCTATTAACTGCTAGCATGTGTAGCATGTTGGAAGTCCAGTTTGCTAGCATGAGTCAAAAGAGCCAACCGCCATGTCTCTATGATGCTCTGATGCAGAGATATAGATATTTTGCTAAACGGTTGCTAAGGTACTCTGTTTGGTTGCTAGGGAGTGGCTTGGCAGCTGCCAGTAATGATAAACCAAAGGCTGCTTGCCAGTATGAATGCTATAAACCAACCCCTATGCCTCTATGATATTCAGATTTGAAGATATCTGCCTATGCTTTGGGTTGCTAGGGTGCTCTAAATGGTTGCTAAGGCGTGGCTATGATGTCTTTAAGGTGATTTGTGATTGGCAGTTTGCTGCCTCGAGTCAAATGAGCCCACCCTCATGTTTGTACGACACTCCTATCCAAAGATATTCCTTTGATCTTTTTCAATGGAAGTCTATGGAGCATGTTACTAAGGTGCTCTATATGGTTGCTAGGGCGTGGCTTGATAGCTTCACAATGATCCGGAGAGACTGATTGGTTGCCTGAGTAAAATGAGCCCACCCCCTTGTCTCTATGACACTGCAATCCAGAGTTATGTTCAATACAAAATCCCTATGTAATTTCCCATAGTAGGAAAAACACAGTACTTCCTGGTTCATGGGCACGGCTTCACCATAGTATGTCTATGGGGCAATTTTGGGCAGCTCTTGCGCCCCAGGGGTACAACTTACACCCCATATTGAGGTATGGGCTGACAGAGCTTGCCAGCCTCTTCAAACGTGGTAACCCACATGTTTCTACGAAATTCTCGCTCGGAACAATGACTCGTCAAAGTTTGTCGCAATGCAAAGTCTATGGGATTTTTTTCGCTACTTTTTCGCCCGCCTGACGAACATCGTACACCCGATCGCTTATAAAAGTCATAGCACAGCTCTCCTCAATGAGCCGATCGATTTGACACCTCATTCATGGGTCTAGGACAAACGCTGCGGAAGGAGTAGCGCACAGAAATAAAAGTGGAAGAAAATGAGTGTCTGTGTCTGAGAGAGAAAGGCTTCTAAGGGCCTGCGTGTGTGAGTGTGTGTGAGAAAGTGACAGTTGAAATTCAAATTTCTGAAGATTCCGCCATTGAAAGTCAATGGGACTTTTTTGGCCGCTTTTTCGCCCCCTGTGCGAACGTCGTTGGTCCGATCGCTTATAAAAATCATAACACATATCTCCTCAATGAGCCGGTCGATTTGACACCTCATTCATGGGTCTAGGACAAACACTGCGGGAGGAGTAGCGCGCAGAAATAAAAGTGGAAGAAAATGAGTGTCTGTGTCTGAGAGAGAAAGGCTTTTAAGGGCCTGCATGTGTGAGTGTGTGTGAGAAAGTGACAGTTGAGAGAGACGGAATGTTCGTGAATTTGAATTTTTCAATGTAAGTCAATGGGACTTTTTTGGCCGCTTTTTCGACCGCTGTGCGAAAATCGTTGGTCCGATCGCTTATAAAAGTCATAGCACACCTGTCCTCAATGAGCCGGTCGATTTGACACCTCATTCATGGGTCTATGACAAAAACTGCGGGAGGAGTAGCGCGCAGAAATTGTGTCCAGAAGAAGAAGAAGAAGAATAATAAGTATGCAGAAGAATAAGAATGGAGCTTTGCCTTTGGCAAGCACCATTAACTAGAATGTACATTTCCTGAAGAAAATGTGAATGGTGCTTGCAGTGGCAAAACACCGGACTCGGTTGCTAGGGTGCGGTAATTGGTTGCTAGGGCGTGGCTATGAAGTTGCTGTGTCACTACTTATTGGCTGGCCGAGTCAAAAGAGCCCAGCCCCAAGTCTCTATGACCTTCTAAACCAAAGATATGATCTCACAGATTTGGCCCCCATGTTATGTCTATGGGAGATTTTTCAGCCGTTTTTTCGTACACTGTGCGAACATCGTACACCCGATCGCTTAGAAAAGTCATAGCACACCCCTCCTCAATAAGCCGGTCGATTTGACACCTCATTCGTGGGTCTACGACAAACGGTGCGGGACAAGTTACGCGCCAAAGTTTTGTTGAGGTGAATAGTAATTACAATACTAGAATGTACATTTCCTGAAGAAAATGTGAATGGTGCTTGCAGTGGCAAAATTCGGCACCCGGTTGCTAGGGTGCTGTAATTGGTTGCTAGGGCGTGGCCATGAAGCCACTAGTTATTGGCGGCTTGATAGGCCGAGTCAAAAGAGCCCAGCCCCAAGTCTATATGACCTTCTAAACCAAAGATATGATCTCACAGATTTGGCCCCCATGTTAAGTCTATGGGAGTTTTTTCAGCCGTTTTTTCGTATGCTGTGCGAACATCGTACACCCGATCGCTTAGAAAAGTCATAGCACAGCTCTCCTCAATAAGCCGGTCGATTTGACACCTCATTCGTGGGTCTACGACAAACGTTGCGGGACGAGTTACGCGCCAAAGTTTTGTTCAGGTGAATAGTAATTACAATACTAGAATGTACATTTCCTGAAGAAAATGTGAATGGTGCTTGCAGTGGCAAAACTCGGCACTCTTGATTAGCATTATGCTAACATAATTACCGTCCAGCTAGGATGTTTTTAGCAAGATGCTAACATGATTAGCATGTTCCTAGCATTATGCTAACACCCTTAGCATGCTGCTAACATGTTTTTAGAAAGATGCTAATCATGTTAGCATAATGCTAACACCCTTAACATGCTGCTAGCATGTTTTTAGAAAGATGCTAATCTTGTTACCATAATGCTAGCAACATGCTAACATGATTAGCATAATGCTAGCATGATGCTAGCATGATTACCATGTTGTTAACATGTTTTTAACAAGATGCTAACATAATTAGCATGTTTGCTAGCATGATGCTAACATGATTAGCATGCTACTAGCATGATGCTAACACAATTAGCATGTTACCAGCATTCTGCTAACACATTTTTACTAGTTTGTGTCATGTTTAAACCCTAAGCTAATCACTATTAGCATGTAGCTATTCACTGAAAGCATGTGTAGCATGTTGGAAGTCCAGTTTGCTAGCATGAGTCAACAGAGCCAACCGCCATGTCTCTATGATGCTCTGATGCAGAGATATAGATCTTGCAAAACGGTTGCTAGGGTATTCTGTTTGGTTGCTAGGCAGTGGCTTGGCAGCTGCCAGTAATGATAAACCAAAGGCTGCTTGCCAGTATGAATGATATAAACCAACCCCCATGCCTCTATGATATTCAGATTTGAAGATATCCCTCTTTGCTTTGGGTTGCTAGGGTGCTCTAAATGGTTGCTAGGACGTGGCTATGAAGTGTTTAAGGTGATTCGTGATTGGCCGCTTGCTGCCCCGAGTCAAATGAGCCCACCCTCATGTTTCTATGACACTCCTATCCAAAGATATTCATTTGATCTTTTTCAATGGAAGTCTATGGAACTTGTTGCTATGGTGCTCTATATGGTTGCTAGGGCGTGGCTTGATAGCTTCACAATGAACCTGAGACACTGATTGGTTGCCTGAGTAAAATGAGCCCACCCCCTTGTCTTTAAGACATTGTGATCCAGAGTTATGTTCAATACAAAATCCCTATGTAATTTCCCATAGTAGGAAAAACACAGTACTTCCTGGTTCATGGGCACGGCTTCACCATAGTATGTCTATGGGGCAACTTTGGGCAGCTCTTGCGCCCCAGGGGTACAACTTACACCCCATTTTGAGGTATGGTCTGAGAGAGCCTATCAGGCTCTTCAAACGTGGTAACCCACATGTTTCTATGAAATTCTCGTTAGGAGCTATTACTCATCAAAGTTTGTCCCAATGCAAAGTCTATGGGATTTTTTTCGCTACTTTTTCGCCCGCCGGACGAACATCGTACACCCGATCGCTTATAAAAGTCATAGCACACCTGTCCTCAATGAGCCGGTCGATTTGACACCTCATTCATGGGTCTATGACAAAAACTGCGGGAGGAGTAGCGCGCAGAAATTGTGTCCAGAAGAAGAAGAAGAAGAATAATAAGTATGCAGAAGAATAAGAATGGAGCTTTGCCTTTGGCAAGCACCATTAACTAGAATGTACATTTCCTGAAGAAAATGTGAATGGTGCTTGCAGTGGCAAAACTCGGCACTCTTGATTAGCATTATGCTAACATAATTACCGTCCTGCTAGGATGTTTTTAGCAAGATGCTAACATGATTAGCATGTTGCTAGCATTATGCTAACACCCTTAGCATCCTGCTAACATGTTTTTAGAAAGATGCGAATCATGTTAACATAATGCTAGCAAAATGCTAACATGATTAGCATGTTGCTAGCATTATGCTAACACCCTTAGCATGCTGCTAGCATGTTTTTAGAAAGATGCTAATCATGTTAGCATAATGTTAGCAACATGCTAACATGATTAGCATAATGCTAGCATGATGCTAGCATGATTACCATGTTGTTAGCATGTTTTTAACAAGATGCTAATCATGTTAGCATAATGCTAAGCAACATGCTAACATGATTAGCATAATGGTAACATGATGCTAAAGCATGATTACCATTTTGCTAAAGCATGTTTTTAACAAGATGCTAACATGATTAGCATGTTGCAAGCATGATGCTAACACCCTAAGCATGCTGCAAGCATTTTTTAAACAAAATGCTAGTCATGTTAAGATAATGCTAGCAACATGCTAACATGATTAAGATAATGCTAGCATGATGCTAAGCATGATTACCATGTTGCTAAGCATTATTTTAACCAAATGCTAATAATGTTAGCATTATGTTAGCAACATGCTAACATGATTAGCATGTTGCTAGCATGATGCTAACACCCTTAGCATGCTGCTTAGCATGTTTTAAACAAGATGCTAATCATGTTAGCATAATGCTAAAGCAAACATGCTAACATGATTAGCATAATGCTGCATGATGCTTAGCATGATTACCATGTTTTTAAGATGATTTTAACAAGATGCTAATCATGTTAGCATAATGTTAGCAACATGCTAACATCATTAGCATAATGCTAGCATGATGCTAGCATGATTACCATGTTGTTAGCATGTATTTAACAAGATGCTAACATGATTAGCATGTTTGCTAACATGATGCTAACATGATTAGCATGCTACTAGCATCATGCTAACACAATTAACATGCCACTAGCATTATTCTAACACATTTTTACTAGTTTGTGTCATGTTTAAACCTTAAGCTAATCACTATTAGCATGTAGCTATTCACTGCTAGCATGTGTAGCATGGTGGAAGTCCAGTTTGCTAGCATGAGTCAAAAGAGCCAACCGCCATGTCTCTATAATGTTCTGATGCAGAAATATAGGTGTTTCAAAACGGTTGCTAGGGTACTCTGTTTGGTTGCTAGGGAGTGGCTTGGTAGCTACCAATGATGATACTCAAAAGGCTGCTTGACAATATAAACCAACACCCATGTCTCTACGATGTTCTGATGCAGAGATATAGATCTTGCAAAACGGTTGCTAGGGTACTCTGTTTGGTTGCTAGGGAGTGGCTTGGCAGCTGCCAGTAATGATAAACCAAAGGCTGCTTGCCAGTATGAATGATATAAACCAACCCCCATTCCTCTATGATGTTCAGATTTGAAGATATCCCCTCTATGCTTTGAGTTGCTAGGGTGCTCTAAATAGTTGCTAGGGCGTGGCTATGATATCTTGAAGGTGATTCGTGATTGGCCGTTTGCTGCCCCGAGTCAAATGAGCCCACCCTCATGTTTCTATGACACTCCTATCCAAAGATATTCCTTTGATCTTTTTCAATGGAAGTCTATGGAACTTGTTGCTAAGGTACTCTCTATGGTTGCTAGGGCCTGGCTTGATAGCTTTAAAATTATCTTGATAGACTGATTGGTTGCCTGAGTAAAATGAGCCCACCCCCTTGTCTCTATGACATTGTGATCCAGAGTTATGACTTGTCAAAGTTCGTCCCAATGTTAAGTCTATGGGATTTTTCGCCCGATTTTTCGCCCGTCGGACGAACATCGTACACCCGATCGCTTATAAAAGTCATAGCACACCTCTCCTCAATAAGCCGGTCGATTTGACACCTCATTCATGGGTCTAGGACAAAAGCTGCGGGAGGAGTAGCGCGCCAAAATTTTGTGTGGAATAATAATAATAATAATAATAATAATAACTAGAATGTACATTTCCTGAAGAAAATGTGAATGGTGCTTGCAGTGGTAAAATTCGGCCCCAGTTGCTAGGGTGATGTAATTGGTTGCTAGGGCGTCGCTATGAAGTTGCTGTGTCACTACTTATTGGCTGGCCGAATCAAAAGAGCCCAGCCCCAAGTCTCTATGACCTTCTGATCCATAGATATGATCTCACAGATTTTGACCCAATGTTCAGTCTATGGGAGTTTTTTCAGCCGTTTTTTCGTACGCTGTGCGGACATCGTACACACGATCACTTAGAAAAGTCATAGCACACCTCTCCTCGATAAGCCGGTCGATTTGACACCTCATTCATGGGTCTACGACAAACGGTGCGGGACGAGTTACGCGCCAAAGTTTTGTTCAGGTGAATAGTAATTACAATACTAGAATGTACATTTCCTGAAGAAAATGTGAATGGTGCTTGCAGTGGCAAAACTCGGCACTCTTGATTAGCATGATGCTAACATAATTACCGTCCTGCTAGGATGTTTTTATCAAGATGCTAACATGATTAGCATGTTGCTAGCATTATGCTAACACCCTTAGCATGCTGCTAGCATGTTTTTAGAAAGATGCTAATCATGTTAGCATTATGCTAGCAACATGCTAACATGATTAGCATTTGTTGCTAGCATAATGCTAACACCCTTAAGCATGCTGCTAAAGATGTTTTTAGAAATATGCTAATCATGTTAGCATAATGCTAGCAACATGCTAACATGATTAGCATAATGCTAGCATGATGCTAGCATGATTACCATGTTGCTAGCATGTTTTTAACAAGATGCTAACATAATTAGCATGTTTGCTCGCATGATGCTAACATGATTAGCATGCTACTAGCATGATGCTAACACAATTAGCATGTTACCAGCATGATGTAACACATTTTTACTAGTTTGTGTCATGTTTAAACCCTAAGCTAATCACTATTAGCATGTAGCTATTCACTGCTAGCATGTGTAGCATGTTGGAAGTTCAGTTTGCTAGCATGAGTCAAAAGAGCCAACCGCCATGTCTCTATGATGCTCTGATGCAGAGATATAGATCTTGCTAAACGGTTGCTAGGGTACTCTGTTTGGTTGCTAAGGAGTGGCTTGGCAGCTACCAATGATGATACTCCAAAGGCTGCTTGACAATATAAACCAACCCCCATGTCTTTATGATGTTCTGATGCAGAGATATAGATCTTGCAAAACGGTTGCTAGGGTACTCTGTTTGGTTGCTAGGGAGTGGCTTGGCAGCTGCTAGTAATGATAAACCAAAGGCTGCTTGCCAGTATAAATGATATAAACCAATCCCCATGCCTCTATGATATTCAGATTTGAAGATATCTGCCTATGCTTTGGGTTGCTAGGGTGCTTTAAATGGTTGCTAAGGCGTGGCTATGATGTCTTTAAGGTGATTTGTGATTGGCGGTTTGCTGCCTCCAGTCAAATGAGCCCACCCTCTTGTTTGTACGACACTTCTATCCAAAGATATTCATTTGATCTTTTTCAATGGAAGTCAATGGAACTTGTTGCTATGGTGCTCTATATGGTTGCTAGGGCGTGGCTTGATAGCTTCACAATGATCCTGAGAGACTGATTGGTTGCCTGAGTAAAATGGGCCCACCCCCTTGTCTCTATGACATTGTGATCCAGAGTTATGTTCAATACAAAATCCCTATGTAATTTCCCATAGTAGGAAAAACACAGTACTTCCTGGTTCATGGGCACGGCTTCACCATAGTATGTCTATGGGGCAACTTTGGGCAGCTCTTGCGCCCCAGGGGTACAACTTACACCCCATTTTGAGGTATGGTCTGAGAGAGCCTATCAGGCTCTTCAAACGTGGTAACCCACATGTTTCTATGAAATTCTCGTTAGGAGCTATTACTCATCAAAGTTTGTCCCAATGCAAAGTCTATGGGATTTTTTTCGCTACTTTTTCGCCCGCCGGACGAACATCGTACACCCGATCGCTTATAAAAGTCATAGCACACCTGTCCTCAATGAGCCGGTCGATTTGACACCTCATTCATGGGTCTATGACAAAAACTGCGGGAGGAGTAGCGCGCAGAAATTGTGTCCAGAAGAAGAAGAAGAAGAATAATAAGTATGCAGAAGAATAAGAATGGAGCTTTGCCTTTGGCAAGCACCATTAACTAGAATGTACATTTCCTGAAGAAAATGTGAATGGTGCTTGCAGTGGCAAAATTCGGCCCCTTGGTTGCTAGGGTGCTGTAATTGGTTGCTAGGGCGTGGCTATGAAGTTGCTGTGTCACTACTTTTTGGCTGGCGAATCAAAAGAGCCCAGCCCCAAGTCTCTATGACCTTCTGATCCAAAGATATGATCTCACAGATTTTGACCCAATGTTAAGTCTATGGGAGTTTTTTCAGCCGTTTTTTTCGCACGCTGTGCGAACATCGTACACCCGATCGCTTAGAAAAGTCATAGCACACCTCTCCTCAATAAGCCGGTCGATTTGACACCTCATTAATGGGTCTACGACAAACGGTGCGGGACGAGTTACGCGCCAAAGTTTTGTTCAGGTGAATAGTAATTACAATACTAGAATGTACATTTCCTAAAGAAAATGTGAATGGTGCTTGCAGTGGCAAAACACCGGACTAGGTTGCTAGGGTGCTGTAATTGGTTGCTAGGGCGTGGCTATGAAGTTGCTGTGTCACTACTTATTGGCTGGCCGAATCAAAAGAGCCCAGCCCCAAGTCTCTATGACCTTTTGATCCAAAGATATGATCTCACAGATTTGGCCCCCATGTTAAGTCTATGGGAGTTTTTTCAGCCGTTTTTTCGTACGCTGTGCGAACATCGTACAAGCGATCGCTTAGAAAAGTCATAGCACACCTCTCCTTACTAAGCCGGTCGATTTGACACCTCATTCGTGGGTCTACGACAAATGGCACGGGACGAGTTACACGCCAAAGTTTTGTCTAGGTGAATAGTAATTACAATACTAGAATGTACATTTCCTGAAGAAAATGTGAATGGTGCTTGCAGTGGCAAAATTCGCCAATCGGTTGCTAGGGTGCTGTAATTGGTTGCTAGGGCGTGGCCATGAAGTCACTAGTTATTGGCGGCTTGATAGGCCGAGTCAAAAGAGCCCAGCCCCAAGTCTCTATGACCTTCTAAACCAAAGATATGATCTCACAGATTTGGCCCCCATGTTAAGTCTATGGGAGTTTTTTCAGCCGTTTTTTCGTACGCTGTGCGAACATCGTACACCCGATCGCTTAGAAAAGTCATAGCACACCTCTCCTCAATAAGCCGGTCGATTTGACACCTCATTCGTGGGTCTACGACAAACGTTGCGGGACGAGTTACGCGCCAAAGTTTTGTTCAGGTGAATAGTAATTACAATACTAGAATGTACATTTTCTGAAGAAAATGTGAATGGTGCTTGCAGTGGCAAAATTCGGAACCCGGTTGCTAGGGTGCTGTAATCGGTTACTAGGGCATGGCTATAAAGTCACTACTTATTGGTTGCTTGATAGGCCGAGTCAAAAGAGCCCAGCCCCAAGTCTCTACGACCTTCTGATCCAAAGATATGATCTCACAGATTTGGTCCCCATGTTAAGTCTATGGGACATTTTTCAGACGATTTTTCGTCCGGTGTGCGAACATCGTACACCCGATCGCTTATAAAAGTCATAGCACACGTCTCCTCAATAAGCCGGTCGATTTGACACCTCATTCGTGGGTCTACGACAAATGGTGTGGGACGAGTTACGCGCCAAAGTTTTGTCTAGGTGAATAGTAATTACAATACTAGAATGTACATTTCCTGAAGAAAATGTGAATGGTGCTTGCAGTGGCAAAACTATGCTAACATAATTACCGTCCTGCTAGGATGTTTTTAGCAAGATGCTAACATGATTAGCATGTTGCAACCATGATGCTAACACCCTTAGCATGCTGCTAACATGTTTTAAACAATATGCTAATCATGTTAGCATAATGCTAAGCAACATGCTAACATGATTAGCATGGTTTTAACAAGATGATAACATGATTAGCATGTTTGCTAGCATGATGCTAACATGATTAGCATGCTACTAACATGATGCTAACACAATTAGCATGTTACCAGCATGATGCTAACACATTTTTACTAGTTTGTGTCATGTTTAAACCCTAAGCTAATCACTATTAGCATGTAGCTATTCACTGCTAGCATGTGTAGCATGTTGGAAGTCCAGTTTGCTAGCATTAGTCAAAAGAGCCATCCGCCATGTCTCTATGATGCTCTGATGCAGAGATATAGATATTGCTAAACGGTTGCTAGGGTACTCTGTTTGGTTGCTAGGGAGTGGCTTGGCAGCTACCAATGATGATACTCCAAAGGCTGCTTGACAATATAAACCAACACCCATGTCTTTACGATGTTCTGATGCAGAGATATAGATCTTGCAAAACAGTTGCTAGGGTACTCTGTTTGGTTGATAGGGAGTGGCTTGGCAGCTGCCAGTAATGATAAACCAAAGGCTGCTTGCCAGTATGAATGATTTAAACCAACCCCCATGCTTGCATGATATTCAGATTTGAAGATATCCCTCTTTGCTTTGGGTTGCTAGGGTGCTCTTAATGGTTGCTAGGGCGTGGCTAGGAGGTCTTGAAGGTGATTCGTGATTGGCTGTTTGCTGCCCCGAGTCAAATGAGCCCACCCTCATGTTTCTATGACACTTCTATCCAAAGATATTCCTTTGATCTTTTTCAATGGAAGTCTATGGAACTTGTTGCTATGGTGCTCTATATGGTTGCTAGGGCGTGGCTTGATAGCTTCACAATGATCCTGGGAGACTGATTGGTCACCTGAGTGAAATGAGCCCACCCCCTTGTCTCTATGTCATTGTGATCCAGAGTTATGTTCAATACAAAATCCCTATGTAATTTCCCATAGTAGGAAAAACACAGTACTTCCTGGTTCATGGGCACGGCTTCACCATAGTATGTCTATGGGGCAAGTTTGGGTAGCTCTTGCGCCCCAGGGGTACAACTTACACCCCATTTTGAGGTATGGTCTGAGAGAGCCTGTCAGCCTCTTCAAACGTGGTAACTCACATGTTTCTACGAAATTCTCGTTAGGAGCTATGACTCGTCAAAGTTCGTCGCAATGTTAAGTCTATGGGATTTTTCGACCGATTTTTCGCCCGCCGGACGAACATCGTACACCCGATCGCTTAGAAAAGTCATAGCACACCTCTCCTCAATAAGCCGGTCGATTTGACACCTCATATGTGGGTCTACGACAAACGGTGCGGGACGAGTTACGCGCCAAAGTTTTGTTCAGGTGAATAGTAATTACAATACTAGAATGTACATTTCCTGAAGAAAATGTGAATGGTGCTTGCAGTGGCAAAATTCAGCACCGGTTGCTAGGGTGCTGTAATTGGTTGCTAGGGCGTGGCTATGAAGTTGCTGTGTCACTACTTATTGGCTGGCCGAATCAAAAGAGCCCAGCCCCAAGTCTCTATGACCTTCTAAACCAAAGATATGATCTCACAGATTTGGCCCCCATGTTAAGTCTATGGGAGTTTTTTCAGCCGATTTTTCGTACGCTGTGCGAACATCGTACACCCGATCGCTTAGAAAAGTCATAGCACACCTCTCCTCAATAAGCCGGTCGATTTGACACCTCATTCGTGGGTCTACGACAAACGGTGCGGGACAAGTTACGCGCCAAAGTTTTGTTCAGGTGAATAGTAATTACAATACTAGAATGTACATTTCCTGAAGAAAATGTGAATGGTGCTTGCAGTGGCAAAATCGGCACTCGGTTGCTAGGGTGCTGTAATTGGTTGCTAGGGCGTGGCTATGAACTACTTATTGGCTACTTGATAGGCCGAGTAAAAAGAGCCAAGCCCCAAGTCTCTATGACTTTCTGATCCAAAGATATGATTTCACAGATTTTGTCCCAATGTTAAGTCTATGGGACTTTTTTCAGGCGATTTTTCGTCCGCTGTGCGAACATCGTACATCCGATCACTTAGAAAAGTCATAGCACACCTCTCCTCAATGAGCCGGTCGATTTGACACCTCATTCATGGGTCTACGACAAACGGTGCGGGACGAGTTATGCGCCAAAGTTTTGTTCAGGTGAATAGTAATTACAATACTAGAATGTACATTTCCTGAAGAAAATGTGAATGGTGCTTGCAGTGGCAAAACACCGGACTCGGTTGCTAGGGTGCTGTGATTGGTTGCTAGGGCGTGGCCATGAAGTCACTACTTATTGGCGGCTTGATAGGCAGAGTCAAAAGAGCCCAGCCCCAAGTCTCTATGACCTTCTAAACCAAAGATATGATCTCACAGATTTGGCCCCCATGTTAAGTCTATGGGAGTTTTTTCAGCCGATTTTTCGTACGCTGTGCGAACATCGTACACCCGATCGCTTAGAAAAGTCATAGCACACCTCTCCTCAATAAGCCGGTCGATTTGACACTTCATTCGTGGGTCTACGACAAACGGTGCGGGACAAGTTACGCGCCAAAGTTTTGTTCAGGTGAATAGTAATTACAATACTAGAATGTACATTTCCTGAAGAAAATGTGAATGGTGCTTGCAGTGGCAAAACTCGGCACTCTTGATTAGCATGATGCTAACATAATTACCGTCCTGCTAGGATGTTTTTAGCAAAATGCTAACATGATTTGCATGTTGCTAGCATGATGCTAACACCCTAAGCATGCTGCTAAGATGTTTTAAACAAAATGCTAGTCATGTTAGATAATGCTAAAGCAAAAATGCTAATATGATTAGCATAATACTAGCATGATGCTGCATGATTACCATGTTGCTAAGCATTATTTTAACAAGATGCTAATCATGTTAGCATTATGTTAACAACATGCTAACATGATTAGCATGTTGCTAGCATGATGCTAACACCCTTAGCATGCTGTTTTGATGTTTTAAACAAGATGCTAATCATGTTAGCATAATGCTAGCAAACATGCTAACATGATTAGCATAATGCTAGCATGATGCTAGCATGATTACCATGTTGCTAGCATGATTTTAACAAGATGCTAATCATGTTAGCATAATGCTAGCAACATGCTAACATCATTAGCATAATGCTACCATGTTGTTAGCATGTATTTAACAAGATGCTAACATGATTAGCATGTTTGCTAACATGATGCTAACATGATTATCATGCTACTAGCATCATGCTAACACAATTAGCATGCCACTAGCATTATTCTAACACATTTTTACTAGTTTGTGTCATGTTTAAACCTTAAGCTACTCACTATTAGCATGTAGCTATTCACTGCTAGCATGTGTAGCATGGTGGAAGTCCAGTTTGCTAGCATGAGTCAAAAGAGCCAACCGCCATGTCTCTATAATGTTCTGATGCAGAAATATAGGTGTTTCAAAACGGTTGCTAGGGTACTCTGTTTGGTTGCTAGGGAGTGGCTTGGCAGCTGCCAATGATGATACTCCAAAGGCTGCTTGACAATATAAACCAACCCCCATGTCTGTACGATGTTCTGACGCAGAGATATAGATCTTGCAAAATGGTTGCTAGGGTACTCTGTTTGGTTGCTAAGGAGTGGCTTGGCAGCTACCAATGATGATACACCAAAGGCTGCTTGCCAGTATGAATGATATAAACCAACCCCCATGCCTCTATGATATTCAGATTTGAAGATATCTGCCTATGCTTTGGGTTGCTAGGGTGCTCTATATGGTTGCTAAGGCGTGGCTATGATGTCTTTAAGGTGATTTGTGATTGGCGGTTTGCTGCCTCGAGTCAAATGAGCCCACCCTCATGTTTCTATGACACTCCTATCCAAAGATATTCCTTTGATCTTTTTCAATGGAAGTCTATGGAACTTGTTGCTATGGTTCTCTATATGGTTGCTAGGGCGTGGCTTGATAGCTTTACAATGATCCTGAGAGACTGATTGGTTGCCTGAGTAAAATGAGCCCACCCCCTTGTCTCTATGACATTGTGATTCAGAGTTATGTTCAATACAAAATCCCTATGTAATTTCCCATAGTAGGAAAAACACAGTACTTCCTGGTTCATGGGCACGGCTTCACCATAGTATGTCTATGGGGCAACTTTGGGCAGCTCTTGCGCCCCAGGGGTACAACTTACACCCCATTTTGAGGTATGGTCTGAGAGAGCCTATCAGGCTCTTCAAACGTGGTAACCCACATGTTTCTATGAAACTCTCGTTAGGAGCTATTACTCATCAAAGTTTGTCCCAATGCAAAGTCTATGGGATTTTTTTCGCTACTTTTTCGCCCGCCGGACGAACATCGTACACCCGATCGCTTATAAAAGTCATAGCACACCTGTCCTCAATGAGCCGGTCGATTTGACACCTCATTCATGGGTCTATGACAAAAACTGCGGGAGGAGTAGCGCGCAGAAATTGTGTCCAGAAGAAGAAGAAGAAGAACTAGAATGTACATTTCCTGAAGAAAATGTGAATGGTGCTTGCAGTGGCAAAACTCGGCACTCTTGATTAGCATGATGCTAACATAATTACCGTCCTGCTAGGATGTTTTTATCAAGATGCTAACATGATTAAGATGTTGCTAGCATTATGCTAACACCCTTAAGATGCTGCTAAGCATGTTTTTAGAAAGATGCTAATCATGTTAGCATTATGCAAGCAACATGCTAACATGATTAGCATTTGTTGCTAAAGCATAATGCTAACACCCTTAGCATGCTGCTAAGATGTTTTTAGAAAGATGCTAATCATGTTAAGCATAATGCTAGCAACATGCTAACATGATTAGCATAATGCTAGCATGATGCTAGCATGATTACCATGTTGCTAGCATGTTTTTAACAAGATGCTAACATAATTAAGATGTTTGCTAAAGATGATGCTAACATGATTAGCATGCTACTAAAGCATGATGCTAACACAATTAGCATGTTACCAGCATGATGTAACACATTTTTACTAGTTTGTGTCATGTTTAAACCCTAAGCTAATCACTATTAGCATGTAGCTATTCACTGCTAGCATGTGTAGCATGTTGGAAGTTCAGTTTGCTAGCATGAGTCAAAAGAGCCAACCGCCATGTCTCTATGATGCTCTGATGCAGAGATATAGATCTTGCTAAACGGTTGCTAGGGTACTCTGTTTGGTTGCTAAGGAGTGGCTTGGCAGCTACCAATGATGATACTCCAAAGGCTGCTTGACAATATAAACCAACCCCCATGTCTTTATGATGTTCTGATGCAGAGATATAGATCTTGCAAAACGGTTGCTAGGGTACTCTGTTTGGTTGCTAGGGAGTGGCTTGGCAGCTGCTAGTAATGATAAACCAAAGGCTGCTTGCCAGTATAAATGATATAAACCAACCCCCATGCCTCTATGATATTCAGATTTGAAGATATCTGCCTATGCTTTGGGTTGCTAGGGTGCTTTAAATGGTTGCTAAGGCGTGGCTATGATGTCTTTAAGGTGATTTGTGATTGGCGGTTTGCTGCCTCCAGTCAAATGAGCCCACCCTCTTGTTTGTACGACACTTCTATCCAAAGATATTCATTTGACCTTTTTCAATGGAAGTCAATGGAACTTGTTGCTATGGTGCTCTATATGGTTGCTAGGGCGTGGCTTGATAGCTTCACAATGATCCTGAGAGACTGATTGGTTGCCTGAGTAAAATGGGCCCACCCCCTTGTCTCTATGACATTGTGATCCAGAGTTATGTTCAATACAAAATCCCTATGTAATTTCCCATAGTAGGAAAAACACAGTACTTCCTGGTTCATGGGCACGGCTTCACCATAGTATGTCTATGGGGCAACTTTGGGCAGCTCTTGCGCCCCAGGGGTACAACTTACACCCCATTTTGAGGTATGGTCTGAGAGAGCCTATCAGGCTCTTCAAACGTGGTAACCCACATGTTTCTATGAAATTCTCGTTAGGAGCTATTACTCATCAAAGTTTGTCCCAATGCAAAGTCTATGGGATTTTTTTCGCTACTTTTTCGCCCGCCGGACGAACATCGTACACCCGATCGCTTATAAAAGTCATAGCACACCTGTCCTCAATGAGCCGGTCGATTTGACACCTCATTCATGGGTCTATGACAAAAACTGCGGGAGGAGTAGCGCGCAGAAATTGTGTCCAGAAGAAGAAGAAGAAGAATAATAAGTATGCAGAAGAATAAGAATGGAGCTTTGCCTTTGGCAAGCACCATTAATAATAAGTATGCAGAAGAATAAGAATGGAGCTTTGCCTTTGGCAAGCACCATTAATAAGTATGCAGGAGAATAAGAATGGAGCTTTGCCTTTGGCAAGCACCATTAATAATAATAATAAGTATGCAGGAGAATAAGAATGGAGCTTTGCCTTTGGCAAGCACCATTAACTAGAATGTACATTTCCTGAAGAAAATGTGAATGGTGCTTGCAGTGGCAAAACTCGGCACTCTTGATTAGCATGATGCTAACATAATTACCGTCCAGCTAGGATGTTTTTAGCAATATGCTAACATGATTAGCATGTTGCTAGCATTATGCTAACACCCTTAGCATGCTGCTAACATGTTTTTAGAAAGATGCTAATCATGTTAAGATAATGCTAAGCAACATGCTAACATGATTAACATGTTGCAAGCATAATGTTAACACCCTTAGCATGCTGCTAGCTTGTTTTTAGAAAGATGCTAATCATGTTAGCATTATGTTAGCAACATGCTAACATGATTAGCATAATCTTAGCATGATGCTACCATGATTACCATGTTGTTAGCATGTTTTTAACAAGATGCTAACATAATTAGCATGTTTGCTAAAGCATGATGCTAACATGATTAAGATGTTATTAAAGATGATGCTAACACAGTTAAAGATGTTACCGCATTATGCTAACACATTTTTACTAGTTTGTGTCATGTTCAAACCCTAAGCTAATCACTATTAGCATATAGCTATTCACTGATAGCATGTGTAGCATGTTGGAAGTCCAGTTTGCTAGCATGAGTCAAAAGAGCCAACCGCCATGTCTCTATGATGCTCTGATGCAGAGATATAGATCTTGCAAAACGGTTACTAGGGTACTCTGTTTGGTTTCTAGGGAGTGGCTTGGTAGCTACCAATGATGATACTCCAAAGGCTGCTTGACAATATAAACCAACACCCATGTCTCTACGATGTTCTGATGCAGAGATATAGATCTTGCTAAACGGTTGCTAGGGTACTCTGGTTGCTAGGGAGTGGCTTGGTAGCTACCAATGATGATAATCCAAAGGCTGCTTGACAATATAAACCAACACCCATGTCTTTACGATGTTCTGATGCAGAAATATAGATGTTGAATAATGGTTGCTAGGGTACTCTGTTTGGTTGCTAGGGAGTGGCTTGGCAGCTACCAATGATGATACTCCAAAGGCTGCTTGCCAGTATGAATGATATAAACCAACCCCCATGCCACTATGATATTCAGATTTGAAGATATCTGCCTATGCTTTGGGTTGCTAGGGTGCTCTAAATGGTTGCTAAGGCGTGGCTATGATGTCTTTAAGGTGATTTGTGATTGGCGGTTTGCTGCCTCGAGTCAAATGAGCCCACCCTCTTGTTTGTACGACACTTCTATCCAAAGATATTCATTTGAACTTTTTCAATGGAAGTCTATGGAGCATGTTACTAAGGTGCTCTATATGGTTGCTAGGGCGTGGCTTGATAGCTTCACAATGATCCTGAGAGACTGATTGGTTGCCTGAGTAAAATGAGCCCACCCCCTTGTCTCTATGACACTGTAATCCAGAGTTATGTTCAATACAAAATCCCTATGTAATTTCCCATAGTAGGAAAAACACAGTACTTCCTGGTTCATGGGCACGGCTTCACCATAGTATGTCTATGGGGCAACTTTGGGCAGCTCTTGCGCCCCAGGGGTACAACTTACACCCCATTTTGAGGTATGGTCTGACAGAGCTTGCCAGCCTCTTCAAACGTGGTAACCCACATGTTTCTACGAAATTCTCGCTCGGAGCAATGACTCGTCAAAGTTTGTCGCAATGCAAAGTCTATGGGATTTTTTTCGCTACTTTTTCGCCCGCCGGACGAACATCGTACACCCGATCGCTTATAAAAGTCATAGCACAGGTCTCCTCAATAAGCCGGTCGATTTGACACCTGATTCATGGGTCTAGGACAAAAACTGTGGGAGGAGTAGCGCGCCAAACTTTTGTCCAGAAAAATAATTATAATAAGTATGAGCAATAATAAGAATGGAGCTTTGCCTTTGGCAAGCACCATTAACTAGAATGTACATTTCCTGAAGAAAATGTGAATGGTGCTTGCAGTGGCAAAATTCGGCACTCGGTTGCTAGGGTGCTGTAATTGGTTGATAGGGCGTGGCCATGAAGTCACTACTTATTGGTGGCTTGATAGGCCGAGTCAAAAGAGCCCAGCACCAAGTCTCTATGACCTTATAAACCAAAGATATGATCTCACAGATTTGGCCCCCATGTTAAGTCTATGGGAGTTTTTTCAGCCATTTTTTCGTACGCTGTGCGAACATCGTACACCTGATTGCTTAGAAAAGTCATAGCACACCTCTCCTCAATAAGCCGGTCGATTTGACACCTCATTCGTGGATCTACGTCAAAAACTGCGAGACGAGTCACGCGCCAAAGTTTTGTTCAGGTGAATAGTAATTACAATACTAGAATGTACATTTCCTGAAGAAAATGTGAATGGTGCTTGCAGTGGCAAAACTCGGCACTCTTGATTAACATGATGCTAACATAATTACCGTCCAGCTAGGATGTTTTTAGCAAGATGCTAACATGATTAGCATGATGCTAGCATTATGCTAACACCCTTAGCATGCTGCTAACATGTTTTTAGAAAGATGCTAATCATGTTAGCATAATGCTAGCAACATGCTAACATGATTAGCATGTTGCAAGATAATGCTAACACCCTTAAGATGCTGATAGCTTGTTTTTAGAACGATTCTAATCATGTTAAGATTATGTTAGCAACATGCTAACATGATTAACATAATCTTAGCATGATGCTACCATGATTACCATGTTGTTAGCATGTTTTTAACAAGATGCTAACATAATTAGCATGTTTACAAGCATGATGCTAACATGATTAAGATGCTACTAGCATGATGCTAACACAGTTAGCATGTTACCAGCATTATGCTAACACATTTTTACTAGTTTGTGTCATGTTTAAACCCTAAGCTAATCACTATTAGCATATAGCTATTCACTGATAGCATGTGTAGCATGTTGGAAGTCCAGTTTGCTAGCATGAGTCAAAAGAGCCAACCGCCATGTCTCTATGATGCTCTGATGCAGAGATATAGATCTTGCAAAACGGTTACTAGGGTACTCTGTTTGGTTGCTAGGGAGTGGCTTGGTAGCTACCAATGATGATACTCCAAAGGCTGCTTGACAATATAAACCAACACCCATGTCTCTACGATGTTCTGATGCAGAGATATAGATCTTGCTAAATGGTTGCTAGGGTACTCTGTTTGGTTACTAGGGAGTGGCTTGGTAGCTACCAATGATGATACTCCAAAGGCTGCTTGACAATATAAACCAACACCCATGTCTTTACGATGTTCTGATGCAGAAATATAGATGTTGAATAATGGTTGCTAGGGTACTCTGTTTGGTTGCTAGGGAGTGGCTTGGCAGCTACCAATGATGATACTCCAAAGGCTGCTTGCCAGTATGAATGATATAAACCAACCCCCATGCCTCTATGATATTCAGATTTGAAGATATCTGCCTATGCTTTGGGTTGCTAGGGTGCTCTAAATGGTTGCTAAGGCGTGGCTATGATGTCTTTAAGGTGATTTGTGATTGGCGGTTTGCTGCCTCGAGTCAAATGAGCCCACCCTCTTGTTTGTACGACACTTCTATCCAAAGATATTCATTTGAACTTTTTCAATGGAAGTCTATGAAGCTTGTTACTAAGGTGCTCTAAATGGTTGCTAGGGCGTGGCTTGATATCTTCAAAGTTTTCCTGAGAGACTGATTGGTTGCCTGAGTAAAATGAGACCACCCCCTTGTCTCTATGACATTGTGATCCAGAGTTATGACTTGTCAAAGTTCGTTCCAATGTTAAGTCTATGGGATTTTTTTCGCTACTTTTTCGCCCGCCGGACGAACATCGTACACCCGATCGCTTATAAAAGTCATAGCACACCTCTCCTCAATGAGCCGGTCGATTTGACACCTCATTCATGGGTCTAGGACAAAAACTGCGGGAGGAGTAGCGCGCAGAAAAAAAAGTGGAAGAAGAAGAAGAAGAAGAAGAAGAATAATAAGTATGCAGGAGAATAAGAATGGAGCTTTGCCTTTGGCAAGCACCATTAACTAGAATGTACATTTCCTGAAGAAAATGTGAATGGTGCTTGCAGTGGCAAAACTATGCTAACATAATTACCGTCCTGCTAGGATGTTTTTAGCAAGATGCTAACATGATTAGCATGTTGCAACCATGATGCTAACACCCTTAGCATGCTGCTAACATGTTTTAAACAATATGCTAATCATGTTAGCATAATGCTAGCAACATGCTAACATGATTAGCATGGTTTTAACAAGATGATAACATGATTAGCATGTTTGCGAGCATGATGCTAACATGATTAGCATGTTTGCTAAAGCATGATGCTAACATGATTAGCATGCTACTAACATGATGCTAACACAATTAGCATGTTACCAGCATGATGCTAACACATTTTTACTAGTTTGTGTCATGTTTAAACCCTAAGCTAATCACTATTAGCATGTAGCTATTCACTGCTAGCATGTGTAGCATGTTGGAAGTCCAGTTTGCTAGCATTAGTCAAAAGAGCCATCCGCCATGTCTCTATGATGCTCTGATGCTCTGATGCAGAGATATAGATCTTGCAAAACGGTTGCTAGGGTACTCTGTTTGGTTGCTAGGGAGTGGCTTGGCAGCTGCCAGTAATGATAAACCAAAGGCTGCTTGCCAGTATGAATGATATAAACCAACCCCCATGCCTCTATGATATTCAGATTTGAAGATATCCCTCTTTGCTTTGGGTTGCTAGGGTGCTCTAAATGGTTGCTAGGGCGTGGCTATGAAGTGTTTCAGGTGATTCGTGATTGGCCGTTTGCTGCCCCGAGTCAAATGAGCCCACCCTCATGTTTCTATGACACTCCTATCCAAAGATATTCATTTGATCTTTTTCAATGGAAGTCTATGGAACTTGTTGCTATGGTGCTCTATATGGTTGCTAGGGCGTGGCTTGATAGCTTCACAATGAACCTGAGACACTGATTGGTTGCCTGAGTAAAATGAGCCCACCCCCTTGTCTTTAAGACATTGTGATCCAGAGTTATGTTCAATACAAAATCCCTATGTAATTTCCCATAGTAGGAAAAACACAGTACTTCCTGGTTCATGGGCACGGCTTCACCATAGTATGTCTATGGGGCAACTTTGGGCAGCTCTTGCGCCCCAAGGGTACAACTTACACCCCATTTTGAGGTATGGTCTGAGAGAGCCTATCAGGCTCTTCAAACGTGGTAACCCACATGTTTCTATGAAATTCTCGTTAGGAGCTATTACTCATCAAAGTTTGTCCCAATGCAAAGTCTATGGGATTTTTTTCGCTACTTTTTCGCACGCCGGACGAACATCGTACACCCGATCGCTTATAAAAGTCATAGCACACCTGTCCTCAATGAGCCGGTCGATTTGACACCTCATTCATGGGTCTATGACAAAAACTGCGGGAGGAGTAGCGCGCAGAAATTGTGTCCAGAAGAAGAAGAAGAAGAATAATAAGTATGCAGAAGAATAAGAATGGAGCTTTGCCTTTGGCAAGCACCATTAATAATAATAAGTATGCAGAAGATTAAGAATGGAGCTTTGCCTTTGGCAAGCACCATTAATAACTAGAATGTACATTTCCTGAAGAAAATGTGAATGGTGCTTGCAGTGGTAAAATTCGGCCCCAGTTGCTAGGGTGATGTAATTGGTTGCTAGGGCGTCGCTATGAAGTTGCTGTGTCACTACTTATTGGCTGGCCGAATCAAAAGAGCCCAGCCCCAAGTCTCTATGACCTTCTGATCCATAGATATGATCTCACAGATTTTGACCCAATGTTCAGTCTATGGGAGTTTTTTCAGCCGTTTTTTCGTACGCTGTGCGGACATCGTACACACGATCACTTAGAAAAGTCATAGCACACCTCTCCTCGATAAGCCGGTCGATTTGACACCTCATTCATGGGTCTACGACAAACGGTGCGGGACGAGTTACGCGCCAAAGTTTTGTTCAGGTGAATAGTAATTACAATACTAGAATGTACATTTCCTGAAGAAAATGTGAATGGTGCTTGCAGTGGCAAAACACCGGACTCGGTTGCTAGGGTGCGGTAATTGGTTGCTAGGGCGTGGCTATGAAGTTGCTGTGTCACTACTTATTGGCTGGCCGAGTCAAAAGAGCCCAGCCCCAAGTCTCTATGACCTTCTAAACCAAAGATATGATCTCACAGATTTGGCCCCCATGTTATGTCTATGGGAGATTTTTCAGCCGTTTTTTCGTACACTATGCGAACATCGTACACCCTATCGCTTAGAAAAGTCATAGCACACCCCTCCTCAATAAGCCGGTCGATTTGACACCTCATTCGTGGGTCTACGACAAACGGTGCGGGACAAGTTACGCGCCAAAGTTTTGTTGAGGTGAATAGTAATTACAATACTAGAATGTACATTTCCTGAAGAAAATGTGAATGGTGCTTGCAGTGGCAAAACTCGGCACTCTTGATTAGCATTATGCTAACATAATTACCGTCCTGCTAGGATGTTTTTAGCAAGATGCTAACATGATTAGCATGTTACAAGATTATGCTAACACCCTTAGCATCCTGCTAACATGTTTTTAGAAAGATGCGAATCATGTTAACATAATGCTAAGAAAATGCTAACATGATTAGCATGTTGCTAAAGATTATGCTAACACCCTTAGCATGCTGCTAAAGCATGTTTTTAGAAAGATGCTAATCATGTTAAGATAATGTTAGCAACATGCTAACATGATTAAGATAATGCTAAAGCATGATGCTAAAGCATGATTACCATGTTGTTAAGATGTTTTTAACAAGATGCTAATCATGTTAAGATAATGCTACAAGAACATGCTAACATGATTAAGATAATGGTAACATGATGCTAAAGATGATTACCATTTTGCTAAAGATGTTTTTAACAAGATGCTAACATGATTAAGATGTTGCTAAAGATAATGCTAACACCCTAAGCATGCTGCTAAGATTTTTTAAACAAAATGCTAGTCATGTTAAGATAATGCTAAGAACATGCTAACATGATTAAGATAATGCTAAAGCATGATGCTAAAGATGATTACCATGTTGCTAAGATTATTTTAACCAAATGCTAATAATGTTAAGATTATGTTAAGAACATGCTAACATGATTAGCATGTTGCTAAGATGATGCTAACACCCTTAAGATGCTGCTAAGCATGTTTTAAACAAGATGCTAATCATGTTAGCATAATGTTAAGAAACATGCTAACATGATTAAGATAATGCTAGCAAGATGATGCTAAAGCATGATTACCATGTTTTTAAGATGATTTTAACAAGATGCTAATCCTGTTAAGATAATGTTAGCAACATGCTAACATCATTAGCATAATGCTAGCATGATGCTAGCATGATTACCATGTTGTTAGCATGTATTTAACAAGATGCTAACATGATTAGCATGTTTGCTAACATGATGCTAACATGATAACCATGCTACAAGCATCATGCGAACACAATTAACATGCCACTAGCATTATTCTAACAGATTTTTACAAGTTTGTGTCATGTTTAACCCTGAAGCTAAACACTATGAGCAGGTAGCGATTCAGTGCTAGCTTGTGTAGAATGGTTGAAGTCCAGTTTGCTGAAGATGAGTCAAAAGAGCCAACCGCCATGTCTCTATAATGTTCTGATGCAGAAATATAGGTGTTTCAAAACGGTTGCTAGGGTACTCTGTTTGGTTGCTAGGGAGTGGCTTGGTAGCTACCAATGATGATACTCAAAAGGCTGCTTGACAATATAAACCAACACCCATGTCTCTACGATGTTCTGATGCAGAGATATAGATCTTGCAAAACGGTTGCTAGGGTACTCTGTTTGGTTGCTAGGGAGTGGCTTGGCAGCTGCCAGTAATGATAAACCAAAGGCTGCTTGCCAGTATGAATGATATAAACCAACCCCCATTCCTCTATGATGTTCAGATTTGAAGATATCCCCTCTATGCTTTGAGTTGCTAGGGTGCTCTAAATAGTTGCTAGGGCGTGGCTATGATATCTTGAAGGTGATTCGTGATTGGCCGTTTGCTGCCCCGAGTCAAATGAGCCCACCCTCATGTTTCTATGACACTCCTATCCAAAGATATTCCTTTGATCTTTTTCAATGGAAGTCTATGGAACTTGTTGCTAAGGTACTCTCTATGGTTGCTAGGGCGTGGCTTGATAGCTTTAAAATTATCTTGATAGACTGATTGGTTGCCTGAGTAAAATGAGCCCACCCCCTTGTCTCTATGACATTGTGATCCAGAGTTATGACTTGTCAAAGTTCGTCCCAATGTTAAGTCTATGGGATTTTTCGCCCGATTTTTCGCCCGTCGGACGAACATCGTACACCCGATCGCTTATAAAAGTCATAGCACACCTCTCCTCAATAAGCCGGTCGATTTGACACCTCATTCATGGGTCTAGGACAAAAGCTGCGGGAGGAGTAGCGCGCCAAAATTTTGTGTGGAATAATAATAATAATAATAATAATAATAATAAGTATGCAGGAGAATAAGAATGGAGCTTTGCCTTTGGCAAGCACCATTAACTAGAATGTACATTTCCTGAAGAAAATGTGAATGGTGCTTGCAGTGGCAAAACTCGGCACTCTTGATTAGCATGATGGTAGCATGATGCTAACACCCTTAGCATATTGCTAGGATGTGTTTACCAAGATGCTAATCATGTTAGCATAATGCTAGCAACATGCTAACATGATTAGCATGTTGCCACCATGATGTTAACACCCGTAGCATACTGTTAACATGGTTTTAAGAAGATGTTAACCATGTTAAGATAATGTTAACAACATGCTAACATGATTAAGATGTTTGCTAACATGATTAGCATGCTACTATCATCATGCTAACACATTTTCACTAGTTTGTGTCATGTTTAAACCCTAAGCTAATCACTATTAGCATGTAGCTATTCACTGCTAGCATGTGTATCATGTTGGAAGTCCAGATTGCTAGCATGAGTCAAAAGAGCCAACCGCCATGTCTCTATGATGCTCTGATGCAGAGATATAGGTCTTGCTAAACAGTTGCTAGGGTACTCTGTTTGGTTGCTAGGGAGTGGCTTGGCAGCTGCCAATGATGATACTCCAAAGGCTGCTTGACAATATAAACCAACCCCCATGTCTGTACGATGTTCTGATGCAGAGATATACATCTTGAAAAACGGTTGCTAGGGTACTCTGTTTGGTTGCTAGGGAGTGGCTTGGCAGCTGCCAATGATGATACATCAAAGGCTGCTTGCCAGTATGAATGATATAAACCAACCCCCATGCCTGTATGATATTCAGATTTGAAGATATCCCCTCTATGCTTTGGGTTGCTAGGGTGCTCTAAATGGTTGCTAGGGCGTGGCTATGAAGTGTTGAAGGTGATTCGTGATTGGCCGTTTGCTGCCCCGAGTCAAATGAGCCCACCCTCATGTTTCTATGACACTCCTATCCAAAGATATTCATTTGATCTTTTTCAATGGAAGTCTATGGAACTTGTTGCTATGGTGCTCTATATGGTTGCTAGGGCGTGGCTTGATAGCTTCACAATGATCCTGAGAGACTGATTGGTTGCCTGAGTAAAATGAGCCCACCCCCTTGTCTCTAAGACATTGTGATCCAGAGTTATGTTCAATACAAAATCCCTATGTAATTTCCCATAGTAGGAAAAACACAGTACTTCCTGGTTCATGGGCACGGCTTCACCATAGTATGTCTATGGGGCAACTTTGGGCAGCTCTTGCGCCCCAGGGGTACAACTTACACCCAGTTTTGAGGTATGGCCTGACAGAGCTTGCTAGCCTCTTCAAACGTGGTAACCCACATGTTTCTACGAAATTCTCACTCGGAGCAATAACTCGTCAAAATTTGTCGCAATGCAAAGTCTATGGGATTTTTTTCGCTACTTTTTCGCCCGCTGGACGAACATCGTACACCCGATCGCTTATAAAAGTCATAGCACAGGTCTCCTCAATAAGCCGGTCGATTTGACACCTGATTCATTGGTCTAGGACAAAAACTGTGGGAGGAGTAGCGCGCCAAACTTTTGTCCAGAAAAATAATTATAATAATAAGTATGAGCAATAATAAGAATGGAGCTTTGCCTATGGCAAGCACCATTAATAATAACTAGAATGTACATTTCCTGAAGAAAATGTGAATGGTGCTTGCAGTGGCAAAATTCGGTACCCGGTTGCTAGGCGGTTGCTAAAGTGTTGCTAGGCGGTTGCTAGGGTGTTCTGTGTGGTTGCTATGCGGTTGCTAAGGTACTTGGGGTAGTTGCTAAGGTGTTGCTAGACGGTTGCTAAGGTGTTCTGGGTGGTTGCTAGGCGGTTGCTATGGTAACCTGAGTGGTTGCTAGGGTGTTGCTAGGCAGTTGCTAAGGTACTTGGGGTGGTCACTACGGTGTTGCTAGGCGGTTGCTAGGGTGTTCTGGGTGGTTGCTATGGTAACCGGGGTGGTTGCTAGGGTGTTGCTAGGCAGTTGCTAAGGTACTTGGGGTGGTTGCTAAAGTGTTGCTAGGTGGTTGCTAGGGTGTTCTAGGCGGGTGCTATGGTAACCAGGGTGGTTGCTAGGGTGTTGCTAGGCAGTTGCTAAGGTACTTGGAGTGGTTGCTAAGGTGTTGCTAGGCGGTTGCTAGGGTGTTCTGGGTGGTTGCTATGCGGTTGCTATGGTAACCTGGGTGGTTGCTAGGGTTTTTTTACGCAGTTGCTAAGGTACCTGGGGTGGTCACTATGGTGTTGTTAGGCGGTTGCTAGGGTGTTCTGGGTGGTTGCTAGGCGTTTGCTATGGTAACCTGGGTGGTTGCTAGGCAGTTGCTAAGGTACCTGGGGTGGTCACTATGGTGTTGCTAGGCGGTTGCTAGGGTGTTCTGGGTGGTTGCTAGGCGGTTGCTATGGTAACCTGGGTGGTTGCTAGGGTGTTGCTAGGCAGTTGCTAAGGTACCTGGGGTGGTCACTACGGTGTTGCTAGGCGGTTGCTAGGGTGTTCTGGGTGGTTGCTATGGTAACCGGGGTGGTTGCTAGGGTGTTGCTAGGCAGTTGCTAAGGTAACCTGGGTGGTTGCTATGGTGTTACTAGGTGGTTGGTAGTTGTCACAGATAGTTACTATGAAGTTTCTATAGAGTTCTTAGCATGTTCTTAGCCCACTTTAACACTTAGCTAATCACTATTAGCATGTAGCTATTCACCGCTAGCATGTGTAGCATTTTGGAAGTCCAGTTTGCTAGCATGAGTCAAAAGAGCCAACTGCCATGTCTCTATGATGTTCAGATGCAGAGATATAGATCTTGCTAAACGGTTGCTAGGGTACTCTGTTTGGTTGCTAGGGAGTGGCTTGGCAGCTACCAATGATGATACTCCAAAGGCTGCTTGACAATATAAACCAACCCCCATGTCTTTACGATTTTCTGATGCAGAGATATAGATCTTGCAAAACGGTTGCTAGGGTACTCTGTTTGGTTGCTAGGGAGTGGCTTGGCAACTGCCAGTAATGATAAACCAAAGGCTGCTTGCCAGTATGAATGATATAAACCAACCCCCATTCCTCTATGATGTTCAGATTTGAAGATATCCCTCTATGCTTTGGGTTGCTAGGGTGCTCTAAATGGTTGCTAGGGCGTGGCTATGAAGTGTTTAAGGTGATTTGTGATTGGCCATTTGCTGCCCCGAGTCAAATGAGCCCACCCTCATGTTTCTATGACACTTCTATCCAAAGATATTCCTTTGATCTTTTTCAATGGAAGTCTATGGAACTTGTTGCTATGGTGCTGTATATGGTTGCTAGGGCGTGGCTTGATAGCTTCACAATGATCCTGAGAGACTGATTGGTTGCCTGAGTAAAATGAGCCCACCCCCTTGTCTCTATGACATTGTAATCCAGAGTTATGTTCAATACAAAATCCCTATGTAATTTCCCATAGTAGGAAAAACACAGTACTTCCTGGTTCATGGGCACGGCTTCACCATAGTAAGTCTATGGGGCAACTTTGGGCAGCTCTTGCACCCCAGGGGTACAACTTACACCCCATTTTGAGATATGGTCCGACAGAGCCTGTCAGCCCCTTCAAACGTAGTAACCCACATGTTTCTACGAAATCCTCGTTAGGAGCTATGACCCGTCAAAGTTTGTCGCAATGTTAAGTCAATGGGATTTTTCGCCCGATTTTTCGTCCGCCGGACGAACATCGTACACCCGATCGCTTATAAAAGTCATAGCACACCACTCCTCAATGGGCCGGTCGATTTGACACCTCATTCATGGGTCTATGACAAAAACTGCGGGAGAAGTAGCGCGCAGAAAAAAAGTGGAAGAAGAAGAATAATAAGTATGCGGGAGAATAAGAATGGAGCTTTGCCTTTGGCAAGCACCATTAATAAGTATGCAGGAGATTAAGAATGGAGCTTTGCCTTTGGCAAGCACCATTAACTAGAATGTACATTTCCTGAAGAAAATGTGAATGGTGCTTGCAGTGGCAAAACTATGCTAACATAATTACCGTCCTGCTAGGATGTTTTTAGCAAGATGCTAACATGATTAGCATGTTGCTACCATGATGCTAACACCCTTAGCATGCTGCTAACATGTTTTAAACAATATGCTAATCATGTTAGCATAATGCTAGCAACATGCTAACATGATTAGCATGGTTTTAACAAGATGATAACATGATTAGCATGTTTGCTAGCATGATGCTAACATGATTAGCATGCTACTAACATGATTCTAACACAATTAGCATGTTACCAGCATGATGCTAACACATTTTTACTAGTTTGTGTCATGTTTAAACCCTAAGCTAATCACTATTAGCATGTAGCTATTCACTGCTAGCATGTGTAGCATGTTGGAAGTCCAGTTTGCTAGCATTAGTCAAAAGAGCCATCCGCCATGTCTCTATGATGCTCTGATGCAGAGATATAGATATTGCTAAACGGTTGCTAGGGTACTCTGTTTGGTTGCTAGGGAGTGGCTTGGCAGCTACCAATGATGATACTCCAAAGGCTGCTTGACAATATAAACCAACACCCATGTCTTTACGATGTTCTGATGCAGAGATATAGATCTTGCAAAACAGTTGCTAGGGTACTCTGTTTGGTTGCTAGGGAGTGGCTTGGCAGCTGCCAGTAATGATAAACCAAAGGCTGCTTGCCAGTATGAATGATATAAACCAACCCCCATGCCTCTATGATATTCAGATTTGAAGATATCTGCCTATGCTTTGGGTTGCTAGGGTGCTCTAAAATGGTTGCTAAGGCGTGGCTATGATGGCTTTAAGGTTATTTGTGATTGGCGGTTTGCTGCCTCGAGTCAAACGAGCCCACCCTCATGTTTGTATGACACTCCTATCCAAAGATATTCCTTTGATCTTTTTCAATGGAAGTCTATGGAGCTTGTTACTAAGGTACTCTCTATGGTTGCTAGGGCGTGGCTTGATAGCTTTAAAATTATCTTGATAGACTGATTGGTTGCCTGAGTAAAATGAGCCCACCCCCTTGTCTCTATGACATTGTGATCCAGAGTTATGACTTGTCAAAGTTCGTCCCAATGTTAAGTCTATGGGATTTTTCGCCCGATTTTTCGCCCGTCGGACGAACATCGTACACCCGATCGCTTATAAAAGTCATAGCACACCTCTCCTCAATAAGCCGGTCGATTTGACACCTCATTCATGGGTCTAGGACAAAAGCTGCGGGAGGAGTAGCGCGCCAAAATTTTGTGTGGAATAATAATAATAATAATAAGTATGCAGGAGAATAAGAATGGAGCTTTGCCTTTGGCAAGCACCATTAACTAGAATGTACATTTCCTGAAGAAAATGTGAATGGTGCTTGCAGTGGCAAAATCGCCACTCGGTTGCTAGGCGGTGGCTAGGGTGTTCTGGGTTGTTGCTAGGCGGTTGCTATGGTAACCTGGGTGGTTGCTAGGGTGTTGCTAGGCAGTTGCTAAGGTACTTGGGGTGGTTGCTAAGGTGTTGCTAAACGGTTGCTAAACGGTTGCTAGGGTTTTCTGGGTGGTTGCTAGGCGATTGCTATGGTAACCTGGATGGTTGCTAAGGTGTTGATAGGCGATTGCTAGGGTGTTGTGGGTGGTTGCTAGGCGGTTGCTATGGTAACCTGGGTGGTTGCTAGGGTGTTCTGGGTGGTTGCTAGGCGGTTGCTATGGTAACCAGGGTGGTTGCTAGGGTGTTGCTAGGCAGTTGCTAAGGTACTTGGGGTGGTTGCTAAGGCGTTGCTAGGCGGTTGCTATGGTGTTCTGGGTGGTTGCTATGCGGTTGCTATGGTAACCAGGGTGGTTGCTAGGGTGTTGCTAGGCAGTTGCTAAGGTACTTGGGGTGGTTGCTAAGGTGTTGCTAGGCGGTTGCTAGGGTGTTCTGGGTGGTTGCTAGGCGGTTGCTAGGGTGTTCTGGGTGGTTGCTAGGCGGTTGCTATGGTAACCTGGGTGGTTGCTAAGGTGTTGCTAGGCAGTTGTTAAGGTACCTGGAGTGGTCACTATGGTGTTGCTAGGCGGTTGCTAGGGTGTTCTGGGCGGTTGCTATGGTAACCTGGGTGGATGCTATGGTGTTACTAGGTGGTTGGTAGTTGGCACAGATAGTTACTATGGAGTTTCTATAGAGTTCTTAGCATGTTCTCATCCCACTTTAGCACTTAGCTAATCACTATTAGCATGTAGCTATTAACTGCTAGCATGTTTAGCATGTTGCAAGTACAGTTTGCTAGCATGAGTCAAAAAAGCCAACCCCCATGTCTCTACGATGTTCTGATGCAGAGATATAGGCATCGCTAAATGGTTGCTAGGGTACTCTGTTTGGTTGCTAGGGAGTGGCTTGGCAGTTGCCAATGATGATACTCCAAAGGCTGCTTGACAACATAAACCAACCCCCATGTCTTTATGATGTTCTGATGCAGAGATATGGATCTTGAAAAACGGTTGCTAGGGTAATCTGGTTGGTTGCTAGGGAGTGGCCTGGCAGCTACCAATGATGATACTCCTAAGGCTGCTTGACAATATAAACCAACCGCCATGTCTCTATGATGCTCTGATGCAGAGATATAGATCTTGCTAAACGGTTGCTAGGGTACTCTGTTTGGTTGCTAAGGAGTGGCTTGGCAGCTACCAATGATGATACTCCAAAGGCTGCTTGACAATATAAACCAACCCCCATGTCTTTACGATGTTCTGATGCAGAGATATACATCTTGAAAAACGGTTGCTAGGGTACTCTGTTTGGTTGCTAGGGAGTGGCTTGGCAGCTGCCAATGATGATACACCAAAGGCTGCTTGCCAGTATGAATGATTTAAACCAACCCCCATGCTTGCATGATATTCAGATTTGAAGATATCCCTCTTTGCTTTGTGTTGCTAGGGTGCTCTTAATGGTTGCTAGGGCGTGGCTAGGAGGTCTTGAAGGTGATTCGTGATTGGCCGTTTGCTGCCCCGAGTCAAATGAGCTCACCCTCATGTTTCTATGACACTTCTATCCAAAGATATTCCTTTGATCTTTTTCAATGGAAGTCTATGGAACTTGTTGCTATGGTGCTCTATATGGTTGCTAGGGCGTGGCTTGATAGCTTCACAATGATCCTGGGAGACTGATTGGTCACCTGAGTGAAATGAGCCCACCCCCTTGTCTCTATGTCATTGTGATCCAGAGTTATGTTCAATACAAAATCCCTATGTAATTTCCCATAGTAGGAAAAACACAGTACTTCCTGGTTCATGCGCACGGCTTCACCATAGTATGTCTATGGGGCAAATTTGGGCAGCTCTTGCGCCCCAGGGGTACAACTTACACCCCATTTTGAGGTATGGTCTGAGAGAGCCTGTCAGCCTCTTCAAACGTGGTAACTCACATGTTTCTACGAAATTCTCGTTAGGAGCTATGACTCGTCAAAGTTCATCGCAATGTTAAGTCTATGGGATTTTTCGCCCGATTTTTCGCCCGCCGGACGAACATCGTACACCCGATCGCTTATAAAAGTCATAGCACACCACTCCTCAATAGGCCGGTCGATTTGACACCTCATTCGTGGGTCTATGACAAAAACTGCGGGACGAGTTACGCGCAGACGAAAGTGTCCAGAAGAAGAAGAATAATAAATATAGCTGCGAGCAGCGATGGCGGGCCCAAGACCGGTGGCACCGCCACCCCGGTGGCTGCAGGGCAACTGTGCAAAGCGGGCAATAGGCACTTAAAACGGTTAAACATCAAAGGACTATGTCAAATTCACTCCACATTTACTGCACTACAAGGTGCCGTTATAGAGCCCCTCCTCCCTGCCCATTTTCAAAGGATTACATGTGCCAAGTTTTAACATTATTCTGATGAATTTTGAAGCAAATCAGGTAAAAATAAGAGGGTGATCTCAATGTATGCTGAAAGTGACACATTTTCTGCTTCCAGTTGGTGGCGCTATGACTTTGAATCACAATAGTCAAATCCATGTGATCAGCCTTGTACAACGAAGACTAAGCCAAAGTTTCATCAAAATCAATTAATGTATGCAGAAGTTATAACACTTTGTTTCCCTTTTCTTGCCATAAATTCGTTGCCTCGCCACGGCCAAACCGTTTGAGATATCCAAAATCCGTTTGCAATTAAACAACTTCAATGTGTTAGCAACAAGTTAAAAAAAGCTTGGTGTAAATTGGATAAACCCTGTAGGAGTAGTAGTATAAAATTCATAGCCTGTTTTTTCAAAAAATTAACATTCAAACCAAAATAGCTGACTTCCTGTTGGTCGGAGCTAATGAATGTAAATTAGAAAATTGTCCGGCTTGATGAGAACAATATGTGTACCGAGTTTGGTGACTGTAGGAAAAACTAACCCCCACTTTTGTCAAAAGGTGGCGCTACTGAGCCCCTCCACCACGCCCATTTCTATGGCTTTGTCCATGTCTACTGGTTGACAATATTGATGTGTGTGTCGAGTTTCATGCAATTTGAAGCATGTTAAGAGCCTCAAAAACACTCAAGAATATTATTACAGTTTGACCTGTTGCCATGGCAACAATATTTCAAATATCAAAAATCCTGTCATAGGTCTACATCTGCTGTGTATTGACATTACACTGATGAAGTTTGAAGCAAATCAGGTAAAAATAAGAGGGTGATCTCAAAACATTTCAAAAAGTGATACACTTCCTGCTGCCAGTTGGTGGCGCTATAACTTTGACTCACAATAGTCACATCCATGTGATCAGACTCCTATAACGAACACACTCGTGAAGTTTCATAAAGATCAATATATGTATTAAGACGTTATAACACATTTCCTGTTTCCTTTTTCTCGCCATAAATTCGTTGCCTCGCCACGGCCAAACCGTTCGAGATATCAAAAATCCCCTGGCAATTTTTAATCATCAGTGTCTTGACTTCATGCTGACCGAGTTTGGTGGCGATCGGATTAATCGTCTAGGAGGAGTATATCAAATTCCAGAGCATGCGTTTTTCAAACAACCCTTAATAGCTGACTTCCTGTTGGCGTGGCGATTAACTTAGAGCGCGAAAGTTGTTCGGCCCGATGAGGTCTATATGTGTACCGAGTTTCATACTAATACGTGCAAGCATGTTTAATATATGGACCAAATTTTCAGACTTTTTTCAAGGGGGCGCTGTCGAGCCCCCCTGTCACGCCCGGGTACCAGCCTCTCCGGCGTCCTAATGGCCGCGGATTCCAAAGTGTGTGCCAATTTTCAAGAGTTTTTGAGCATGTTAAGGCCCCCAAAAAGCCCCGGAAGACGGAAAAAAAAAAAAAAAAAAATAATAATAAATATAGCTGCGAGCAGCGATGGCGGGCCCAAGCCCGGTGGCACCGCCACCCCGGTGGCTTCAGGGCAACTGTGCACAGCGGGCAATAGGCACTTAAAACGGTTAAACATCAAAGGACTATGTCAAATTCACTCCACATTTACTGCACTACAAGGTGCCGCTATAGAGCCCCTCCTCCCTGCCCATTTTCAAAGGATTACATGTGCCAAGTTTTAACATTATTCTGATGAATTTTGAAGCAAATCAGGTAAAAATAAGAGGGTGATCTCAATGTATGCTGAAAGTGACACATTTTCTGCTTCCAGTTGGTGGCGCTATGACTTTGAATCACAATAGTCAAATCCATGTGATCAGCCTTGTACAACGAAGACTAAGCCAAAGTTTCATCAAAATCAATTAATGTATGCAGAAGTTATAACACTTTGTTTCCCTTTTCTTGCCATAAATTCGTTGCCTCGCCACGGCCAAACCGTTTGAGATATCCAAAATCCGTTTGCAATTAAACAACTTCAATGTGTTAGCAACAAGTTAAAAAAGCTTGGTGTAAATTGGATAAACCCTGTAGGAGTAGTAGTATAAAATTCATAGCCTGTTTTTTCAAAAAATTAACATTCAAACCAAAATAGCTGACTTCCTGTTGGTCGGAGCTAATGAATGTAAATTAGAAAATTGTCCGGCTTGATGAGAATAATATGTTTACCGAGTTTGGTGACTGTAGGAAAAACTAACCCCCACTTTTGTCAAAAGGTGGCGCTACTGAGCCCCTCCACCACGCCCATTTCTATGGCTTTGTCCATGTCTACTGGTTGACAATATTGATGTGTGTGTCGAGTTTCATGCAATTTGAAGCATGTTAAGAGCCTCAAAAACACTCAAGAATATTATTACAGTTTGACCTGTTGCCATGGCAACAATATTTCAAATATCAAAAATCCTGTCATAGGTCTACATCTGCTGTGTATTGACATTACACTGATGAAGTTTGAAGCAAATCAGGTAAAAATAAGAGGGTGATCTCAAAGCATTTTAAAAGTGATACACTTCTTGCTGCCATTTGGTGGCGCTATAACTTTGACTCACAATAGTTACATCCATGTGATCAGACTACTACAACCAACACACTCCTGAAGTTTCATAAACATCAATCAATGTATGCAGAAGTTATAACACATTTCCTGTTTCCCTTTTCTCGCCATAAATTCGTTGCCTCGCCACGGCCAAACCGTTTGAGATATCCAAAATCCGTTTGCAATTAAACAACTTCAATGTGTTCGCAAAAAGTTAAACAAATCTTGGTGTAAATTGGATAAACCCTGTAGGAGTAGTAGTATAAAATTCATAGCCTGTTTTTTCAAAAAATTTACATTCAAACCAAAATAGCTGACTTCCTGTTGGTCGGAGCTAATGAATGTAAATTAGAAAATTGTCCGGCTTGATGAGAATAATATGTGTACCGAGTTTGGTGACTGTAGGAAAAACTAACCCCCCCACTTTTGTCAAAAGGTGGCGCTACTGAGCCCCTCCACCACGCCCATTTCTATGGCTTTGTCCATGTCTACTGGTTGACAATATTGATGTGTGTGTCGAGTTTCATGCAATTTGAAGCATGTTAAGAGCCTCAAAAACACTCAAGAATATTATTACAGTTTGACCTGTTGCCATGGCAACAATATTTCAAATATCAAAAATCCTGTCATAGGTCTACATCTGCTGTGTATTGACATTACACTGATGAAGTTTGAAGCAAATCAGGTAAAAATAAGAGGGTGATCTCAAAACATTTCAAAAAGTGATACACTTCCTGCTGCCAGTTGGTGGCGCTATAACTTTGACTCACAATAGTCACATCCATGTGATCAGACTCCTATAACGAACACACTCGTGAAGTTTCATAAAGATCAATATATGTATTAAGACGTTATAACACATTTCCTGTTTCCTTTTTCTCGCCATAAATTCGTTGCCTCGCCACGGCCAAACCGTTCGAGATATCAAAAATCCCCTGGCAATTTTTAATCATCAGTGTCTTGACTTCATGCTGACCGAGTTTGGTGGCGATCGGATTAATCGTCTAGGAGGAGTATATCAAATTCCAGAGCATGCGTTTTTCAAACAACCCTTAATAGCTGACTTCCTGTTGGCGTGGCGATTAACTTAGAGCGCGAAAGTTGTTCGGCCCGATGAGGTCTATATGTGTACCGAGTTTCATACTAATACGTGCAAGCATGTTTAATATATGGACCAAATTTTCAGACTTTTTTCAAGGGGGCGCTGTCGAGCCCCCCTGCCACGCCCGGGTACCAGCCTCTCCGGCGTCCTAATGGCCGCGGATTCCAATGTGTGTGCCAATTTTCAAGAGTTTTTGAGCATGTTAAGGCCCCCAAAAAGCCCCGGAAGACGGAAAAAAAAAAAAAAAAAAAAAAATAATAATAATCCTTAGAAGAACAAGAGGGCCCTGCGCGAATTTTCGCTTGGGCCCTAAATATAGCTGCGAGCAGCGATCGCGGGCCCAAGCCCGGTGGCACCGCCACCCCGGTGGCTTCAGGGCAACTGTGCACAGCGGGCAATAGGCACTTAAAATGGTTAAACATCAAAGGACTATGTCAAATTCACTCCACATTTACTGCACTACAAGGTGCCGCTATAGAGCCCCTCCTCCCTGCCCATTTTCAAAGGATTACATGTGCCAAGTTTTAACATTATTCTGATGAATTTTGAAGCAAATCAGGTAAAAATAAGAGGGTGATCTCAATGTATGCTGAAAGTGACACATTTTCTGCTTCCAGTTGGTGGCGCTATGACTTTGAATCACAATAGTCAAATCCATGTGATCAGCCTTGTACAACGAAGACTAAGCCAAAGTTTCATCAAAATCAATTAATGTATGCAGAAGTTATAACACTTTGTTTCCCTTTTCTTGCCATAAATTCGTTGCCTCGCCACGGCCAAACCGTTTGAGATATCCAAAATCCGTTTGCAATTAAACAACTTCAATGTGTTAGCAACAAGTTAAAAAAAGCTTGGTGTAAATTGGATAAACCCTGTAGGAGTAGTAGTATAAAATTCATAGCCTGTTTTTTCAAAAAATTAACATTCAAACCAAAATAGCTGACTTCCTGTTGGTCGGAGCTAATGAATGTAAATTAGAAAATTGTCCGGCTTGATGAGAATAATATGTGTACCGAGTTTGGTGACTGTAGGAAAAACTAACCCCCACTTTTGTCAAAAGGTGGCGCTACTGAGCCCCTCCACCACGCCCATTTCTATGGCTTTGTCCATGTCTACTGGTTGACAATATTGATGTGTGTGTCGAGTTTCATGCAATTTGAAGCATGTTAAGAGCCTCAAAAACACTCAAGAATATTATTACAGTTTGACCTGTTGCCATGGCAACAATATTTCAAATATCAAAAATCCTGTCATAGGTCTACATCTGCTGTGTATTGACATTACACTGATGAAGTTTGAAGCAAATCAGGTAAAAATAAGAGGGTGATCTCAAAGCATTTTAAAAGTGATACACTTCTTGCTGCCATTTGGTGGCGCTATAACTTTGACTCACAATAGTTACATCCATGTGATCAGACTACTACAACCAACACACTCCTGAAGTTTCATAAACATCAATCAATGTATGCAGAAGTTATAACACATTTCCTGTTTCCCTTTTCTCGCCATAAATTCGTTGCCTCGCCACGGCCAAACCGTTTGAGATATCCAAAATCCGTTTGCAATTAAACAACTTCAATGTGTTAGCAACAAGTTAAAAAAGCTTGGTGTAAATTGGATAAACCCTGTAGGAGTAGTAGTATAAAATTCATAGCCTGTTTTTTCAAAAAATTAACATTCAAACCAAAATAGCTGACTTCCTGTTGGTCGGAGCTAATGAATGTAAATTAGAAAATTGTCCGGCTTGATGAGAATAATATGTGTACCGAGTTTGGTGACTGTAGGAAAAACTAACCCCCACTTTTGTCAAAAGGTGGCGCTACTGAGCCCCTCCACCACGCCCATTTCTATGGCTTTGTCCATGTCTACTGGTTGACAATATTGATGTGTGTGTCGAGTTTCATGCAATTTGAAGCATGTTAAGAGCCTCAAAAACACTCAAGAATATTATTACAGTTTGACCTGTTGCCATGGCAACAATATTTCAAATATCAAAAATCCTGTCATAGGTCTACATCTGCTGTGTATTGACATTACACTGATGAAGTTTGAAGCAAATCAGGTAAAAATAAGAGGGTGATCTCAAAGCATTTTAAAAGTGATACACTTCTTGCTGCCATTTGGTGGCGCTATAACTTTGACTCACAATAGTTACATCCATGTGATCAGACTACTACAACCAACACACTCCTGAAGTTTCATAAACATCAATCAATGTATGCAGAAGTTATAACACATTTCCTGTTTCCCTTTTCTCGCCATAAATTCGTTGCCTCGCCACGGCCAAACCGTTTGAGATATCCAAAATCCGTTTGCAATTAAACAACTTCAATGTGTTTGCAACAAGTTAAAAAAAGCTTGGTGTAAATTGGATAAACCCTGTAGGAGTAGTAGTATAAAATTCATAGCCTGTTTTTTCAAAAAATTAACATTCAAACCAAAATAGCTGACTTCCTGTTGGTCGGAGCTAATGAATGTAAATTAGAAAATTGTCCGGCTTGATGAGAATAATATGTGTACCGAGTTTGGTGACTGTAGGAAAAACTAACCCCCACTTTTGTCAAAAGGTGGCGCTACTGAGCCCCTCCACCACGCCCATTTCTATGGCTTTGTCCATGTCTACTGGTTGACAATATTGATGTGTGTGTCGAGTTTCATGCAATTTGAAGCATGTTAAGAGCCTCAAAAACACTCAAGAATATTATTACAGTTTGACCTGTTGCCATGGCAACAATATTTCAAATATCAAAAATCCTGTCATAGGTCTACATCTGCTGTGTATTGACATTACACTGATGAAGTTTGAAGCAAATCAGGTAAAAATAAGAGGGTGATCTCAAAACATTTCAAAAAGTGATACACTTCCTGCTGCCAGTTGGTGGCGCTATAACTTTGACTCACAATAGTCACATCCATGTGATCAGACTCCTATAACGAACACACTCGTGAAGTTTCATAAAGATCAATATATGTATTAAGACGTTATAACACATTTCCTGTTTCCTTTTTCTCGCCATAAATTCGTTGCCTCGCCACGGCCAAACCGTTCGAGATATCAAAAATCCCCTGGCAATTTTTAATCATCAGTGTCTTGACTTCATGCTGACCGAGTTTGGTGGCGATCGGATTAATCGTCTAGGAGGAGTATATCAAATTCCAGAGCATGCGTTTTTCAAACAACCCTTAATAGCTGACTTCCTGTTGGCGTGGCGATTAACTTAGAGCGCGAAAGTTGTTCGGCCCGATGAGGTCTATATGTGTACCGAGTTTCATACTAATACGTGCAAGCATGTTTAATATATGGACCAAATTTTCAGACTTTTTTCAAGGGGGCGCTGTCGAGCCCCCCTGCCACGCCCGGGTACCAGCCTCTCCGGCGTCCTAATGGCCGCGGATTCCAATGTGTGTGCCAATTTTCAAGAGTTTTTGAGCATGTTAAGGCCCCCAAAAAGCCCCGGAAGACGGAAAAAAAATTAAAAAAAATAAAATAAAAATAAAAATAAATATAGCTGCGAGCAGCGATGGCGGGCCCAAGCAGCGATGGCGGGCCCAAGCCCGGTGGCACCGCCACCCCGGTGGCTTCAGGGCAACTGTGCACAGCGGGCAATAGGCACTTAAAACGGTTAAACATCAAAGGACTATGTCAAATTCACTCCACATTTACTGCACTACAAGGTGCCGTTATAGAGCCCCTCCTCCCTGCCCATTTTCAAAGGATTACATGTGCCAAGTTTTAACATTATTCTGATGAATTTTGAAGCAAATCAGGTAAAAATAAGAGGGTGATCTCAAAGCATTTTAAAAGTGATACACTTCTTGCTGCCATTTGGTGGCGCTATAACTTTGACTCACAATAGTTACATCCATGTGATCAGACTACTACAACCAACACACTCCTGAAGTTTCATAAACATCAATCAATGTATGCAGAAGTTATAACACATTTCCTGTTTCCCTTTTCTCGCCATAAATTCGTTGCCTCGCCACGGCCAAACCGTTTGAGATATCCAAAATCCGTTTGCAATTAAACAACTTCAATGTGTTCGCAACAAGTTAAAAAAAGCTTGGTGTAAATTGGATAAACCCTGTAGGAGTAGTAGTATAAAATTCATAGCCTGTTTTTTCAAAAAATTAACATTCAAACCAAAATAGCTGACTTCCTGTTGGTCGGAGCTAATGAATGTAAATTAGAAAATTGTCCGGCTTGATGAGAATAATATGTGTACCGAGTTTGGTGACTGTAGGAAAAACTAACCCCCACTTTTGTCAAAAGGTGGCGCTACTGAGCCCCTCCACCACGCCCATTTCTATGGCTTTGTCCATGTGTACTGGTTGACAATATTGATGTGTGTGTCGAGTTTCATGCAATTTGAAGCATGTTAAGAGCCTCAAAAACACTCAAGAATATTATTACAGTTTGACCTGTTGCCATGGCAACAATATTTCAAATATCAAAAATCCTGTCATAGGTCTACATCTGCTGTGTATTGACATTACACTGATGAAGTTTGAAGCAAATCAGGTAAAAATAAGAGGGTGATCTCAAAACATTTCAAAAAGTGATACACTTCCTGCTGCCAGTTGGTGGCGCTATAACTTTGACTCACAATAGTCACATCCATGTGATCAGACTCCTATAACGAACACACTCGTGAAGTTTCATAAAGATCAATATATGTATTAAGACGTTATAACACATTTCCTGTTTCCTTTTTCTCGCCATAAATTCGTTGCCTCGCCACGGCCAAACCGTTCGAGATATCAAAAATCCCCTGGCAATTTTTAATCATCAGTGTCTTGACTTCATGCTGACCGAGTTTGGTGGCGATCGGATTAATCGTCTAGGAGGAGTATATCAAATTCCAGAGCATGCGTTTTTCAAACAACCCTTAATAGCTGACTTCCTGTTGGCGTGGCGATTAACTTAGAGCGCGAAAGTTGTTCGGCCCGATGAGGTCTATATGTGTACCGAGTTTCATACTAATACGTGCAAGCATGTTTAATATATGGACCAAATTTTCAGACTTTTTTCAAGGGGGCGCTGTCGAGCCCCCCTGCCACGCCCGGGTACCAGCCTCTCCGGCGTCCTAATGGCCGCGGATTCCAATGTGTGTGCCAATTTTCAAGAGTTTTTGAGCATGTTAAGGCCCCCAAAAAGCCCCGGAAGACGAAAAAAAAAAAAAAAAAAAAAAATAAAACAGAAAATAATAATAAATATAGCTGCGAGCAGCGATGGCGGGCCCAAGCCCGGTGGCACCGCCACCCCGGTGGCTTCAGGGCAACTGTGCACAGCGGGCAATAGGCACTTAAAACGGTTAAACATCAAAGGACTATGTCAAATTCACTCTACATTTACTGCACTACAAGGTGCCGTTATAGAGCCCCTCCTCCCTGCCCATTTTCAAAGGATTACATGTGCCAAGTTTTAACATTATTCTGATTAATTTTGAAGCAAATCAGGTAAAAATAAGAGGGTGATCTCAATATATGCTGAAAGTGACACATTTTCTGCTTCCAGTTGGTGGCGCTATGACTTTGAATCACAATAGTCAAATCCATGTGATCAACCTTGTACAACGAAGACTGAGCCAAAGTTTCATCAAAATCAATTAATGTATGCAGAAGTTATAACACTTTGTTGCCCTTTTCTTGCCATAAATTCGTTGCCTCGCCACGGCCAAACCGTTTGAGATATCCAAAATCCGTTTGCAATTAAACAACTTCAATGTGTTAGCAACAAGTTAAAAAAAGCTTGGTGTAAATTGGATAAACCCTGTAGGAGTAGTAGTATAAAATTCATAGCCTGTTTTTTCAAAAAATTAACATTCAAACCAAAATAGCTGACTTCCTGTTGGTCGGAGCTAATGAATGTAAATTAGAAAATTGTCCGGATTGATGAGAATAATATGTGTACCGAGTTTGGTGACTGTAGGAAAAACTAACCCCCACTTTTGTCAAAAGGTGGCGCTACTGAGCCCCTCCACCACGCCCATTTCTATGGCTTTGTCCATGTCTACTGGTTTGACAATATTGATGTGTGTGTCGAGTTTCATGCAATTTGAAGCATGTTAAGAGCCTCAAAAACACTCAAGAATATTATTACAGTTTGACCTGTTGCCATGGCAACAATATTTCAAATATCAAAAATCCTGTCATAGGTCTACATCTGCTGTGTATTGACATTACACTGATGAAGTTTGAAGCAAATCAGGTAAAAATAAGAGGGTGATCTCAAAGCATTTTAAAAGTGATACACTTCTTGCTGCCATTTGGTGGCGCTATAACTTTGACTCACAATAGTTACATCCATGTGATCAGACTACTACAACCAACACACTCCTGAAGTTTCATAAACATCAATCAATGTATGCAGAAGTTATAACACATTTCCTGTTTCCCTTTTCTCGCCATAAATTCGTTGCCTCGCCACGGCCAAACCGTTTGAGATATCCAAAATCCGTTTGCAATTAAACAACTTCAATGTGTTCGCAACAAGTTAAAAAAAGCTTGGTGTAAATTGGATAAACCCTGCAGGAGTAGTAGTATAAAATTCATAGCCTGTTTTTTCAAAAAATTAACATTCAAACCAAAATAGCTGACTTCCTGTTGGTCGGAGCTAATGAATGTAAATTAGAAAATTGTCCGGCATGATGAGAATAATATGTGTACCGAGTTTGGTGACTGTAGGAAAAACTAACCCCCCCACTTTTGTCAAAAGGTGGCGCTACTGAGCCCCTCCACCACGCCCATTTCTATGGCTTTGTCCATGTCTACTGGTTGACAATATTGATGTGTGTGTCGAGTTTCATGCAATTTGAAGCATGTTAAGAGCCTCAAAAACACTCAAGAATATTATTACAGTTTGACCTGTTGCCATGGCAACAATATTTCAAATATCAAAAATCCTGTCATAGGTCTACATCTGCTGTGTATTGACATTACACTGATGAAGTTTGAAGCAAATCAGGTAAAAATAAGAGGGTGATCTCAAAACATTTCAAAAAGTGATACACTTCCTGCTGCCAGTTGGTGGCGCTATAACTTTGACTCACAATAGTCACATCCATGTGATCAGACTCCTATAACGAACACACTCGTGAAGTTTCATAAAGATCAATATATGTATTAAGACGTTATAACACATTTCCTGTTTCCTTTTTCTCGCCATAAATTCGTTGCCTCGCCACGGCCAAACCGTTCGAGATATCAAAAATCCCCTGGCAATTTTTAATCATCAGTGTCTTGACTTCATGCTGACCGAGTTTGGTGGCGATCGGATTAATCGTCTAGGAGGAGTATATCAAATTCCAGAGCATGCGTTTTTCAAACAACCCTTAATAGCTGACTTCCTGTTGGCGTGGCGATTAACTTAGAGCGCGAAAGTTGTTCGGCCCGATGAGGTCTATATGTGTACCGAGTTTCATACTAATACGTGCAAGCATGTTTAATATATGGACCAAATTTTCAGACTTTTTTCAAGGGGGCGCTGTCGAGCCCCCCTGCCACGCCCGGGTACCAGCCTCTCCGGCGTCCTAATGGCCGCGGATTCCAATGTGTGTGCCAATTTTCAAGAGTTTTTGAGCATGTTAAGGCCCCCAAAAAGCCCCGGAAGACGGAAAAAAAAATAAAAAAATAAAAATAAATAAAAAAAAAATAATAATAAATATAGCTGCGAGCAGCGATGGCGGGCCCAAGCCCGGTGGCACCGCCACCCCGGTGGCTTCAGGGCAACTGTGCACGGCGGGCAATAGGCACTTAAAACGGTTAAACATCAAAGGACTATGTCAAATTCACTCCACATTTACTGCACTACAAGGTGCCGCTATAGAGCCCCTCCTCCCTGCCCATTTTCAAAGGATTACATGTGCCAAGTTTTAACATTATTCTGATGAATTTTGAAGCAAATCAGGTAAAAATAAGAGGGTGATCTCAATGTATGCTGAAAGTGACACATTTTCTGCTTCCAGTTGGTGGCGCTATGACTTTGAATCACAATAGTCAAATCCATGTGATCAGCCTTGTACAACGAAGACTAAGCCAAAGTTTCATCAAAATCAATTAATGTATGCAGAAGTTAGAACACTTTGTTTCCCTTTTCTTGCCATAAATTCGTTGCCTCGCCACGGCCAAACCGTTTGAGATATCCAAAATCAGTTTGCAATTAAACAACTTCAATGTGTTAGCAACAAGTTAAAAAAAGCTTGGTGTAAATTGGATAAACCCTGTAGGAGTAGTAGTATAAAATTCATAGCCTGTTTTTTCAAAAAAATTAACATTCAAACCAAAATAGCTGACTTCCTGTTGGTCGGAGCTAATGAATGTAAATTAGAAAATTGTCCGGCTTGATGAGAATAATATGTGTACCGAGTTTGGTGACTGTAGGAAAAACTAACCCCCACTTTTGTCAAAAGGTGGCGCTACTGAGCCCCTCCACCACGCCCATTTCTATGGCTTTGTCCATGTCTACTGGTTGACAATATTGATGTGTGTGTGGAGTTTCATGCAATTTGAAGCATGTTAAGAGCCTCAAAAACACTCAAGAATATTATTACAGTTTGACCTGTTGCCATGGCAACAATATTTCAAATATCAAAAATCCTGTCATAGGTCTACATCTGCTGTGTATTGACATTACACTGATGAAGTTTGAAGCAAATCAGGTAAAAATAAGAGGGTGATCTCAAAGCATTTTAAAAGTGATACACTTCTTGCTGCCATTTGGTGGCGCTATAACTTTGACTCACAATAGTTACATCCATGTGATCAGACTACTACAACCAACACACTCCTGAAGTTTCATAAACATCAATCAATGTATGCAGAAGTTATAACACATTTCCTGTTTCCCTTTTCTCGCCATAAATTCGTTGCCTCGCCACGGCCAAACCGTTTGAGATATCCAAAATCCGTTTGCAATTAAACAACTTCAATGTGTTTGCAACAAGTTAAAAAAAGCTTGGTGTAAATTGGATAAACCCTGTAGGAGTAGTAGTATAAAATTCATAGCCTGTTTTTTCAAAAAATTAACATTCAAACCAAAATAGCTGACTTCCTGTTGGTCGGAGCTAATGAATGTAAATTAGAAAATTGTCCGGCTTGATGAGAATAATATGTGTACCGAGTTTGGTGACTGTAGGAAAAACTAACCCCCCCACTTTTGTCAAAAGGTGGCGCTACTGAGCCCCTCCACCACGCCCATTTCTATGGCTTTGTCCATGTCTACTGGTTGACAATATTGATGTGTGTGTCGAGTTTCATGCAATTTGAAGCATGTTAAGAGCCTCAAAAACACTCAAGAATATTATTACAGTTTGACCTGTTGCCATGGCAACAATATTTCAAATATCAAAAATCCTGTCATAGGTCTACATCTGCTGTGTATTGACATTACACTGATGAAGTTTGAAGCAAATCAGGTAAAAATAAGAGGGTGATCTCAAAACATTTCAAAAAGTGATACACTTCCTGCTGCCAGTTGGTGGCGCTATAACTTTGACTCACAATAGTCACATCCATGTGATCAGACTCCTATAACGAACACACTCGTGAAGTTTCATAAAGATCAATATATGTATTAAGACGTTATAACACATTTCCTGTTTCCTTTTTCTCGCCATAAATTCGTTGCCTCGCCACGGCCAAACCGTTCGAGATATCAAAAATCCCCTGGCAATTTTTAATCATCAGTGTCTTGACTTCATGCTGACCGAGTTTGGTGGCGATCGGATTAATCGTCTAGGAGGAGTATATCAAATTCCAGAGCATGCGTTTTTCAAACAACCCTTAATAGCTGACTTCCTGTTGGCGTGGCGATTAACTTAGAGCGCGAAAGTTGTTCGGCCCGATGAGGTCTATATGTGTACCGAGTTTCATACTAATACGTGCAAGCATGTTTAATATATGGACCAAATTTTCAGACTTTTTTCAAGGGGGCGCTGTCGAGCCCCCCTGCCACGCCCGGGTACCAGCCTCTCCGGCGTCCTAATGGCCGCGGATTCCAAAGTGTGTGCCAATTTTCAAGAGTTTTTGAGCATGTTAAGGCCCCCAAAAAGCCCCGGAAGACGGAAAAAAAAAAAAAAAATAATAATAATAAATATAGCTGCGAGCAGCGATGGCGGGCCCAAGCCCGGTGGCACCGCCACCCCGGTGGCTTCAGGGCAACTGCGCACAGCGGGCAATAGGCACTTAAAACGGTTAAACATCAAAGGACTATGTCAAATTCACTCCACATTTACTGCACTACAAGGTGCCGTTATAGAGCCCCTCCTCCCTGCCCATTTTCAAAGGATTACATGTGCCAAGTTTTAACATTATTCTGATGAATTTTGAAGCAAATCAGGTAAAAATAAGAGGGTGATCTCAATGTATGCTGAAAGTGACACATTTTCTGCTTCCAGTTGGTGGCGCTATGACTTTGAATCACAATAGTCAAATCCATGTGATCAGCCTTGTACAACGAAGACTAAGCCAAAGTTTCATCAAAATCAATTAATGTATGCAGAAGTTATAACACTTTGTTTCCCTTTTCTTGCCATAAATTCGTTGCCTCGCCACGGCCAAACCGTTTGAGATATCCAAAATCCGTTTGCAATTAAACAACTTCAATGTGTTAGCAACAAGTTAAAAAAAGCTTGGTGTAAATTGGATAAACCCTGTAGGAGTAGTAGTATAAAATTCATAGCCTGTTTTTTCAAAAAATTAACATTCAAACCAAAATAGCTGACTTCCTGTTGGTCGGAGCTAATGAATGTAAATTAGAAAATTGTCCGGCTTGATGAGAATAATATGTGTACCGAGTTTGGTGACTGTAGGAAAAACTAACCCCCACTTTTGTCAAAAGGTGGCGCTACTGAGCCCCTCCACCACGCCCATTTCTATGGCTTTGTCCATGTCTACTGGTTGACAATATTGATGTGTGTGTCGAGTTTCATGCAATTTGAAGCATGTTAAGAGCCTCAAAAACACTCAAGAATATTATTACAGTTTGACCTGTTGCCATGGCAACAATATTTCAAATATCAAAAATCCTGTCATAGGTCTACATCTGCTGTGTATTGACATTACACTGATGAAGTTTGAAGCAAATCAGGTAAAAATAAGAGGGTGATCTCAAAGCATTTTAAAAGTGATACACTTCTTGCTGCCATTTGGTGGCGCTATAACTTTGACTCACAATAGTTACATCCATGTGATCAGACTACTACAACCAACACACTCCTGAAGTTTCATAAACATCAATCAATGTATGCAGAAGTTATAACACATTTCCTGTTTCCCTTTTCTCGCCATAAATTCGTTGCCTCGCCACGGCCAAACCGTTTGAGATAAACAAAATCCGTTTGCAATTAAACAACTTCAATGTGTTCGCAACAAGTTAAAAAAAGCTTGGTGTAAATTGGATAAACCCTGTAGGAGTAGTAGTATAAAATTCATAGCCTGTTTTTTCAAAAAATTAACATTCAAACCAAAATAGCTGACTTCCTGTTGGTCGGAGCTAATGAATGTAAATTAGAAAATTGTCCGGCTTGATGAGAATAATATGTGTACCGAGTTTGGTGACTGTAGGAAAAACTAACCCCCACTTTTGTCAAAAGGTGGCGCTACTGAGCCCCTCCACCACGCCCATTTCTATGGCTTTGTCCATGTGTACTGGTTGACAATATTGATGTGTGTGTCGAGTTTCATGCAATTTGAAGCATGTTAAGAGCCTCAAAAACACTCAAGAATATTATTACAGTTTGACCTGTTGCCATGGCAACAATATTTCAAATATCAAAAATCCTGTCATAGGTCTACATCTGCTGTGTATTGACATTACACTGATGAAGTTTGAAGCAAATCAGGTAAAAATAAGAGGGTGATCTCAAAGCATTTTAAAAGTGATACACTTCTTGCTGCCATTTGGTGGCGCTATAACTTTGACTCACAATAGTTACATCCATGTGATCAGACTACTACAACCAACACACTCCTGAAGTTTCATAAACATCAATCAATGTATGCAGAAGTTATAACACATTTCCTGTTTCCCTTTTCTCGCCATAAATTCGTTGCCTCGCCACGGCCAAACCGTTCGAGATATCAAAAATCCCCTGGCAATTTTTAATCATCAGTGTCTTGACTTCATGCTGACCGAGTTTGGTGGCGATCGGATTAATCGTCTAGGAGGAGTATATCAAATTCCAGAGCATGCGTTTTTCAAACAACCCTTAATAGCTGACTTCCTGTTGGCGTGGCGATTAACTTAGAGCGCGAAAGTTGTTCGGCCCGATGAGGTCTATATGTGTACCGAGTTTCATACTAATACGTGCAAGCATGTTTAATATATGGACCAAATTTTCAGACTTTTTTCAAGGGGGCGCTGTCGAGCCCCCCTGCCACGCCCGGGTACCAGCCTCTCCGGCGTCCTAATGGCCGCGGATTCCAATGTGTGTGCCAATTTTCAAGAGTTTTTGAGCATGTTAAGGCCCCCAAAAAGCCCCGGAAGACGGAAAAAAAAATAAAAAAATAAAAAAATAAAAAAAAAATAATAATAAATATAGCTGCGAGCAGCGATGGCGGGCCCAAGCCCGGTGGCACCGCCACCCCGGTGGCTTCAGGGCAACTGTGCACGGCGGGCAATAGGCACTTAAAACGGTTAAACATCAAAGGACTATGTCAAATTCACTCCACATTTACTGCACTACAAGGTGCCGCTATAGAGCCCCTCCTCCCTGCCCATTTTCAAAGGATTACATGTGCCAAGTTTTAACATTATTCTGATGAATTTTGAAGCAAATCAGGTAAAAATAAGAGGGTGATCTCAATGTATGCTGAAAGTGACACATTTTCTGCTTCCAGTTGGTGGCGCTATGACTTTGAATCACAATAGTCAAATCCATGTGATCAGCCTTGTACAACGAAGACTAAGCCAAAGTTTCATCAAAATCAATTAATGTATGCAGAAGTTAGAACACTTTGTTTCCCTTTTCTTGCCATAAATTCGTTGCCTCGCCACGGCCAAACCGTTTGAGATATCCAAAATCAGTTTGCAATTAAACAACTTCAATGTGTTAGCAACAAGTTAAAAAAAGCTTGGTGTAAATTGGATAAACCCTGTAGGAGTAGTAGTATAAAATTCATAGCCTGTTTTTTCAAAAAAATTAACATTCAAACCAAAATAGCTGACTTCCTGTTGGTCGGAGCTAATGAATGTAAATTAGAAAATTGTCCGGCTTGATGAGAATAATATGTGTACCGAGTTTGGTGACTGTAGGAAAAACTAACCCCCACTTTTGTCAAAAGGTGGCGCTACTGAGCCCCTCCACCACGCCCATTTCTATGGCTTTGTCCATGTCTACTGGTTGACAATATTGATGTGTGTGTGGAGTTTCATGCAATTTGAAGCATGTTAAGAGCCTCAAAAACACTCAAGAATATTATTACAGTTTGACCTGTTGCCATGGCAACAATATTTCAAATATCAAAAATCCTGTCATAGGTCTACATCTGCTGTGTATTGACATTACACTGATGAAGTTTGAAGCAAATCAGGTAAAAATAAGAGGGTGATCTCAAAGCATTTTAAAAGTGATACACTTCTTGCTGCCATTTGGTGGCGCTATAACTTTGACTCACAATAGTTACATCCATGTGATCAGACTACTACAACCAACACACTCCTGAAGTTTCATAAACATCAATCAATGTATGCAGAAGTTATAACACATTTCCTGTTTCCCTTTTCTCGCCATAAATTCGTTGCCTCGCCACGGCCAAACCGTTTGAGATATCCAAAATCCGTTTGCAATTAAACAACTTCAATGTGTTTGCAACAAGTTAAAAAAAGCTTGGTGTAAATTGGATAAACCCTGTAGGAGTAGTAGTATAAAATTCATAGCCTGTTTTTTCAAAAAATTAACATTCAAACCAAAATAGCTGACTTCCTGTTGGTCGGAGCTAATGAATGTAAATTAGAAAATTGTCCGGCTTGATGAGAATAATATGTGTACCGAGTTTGGTGACTGTAGGAAAAACTAACCCCCCACTTTTGTCAAAAGGTGGCGCTACTGAGCCCCTCCACCACGCCCATTTCTATGGCTTTGTCCATGTCTACTGGTTGACAATATTGATGTGTGTGTCGAGTTTCATGCAATTTGAAGCATGTTAAGAGCCTCAAAAACACTCAAGAATATTATTACAGTTTGACCTGTTGCCATGGCAACAATATTTCAAATATCAAAAATCCTGTCATAGGTCTACATCTGCTGTGTATTGACATTACACTGATGAAGTTTGAAGCAAATCAGGTAAAAATAAGAGGGTGATCTCAAAACATTTCAAAAAGTGATACACTTCCTGCTGCCAGTTGGTGGCGCTATAACTTTGACTCACAATAGTCACATCCATGTGATCAGACTCCTATAACGAACACACTCGTGAAGTTTCATAAAGATCAATATATGTATTAAGACGTTATAACACATTTCCTGTTTCCTTTTTCTCGCCATAAATTCGTTGCCTCGCCACGGCCAAACCGTTCGAGATATCAAAAATCCCCTGGCAATTTTTAATCATCAGTGTCTTGACTTCATGCTGACCGAGTTTGGTGGCGATCGGATTAATCGTCTAGGAGGAGTATATCAAATTCCAGAGCATGCGTTTTTCAAACAACCCTTAATAGCTGACTTCCTGTTGGCGTGGCGATTAACTTAGAGCGCGAAAGTTGTTCGGCCCGATGAGGTCTATATGTGTACCGAGTTTCATACTAATACGTGCAAGCATGTTTAATATATGGACCAAATTTTCAGACTTTTTTCAAGGGGGCGCTGTCGAGCCCCTGCCACGCCCGGGTACCAGCCTCTCCGGCGTCCTAATGGCCGCGGATTCCAAAGTGTGTGCCAATTTTCAAGAGTTTTTGAGCATGTTAAGGCCCCCAAAAAGCCCCGGAAGACGGAAAAAAAAAAAAAAAATAATAATAATAAATATAGCTGCGAGCAGCGATGGCGGGCCCAAGCCCGGTGGCACCGCCACCCCGGTGGCTTCAGGTCAACTGCGCACAGCGGGCAATAGGCACTTAAAACGGTTAAACATCAAAGGACTATGTCAAATTCACTCCACATTTACTGCACTACAAGGTGCCGTTATAGAGCCCCTCCTCCCTGCCCATTTTCAAAGGATTACATGTGCCAAGTTTTAACATTATTCTGATGAATTTTGAAGCAAATCAGGTAAAAATAAGAGGGTGATCTCAATGTATGCTGAAAGTGACACATTTTCTGCTTCCAGTTGGTGGCGCTATGACTTTGAATCACAATAGTCAAATCCATGTGATCAGCCTTGTACAACGAAGACTAAGCCAAAGTTTCATCAAAATCAATTAATGTATGCAGAAGTTATAACACTTTGTTTCCCTTTTCTTGCCATAAATTCGTTGCCTCGCCACGGCCAAACCGTTTGAGATATCCAAAATCCGTTTGCAATTAAACAACTTCAATGTGTTAGCAACAAGTTAAAAAAAGCTTGGTGTAAATTGGATAAACCCTGTAGGAGTAGTAGTATAAAATTCATAGCCTGTTTTTTCAAAAAATTAACATTCAAACCAAAATAGCTGACTTCCTGTTGGTCGGAGCTAATGAATGTAAATTAGAAAATTGTCCGGCTTGATGAGAATAATATGTGTACCGAGTTTGGTGACTGTAGGAAAAACTAACCCCCCACTTTTGTCAAAAGGTGGCGCTACTGAGCCCCTCCACCACGCCCATTTCTATGGCTTTGTCCATGTCTACTGGTTGACAATATTGATGTGTGTGTCGAGTTTCATGCAATTTGAAGCATGTTAAGAGCCTCAAAAACACTCAAGAATATTATTACAGTTTGACCTGTTGCCATGGCAACAATATTTCAAATATCAAAAATCCTGTCATAGGTCTACATCTGCTGTGTATTGACATTACACTGATGAAGTTTGAAGCAAATCAGGTAAAAATAAGAGGGTGATCTCAAAGCATTTTAAAAGTGATACACTTCTTGCTGCCATTTGGTGGCGCTATAACTTTGACTCACAATAGTTACATCCATGTGATCAGACTACTACAACCAACACACTCCTGAAGTTTCATAAACATCAATCAATGTATGCAGAAGTTATAACACATTTCCTGTTTCCCTTTTCTCGCCATAAATTCGTTGCCTCGCCACGGCCAAACCGTTTGAGATAAACAAAATCCGTTTGCAATTAAACAACTTCAATGTGTTCGCAACAAGTTAAAAAAAGCTTGGTGTAAATTGGATAAACCCTGTAGGAGTAGTAGTATAAAATTCATAGCCTGTTTTTTCAAAAAATTAACATTCAAACCAAAATAGCTGACTTCCTGTTGGTCGGAGCTAATGAATGTAAATTAGAAAATTGTCCGGCTTGATGAGAATAATATGTGTACCGAGTTTGGTGACTGTAGGAAAAACTAACCCCCCCACTTTTGTCAAAAGGTGGCGCTACTGAGCCCCTCCACCACGCCCATTTCTATGGCTTTGTCCATGTGTACTGGTTGACAATATTGATGTGTGTGTCGAGTTTCATGCAATTTGAAGCATGTTAAGAGCCTCAAAAACACTCAAGAATATTATTACAGTTTGACCTGTTGCCATGGCAACAATATTTCAAATATCAAAAATCCTGTCATAGGTCTACATCTGCTGTGTATTGACATTACACTGATGAAGTTTGAAGCAAATCAGGTAAAAATAAGAGGGTGATCTCAAAGCATTTTAAAAGTGATACACTTCTTGCTGCCATTTGGTGGCGCTATAACTTTGACTCACAATAGTTACATCCATGTGATCAGACTACTACAACCAACACACTCCTGAAGTTTCATAAACATCAATCAATGTATGCAGAAGTTATAACACATTTCCTGTTTCCCTTTTCTCGCCATAAATTCGTTGCCTCGCCACGGCCAAACCGTTCGAGATATCAAAAATCCCCTGGCAATTTTTAATCATCAGTGTCTTGACTTCATGCTGACCGAGTTTGGTGGCGATCGGATTAATCGTCTAGGAGGAGTATATCAAATTCCAGAGCATGCGTTTTTCAAACAACCCTTAATAGCTGACTTCCTGTTGGCGTGGCGATTAACTTAGAGCGCGAAAGTTGTTCGGCCCGATGAGGTCTATATGTGTACCGAGTTTCATACTAATACGTGCAAGCATGTTTAATATATGGACCAAATTTTCAGACTTTTTTCAAGGGGGCGCTGTCGAGCCCCCCTGCCACGCCCGGGTACCAGCCTCTCCGGCGTCCTAATGGCCGCGGATTCCAATGTGTGTGCCAATTTTCAAGAGTTTTTGAGCATGTTAAGGCCCCCAAAAAGCCCCGGAAGACGGACAAAAAAATAAAAAAATAAAAAAAATAAAAAAAAAATAATAATAAATATAGCTGCGAGCAGCGATGGCGGGCCCAAGCCCGGTGGCACCGCCACCCCGGTGGCTTCAGGGCAACTGTGCACGGCGGGCAATAGGCACTTAAAACGGTTAAACATCAAAGGACTATGTCAAATTCACTCCACATTTACTGCACTACAAGGTGCCGCTATAGAGCCCCTCCTCCCTGCCCATTTTCAAAGGATTACATGTGCCAAGTTTTAACATTATTCTGATGAATTTTGAAGCAAATCAGGTAAAAATAAGAGGGTGATCTCAATGTATGCTGAAAGTGACACATTTTCTGCTTCCAGTTGGTGGCGCTATGACTTTGAATCACAATAGTCAAATCCATGTGATCAGCCTTGTACAACGAAGACTAAGCCAAAGTTTCATCAAAATCAATTAATGTATGCAGAAGTTAGAACACTTTGTTTCCCTTTTCTTGCCATAAATTCGTTGCCTCGCCACGGCCAAACCGTTTGAGATATCCAAAATCAGTTTGCAATTAAACAACTTCAATGTGTTAGCAACAAGTTAAAAAAAGCTTGGTGTAAATTGGATAAACCCTGTAGGAGTAGTAGTATAAAATTCATAGCCTGTTTTTTCAAAAAAATTAACATTCAAACCAAAATAGCTGACTTCCTGTTGGTCGGAGCTAATGAATGTAAATTAGAAAATTGTCCGGCTTGATGAGAATAATATGTGTACCGAGTTTGGTGACTGTAGGAAAAACTAACCCCCCCACTTTTGTCAAAAGGTGGCGCTACTGAGCCCCTCCACCACGCCCATTTCTATGGCTTTGTCCATGTCTACTGGTTGACAATATTGATGTGTGTGTGGAGTTTCATGCAATTTGAAGCATGTTAAGAGCCTCAAAAACACTCAAGAATATTATTACAGTTTGACCTGTTGCCATGGCAACAATATTTCAAATATCAAAAATCCTGTCATAGGTCTACATCTGCTGTGTATTGACATTACACTGATGAAGTTTGAAGCAAATCAGGTAAAAATAAGAGGGTGATCTCAAAGCATTTTAAAAGTGATACACTTCTTGCTGCCATTTGGTGGCGCTATAACTTTGACTCACAATAGTTACATCCATGTGATCAGACTACTACAACCAACACACTCCTGAAGTTTCATAAACATCAATCAATGTATGCAGAAGTTATAACACATTTCCTGTTTCCCTTTTCTCGCCATAAATTCGTTGCCTCGCCACGGCCAAACCGTTTGAGATATCCAAAATCCGTTTGCAATTAAACAACTTCAATGTGTTTGCAACAAGTTAAAAAAGCTTGGTGTAAATTGGATAAACCCTGTAGGAGTAGTAGTATAAAATTCATAGCCTGTTTTTTCAAAAAATTAACATTCAAACCAAAATAGCTGACTTCCTGTTGGTCGGAGCTAATGAATGTAAATTAGAAAATTGTCCGGCTTGATGAGAATAATATGTGTACCGAGTTTGGTGACTGTAGGAAAAACTAACCCCCCCACTTTTGTCAAAAGGTGGCGCTACTGAGCCCCTCCACCACGCCCATTTCTATGGCTTTGTCCATGTCTACTGGTTGACAATATTGATGTGTGTGTCGAGTTTCATGCAATTTGAAGCATGTTAAGAGCCTCAAAAACACTCAAGAATATTATTACAGTTTGACCTGTTGCCATGGCAACAATATTTCAAATATCAAAAATCCTGTCATAGGTCTACATCTGCTGTGTATTGACATTACACTGATGAAGTTTGAAGCAAATCAGGTAAAAATAAGAGGGTGATCTCAAAACATTTCAAAAAGTGATACACTTCCTGCTGCCAGTTGGTGGCGCTATAACTTTGACTCACAATAGTCACATCCATGTGATCAGACTCCTATAACGAACACACTCGTGAAGTTTCATAAAGATCAATATATGTATTAAGACGTTATAACACATTTCCTGTTTCCTTTTTCTCGCCATAAATTCGTTGCCTCGCCACGGCCAAACCGTTCGAGATATCAAAAATCCCCTGGCAATTTTTAATCATCAGTGTCTTGACTTCATGCTGACCGAGTTTGGTGGCGATCGGATTAATCGTCTAGGAGGAGTATATCAAATTCCAGAGCATGCGTTTTTCAAACAACCCTTAATAGCTGACTTCCTGTTGGCGTGGCGATTAACTTAGAGCGCGAAAGTTGTTCGGCCCGATGAGGTCTATATGTGTACCGAGTTTCATACTAATACGTGCAAGCATGTTTAATATATGGACCAAATTTTCAGACTTTTTTCAAGGGGGCGCTGTCGAGCCCCCCTGCCACGCCCGGGTACCAGCCTCTCCGGCGTCCTAATGGCCGCGGATTCCAAAGTGTGTGCCAATTTTCAAGAGTTTTTGAGCATGTTAAGGCCCCCAAAAAGCCCCGGAAGACGGAAAAAAAAAAAAAAAAATAATAATAATAAATATAGCTGCGAGCAGCGATGGCGGGCCCAAGCCCGGTGGCACCGCCACCCCGGTGGCTTCAGGGCAACTGCGCACAGCGGGCAATAGGCACTTAAAACGGTTAAACATCAAAGGACTATGTCAAATTCACTCCACATTTACTGCACTACAAGGTGCCGTTATAGAGCCCCTCCTCCCTGCCCATTTTCAAAGGATTACATGTGCCAAGTTTTAACATTATTCTGATGAATTTTGAAGCAAATCAGGTAAAAATAAGAGGGTGATCTCAATGTATGCTGAAAGTGACACATTTTCTGCTTCCAGTTGGTGGCGCTATGACTTTGAATCACAATAGTCAAATCCATGTGATCAGCCTTGTACAACGAAGACTAAGCCAAAGTTTCATCAAAATCAATTAATGTATGCAGAAGTTATAACACTTTGTTTCCCTTTTCTTGCCATAAATTCGTTGCCTCGCCACGGCCAAACCGTTTGAGATATCCAAAATCCGTTTGCAATTAAACAACTTCAATGTGTTAGCAACAAGTTAAAAAAAGCTTGGTGTAAATTGGATAAACCCTGTAGGAGTAGTAGTATAAAATTCATAGCCTGTTTTTTCAAAAAATTAACATTCAAACCAAAATAGCTGACTTCCTGTTGGTCGGAGCTAATGAATGTAAATTAGAAAATTGTCCGGCTTGATGAGAATAATATGTGTACCGAGTTTGGTGACTGTAGGAAAAACTAACCCCCCACTTTTGTCAAAAGGTGGCGCTACTGAGCCCCTCCACCACGCCCATTTCTATGGCTTTGTCCATGTCTACTGGTTGACAATATTGATGTGTGTGTCGAGTTTCATGCAATTTGAAGCATGTTAAGAGCCTCAAAAACACTCAAGAATATTATTACAGTTTGACCTGTTGCCATGGCAACAATATTTCAAATATCAAAAATCCTGTCATAGGTCTACATCTGCTGTGTATTGACATTACACTGATGAAGTTTGAAGCAAATCAGGTAAAAATAAGAGGGTGATCTCAAAGCATTTTAAAAGTGATACACTTCTTGCTGCCATTTGGTGGCGCTATAACTTTGACTCACAATAGTTACATCCATGTGATCAGACTACTACAACCAACACACTCCTGAAGTTTCATAAACATCAATCAATGTATGCAGAAGTTATAACACATTTCCTGTTTCCCTTTTCTCGCCATAAATTCGTTGCCTCGCCACGGCCAAACCGTTTGAGATAAACAAAATCCGTTTGCAATTAAACAACTTCAATGTGTTCGCAACAAGTTAAAAAAAGCTTGGTGTAAATTGGATAAACCCTGTAGGAGTAGTAGTATAAAATTCATAGCCTGTTTTTTCAAAAAATTAACATTCAAACCAAAATAGCTGACTTCCTGTTGGTCGGAGCTAATGAATGTAAATTAGAAAATTGTCCGGCTTGATGAGAATAATATGTGTACCAAGTTTGGTGACTGTAGGAAAAACTAACCCCCCACTTTTGTCAAAAGGTGGCGCTACTGAGCCCCTCCACCACGCCCATTTCTATGGCTTTGTCCATGTGTACTGGTTGACAATATTGATGTGTGTGTCGAGTTTCATGCAATTTGAAGCATGTTAAGAGCCTCAAAAACACTCAAGAATATTATTACAGTTTGACCTGTTGCCATGGCAACAATATTTCAAATATCAAAAATCCTGTCATAGGTCTACATCTGCTGTGTATTGACATTACACTGATGAAGTTTGAAGCAAATCAGGTAAAAATAAGAGGGTGATCTCAAAACATTTCAAAAAGTGATACACTTCCTGCTGCCAGTTGGTGGCGCTATAACTTTGACTCACAATAGTCACATCCATGTGATCAGACTCCTATAACGAACACACTCGTGAAGTTTCATAAAGATCAATATATGTATTAAGACGTTATAACACATTTCCTGTTTCCTTTTTCTCGCCATAAATTCGTTGCCTCGCCACGGCCAAACCGTTCGAGATATCAAAAATCCCCTGGCAATTTTTAATCATCAGTGTCTTGACTTCATGCTGACCGAGTTTGGTGGCGATCGGATTAATCGTCTAGGAGGAGTATATCAAATTCCAGAGCATGCGTTTTTCAAACAACCCTTAATAGCTGACTTCCTGTTGGCGTGGCGATTAACTTAGAGCGCGAAAGTTGTTCGGCCCGATGAGGTCTATATGTGTACCGAGTTTCATACTAATACGTGCAAGCATGTTTAATATATGGACCAAATTTTCAGACTTTTTTCAAGGGGGCGCTGTCGAGCCCCCCTGCCACGCCCGGGTACCAGCCTCTCCGGCGTCCTAATGGCCGCGGATTCCAATGTGTGTGCCAATTTTCAAGAGTTTTTGAGCATGTTAAGGCCCCCAAAAAGCCCCGGAAGACCAAAAAAAAAAAAAAAAAAAAAAAAAGAAAATAATAATAAATATAGCTGCGAGCAGCGATGGCGGGCCCAAGCCCGGTGGCACCGCCACCCCGGTGGCTTCAGGGCAACTGTGCACAGCGGGCAATAGGCACTTAAAACGGTTAAACATCAAAGGACTATGTCAAATTCACTCTACATTTACTGCACTACAAGGTGCCGTTATAGAGCCCCTCCTCCCTGCCCATTTTCAAAGGATTACATGTGCCAAGTTTTAACATTATTCTGATTAATTTTGAAGCAAATCAGGTAAAAATAAGAGGGTGATCTCAATGTATGCTGAAAGTGACACATTTTCTGCTTCCAGTTGGTGGCGCTATGACTTTGAATCACAATAGTCAAATCCATGTGATCAGCCTTGTACAACGAAGACTGAGCCAAAGTTTCATCAAAATCAATTAATGTATGCAGAAGTTATAACACTTTGTTGCCCTTTTCTTGCCATAAATTCGTTGCCTCGCCACGGCCAAACCGTTTGAGATATCCAAAATCCGTTTGCAATTAAACAACTTCAATGTGTTAGCAACAAGTTAAAAAAAGCTTGGTGTAAATTGGATAAACCCTGTAGGAGTAGTAGTATAAAATTCATAGCCTGTTTTTTCAAAAAATTAACATTCAAACCAAAATAGCTGACTTCCTGTTGGTCGGAGCTAATGAATGTAAATTAGAAAATTGTCCGGATTGATGAGAATAATATGTGTACCGAGTTTGGTGACTGTAGGAAAAACTAACCCCCCACTTTTGTCAAAAGGTGGCGCTACTGAGCCCCTCCACCACGCCCATTTCTATGGCTTTGTCCATGTCTACTGGTTTGACAATATTGATGTGTGTGTCGAGTTTCATGCAATTTGAAGCATGTTAAGAGCCTCAAAAACACTCAAGAATATTATTACAGTTTGACCTGTTGCCATGGCAACAATATTTCAAATATCAAAAATCCTGTCATAGGTCTACATCTGCTGTGTATTGACATTACACTGATGAAGTTTGAAGCAAATCAGGTAAAAATAAGAGGGTGATCTCAAAGCATTTTAAAAGTGATACACTTCTTGCTGCCATTTGGTGGCGCTATAACTTTGACTCACAATAGTTACATCCATGTGATCAGACTACTACAACCAACACACTCCTGAAGTTTCATAAACATCAATCAATGTATGCAGAAGTTATAACACATTTCCTGTTTCCCTTTTCTCGCCATAAATTCGTTGCCTCGCCACGGCCAAACCGTTTGAGATATCCAAAATCCGTTTGCAATTAAACAACTTCAATGTGTTCGCAACAAGTTAAAAAAAGCTTGGTGTAAATTGGATAAACCCTGTAGGAGTAGTAGTATAAAATTCATAGCCTGTTTTTTCAAAAAATTTACATTCAAACCAAAATAGCTGACTTCCTGTTGGTCGGAGCTAATGAATGTAAATTAGAAAATTGTCCGGCTTGATGAGAATAATATGTGTACCGAGTTTGGTGACTGTAGGAAAAACTAACCCCCACTTTTGTCAAAAGGTGGCGCTACTGAGCCCCTCCACCACGCCCATTTCTATGGCTTTGTCCATGTCTACTGGTTGACAATATTGATGTGTGTGTCGAGTTTCATGCAATTTGAAGCATGTTAAGAGCCTCAAAAACACTCAAGAATATTATTACAGTTTGACCTGTTGCCATGGCAACAATATTTCAAATATCAAAAATCCTGTCATAGGTCTACATCTGCTGTGTATTGACATTACACTGATGAAGTTTGAAGCAAATCAGGTAAAAATAAGAGGGTGATCTCAAAACATTTCAAAAAGTGATACACTTCCTGCTGCCAGTTGGTGGCGCTATAACTTTGACTCACAATAGTCACATCCATGTGATCAGACTCCTATAACGAACACACTCGTGAAGTTTCATAAAGATCAATATATGTATTAAGACGTTATAACACATTTCCTGTTTCCTTTTTCTCGCCATAAATTCGTTGCCTCGCCACGGCCAAACCGTTCGAGATATCAAAAATCCCCTGGCAATTTTTAATCATCAGTGTCTTGACTTCATGCTGACCGAGTTTGGTGGCGATCGGATTAATCGTCTAGGAGGAGTATATCAAATTCCAGAGCATGCGTTTTTCAAACAACCCTTAATAGCTGACTTCCTGTTGGCGTGGCGATTAACTTAGAGCGCGAAAGTTGTTCGGCCCGATGAGGTCTATATGTGTACCGAGTTTCATACTAATACGTGCAAGCATGTTTAATATATGGACCAAATTTTCAGACTTTTTTCAAGGGGGCGCTGTCGAGCCCCCCTGCCACGCCCGGGTACCAGCCTCTCCGGCGTCCTAATGGCCGCGGATTCCAATGTGTGTGCCAATTTTCAAGAGTTTTTGAGCATGTTAAGGCCCCCAAAAAGCCCCGGAAGACGGAAAAAAAAAAAAAAAAAAAAAAAAAAAAATAATAATAATCCTTAGAAGAACAAGAGGGCCCTGCGCGAATTTTCGCTTGGGCCCTAAATATAGCTGCGAGCAGCGATCGCGGGCCCAAGCCCGGTGGCACCGCCACCCCGGTGGCTTCAGGGCAACTGTGCACAGCGGGCAATAGGCACTTAAAATGGTTAAACATCAAAGGACTATGTCAAATTCACTCCACATTTACTGCACTACAAGGTGCCGCTATAGAGCCCCTCCTCCCTGCCCATTTTCAAAGGATTACATGTGCCAAGTTTTAACATTATTCTGATGAATTTTGAAGCAAATCAGGTAAAAATAAGAGGGTGATCTCAATGTATGCTGAAAGTGACACATTTTCTGCTTCCAGTTGGTGGCGCTATGACTTTGAATCACAATAGTCAAATCCATGTGATCAGCCTTGTACAACGAAGACTAAGCCAAAGTTTCATCAAAATCAATTAATGTATGCAGAAGTTATAACACTTTGTTTCCCTTTTCTTGCCATAAATTCGTTGCCTCGCCACGGCCAAACCGTTTGAGATATCCAAAATCCGTTTGCAATTAAACAACTTCAATGTGTTAGCAACAAGTTAAAAAAAGCTTGGTGTAAATTGGATAAACCCTGTAGGAGTAGTAGTATAAAATTCATAGCCTGTTTTTTCAAAAAATTAACATTCAAACCAAAATAGCTGACTTCCTGTTGGTCGGAGCTAATGAATGTAAATTAGAAAATTGTCCGGCTTGATGAGAATAATATGTGTACCGAGTTTGGTGACTGTAGGAAAAACTAACCCCCACTTTTGTCAAAAGGTGGCGCTACTGAGCCCCTCCACCACGCCCATTTCTATGGCTTTGTCCATGTCTACTGGTTGACAATATTGATGTGTGTGTCGAGTTTCATGCAATTTGAAGCATGTTAAGAGCCTCAAAAACACTCAAGAATATTATTACAGTTTGACCTGTTGCCATGGCAACAATATTTCAAATATCAAAAATCCTGTCATAGGTCTACATCTGCTGTGTATTGACATTACACTGATGAAGTTTGAAGCAAATCAGGTAAAAATAAGAGGGTGATCTCAAAGCATTTTAAAAGTGATACACTTCTTGCTGCCATTTGGTGGCGCTATAACTTTGACTCACAATAGTTACATCCATGTGATCAGACTACTACAACCAACACACTCCTGAAGTTTCATAAACATCAATCAATGTATGCAGAAGTTATAACACATTTCCTGTTTCCCTTTTCTCGCCATAAATTCGTTGCCTCGCCACGGCCAAACCGTTCGAGATATCAAAAATCCCCTGGCAATTTTTAATCATCAGTGTCTTGACTTCATGCTGACCGAGTTTGGTGGCGATCGGATTAATCGTCTAGGAGGAGTATATCAAATTCCAGAGCATGCGTTTTTCAAACAACCCTTAATAGCTGACTTCCTGTTGGCGTGGCGATTAACTTAGAGCGCGAAAGTTGTTCGGCCCGATGAGGTCTATATGTGTACCGAGTTTCATACTAATACGTGCAAGCATGTTTAATATATGGACCAAATTTTCAGACTTTTTTCAAGGGGGCGCTGTCGAGCCCCCCTGCCACGCCCGGGTACCAGCCTCTCCGGCGTCCTAATGGCCGCGGATTCCAATGTGTGTGCCAATTTTCAAGAGTTTTTGAGCATGTTAAGGCCCCCAAAAAGCCCCGGAAGACGGAAAAAAAAAAAAAAAAAAAAAAAATAATAATAAATATAGCTGCGAGCAGCGATGGCGGGCCCAAGCCCGGTGGCACCGCCACCCCGGTGGCTTCAGGGCAACTGTGCACGGCGGGCAATAGGCACTTAAAACGGTTAAACATCAAAGGACTATGTCAAATTCACTCCACATTTACTGCACTACAAGGTGCCGCTATAGAGCCCCTCCTCCCTGCCCATTTTCAAAGGATTACATGTGCCAAGTTTTAACATTATTCTGATGAATTTTGAAGCAAATCAGGTAAAAATAAGAGGGTGATCTCAATGTATGCTGAAAGTGACACATTTTCTGCTTCCAGTTGGTGGCGCTATGACTTTGAATCACAATAGTCAAATCCATGTGATCAGCCTTGTACAACGAAGACTAAGCCAAAGTTTCATCAAAATCAATTAATGTATGCAGAAGTTAGAACACTTTGTTTCCCTTTTCTTGCCATAAATTCGTTGCCTCGCCACGGCCAAACCGTTTGAGATATCCAAAATCAGTTTGCAATTAAACAACTTCAATGTGTTAGCAACAAGTTAAAAAAAGCTTGGTGTAAATTGGATAAACCCTGTAGGAGTAGTAGTATAAAATTCATAGCCTGTTTTTTCAAAAAAATTAACATTCAAACCAAAATAGCTGACTTCCTGTTGGTCGGAGCTAATGAATGTAAATTAGAAAATTGTCCGGCTTGATGAGAATAATATGTGTACCGAGTTTGGTGACTGTAGGAAAAACTAACCCCCCCACTTTTGTCAAAAGGTGGCGCTACTGAGCCCCTCCACCACGCCCATTTCTATGGCTTTGTCCATGTCTACTGGTTGACAATATTGATGTGTGTGTGGAGTTTCATGCAATTTGAAGCATGTTAAGAGCCTCAAAAACACTCAAGAATATTATTACAGTTTGACCTGTTGCCATGGCAACAATATTTCAAATATCAAAAATCCTGTCATAGGTCTACATCTGCTGTGTATTGACATTACACTGATGAAGTTTGAAGCAAATCAGGTAAAAATAAGAGGGTGATCTCAAAGCATTTTAAAAGTGATACACTTCTTGCTGCCATTTGGTGGCGCTATAACTTTGACTCACAATAGTTACATCCATGTGATCAGACTACTACAACCAACACACTCCTGAAGTTTCATAAACATCAATCAATGTATGCAGAAGTTATAACACATTTCCTGTTTCCCTTTTCTCGCCATAAATTCGTTGCCTCGCCACGGCCAAACCGTTTGAGATATCCAAAATCCGTTTGCAATTAAACAACTTCAATGTGTTTGCAACAAGTTAAAAAAAGCTTGGTGTAAATTGGATAAACCCTGTAGGAGTAGTAGTATAAAATTCATAGCCTGTTTTTTCAAAAAATTAACATTCAAACCAAAATAGCTGACTTCCTGTTGGTCGGAGCTAATGAATGTAAATTAGAAAATTGTCCGGCTTGATGAGAATAATATGTGTACCGAGTTTGGTGACTGTAGGAAAAACTAACCCCCACTTTTGTCAAAAGGTGGCGCTACTGAGCCCCTCCACCACGCCCATTTCTATGGCTTTGTCCATGTCTACTGGTTGACAATATTGATGTGTGTGTCGAGTTTCATGCAATTTGAAGCATGTTAAGAGCCTCAAAAACACTCAAGAATATTATTACAGTTTGACCTGTTGCCATGGCAACAATATTTCAAATATCAAAAATCCTGTCATAGGTCTACATCTGCTGTGTATTGACATTACACTGATGAAGTTTGAAGCAAATCAGGTAAAAATAAGAGGGTGATCTCAAAACATTTCAAAAAGTGATACACTTCCTGCTGCCAGTTGGTGGCGCTATAACTTTGACTCACAATAGTCACATCCATGTGATCAGACTCCTATAACGAACACACTCGTGAAGTTTCATAAAGATCAATATATGTATTAAGACGTTATAACACATTTCCTGTTTCCTTTTTCTCGCCATAAATTCGTTGCCTCGCCACGGCCAAACCGTTCGAGATATCAAAAATCCCCTGGCAATTTTTAATCATCAGTGTCTTGACTTCATGCTGACCGAGTTTGGTGGCGATCGGATTAATCGTCTAGGAGGAGTATATCAAATTCCAGAGCATGCGTTTTTCAAACAACCCTTAATAGCTGACTTCCTGTTGGCGTGGCGATTAACTTAGAGCGCGAAAGTTGTTCGGCCCGATGAGGTCTATATGTGTACCGAGTTTCATACTAATACGTGCAAGCATGTTTAATATATGGACCAAATTTTCAGACTTTTTTCAAGGGGGCGCTGTCGAGCCCCCCTGCCACGCCCGGGTACCAGCCTCTCCGGCGTCCTAATGGCCGCGGATTCCAAAGTGTGTGCCAAATTTCAAGAGTTTTTGAGCATGTTAAGGCCCCCAAAAAAGCCCCGGAAGACGGAAAAAAAAAAAAAAATAATAATAATAAATATAGCTGCGAGCAGCGATGGCGGGCCCAAGCCCGGTGGCACCGCCACCCCGGTGGCTTCAGGGCAACTGCGCACAGCGGGCAATAGGCACTTAAAACGGTTAAACATCAAAGGACTATGTCAAATTCACTCCACATTTACTGCACTACAAGGTGCCGTTATAGAGCCCCTCCTCCCTGCCCATTTTCAAAGGATTACATGTGCCAAGTTTTAACATTATTCTGATGAATTTTGAAGCAAATCAGGTAAAAATAAGAGGGTGATCTCAATGTATGCTGAAAGTGACACATTTTCTGCTTCCAGTTGGTGGCGCTATGACTTTGAATCACAATAGTCAAATCCATGTGATCAGCCTTGTACAACGAAGACTAAGCCAAAGTTTCATCAAAATCAATTAATGTATGCAGAAGTTATAACACTTTGTTTCCCTTTTCTTGCCATAAATTCGTTGCCTCGCCACGGCCAAACCGTTTGAGATATCCAAAATCCGTTTGCAATTAAACAACTTCAATGTGTTAGCAACAAGTTAAAAAAGCTAGGTGTAAATAGGATAAACCCTGTAGGAGTAGTAGTATAAAATTCATAGCCTGTTTTTTCAAAAAATTAACATTCAAACCAAAATAGCTGACTTCCTGTTGGTCGGAGCTAATGAATGTAAATTAGAAAATTGTCCGGCTTGATGAGAATAATATGTGTACCGAGTTTGGTGACTGTAGGAAAAACTAACCCCCCACTTTTGTCAAAAGGTGGCGCTACTGAGCCCCTCCACCACGCCCATTTCTATGGCTTTGTCCATGTCTACTGGTTGACAATATTGATGTGTGTGTCGAGTTTCATGCAATTTGAAGCATGTTAAGAGCCTCAAAAACACTCAAGAATATTATTACAGTTTGACCTGTTGCCATGGCAACAATATTTCAAATATCAAAAATCCTGTCATAGGTCTACATCTGCTGTGTATTGACATTACACTGATGAAGTTTGAAGCAAATCAGGTAAAAATAAGAGGGTGATCTCAAAGCATTTTAAAAGTGATACACTTCTTGCTGCCATTTGGTGGCGCTATAACTTTGACTCACAATAGTTACATCCATGTGATCAGACTACTACAACCAACACACTCCTGAAGTTTCATAAAGATCAATATATGTATTAAGACGTTATAACACATTTCCTGTTTCCTTTTTCTCGCCATAAATTCGTTGCCTCGCCACGGCCAAACCGTTCGAGATATCAAAAATCCCCTGGCAATTTTTAATCATCAGTGTCTTGACTTCATGCTGACCGAGTTTGGTGGCGATCGGATTAATCGTCTAGGAGGAGTATATCAAATTCCAGAGCATGCGTTTTTCAAACAACCCTTAATAGCTGACTTCCTGTTGGCGTGGCGATTAACTTAGAGCGCGAAAGTTGTTCGGCCCGATGAGGTCTATATGTGTACCGAGTTTCATACTAATACGTGCAAGCATGTTTAATATATGGACCAAATTTTCAGACTTTTTTCAAGGGGGCGCTGTCGAGCCCCTGCCACGCCCGGGTACCAGCCTCTCCGGCGTCCTAATGGCCGCGGATTCCAATGTGTGTGCCAATTTTCAAGAGTTTTTGAGCATGTTAAGGCCCCCAAAAAGCCCCGGAAGACGAAAAAAAAAAAAAAAAAAAAAAAAAAAAAAAGAAAATAATAATAAATATAGCTGCGAGCAGCGATGGCGGGCCCAAGCCCGGTGGCACCGCCACCCCGGTGGCTTCAGGGCAACTGTGCACAGCGGGCAATAGGCACTTAAAACGGTTAAACATCAAAGGACTATGTCAAATTCACTCTACATTTACTGCACTACAAGGTGCCGTTATAGAGCCCCTCCTCCCTGCCCATTTTCAAAGGATTACATGTGCCAAGTTTTAACATTATTCTGATTAATTTTGAAGCAAATCAGGTAAAAATAAGAGGGTGATCTCAATGTATGCTGAAAGTGACACATTTTCTGCTTCCAGTTGGTGGCGCTATGACTTTGAATCACAATAGTCAAATCCATGTGATCAGCCTTGTACAACGAAGACTGAGCCAAAGTTTCATCAAAATCAATTAATGTATGCAGAAGTTATAACACTTTGTTGCCCTTTTCTCGCCATAAATTCGTTGCCTCGCCACGGCCAAACCGTTTGAGATATCCAAAATCCGTTTGCAATTAAACAACTTCAATGTGTTAGCAACAAGTTAAAAAAAGCTTGGTGTAAATTGGATAAACCCTGTAGGAGTAGTAGTATAAAATTCATAGCCTGTTTTTTCAAAAAATTAACATTCAAACCAAAATAGCTGACTTCCTGTTGGTCGGAGCTAATGAATGTAAATTAGAAAATTGTCCGGATTGATGAGAATAATATGTGTACCGAGTTTGGTGACTGTAGGAAAAACTAACCCCCACTTTTGTCAAAAGGTGGCGCTACTGAGCCCCTCCACCACGCCCATTTCTATGGCTTTGTCCATGTCTACTGGTTTGACAATATTGATGTGTGTGTCGAGTTTCATGCAATTTGAAGCATGTTAAGAGCCTCAAAAACACTCAAGAATATTATTACAGTTTGACCTGTTGCCATGGCAACAATATTTCAAATATCAAAAATCCTGTCATAGGTCTACATCTGCTGTGTATTGACATTACACTGATGAAGTTTGAAGCAAATCAGGTAAAAATAAGAGGGTGATCTCAAAGCATTTTAAAAGTGATACACTTCTTGCTGCCATTTGGTGGCGCTATAACTTTGACTCACAATAGTTACATCCATGTGATCAGACTACTACAACCAACACACTCCTGAAGTTTCATAAACATCAATCAATGTATGCAGAAGTTATAACACATTTCCTGTTTCCCTTTTCTCGCCATAAATTCGTTGCCTCGCCACGGCCAAACCGTTTGAGATATCCAAAATCCGTTTGCAATTAAACAACTTCAATGTGTTCGCAACAAGTTAAAAAAAGCTTGGTGTAAATTGGATAAACCCTGTAGGAGTAGTAGTATAAAATTCATAGCCTGTTTTTTCAAAAAATTTACATTCAAACCAAAATAGCTGACTTCCTGTTGGTCGGAGCTAATGAATGTAAATTAGAAAATTGTCCGGCTTGATGAGAATAATATGTGTACCGAGTTTGGTGACTGTAGGAAAAACTAACCCCCACTTTTGTCAAAAGGTGGCGCTACTGAGCCCCTCCACCACGCCCATTTCTATGGCTTTGTCCATGTCTACTGGTTGACAATATTGATGTGTGTGTCGAGTTTCATGCAATTTGAAGCATGTTAAGAGCCTCAAAAACACTCAAGAATATTATTACAGTTTGACCTGTTGCCATGGCAACAATATTTCAAATATCAAAAATCCTGTCATAGGTCTACATCTGCTGTGTATTGACATTACACTGATGAAGTTTGAAGCAAATCAGGTAAAAATAAGAGGGTGATCTCAAAACATTTCAAAAAGTGATACACTTCCTGCTGCCAGTTGGTGGCGCTATAACTTTGACTCACAATAGTCACATCCATGTGATCAGACTCCTATAACGAACACACTCGTGAAGTTTCATAAAGATCAATATATGTATTAAGACGTTATAACACATTTCCTGTTTCCTTTTTCTCGCCATAAATTCGTTGCCTCGCCACGGCCAAACCGTTCGAGATATCAAAAATCCCCTGGCAATTTTTAATCATCAGTGTCTTGACTTCATGCTGACCGAGTTTGGTGGCGATCGGATTAATCGTCTAGGAGGAGTATATCAAATTCCAGAGCATGCGTTTTTCAAACAACCCTTAATAGCTGACTTCCTGTTGGCGTGGCGATTAACTTAGAGCGCGAAAGTTGTTCGGCCCGATGAGGTCTATATGTGTACCGAGTTTCATACTAATACGTGCAAGCATGTTTAATATATGGACCAAATTTTCAGACTTTTTTCAAGGGGGCGCTGTCGAGCCCCCCTGCCACGCCCGGGTACCAGCCTCTCCGGCGTCCTAATGGCCGCGGATTCCAATGTGTGTGCCAATTTTCAAGAGTTTTTGAGCATGTTAAGGCCCCCAAAAAGCCCCGGAAGACGGAAAAAAAAAAAAAAAAAAAAAAAAATAATAATAATAATCCTTAGAAGAACAAGAGGGCCCTGCGCGAATTTTCGCTTGGGCCCTAAATATAGCTGCGAGCAGCGATCGCGGGCCCAAGCCCGGTGGCACCGCCACCCCGGTGGCTTCAGGGCAACTGTGCACAGCGGGCAATAGGCACTTAAAATGGTTAAACATCAAAGGACTATGTCAAATTCACTCCACATTTACTGCACTACAAGGTGCCGCTATAGAGCCCCTCCTCCCTGCCCATTTTCAAAGGATTACATGTGCCAAGTTTTAACATTATTCTGATGAATTTTGAAGCAAATCAGGTAAAAATAAGAGGGTGATCTCAATGTATGCTGAAAGTGACACATTTTCTGCTTCCAGTTGGTGGCGCTATGACTTTGAATCACAATAGTCAAATCCATGTGATCAGCCTTGTACAACGAAGACTAAGCCAAAGTTTCATCAAAATCAATTAATGTATGCAGAAGTTATAACACTTTGTTTCCCTTTTCTTGCCATAAATTCGTTGCCTCGCCACGGCCAAACCGTTTGAGATATCCAAAATCCGTTTGCAATTAAACAACTTCAATGTGTTAGCAACAAGTTAAAAAAAGCTTGGTGTAAATTGGATAAACCCTGTAGGAGTAGTAGTATAAAATTCATAGCCTGTTTTTTCAAAAAATTAACATTCAAACCAAAATAGCTGACTTCCTGTTGGTCGGAGCTAATGAATGTAAATTAGAAAATTGTCCGGCTTGATGAGAATAATATGTGTACCGAGTTTGGTGACTGTAGGAAAAACTAACCCCCACTTTTGTCAAAAGGTGGCGCTACTGAGCCCCTCCACCACGCCCATTTCTATGGCTTTGTCCATGTCTACTGGTTGACAATATTGATGTGTGTGTCGAGTTTCATGCAATTTGAAGCATGTTAAGAGCCTCAAAAACACTCAAGAATATTATTACAGTTTGACCTGTTGCCATGGCAACAATATTTCAAATATCAAAAATCCTGTCATAGGTCTACATCTGCTGTGTATTGACATTACACTGATGAAGTTTGAAGCAAATCAGGTAAAAATAAGAGGGTGATCTCAAAGCATTTTAAAAGTGATACACTTCTTGCTGCCATTTGGTGGCGCTATAACTTTGACTCACAATAGTTACATCCATGTGATCAGACTACTACAACCAACACACTCCTGAAGTTTCATAAACATCAATCAATGTATGCAGAAGTTATAACACATTTCCTGTTTCCCTTTTCTCGCCATAAATTCGTTGCCTCGCCACGGCCAAACCGTTTGAGATATCCAAAATCCGTTTGCAATTAAACAACTTCAATGTGTTAGCAACAAGTTAAAAAAAGCTTGGTGTAAATTGGATAAACCCTGTAGGAGTAGTAGTATAAAATTCATAGTCTGTTTTTTCAAAAAATTAACATTCAAACCAAAATAGCTGACTTCCTGTTGGTCGGAGCTAATGAATGTAAATTAGAAAATTGTCCGGCTTGATGAGAATAATATGTGTACCGAGTTTGGTGACTGTAGGAAAAACTAACCCCCCCACTTTTGTCAAAAGGTGGCGCTACTGAGCCCCTCCACCACGCCCATTTCTATGGCTTTGTCCATGTCTACTGGTTGACAATATTGATGTGTGTGTCGAGTTTCATGCAATTTGAAGCATGTTAAGAGCCTCAAAAACACTCAAGAATATTATTACAGTTTGACCTGTTGCCATGGCAACAATATTTCAAATATCAAAAATCCTGTCATAGGTCTACATCTGCTGTGTATTGACATTACACTGATGAAGTTTGAAGCAAATCAGGTAAAAATAAGAGGGTGATCTCAAAGCATTTTAAAAGTGATACACTTCTTGCTGCCATTTGGTGGCGCTATAACTTTGACTCACAATAGTTACATCCATGTGATCAGACTACTACAACCAACACACTCCTGAAGTTTCATAAACATCAATCAATGTATGCAGAAGTTATAACACATTTCCTGTTTCCCTTTTCTCGCCATAAATTCGTTGCCTCGCCACGGCCAAACCGTTTGAGATATCCAAAATCCGTTTGCAATTAAACAACTTCAATGTGTTTGCAACAAGTTAAAAAAAGCTTGGTGTAAATTGGATAAACCCTGTAGGAGTAGTAGTATAAAATTCATAGCCTGTTTTTTCAAAAAATTAACATTCAAACCAAAATAGCTGACTTCCTGTTGGTCGGAGCTAATGAATGTAAATTAGAAAATTGTCCGGCTTGATGAGAATAATATGTGTACCGAGTTTGGTGACTGTAGGAAAAACTAACCCCCCCACTTTTGTCAAAAGGTGGCGCTACTGAGCCCCTCCACCACGCCCATTTCTATGGCTTTGTCCATGTCTACTGGTTGACAATATTGATGTGTGTGTCGAGTTTCATGCAATTTGAAGCATGTTAAGAGCCTCAAAAACACTCAAGAATATTATTACAGTTTGACCTGTTGCCATGGCAACAATATTTCAAATATCAAAAATCCTGTCATAGGTCTACATCTGCTGTGTATTGACATTACACTGATGAAGTTTGAAGCAAATCAGGTAAAAATAAGAGGGTGATCTCAAAACATTTCAAAAAGTGATACACTTCCTGCTGCCAGTTGGTGGCGCTATAACTTTGACTCACAATAGTCACATCCATGTGATCAGACTCCTATAACGAACACACTCGTGAAGTTTCATAAAGATCAATATATGTATTAAGACGTTATAACACATTTCCTGTTTCCTTTTTCTCGCCATAAATTCGTTGCCTCGCCACGGCCAAACCGTTCGAGATATCAAAAATCCCCTGGCAATTTTTAATCATCAGTGTCTTGACTTCATGCTGACCGAGTTTGGTGGCGATCGGATTAATCGTCTAGGAGGAGTATATCAAATTCCAGAGCATGCGTTTTTCAAACAACCCTTAATAGCTGACTTCCTGTTGGCGTGGCGATTAACTTAGAGCGCGAAAGTTGTTCGGCCCGATGAGGTCTATATGTGTACCGAGTTTCATACTAATACGTGCAAGCATGTTTAATATATGGACCAAATTTTCAGACTTTTTTTCAAGGGGGCGCTGTCGAGCCCCCCTGCCACGCCCGGGTACCAGCCTCTCCGGCGTCCTAATGGCCGCGGATTCCAATGTGTGTGCCAATTTTCAAGAGTTTTTGAGCATGTTAAGGCCCCCAAAAAGCCCCGGAAGACGAAAAAAAAAAAAAAAAAAAAAAAAGAAAATAATAATAAATATAGCTGCGAGCAGCGATGGCGGGCCCAAGCCCGGTGGCACCGCCACCCCGGTGGCTTCAGGGCAACTGTGCACAGCGGGCAATAGGCACTTAAAACGGTTAAACATCAAAGGACTATGTCAAATTCACTCTACATTTACTGCACTACAAGGTGCCGTTATAGAGCCCCTCCTCCCTGCCCATTTTCAAAGGATTACATGTGCCAAGTTTTAACATTATTCTGATTAATTTTGAAGCAAATCAGGTAAAAATAAGAGGGTGATCTCAATGTATGCTGAAAGTGACACATTTTCTGCTTCCAGTTGGTGGCGCTATGACTTTGAATCACAATAGTCAAATCCATGTGATCAGCCTTGTACAACGAAGACTGAGCCAAAGTTTCATCAAAATCAATTAATGTATGCAGAAGTTATAACACTTTGTTGCCCTTTTCTTGCCATAAATTCGTTGCCTCGCCACGGCCAAACCGTTTGAGATATCCAAAATCCGTTTGCAATTAAACAACTTCAATGTGTTAGCAACAAGTTAAAAAAAGCTTGGTGTAAATTGGATAAACCCTGTAGGAGTAGTAGTATAAAATTCATAGCCTGTTTTTTCAAAAAATTAACATTCAAACCAAAATAGCTGACTTCCTGTTGGTCGGAGCTAATGAATGTAAATTAGAAAATTGTCCGGATTGATGAGAATAATATGTGTACCGAGTTTGGTGACTGTAGGAAAAACTAACCCCCACTTTTGTCAAAAGGTGGCGCTACTGAGCCCCTCCACCACGCCCATTTCTATGGCTTTGTCCATGTCTACTGGTTTGACAATATTGATGTGTGTGTCGAGTTTCATGCAATTTGAAGCATGTTAAGAGCCTCAAAAACACTCAAGAATATTATTACAGTTTGACCTGTTGCCATGGCAACAATATTTCAAATATCAAAAATCCTGTCATAGGTCTACATCTGCTGTGTATTGACATTACACTGATGAAGTTTGAAGCAAATCAGGTAAAAATAAGAGGGTGATCTCAAAGCATTTTAAAAGTGATACACTTCTTGCTGCCATTTGGTGGCGCTATAACTTTGACTCACAATAGTTACATCCATGTGATCAGACTACTACAACCAACACACTCCTGAAGTTTCATAAACATCAATCAATGTATGCAGAAGTTATAACACATTTCCTGTTTCCCTTTTCTCGCCATAAATTCGTTGCCTCGCCACGGCCAAACTGTTTGAGATATCCAAAATCCGTTTGCAATTAAACAACTTCAATGTGTTCGCAACAAGTTAAAAAAAGCTTGGTGTAAATTGGATAAACCCTGTAGGAGTAGTAGTATAAAATTCATAGCCTGTTTTTTCAAAAAATTTACATTCAAACCAAAATAGCTGACTTCCTGTTGGTCGGAGCTAATGAATGTAAATTAGAAAATTGTCCGGCTTGATGAGAATAATATGTGTACCGAGTTTGGTGACTGTAGGAAAAACTAACCCCCCCACTTTTGTCAAAAGGTGGCGCTACTGAGCCCCTCCACCACGCCCATTTCTATGGCTTTGTCCATGTCTACTGGTTGACAATATTGATGTGTGTGTCGAGTTTCATGCAATTTGAAGCATGTTAAGAGCCTCAAAAACACTCAAGAATATTATTACAGTTTGACCTGTTGCCATGGCAACAATATTTCAAATATCAAAAATCCTGTCATAGGTCTACATCTGCTGTGTATTGACATTACACTGATGAAGTTTGAAGCAAATCAGGTAAAAATAAGAGGGTGATCTCAAAACATTTCAAAAAGTGATACACTTCCTGCTGCCAGTTGGTGGCGCTATAACTTTGACTCACAATAGTCACATCCATGTGATCAGACTCCTATAACGAACACACTCGTGAAGTTTCATAAAGATCAATATATGTATTAAGACGTTATAACACATTTCCTGTTTCCTTTTTCTCGCCATAAATTCGTTGCCTCGCCACGGCCAAACCGTTCGAGATATCAAAAATCCCCTGGCAATTTTTAATCATCAGTGTCTTGACTTCATGCTGACCGAGTTTGGTGGCGATCGGATTAATCGTCTAGGAGGAGTATATCAAATTCCAGAGCATGCGTTTTTCAAACAACCCTTAATAGCTGACTTCCTGTTGGCGTGGCGATTAACTTAGAGCGCGAAAGTTGTTCGGCCCGATGAGGTCTATATGTGTACCGAGTTTCATACTAATACGTGCAAGCATGTTTAATATATGGACCAAATTTTCAGACTTTTTTCAAGGGGGCGCTGTCGAGCCCCCCTGCCACGCCCGGGTACCAGCCTCTCCGGCGTCCTAATGGCCGCGGATTCCAATGTGTGTGCCAATTTTCAAGAGTTTTTGAGCATGTTAAGGCCCCCAAAAAGCCCCGGAAGACGGAAAAAAAAAAAAAAAAAAAAAAAAAAAAAAAATAATAATAATCCTTAGAAGAACAAGAGGGCCCTGCGCGAATTTTCGCTTGGGCCCTAAATATAGCTGCGAGCAGCGATCGCGGGCCCAAGCCCGGTGGCACCGCCACCCCGGTGGCTTCAGGGCAACTGTGCACAGCGGGCAATAGGCACTTAAAATGGTTAAACATCAAAGGACTATGTCAAATTCACTCCACATTTACTGCACTACAAGGTGCCGCTATAGAGCCCCTCCTCCCTGCCCATTTTCAAAGGATTACATGTGCCAAGTTTTAACATTATTCTGATGAATTTTGAAGCAAATCAGGTAAAAATAAGAGGGTGATCTCAATGTATGCTGAAAGTGACACATTTTCTGCTTCCAGTTGGTGGCGCTATGACTTTGAATCACAATAGTCAAATCCATGTGATCAGCCTTGTACAACGAAGACTAAGCCAAAGTTTCATCAAAATCAATTAATGTATGCAGAAGTTATAACACTTTGTTTCCCTTTTCTTGCCATAAATTCGTTGCCTCGCCACGGCCAAACCGTTTGAGATATCCAAAATCCGTTTGCAATTAAACAACTTCAATGTGTTAGCAACAAGTTAAAAAAAGCTTGGTGTAAATTGGATAAACCCTGTAGGAGTAGTAGTATAAAATTCATAGCCTGTTTTTTCAAAAAATTAACATTCAAACCAAAATAGCTGACTTCCTGTTGGTCGGAGCTAATGAATGTAAATTAGAAAATTGTCCGGCTTGATGAGAATAATATGTGTACCGAGTTTGGTGACTGTAGGAAAAACTAACCCCCACTTTTGTCAAAAGGTGGCGCTACTGAGCCCCTCCACCACGCCCATTTCTATGGCTTTGTCCATGTCTACTGGTTGACAATATTGATGTGTGTGTCGAGTTTCATGCAATTTGAAGCATGTTAAGAGCCTCAAAAACACTCAAGAATATTATTACAGTTTGACCTGTTGCCATGGCAACAATATTTCAAATATCAAAAATCCTGTCATAGGTCTACATCTGCTGTGTATTGACATTACACTGATGAAGTTTGAAGCAAATCAGGTAAAAATAAGAGGGTGATCTCAAAGCATTTTAAAAGTGATACACTTCTTGCTGCCATTTGGTGGCGCTATAACTTTGACTCACAATAGTTACATCCATGTGATCAGACTACTACAACCAACACACTCCTGAAGTTTCATAAACATCAATCAATGTATGCAGAAGTTATAACACATTTCCTGTTTCCCTTTTCTCGCCATAAATTCGTTGCCTCGCCACGGCCAAACCGTTCGAGATATCAAAAATCCCCTGGCAATTTTTAATCATCAGTGTCTTGACTTCATGCTGACCGAGTTTGGTGGCGATCGGATTAATCGTCTAGGAGGAGTATATCAAATTCCAGAGCATGCGTTTTTCAAACAACCCTTAATAGCTGACTTCCTGTTGGCGTGGCGATTAACTTAGAGCGCGAAAGTTGTTCGGCCCGATGAGGTCTATATGTGTACCGAGTTTCATACTAATACGTGCAAGCATGTTTAATATATGGACCAAATTTTCAGACTTTTTTCAAGGGGCGCTGTCGAGCCCCTGCCACGCCCGGGTACCAGCCTCTCCGGCGTCCTAATGGCCGCGGATTCCAATGTGTGTGCCAATTTTCAAGAGTTTTTGAGCATGTTAAGGCCCCCAAAAAGCCCCGGAAGACGGAAAAAAAAATAAAAAAATAAAAAAAAATAAAAAAAAAATAATAATAAATATAGCTGCGAGCAGCGATGGCGGGCCCAAGCCCGGTGGCACCGCCACCCCGGTGGCTTCAGGGCAACTGTGCACGGCGGGCAATAGGCACTTAAAACGGTTAAACATCAAAGGACTATGTCAAATTCACTCCACATTTACTGCACTACAAGGTGCCGCTATAGAGCCCCTCCTCCCTGCCCATTTTCAAAGGATTACATGTGCCAAGTTTTAACATTATTCTGATGAATTTTGAAGCAAATCAGGTAAAAATAAGAGGGTGATCTCAATGTATGCTGAAAGTGACACATTTTCTGCTTCCAGTTGGTGGCGCTATGACTTTGAATCACAATAGTCAAATCCATGTGATCAGCCTTGTACAACGAAGACTAAGCCAAAGTTTCATCAAAATCAATTAATGTATGCAGAAGTTAGAACACTTTGTTTCCCTTTTCTTGCCATAAATTCGTTGCCTCGCCACGGCCAAACCGTTTGAGATATCCAAAATCAGTTTGCAATTAAACAACTTCAATGTGTTAGCAACAAGTTAAAAAAAGCTTGGTGTAAATTGGATAAACCCTGTAGGAGTAGTAGTATAAAATTCATAGCCTGTTTTTTCAAAAAATTAACATTCAAACCAAAATAGCTGACTTCCTGTTGGTCGGAGCTAATGAATGTAAATTAGAAAATTGTCCGGCTTGATGAGAATAATATGTGTACCGAGTTTGGTGACTGTAGGAAAAACTAACCCCCCCACTTTTGTCAAAAGGTGGCGCTACTGAGCCCCTCCACCACGCCCATTTCTATGGCTTTGTCCATGTCTACTGGTTGACAATATTGATGTGTGTGTGGAGTTTCATGCAATTTGAAGCATGTTAAGAGCCTCAAAAACACTCAAGAATATTATTACAGTTTGACCTGTTGCCATGGCAACAATATTTCAAATATCAAAAATCCTGTCATAGGTCTACATCTGCTGTGTATTGACATTACACTGATGAAGTTTGAAGCAAATCAGGTAAAAATAAGAGGGTGATCTCAAAGCATTTTAAAAGTGATACACTTCTTGCTGCCATTTGGTGGCGCTATAACTTTGACTCACAATAGTTACATCCATGTGATCAGACTACTACAACCAACACACTCCTGAAGTTTCATAAACATCAATCAATGTATGCAGAAGTTATAACACATTTCCTGTTTCCCTTTTCTCGCCATAAATTCGTTGCCTCGCCACTTTCAAACCGTTTGAGATATCCAAAATCCGTTTGCAATTAAACAACTTCAATGTGTTTGCAACAAGTTAAAAAAAAGCTTGGTGTAAATTGGATAAACCCTGTAGGAGTAGTAGTATAAAATTCATAGCCTGTTTTTTCAAAAAATTAACATTCAAACCAAAATAGCTGACTTCCTGTTGGTCGGAGCTAATGAATGTAAATTAGAAAATTGTCCGGCTTGATGAGAATAATATGTGTACCGAGTTTGGTGACTGTAGGAAAAACTAACCCCCCCACTTTTGTCAAAAGGTGGCGCTACTGAGCCCCTCCACCACGCCCATTTCTATGGCTTTGTCCATGTCTACTGGTTGACAATATTGATGTGTGTGTCGAGTTTCATGCAATTTGAAGCATGTTAAGAGCCTCAAAAACACTCAAGAATATTATTACAGTTTGACCTGTTGCCATGGCAACAATATTTCAAATATCAAAAATCCTGTCATAGGTCTACATCTGCTGTGTATTGACATTACACTGATGAAGTTTGAAGCAAATCAGGTAAAAATAAGAGGGTGATCTCAAAACATTTCAAAAAGTGATACACTTCCTGCTGCCAGTTGGTGGCGCTATAACTTTGACTCACAATAGTCACATCCATGTGATCAGACTCCTATAACGAACACACTCGTGAAGTTTCATAAAGATCAATATATGTATTAAGACGTTATAACACATTTCCTGTTTCCTTTTTCTCGCCATAAATTCGTTGCCTCGCCACGGCCAAACCGTTCGAGATATCAAAAATCCCCTGGCAATTTTTTAATCATCAGTGTCTTGACTTCATGCTGACCGAGTTTGGTGGCGATCGGATTAATCGTCTAGGAGGAGTATATCAAATTCCAGAGCATGCGTTTTTCAAACAACCCTTAATAGCTGACTTCCTGTTGGCGTGGCGATTAACTTAGAGCGCGAAAGTTGTTCGGCCCGATGAGGTCTATATGTGTACCGAGTTTCATACTAATACGTGCAAGCATGTTTAATATATGGACAAAATTTTCAGACTTTTTTTCAATGGGGCGCTGTAGAGCCCCTGCCACGCCCGGGTACCAGCCTCTCCGGCGTCCTAATGGCCGCGGATTCCAATTTTTGTGCCAATTTTAAATATTTTTTTAGCATTTTAATGCCCCCAAAAAGCCCCGGAAGACGGAAAAAAAAAAAAAAAAATAATAATAATAAATATAGCTGCGAGCAGCGATGGCGGGCCCAAGCCCGGTGGCACCGCCACCCCGGTGGCTTCAGGGCAACTGCGCACAGCGGGCAATAGGCACTTAAAACGGTTAAACATCAAAGGACT